>NC_138520.1:73785431-75135931 GCF_000230855.2 Cajanus cajan | reverse complement strand
ACGATTTAATGACTTAATTATAGTTATATATACATCGTGTGAATTGTGAGATGATTTGTCATTGCGAAAAATAATAATTATAAATTTAGATCATACAATTAAGTTGATGATTAAAATCATAAATTAGTTTATAGTTAATATAATTATTTTTAAAAAATCATGTATATTTTTTCTATTTTGATCATTCAAATGTTATTTAATGCCTTATATCTATAATTAAATTCGATAAGTTGATATATAGAATGACCAGACATTATATTATTACTGTTCTTACCGGAAATCTACTGTAGAGCTGATCCGCCGGGTAAGATCGGCGAGCCTCCTTCACTGGTACGCTGGTGCTCCAAGATGGGGGTAGTACCTGCAAAAGAGACTCCGATGCTAAAGTTAGTGTTTGTGGGAGTATGAGTCTCATATAAATAATGCACATACCTTTGTGTGAATTAGGGTTGTCTTGGGCCTTGGGCATGAGATAAGACATGATATGATAAGATATTATATGATATGATATGATATGATATGATGAGATATGATATGATATAATTGGAGGGCAGTTCTGATCTGGGACGAGATCCCCGGGTTCGAAGTACGGTCAGTACACTAGCCCCCCGAGCTCTGAAGGCCGTAGGTCGAGGAGTTAAGACCGAGCTCGTCAAGGAGGACGACGTGGAGGATAGCTCCTGTGAGAATGCCTCTACGTAGGCCAATTTTGTTATAACCTAGTTTAATTTTCCCTTTGCTTTGATTTTCTGTTTTGAATTCAAGCGTTGAACTCTGGGAACTTTGTTTGTATATGCATATTTTTCTTCTGCCTTTATGTGTTTGCGTTTGGTTTTTGCTTTGCACACATTTTGAGACACACGTTCAATGTCTGTTGTACACTCTCATTTTTGGTGAAAGCTCTTGCTGAGATCCGAATTCGGCCTTAATTTTAAGTAGTTTCTCGTGAAGGTTCGAACTCGATTTCAATCGAACCAGGATTCGAATTCGATCTTAGATCTAAGTAATTTTTGTGAAGGTTCAAACTTGACCGTAATAAGCCGAGGTTCGAACCTGACCTTAGATTTTCGTGAAGGTTCAAGCTTGATCTTAAGTAGTAGTGCTGAGGTTCAGATTTGACCTCGATCATTCCGAGGTTCGGGCTCGACCTCAAGTTCGCGTGTTTAAGGTTCGTATTCAACCTTAAACAAATACGTTAAGGTTCGTATTCGACCTCGAATAAACGTGTTAAGGTTCGTAGTCGACCTCGAATAATCGTGTTAAGGTTCGTGTTTGACCTTAATCGTACTATAGTTCGAATTCGACCTCAATCATACCGAGGTTCAAATTTGACCTCGGGTTTTTCATTAAGTAACTTTGCGAATGTTCGGACTCAGCCTTTGTCATACCGAGGTTTGAATTCATCCTTGGATTTTTCTGTTAGATAATTTTTGTGAAGGTTCGGACTCAACCTTAATCATGCTGAGGTTCGAACTCGACCTCAGATTAGCATACTAAGGTTCGTACTCGCCCTCGAATAAACATGACGAGGTTCGTACTCGACCTTAAATAGACGTGTTAAGGTTCGTATTCGACCTCAAATGAATGTGTTAAGGTTCGTATTCGACCTTAAATGGGCGTGTTAGGGTTCGTACTCGACCTTAAATGGGCGTGTTAGGGTTCGTACTCGACCTTAAATTTTGAGTAAAATGATTTAATTAAGGTTCGAACTCGACCTTAGGCGAGGGCATCGAGGTTCGTATTCGACCTCGGATGATGAGGTTCAGACTTGACCTTAACAAGAGTGTCGAGGTTCGTATTTGACCTCGGATTTGATTCGTACTCGACCTCAGATTTGGTTGAAACGATTTTATTAAGGTTCGGACTCGACCTTAAATAAGGATGTTGAGCTCCGTATTTGACCTCGACCTTTAACGATGTTCGGGTTTGAATTCTGCTGAACGAACTTAAGGTTCGTACTCGACTTTAAATAAGGGTGTTGAGGTCCGTGTTTGACCTCAAACTTGGACGAGGTTCGGGCTAGTATTCGACCTTGAGATAGGGTTAGGTAATCCTTCACAAGGTTTGTTCTCGACCTCGGATAAGAATGTTTAGGGTTCGTATTCGAACCTCAAATAAACGCGTTAAGGTTTGAACTCGATCCTCAAGTGAGCCTGTTGAGGTTCATACTCGACCTCAGAATTTTAACGAGTAAAGGAGGCTCGACCTCAAATTTTGAGTAAAATGATTTAATATTAGGGTTTTTACTGTCTACCGGCACATTGGCATTGTTAGGGTTTTACCTTGTGATTGCGGTGCGGTGACAAAATTGTATTTTTATTCGTTTGATGACGTGGCATCTTTGGGCCGATGTGGTATTTCGATATCCATGTTTCATGGCCAAGCTGAGGAACTCGACAATAATGAGTTTGATGCTTGGTCAGGCTAGTAAACCTTTGACCGGGTCAATAGATTGGTGAGGGATAAGTTGGCAACTCTGCTGGCCAATACACTTGCCCCCCCCAGCACCGAGTGATGTAAGAGCAAAGGGGCTTCTGAGGAGCTCCCAAATTTGATGTTTGAATGTTCTAATTCGATCTTGTTAAGTAGATTTGATTTTTAAGGGTTGAGCTCGACCTTGGCATATCAAGGTTCGAACTCGACCTTGGTTGATAAAATGTGATCTCGAGGTTCGGACTCGACCTCGGCATAACAAGGTTCGGACTCGACCTCGGCATAACAAGGTTCGAACTCGACCTTGGTTAAGAAAATGTGATCTCAAGGTTCGGACTCGACCTTGGCATATCAAGATTCGAACTCGACCTTGGTTGATAAAATGTGATCTCGAGGTTCGGACTCGACCTCGGCATAACAAGGTTCGAACTCGACCTTGGTTAAGAGAATGTGATCTCGAGGTTTGGATTCGATCTCGGATGAGAGTATTGAGGTTCGTATTCGACCTCAAACCAAAGTTGGATGAACTTTTAACGAGGTTCGAATTCGACCTCGGATGAGAGTATTGAGGTTCGTATTCGACCTCAAACTAAAGTTGGATGAACTTTTAACGAGGTTCGGATTCGACCTCGGATGAGAGTATTGAGGTTCGTATCCGACCTCAACTTCGAGTGAAACGATTGAACTAAGGTTCGAATTCGACCTTGGGTGAGAGTATCGAGGTTCGTATTCGACCTCAAACTGAAGTTGGATGAACTTTTAACGAGGTTCGGATTCGACCTCGGATGAGAGTATTGAGGTTCGTATCCGACCTCAACTTCGAGTGAAACGATTGAACTAAGGTTCGAATTCGACCTTAGGTGAGAGTATCGAGGTTCGTATTCGACCTCAACTTTGAGTGGAACGATTGAACTAAGGTTCGAATTCGACCTTGGGTGAGAGTTTCGAGGTTCGTATTCGACCTCAAACTGAAGTTGGATGAACTTTTAACAAGGTTTGGATTCGACCTCGGGTGAGATACTGAGGTGGAGCCCCAAGTTGCTGAGCAGGTCGCTCCAGCTACTGATGTGACTGTGGCCTGTGGCTTTTTCTATTTGATGTCTGGTTTCTCTGTTTGGTCTTTGTCTGAACTTTAACGAGGTTCGGATTCGACCTCGGATTAGAGTATTGAGGTTCGTATTCGACCTCAAACTAATGTTAGATGAATTTTAACGAGGTTCGGATTCGACCTCGAATGAGAGTATTGAGGTTCATATTCGACCTCAAACTAAAGATGGCTGAACTTTAAACGAGGTTCGGATTCTACCTCGGATGAGAGTATTGAGGTTCGTATCCGACCTCAACTTCGAGTGAAACGATTGAACTAAGGTTCGAATTCGACCTTAGGTGAGAGTATCGAGGTTCGTATTCGACCTCAACTTTGAGTGAAACGATTGAACTAAGGTTCGAATTCGACCTTGGGTGAGAGTATCGAGGTTCGTATTCGACCTCAAACCGAGTGAAACGATTGAACTAAGGTTCGAATTCGACCTTAGGTGAAAGTATCGAGGTTCATATCCGACCTCAAATTCGAATGGAACGTTTGAACTAAGGTTCGAACTTGAACCTTGGTTAAGAAAATATAGTCTCAAGGTTCTGACTTGACCTTGGCATATCAAGGTTCGAACTCGACCTTGATTAAGAAAGTATAGTCTCAAGGTTCGGACTCGACCTTGGCGTAACACGGTTCGTGTTTGACCTTGGTTAAGAAAATATAGTCTCAAGGTTCGGACTCGACCTTGGCGTAATAAGGTTCAAACTCGACCTTGGAATTTTAACGAGGTTCATTCCCGACCTCGGGTAAGAATATTTAAGGTTCGTGCTCGACCTTATAATTTCAACGAGGTTCGGACTCGACCTCGGATAAGAGTATTTAAGGTTCGTGCTCGACCTTACAATTTCAATGAGATTCGGACTTGACCTCGGATTATGGGTTAGACGGTTTAGCGAAGTGATGAACGAAGCGGTTTGATTAAGGTTCGAATTCGACCTTTGAGTAAGAGTATCGGGATTCGTGCTCGACCTCGGGTTTACGTGAATGATTTGATTAAGATTCGTATTCGACCTTTAAGGACAGTACCGGGGTTCGTGCTCGACCTCGGGTTTACGTGAATGATTTGATTAAGATTCGTATTCGACCTTTAAGGACAGTACCGGGGTTCGTGCTCGACCTCGAGTTTACGTGTTTAAGGTTTGTACTTGACCTCAGAATTTTAACGAGGTTCGTTTTCGACCTCGGGTAGGAATGTTTAAGGTTCGTACTCGACCTAAGAATTTTAACGAGGTTCATTTTCGACCTCGGGTAGGAATGTTTAAGGTTCGTACTCGACCTCAGAATTTTAACGAGGTTCGTTCTCGACCTCGCGTAAGAATGTTTAAGGTTCGTACTCGACCTCGGAATTTTAACGAGGTTCGTTCTCGACCTCGGGTAAGAGTGTTTAAGGTTCGTACTCGACCTCATAATTTTAAGGAGGTTCGTTCTCGACCTCGGGTAAGAATGTTTAAGGTTCGTACTCGACCTCAGAATTTTAACGAGGTTCGTTCTCGACCTCGGGTAAGAGTGTTTAAGGTTCGTACTCGACCTCATAATTTTAAGGAAGTTCGTTCTCGACCTCGGGTAAGAATGTTTAAGGTTCGTACTCGACCTCAGAATTTTAACGAGGTTCGTTCTCGACCTCGGGTAAGAGTGTTTAAGGTTCGTACTCGACCTCATAATTTTAAGGAGGTTCGTTCTCGACCTCGGGTAAGAATGTTTAAGGTTCGTACTCGACCTCAGAATTTTAACGAGGTTCGTTCTTGACCTCGAGTAAGAATGTTTAAGGTTCGTACTCGACCTCAGAATTTTAACGAGGTTCGTTCTCGACCTCAGGTAAGAATGTTTAAGGTTCGTACTCGACCTCAGAATTTTAACGAGGTTCGTTCTTGATCTCGGGTAAGAATGTTTAAGGTTCGTACTCGACCTCGGGTAAGAATGTTTAAGGTTCGTACTCGACCTCAGAATTCTAACGAGGTTCGTTCTCGACCTCGGGTAAGAATGTTTAAGGTTCGAACTCGACCTTGGAGTTTTAACGAGGTTCGTTCTCGACCTCGGGTAAGAATGTTTAAGGTTCGTACTCGACCTCAGAATTTTAGCGAGGTTCGTTCTCGACCTCGGGTAAGAATGTTTAAGGTTCGTACTCGACCTCAGAATTTTAACGAGGTTCGTTCTCGACCTCGGGTAAGAATGTTTAAGGTTCGTACTTGACCTCAGAATTTTAACAAGGTTCGTTCTCGACCTCGGATAGGAATGTTTAAGGTTCGTACTCGACCTCAGAATTTTAAATGTTTAAATGTTTGTGGCCTGACCTTGGTCTTGCTTTCCTTGTGGTTTTCCGCGATCCTGGTCACGGAAGGCGGAGTGTTCTCCCATCCGGATGTATCCAGCAGCACGGGCGCGTAGCTCGTCCATGTCGCGAGGAGCTTCGCGACATAAGCTGTCGACAAACGGTCCGAGCTTGAGTGCCATGAGCATGGCGTGTAGGGCGACCTCGGGATTCAAATTTTGAATTTTCACCGAGATGCTGGCAAAGCGTTGCATGAACGTCCGTAGTGGTTCGTCATCGCTCTGTCTGAGGCTGGCCAGAGCAGCTGACGTTATGTGATGAGGCCGACTTGTCGCATACTGCGCTGTGAACCGTCTGACCAGGGTGCCGAAGCTGTCAATTGACTCGGCGGGTAGCTGGGTATACCAGTTGAGTGCAGCCCCCTTGAGCGAGGTTGGGAAAACCCTGCACAGTATAGCATCCTCATTAGTATAGAGGTTTACCTGGGTGGTGTATAGATTGATATGCTCGTCCGAGTCGGTTGTGCCATCGTAGCGGTCGAGGTGGAAAGGCTTCCGCCCAAAAGGGATAGGTGTCTCCATGATACCGTCCACGAAAGGATGGCGGCGGAAGGTCGTCTGATTCCCTGTGCCGTGGGCAGGGGCGTTGCTGACATCGTGCGTTGACCTGTTCGTCGGCGTGTGAGATCGATGTGTGGGAGGCTTGGGAGTCGGTGCCCTAGCCGGTGTTGGCGGTTGTGAAACCGAGTGCCCTTCGTCCTTATTCAGGTTACTCTGCGGAGGGGGTTGATTTGAGGGACGCCGAGGGAGTTGGGTGTGAATGCGCTCGTTCTCGGCGCGTAGTGCCGCTAGGTCGGCTTCATTAGCGGTGCGCGTTGCTGCTAGATCAGTTTCGTGCTTGGCACGCATGCTTTGTAGGTCGGCGGCGTGTTGTTTCTGCATCTGTTCGACCTGGTCGATCAGCCTCCTCAATGTTGTTGCATCACTATCCATGGTAGTTGAGCGATCTAGGTCGTCTGTTGCGTGTCTGTTATGGCTTCTAGTGAAAACCATAAGAATGGCCGATAAGAGCTGGTCTTGATCGGCCCTATGGTGGGCGCCAAATGTTCTTACCGGAAATCTGCTGTAGAGCTGATCCGCCGGGTAAGATCGGCGAGCCTCCTTCACTGGTACGCTGGTGCTCCAAGATGGGGGTGGTACCTGCAAAAGAGACTCCGATGCTAAAGTTAGTGTTTGTGGGAGTATGAGTCTCGTATAAATAATGCACATACCTTTGTGTGAATTAGGGTTGTCTTGGGCCTTGGGCATGAGATAAGACATGATATGATAAGATATCATATGATATGATATGATGAGATATGATATGATATAATTGGAGGGCGGTTCTGATCTGGGACGAGATCCCCGGGTTCGAGAATGATCTGCCCAAATACCGGGCCCCAAATACCGGGCTGACGTCGCTCAACGTGTGCCCAGGGTGGCTTTGTATCGCTAATCCGGGCTCGGAGCCCGGGTGCGAAGTACGGTCAGTACAATTACTAATTGTGGAAAAGATCTATGTAATGTAAACTTTGCTTTCGATTTTCATTATGTGTAAAAATTTGTTGAGTTTTGACTGAAAGTTAGTATTATAAAAAATTTAATTTCTAATTTAATAAATTGAAAAAAAAATGTGGAAGGAAAAAAAGAATATATTAGTAAAGTATTCTCATGAATCATTCCATATTGATTATTTAAATTTATATTTTATTCAGTCATGTTTGTATATTTTGTGTCATATACACAATAAATTAACGCAAAATATAAAACCATAATGAGTTGGTGGACTTGTGAAAATGATGAAGACCCTTTTCACGGAAGCTTTCAACATTTTACAAAAATTGAAGAAAAAGTGATTTGAACGTAGCAGTTAAATTCACAAAATGTTATTTGGTTTTATCAGTTCTGATGAGTCCGTTTTCTTAAACAGATTTTTGGTTTGAATGCATCAATTGGATCGATCAGTGGTCCGATTCAAAGATGGAAGAAAACGAATACCATAATTAATAACTATAATTGTGGCATTCAAGAACTTTCTCTCACAAATGCCACCAAAATTGTGAAAGAGAATGATTTCTGCTATGATCCGTTATTTTCCTTGAAATAATCCTAACTGATGATGAACATGTACAAAGATGACATGGGCCCATGCAATGACATGTCTAGTCACGTGAAAGTTGTACTGTTATGTGCTGAAACATTAATCAAGAGTTTCATACCTATATATATATCAAAGTAAAAAACATCTAACATGATCATTTTGAAACATTACTGTATGTACTGATTCGAATTACAGTCTTTTGAAATTGCATATGACCCTCCATTGAATATATATTAACTGTGAGCAGTGAATATTCAATTTGCATATATAGTGATTTTTTTTTTCTTGAGAGAAATTTTAGAGGGAAAAACACTATAACAAAAACAGTCTTATAATAGTACTTAAATAAGGTCTTTAAAAAAGACTTTCATGTGCTATCTGTGCCCTTTAATAACCCTTTAATATGTACATTAAATGATGTTCTACAGTTTAAGACAGGAAAGTTTAGTTATTGTAGATCTTACATCTACATCATTCTTTCTATAATTAAAACAAATTATTAGGACAATTAAGAGTCATATAATTACTCTGTATGAAAAATGTTTTCATTTTTCAAATTGAACACTAGTTAACTTACTTTAAAGACATGTGCTATTATAAGTTTCATTGAAAAATGTTATTAACTTCAAAGACAGTTATGTACTATCATATGTTTCTTTAAAGATTGTTGTTTAGCAGCTTTCCCACACTTTTAGAGTTTCAAACTTATCTTCGTACTCACCGTTGAGACTGACATGATTCACAATTGAAATAGGACAAATGTTTTATATCTATTCTGATCATGTGGTTAATATAATATTATTTTTTTCAACTAATTAAACATAGGAGTGATCATGACCCATTTAATTTTACTAATTTCTCGCATCCCAATAAGTTAATTTTAACGAGTATATATATTTAAACACATACTTGTTGTAAGCCTAATAGATCAATTGATCATGTTACAAACTTTATAAAGTTAGATTGTACTCAAATTTACTTTCTTAAGAAGAATCATATATAATTTGTAAGTTTTAATAATTTTTAGTTAATAATAAAAAAATGGTGTATAAAGGAATATATAAAAAAGTCCTTAGTATTTAAAAAAAAGAAAAGAAAAAAGAGGAAGTGTTGGTTTTTACTTTACATTTTGGGGAGGAAGAGGGAAACAAATGAGTGGTACTGTGTAGGAATCTTGCAATAGTATCGTTACCAGCTTATTACGGTAGCAACATTTTGGAATATAGTACTTCATACTTGTAACTTCATCACGATGGATGGGGCACTCCAGTTTCTGACTCTGACTCCATTAACAAACAAACAAAAACCAAAAGTAAATAATAATGGAGGTATTGTATAAGGATGTTATCAATTGGGACCCATTTGATACATATTAGTAAAATATACCGATTACCTTACATATCATAAAATTATCGATTTATTTAATAACTAATTATTTTAGGTTGAATTCAGTTTCACACCAACCACTTTGATAGTTTGTATATAATAGTATTTGAATGTTAAAGGGTGATAAGGATAAATCATAAATGTGCATGCAATTAATGTTGCGGGCAGCGACGAAATATGAAGTGTAACAGAGACACCACGAACCTTCCACCCACTAAAAGTTGTTCCCTACCATTCCGCATACTCACAAACATGCCCTTAACATGTAAAATGGAAAGAGAATAATATTGCTACGGAATCAACTTCCATTTTAACCCCAAAATTACTTTGCTACCATATATCATGATCTTAAAAGATCCAGAAAATTTGTTAAGTAGAGGTAATAAAATATTTTATGTCTTTTTCATTAAAAAAATTTAATAATTTTTTGAAAAGTATATATGATAAAAATTTAAAATATTTTATTTTAATAAATTAAAATTATCTTATAATTAGAATGATATTTTTTTTTCTTCTCTTTTTATTTGATATTATATTTAAATGTCATTCTATAATATTTTTTGACTTATTTAATATTAGAGGAATAAAATGATAAAAATTAATAGGATAAAAACAATAAGATTATTAATTTGTTTTCTTTTAGTTTTCTAAATTTCTACACTCATTTTAAAAAAAATATTTTATGAGTGCAATGTCTATTTTTTATAGGAATAAATATCTTTATTTACATATGTTTAAGTTAAAAAAAAATTGTGTGACAATTACTCTCATTCCTTTTAATGTGGATTGTCTCTTACCAACATATAATATACATATATATGATCAAATGGTTAAAAAATAAAATAAAATTGAAAAATAACCTACATTAGTAAACTAAATTATGACACATTTAATGAATGAGTAAAGAAGTAATAACTCTTTTAGTCAAAAAAATATAGTATATTATAATAATAGTAATAAATAAGAAGGAATTTACTTATTTCAAGAGTAAATTTTGATAGACTTACTCAACTTAATAATTTGTGTTTTACATCAAATATTCAATCGTTCAATTAAAAGTCTTTAATGTATATATTGAATTTATAAAATTTTAAGAAAATTAAAAATTATTTGATACCTTGTTTCATTAACTAAATTGATGAATAATCATTAAAAAAATATTTTATATGTTATTTTGAATCTATCTAACGAAGTATCATATGATTTTTTAATTTTTTTTAAAATTTTTTGTAAACTATTAAAAGTTTTTAATTTAATATTTAAATTTTTTAAAATTTGATATAAAACATTAGTTATTGAAAAGAGTAAATCTATCAAAACTTATTTTTAGAGTAAATAAATTTTTTCCTCATAAAAAATTAAGATTACTTTATCACAGAGTAAAAGTAATTAAATAATGAAATAAAATATCAATATATTTTATTATATTAAATATAATAAGGTAATCAAAATATAATTAATAATATATATTTTATAAAACAATTAATATTTAATATTAAAAAGAAGATAAACAAAATTTTAGTGGGGGCAACTGCCCCCACTACCGTATACTTGCATCCGTCATCGATCTCAATGTAACATGTTTCACACATTTTAGCCTCTTAATAGGATTCAATGTTTTGAGAGACTAGTTTATACCTCTCATTTTAGAAGAATTTTCTTTTTTTTATATATAATTAAGGAAAAAATAACTATGTAATATGTATATATGTGTAAAAATAACTATACAAATATAAACAATATATGTACAATCATCAAGTAACTATAATAATCAAATATATGACTTAAGTATCAGTCAAATATAAATTATTAGGTAAAACAAAATATTTAAAACTATCATTATTTACCTTATAGCTTCCATTACAGTCTTATCCAACCTATCTTTACTCTACTCTCATATCAAGTATGATTGTCGCAATCCATACTACATGAAAACAAGTAAGGATAAGCTAGATTTCGAAAACACACAAGTATAGAAAAGGTAACATCTATACTACTCACCCATATGCAAACCTTCAAACCAACAACACTAGGTTTACATCATATAACAATCCTTAAAACAACAACTAGTTTGAAAGCCACACATCAAGCAATTAGACTCACACCAACCTATCAAACTCACACTAAGTGAATATCATATAATAAGATATTAAATCAATGCATATGAACACACCACTCAACAACTCATCATATGCATACATCTCAACTAATGTGTCATCACACATTCACTTATAAAGATCTCCTAACATTGACCTTATCGAACCAATCCAATCACTTTCATGTCTAATGCGTTCATTGGATTGACAACTAAAATGGGATATCATTCCCTTCTCTAATTTCTTGGGTGTTGTCACTTACACTAGAAACGTCCACTTCCATTGTTAGGACTAGTATAGTTGAGTATATGTGTACCACAACCTTGACATGCATCACTAAATTACATATGGAATTAGTCTACTAATTATCCGTAAGGAACTACACAACCTTTCTAGTAATCAGTTAAGGGTTGTAATCCTCGATTTCATACTTTACTCCACATTGCCTAAGGACTTACAGGAGACTCAACAAAATCCATTCTAAGAGTTTCACACCTACTCAAGGAGGATTTTCAATAATTGGCCTCCTAGAGCACCAAAATAAGATTTCCTATATGAAATCTTCAACTTTCAAACAATATTCTCTCCTCTAGTCCTAGGCTAATCAACATGCTTCAATACCTACAACATTCTCAGTATCAATGTCTCGACATGCATCATCTATATACATTACCCTATAGGCCAATGCATATAAAGATCAAATCACACCAATCATAATTCGTATATCAATGTTATGCACCTCATCAAGACTAGCATACCAATGCTTAACGACATATTCAACAATAGCATTACTAATGTCAACTTAACACTCCAACCATGCAATTTATAGCATATCAATGCTCATCACTATAATACATCATATCACATTTATATATATCATCACAAATCAATATATAGTCTTAACATTTATCATACATCACGCAACATGTAATAGACTCAAATATTCTATTCATATTCACCAATTCACCCATCAAACAATATATAACATAAAAAACAACATGCGCTTGCCACAACTTACCTCACACCTGACACCACTTAACCTGTGTTTGACATGGTTGAGGTAGGGAACCTTAGGACCTCACACCTAGCATGGCAAAATCCATGCTCGACCTCATATTAGACCAAGAGCCTCTACCAAACTCACATCTAGTGCACCTCACTAGCACTCAACATCATCTAGCCTCATGCTTGACATCATTTAAATCACATATGATGTCATCCCAACTCGAGACAAATCTTTCTCCTCATGTCCAACACCATTGATCCTATGCTCAACGTGAATGAGACAAAAATTTCTAATTTTGGTTGAAATTGTGCCCAACACCATGAAGACACGCTCAATGTGACATTAAAAATCTGCAAATTCAAATTTTGAATTTTGCCCAAAACCACCTAATTAAAAATCATAAAAATTTAAAGTATGCAATGTATCAAACATGAATATACACCAATCTCATCTCATTTCACACAAAAAAAATCTAACATGTAACAGAAATTGAGATCAAACCATCAAATTGCATCAAGTGCTAAAAACCCCAAAACTCACTCCTTTCCATCCAAGCATTTGAAAATCCATCAACATGCATACATTATAAGTGAAAGCAACTAACATGCAACACAAATAATTCAACACCAACTATTCTTAATTTCCCTTACCTCCCAATCAAATTGGAAAAAAGGAAATGGGAAGTAGAAAACTCCAAACTTCGGGGAAGCTCTACACCAAACCACCAACTTGATTCCCAGCTTCAATTTTTGAATCTACAACCTAGTAACGATCCTCATACACTGAAGGAACCTATAAGGAAGAAAAGAAGAAGAAAGCTTCAAGTTAGAGCTCTTCTCTCTAGAATTCTCTCCTTCTAAAGTTTTGAAGAACAGTAACTTATGAGACCCAGTCTTAAGTAGAAATCTTATATAACTTATTCTTTCAAGATCAATTGGACCTTTGCCTAAAAATTCTCAAAATTAATCAAACACTAAGAATTTCTCAACTCTCATAATTCCATGACACATTTTAAATGCCAGATACATAATTATTACTAAAAAAATCAATAATTAAAACTTAACTATGTTATAATAATGGTGTCAACGTTGAAAATATATACTCCCTCCGTTTTTTTTTCATAGTCGTTTTGTCAGAGTTTGTTGTTTTTTTTCATTGTCATATTACTAAAATCAATGAGTTATTAATTTTTTTCTTCCATTTTTACCCTTGATAATTAATACATGTTTCCTGAAAAATGTTGTATTTATTTTTAATATCTACCTAATTTTTCTCTAACTACTCATATAAAGTTAATGTGCATTTATAAGAGCAATATGTTCCCAACAAAATACTATAAAAAAACAAAAAAAAGGGACAACTATTTAATAGAGTAGTTCAACAGTCTAAAAAATGCAAAAAAAAGAAGAGTAAAATAAGGAAGTAAGTAATAAATATTTTTGAAAACTAAAATATCAATGATTTCTTTAATTCCCGTGCAAAATCTTAAACGACTATGAAAAAAAAATGGAGGGAGTAGTTAAAATCTAATAGTTTCAACAAGGGGATTATGATTTGGTTTTCAGAAAATTATGCTTCTAAAGTGACGTGACGGGTAATTACTAATTACTAATTAATAAAGGGAACTCATAAATGAAGTCGCTGATTAATTAATTAGTTTCCTTCCATTAGCAACAAAGTTAAAGATAACATAGAATTGAATCACCATGCAATTGCAAGCAGCCAAGCACCACTCAAACGGAAATTATTAAATAATTAAGAATGCACAACAAAATCGAAAAGTGAAAGTGAAAATTCAGCTTTATCACTGCAAATGAAATTAACTAGATGCTTAGATTTTGAATGGACAGCGCCACGTGTTTGTTTGTATATTCTAAATTATACAATTAATTTCGCATTTCACTTTGACTATCAAAGCTCCGCAGTTATCACCCATCATTATATCTTCTCCATCGGAGAATTAAATTATATATATTTAAAATTATATTATTAATATGAAATATTTAATAATTTTGTACTTAAATTTTTTAACTGACCAATTTTAATGACATTTTTTCTAACTATTTCTCTCATATACAAGACTTATTATGTATATATATATACGGAGTAACTTCTTTTTTTTTTTCAAAACCTCCCTCCAATAATTATTTCAATAGATTTTCTTCTAAATATTTTTATATATAAATAACATTATAAAAAAAACTGCTGCTGAAAATAATTTTAAAAAATTAAATATATCAAAAGTGCTGCGGAAAATAATTCAAAACAAATAAGTATATCAAAAAAAAAAAGAAAAAAAAAAAGATATTATATAGTATTTATATATTATATCAAAATAAGAGAAAAATTTGGATAAAAATATTTCAATAATTAATAATCATTATTAGATTTTCAGAATATTATAAAATAAACTACTACTGAAAATAATTAATATATATATATATATATATATATATTAATATAAAAGCTAAATTTTGAATAAAAATATTTTAATAATTACTGATCACTATTAAATTCTTACAAAATTCAATCTCCATACATCATTAAAAAAATGTCAACAAAATAAGAGGAAAAATTAGATAAATTCTATTTTGAAATTCTTTTATTAACGTTAATTAACACCTATAATTATAATGTGATGATTATAATCAAAACACATAATTAAATGATTTATAATCGTTATAATCCGGACAAAATAAATAAAAGAAAAAATTATTATAATTGTTATAATCGTTACCAACAATAAATAATTAGTATATTAATTTAATAAAATATTAAATGTGCTTTATATCTCGGGCAAAATAAAAAATGTTAATAACTCACTTAATAAAAACGATAGTCTATATAATTATAATCATTAAATAAAAAATAGTGTTAACAAATATTAAAATTCTTAAATAGCTTAAATCATAAAAAATTTGAAACGTTTTCATTCATCAAATCATAAATTCTTAATTGCTTAAATCATTAAATTAAGAAATATTACGATATTAATTAAAGTTAATAAAAAATTTATAATATTATTTATTCTAAAATATTATTATAATAATTTATTACTTATCCTAAAATAGTTACAAATATTATTATAATGATTACAAATTATATTATTATTGAGAATTACAAATATTATTACTAATAATTACTAATTATTTTTTCTTTCAAAATTATTCTTGTATATATTTAAACATCTCCAATCATAATCCATTAACAATCAAACTTTTATCTAACTAACATCATTTTCTTTTAGAATGGAAACAAAACAAACTTCTATAACAGACATTATTCCTTAAAAAATCGATGAAAAATTAAATGTCTGCGTCATTCATATATAAAATATTTGAGTTCAATAATAAAAACGTACTATTTGCTATGAAAATGATTCTTCTCAATTAAAAGATAATAAATGTTTAATATTTATACCTTTTAATATTTTTTCATTTTAATTATTTTGGTTTAAAACTAAATAACTAGTTATTAAATATTTAATTTTTTTTCTTTTACATGTACATATAAGAAAAAAAAATTATGCCTTGATTAATATGCTACAAAGAATTTTTCAATAAATTATAACAAGTAGAGCATATTTATTTATTTTAATGTTATTTTTATGTAATTAAAATATATTATTATATTTTGTATCTATTTTTATCGTGAATTTTTGTTTATATAATGAATTAAATATTAAATCATCAAACTTATTAAAATAATTCGACGGGTATTGCATGTAGTTTTAAAGAAAGGGAATGGAACTGAAGTATGATAAATTTTATCGTTTGACACACGTAAATGAAGAATATAAGTTGCACCATCATGCATTAGTGGTGAAATAAAAAAGAGAAAAATATATGAGAGGATCCTTCAAGAACTTCAATTTATCACTTGGTTGTTGGAAATTTAGGATTTTTGACATTCAATAACTTCCAAAAAATAAAAATAAAATTTATCTAAGAGATATGAACTTTCAATCTAACGGTTAGATTTTTAAAATTTACATTTATGTTAAGGTCACTCGAAACCCAGAATTCGAAAGCTGATTGAAAGCTATGAAACTACTCGAAAAAGAAGATAGAGGTCGAACACTTACCTGGATCATATCAGGAGCCTTATTTGTTCACGTGCGAGAAGGTCGAAAAAACTTTTCGAGTAGAGAAGTGCTCGAAAATAGACGAGGGAGGTTACTGGAGGTTAAAGCAGTTTGAGTAGTTATCTTAAAGCAGTTAGGAAAACACAGATCGAAGAAGTAAAAAACACGTGAGGCAAACGGTTACCAAAGGTTTTATCCGAACCCACGTAATGGGCTTAGTGGACAAGAGTTATATGCCCATAATATGTGTACACGAAAATAACTGCTCTTGAGGATTTCTATAAATAGGAAAGGCATACTCCTTGACGAAGGTCGGAAAAACTCATACTGTCATAACTAAATTCTCAAGCACTCTCTGCCCGTGCATATGGCTTTCGTGCACAGAATCATTTTTGGGTATGACTAATTCTTGGCCATTTTTACCTTGCTTTTTAGGAGTAGAATTAGTGTAGCTCTTTTAATTTATCTCTTGTAATCAATGAAGTTATATCATTTTGGCATTGTAATTCTGGAACAGTATGCAAGTTGAGCCATGATTTGTATTGCAAATATTTTAATTATCCATTCTGTTCATCTTAGCATTTATATGTCTGGAAATTATTGCTTGTTAATTGTTGAAGAATCATTAGAAACAAGTAATTACTAAAATTGTCCACTCCATTTCCTGTTCTTAAATCAAAAGCCTAAATTGAAATCATTTACGTGCTAGTTCGAATATAAAGAGTCTACGGACGAATTTCACCGTAAACAATTTAATATAAAGTTATTGAGCGGTGTAACACTTAGTAAAAGTTACATCAGTTTCATTTGAAATTAACATAATAAAATATTAAATATTTTTAAAATTTTATAGAAATACGTTAAAACTCAATATGTACATGCAATAAAATTCAACGTAGAGATGCGTTAAAATTTAACAACCTTACTCATATAAAAAGAATCATGAGGCATATTACTTAATAATATCCATTTAAAGTAAAATAATAAACTGAATACACAAAATATATGTGAGTGCAGAAATGTTTCAATTTGAATATTATTACGTGTCACTTTAGAAATATTTAAATATTTCAAATTTTGTTTTATTGGTCCAACAGAAAAACAAGCCAGCCGGTGCGAAGATAAGTAGAATGTTTTTTTGTTTCAAATCATTCTTGGCTACTATACCTTTGGGAATACAAGGCGTACAAATTATAATTATTTTCGAGAATTAAAAAACTTTTGATTTTAAATAAAAAAAATTCGATTACACATTTTTTTTTTTGAATATTTTAAATATTTTTTTATATTAGGGTGTATTTTCATGCTATCATGATTGATATAACAACTTCTTTAATTATTTGCCGTTTCAAACAGAAGTAGTTTTGTCACTATATATATGTGACATTTATCACATACAATTAAGAATTATCTCTATTGTTCTTTCTTTATTTATCCTTTACATATATATGCATATTAAAAATACGCTTTAAAATTAAAGGAACAATATTTCTTACATCTCTAGGTTGTAAGTTGTGTTCAAATGTCCTTAATCAATTCTTTATATATATATATATATATATATATATATATATATATATATATATATATATATATATATAAACAATTATATTGGGTAAGAGTATTTTTAGAGGTATTTTATCGGTGAAACAATTTTTACGAATTTTCCTACAAAAAAATATTCACAGAAATTTTTTGCCAATTTTCCTGCAAAAAATAATTTACAGATATTTCTTACAAATTTTGCTACAATTTTAATAATCATGGGGAAAAAAATTCATGGTAAAAATTTGCAGAAAATATTGTAAGAATTTTATTTTGTTTCTTGTAGATTTTATTGCAAAAATAAATTCGCAAGTAATGTTTACTAAATGGTAGAAAAATTTTGCAGGTAATTTTTCTTGCGGATTTTCCTTTGCAGGAAAAATAAAAAAATATATTTAAATTCATAAGTTTAATATTTTAAAAAATCTCTAAGTCCCACATCGATTGAAAATAAAACAATTAAAGAGTATATAAGTTGAGACAACACTTACCTTACAAGTTGAATTGTATGGTTGAGTGTTAGACTTATAATCTACAACCTTAGAATTTAAAAGATTATGTATGAGGCATGAAAATAAAAGATTATGAATTCTTAAAATATATAATTTATAGTATTTTTTTTTTTAATTTTTTCGTAAAAAATATTCCTGCATAATTTCTTGCAAAAAAATTTGCAGGAAAGTTTCCTGCAAATTTTTTTTTGCAAGAAACTTTTCTACGAATTTTCCTACGGATTTTTTTTTGCAGGAAAATTTCCTGCAAATTTTTTTTTTGCAAGAAACTTTCCTGCGAATTTTTTTCGCAAGAAATTTCGCAGGAAATTTTCCTGCGAATTTTAAAATTCGCAAAAATATATTATCCACGAAAGTATTACCTGCAAATAAAATTTTGCAGAAAAATTTGTAGGAACAACGTTTCCTGCAAATTTTTATGAAAAATTCGTAGGAAAAGTCGCATGTAATAAGAGAAATTCTAGTAGAATATAACTTATTACAAATTGTGTTACAATATAAATTATTTATTATAAATTTAAAATATAATATAATTTATATATTTAAAATACCTATTTATTAAAATTTTAAATATAACTTATATATTAAAATGTAATATTTATTTATATATAATTTATTTTCAATTTTAATTATATAACAAAATATTAGTTTAAAGTAATTCAATTTAATCAATATGTTTCTTATAAAGTTATTCAATGTTGTTAGCAAACTTTAAATTTCACTTATGAATAATATGTTTAAAGGTGTAAAAAAACAATACGTTTAAAGAAATATCTATATTCATATTATATATCTATACTTATTATAAAAAAGATATTTATTTTCATATACACAATTTTTAGACTATTTTATTCTTAAATTTTAAAATTAAAAATTAATTAAATTAAAGACTTGAATTCAACACATTAAAATTTAAGAATCAAATATAATATCAATTGATTGAAAATATTAATAATTTTTAAATATTTTTAAATAAATATAAAAATATAGAGTGTCTCAACTCTATTAATAATATATAAAGTAAATACCTCATTTTGATTTCTATATTTTTTTATATATTAATATCCTTTATTATACATTAATATTTTTTCAACCATGACATCTTTTAGGATAAAATAGGAGAAAAAAATGTTTTAAAAATAATAATTGTTCACCTATTAATAATATCCATTCACTTTTTTTTATAACACCACCTTTTGTCTTTATTTATATTTACAATTATTTTATCTTTTTTTATTACATGTTATCTTACTTGATTTAGAGGGTGTAATTTTTTTTTAAAACATATATATTGTAATTTCTATTATTTTTATTTTTTAAAAACAAAATAGAGGTGTTGACTTCAGTAATGTTAATAAAAAAATATTATTAGAATTTTCCTTAACTAAATTACCCTCCTTTTATCAATATATTCAGAAAAAAAGAGAAATTTTATAAAATAACTTTTTAAAATAAAAAAACAAAACAAAACACAACCAACTTCATATTTAGCTGAAACAAAAATATGTAAGCGAACAAATTTACAAAGTTTTCTCAAAAGTGTTTCTTTAACGGTTTACTAGTTGAGTTTAACGACTATCCACCGGAAATATAAAGTACTTATACATGGTAAACTAATAAAAATTTATTGTTGATATGATTTTTAATTATTTATTATAGAAAGCAAGCATTTATTATATATATTTATGATTGGATGGTGAAATAAAAATATTTTACATGGTAATTGCAAAAGTAAAACGTATTTTGTGTTGTTAAATTATACAAGTAGATTCCAGAATAAGAACATTTGTCCACATATTTTAACTAGGCAAATTAAATTGTGAGAGAATCTGAAGTGAAGTAGTGATGAGATTAAAGGATTGCATTGCATTATGTGCAGAGATGATGATTCATGGCATAGGGATGGAAGATAAGAAGAAGAAAAGAAAAAGGGAGAGAGTGTAAGAAGAAGTAGGGGAAGGTGGTCCCAAGTGTGACAGAAAACGGCAAAAGAGCAAAGAGCAGAGTGAGTAGTGAGTAGTGAGTAGTGAGTAGTGAGTAGTGAGTACCAACCCCACCCAACGTTGCGTAACCGTAAGCTCCAATCCCCACCCTCCCCTCTTCACATGCAAATTTCACCCTTCTCTTCATCTCATCCCCATGCTCTTCTTATATACTCCCTCTTCCATCTGCTCTCCCCTCACACACTCCAACCCACCACTCTCATGTAACCCTCTCTCTTCTCCCATGGTTTCTCTCCATCTTCAACCATGCCCAACACCTTCTCCTCTCTCCTTCTCCTTAGGTACATCTACATCTTATTCATTCATGCACCCTATTCTTTTCTTTCAACACTAAATCATATCAACTCATCAATTCACCCTTCACTTTCATATTCTAAGCACTAGCTAGTTTGTTTCAAACACTCTAACTGAACACACGTCTCAATAAAGATTTCTGCGTACGTACAGTGCTGGTTCAAACTTGAATTTCATATTGCAGGCACCAGTTCTTTCATGTCAGACACTGTTGGCAAAGATTTGTGTCGGATACAAAAACTGAAAACCTTAGATAACAAATATATATATTTCAACTTTGGTTTCATGTAGTAGTAGTTCTCCATGATAAATCTAACCATTTCTTGAAAGAATTCTAATGCACTATGTATTCACATCACTTGTTTAGCAAATTCAATATAGGTTATAGGATAAGATTTCATAGGTTAAGGTTTGTTCCATGACATAACATGATGTTATCACAATGATAAGAATAATGATTATGTCCATTTTTGACAGGTGGATTAGTAAAAAGTTGCGAAGAAGAAACACGGTCAGCAATGGAGAGAGTGGCAGCGACAGCAGTGATACCGGTGTGGGAGGGACGGTTATGGATGATAATCCATTTGGCAGCGTGGTGGAGTGTTACGCGTGCACGCAGGTAGGGGCGCCGGTGTTTCACTCCACCAGCTGCGACAGCTTCCACCAGCAGCTGCAGTGGGAGGCCTCGGCGGGGTCCTCGCTGGTGCCGATCCAGAACCGGCCGGGGAAGGCCTCAGGGTTCCGCGGCGTCACGCAGGGGCCTTTCGGGCGGGTTCTGGATCCGCGGAGCAAGCGCGTGCAGAGGTGGAACCGAGCGCTGCTGCTGGCGCGTGGGGTGGCGCTGGCGATAGACCCGCTGTTCTTCTACGCGCTGTCGATCGGGCGGGAGGGGTCGCCGTGCCTGTACATGGACGGGGGGCTGGCGGCGATGGTGACGGTGGCGCGGACGAGCGTGGACGCGGTGCACTTGCTGCACGTGTGGCTGCAGTTCAGGCTGGCGTACGTGTCACGAGAGTCGCTGGTGGTGGGGTGCGGGAAGCTGGTGTGGGACGCGCGTGCGATCGCGTCGCATTACTTGCGCTCGTTGAAGGGGTTCTGGTTCGACGCCTTCGTCATACTCCCCGTTCCCCAGGTTAGGATTTTTCGAAACTTGCTCATTTTTTCGCTCTTTCCTATCTCTCACTGCAAAGTACACACACACACTTGCTCTCGCTCTATCTCCTTTCTCATTCGCACGCTCACACCACGTGTTTCCCACTTTGCCTTTTCACATTCCACACTATTCTCATATTACCACTTATTTTATTAAAAATAAAACATTAAACTTTTAACCCTTTAGTTAATAGTAATATCAAAGAAAACTTGTTAAAGTTCTATTGTAAGTAAATTTTCTTGGTGTGTCTTTGGATTTTTGTTAAAATTCCTTTTTAATTATATGTTTTGCTGTCTAAAGAGTCGATTTGAATTTAAGTTTATGATGTGTAATGGGTTTTTGAATTTTTTTTTTGAACATTAAGTGTTTTTATTGGTAAAATAATCTTTTAGAACTTTTTTTTAACTTGTACTGTATTTACACAGATTCTAAGTGTGCTTATATCTGGAGTTCCCAAAACAAACTTCCACACTTCCTGCAAAAGGAGAAACAAGGATGTTATATCATTGAATTGAATGGCAGTTTGAGGTGGAATCAATTGTTTTCCAAACAAATTGATAGTTATTTAAAAAAATGAACTCATTTTTTAAACAATGATTGCATAAAATTTATTTACATAAAAATTTTAAAAATATCAAACAATTTCTTTTACTATACTTTACTATATTATTGTTACTGTTATTTTAAGTGAAAAACAGTTATATTCCTGTTACATGAAAAATTTTGACATGTTTTTTTGGAATAAAAACTGATGTTATGGTTAGTGAATGACTAAATTATGAGTAGAAGAAGGTTTAAAACAATCCAATCGACATTTGTGAAGATTTGTTGTAGAAAAGGATACTTTAAAGATTATTGGTAGGGGAAAATCTATACAAGGACCAAATTTGTATAATTTTAACCAGAGGGACTTAATTGACTTGAAAAAAAAAAATTTCGGATTCAATCTAAACTAAAGGACTAAAAAAAGGCTAATAATGCATTTTGCTGTGTAATGTTTAACGTGCGTTATCATTTTAATATATCAGTCATTATTTTAATAATTGAAGTAAACAAATCGGAATTTCCTCACTAACACTAGAATAGTGCCTAAAGTGAAAGACAATACTAATTAGACAGTGGTAGCCCAATATACAAGTCTTAAAAGCACTGTGCTAAGGTTGTAAGTTTGATTTCACAGTCTGCTACTTTTCTTAGAGTGTATAGGACTATAAACCATAGACATCTCACATGGTCGGTAGTACAGTGAAATATATGTTACAGAATGTTCGTCCATGTTTCACAGTCACACCTTTGTCTTGGTGTCTTCATCCATGTGTTGCCACCTCCTCAATTGAATATACTTAAATGGCCTTTTGAAGACATGTTTTAAGTTAAAAGTTTTAATTGAATCTGAGTTTTGTTCTTGTGTCAAATCAGTTGCGGATAGAGTTATTTAAAGGGTGGCTTTAGAAGCCAATATAATTAACATACACTGTACTCACTACTAGCCCCTTCTGTCTATGCCTATTTATATCAAATCAGCTCTCTTTTGACTGTATGTTTACCTTCTGTTTGCAGGCTGTGTTTTGGTTGATAGTGCCAAAATTGATAAGAGAAGAGAAAATAAAAATCATTATGACCATAATGCTATTGATTTTTTTGTTCCAATTTCTCCCCAAGGTTTACCATAGCATCTGCATGATGAGAAGAATGCAAAAAGTCACAGGCTACATCTTTGGCACCATTTGGTGGGGATTTGGTCTCAATCTCATAGCTTATTTCATTGCTTCTCATGTAAGCAAACCCCACTACTGGAATTTGAGCCTGCCTATGATCAAGTTGTCACTAAAACAATTGCTAAAAAGTTGATTTTATTTTTTTTTTTCTCTCATGGTTAATTTATAGGTTGCTGGAGGGTGCTGGTATGTCCTTGCAATTCAACGTGTTGCGTCCTGCCTCAGGCAGCAGTGTGAAAGAACTAATGGATGCAATCTTTCTGTGTCATGCTCAGAGGAGGTATGCTACCAGTCTCTGTTACCAGCAGGCACAATAGGAAATTCATGTGGTGGAAACTCAACATTGGTAAGAAAGCCTTTGTGCTTAGATGTTGAAGGACCTTTCAAATATGGGATCTACCAATGGGCACTTCCAGTCATATCCAGCAACTCTTTGGCAGTGAAGATTCTTTATCCCATTTTTTGGGGTTTGATGACCCTCAGGTAAATTAGCCAATATAAAAACTCTTATAGATACTGTTTCTCATGTTAAAAAGTTTGTGCTTGTTTATGTTAGTGTGTAATACTTATGAATCAAAACATCATAACTCGATAAATATTATTTATGTCAATGTGCTTGGCTTATGCCTCTCTCTCAAACTGTAAACATTTTTTGATTATGTTCAACTTCTGGTTTTCCTTAACCACCAAAACACATTCAAGTAGGTGGTCCACTGGTCATGAGATGAAACAAATTAAAATTAAAATTTCCGTTCTTTTACTTACCATGGAAGCTGGAAACAAAATTGAATAATTGGACTGTTTGAGTGCAATTCTTTTAACAGATGGAAACCTAAAATATCTTTCATTTCAATTTCACCTTATCTAATCTCCCTTTCATTGTTTCATTTTGTAGTTTTGTTCCAGTGGTTATATCTAAAAACTGTAGAAATTTTGAAGTTAATTGGTTAATTATAAATATGTTATATTGTTTTATCTAGTTATTAGTTTTTAATGAATTATGAAAATAGATTCTCGCAAAAATGTTTTCTTGATGTGTTTGATTGATAAGTATCCAAATTTATGTTATATTATACATGAAATAAGCCTCATCATCCGAGTGTTTTCATAATCCCTACTAATTCTTGCAGCACTTTCGGAAATGATCTTGAACCCACAAGTAACTGGCTAGAAGTGATTTTCAGCATATGCATCGTACTCAGTGGATTACTGCTTTTCACATTATTGATTGGTAACATCCAGGTATGCTAAACAAGTAAATATGAAAAGATGCTGGTTATTGCTACACCTGCTAAAAAACTGTTCCATACTCAACATGGTCTAACAAATGGGATCATTCCTACGGTGTAGGTATTCTTGCATGCAGTCATGGCAAAGAAGAGAAAGATGCAACTGAGATGTCGTGACATGGAATGGTGGATGAGGAGGAGGCAGTTGCCATCGCGATTAAGACAAAGAGTTCGCCATTTTGAACGTCAGAGATGGGCTGCCATGGGAGGAGAAGATGAGATGGAAATGATCAAAGACTTGCCCGAGGGACTGAGGAGGGACATCAAGCGCCATCTTTGCCTTGACCTCATTAGAAAGGTAAGTAATGTTCAATCCTGCAAATTACAGAAGTTGGCTAGTTAAATACCTCAATAAGTTGGCTAGTATCATTGGATGTTAGATAAAGAAAAACAAATGAAAGAAGATTGTATGTAAAAAATTAGTTAACTCAATATTTGTCGTTAATAATGTTGTCTAAAGATCACAACATCAGAACTCTAAGATGTTGTTTGACTACATCAGAAATCATAACTGAACAGAACTCCTCTAAATCTCTTCCCCAAAGAGAAATTAGTTCCTTGTGCATGTCACAAACACGCGAGTCTCTATGTTCTCAAGAGAGGCCAATCCACAGTTACGGATTTTTCTCAATAAACCTGCATACCACATAGAGCATTCACCTACCATGTAAAGAGAAATGTTAAGAAAATACTATCTCACACACCTCTTTTATTAGTTGAAATTTGTTAGAATCACAAATTCTAATGATTCTTGCATTCTTTTTAACGAAACTCTTGTGATTTTTGTATTTTTCAATAAATTTTTACCAATAAAAAAAATGTATTACTAGCATTTATCTAAAGTAAAAATCCACAAATTGTGGACCTGTTTGCATACCATGTACCCGGTACTTTGTGATGTGCTTATAACAATACTCATTTGCTTGTGGCAATTAAATCAACCTCTCCTAATGAGTAGTTATTTCTGTTTGACAGGTTCCTCTATTCCACAACTTGGATGATCTTATTCTTGACAACATCTGTGACAGGGTGAGGCCCTTAGTCTTCTCCAAAGATGAAAAGGTAATAAACTATCAATCATGTACACAATTGACACCATTTGAGACCAAATTTTCTTCCAAGCATTCCATGTTGAAGAAGACCATAATGTTGTCATGCCCTTGTGGAACAGATAATCAGAGAAGGTGATCCTGTGCCAAGGATGGTGTTCATCGTCCGAGGACGCATAAAACGCAACCAAAGTCTGAGCAAAGGCATGGTGGCCTCAAGCGTCCTTGAGCCAGGGGGGTTCTTGGGCGATGAGCTACTCTCCTGGTGCCTTCGCCGGCCATTTATCGACCGGCTTCCAGCCTCCTCAGCCACATTCATATGCCTTGAATCAGCAGAAGCCTTTGGCCTTGATGCTGACAACTTGAGGTACATCACTGATCACTTCAGGTACAAGTTTGCCAATGAGAGGCTGAAGAGAACAGCAAGATATTACTCATCCAATTGGAGAACATGGGCTGCTGTCAACATTCAATTTGCTTGGAGACGTTACAGGCAGAGGACTAGAGGTCCAGTGACCCCTGTAAGGGACAGTGGAGGCACTGAGCGCAGGCTATTGCAATATGCTGCAATGTTCATGTCAATAAGGCCACATGACCATCTTGAATGAAACCTGGTTTCCATGTTTTTTCTAATTGTTGCTGGCTTGGCTCCAGATCCTCAATAAAAACTACTCTGCCTCAACTCCATTAGGCCTTTTGAAGTTGCCGTGGAAGTCATGCAATTATTCATGAAATGTATAAAAGAAAACTAGAAAGGGAGTACGAGCAATTGCAAATTTGAAACAGTCACTTTTATTTTTTTACAAGAATTTCAATTCAGTAAACTATAAGATCGACTAATTATTTAAATTCATAATACAAATTAAATTTAGATCACGTCATATTTATATTATTTTTGGTGTACAATGAGTAGTAATGGGTTTTAAACATAAGATTTCTTGGAAACTAATTTTCCGTAATTAAGCCGATTGTAGTAAGTTTATATCATATCATATCATATTGCAATTTAAATATTAAACATTGAACACAAATAACACTTTTACGAATTTAATTAGAATGTATTAACATGGTAATAAAAAAAATTTTACGGTCATTTAACCATTATTGTATACCGTAAGTTTATTGACTTTCAATTTTAAAATTATATTTGGATATATTTCTTATAAACCGTAAAAATCTTTACACTAATCATCCAAGAAAATTATGGGGGTCTATTGATTTAAGATTTTATAAGATTTTAAAAGACTTTTTTTTTGAGTAAAAAAGTTCATTGGTATTCAATCAGGATTTTATGTCACTTAAAAATAATTTAGTAGTATTCAATCTGGATTTTCAAGATTTTTTAAAGAGTCCATTAAAATTTATTAATATTCATTTGAGATTTTTTACAACTTAAAAATAATTCATTGATATTCAAAAATATAAAGATTTTCAAGGATTATTATGTTAAAGGGATTTTAAAGGACTTTCTAGTGCTATTTATAAATACAAAATTCATAAAACAATCCCATCCAAACCCATCAGATTTTGGAGGATTGTTTGAAGTGACTTTTCAAGTGCTTCGAGAATTTCCAAGTGAATTTTTCATCTTTTTTTTTTCTATGCTTTTGTCTTCTCCATTTTTTCTCTGCTAATAATACTGCACTACTGTTTATTGCTCATATATAATACTATAGTATTATTCTCATTTCATTCCTCTATTTTGTGAAACTCCGGTATGTAAATGATCATTGACTTGCTCTATTTTTCTCTTCGTTCTCTTTAATTGACTTGCTCTATTTTATTCTATTTAGTTTAATTTTTTCCTTTATATAACACAAAAAAACGCTTGAAATTTCAACTTTTAAGTGATAATTTTTTTATAACACACGTCAAGAAAATGGAAAGATGAAAGATGAAATTGATATCATGGTCTCTACAATATATATATATATAAGATAAATTTGAGTTAGGTTTCTGTGAGTAAAATGAGATGAAAATGGATCTTAGTTGGGGAAAAAATCCTCTCAACATAAAAACTGCGATCTCTCTCATTCTCTTGAGTTTGTTACTCTTATCTCTCCTCCTTTTATGACTCAACAATTATTTTATTTTTTTTACTATGATTTTTTTTTAATTTTTATATTGTGAAATTAGAATTTTTTTATATTTAAAAAAAAGAAAATTAACATAAGACATTGCAGTATCTAATTTTTTAGGGTTTAGGATTTATGCCTCCGTTAACTTATTTAAAAAAAAGGAAATATTGTTAAAATATTTGTTAGAATAATTTATATTTATAAATATTGTTAAAAAATTATCATATAATATATAACTAAAATACTAATATATATATATATATATATATATATAAATATTTTCTCTGCATCTAAATACTTCTGTTTATATAAAATTTGTTATATATATAAATATTTTCTCAGTATCAAATATACTGATTTTTTAATATAAAAAATTATCTTATGTTTCTATATTTTCATTTTTACATGTTTTTTTATAATGACCAGGGTATTTGATCTTTCATCTTCAACATTACTGGTTAATGAAGATTATACTTTTGAACTTATTATTCAAACTCAAGAGCAAGAGCGAGAAGACGTTAATACTTAGAGCATCTGCAATGGGGATTGCTTATAAGCAACCCCCATTGGAGATGCTCTTAGAGAACTAGTATAACTATGGATATGTGAGTAGATGTTATTTAAGAAAATATGATATTATGGAGAATTATTATTATTATTATTATTTATCTAGACATTGTTGTTTTTTATTATTTTTTGTCTTTGACTCTTTTTAAATTTGAATGTATGAAATTTTTTTTGAAATCTTATCGTATGTCAAAAATCCACGAAAATTCTACAAAATCCACAAACTCCCGTAAAATTCATTAAAATCCTGATTTTTAAAAGTCTCGCAGAATTCATAAAAATCTTGATTTAAAGTCTTGCAGAATCTTACAAAGTCTTAAAAGTCATGAAAATTTTGCAAAGTCTTTTAAAATCTACAGGATTTTTTTTAACTAAAAAAATCTTTTAAAATCCTAATTCAATATACCCTCCTAAAACTCCTGTTTCAATACACATCACATGACCAATAAGACATTTTTTATTTTTTGAGATCTAGCGACAAGACCTTAATCTATCAAAATTTAACATTTTTGGATCTAATAAAAATCAGGAGAAAGTGATGCACTACAAAATAAATTTTACGAATAAAAGATTAGTTTCTTTTTTTGTGTGTGTGTAAAATGTAGGTAGCAGTGAATGCAAAGGAAGAAGGGTGTGTGATTTGCCTTTGTGAAAGGCAACATAATATAAATACAAATGGGGAAGAACAGAAACAGGGCAAAACAGAACAAAACAGAGCGTTTCCTATGTTTTCGGTTATGTTGTGTCAAAATTTGGAGACATCGAGACGAAGTGAGGTCATCATTACCTCCAAATATGGAAAACTGCCAATCCCATTCCCAAAATTTTCTCACTTTTGTTACCAACGTAACCCATCACAACATGGGTCATGGAGGTTCCCATCATTTCATCCTCCATCTGGCTTCCCTAGGGTCTCCTAATTTCCTCTGGAGCCCTAGATTTTGCTGGTTTATCCTCCTTCGATTTCAGAGCCCTCATCTGCAGCTACATGTTCAGCTTAATTATTTTTTGGGTATACCAATATTCAGCTTAATTAAGTACTGCCTTTGATCATACCCCCTCTTTATGTCTTATATTTTTCTTCTTCTTTGTTTTGTAACGGGGATATAAAGAGTTACGTATTTGTTGATTGCAGTAATATAGGAAGGCAAATATGTGCCCACATTTTCTTTTTAAATCTTAGAACAAAAAATGTGCAAAATTTGATCACTTTCTACCGAACCATTTGATCATCTTCTAATAAATGGATCATAAATGCAATTTACGGTGATATCTTGATTTTTTTTTTTTTACTAAAAAAAACACTTTGTTGAAGGTTATAAAATCTTATTTATGGTTTCAAATTGTGCTTTTTGATTGGCAACATTGTGGGAAACTGCTGACAAATGTGGCCACTTTGTTGAGACTTCAAAAAGCACTATATCAATTGTGATCGGGGACTATATTTTAAAACTAGTAACAAACCGATGTTGCTTGAAACCTATGGTTTCCCTTAAATGATTAATATAAAGGTATAAAATGTTATTTGAATCGTATTTAATCATTATAACAACATGAAAAAGGAACCAACAAAGTGAATGATTGTAATGCTTCCTGGTTGTTTTTTCAGAGTTAGATGAGAATGATATTTATTTTCTGAGTTAGTGATTGGATTGGATTTGATTAGCCAAAATGGATGTAGCAGTTGCTTCTCTGTCAATGCTATGGGTTCATTGCACTCCTTCATGAATACTTTTACAAAAGTACATCCTGCAATAGAGTAGAATATACTATAAAGTTTGATGAATGAAATGATTAATGATACGACTTTCAATATGTCAAACTTCTCAATATTTTTGTTTTATGGTTGTCTTCCTCAACAACTAGGCTTTAGAAATTAGGCTCCTTCAAATTGAATTTCTTCTCCCTTAAATGTTTCTGCACCACAACTTCAATGGTTCTAGCAATCTCAAACTCTAACTCAATAGTTTTATTTCTTGATGACATTCTCTCACTTCACCTTTAGCACTCTATATTTTACAAACTTATTATTTTTGTCATAGGTACCATCTCAGTAGTGTGGAACCTGGCCCATCAATCTAATGGGGTTGAAATATACAAAGCAGGGAACACCAAAACTTGAGAGCTCGAGCATACATCATCAAATGATCAATTACCTTACCAAGAATTTTATTCGTAACTTGGTATCCAAGCAACGTAGAAGAATGCTTATAGCTGGTTATGATCTTGACATGTCATATATCACAGATCGAGTATTAGCAATGTCATTTCCTGCACAACGTATGCGAGCAGTGTATCGAAATCCTCTATGGCAGGTCAAGTCTGTGTTGGACATGAGACATAATGAACATTATAAGGTGCACCTTCAACCAATGGCCATGAATAATGCATATTATCTTCTTGTCTGTCTTCAATGTGTTGGGAGTTCATCATTGTTATCCATACTTGTGTAGTTTTTCTCTAATGAGTATGTCTATTGAACTGTTGTTCATGGCTATTTTTTGGTTATCAGTGATTGAATATTTTGTTCTTTAAATCCAGAAATTTTGTTCCGTTTGTCTTTGTTATTTAATCTAGTATAGTGCATGACAGTGGTTAATGTCTTGTACCATTCTTTCAAATGGCACTAATGCCTTACTTTTTTGATGAAAAAGACTAGTATTATGTCAATTACTTGTGTACTTAACCACTAAGGTGAGCCTAATAATGAAGGGTTGAAGTAATATATACAGGATCCTAGGTTTGAAGCTTGTCACCGTCATTGTAATTTCTTTGGATTAAAAAAATTACTTGTTACTTAGAGGACACTTGTGGGTTATTATGATTTTAGTTTGCCATTCCTTGCTACTGGTATTCAGTTTTCTTCAGCTGTATGATGTAACTTACTTCTTCATTAAAGTGGATGACGCTATTATTACCTAATTTTGCGTTTTTGAAATTACCTAATCTTGACTCTATTGTCAAGATTGTTTTCTTGTTTGATCTTCTGACTATATAACAATGTTAAGAAATGACAATTATAGTGGCTGTTGTTTCTACCTGTTATCGATCGCACTATATATCACAGGAGTTATTATAGCTAAGGCATATCACTTCTAAAATTTTCAGATCTATAATCTCTGTATAGAAGAAAATTATGATCCAGCTCTCTTCTATGGACGCGTGGAAGCATACCCCTTTGATGATAACCATGTTCCATCTCTTGAAATGATCAAAGATTTCTGTGAAAGTGTGGAGTCATGGCTGGCAAGTGACCCAAAAAACATTGCTGTTATCCATTGCATGGTATGAGCGATCACACTTCCTATTAGGATCTTAAGCAAATTTCAAATAAGTGTTTAGAATTTATCATATTAATTTTTGGGGATATAAGTAACCCAAAAATTATCTTCAGGATGATTGCCTGACATCATATAGATGGGTTTTATAGTTGTCTTTAGGTCTTCTACCTATTGCCTTAAGTTGTTATGGAATTATGGCTATTTATGATTTCTTTATATAAACTTCTCTTGAAAAGCTTATAAGAGAAAAAATATGAAATCAAAATGAAAACATCTTTAATAAGATAAAATTACTTTATACATAAGTTGTTTTGTAGAAATTCTCTTATATTAGCTTCTCCAAAACTTTTTTTAACTTGTATATAGGTTAATTTTTTTTTTCTTCCTATTTCTTCTCTAATAAGTGTGTCCAGAGAAGTTTGTCTAAACAAACTCTTTCTCTTTCTGATGCTAGAAGCTTACATTTGATATTTCATAAACATCATGTAAATTTCTTCCACTTTAAACTATGTATAAATTGGACTCCCCTAATATATGGATGACCGATGCACTTGACAATCTTGCATGTAAAGCTTTAGTTGGATACTTCTAAGATTAACAAAAAGGGAATTATTTAGATGTTAAAAATGTGTATAACACTTTATCCTCTATCTAATATAACTATAACTAGTTACACATTTTGTCATTTGTAATCTTTGGTTCCAATTATGCAGGCAGGAAAAGGTAGAACTGGATTAATGGTATGTGCCTACCTAACTTATTGCGGCATGTCAGCAGAAGAGGCTCTTCAATTGTATGCAGATAGACGAACAACCAATAATGAAGGAGTAAGTTATATTAGGTATAATTCCAACAATTTGAAATATAAATCTATCTTCATTAACACCATTATCATTTTCTAAAACAATGACAATCAAATGAATGCTAAACTAATAAGAAATGTACTCTTCTTTTACCTCCAAAGAAATTAACTAAAGAATTTATGTGGGATCAGGTATCAATACCAAGCCAACGTCGTTATGTGACATACTGGGAAAGTCTACTTTCTAATTCTGTCCCTAGGGGAACTGGAAATGGACCACGAGATGTGAACTTGCCTCAACCATGTAGCAGAGAATTGCGGCGAATCCGGCTATATGATACAGTCAACATAGACTCAATATTCTTTGTTATCTCAGAGCTACACGAGGTTAGTTCATCACAATTTATGATATAACAGTGGTTGGAATGCTGAATTATCTTTCTGGAATGGTTTATGGAGGCCACATTATATTTTTTTTTTCTGTTAGCATGATAATTTGCACTAGCTGAGAGAATAGTATAACAAAATTTGGATAATTTATATGTTAATGTTAGGAATCTTATAAGTTTGTACTACTCGTACAACACTAGTACTTGAGCTAATTATTACTATGAACGCTTGAGAGCATAATTAAGCAATGAATTAGATATGAGACTTTGTTTTTATACTTATCAAGATGGGTTTCTATTTATTGACAGATTCCTAATGAGGTGTATCGTCCACCAGTGGAAGCTTACCGTGGCTACTGTAGACAGGTTAAGAAAGGATATCAGAGAAACAACAGCCCTCGCTATTATATTTCAATTCTTGAAGGTGATAACGATGGAATGCAATCAGAAACGGAAGAACCTCGCATTGTCGTTCAGATGGACACAGAGTCTCCTGCAATATACCAAAAATCATGTTTGGACCATTATTTTGATAAACCTATACAAGTAAGTAATCAATCACCATTAAGTGCCCATGAAACTAGTCTTTCTTTAATAATCAATCTAATCAGTTTATTTTTTTTTTTCAGAACCCCTTCTATTGGTTTTACACATTTATGTTTTTTGATTTTGTAAAACTGCAAAAGAAGTATTGCTAATGGAGTTTTTTTTAATCCAATATCCATTTTCAGTTCTGTCTGCAAATAACCTTAAATCATTGGACAGGTAACTGGAGATGTACGTGTCATATTCTACGAGAAAATGATAGGAGGTCGCCTTTTCTACTGCTGTTTCAATACAGCTTTTATTAGGAACAGCTTACTACAGGTAATCTCATATTCTTTATTCAAGGTATTATTAATTTTGTTTGGACGGAACTTCAAATTTGAGGAAAACCAAAAGGGCAACAATATATCCTTTGTCATAGAAAATCTCTTTAAGGTAAGGCTTATATAACATAAATTTTACATCATACTTTTTGGCTAGGTAGTCTATTATTGAAAATAGTTTGGATTTTGAAGCATTATACTATGAGAGACACATAAATATAAGTGAGTAGACAACCAAGTAAGTTATCAGGATTTTAAGCTACAAGATATTATTTTTAGTTCTTTATCTATTAAAATGTTCATTTTAGTCCTTTATTTTTTATATTTGGATTAATTTGGTCCTTTTAAAACAATAATAATTTTTTAACTTTGTGACACAATTTTGAAGTAATATTCAATTGATTTATGACATGAAACTTGTATAATTAGATTCAACTATATAAAAATTATGAAATTAAATTGACGTTCAAATCCTAAAGGCTATAAACATATTAAAAATTGTGTGAAAAATATATTTCATAAAAAATTAGAAAATAGTATAAAATTATTATTTATTTTTTTAAATTTCAATTTCTTTTTGAACTTATTTTTATGTAATTTTCACCATGTTTATAATACTTTTTAATTTAAACTTCAATTACGTTTAATAATTTTCATATAAGTAAATTTAATGAAATTAAGTTTCAAGTCTATCAGTAAAAAAATATCCAAAATTATGCTTTAAAATTAAAAATAATCATTGTTTCAAAATGACCAAATTAGACCAAATTTAAGTGATAAAGGAAAAAAATAAATATTTTGAAAGATAAAGGAGCACAATAAATTTAATAAATAAGATAAAAGATTAAAAGTATAATTTAACCTATTTTAAAAGTATAGGGATAGAATATGAAATAATGAACTGCATATGATATGGCATGTCATTTGGGTCAATAGAATTTCTAGATTGAATAGGTGTTCTTTGGGACCACCAAAGAGTAAAATAAAAACGATAGAAAGGCCTTCATGAAATAAGTCCAATTTTGGCTGAAGCAAATTTGTAATAGGATTGAAGGAAACTATTTCAGTTCAGAAGTGATAAACCTTTTTTTTTTCTTTACTTTCTATTTGTTTGACATATGCAATCAAATAGATTGAGAACAGAATGCACAGCGTGTTTGACTGTGTTCCCTTTTGTAACTGTTATTTTGTAGCTCACAATACAAGAGTTGGACAAAGTTGGTAACAAGGGAAAATCAATATGTGGCCCTGACTTCTGCCTAGAGTTGTTGTTTGGTCCTGCTAATGCAGGATATTCATCGTCAAGTATATCCAATGATGAACATTCTAGTGATGATTCCTTATAAAAAAAATTTCTCGTATCTTTGCATAATATGAAAGGCAACGTCCAATTTACTGCTGTAACATATTCCTGCAAAATGAACCCAACAATGAGTCCCTTGGTGTATGTAGTGAGTGCACTCATTCCTCCACTGTCTTGACGTCTAATTTTTCCATAGGCGAAAGGCATGAGGAGTAGGTGCAAATTTTGTATTATGTTAGTGATTGAGTAGCATTTTGCAGAAGATGAGGTTGAGAGCATTATAATACGAAAGTTTACCAATTCTCTTGCTGGATATAATTTTCAATGCTTTAACAATTTGAAGAATCATCCATCCGTGTAAGAGTACATTATTGAGTTTGACTTATGACAACAGACTAAAAGTTAGCATCCTTTTAATGATTAAGCAACATTTTAATGATGGTGTAAAGCTTTTTACTGTGGGTGGATCAGAAGTTAGCAAACCCTTATCAATATAGTTTTCGATCATTTGAAAAAAGAAAAAGAAAAAAAAAGCCTCTGCAATTCTATTAAAGTTTAGACACGTCCTCAAACAATTTTTCATTTTAGATGATTCTCTAGTACATTTTTTTCTTCCTCGTGTAGTGATTCCCTTATAGTAGAACGAATATGGAATTAGTAATGAATTAACATATCCAGTGAAATCGCCATAATGTTCACCTAATAAGAGAAAATGCGTATCAAGAGTGTATTGCTAACAATTCTAGTGTATGCATTGTTGCCGACATGCCTACCAGTTGTGTTTCTTTAGTAAATCAAAGTTTAAGAAGCTATCCCATTTCAAGGCCAAGGTACATTTAAAAAATCTTTTCAATGATCCCTTCAAATTGGTTATAAACCTGTCAAATGGGATAGACACACTAATGCGGAGAACGCATACATTTTACAGGTAAAAAATTTCTCTCCTACTTTCTCATCCAAATAAATAGTTAGACACAGTAATGCCCAAAAACTCCACATAAAGAAAAATACAATTGCGCTTTTGATGGCTTCATCCCCCATCAGTCAATTGGGCTAGTTCACACACCGTTGAGGAAATATTGGGTAGTCTAAACAGAAGGTAAGGTTCCGATTGTGAAGGACAATCTAGTCTTGGACCTCATGCTGCTGATGCTAGTTTGTAGGAATCAATCATTCAGAGACAATCTTGTTTGTCTCCTTGTCCAGGACAAGCAAGCCGCCAAGCATTCAATCAGTAGAAGTTTGAGTTCCTCTTATTGCGTTTAGGTTAATATTTCTGCTTTACGCTTTGCATAATCTTCAACTATACTAATCATACTACTGTTATGGCGTAGCGAAAACTCTGCAAGTAGAATCTGGCATTCTTCTACAGTGAGATCACCATGACGGCCCTGCAAATGTTATGGAAAATTCAGTATGTTAAATGCCAAACGATAAAGTCAGTCAGTCACAAGCGAACTAAATAATCAGACTTGAGTTTGATGTCATATAAACTTGTTTGAACAATGGTTCTTGTTTAGTTCTTTACTTGCAACTTTACAAGCAATAAATAAAAAAAGGGGAAGAAAAGACTACTACGAATAAGTACTTTTATAGATGCCTGTGTAGATTATAAGATTTTTATTAAAGAAATGCACAATTGTAGCAGTATAGCAATTGGATTTTTATTATTAAAATTAAAAACTAAAACTGTTTTCATATAGGAGCAAGAGTTTTATAACTTGTTTCATTAGATTTCTGTTTTTTTGTTCTCTCATGGGAACTCTTTATTTTAAATTTTCTTACTCATTCTCCCAATAGCGCAAATTATTTTTGTATAGACAACGATTCACAATAAAATTGATACAAAAGGCAAGTAGCACAATTGCCAGCCCAGATAGCCATGTCAATGTCAGGTGCAGGTTTAACTCCAAAACAGTTGCCCATTTGTTTTTATACCACCCATGTAACTACTTTCCTTTAGCATAACTTCCAAGGTATTTAAGAAACCTAATCGTATTCTGCACCACATAAAGTACACAACTAAAATCATTACCATGCGAGATATTCTATCACAAACAGCATGGTGCATGAGGATTCCTGCAGCTACTGATACATTGAAAGAGTCCACCATTCCTGCCATTGGAATACTGCAGTGCAAATCTGATAACTCCAAAGCCTCGTCACTAATACCCCTGCAACAAAAACATAGCCACTGTTGAATAAAGTAAAACCCAACTATTTAACATCTTGATCTTAGTTCCATGTCAAGAGGGGTTGGTGATCCCTGAGTACTTTTTTTTTTAATCGACAAATGTTAATTGTTAGTTATTATGTTAGTGGGGGGATTCAAACTCACATCCTCTTATCATTCCAACCCTATGTCCCTCCCTCCAAACCACTCAGACCACCTTATCACTCCTGTGATCCTTGAGTACTAATAGTCAGACTCACTAAACAAGAACATATGACAGTTACATTGAGCTCAGATTTGCATCTTCAAAAGTTTTACATGGAATTTTCTATATCCAATGGTATATAATAAAGCATAGAGCATGAAGAAAATGAAGGAAATAACCTATTTTCATTCCCGACAACAATTGCAGTTGGGCAGGACCAGTCTAAGTCATGAATAGAAACCTATACACAACAAGAAAAAGTTAATTCTCCGCATATCGTTTCAACATTTTGACTCAGGGTTTATAATAATTAAACACAAACCAAAAAATATTCATCAACAAATGAACAAAAGAATACACGGCACCAATATATTATGACTACTGTTTGCACACAATATCCCTGGATATAACCATGTTATAGAGATTTGACAAAGTTTTAAGTTGGCGATCAACTGCCTAACACAACCCTCACTTTTTATCCAGATTTACAATTGCAACAAAAGCACAACAAACTTGATTAAAAGTAGCAGAAACAAACCATACCGCATCCATTCCCACATGAGTTGTGGCAATTCGATAACCACGTGATTTCAACATTTTAAAGCACTCCTTTGTAGAGTCCCACAGTTCAATGTCCAACCATTTCTCCGCACCCATGCTCACATGGCGATTATCTTTATACCTGCAACAAGGAAGCCAGGTAAAACCCTTCAATTAAAAAGCAGTCTCTTGATTTCATTCGCAGTTGATTATGTTATGGCCTTAACAATAATCACAACCAAATGCCCCTTTATAATGACTAGAAACAATAACAGCAATTTCAACAACATCCAAATAACACAATTCATAACTCATAATAATAATGCCACAAAATATTTAGGCAACTCAAATCAAGCATCATGTTTGAATAAACTTCTCCATAACACTTATAAGACAACAAAATAAGGAAAAATAAAATTGCCTACACATATGTTCAAAAACACAATTAGAATAAGCTAACAGGCCAGTTTGTTTAAAAAAAAAACGATTTGAAAAAAGTGTTTTTTTTAAGAAGCAAATAGAACTTACAACTTAAAATTAGAAAACGGTTTATTTTATTAAAAAATGTTTTTTAAGAAACCAACATACCAAATATGAGAGTTTCTAGCTAATTTAAGCTTTCAATGAAACTTATTTCAATTTTTCTTCTTAGGCTCTGTTTAGATAAACTTTTCCATAAGCTAAAATTAACTTGCATATAAGTTAAAAATAAAATTTTGAAAAAATTAATTAGAATTTCTACAAAATAAAGTTATGGAGAAACTTATTTTAGCATATGAAGAAACTAATTTCATTTTTAATTCCTATTTTTTCTCTGTTAGAAGTGCGAAGCGCTTCAAAAGAAGTTTATGAAAATAAGTCCTTATTTTCTTCTCCTATAAGTAGTTAGGGAGAACCGAGAAGTTAATCCAATCATGCCTGTAATGCCTAATAAACTCAGATTCATAATTACCGATTTAAATCGAGACTACTATGGAATTAAATTCTATGAACTAACTACGATTAAAGCATGTATGATGTATGTTATAGTGAATCCGAACTGAAAAAGTAAAAGCTATCTATCTGAGAGTGAGCGTGAAACTCAGAACGAGAAGCGAGTGCTCCTAAACTTTCACCTCAACAATGTAAACACCTTTTGTTGTCATCACACGACACGACGTGGACGGACTGGACGCCGAGCGCGTCGGCGGAGCGGAAGGCGGCGGAGACGTTGCCGAAGTCGCAGAGGCCTTCGACGACGAGGCAGAGCGAGTAGCTCCGGTTCCTGACGACGCTCCCGAACCTCCGCCTCCGTTCCTGGGAGATGCAGGGCGCGAGGGCGTGGACGACCTCAGCACTGGTCAAAACGGCGCCGTTGCGGCAGCGAAAGGCGTCGAGGTAGGGGAACCAGCGAGGCGCGTGGGCGTGGAGGAGAGGCTTGCGGTCCATCTTCATGAGCGTGGAGACTCCGTCGGGGGTTGAGAGGAGGTGCTGGACGGTGGGAGATTGGGGCTCGGGTTCCTCGGCGGCTAGGGCTGACGTGGAGCATCTTGGAGTTCGAATGAGTGTGCGCTTGAAAAACGAAGTCGAAGAGAGTGGGAAACACGAAAGGGTTTTGCAAGCACTCATTTGCAGTTGCCTACTTCAGCTACACACTGTCACTCACCACCACTCATAAGTCATACCCTCAATCCATTTGCAGTTGCCTTTCATGACTTTAACAAAACTTTGTTAATTATCGATTATTCAAGACCACATCAATTATTTTTTTTTTTAATTATGTCTTTATATTTTACATAAAAATCATTTTAATTAATTTATATATTGACAATTTAATATATATTTATTACAAAGTAAAAATCAAAGGGACAAAATAAAAAAGACCAAAATCATTTTATGAAGAATTAAAAAAAAAATTATCACATTCTTATATTTGTGTATAACAATTTTAATTATCTATTAAAAATGAAGGAAAGTAATATAATTTTTAGTCAAATATAACAAAATTGTTATTAGAAAGAATCTGGCCACAATTTTGGTGATTCAAAACCACTTACATGATGACTTAGAAGAAAGAAAAATAAAATAGTTTTTTTATAAGTTATAATTAATTTATATATAAATTAAAAATAAAATTGAAAAAATTCATTTAAGAGAACTTTAACAAATTATTCTTTAAGTAAGCTAATTTTTCTTTACGAAAAATTGAATTTTATTCTTTTTCTTATCTTAGTTGATCACATTATGTTAACAAAAGCCTGACTCTCTGAATGGTTCATAGATATACGTAGATTATGCAAATTAGTATGGATAAAATTTTGATGTACTACAATATCATATTTTTTTAATATAATTTTCTAATTAAAATTAATATTGCGACGGTTATCAATACTTCAATTAATTTTAATATTTATCGGTTATTAGTTTTACAATATTTAGAGTTTATTTTTTAAAAACCAAATACAGAGTTTATTACTAAAATATCCAAATAAACTATCAAAATATTATGAAAGTATTGATTAAAAAAATATCAGGACCATTGTAATTATTTTATATTTTTCATAAATCCTAGCAGAGCTCCCCATCCCTATAGAGATTATAACATGATGATTCACCGAACACTAATCACCGTGCCACACGTTAATTTCCAATCCTCATTAAATCCACAAAATGAAATATATTAATTTTTATATCAAAATGTTGCTATCCGTGATACCATGAAGTCGATCATCGGCGTGTATTTAATGAATTAGTATCTTATCTTATTCAATTAAAAACAGTTCAGAAATATTAGAGTTGTGAAGAGTTGAATGTAGAAACCATACGTTACCCCAAAAGAGACAATGACGAAGTTAATTAATAAAAACCCAATAACGAGGAAGAAGGAAGAATTTTGTTAATAATGCTGGTTAAATTTGCCTATAAAAACATCACACAAAGGAAGCAAACATGTATATCATTGAAAGATAAAAGATCAGAAAACTATATATTATATAATATGGGATCGTATTCCTTAAAGAAAGAGAACCATGTGGTGGAAACTCCAACCCCACAAAGAGACCATGACGCTGATACTACCCTGTATGCCATGGTGCTAGGTTCCAACGTGGTCTTTCCTGCAGCTCTCAACGCTGCAATTGAGCTCAACGTGTTTGAGATCATTGCAAAGGAAAGCTCACAAGAGAGTGGTGGATTCATGTCACCCCTTGAAATTGCTTCCAAGTTACCAACACAAAAACAACATTGTCATGAGTTGCCAAATAGGCTTGAACGTTTGCTGCGTTTGCTTGCTAGCTACTCTCTTCTTTCTGTTTCCACTCGCACCAATGAGGATGGTAGCACAGATAGAGTTTATGGGGTCTCACCAGTGGGTAAATATTTTGTCTATGATGAAAATGGTGATGGTTATCTCGCGTCATTCACATCATTTCTGTGTCACCCTGCATTGTCAGGGGTGTGGTAAGTGTTCTTAATTATTATGCTTAATATGGAAATGGATCATCATTCACATTTGGCCTAGCTATTATCGCCACAATAATTAAGGGTCAGTTCAAATAAACTTTTTTACAAGTCTTTGTAGAAGAGAAAAATTAAAATTAGTTTATGAATAAACTAATTTGTATAAACTCTTTTATTATTTTTTTAAAACATTATTTTTAACTCATGTAATGAGTTAATTTTAGTTTATAGAAAAAATTATTTTAATTTTCTCATCTACAAGTTTTATTAAAAAAATTTATCCAAACATACATAACTTAATAAGTATTGTCGGGAGTAACCAAAACTTTTGTAACATAGGCTGAATTTTAAGGAAGCGATCATTGATCCTGAGATTGACCTGTTCAAGAAGGTTCATGGAATGTCCAAGTTCGAATACTTTGGGAAAGATCCAGAAACAAACCACGTATTCAACAAAGCAATGGATGATATATGCACAACCCATATGAAAAGAATACTTGAAGTATACACAGGATATGAGGGCATATCAACTTTGGTTGATGTGGCAGGTGGAATTGGACAATGTCTCAAATTGATCATCTCCAAATACCCTTCAATTAAGGGCATTAATTTTGACCTCCCACATGTGATTGAAAACGCACCACCCATTCCAGGTAGGTAATCAACCACAATTACATGCTTTGGGATTAATAATTCAATCACACTTCATCAATGAAAAATTATCAAGTTTCATATAGGGGTTGAGCATATCGGGGGAAATATGTTTGAAGGTGTTCCACAGGGTGATGCCATGATGCTAAAGGTTAGTACTTAGTATAGAAAACATATATATTACCTAAGCTTCAATTATTCTTTGTTGATAACTTGGTTAAATCTAACTATAAAGTGCTGACCAATTTGTTTTGTTCTAGGCTATATGCCACAATTGGTCGGATGAAAAAGCCATAGAAATTTTAAGCAATTGTTACAAAGCTTTGCCAGCAAAGGGGAAGGTCATTGTTGGGGATTTCATACTGCCAGAAGATCCAGAACCTACAAATGATTATAAAGTGGTTTCAATTCTTGATAACATCATGTTTATTACACCAGGTGGAAGGGAAAGAACTGAGAAACAATTTGAGAGTTTGGGCAACCGTTCTGGATTTTCTAGGTTTCAAGTTGTCTGTCGAGCCTTCTCTACTATGGCAGTGATGGAATTTTATAAGTAAATCATATCAGCAATAATTTGGCATTTCAACAAGAGCACATCAATTTTTCAAATAAGTAAATCATATCCGTAATAATTACATTTTATGTTGTTTAATGTAATTGTGCTGAAATGAAAGTTATACCGGATATGAGTATAGATACGGATATATAATACGTGGCTATGTTGTATTGGATATGGAGATAAATATATGTATATGATATGTAAGTTTTCAAAAATTTAGAATATGAGTACATTAACGTAATTTAAAACATTATATTTTTAATTACATAAACCTAAATAAATTATATAAATGATAAAAAAAATATCACAAACAAATAGAATGTTTCTCATTTGAACTATAATTCAATAAAAATTTTAACATTTAAAATTATATGATTATAATATCACTTTTTAATTATGATATCATACTTTAATTGTGATATATATACACTTCAATAGTTTTAATCTTATAATTCCTTGTTTATCATCCGTAAAAATAATTATTTTTAACTCTGATTTATCAAGAGAAAAAGTAACAATTTTAAGAATGTATACAGGATCTTATTAATATCCCATATTTTACTTTCACCCTCTATATAACTTTTTCTCTTTCTTGAAAGGGGACGAAAATTTATATGTATAAAAATTAAATATTTACTCTTTAAGAATTGATCTATTTCTTTTCATATAATGGATAAAAGAATATGTGTTTCAAATTCTCTCACAACAAGAAGATGATGACGCTTGTAAGAGAAATTTCAATGCAATACATTAAAAATTGGAGATTGTTAAATCATACTAAAATATAAAAATTGTATTGTAAAAACATCAATAATGAGTTCAATAGATTAATGTGAAAATATTAACAAATAGTTAAATAGATTAATTTAAATATTAAAGACTAATTAAAAACTCTTATGATGAATGATTAGGGAGATTAAGTCTTAAAATTATATACATTGAAATTTAATTTAATTATTAGATTCATTAAAATTTAATATACCTCATAAATTATTGAGTAAAATAATTTTTTTGATTTATCTAAATGTTTTTCTCAAATCAAAATTTGACAGATGATTGATATTTTATCTCAATAAATAATAATTAGAACATAGATTTCACTCATTAATTTAGTGTGTTCGTGTAAGGAATTGCTTACCTCTACATCGATTCTCGGACTAAAGAGAGAGAAACATAGAGTGGCGTAAAGCTATAACTCCAATTTACAATTTTGAATATTAAAATACCTAACAAATTATGAGAAATCTGTAAAATAGATGCTTAATTAGAAGTCAATTATGGGGTAATTACAATTTTGAATATTAAAACAATGTTAAATTCATTTTTAAAAAAATAAAGTTAAATTATTTCATTAAATGTCATTTTTTTATAATAAAAAAATATTATTAGTTTGAAAGTAAGTTAGATATACACCGATATCAAAAATAAAATTTGTATAAAATGCGCAAATCAAATCTAAATTATATAAAAGGAATAATCATTATTTGCATGATCCAATAATCATGATAAAAAATATTTCTACACACATTATCTCCTGTAAGCATCTTTTGGATATTTCATAACATTTCACTTAATACAACCAAACCGTTAAGTGTGTTTGGATGATGAATTTATATAGGATAATTCATTTATTTAAAGAATTTCAAATTCTTTGAGGTAAAATATTTTGTTTGAATGAAAAATTTACAAAGAATTTGAAATCCAAGCATTTGAGACAATCTATCTATGATTGCAACTAATTAATAGAGTCTGATTGGTTAGAAATTAGGATATTGGATAACCATAACTAACATGAACAACCGTTAATTCTTCAATTAAAAGAATGTTTAAATGGATGAAGCGAAATCTTAGTATAACTGTATCATCATTATAAAATATAGTCAGACAAAACAAACACTTATAGTCTCTCTACCCAGAGTCCCCACCCAGTTGTAATAATACAATTTTAAAAAGAGTATATTTCTATGAAACTAAAAGTCTGCAATTAAGAAGAAATATTGATTTTTGAGATAATATCAAAGGATATTCCATTTTGTTGAAGTCTTTCCTGGAGATCGGTTGGACCAAAGATGATCCCAGGAGGGTAAACTCCTCCTTTAGGAAGGTTGTTGCGTTGGCTGAGAACAACAAGAGCACATTGAATAAGAATTATTGGTGTGGTCTGATATCCATTTTCAGGTCCCATCACCCTTGTTATAATTTCCATGTCAGGTTTTGTGTTACCCTTTGGAGCAGTAGTCCCATTATTAAAACCACGTCCAACAAACCACATCTTAAAGGAAGCACTTTCAACCTCCTCTTCGGTAGGACCCTTCTTCTTGAACCAACCAAGGCTAAATATTGAAGGAAATTTCAGAAGAAGCCACCTTCCAAAACCAATTCCTCCTAAAAGACCAACGAAAACTCCAACAATTGAGATTCGAAGAATGCCCAATAATGACTTTGAGCCTATTTTCACACCAAAATGAGTCGGCTTCACAGAGGACCAGAAGGCTTCCCTTTTCGCAACCGTCTTGGCACTTTCGTTGAGCCCAGGGAGGCCATGGGGGTTTTCTGTTAGAATTGCCAGTGTTCTTCGAACTACAACTGAATCTGCCGAAGGTAGCTTCACTGCCCAGAGGCCAAGTTTCTTCTGGCTCTCTATAGTTTCTCCTTTTGAAAGAGGAGGTCCAGGAATCTACAACCATGGAAATATAAGTTGATAAATGACCCAACGTTAAAAATATGAAAAAAGCTAAGGGAAAGAAACTAAAAGGGTTTAAGTAATAACTCAAATTTCACAAGCAATCACTAATCTATCTTCATAATATATATATATATATATATATATATATATATGAAGGGGTTATAATTACACTGGTATAATTTTTACCAAGTATTACACCGCTCAATAATTTTATATTAAATGTGAATTTTGTAAATCTAACTGTTAGATTGAAAGTTCATATCACTTTATACGTATATATCAAATTTTGTTAAAATTGAACAACAACTTGGAAGTAATCAAAGTGTTCATATTTTAGTGTATTTTGAAATAAAATTTTGTTAAAATTGAACAACAACTTGAAAGTAATCAAAGTAGTCATATTTTAGTATATTTTGAAATGAATATATTACGTCAATTTTGTTTTATAAAAAAGAAGTATCAAATTATCTTGAATTAATATAAAATTTTGTATATATGATCTAAGAGATATGAACTTTCAATCTAATGGTTGAATTTACAAAATTCACATTTAATATAAAGTTATTGAACGGTGTAATACTTATTAAAAGTTACACCAATGTAATTATAACTCTATATATATATATATATATATATATATATATATATATATATATATATTTAATATAAAGTTATTGAGCAGTGTAATACTTAGTAAAAGTTACACTAGTATAATTATAACTCTCTCTCTCTATATATATATATATAAAGAAGATGATTCAAACGACACCGGTATAACTTTTACTAAGTGTTACACTGCTCAATTACTTTATATTAAATGTGAATTTTGTAAATCCAACCGTTAGATTGAAAATTCATATCTCTTAGATTATATATACAAAATTTTATATTAATTTAAGATGATTTGATACTTCATTCTTATAAAACAAAATTGACGTAATATATTTATTTTAAAATATATTAAAATATGAACACTTTGATTACCCTCAAGTTATTGTTCAATTTTAACAAAATTTGATATACACTTATAAAGTGATATAAATTTTCAATCTAACGGTTAGATTTACAAAATTCGCATTTAATTTAAAATTATTGAGCGGTGTAACACTTAATAAAAGTTACACCAGTGTTGTTTGAACTCTCCTCATATATATATAAATATTATTTTAATATTAAAGAGAATAATCAACATTTAGTTAGATAGTTAACAAAAAATGAGAGGGGAAAAAAAAAGGAGCCTACACATGCTTAAACCTGGCAAAATAGAAATGATAGTCACCCTTCATATTCAAATAGAAAATTTTAGACTCGCTGGCAGAGCCAGAGGAGATGAGATTGGGATCTAAAAAAATACTAGCAATGTGATGGTTGAACAAATTAAAATAGGGGTTTTTGGAATTCACAATTTATAATAGTATGTTTGAATGGAGAATTTAAATGGATTAATTTATTTATTTGAAGAATTTTAAATTTTTTGAGATGAAATATCTTGTTTAAATGATAAATTATAAGGAAATTGAAATTCAAATATTTGTGAAATTCTTTGAAATAGTAGAATTTCAAATTTTTTCAAATGAGTAAGAATTTAAAATTTCTCATATTTTTTTCTTCTTATTTCACTTATATATTTTATCTTATCTCTTATCACTTCATGTTTTCAATTATTAAATATTCAAAATTATATTTAAAATTATTAAATATTATTTAATATTATTTTTTTAAATTATTAAATATTTAAAAATTATTTAATATTTACTTTTATCAAATTTAATTTAAAAATCTCAACATATAAATATATTTTTAAAATCAATTTTATCATGGTGAAATCAAATTATCATATCCAACCTAACAATTTAAAATTTGATAAATTTAAATTGATTTATCCAAACAAAATATTTTAAGAATGATAGAAATTAAAATCAAAGTAATTCAAATACCAAAAATTTAAAATTCCTTAAATTTGTAAAATTTCTCATCCAAAGTCAAAAAATCAAGAACATTCCAAGCAAGGATCAAAGTGAGACTTTTCTCAAATTTGCTCGAAAGAAAAGTAGAAGGAAGCAAGAAAAACATTTTAATTGGTTTATTTTGGGAGAAAAAAAAAGGTGACCTATAGAGAGAAATAAAGAGAAATAAAAAAAAATTAGTATGATAGAGTGAAATTAAGAAAGAAATAGAAATAAATTAATATTTTAAATAATATTTTTTATATATAAAAATAAATTATCTAATTTTAACTTATTTTTATTCTAATAATAATAATTATTAATTATATATATATATATATATATATATATATATATATATATAATTACACATTCGATTATGTGTGTACATAAAATCGAAATATCAAGTGTTTTTGTTGAATATAATTAAATTGAGTGAATGATAATCCTAATGATGTTTTTTTTTTTATCATTTTTTCCATTAGGCAAATTTTCTCATTTTTTTTAAGGTAAGTAATAGTTCATGTGAGACCAACCATTTGTTTTTTTTTATAATTCGCTTCAAATCTATGTTTTTTCTCCTTCCTCCCCTCCAAATTCAACTATGTCAAGTAGAGGGTTATAGAAATATTACATCAACCATAATTTATTTATTTTTATTCCATTTAAATTACGATAGTGATACTTTGAATTTAAGATCTTATGCACATATTTCAATCTCTACCAGAGAGAATTAGAGAGATTATAATTAAAAGTTGATATATTTAACTTAGTAATTTAAAAATCAAAATTTAACCTTAATTTTAGGCTAAATTTTAGTAATAATTTAGTTTAAATATTTTTTTTTGCTAAATATTATACTTTAAATATATTATATTTATCTCCCTTATTTAAAAATTATGGTCTCATATAATTTATTTTATTTATGATTATTGAAATAATATTATTTTATTTTGTATATTATTAAATTAAATATTTATTATATATAACTAAAATTTATAATAAATCACTCTATATATACTAAGAAGAATAAGGCACTTTGTGCCCCAATTTGTTTACTTAAAAAAATAAGAATAAGAATTTTAAAAAATAAATAAAGATGAAAATAAAGATGATAAAATTAGATAATTTTTATCTAGAGATTTAATTATAACTAACATTTATAATAAATAACTATCTATATTATTTCAAAAAAAAAACTATCTATATACTAGTGAAAATGAGATACTTCATGTTTCTATATGTTTATTTTAAAAAATAAAAATAATAATTTTAAAAAAATTAAAATGAAAGTAAAGATGATAAAGTTAGATAATTTATATCTAGAGATTTAATAATTTAGACTTGAAGTAGTTATATCTATAATTATTTATAAAGGAAATATATTTTTAAATAAGTTATACCATCAATTCACAAAAATATTTTTATTAATAAAAAATACCTAAAAACTAACTCTTTGGTGAGATATTTCTAAATGTTCTGGTGTAAAATAAATATTCTCATTTATATATTGAGGGTGATTAATAACTTTAAACATAACTTACAAAAGTTTTACTTTTCATTTCAAAAACAACTTATAATAAAAAAGAAAAAACAGTTATGAATTACTTTTCTTAAAATTGATGTAAAGTAAAATAAAAATGTTAAAATAGAGTTCATTGTGATTTTAGTTGTTTCACAATTTTAAACCAAAATATAATAATGAACTGAAAACTTAGTTTAAAATTTTAAAATTTTAAATAATAAAATCAGTCCCTAATCAAATATTTGGGTGGGTGTTAAAGACTTAAAGTATCAAACATGAAACATTTATCATATAAACATTGAGGTGTAGTGATTGAGAAAATCCATAGGTTAGCGACTGAAAAAAGTGGGTTGGTATATGAAAACAGAGGTTTTGGCCATAAAATGTTAGCATAGGCATTATTAGGTTTGGGAAATGAGAAAAGACAGAAGAAAAAGAAGAAGAAATGTTACCATAGGTGTAGGTCTTCTGGGCCTGGACTTTCTGAATAGGTGCAAGTTGTGCGCATTGGCCACACCGAGAACCATGGATTCGTATGTGGTGAAGTTAATGACAATCCTTTTCTCCGACTCCAAAACCACGTAGGCCTCCACGCTGTTCGGCGCTTCAGGCCCCACCCACTGTTGCGAATTGAACATCACCCCGAGCTCCGCTATGGCTATGGCTATGAATTTGAGAGGAGAGGATGGGGCGTTGAGGAATTTGAGGGCTTCTCGAAGAATGTATTTGCCTGTGAAGCCTGAGGCGCCCAAAATTATGAGGTCGAAACGACCGTCATTTTCTTCCCGCTTCATTTTCTTCCAAGAATACAACAACAACAATAACTACGCACAGTAAGTTTGGCAACGATTTGATCTCACTAGAATTTTAATCTCTTCTCTACACGTGATTTGTGTGGATTTTATATCAAACCTTTCAAGATCACATTACCTCAACTTTATTTACAAATTTAATCAAGGACTCATAATCAATTCTAATTAATTAACTTTCAACCAAAGTCCATTACGCCACACTATAATCAATTCTGATTCTAAATTAAATTATCATAATTCATGTGTACACAATTATATATGTAACTACGTTATCAATTTTGTTTATATATATAATAGATTATATACTATTGTATATGCTTTTAAATAAATAGTTTAAAATATTAAACGACAACAATAATAGTTAGTATTATAAAAATTAATAAATAAAATTTTAATAATATATTAAAATTTAATTTGTTTATTTTGATAAATATAATTTAAAATTATAATATTATATAACAAAAGAGAATTTTTATATATTTAATTAAATATAAGTATATTTATATTCAATTTATTACACACATAAATATATATATATATATATATAAGGGATCCGTTTACTCCATAAGTTATTGAACGGAATAAGTCTAAGTAAACTTATTCTTGAAATAAATGGATCACTCCTATATAAAAAGAGAGAAATATATAATTTAAAAAATATACGTTCATTTGATTTAACGTAACGAAATATCAAATACATTCATACTTAGAGTAAGGTGAGAACACTTGTTGGGATGCAGATTCTCTGACTTTGATACATGAAAATTACGGTAACTTAATACATTTAAACCATTATATTTATAAAAATTAATCGGATTGTGGCACATGTACAATATACATTTTGATTTAAATGTATACGTGTTACAATCTGATATATTATTACAAATTCAACAGTATAAATGCATTAAATTATCATAATTTTCCTTCCATAAAGTCAGAGGATTCATTTCCCACTTGTTGATAAAAGAACAATTAATAAAAACTTTGATATTAAAATAAACAACTTAAATTAAAATATTATAAATAATATTATCATGTATAATTATCATCTTAGTTTTTTCTATAATTATTATCACTGATACTGCAATCGTTGCCACCTCCACCACACTACCATCACTGTCTCATTCATCACTACTATCGTTGTCATTACCACTACTAGATGGAAGTGGCTACATATGTGTGAAAAAAAAAAAACCAAAAAGTGAAAATGTAATTATTTAAATAATTTATTTATACATTAAAATTTGATTTTATAAAATATAATTTAAAAAATCATTTCCTTATTCAAATTATTCTTTTTAAATCAAGGTATTCATAGTTAAGATTATTTAATAAGGAATTGATTTCACCTGCCATATATTTTTTCATATTCATAAACTTGAAAAATAATGTTAAACTACATTTTAAAGAATAAAATTATTTGAAAATTATGTCAAACTACATTATTGAGTTAAAATACTTATGTATCATCATATTTTTTATACATTAGTCTTAAATAATATATATATATATATATATATATATATATATATATATATTTATTATGATAAGGTTCATTTGAATTCTATTTCTATTTCAATGAGTATTAGAAAATATATGGTTTTTTTTTTTGCTATGAAGAGGAATTGAAGAAAAAAAAATAGTGAGATTAGTCAAAGCTAACAAATAATTTGGTTTAAATCAATTCTAAAAATTAAAAAATTAACTCAGAGGTATAATTGTTTAAATTTTGTAAAAGTATTAAAAAAATAAAAAGTTTAATTAAAAATTAAAAATTTATATTATCACTGAATTAAAAATCATCTTTAAAATAATTTAAGATGATTAGAGTATATAAACTATTAAATTAACATTTATGATTCAATGGATATCTTAAAATACTTTTATACAGTGAGTACATTATAATTTATTTAATATTTAATGAGTATTCATTCGACATAAATGATTGTATAAATTTTATAGAATAGATGACACTCCTTTTTTTTCTTAGAGATATGAATATTACACGTGTTAAAAATTATAGTCCATTTTTTTTTCAAGTTTTAATATATAACATTTTATTTAGTTTTTTTAAAATTTTTTGTTAAAGTTTCATTGACGTTCGTTATAAAAAGTTTATTATCAAAACACTCTAATATTTTCTTGGAGATGTATTGTATTAAAATAAATATTTTTCTCGCTTAATAAATTTAAATATGTTACATTTTAATAATTTATCTCTTAATATACATATTTAATTATTTTTTTTAAAGTTGTTATGAATTTTTTAAAAATTAATTATATATCTTTAAAATATTTTTATTATATAGTGTTAACTATATATATTAAAGGTTATTTTTTAATATATATATATATATTTAAGGTAATAAATATGTATTAAGATATTATGTAAATGATGTTACTAATAAAATATTTTAATAATATCTAAATAAATTACTGATTCATGATATAGTATTATTTATTATGTTTAATTGATATAATACTAAAAATATGTATATGGAATATATAATTTTATTATTTATATTAAAAAATTATTTTTAAATAAAATATAATTTTTATAAAATGTAATACTTGTGTGTGTAATAACACTGTCATCTTCTAACATGGCTCACAATATATCATAATCCAACCATAAAAAAATATACAAGGATAAGTTAACATTAAAAAATAATCGACAACTGTAGAAAAATTAAACTATTTATACTACAATTTCATCGTTTCAACATTTAGCGACAGACTTATAACTCAACATCATGGTAAGATGCTAAACTTGCGACACAACTATACAACTTATTAACTCAGCATATGAGTACCACAATTAGTCAATACAACAAAGTAATCAACACAATAATCTACAAATCAACTCATTTAACAACTATACAACTATATCAGTGCAACACAAGAGCACCACAACATATCAACCATCAAGTGCACAATACAACAACTATATACATTGTCATACATTGAACTAAGAGATATCTTACAATATATGTGAGCAGTTTAAGTGGGTTGACCCTACTAAACCAACTTAACAACACAATTTTTTTAGGCTTACTAAATCAACAACAAATTTGGATATAAACTCACAACATTATGTTTTCTCAAATTTTGAAACTGAAACTAGGAAAGTTTAATATTTATATTAGAGTAGAACAAATTGGGTGTGAGCATACCACAACCTTAACATGGATAATTAAGCCTCTTATGAGATTAACCTATCAATTATCCTCCAAATACCATGTCTTTTTCAGTACTTATTGGGGATTTTGACCCATAATCTTGTACCTTATTCGATTTGGTCACTTTATACATATATGACTCGACATTGCCCCCATATGGATCTACATTGGTCGCTTTATACACGTATGACTCAACTTGGTCCCATACGATGTCAACTAAGGTCTCATGGAAGACTCAACATTTCACTTCAAGAGTCAACTTCTCACAAGGGTTTTCAACAAGTGGACTTGTTAAGCACCACAATACTATATTCTCACAATGAGATATGCAACTTTTTAAAATATCACCTCTCCTCTATTCCTAAGTTAATCAACACAACTTAACACAATGTTTTAAACATTCTCAACACAGCTACTCAATACTACCCAGCATACAACTCTTGCCACATTTCAACATTTTAACATTTAACAATTTATAACTTTCAAAAGTGTAAATATCAATATACATTTTCCTAGATCAATGTATAAAGTCCTAATAACATACAAAATGTGAACATTTTCACTCACACACAAACCATATTCAACACTTAGCCAACTAAACAACATATTTTCATTTAGCAATTCACGCTTGATGTCATTCTTCCTGTGCCCAACATCATTAAGGCAAAGAGCCTCTGGCTCATCCATGCTCAGCACCAAACTACTTGCACTCAACATGAACGAGGTAGATAGCCCATGTGTTAATCATGCCTAGCATAACAAAACTTACACCTTGACCCCATTTCAAGCAGAGAGCCCCTACTTGACTCATGTTTGACATCACAACATTGGCGCCCAACGTCATCTAAGTAGAAAACTTCTATCTTGATGATGCCTAACACCATTCAACTAGGGCCCGACTTCACCAACGCCATTCAATTTACGCTCGACATGACCAAGTGAGAGAGCTTTCTTCTAACCCACACCAATGCTACCAATCCTATGTCCGATGAGAGTGAGACATAGGGCCTTTGGCCTGCTTCATGCCTGATGCCTTAAAGATACGTTTGGCACGATGGTGATTTCTACACTTAGCAAAATCACAAATTTGACTCCCTTCACGTGAAAATCAGAAGATACCAACATGTAATGATAGAAACTACATATACTCATCATAAACAACTCATTTCTAAACCAGAAACATAACCAAAAATTTATAAAAATCAAGCAACATTCAACTCCATAATTTATCAATGAGTTAAATTCTAGCTTCCCTTTCCTCTAAACCCGCAAGAATCAAGGGAAGAAGAAGAAAACAAGTTCCCATGATCAACTCCATATGGTTATAGCAACCCCTCTAATTCTTGGCTCTAAAACTCTAAATCTCCAACCACCAGTCACCAAAATCACTCTCAAGGAAATAGTAGAAGTAAATCTATGAAGCAGGAAGAGAATTTTCCCCCCTTGGTCTCGAGAGTCCTTCTCTCTAACTTTTCTTTAAACTTTTTAAAGAAATGAATTTATGAGGTCCACTTCTTAAGAAAGACCTCATATGTTTTTTCCCTACTAGCCAAACTCCACCTCTCCTTAGAGCAAATTAAATCTTAAACGATTAAAACTCGTAAAAAATTATAAATTTTTAGAGTTTCTCAATAATTAAACTGTAAATCACAACAAAGTATAATTTAATAAGACAAAAAATATTATAAAAAATACAATGTTACGGTTTCTATTTTATTTATTAGTTTAATAAACTAATTAGAATTTTTATTATATTTTACAATTTTTTAATTAAGAGAATGAATGAGAATGAACAAAAAATATTTTATATATTTTAGTTAAAAGTATATTTTTTTTATGAAAATTAAATTTAAAGTATATTTTTTATGAATAATTAAATTTAAAGTATATTTTAAAATTTTATGATGATTATTCTTTAGTAATGTCAAGTTAAATAGTCAAAATTAATATGATAGAAAAATAATAATATAGTACTTATATCTGAGATAGTGTAATTTATATGATATTTAAAAATATAAAGAGTGAATAACGTAATACTTAGTCTCCAAGGGAAGTATAATTTATATTAAGGATGTTAAATGAATTAAATTATATATTTTAACTTAAAATAAAATAGTAGTATAATACTCTTATATCTCAAAAGAGAGTAATATAAAATACTTTCATACAATTGGCACATTATTATCTATTCAATATTTAATGAGAATTTACTCAACATAAATGATTGGGTGAATTTTATAAGCAATCACTTCTTTTGTTAACTAATACATACAATTTATAAGATATACATTTGTAAGCAATCATTAGGAGACTTCATCGGTTCGGACTTCGGATCAATCTGACGAATTCAATGATCTGATCAAAACTAATTAAATTAGTTTAAATTTATTTTTTGTTGGGTTGGACCTGAACCAAACTAATTAAAATCTGATATTTTGGTTCTAGAATCAGATTCACATTTTTATAATTCAAACCAAATCAACTATTTATATATTATTATTTTTATTATTTTTAATTAGTTAATATAGTAAATATTGTGTGTCATTTTAAAACATTTCTTTGTATTTTGATTTCACATTCAAGGTTTCACTAATAAACTTTCATAATTGAAAATTTTTCAATCCTCATTTCTTTTAGTTAATTTTTCTTATGTGATTATAAATGGAGTAGTATGATTTAATTAATTATTTATTGTTATTTTTTTTAAATAAATTTATACTATTATTTAATTACTGTGAGTCAATTACACTTAAAATTGTAATTTACATTCTTTTATAATAACATTATTTATCATATTTTAGACAAAATTATGTTTATTTTTATTTTTAAGATATATATATATATATATATATATATATATATATATATATTTTTTAAACTCATTGGATATATGATGACTTAAATTGAACTAAACTCGTTCAACATTATATTAATTTAATTTGGATTAGACAAAAGAAATGCTGGAAATTTTATTTTCCCTCAAATTCGAACCAACTCCACCCATAAATACCCTTATGAATCACTTGCCACTGGTTCAAAGGCATTTTTAGATAGAAGTATGAGAAAATAATTTTCATGCCTCCGTTTTAAAATGGTTGATAGTTAATTTTTGTGAAATGGATAGTTAACTTAATGTAAATATATTTTGTTTCTTATTTTATCCTTAAAGTAAATTGGTGAGAAACGATTTGAATATAATACAACTATAAAAGTGTAAAAAAATTTAAAATGTGAATACCAAATAAAAGATGTTTCCTCTATATTTTGGTTTATAGAAGAATTGGGGGGAAAAAACACGAAAAGAAAAAAGAAAAAAATCAAATCACTTCTAAAAATTTACTCAGAGAAAGAAGTGTTCAAAATTTTGTAAAAAAAAAATAAAAGTTAAGAGTTTAATTAACATTTGTTAATAACTAGACAAATTATACTCATTCGATTAAAAATTATCGTTAGAATACTTTTTAAGATGATTAGCATTAATAAATTTATATTTATGATTAAATGAACTTTGTAAGACACTTTTATACGGTGAGTACATGTTTTTTTATTTGATATTTAATAAGTATACACTTAACAATTGTACAAATTTTAATAAGCAATCACTATATTCCTAACTAATACATGACACTGACAATTTATAAAGATATGAATTATTTATAAGCAATCACTTGCCTACAGTCGCAATGCCTAGATGAGAAGAAGAGAAAAAAATACAGTATACAATAAAAGTTAATAGGTGAGCAGTAAATTATTAAAAATATACTTTTGTTTTTCTATTTCATCTTTAAAAATATATTGGTGAGAAACGACTTGAATTAGGGTGCCTCTCCTCCTGTCAAAGGAATTTTTAACTTAATCAAATGGATTAATATAAATAGTTATATTAGTTAATTTTATTGAATTTATAAAATAAAATTTATGATATATTGTTTATCATTACAATTTTAGGAAAGAGATAAAGATATTAGTTCATACACACAATTTATGCACAAATACTAATAAAATTAATACATGACAATTTGAAGTTTGAGAGGTTGAAAAATAACATTCTTAAATTATTTTTTCATTATTCAATAAGAAGCTGATAGGAACAAAAGATGATAAATAAAATTAATATTTCATACAAATTGCAAAGCACTTTATAAAAAAGGATCATTAATTCCATCTAAATTATACCTTGAATTAAAACAGAGATTTTGCTCACTAATTCACTATGACAATGCAAGAAATTGCTTACCACATCACCAATTCTCAGACTAAGGAGAGAGAAGCAAGGACTAAAAAAATACAATTTTGGATATCAAAATACCTGACAAAAATAACGGGGAATATGTAAAATAAGATGTTTAGAAGTCAATGATGGGAAAATTACAATTTTGAATATTAAAACAATGTTTAAGAAAATAAAGCGATAATTTGTTTAAATTCAAACATACTAAGTAAATGCAGTTGCAGTGGTAAAACAGAGTAAAATACTCTGCACTTTTTGCTGACTTAGCTCTCTCCATTTTTTAAGTAAATTACCCCAAAGTAGCAATTTTAGACAGGCTATATGTGATCTGCCACTAATAGAGTCTGACTGGTTAGGAATTGGGATATTGAATAATCATTACTAACCCGAACAAAAGATAATTCTTCAGTTAAAAGATGATTCAAATGGTGATCAAGCCAAATCTCTATATAGCAGTAGTATCTTTATAAAACTTTGTCAAACAAAACAAATACTAATAGTATCTCCCCCACTCAGTCATGATAACTCAGTTTCTAAGAAGTGTATATATTCTATGAAACTGCAACAGTCAAGAAGAAATATTGCTTTTTGAGATGATATCAAAGGATATTCCATTTTGTTGAAGTCTTTCCTGGAGATCAGTTGGACCAAAGACGATCCCAGGAGGGTAAACTCCTCCTTTAGGAAGGTTGTTGCGTTGGCTGAGAAGAACAAGAGCACACTGAATAAGAATTATTGGCGTGGTCAGATATCCAATTTCAGGTCCCATTACCCTTGTTATAATTTCCATGTCAGGTTTTACGTTTCCCTGTGAAGCCACACTCTCATCACTAAAACCATGTCCTACAAACCACATCTTGAAGGAAGCACTTTCAACCTCCTCTTCAGTAGGGCCCTTCTTCCTGAACCAACCAAGGCTGAATATTGAAGGAAATTTCAGAAGAAGCCACCTCCCAAAACCAATGCCTCCTAAAAGACCAATGAAAACTCCAACCATCGTGATTCGGAGAATGCCCAACAATGATTTTGAGCCTATTTTCACACCAAAATGAGCTGGCTTTACAGAGGACCAGAAGGCTTCCCTTTTCACAACCGCCTCAGCACTCTCGCTCAGCCCAGGGAGACCATGGGAGTTTTCTGTTAGAATTGCTAGTGTTCTTCGAACTACAGTTGAATCTGCTGAAGGTAGCTTCACTGCCCAGAGGCCTATTTTCTTCTGGTTCTCTATAGTTTCTCCTTTTAAAGGAGGAGGTCCAGGAATCTACAACCATGAAAAAATAAGTTGATAAATGACATATCACACAGTTAAAAATATAAAAAAGGAGAAGAGAAAGACTGCAATATAAGGTCAAAAGACACTATATACATAATACATTAGCTTAAGTTAATCTCAGACCAAGACATTGTGAGTAGCCAGAGTAAACAACAGAGAAGCAAGAAGAGAAAATGGTGGGAATGGGGTCAAGTAATTAGCTAATTATAATTATAATACGTGTGATCTTAGAAAAGAATCTCAGAATTTACCATCCACTAGGAATGTAGGAAGCGTACCTTCACATGACCGTATATTTCCTGCTACAACTTACAAGTATTCGTACAGGTAACAAAGATAAAAAAGCAGAATTTAGAGAATAAACCATTAATTCCGTCATGAAATATCACTCTTTTTAACTAGTCCTTAAATTAAAGGAATTATAAATAGTCCTTCAAGTATAATTGCTAATATAGCTCCTCGAGCATAGAATTTTTTTTTTCAAATTAGTCATTTAATGTTAGTAAAATATATCAACTCAAGGACTAAATGGATGGATATTCAAACTTCAGATACTATTTTCCTTTTATCCGTGGGAATCGAAATCGATACCGTCAGAATATACAATAACTCGGACACTTCAAACCTCTTTGGTATACTTCGGATACTTTATATATAATTTCATTAGTTTAAGGACTAAGAGCCCACAATGCTAATGACTAATCTCCATCTAGTCACCCTCAATGAAGTTTCTCCTCACATTTCTTCCATTTACAAGACCCTCATGTCCCCATGTTTTAACGTCTACTTTCACTCGGAACAATTTCTTGTTGGTACCAAAAATACAATAGGAAGATGATAACTATTCTGAATTTGTTTATATATATATTGAATAATTAATACTAAATACGTATAAATGTGGAAAAATTAAAGAAGTAGTCAAAATTGATGAAATATTCATGATTAACAAGTAAAAAATATTCTTCTAGAGCAAAATATAGAAGTACAGCAACAAAAGTCAAGGAAATACCGGTCTGTTAAGATTTTAGAAAATGCATTGAATTTCATCATCACAAAATTCTAAATAACAAAAGAAGAAGAAACGTTACCACAGGCCTAGGTCTTCTGGGCCGGGACCTTCTGAGTTGCTGCAACTTGTGCGCATTGGCGACGCCGAGCACCGCGGACTCGTAGGTGGCGAAGTTACCCACAATCCTCTTCTCCGACTCCAACGCTACGTAAGCCTCCATGCTGTTCGGCACCGCGGGCCCCACCCACTGCCGCGAGTTGAACATCACTCCGAGCTCCGCCGGCACCGAGTCGAAGCCGCAGGCGGAGACCACCAGCGCGCCGCTCTCCGCCGCCCGCTCGTGGTGCGTCGCCTCCACGCGCTCCATGAACTCGGGCTCGCCGGAGATGTCGAGGTAGTCGCAGCCGGCGTCGGCGCAGGCGGCCACGACGGGCTCGCCGTGGAGGCGGAAGGGGCCGACGCAGTTGAGGAGGAGGGCCGTGCGGGCGCAGAGGGCCCGGAGGGATGGCGGGTCGGATGTGTCGGCGGTGAGGATGGGGACAGTGGGCGGGGGGTTGGGCCGCGAGGCCCATTCGAGGGCTTGGTTGAGTTTTTGAGGGCTGCGGCCCGCTATGGCTATGGATTTGAGAGGCGAGGATGGGGCGTTGAGGAACTTTAGGGCTTCTCGGAGAACGTATTTGCCTGTGAAGCCTGAGGCCCCCAGGATTATTAGGTCGAAACGACCGCCGTTTTGTACCTGCTCCATTTTCTTCGCTTCAAAGAACGCAACTGCAACTACTCACTTCAGGTTTTAAATCAAACCCACCCACACTCTCTTTTCACCAAATAACGTCATTTAGTAATAATAACCATTTAATAGTTTTTTTTTTCTCTTAAGTATCTACCGTGATAGCGGGACTAATCTCTTCGCTACATTAAAAATATCTTAAAAGATGAGATAGCTGATCTCAAGATTTAACAATCATTTAATAATATTTTATACTTACCGATCAATAAATAAAGAAACAACTATTCAAATAAATTTTTATTTTATTGTAAAAATCAACTAATTTAAAATCAAAATTATTTTACTTTTAGTATCATTTTAAAAACTAACCTCACCTCACATACTAGTTTTTATTTTTTTCATTGTTAATTTATAAATATGAGAAATTAAATTTCTAACTATATATTTAAGAAATATGTTTGATAATTATGTTGTTCAGAATTCGAATCATAAACTTAAATATATGATATATTATATTAAGGGAGAATACAACATTTATGATCTCAAACAAAAATTAATTATTTTTTAAAGATAGATACTTTATAATAAAATTATAAGACTCATAAAATTAAAAAGATGTAAATGCAACTCCTCCCTTTGAAAAAATTATAAATATGTAATATATAGAATTTTGTATTATCTATTATTATTTTTTATTTGAAATACTAACTCAAATTTACTATTCCATTGTTAAAATTTGTCTTTCATTGACTAGCATTTTTCTTATTTTTTTTAAGCTTTTCAAATACTTTATACTTTATTCAACTAGATATTTTATTTCACATTTTTTTTCTTTTCATCATAATAATAATTAGTAATTTTTTATTTTTTAAACTAAATTACCCTTGTTGAAACCAGGGTTCTAGATTTGCGTCACTGACCATAATTAAAAAAAGCTATGTATGATTGTATTTGTGCATGCTTAAATAATTAATAATCACTATATATATAGAGAAGGAATTATATTTTTTTCATAATGGTCATTTTTAATTCCATTTCTATTTCAATGGGCATTAGAATATGTTGGTTTAAAACACCTTCAAGAACCAACCCAATAAAAAAGACAGAAAAATAAAAAGAATTGTTCAGATTTTGTAAAAAAAACATATATTTAGATACAAGCTAGAACTCTCAACCTAGTGATGGTAATTGGGGATAGCATTGAAAGATGATAGCAACGTTGCAAGCACATCTAATACACTCTCTTAAAATATGTTATTTGAATTATCTAATAAAAATTTCAAATTTTTAAAGCCTATAAGCTCATAAACAAATAATTATAAATACATTAATTTTAGGATAGCGACAAATCAATTACACTTTAAATTCTCTAACTTTAATTAAGTGACTGAATTAACCTTATATTCAAATCGGAACAAAATAATTAGGATATATAATAAATACATGTGAGAAACTAATCATATATAAAAGTATTAATTTATAAAAAATAATCAATTTGTCTTTGTTTCGACCAAGGAGGCGTCTAGGGTTCTTCTCCTAAATCCAACCTCCAAAGCCAGAGCATTCGAGAGTGTAATCTGTTCACTTAATTCTAGGATTTTAGGTCTTATACTTTCTTGTTCATTGGCCTCATATACCCCGTGAGCGTAGAGATTTTCATAACCATTAATATTTGAAAAATATTTTGTCATTAAAGATGAGATTTTATCCCTGATATCGAATTAATGTCTATGTGAAAAGGTCAGATCGAATTTTGGCCGAGTTACCCTTATAGAGTAGACAGGTCAGATTTTGACCGAGTGCACCCATGTAGAAGGGTAGAATCGAATTTTGACCAGATGATACAGTCTTAAAAGAACATAAATACATATAAACAAAAGAATGGAAAGGAATAATTAAGAATTTAAGTACATTTATTACCATATATTAAAACTATACTACTCTCTTTCAATTAAAAATCATCTTATTTTAAGATGATTATCATAAATTTAATAAAATTATGTCTATGATTAAATGGACATCGTAAGAGGCTTTTATACAGTGAGTACACCTCAAAATAAATAACCGTACAAATTTTATAAGAATCAGTATATTGGTAACTAATTCATGAGGGTGAGAGTGTATTCATAAGATATGCATTGATAAGCAATCACTGGCGGAAGGTGGAAATGCATTTATAGAGAAAGATCATAGATATTGCTTTTAAGAGCAGATAAGCAAAAATGTGGGAGGTTAACGTTATGAAACAAGTAAACAAGAAGAAGGCACAAAAATTAGGAAGATAATTATAATTTACAAAGCAAATTGTGAATTGATAGTATTACTATCCCTCACATCACAATTCACATGACCTTCCTTCTGGACATAAGCCCAAGAACCTCATCCCAGAGCCCAACACTCCCAACAGTCCCGAGCCCAACAACAGTCGGGCTACACGCAGCGACGGTCCAATACCCAGCCCTGATCTCATCCCTCAATTGCTCCTTCTCCCACCCACAATACCCATCGAAGAACCTAAACTCCCCAAGGCCAACGACATTCCTCTTGACCATTTGGGCAGCGCAGCCCACACTCTCCCTGGCCCCATAGTACAACCCCTTCATGACCTCCTCAAACACCCCACTCTTCCCCACCCCATCGTCACCCTCTTTCGGACTCAGCAAAAACAAACCTTCCTCCAAGGGCCCCCCAAAGAACAAGGGACTGTTCGAAAACGTCCCCTCCACGTCCAGGGCCGTCGATCTCGTCTCCTTGATGGACATCAACGACGGCCGATTCAGAATGATCCCTGATGGGCCCAACGGCCCAGTTGAGAGAAGAAGGATTACCGTCCGCTCGAAAATGTGGACCCCGTCAAGCTTCTCCGTGGCGATAAGTAAGCACCCCTTTTCGGGCTCGTGGATTACGTGGGCCCACTTGTCGCCAATGGTCACGAGTGGAGCGTGATCCACAACAGTGTCCAGATCACTCACCGGTGAAACCTCCTCGGGCCTTATCAATTGCTCTCCCGCCACTAGTTTTGCACGGAAAGATCGCCAATCGCCACGTACGCTTGGTTTCTCATCATCATCATCCAACGGTGACGGAGATGACATGTCACAACCTGTCATTCAGTTATGGAAATTAGATTAACATGTTTATATGATCATACTTTAGGGCTACAGAATGAATGAATGTTTGATACCAGGAACTTACATGACACAGGAAATGAGTTTCTAACTTTTCTACACTGGAATTGTTGAGATCTCTTGGTGGGGTGAGGTAGAGAGGCGTTTCTGATTACGGGGATGAGTTGATCTGTGGTCTTGGTGAAGGAATTGTGGGAGAGAAAGCATGCTTCCATGTTAGTTGAGTTTTTTTTTTTTTTTTTTTTTTTTGTTTCTCAAGATAAGGGTGGAAATGAAATGGAGTGATGAGAGGTTGGTGGAACGTGAATAAATGTGGAATGAGAATTGATCTGCACCACATAGTGTTTTGTACGGTATCTACAATATATATTTTTTTTTTATCTTTTTCCCAGTAAGGGCATCTAATCCATGCTGGGTGTCTCGGATGGGTCAGTGGATAAACTTTGACAAATGACACATAGGATGACAAACACGTAGGGTTCCCCGGAACTTTATTTGAGGGCATTGGATGTATATGGATCAAACCCTTTTTGGGTGATGTGTCAAGCTCTATGCCACTTACCTGTTTCAGCAGTAACTTCCAATGTTGAAAATGTTCACAACTTGTGGATATTCGACATTATAGAGAAGGACACGTTCGAAGATAGAAAGAAAACATGGGCAGCATTAAACTAGAGAGGAAAATAAGTTTTGGATTACTCTGAAATTACCCTCTTATAGTGGTTAAACTACCCAAGTAAGACCGAATGGGTCAGTTTGACAACATTCATATCCATGAATTAATCGGAAAGCTTGTCATTCTTGATTAAGACGATTTTGTTTTCGAAATTTTAATAATAAAATCATTTATTTAAACTGAAATCAGATTCTATCAAGGTTAGAAAATATGTGGGTCAAGATCTAAGGCAACATAATTTATGTGAGTTGATGTATTGTATAATATATATTTTAAAATAAATAACAATTTCATGTCAAGTAAAATATTATTTAAGTTATCTATTCTTATTACTAATACATAATTGTTTAAAAATAATTTTTTATATAAAATATAGGCATTGAATCAAGTTGAGACAACTCATGATATGGCATAACAAAAATTAATGGGTGACGATGTCAGTCTTTTTCTTCTTTTCATCCTTCGTTCATATCCTCACATATGTAATGTCATTGAAGGGTCCAAAGATCAAAAGCCCAAAGGCTGAAAAACAAAAGCCCAAAACTTGCCAAATGCCCAAGGCCCCATTTATGCCTTGGCCTTCCAATATGGGACAGAACCAGTACAAGTGGTGGAAAGCATGTTATCTTGGGCATGGACCATTATTACCAAAAGGTTCTAATTCTTTCCACTGGTATAGGCTTATCAAAATAGAGATTCAACACTAGCTACCTCTATGTCTATCTGCATCTTCCCTTTAACGTGATGCAGATTAAGATACACCGAACCTCAGCAAAAGCAGGACCGAAAAAACCCACCAAAACTGCATATTCTTATTATTAAAATTATTTATTTTATTATAATTTATAAAGTATTACCAGGATACATCAGTTTTTCTCTTAAAATACATATAAGAAGTTATCTAAAGGAACGTTAAAACCCTATTTTGGTCCTTTATAATATCTTTTTGTTTCAATTTAGTCCTTCATTAATTTTTGGTCTCAATTTAGTCCCAAATTAATTAATTGGTTTCAATTTAGTCCTAAATTAATTAATTGGTTTCAATGTGGGACTTTCCGTCCAAATTGCTTTAACGGTGTTAACTTTTGGCCACGTGAACGCCACGTAGATGCATACGTGGCATCCACGTGGATGAGAATTTTTTTTAAAATACCTGGACCCAGAACGGGCCGTTCCGGTTTTATTTTATTTTTTTTATATATAAAATATTAATAATTTTATAAAATATATATTATTAATTATATTATTAATTATATTATTAATTATGTTATTATATCCAATAAAATAAATATATTAATATTTTTTTATATTTTATTTTATTATATTTATCTTATTAATTTTTATCATTTTATTCCTTTAATCTTAAATAAGTTGCAAAAAATTATAAAGTGATATTTCTTTTATCTTATTAATTATTATATTTTTTTAATAAAATTAATTAAGAATATTGGTTTAATTGCATTTTTTATCCCTCAAGTATTACAATTGTGCAGTTTTGTGATCTCCAAGATTTTAATTGCATAATTTTAGTCCTTAAAGAATTGCAATTGCGCGATTTTGGTCCTTCAATTTTTAATTGAACAATTTTAACCCCTCAAATATCATAATAGTATGATTTTTTGTTTCTCCCATTAAAAATTAATAATTTTAATATATATATATATATATAATGTTTTAAAATTAAATAATTATTTATCTATTCAAATTAACGTATATTATAATTTTCGATATTATATCAATAATATTATTAATATATTTATAGATAAACTAATAATTTGATAAATATAACTTGTTATATATTAATATACTTTTACAAAAATATAAGTATATTAATTAGAAATATATATCTGATCTTATATATTTATATTTTTGTAAAAGTATATTAATATATATTAAGTTATATTTATCAAATTATTAGTTTATTTATAAAAAGGGTAAAAATATTATTGATATTAATTTATCAGTAATATTAAAATACTAATAATATATAAATTTTATTTATTTAGTAATAGTAAATATATATCATTTGATACATTAAAAAAAAATAATATACGTTAATTTAAATAAACAAACAATTATATTGTTTTAAAACATTATATATATATATATTAAAATTTTAAAATTATTAAATTTTTAATGAGAAAGACTAAAATTTCACAATTATGATATTTGAGAGATTAAAATTGTTCAATTAAAAATTGTGAGACTAAAATTACACAATTATAATCTTTTAAGGACTGAAATTACTCAATTAAAACCTTAGAGATCAAAATTGCATAATTATAATATCAAAAACACAATTAAGTAAAAAATATTTTATTCACAGTTCTGGAACGGGCCGTTCTGAAACCAGAACAACCCGTTCTGATTTTAGAACGGCCCGTTGTGAAAGCAGAACGGCCCGTTCTGATTTCAGAACGGCCCGTTCTGCTTCACTGGTGGTGTTTTAATTTTGCAACCAGAACGACCCGTTCCGGTTTCAGAACGGGCCGTTCTGGGTCCAGGTGTTTTCAAAAAAATTCTCATCCACGTGGATGCCACGTATACATCTACGTGGCGTCCACGTGGCCAAAAGTTAACACCGTTAAAGCAATTTGGACGGAAAGTCCCACATTGAAACCAATTAATTAATTTAGGACTAAATTGAAACCAATTAATTAATTTGGGACCAAAAATTAATGAGAGACTAAATTGAAACAAAAAAATATTATAAAAGACCAAAATAGGGTTTTAACCGAACATTCACTATCATATATTATCTAACAACCAGAAAAGTGCAGGTGAAATATTCAATTATACAATAAAGTTATACAACATGCAATTGTGTACGTCAGCAACACCAAGGTATTTCTCAATATGCATACATCTTCATACACAGAAAACACCAGCCACCAGAAATTTGGTGAAAAAGACAAATTCCCCCTAAAAGAACATTATTTTCATTCTTTTTAACAGTTCAATAGGTTTACCGAAAGGAACGATTCATTGTAACACTAGAAAGAATTCAGAAATCAGTGAAATTATAGATCACTAGTATTTATACACGCAAAATCTAAAAGTTCATTACAGAATTGCAACTCACTTAATGCAAGTAATGTCATTCCCTATCAGTTTACCAGCAATGTCTGTTTGATTTAGAAATAACAGTATATGCAATTTCCTGATGGACTGTTTACCTCAGAAAGAATACTCGATTCTGTAAGTTGAAATTTTTTGGGGTTTACAAAATTATACATTGTTTAGTAGCTGGCAAAAATACATTCACATCAGTAATTCCAAGAGAATCTTTCATCTGTGACTAAGACTATATAAATAAGAGTTAATCACTTATATACTGCCAGTGTAAAATTTTTTTACACTGACAACTAATTATGTCTTTTAATTGTGTCATGTCATTGTTAAAAGTATATGTGTTTACAGTGACATAACACAATTAAAGGATATAATTGGTTGCCAGTGTAAAAAAAAATTATACTGGTAGTGTATAAGTGATTAACTCTATAAATAAACTTTCTATAAATACTTCTAGACCCTATTTTTTTCTCCCTGTAAGTACTTAAGGAGAAATTTATCCTAATAGAACCTTATTTGTTAAACTTAAACCCCAAAAAAATTATACACAACTCAAGGAGCAGGGAGTAAAACAGGAAATTAGGTAAGTAATATAAATATATAATCCACAGCGAGGTCAAACGGGGAAGGGGTGAATATGTTTTACTTATGCGTCTGTGTAGTCTACTGAGCCTACCAATGCTGGGACAATTCCTCCTAGTTGCACTTGCATTGCATGAATGAAAGATTCATGAACAATGCAAAGAAAAAAATTCTTAAATCCCAAGTCTATTTAGTCCAATTAGCAACCAAATGCTAAAGAATATACGCAGTAAAATAAATAAAATAATCATGTATAGAAAAAGACTCATTGCAGAAAAGTATTGTCAGCATCAATTAAAACGAACGTGCTAAGGTATCCATTTACATTCAATTATCCAAAATGGAGGCTCTCACAATTCACTTGACATAATCAGTCATCTTGAGATCTTTTGGCCATCAAGAGAAATGAACAGAAGATGAAGATAAAGAAACATAGGCCGAATGAAGTTAACACTGAGAAGAACGCAAATGCCAAATGTAGAACCACGTGCCGTGCAGATTAGACATAGCAGGTGTAACTCTAGAAACAACCTCACTGTCTTAAATGTTTCAACTTTCAAGTATAATAAATAGGGCTGGATTGATGCTATGCCAATAAACAGCACACAGGAATATTGGTTGGGTGGAATTGCCACCCAGTATACACATGTCATTGTGAAGTGTAGCTTCTTTATAGAACAAGTAGTACACGGAAAAATCCGAGAATTTTCTCTTTACAATTTTCCCTTTCTTTTGCTTTACAAGAGTGCTCCTGCCAGCATTAGTAGCAATGTGGAGGATGCTTGCACCGTAAGAATAGGTTCAGCCATGCATATAACTTTGTTGCTAAACCAGTGGTAGTGATGAATATGATGATTCGTTAACTTGACTTTAGTAAACCAGCATTGTGCTCAACTAAATCATCATATTCATTTCTTGAAGCATTATTTCAGCTGTGCATACCGATGCAACCAAATGATCTTCATTAATCATCTCTATTGATGCACCATCGGAACATATCCAACCTGCTTGAGGTCCTGTACCAATCTGTCAATCATTCGATATATATCATCTGATTTAGGGTGTGACTGATCAAATACAGTAAATTCATGCACTACTTCTTCTACCTCTATGGAACTTGCCCCAGAAGGCTTTTGGCCCCCTGTATTCTTCATTTGTAACCTTACATTGGCAACATTCTTCCAATCTCCTGCTTGGGCATAAATATTTGACATAAGGGAGTAATTCCCAGGATCTGCTGGCTCCAACTTAAACAGCTGTTCACACACAGCTCTTGCAAGATCTACATCGTTATGCATCCGACAAGCATTCAAAAGACCACTTAATATAATGGAATTTGGTTCCATAGGCATGCTGCGCAGAAGCGTGAAAGCTTCTTTCAGGTGTCCCCGGCGACCAAGAAGGTCTATCATACAACCATAATGCTCGACCTGAGGAACGATCCCATAAACTCTCTCCATCGAATAAAAGTACTTACGCCCTTCATCAACAAGGCCAGCATGAGTGCAAGCACACAAAAGGCCAATAAACGTATATGCATCTGGCTCAAAACCCTCCTGCACCATCCTAGAGAAAAGCTCAAGCGCTTTCTCGCCACGGCCATGCAAAGCATATCCTTGGATCATTGAATTCCAAGATACCACATCTTTCTTTCCCATCATTCCATCAAAGACACCAAACGCAGCATCCAAACAACCACACTTGGCATACATATCAATAAACGCATTCAACACCTTAGTGCCACACCTAAACCTCCACCTCCTCATAGACTCGTGAATCCTCCTCCCCAGCCCGAGCATTCCAGACTCGGTGCATGCCGACAAAACACTAAACAAAAACCCATCATCAGGCCTCATCCCAGCCTCGTCCATTCTCCTAAACAACTCGGCCGCCTCCCTCGCAATCCCCTTCTCAGCATAGCCAGCAATAATCGTCGTCCAAAGCACCACATTCTTCACCGGACACCTATCAAACAACAACCTCGCCATCACCATATCCCCAGTCTTGCTATACCCACAAACCATGGTCGACCACGACACAATATTCCTCTCAGGCATTCTCTCGAACAGCTCAAACGCCTTATCCATCTCACCCGCCTTGACATAGCCATCCAACATGGTGTTCCAACTAACCATATCCCTGACAGGCATTTCATCGAACACCCTGGACGCACGATCCAATTCAGCACATCTGAGCAACCCAGCAATCATGGAGTTCCAAGTGACAACATCCCGGTCCTCCATGGACAAAAAAAGGCCCATGGCCCCATCAAGGCCCACACTCCCGCACCTGGAGTAGGAGTCAATGAGCGAATTGGGAACAAAGATATCGTGATAAAAACCGAATTTTTGGACGTGGGCATGGATCATTTTGACCAAGGGGAGGGAGGAGGGGCCGGAGCAGCACTTGAGGAGAAAAGGGTAGGTGAAGTTATCGGGAAAGAGACCGTTTTGCTGCATACGGAAGAAGGTGTTGAAGGGAATGGAGGGGTGGGAGGCGTTGTGGGCGTGGGCTCGGAGGACGGTGTTGTAGAGGTGGACGTTGGGGTGGGGGACCTGGTTGAAGACGTTGACGGCGGCGGCGATGTGGCGGCAGAGGGAGAAGGCGGTGATGAGCTTGGGGGCGACGAAGAGGTCGTGGTGGAGGTGGGCTTTGAGGACTTGAGCGTGGATTTGGTTGACGGCGTCGAGGTTGGTGCAGCGGTGGAGGTCGGTCAGCTTCTCCTCGAGGAGACGGCGGCGGGAGAACCATGTGGGGACTCGCCCTCCCACCGCTGCTTGCACTTGCATTGCCCTTCTTCTGCTAACGCTTCACCTCATACACACTGCATACTGCATACCAATGCCTTCCTTCCTATCCTTCCATCGCAATTTCAAAACACATCTATTTGGGTAAGACTTCACACTTACCCAGAGATTAAAGGGGATATCTTTTTCATTTTTAAAATTAAGTAATTATAAGTAACTTTCGGAAACATACAATCATATTAGTTTAAAATTATAGAGAAAAAATAAGAAGATCAAAATAAACATTTGGAGAAAAAAAAAAACCAAGTCATAAGGAGAAACTTTACGAACTATCTTCTAGAGTTAAGTTAAACCTAAACTAAAATCTTAAGATATGTTATATCTATTATTGAATCATTTATTTTATTTACACATCAAATAATGTTGAGTTTAAGGGAGAGCGTTAAAAAAAACCTAAATTTTAAGAAAAAACTTTTACTTTATGAGCTAACTTTTGGGATTGAGTTAGACTTAAAATCAAATAGTAAGAATTAGCTCATAAGAAAAGAATTGCTTCCTAAGATTTAAATTTTTTCTAATACTTTCTCACATTCAATATTATTAAGCTTGATGTGTTGATAATACAGGTGATTCAATATTAGATATAACAAAGGGTTTAATACCATCTAATAATTCGTGTTTATAACTAATTTAAACTTGAAAGTTAGCTCAAGAGGTAAAGGTTACTCTCACTTATATATTTTTGGTGTTCTCTTAGTTAATGTGGAATTTAGATTTTTTCTACTATACCCCTCACGCCGAGAAATTTTGGACTTAGTACATGTATAACATGATAAGTGGTCCGTTAATAAATCTAAAATATGATACGATCTACTAATTTAGATTTGAACTTTACTTAACCCCAAAAACTAACTTAAGATTGGACAAAGGTTGCCCTTTCCCCCAACTTATATATTTTATTTGGAGTTTATCTCTATTCAATGTAAGATTTAAGATTTTTTTTCAAATAATAGAAATAAAATAGATAATTACTTTCATTATTCTTTCCTTTTTTAAATATCTTGATTAAAATTTACAAAAGGAAAAAACATGTAACAAATGTTTGTGAAAGATAAATTGATAGGTAAAATTTTTAGTTGTTAATTTCCAAGTTATTATTCTTTGAGTTAATGATATAATGTAAAATATTTACACTAGTATCTAATTACAATTGTCATGTATGTTAAGTTTAATAACTTTTATAATACCTATGCTAAATGTTGTAACTCTTATAAACTTTGATTAGTTTAGATTTGTAATTTTGATTAGTTAATAGTGTAAAATATTTTTATACCAAATTATGAAATTTAAACTCTTAATCTTTAGACACTTATTAATATAAGTAATTAGTTTACAAGTTATTATAGTGAAAAAAATTACACTAGTATTTAATAATAAATTATTATGTATGATAGTTTTTTTTTAATTCTAAACTAGTCATATCAATCATAATTTTTTATTTGTTGATAGAGTGAAATTTGAAATACATATTTTTTCGATCCTTTAAAAATCGTTAAATCATCACAATTTTGTCTTTAAAAAAATGCATTGATAGGTTAATGGAAGAGGATTGAAAGTCGAGGTCAAGGGAAAAAAGTGGCCTAATCCTCCCTTCTAACACCAATGTTTCAATTTTAAATTGCTAATATTGTTAGACACGTCGCATATGAAGTATTATCCATTTTAGTATTTGTTAGACTATAAAAATTTGATTTTGATAAAAATGTTTATGTAAATTAAAGAAAATAATGTTTATAAACAACTATTAGGGGGGTGTATTGGATTTAGATTTTAAAGGACTTTTTTAGTTGAAAAAAGTCTTATAGATTTTAAAAGACTTTGTAGGATTTTCATGACTTTTAAGATTTTGTAAGATTCTACAAGACTTTCAATCAAGATTTTAATAGATTTTGCAAGACTTTTAAGTTAGGATTTTAATGGATTCTGCGAGACTTTGTGAACTTTGCAAATACGATAAGAGTTCAAGATTTTTTTTCTTCATACATACAAATTTAAAATAAGTCAATGAGAAAAATAATTTTAAAAAAAATTATGTCTAGATAAATAATAATAATTCTCCGTAATATCATGTCCTTCTAAATAGGATTATCCATATATTCATAGTTATACTAGTCCTCCAAGCATTAACATATTTTCGCTCTTGCTCCTGAGTTTTAATAATAGGCTCAAAATTATGATTTTTATTAACCGGTAATGTTGAAGATGAAGGTTCATCTACCACTCCAATTGGAGATTCATCAAAATGACATTCTTAGGAAGAAAGTTATGTAGTGTTGTTACACATGCTAAAAATTATTCTTAATAACATTTCAATTTTTTTTATAATTTTTAATTAAAAATATTTTATTTAGAAATTTATAAATGATTAAAAAAATAGTGGGACAGCTACCCTACTCTCTTATAACTAAATATGTCATTTCATTTTATATTGATATTTAAGTGAAAGCTTGTCTTTCATACATTTTTATTCATTTAAAATATCATAGAAATTTACAAACATCAACTATGAGAAAAAAAATATCTAAAATTTGTTACAGGTACAAAATAATTTTTTAAAATTTTTAATTGCTTTCAATTATTCACTTGTGAAGAAATATTTTTAATATTGAATTCTAAGATACTATAATGTCTTATGTTAATTTTATTTTTTAAAATATAAAAAATCCTAATCTTATAATATAAAAATTTTAAAAATAAAATTCATAGTAAAAAAAGAAATAAAATAATTGTTGAGTCATAAAAGGGGAAGGATAATAGTAACAAATTTAAAAGAGGGAGAGAGATCGCAATTTTTGTACTTAGAGGGTTCTTCCTCCAACTAAGATCCATTCTTATCTCATTCTACTCACAGAAACTCTAACTCAAATTCATCTTATATTATATATATATATATATATATATATATATATTGTTCTAATAAATCTAAATTGATTATAAAGATCATGATATCAATTTTAGCTTTCACCTTTTCTTTTTCTTGACACTTGTTATAAGAAAAATTATTACTTGAAAGTTAAAATTTCAAACGTTTTTTGTGTTATATAACTCCGGAACAATTTCAACTAAATAGAGTAAGTCAATTAAAGAGAACAGAGAGAAAAATAGATCAAGTCAATGACACTATCATTTACGTATAAAAGTTTCACCAAATAGGGGAATGGAATATGAATAGTAGTACAATATTATATATGAACAGTAGTGCAGTATTATTAGCAAGAGAAACAAAAATGGAGAAGACATGAGCATAGAAAAAAAATGAAAAACTAAATTAAAAATTCTTGAAGCACTTGAAAAGTCATCTCAAACAATCCTCCAAAATCTCATGGATTTGGATGAGACTGTTTTATGAATTTGATATTTTTAGATATTTTTAAAAAGTCCTTCAAAATCCCTCTAATATAACAATCCTTTAAAATCCCTATATTTTTTAATACCAATTAATTATTTTTAAGTTGTAAAAAGTCTCAAATAAATATCAATGGGTTTTAATGGACTCCTTAAAAAATCTAAAAAATCCAGATTAAATATCACTGGATTGTTTTTAAGTAACATAAAATCCTGATAGAATATTAATGAATATTTTTACTCAAAAAAATCTTTTAAAATCTTATAAAATCTTAAATCAATACACTTCCCTTAGCCCTGATTTGTAAGTGATGTGAAACTTTATAATATATTGGAACACATACAAATTAAAATTCACTAATTATACATATATATATATATATATATATATATATATATATATATATATATATATATATTAATGTGACAATTTAAAAATAAAAAAAAAACTTGGCATTTTCCAAAACAGTCGGAAGAAGCAAGAAAATAAAACCCACACTTGATTGACAAGAGAAATAGCAGGCAGAAACAAAATGTCTTTCCAGGTATGTGAAATGCCAATCCAAATAGCACACGCATCAGCAACTTGAACGACACAACACGAATCTCAGGTCTTTGATTCGTGCGCTCCACCCACCTTCCATTCATGTTACAACAACGAACAACCTAACACCTGACATTAATTCTTTGTTTGAACTTGACTCCTTACCTTACACCAAAATTATGTACTAAAAGTTTGTGACTATTTACGTTGTTATTTAAAAACTTAAGATAAACTTGTTAGGTACGTAAGTGGGACGTTAAATTTGCTAAGCGAGAAGTTTCGTGTTCCATCTAATCCATCCATTGTAATTGTTAATACATGTTGATGCTTCTTCTCTTTGTTGATTCCTCATTCTTATTTATCACATATTGATTGTTTTTCGTCTCTATTTTTTCAATGGAGGCTAAGGTTTTGAGAGCTACCATTTCACCACCTCTTCCTCTGTATGATTCTTCAACACCGAAGCACAGGGCTTGCTTTCCCTTCAACCCCACCTCATGTTATGGCAAAAGACACAGTCTTTCTCTTCAGGCATTTTCCACATCCTCTGGGTGAGTCCCTTTGATCAAACTAGTTGGCTTCTTGGAAATTTATTCTGCATTTTGAAGTTTAGATCATCCTGCAAGGAACATGCGTGAGGAATTTCAGAGTTTATGGTTGATTGATAATTTGTTAATTGTTACGTATGTTCACACGTCATTGTTAATGTATTGAGATTACATCTCTAATATTACATGTAGTTGCCACCGCGTGTAGAATCAGCAACCAAGTTTGATTGCTCTAATGTATTTTCTTTTATTATTAAAATGATATTTTTATTACATCTCAATTGCTATCTTGAAAAGAAAAAATAACACAGGTTTGTGTATTGAAATGAGACAGTTAGCATTAATAGCCCTGCAATTGAGCCTGTTGCATTTACTTGATCAGAAACCATTAACATTAACAACTTTGGTTTTTCTTGTTTTTTAAAGTAGGTAGCAATTTCAATATGTAATGCTTGCACAATGTAGGTAACTATTAGGCGATCAGTTTGGTTTCTTTGTCAAGTGGTGTGTGCGAGGTTATGATTATTTGTTTGGATTGCACTCTCTGATATTCTCTCTGCCAAATAATATCAAATTAAGGCAGCAATACCATATAAGGAATAAAACGTTGTACCTCCATGTTTCTTGAAAATTTCCAATTATTTATACAAGACTAGATTAATAATTAGGTTCTTTAACTAATTTTTTTTATTTCATTTTATTCATCTAACTTTTTTTCTTTTCATTTTGGTCCTTTTTTTATTTTCAATTTGGTTCTATTTGTCTACTGCATGGTTTTTAAAATGCTTTAAATTGTGCCTTTTTTCTTAATTGTGATGCTTTTTTTAACCCAACAACTAATAAATTGGACCAAAGTAAAAAAAAAAAAAAAAGGTAAAATCAAAATAAATTAAAATTTAGAAAATCAATCCAAAAAAATTGATGAAAGTACTAATTTTGCCTTTGCACGTTTATACTTGTTCTGTTGTACTGGGCACTTTGTGTGGATGTTTATGATGTCCATGACTTGAATAATAATAAAACTTAGAATAATGATACTTTTGTTTCTGTGAAGGGTGCCCTCACCTTTTTGCCTTCCATTTGTTGTCTATCAAATTTTAAAGTTATCCTAATTTCTTCTGTTGAGATGCCTTGAATTTATAATTTTGTCTGTTACTATTTCAATCTTATTTGGGTTGTAATGAGGCTGTTATATTTTATCCTTGTTATAAGGCTAAAAGGCATCTGTATCAGATATCTCTATTCATTCAGAAATAAGAAACTCTTGAACTGCCCGTGGACGTAGGTCACACTGACTGAACCACGTAATTTGTGTGTCGTCTTCTTTCTCTTCTCTTTCTTTTACATATTGTCATAACAATTGGTATCAGAGCTCTAGGTTACGCTAGGGCCTGATCTGAAGAAACGCAATGTCTTCGTACAAATTTGATATTGATAAATTCAATGGATCGAATGATTTCACTTTGTGGAAGATGAAAGCGGTTCTTGTGCATCAGGGTTGCACTGCAGCACTGGAGGGTGCGGATAAATTACCCATAACTATGACTGATGATGATAAGAAAGTGATGTTGGAAAAGGCGCTCAGTTTGATTCTCTTGAGTTTGACTGATGAGGTTCTGCGAGAGGTAGGTGAAGAGATAACGGCTGCAGGGATGTGGAAGATGTTGGAAGATAAATTCCAGCAGAAATCCCTAACCAATCGGTTGTATCAGAAGCAACGTCTCTATACCTTGCAGATGTCTGAGAATATGTCTGTGAGAGATCATCTTGATAATTTTAACCGAATTATCTTGGACCTACAGAGTATTGGAGTTAAAGTTGATGATGAGGATCTAGCTATTATTTTGTTATGTTCTCTGCCAAAATCATATGAGAATTTTATTGATACTATGTTGTATGGCAGGGATAGTATTACTCTCAACAATGTGAAGGACAGCTTACAATCTAAAGAATTGAAGAGAAGAGTAGTCTCTAGTTCTAATGCGGATGATGTAGGTCTGACTGCTAGCAGAGGTAGAAGCATGGAGAGAGGAAATAGTAGCAAAGGTCATACACGCAGTAATTCACTTTCAAAGTCAAAGAAAGTGAGATGTTACAAATGCAAAGAGGTGGGGCACATAAGGAAGAATTGTCCACAACTAAAGAAAGATAGAAATAGTAACGCCAGTGCAGCTATTGTTCGTTCTAGTGCAACTGTCTCTGGTGAGAGTTCAGATGAAGGAGATGGCGGAGATGTTTTGACTAGCTATTGTTCGTTCTAGTGCAACTGTCTCTGGTGAGAGTTCAGATGAAGGAGATGGCGGAGATGTTTTGACTGTTAGTACTACTGGTTTTGCTGATACATGGGTCATGGATACCGGAGCTTCTTATCACATGACTTTTAACAAGAAGCTGTTCAATTCATTTAAAGAATGGAATGGTAGTGTAAAGTTAGGTGATGATGAAGAGCTTGGAGTAAAAGGTAGTGGCGTTGTACAGATAAAAATGTATGATGGCATGGTCAGAACGTTTGATGCTTGGTATGTTCCTGGCTTAAGGAAGAACCTGATTTCTATTGGTACCTTAGATAAACAAGGGTACAGTTTTTCCGGAAATGACGGACAAATTACAATTTCTAAAGGTGCTCTGGTTGTTATGAAAGGAAAGTTACAACATGGAATTTATGTTTTGCTTGGCAATTCCTTTCAGGGAACGGTGTCTATATCCCATTCCTTAGAGCAAGTTGATAATACAAAATTATGGCATTGTAGGTTGGGACATATGAGTGAGCGTGGACTTGCAGTGTTGAGTAAACAAGGACTGTTGGGTGGAGCGGTGACAGGGAAATTGAATTTCTGTGAATCTTGTGTTATGGGTAAACAACGCAGGCTGAAATTCAGTCATGGTAAGCACACTTCAACCGAAATATTGCAATATGTTCATTCTGATTTATGGGGTCCTTCCCCAGTGCAGTCCCATGGAAGGAACAAGTATTTTGTGACGTTTATTGATGACTACTCTAGAAAGGTTTGGGTGTATTTTTTGAAGTCCAAGGATGAAGTGTTTGGGCGTTTCAAGGAGTGGAAGACTATGGTTGAGAAACGAACCGGGAAATTAGTCAAGACTCTAAGAACAGATAATGGATTGGAGTTCTGCAATGCATTATTTGATGATTACTGTAGAGAAGCAGGTATAGTCAGGCACCTCACAGTGAGACATACACCACAACAGAATGGTGTTGCTGAACGAATGAATCAAACACTACTTCAGCGTGCTCGGTGCATGCGTTTAAATGCTGGTCTCTCAAAAGAATTCTGGGCTGAAGCAATTAATACTGCTGCCTATTTGGTGAACAGGTCTCCATCTACTGCAATTGACTTAAAGACTCCTCAGGAGGTATGGTCTGGTAAACCTTCTGATTATTCTGGCTTACGTATATTTGGTTGTCCTGCTTATGCTCATGTTAATGATGGTAAATTAGAGCCTAGGGCAATGAAATGTATATTTCTTGGGTATCCTACGGGTGTCAAAGGATATAGATTATGGTGTACTGAAAATAACAGAGCAAAAAAATTTGTTATTAGCAGAGATGTTACTTTTAATGAGTCTGCTATGTTTGGCCAGAAAGAGGAAGTTGAAAATCTTGCAAGAAATAAAAGTACAAATAAAGGAGTTCATCAGAAGGTGGAGTTTGAGGTTGAAGGTTCAAATAAAGAAAATTTGAATCCTGTGGAACAATCCAGTAATGTTGAAGAAGAGCCTCAAAGCATAGCAACAAGGAGAACAAGGAGGGAAATCAGAAAACCTACGAGGTATGCAGATGTTACTAGTGTTGATACTAACTCTGTTGCATATGCCTTGCTAGTAGGTGAAAATCTTGATTCTGATGAGCCTAAATCCTATAAGGAGGCGATTCAAAGTAAAGAAGCATCGAAATGGCTAATTGCCATGGATGAGGAGATGCAGTCACTTAAGAAAAATAAAACCTGGGAGTTAGTACCATTACCTAGAGGTGTGAAGCTAGTGGGATGCAAATGGGTGTTAAAAAGGAAAGAAGGGATTCCTGGTGTTGAACCATCCAGATTCAAGGCAAGACTTGTGGCAAAAGGTTTTTCACAGAAAGAAAGAATTGACTACCATGAAGTGTTCTCGCCTGTGGTAAAACATAAGACTATTCGAGTTCTGTTGGCTATGGTGAGTGCTTTGGATATGGAGTTAGAGCAGCTAGACATGAAAACTGCATTCTTGCATGGAAATTTAGAAGAGCAGATTTACATGTCACAGCCAGATGGATTCCTTGAGGCCGGAAAAGAGAACCATGTGTGTTTGCTGAAAAAATCCTTGTATGGTTTAAAACAGAGCCCGAGGTAGTGGTACAAGAGGTTTGATGCTTTTATAGTAAGAAGCTATCAGATAGTTCCTATATATATTTGTTGTTGTATGTGGATGACATGCTAATTGCAGCTAAGAGCAAGACTGATATTGATGCTCTTAAAGCTATGTTGAGCAGTGAGTTTGAGATGAAGGATTTGGGTGCTGCCAAGAAGATTTTAGGAATGGAGATTTGGAGAGACAGGAATGCAGGTCTACTTTATGTATCTCAGAAGAAATACATTGAAAAGTTGTTGCAGTCTTTTCAAATGGAGAATTCTAAGCCTGTTAGTACTCCTTTGGCAACACATTTTAAACTTGATGCTAGCACTCTTCCTAGTACTGATGAAGAGAAGGAGTATATGAATACGGTTCCTTATTCTAGTGCTGTTGGAAGCTTAATGTATGCCATGGTTTGTACAAGACCAGATTTGGCTCATGCTGTGAGTGTGGTTAGCAGATTTATGAGTAATCCTGGAAAGGCTCACTGGGAGGCTGTGAAGTGGATCATGCGATATTTGAAAGGTACTAGTAATATCTGCTTAGTTTATGGTTCTAATGATATTGGGTCTGGTCTTATTGGTTATGCAGATTCTGACTATGGTGGAGATCTCGTGAGGAGAAGATCTTTGACATGTTATATCTTCACTCTTTATGGTTGTGCTGTAAGTTGGAAAGCAACACTTCAACCTACTGTTGCTTTGTCTACCACTGAAGCGGAATACATGTCCTTGACAGAAGGGGTTAAAGAAGGTATATGGTTGCAAGGTCTTATTGATAGCTTGGGTTTGAATGTGCAGAGACGTATACTTTATTGTGATAGTCAAAGTGCTTTGTGTTTGGCAAAAAATCCAGTCTATCATGAAAGGTCAAAGCATATTGATGTCAGATTTAATTTCATACGAGATGTAATTGAAGAAAAATTGTTCTCCATAGAGAAGATAGCTACGGTAGACAATCCAGCAGATATGTTGACTAAACCTTTGTCTTTTGAAAAGTTTAAGCATAGCTTGGACTGGTGAATGTTCGCATCGCTTGAGACCATTCGGGGAGAATAAGCAGGAGAGTTGTTCTTGGTTACTGGTGACTTGGGAAAATTCAAGTCAAGGTGGAGAATTGTTAAGATGCCTTGAATTTATAATTTTGTCTGTTACTATTTCAATCTTATTTGAGTTGTAATGAGGCTGTTATATTTTATCCTTGTTATAAGGCTAAAAGGCATCTGTATCAGATATCTCTATTCATTCAGAAATAAGAAACTCTTGAACTGCCCGTGGACGTAGGTCACACTGACTGAACCACGTAATTTGTATGTCGTCTTTTTTCTCTTCTCTTTCTTTTACATATTGTCATAACATCTTCTATGCAGACATGTGCCGACAGAGAAAATGATTGATGGAAGTGAAAACCTGACCCTTGAAAATATAAGACACTCTTTAATTCATCAAGAGGATAGCATAATCTTTAGCCTTTTGAAGAGAGCAAAATACTGTTACAATGCAGATGCATATAACCCAGATGCCTTGTCAATGGATGGATTTCATGGCTCATTGGTAGAATACTTGATCAGGGAAACTGAGAAGCTTCATGCACAGGTAAGGAACTAAGTGGGAGCTATAATGATCAAATGAAAAGAACTATTAAGAAAAAGGGATATGCTGAAAGTGTTAAGTGCCAAACTCTTGATTTATAGATGTAATTTCCTGATTGAGTTTTCACTACTTTGAAGATGGGAAGGTACCGGTGCCCTGATGAACATCCTTTCTTTCCTGATGGCCTACCTGAACCAATGTTACCTCTGCATTACCCTCAGGTAAGGAATATGCTTAACGCTAATAAATCAAGGTTGTTCTCTTTAAGTGGATTTTGATATGCCATGGAAATTTGTTACATTTGCATGGGTAGAACTATGCTTACATGTTGGTATAACAAAATAATCATGTTGAGTTCCCATATTAATTAGAATTTAGAAATATGGCCAATGTAGTCTATATAAGGTTTGATCATCTTTACAATCTGATTTTATAAGATTGAGTTATTCTAAAGAGTTTAAATCTTTAGATGAGACTATGCATAGTTTGTAAGACTATTTCAACCCAACACACATTAATAATAACAGTAAAATAAGGAATGAAAGAAAAATCAGTTTGCTGGTTACTTCAACTAGGACAATTTAGTCCTGTCTTATAATTATAAATTCATAGTGACATGCACATTTTATTGATTTACAGATTCAATTAACTGATGAATTGTGTAATTACAAGCGCTTTCTCTATTTCATGTTTAATGGTAGTTTCAGTTGTAGCTAACTCTATATGTTAAATGCTTCTTAAACTAAATTTTTGTCTAATGTGTTAATAGGTATTGCATCCTGTTGCGGGTTCAATTAATATAAATGATGAAGTGTGGAACGTGTACTTTAGAGATCTTATCCCAAGATTAGTCAAGGAAGGAGATGATGGCAATTGTGGATCCACTTGTGTTAGTGATATATTGTGCTTACAGGTACACCTCTTAGTTAGCTTTTAACAAATTCATTTTTTTTTTATTTCTCAGTTGAAATAAGGTAATGGAATACACTGGTACTTATTAAGAACTTTGTCTGCAATAATGGTTAACGAGTATTGTCTTAACTGCTTTGATTCCTGTCCCTAACCTCTGAATAACTTTTTGTCAAATCTTGAGCTATTGTTTCGATATTACTAAACGTCTAAACTAGTAACAGATCAGTGTTCTTCAATCTTTTCACATTCAAATCAACCAATTGAATGGTTGATTTCCACCCCTCCATGTTTTGAGATTATAACCGCAATCACTGGCCAATACTTAGCTTAGCAAACTCTTGTTCTTACATTGTTTGAAATTGCAGGCTCTCTCAAAGAGAATCCATTATGGAAAGTTCGTTGCAGAGGCAAAATTTCAAGCCTCTCCTGATGTATATAAAGCTGCCATTTTAGCCCAGGTACAAAATACAAACGTTTATGCAATTATTGTTAAATCTGCTTCCAATATAATAGTAAACATGTTCATCAATGTAGTAACAACCATTTTTGTGCCATAATATTTTTAGACCATGGATAAATTTTTTTTTGGTTATTGTAAAATCTTACATATTTTGTGGACATTTAATTAACCATCGGTACATAATTTGCAAATGGTGAAGAGACATCTCTATGGTGCCATTTGCATCTTTCAGCATGTTAGATTTTCATTGAATCAACTTCATAGTCATATTGACTTTGCAGGACAAGGATAGGTTGATGGATATGCTAACATTCAGAGAAGTTGAAGAGTCAATCAAAAGAAGGGTAGAGGAAAAGGCCAAAACTTTTGGGCAATATGTGTCTATAAATACAAAGGTGCATCAAGGTGAGCCAGTGTACAAAATAGTTCCAAGTTTGGTTGCGGACTTGTATGGTGATTGGATCATGCCATTGACAAAGAAAGTGCAAGTTGCATATTTATTGAAGAGGTTGGACTGAAAACACTGAGTGCACTTGATTATGATAGTGGCTGAGAACAAACAAATCATGCATCCTTGTACTAAATAAATGTATTCAACTTTGAATCCATTTATCGTTAATGTATGCTCACTTACATATTTTGATCAGACATGTAAAATGTGCATTTGTTTTATAAAACAAAATTTATCTTTTGTGAAAATCTCTTTTAATAACTGATTTTCTTTATAATTCAAATAAATTAATATATAATCACTCTTTATATATAAATGAGAAAATTTATTTTGTACCAAAGTATTTTTAAGAATTTTTTTAAATATTAGTGTTCTTTTTTTATAGAAATTTTACTTCAACGAAAAGATTTTTCATTAATATATAATTCAATTTATCTTTTTTTATATTATACAAATTTCCTTTCTCTTACACTTTTTTCTTAAGTTTTTTAATAATTTTTTTCTTCTACATTTAGAACTTTACTTTCAATAGCTTTTGCATCTTAAAAACCGCATCATTTCTTTCTTCTATATATACCCTTCTCTTTGGGGAAAGGAGGTAGACCCACATACTCTTCGAAATTATATTTCGTTCCAAGCAGAGGTGTTTCTTCTATATTTGTGTTGCGTTCCTATATGTATTTAATTTTATTATCCAAAAGAAATAGATACTAATAATCTAATATGTTGATCAAAAAATAATATATTGAATATATATTAATCGCTCAATATGCAATAACTAAATTGTTTTTTGCACTCATGCTCTTAATATTTAAAAAATAAATAAACTATTAGAATTAAATTTTATTTTGATATTTACACCTACATAAAGTCATTTCTATTCTTGACCGAATTCTTACACGCAAGAATCGTTTCTTACATATTTCAGTATTGCAGTATTGAAGCATTCTGATGATAATAATATGGCGTCAGAATTGTTCTTATAGTAGAATTCTCAAGTAACAAGAATTCTCAACAAATTTTAGATTTTGGGTCATCCCACATGAAATTTAGTAGTTTTTCAACATTCATTACATAAAATAACATTTATATATCATGCACAACATGATTTTACCATAAAAAATAACATGCAACAATCATAATTAAGAATCACCACTTTTTTTTAAATACAATTAAAATCCAAATCACACAGATACATCATTTCAGTTCAGATTCTCAATCTGAAATCAGCCACCAAATAAAAACATGTAACCACGAATTACTACATCAAATATCAAACATTCAACAGCAACAATCTAAAACATAAATTTCTCTTGCCTCCTTAAAAACTGAAACAACAAAACGGAAAAGAGAAGAATCAACTATGAACGACTCCAACCTTGTATTCTCAACTTCACAACTACATATCTCCAACTCAATTAAGCTTGATCAGCTACAAAGAAGGAGAAGGCAAAGAATTCTCAAAAATAAAAAACGAGAAGATTCTAAATTTTAGATAGTCTCTTGCTAACTTTTCTCTAAAATTTTTAAATTTTAAACTTAAAAGATTTTCATTTTAAGAAAAATTTTATATATTTTTCTTGAACTAATCCAACTTTTCTCTAGTCCAACTAATCTCAAATACTAACTTAACCTTTAGAGTCTCTAAATTCCATAGTTCTTAAACAATATTATTAACAACAACTAACAACTAGACAACGCATGTAATTAAATTAAAACATCATAAAATTAAATGTGTTAAAAGAATCAAGTATTTAATTTAGTTTTAATGTTTGTAAGTTGCAACGGTTAGTGAGAACACAAAAAAATGTTGTAGTCATCACTATTTTAAAATGTTTGTAATAGAATTTTAACATAATATAAAATGGTTAAAGATATAAAATTAAATTAATCAATATATGCAGGATAATTTAATATGATAATTTTTAATACACACGTAACAAAAGATACCTTAACAATTTTTTTTATAGACATATCAAAAGTGGTTAGCATAATGTTTTAAGTAAAAAATATGATTTTTTTTTTAAAAAAACAACTATTTTTTCAATGAGCAAAATTTGAATAAAATATAATGCCAGGAGAAGAAAATAAATTTAAAACAACAATAATAATAATAATAATAATAATAATAATTAAGTTTGTAAAAGAAACTTATTTTTTTCTTTTACAAACTACTAAATACTGATGCTTCGAGTATGATGAGAAGCATTTTTTTTTTGTTATTGACAACTGAAATAAAATAATATTTGAAGTGGCAATTATCGAAATAGAACTTCCAATACGTATACTTTGAATTCCAATTTTGCAACCATGTATGAAAAGCCTTTAGTTGTTCAACAATAGATAACAAAGAAATGGACATTGACAAAAACAAAGTAGAATTCAACCTTTCAAAGCGTGAGCAAGGGATTGAAAGTCATGCATAGAAAATTGGGTTAAAAATTTGAACTCGCTTTGTTTACTGGCAGCTCAACCTGTTTAACAATTAACAATAAATTTTTATTTTATTTACATGCATTATTTATTAGAAAATAAAATATATTAAATTAATTCTTTTGATTAATATTTTATTTAGACACTATAAATTAAATAAAAAATAATAATGTGACCATTTACACTTAGTTAACATATAATTATATATACTATAATAGCAAATATAAGTTTAAAATAATTTAAATAAATACTACTATTTTATTTAAACTTGTAATAATTAAAGTGAAATTCTAAAAAACACAAATAACATAGCATAAGAAAATTAAAAGAAAATCAAAATGGGTTTGCAAATTGCAGGTGTACTAGTCCGGTCTCACTTTTAATCCAGTTTTTTTGTCAAAAGAGTATTCAGAAATTAAAGACTTAAAATAATAATCTGAGGAGTGCTAATAGCAATTAATTCACTGAATGACTTAGTTGGCCCATATGTGTTGGTAAAGCCCACTTCGTAACCAGTATTCTTTCATTGATTCACATATTACAATTTACAGGCATGAGACGTATCTAATGAAAAAACTACTTGTATTGTATACGAGGAATTAATATTAATTACTAAATTTTATTATAAATGAATAAGATTAAATCATATAATTTTTATTATTTTTATTTTTATTTTTCATATGATTTTTTAAATCATTACCATCTTTTATGGTTACATGTTCCAAATTTACTCTTCTATATATATAAAGGAAAAAAGTTTTCTTTTTACTAGATACATCTTTTTATAGGCATAATATATTTTTCCATTTTTCAAATGTTTACCATTTCGAAAATTAAAAAAAATATTAAATTATTATAAAAATCCTATTTGTTGGAATTTTATTTAAATACCTATTTAATTCACAGATACATTATAATTCTTAAAGAAAGTATTTTAGTTTAAAATATTTTTATTATAATAATATATTTAACTAATAGTTTCTTAAAAGGTACATATATTATCTTAAATTATAAATAATTTAAAGTGGAGAAAACTAGTATGTTTTTTTTTTTTTTATCAGTGAGAAGACGTATATTAAACAACCAAATATTGCTTAAAAGAAAATACGTAAGTTACGTAACGTGTTAATTCTTAAGTATCATTTTCGTGTACAAGAAAAGAAAGTAACTAGCTAGTTTGCTTTTTATACACGACATAGATTATTGATTATTGATTATTGAGAACGATTAGTCAATTATAACTTATCAATTAGAGGAATAATTTACACAGTTTCCATCATGTACGGATTTCAACAATCCACATTCAAATGAATCCAATGAATATATAGGGTATGCTTGGGAAATTCGGAAAGGCATTCCTCTAATTGAGATTTTATAATGTAATAAGTAATAACAAAGTTTGGCTAGTAAATAATTTCGTTTCCAAACGATATAATTATTATCGATTATTGTGTATGAGAAAACATTCATCGTGAAATACATCTTAGTAATTGGAGAGATAAGATTTTTACTTTCAACTAGTTAGAGACAGGAGATGATGCATTTATGATTATTAGAGAAGAATTTGATGATATGTTGAAAATTTAAAATTAATCATCATTACTATCCACTTAGTAATACTTAATTTAATTCAGAACTAAAGAATACTTAAGTTTAAAAATAATTATTTCAAGTTTTTTTTAAGAAAAACAAATATTTGGAAAATAAGTTATATATTACAATAATAGCTTAAATTTGTAAAAGGCTTTTTATTTTTAAAAAATAAGTTGTTTTTCTTATATCTAAAAATTGGAAACCCAACAATTTCTTTTAGTTTAATGATGACACATTATTAGTGTAAAAAAAATTAACGTGGTCATTGGTCAACCTATTCAAAAATTACAATTTATTTGAAAATTTACAATTTATATGACTTTTAAGTTTTAATATAATTATTATAAAAATTAATAAATTTATCATTTATGGTGAATTGTGATTCAATAATAATGTAAAATAATTTTACGTTGTCAAATATTAATGCATCATTATTAAACTTTTTTCTTTTACCTTAAAGTTGATTTACTTTATAAAAGGTGATTTTTGTTGTTGTTGTAACTAAACAAAATTAAATATCTTAAAATCATTTTTTAAGCAAATTTATTCAAAGAAAAAAATTATTTTGATTATAATTAATTATAATAATAATCAATTATATGTATAATTGATTATCAAAATGATATAATTTGTACAACTTTTCAAAACACACATTTGGTAGGGCAAAGTTTATTTTTTAAACCAAAGATTATGAAAGCCCATGGTGTACACACGCATTCAAAAATATTTAACACAATTGGTAGAGAGTTTGATTCTTTAAGTATATAGATAAAAGTTTATTTCTATGACCTTGATATAAAGATACGGTTAAAATCTAAAGCTATTAAAATTAGTTGAAACTAGTAAGCTAATTCGGTCTATCATGAATTTGAACTAGAAAATCTAACATGTTTCAATTTTAAGAGAAATTTAGCCTAACTTTAATATTGTAATTAAAAAAGACAAGATACACTTTAATATACAATTTTAAAATAAATCATCTCTAACTATTGATAAATAATATCTTTATATATTAAAAAAAGTGTATGTCTATATATATAGATGAAGTACATTTTAACCATCTAACAATTAAAATTAAAATTTTTTAATATATAATATTTTGTTATATATATTTAAATCGATGCAGAATTAATAAATTAAAATATTAAATAATTTTTAATTTTTTAAAAAATTATAAACTTAAATTATATATTAAAATTTTTTAATTGAAAGATGAATCGTTAAAATTTAATATTATTAAGTGAAATAAATTTAGTAAAACTAATATATATTTTAACTATTAGTTGTTGAGCATTCACGAGGTGGGCTTCAGTCTCACGTCTGATACAGTGATAATGAAAATCTCTGACATGAATAGTGCCATATTTGCCAAGTTGCTTGGATGCATGTTGGAAGCACGTTTTGTGTATCAATTAGAGAAGCAAGTGGTATGGAATTTCACCAACTCACCAAACTCAACTTGCTTAAAAAGAATCAGTATCACATATTCAAAGACAAAAGTACAACGTACAAGTGGTGCTCACTTGCTTGTTGACCTCACTCCATGTCCTTCTCTTCCATCTCCCTTCAACTAAACAAAGAGTACACTAAAGATGAAAACATTGTTAATTCCACTCACTTGTGTACTTGTGTGGATCTTTAACAAATTTTCAAGTAGTGTACATTGATTGTACTTTGTATGCATCTGGTGTAAACTCGACTTTGTTATTTAGTATAATCCATATAATATAGTGGGTGAATTAGGGTCTTAGTAATCGAAAGTCGTTAATATAAGAAATTTGGTAATTGCATTTTTCTAATTAAGAATCTAGCTTAATCCTTGGTGTTAAATGTTAAGTTGTAATTGGAAGTATCATTTTATTTTTTTTATAAAGATTGATATCATAGAAAGATAATCAATATCAAGTATAGAAATAAAATGTAATTATATTACTGACATAAATACTCAACTACATAATACAATTAGTTTTCAACATACAACACTATCATATAACAGCCACATATCAACATGGTATATGAATAGCACAACAAATCATTTAATATGAACAACACTACAACATGGTAGCATATCCACATAACAATATAGCATATGCACAACAAATCAACTACATGGGTAGTCACACATTCAATTAAGAGATCTCTTACAACATATGTGAACAATTTAAGTAGTTTGACTCTATCGAATCAACCACAACATGACCCTTTTACACCTATTAAATCAACAACCAATTTGGATATAAATTCATAGCAACATGGTTTCTCAAATTTCACTACTTAAACTTGCCAGTATTCTTGTCAAGGTAGAATAATGTGGGTGTAAGTCTAGCACAACCTTAGCATGAATAACTAAGTCTCTTATGAGATTAGTTCGCCAACTACCTTCAAAATACTATGTCCCTTCTAGTACTTAGGGATTTTGGCCTCCAACATTGCACATTACTAAGTTTGGTCACTATATACATGTATGATTTGACTTAACTCTCATATGGATCAACATTAGTCACTGTATAATCAATATAACATAACCTACCCCCTATATTATGATGACTTATAGATGGTATGACTCAATCTTGCTCTCATACCACATCAACTAAAGTCCTAGAGGAGATTCAACTATCCACCTCAAAAGTTAACTTCTCAAAAAGTGTTTTCAACAATTAAACTCGTAGACCACCACAACAATGTCTTCACAATAAGATATTCAACTTTTTAAAACACCTTTTCCTATAGTCCTAAGTCAATCAATACAACACAACTTAATGTCTTAAGCATTCTCAACATCATCACTTCAACATTTCAACAATTTTATCATCAATATGCATTATCCTAAATCAATGTAAGAAGAACTAGCAACACATATCAACATACAATATGTAAACAACTTAAATTACACACACCATATTCAACACTTAGTCAAATAAACAATACCTTCCCATTAGGCAACCCATGTCCGACACCATTCTTCCCGAGTTTGACATCATTGAGGCTAAGAGCCTATGGTTCACTCACGCCTGATGACACCACTCAACCAACGCCCGATGTGAATGAGATAGAGAACCCTTAGGACAATCACGCCTAGCATGGTTAAACTGATACCTAACCTTGTTCAGGTAGACAACTTCTATCTTGATCATGCTAAATGCCACTCAACTAGGGCCCAACATCACTAAGTTAGAGAGCTCTCATTTAACTCACACTTGTCGCTACCAATCCCACGCTCAGTGTTAGTGAGGTAGAAAGCCTCTGGCTTATGTCATGCCCATGGTTTTGAAGTTGCGTCCATCACAATGATGAATTTTGTACTTGGCAGAAGCTCAATTTTGGTTCTCCACACCTAAAACTGTTAGGGAATCCAAGCATATAATGTATGAAAATATTCATAATCATCATAAACAGCTTGAATCCAACCAAATTATCAACATGCAACTACCAAATAACTATAATCATCAAATTCACCACAATATGCTTCAAACACTAAAACTAACCATACATCCATTTCATATCAAGGAATCCAAGACAACATATTTAATAAAAAATCAACTACATTTAACTTCATCAATCATCAAGGAAACAAATTGTAGCCTCCCTTACCTTTGAATCCAAGAGAAAAGAGAGGAGAAGGAAGAAGAAAATGGTTATTCTAAGCTAGCTCCACACCAACTACAATTCTTAGCCTCTAAAACTTAGAATATCCACTCCAACAACACAAACTCAAATATGAAGGAAATTCAAACACTAGATCAATAGGAGAAGAAAGAACTCTCAAGTTCCAAAACGCTTCTCTTTAACTTTCTTAAGAAACTGAACTTATAAGGTTCACTTCTTAAGAATGATCTTATATACCTTCTCCCTTATAGGTCAAACTTGACCTTTGTCCAGATAAATTTCTAAACAATTAAAATTCTTGAGAATTTCTAAATTTTCAAAATTTCTCAATATTTAAACAATAAAATCACCACAATACACAAATCAATAAAACCAAAAATAATTAATAAAAATATACAATATTACATAAATTATCTATGTGGTCCCTCTATTTACCTTTAAGATTCAATTGGTCCCACTGTTTTTTAATTGTTCAATCTGATCCCCTCATATAAAAATATTTAATGTTATCCTTCCATTTAAATTGATACTAACAATGTTAATGAATTTAAAAAATAGGTAATACCGAGTATTTTTAAAATTTAGAAGATTAAATTAAATATTTTAGAAATAGTAATACCAAATTGAACATTTTCAAAATATAATGATCAAATTGAATAATTATTTTAAAAAAGGGTAAAAAAAATTAAATAGATTCAAATTTTGTATTTATTTAGACAAAAAATGTTAAATAAATTATTATTCAATTTAATTTCACTAATTTTAAAATATTTAATTTAATCTTCTAAGTTTTAAAAACTGTTTATTGTTACTTTTCATTCAATTTTATTAATGTCGTTGATGTTGATTTGAAAGAAAAGATAATATTGAATATTTTTTAAAATTAAATTATTTAAAAATAGTATAACTAAATTGAATATTGGAAATGAAAGATGGAGAAAAAGAATAATTTAAAAAATTCTATAGCAGTTTTATTTTATTATAAATGACACGCAAATTGACTATAATTACTAATCGATAAACCCCTCACTTTCTATCAAAGATTAAATATTCACGTTAAATTTAAAAAATTATACTCCTAAGAAATCACAAAAATAAACTTTTGCCAATTAGTTAGGTATATATCAACCAGGTTGGAAACATAATATAAATGATTGATAACTTTTTAAAATTAAATTGAAAAAGATGTAATGAAAATTTAACCTTATTGCCCGGGACAACGATACCCTTGAGTACGGTTAAGGTGAAAGACAATTTCATTTTCAGAGGTGCACTAAATTATTTATAGTCCTTATAAATATAAAAATAAAATTTATATAATTAAATTATATAAAAAATATTATAAACAATAAATTAATCACCAAAAAAATTAATCGATTGATAGGTTAAATTTTTATTTCTCAACAAAAATCTATCTACAATTTTGAGAAAATTTACCTATAATTTTAGCAAAATAAATAAGTGATATTAAATATAAAAAGTGATATATATATATATATATATATTATTAACTTATTTTTTTTTTATTTTTTTAGTCTAAATCTCTTTCATTATTAATAAATAAAGATCATCTTAAACTTTCATTTTTTTTATCTTTAATTCTTTTTATTATCTATTTATTCTCTTAATCTCAATCTCTTCTACTCTACTAAAATTGCAATCAATCTTCAAACCTTCATTTGTTAGTTGCCAGAAAATTCGTTGCTGACATGATGTCATTATTGATATTTTTTCATTAAAATAAATTGAAAGTTCAAAGTTTAAAAATAAACAACTAATAATTCTATTATTTGATTTCATTGTCATTTATTCATTAAATTTTTTTATTTAATTTATAGATTATAAATTTAGTTGTACTTTGATTTTTATTTAACATATTTTTTAAAGAATATTTATTACGAAAGAATTACTGATGTTTTTTAATAAAAAAATATAAAAAGAACAAACTTAATTATGAAGGCATTTTTTTTTATTTCGTCCAAGAAAAAAAAACTCAAGACCAACTCTGGAAGTTGATTTTAAGCAAAAAAAAAACTAAATAAATAAATATAAAAAAACCTCTATGATAGAGAGATATTTAAATAAATAAAAATAGAAAGGTATATCTCTCTATGTAAATTAAATTAATTGATCATGACTATGTTGGTCAAAGTTTGAAGTAGCAGTATGCATGATATGTCCCATTTCAATGATTTCATTAACTAGCATAACGTTATTTTTTTTACTTGTTTAAGTAATAGAAATCAAATTTAATAGGATATCCCTAAAGAGAAATATCAATTAAATATGTATACGTAGTTTATAAAATCTGAAATCATCCTCACTAAAAGTTATAAAGAAAGTAATTATATCATCTAAAGATTAAATAATAATTACAACTTAAATGCATTTGAACTAAAATCAAAATATTTAACATAATTTTCTAACTACTCCAAATTCCTGATGTCATATTGGTATAAGAGTTTTTCGCATGCATCTAGATTTCTCCCTGCTCCTTCCAAGATTGAGGATCCTCATCTGCAAAACATATAAAACATATCAACAAATAAACAGGGAGTGAGAACAATCTCACTCTGTAGAAAATGGGTCACAACTCTCGAGATCCCATCCCTTCACGACAAACAAATATAATAACATCTTTTAATACTTCTACTTCTATTATAACATCATCAATGTCATTCGCAAAAGACATACACATAAATGCAATGCAATGTGCACTTACGCTAAATGTATGGGGTACTTGACCATCATCATTGAGAATATATAGTTGGTACTAAGTCCCGAGTTAACCTTAGGCTACCAACATAGTAGTGTTCCCACCAAAACACCAACAAGTTCCTACCAGAACCACAAAATCATGCAAATATGATGCATGTCACAACCATGCAAATGCTTCTATATTAATACATCATAATCATCTTATAATTCATCGTTTCACCAACATCTATATTCATCCGTATTAATTGTCATGCATTTTGATAATAATTATCATTCATAGAGTATTCATATACATTCATCATCATATAATTCACCATTCATCAACATTTATATTTATCCACTTTGAATGTCATCCACCAAGATAAAAATCATCATTCATTAGGTATAAATGCATATATACATATCCATCACTACATAATCAATTGTTAGCATCATCATATCATCATTTAAAATATCATAAAAGAGTCTCTTGACAATCTACGTCGGGCTTGGGAACCCACGCTCGGCTTTAAGCCGAGACAGATAGCATTCTGACCAACTCACGTCTGGCTTAATAAATCCACGCCCAACTTAAAAAAAACAAGCCCAACTTTAAGCCAAGACAGAGAGCACATATCCATATTGCGTCTGGCTTAATAAAGTTGCGCTCGACTTTAAGTCGAGATAGAGAGCACTCTGGGCACTTCGCGCCCAGCATGGGCATTTCCACACCCAGCTTTGGGCACTCGAGCCTGGTGTCACGTGCGATCCAACATCCAAACATATCAACATCTGAGAATCTACTCAATTAATTACTTTAGAAACATTTGGTCATCAAATAGAATTCATATTCAGAATCTACTCAGCAAATCACATTAAACGCACATAAAAATTTATCAAACAAAATACTTATGGAATTGGGGTCAATCTCCCTACCCTTCATGCATACACCCAATTCCCAGAGATGAGTGTTCTCACTCCTTCCCTTACTTGGAAAGATGTAAGGTATTAGATCTACGCCTCTGACTCCTCTCCGATGATTCCTTTTCCATGTTCTTTAGATGCGTCCTCTTTAGAGCACATGACGTCAGAAAACGTGAAAAATGAAAAATAATGAATAATAATCCCCCTTGTCTCCTTTTCTCTTCTAATATATCACTTTTATTTCTCTAAACCCCCTATTGTCTTAATTATTTCTAGTACTCCTGTGTTTGATTAAATATATTAAAATGTATAAAATAAAAATTATAAATCACAAAATAAAATAAAATCATTATGATCTTCTTAATTATTATTATTATTAGTCGTTTCATCTCAACTTCATTTTAAATAAAAAAATTAAAAAATTAATTATGTATTAATTATAAGATTATTTTATTTAATGATAATAGTTTAGATACATATACTTCAATTATACATTTTATCTCCATATTTATAATATTAAAATGAATATAGTATTTGGTTAATAAATCAGTGTCTGATATGATACTCCCTCCATTTTTTTTCATAGTCGTTTTGTCAGAGTTTGTTATTTTTTTTTCATTGTCATATTACTAAAATCAATGAGTTATTAATTTTTTTCTTCTATTTTTACCCTTAATAATTAATACATGTTTCTTGAACAATGTGTGTATTTATTTTTAATGTCTACCTAATTTTTCTCTAACTACTCACATAAAGTTAATGTGCATTTATAAGAGCAATATATTCTCAACAAAATACTATAAAAAACAAAAAAAAAAAAAAGACAACTATTTAATGAAATAGTTCAACAGTCTAAAACATGCAAAAAAAAATAGAGGGTAAAATAGGAAAGTAAGTAATAAATATTTTTGAAAACTAAAATATCAATGATTTTCTTAAGTCCCGTGCAAAATCTTAAACGACTATGAAAAAAAAACGGAAGGAATATGTTATAAGGTCAACCCTGTAGGGTCAGCGGTGGCATGAAAGAGTGAATTTGGGGTAGCAATCAATTAATATCATTCTGGTGAATGAAGTCAAAATTTAATGTGCCTTTAATTTTTAAGCCACTTGGTAGTGTTTTATGGAGGACCGCATAACTTGTTGTCCCCTTTAGCTCCCATTTCTCTATTTATTGCTTAGCTACCTTAGTTATATTATACATGACTTCTTTATTGGTACCTCTCTGGTCTAGTGTATCAAATAATGCTACAATAAAATAATTATATTTACACATTATTATTATTATTATTATTATTATTATTATTATTTTCATTATTTTCTTTTTCATAGTATTATCTTTTATTCATTAAAACTTCATTGACAGTACTAAAGTCCAAAACTAAGACTTTACACATACTTCTTCAACCTCCTATAAATTAATTTTTATATATATTAGAATAATTATTTTAAATAAAAGTGTTTTCATGAATCATTTTCAATTAAAGCAACCAAAGTGTTAAGCTGATTTTTTTCAAGTATTTTTAGAGATTTTTGTAAACTCTCATTTTTAATTTGTATTTTTATTTTTAAATTAAATTTTAATATTTTAAAATTATCAAAAATTAAATAAGTTTTTTTTATTACAATATAAATTATTTATAATAAATTAAAAATATAATTCATATGCTAAAAATATTTATTTATGTATTAAGAATTTTAGATATGATATAATTTAGATATTTAAAAATACTATTTATTATAAATTATGACTACATAATATAAGCATTTTATCTTGTATGTTGGATAGGGTAAAATACTAATTTACTATATATACTACTGAAATTATTAGTACTATAACTTTGTAAAAAGGAATTGTCAGTGAAACATAATATAGTGTGTTATGTGTATTTAGTTTTCCATTAGTACACACATTTTAAAACACGTTTAACTTAATTCACAACTATAAGGTCATTGGATTAAACGTCTATTTCAAGCTTTTTTTTGACGAAAAACCACACACGCAACTGTAGAACATACGCACAAAGCATGTTCAACTGAATTCATAAATATAAGGACAAGTCTATTTCATGCATTTTAATGGAAAGCCAAACACACCATCACAAAACGAAACGCATTTAAAATCACATTCATCAATATTATAAGGTCATTGGATTAATCTACATGCTATCATATATATATATGATATAGCCTACGGCTGAAAGAAACAACAACACTGTACTCACGTGAATCATAGAACTTCCATTTTACTTCATCGTGAAGTGATTACCACAATAGCACATTTTTGGATTACCTTAATTATTCTAGAATTTATTTATTTTTTTCAAAAACCTTCTCCATCACAGGATTAAGCTCAAGTGCTCAACAGTACATTGATATGCGTATTAATAGTGAAAAATAAAAACACCTATCAATATACGTGTTGCCTAATTAATTTGTAAATATATTTGGAATTAGAACGGGATATCTTAAATAAAGTTTTTTTAAATAAAAAAGATTATTAAATATGACTATACAGGTAATTTTACTGTTGGTATAGAATATTAATATTAACAAAGTCAATAAATAATTAATACTAATAATATAATCATTTGTAGAAAGAAAAGAATATCGAGTATATCTAATTAAAATAATAAATCTTTTTAAAATTATATATATATATATATATATATATAATCATATAAAAGAATATTAGAAAGAGTTTCAGTTTTGCAGATTTAACACTTCTTTTTTTGGCATATCAAAATTGTCTTTGTTCATCAACTTGTCTTAATTTATTTGAGTGAATCGTCAATTTTAAGCACTCAATATCTTTCCAGGGTGTTGAATTTGATGGTTTCACTTGCTCCACGTACACCTGTACAATTCCATAATTGTCAAACAGAAAACTATCTTGTAGCCTTCTAGGTGCTTGGAATATTTCTTCTCCGGAGAATTAAATGAATTGGTATTAATAAAAAATTTATAAAAGTTAAGGTATTCATTTAATTTTATTTGCCTTTAGTTTGGTTCAGTAAAAAAATCAATTTAGTAGTTATGTCATATGTGCATGAAAAAAAAAAAAATTTAAGTGGTTTTTCGATGTTTAAATCCATTACACCACCGTGTAGGTGTAGCTAATAATTGTTTATATGACGGTAACATATGCGTACTGTGCACCGGGATTATTACAAATATACACATGTATTTACATTGGTGGCATATTATCCGCTTTGGGTTCAGTGCTCACGATTTGTTTTTGAACATCATCCAAAAGTTTTTTACCAATGGAGACAACACACCTCTTGTTTGAACGATGTGAGACTTTGCTTGCATCGTCGAGCCGGTCACACCTCTTGTTTGAACGATGTGAGACTTTGCTTGCATCGTCGAGCCGGTCACCTGATTAGAGCCTGTTGTGCACCGAGGGTTATTGCACACACATACACATGTTTCCATGTTGGTGAGATATTGTCCGCTTTGGGCTCAGCCCTCGCAGTTTTGTTTTTGGACATCACCCAAAATGTCTCTCTACCAATGAAGACAATTGTGTGTATATAAATTAATGTCTATCCTCTTGTTTGAACGATGTGGAACTTTGCTTGCATCCCAATACGTACAAGTATTATAAAAATCTTCTCATATTGTTGTTTTTAGGGGACAAATGATTTTTTTTCTTCTTCTTATTCTTTGTGTTGAAATTCATAACTAAAGAGAAATAAGAGAAAAATAAAATAATTTGAAAATTAATGTATTGAAAAAGTTTAAATATTTTTTTAGTTTTTTAAATTTATTATAAATTTTTTTTTATTTCTCAAATTTTTTTTATTTTATAATTTTAAAAAAATTTATTTTAGTGTCTTAGATTACAAACTATATATTTGAAAGTAACAAATTGAGACAGTTATATAACATCAATAATGTTATGTTTTTTGTAATGACCCGTCATAATCACTGCTGTATGTGGGATCACCACTAGAATTATAAAAGTTTAGCTAACAAATATATAGACATATATAGAATATTAATATAAAAGTGTCATCATTGTACTGATATAAATAATATACATGTATATGATACAACAATCTTAAAGATAAACTATATAACTTAGTGTCGGTCGAGCACAACTATATCAACTATAATAGTTGCATTGATACCAACATAAGGTATCAACAACCTCCAAGCAGCAACTTCTTCAACTTAACCTTGATCTGCTCATATGCAATGTATGATCATAACAGTCTAAACCATATGAAAAATAAAAGGGTAAGCTAGAGTTTGAAAACATGTAAGCATAAAAAGCAATTCTACATCATACAACATCATGTCACAAACATATATGGAAGCTAAACACTCCAAAGCTAACATATATCTCACCCAAACTATGTCTAACAAGACATCAAACAACGCACATGAACACACCACAAAATACATCATATGTATACACCTCAAATAATGTGTCGTCACACATTCACTTATAAAAATCTTCTAACAACATGAGCAGTTTAAATGACTCCACCATATCAAATCAACCCAATCATTTTCTATCCAAAGCGCCGACTCGATCACAGCAAAATAGGATAACAATCTTTTCTTTGGTTTCTTGAGTTTTGTCACTTACATTAGAAAATTCTAGTTCCATTGTTATAAATGGTACAATTAGGTATAGGCATACTACGACTTTGGTATGTATTACCAAGTCACAAGTGGAATTACCCCACTAGTCATCCTCAAGAAACCACATAACTTTTCTAGGTACTTGGTTAAAGATTGTAGTCCTTGACCCTCTACCTTACTCAATCACTAACTAAGGATTTAGAGGGAACATCAACACACCTCAAAAATCCACTTCAAGAGACACATCTATTCAATAAGGGTTTTTCAATAGTAACCTACTTAAGCACCAATCCAAAATTACCTAATGTGGGATCCTTAGTTTTTTATATTATAAATCTTCTCCTTAGGCTCTAAGCTAGCCAACTTGTCTTAATGTCATACTATCCACACCTCACCATATATCATTTATATGAATCATATCCAGTCAATATATATAGAGGTCAACAACATCATACATATATGCAACATACATATGTTCATCATCATCCAACATCATATAAACATCTACATATGTCATATCCAATCAACATATATAAAACTACAATCTTCATATTTCATACAACATGCAATAAAACTCATACATCTGCTCATGTTCATCACACAACATTAATTCCAAAACACACCCATCAGCTAGGCATTTGTGCTCGACACAACATATCTCATGCTCGGTGGCATCGAGGCAAAAAAATCTTTGCCTCGTTTACACCCAATGCCATCCAAACTGCGCTTGACGTGACCAAGTGGAGACCCCTTGGGACCTCACGTCTAGCATGGCAAAACTCACGTTCGACCTCATATTAGGCAGAGAGCCTTTGTCTGCTCATGCCCAACAACATCTTAGTGGTGCTCGAACCCAGGTAGGGAGCCTCTATCTTGATCACGCTTGGTCCAACATCACCAAATCAAAGACCTTCCCTTACTATCATGCTCGACACCATTCAAACTATGTCTGACATCATTCCAACTTGAGATAAGTCTTTCTCCTCGTGCTCAGCGCCACCAAAATTATATAGATAGGATTTTTATGTGTATGTGAGTGCTGGATAGTGGATACACTTTTTATTTTTGAAAAAACAAATTGATATTCTGCACTATCGATTAAGAATTAAATTAAAAGAAAAATATATACGTAACGACAACAAAAAAAAAATGCACATGACACATGTGCAACCCAATTAAAAATTTAACCAGTTATGCAACCGTTTATTACGTAATCAATGGAAGGATCATGTTGTAATGACATCATGATGAATCCAAACTCCAAACATAGAAAGAGTATATAAATGCTTTTATGAAGTATTCTATAAGAACTTGTCATTTATAATGGATAGGTTTAGTAGTGAAGTATTTTACATTCACATTTTAAAAATAATTTATTTAATAGAGAATCTATCGTGTGTAAAAATTCACCGGATTAACAATAGTGGCAATACCACAAAGCAAAATTGGTTTTTAGTTTAGTGCACTAATGATACCCAGCCGTGGCAGAAAGAAAAAACTAAATGGAGGAAAAAAAAAATACTTACGAGGACTAAAATAAAATCGTGTAAAATATGAAGGGACTGAATATATATTTTAATTATTTAAATTTTTTTAACACTAATATTTTAAGTTAATATATGCTTTTAATTTCAAAGAAATAATCTACGGCTTTTTTACATAAAAATGTTTCAAAACTAGCCACTAAAAACTAATATATGCTTATAAGATGAAAATTCTGATAATCAAACATTATTTTAACTTTAATCTACATTTGATTTATATATCAAATCATATAATTAATATAATAGATATCAAACGAATTCACATCATATCAAATCAACCATATTTTTCAAAAGGAAATATGTTTGATTAATACATTGAACATTTAGTAGTAATTAACTAAAGTTTTATTATCTCAAAATCTCTTATTTTTTTTAATCTTTAGTTTAATAAAACTATGAAGAAAGCTCTTCTGTAAATAGTGGCACCCCATTATCTAGTTCACTCATTACTAAAATAGTGGTGGAAGATTATTTAATTTATTTATGTTATTGTTAAGATCTCGTGGTCCTCCATTTGCTTGCATTGTCGGTCTCCCAAGGGCACCTCTTGCTGTGATTCATAGTCAGGTCAGATCAATGCCACATTGCAAATGGAGACAAACAAAATATCTCGACTCACTTTCTTTTTCCTTTAATGTAAAAATTACAAGTGATTCGACTATTGAACAATATTTGTAAAATAGTATTAGATTATAGTCAATCATGATTTAATTATCGGGTTGTTGATGCATAAACAACTTTGGATACAAGAAAGATGATCGACTGTTTTAGTTTAAATTTAAATAGACAACATTTTGGTAATGCTATGTTGTTACGATTTAATACTCTTATATGTGTCTCCTTTAATGATACCTTAATATGAAAAAAATAATAATAATAACTTATATTGGTTTTCTTGATAACTTGCAACCTTTAGACTTTTCCTAGAAATTTGTATAAATTCTAAGATCATAAATATGAATTATTTATCGGTGTTACTGTTTCGTCTTCCCAAATTATTTGCTAGAAAATGCTTCAAAACTCAAAAAGATTAATATTGTTATTTTTTAATATAATATTAATTTATTTTGTATAATTTATCTTTCATAAATTATTCAACTATTATAATTAAGTATAATGCATTTATTAAGAAAATAAAACTATTTTAATAAAATTGTACTAGCGACAAGTGATACGTCTAAATATAAAAACTTAGACTGCAATTATTTTGAAACAAACAAAATAATAAACTTGTAAGTTACTATAACGAGAAAGTCAAAACTTGATTGAACTTGCAGAAATTGATGCCACATTTAATTTTTCAAAGTTAGGTTAAGGCAAAGATAAACTTGTTTTTTAAATATCAAACTATCTCAATTAAAATTTACACGAACGAATATCATACTCTATTGGAGAGAGAGAGAGAATTTTTTATTTTTATTTTTTTGCATTTATGAGTGATTGAGATACATAACTTGCCTTAACGTACGTAATTATAAATTAAAATTAATACGTATAATTTGACTTAATTTGCACCGAAAAAAACTAACTATATTTAACCTATATGAATGGTAATTAATAAGAAAATTGAACTAATACTTATAAAATCATATTTTTTTTAGTAATTATTATAAACTTTGATTTTTTTAATTTAGTACTTGGTGAAAAAATTTAAACTCGTTTGAATTAATAATAAAATTGAAATAATACTATTTTTTTATCCATGTAATATAATAAGGGATAATTAATGGTATTATACATTTTATCCATGTTAAATGGGGCCATTTAATAAACTTATCATTATTAAAATGTTGAAGGTTTGGTAACAGGCCAACCGTAAACAATGATGTGTTAGTGACTTGTGACTTGTGAAAGCATGGTGACCCAATTTTGCGTTAAACTTGCCATCTTGCCCTCTAGGTTGGGGGCCAAAGATAAACTATGTTCTGTAACAATGAATTATTAATGAAACACACATTTCTAAAATATTTTAAGGTTTAGAATAAAAAAGTACAACAGCAAAAAGAAAATCATATATAGGGGTTGATATCATGGTAAAAAAATTGAATGTATAATTTTTTTATTTATAAAAAAATCAATAATTTTAAGAAACATATCTATATAAATAAATTCCACTATAAACATATATATAAATATCATTTACTTAAAATTGCAGAATTCATTTACTATCTTTTAAATAATTAAAACATTTACTAAAAGCATTGTCTTAACTCGTGTAATTTTTAACTTAACAGTTTTCAAGATCGGCCAAAAGGGAAGAAGGTTGAATATCTTAAGAAGTTAAATTAATTAGTAGGATTTGAACTATTCTAAAATTTTAATTAGATACTTAAAAAAATAAAATATAACTAGGTCTTTAACTTTATAAAATTTTATGATTGAATCTTTCAAACTTAAAAGTTGCGTCTTATTTTTAACAATTTAAAATTGTTATATTAATGAATAAATTATATAAATATTTCTTGAGATTTTGTGAAATTACCTAAGCATTTTTTTACTCATAATAATTCTTCTAAATTATTTAAGAAAATTACACGTGTATATTGTTCCTTTAAGTATTAGGATAAATTTTTCAAAATTAATTTTAAACATTCATAACTACAAATATTTATAACATCATTTAGCCTATTATAAAAAATTTAATATAAGAATCCAATCACAAATATCTTAGTAATTCATAACCTACTAATTAATTTAAAGACAAAAATCATGCACAATAACGTAAGAATAAGACGAGTTCTTTGATGTTTCCATTAAGTATATTGTTTACAGTAGTTTATTGGTTATGACATGCTAGAATAATTTTTTTTCATTCCTTTTCTTTAATGTCTTTTATAGTTATATTTTAATTAAAAATTAGATAGTTACATATTTATCCCTAATGAAAAAAAAAAAACAATGTGGTAGTGAATGAAAAAAAAGAACAAATTGTCTATGGTGATCGAAAAGAACAAATTTCGAGACCGAAAGAAAAAGAAGACACAAAATGAGAGGCAGGTGGAGGGAGAAATAAGTAAATGATATTTTTACTGAAAATAATTAAAATGAAATAATACTGATAAAAGGTTAAATTTAAATATCACATACATTCCTCCAATACTTTTTTTAATTAAATCTATCGATCCTCGTTAATTTAACCACGATAAACCACATATTCATAACTTAAGTATCAACATTATTTGTACTGTTATCCGATTAATTCATATCCTGCTAATTAGTTTAAGGTCAAAATTTATGTACATTTACTTAAATATAAAATTTATTTGTATTATTCTTTCATTATTACTTTTCTTTATAGTTTACATAAGTTCTTTATGCAAACTTTTATTAAACACTATTGAAGAAAACAAAAAAAGACAATTCATCTCTCAATTAATTTTGTTTAAAAATAATATAATTTTTTTTAAAAAAATTATAACGTATAAATTAAGTGAGATAATATATAATTAAAAAAATAAAATAACCTTAAGCAAAAATAAAAACTAAAAATAATTAAAAATAAGTATTTAATTATTATTGATAGATTGAATAGTTAATTATATATATATATATATATATATATATATATTACCTTTTTTCAGTTTTATTTTAACCTTAAGAGATATTATGATAAAAAAAACAAATAAAATAAAGAGATTTAAATGTTAAAAAAATGTAAAAAAGAATAAAGAAAGATATTTATATATAAATATAGATATTAGGTCAAATTATATTTTTTCCCCTTATAATATGAAATATGTAATTTTGATATATTTGTTTTTAATTATACAATTTTAGTACCTTAATTTTATAAAATTGACAATTTAATCCTTTAATCGTTAAAATTATAATGTTAGTCATGATATGATATAAAATAAATGACATGACAATAAAAATTATATAATATTCAAGTTAATTTTTTATTTTTAATTCTAATTTTTATCTCATAAAAGTAATTATATAAGATGAAATGAGATAAAAATGATAATTAAAAGTATAATTTAGTGTAACAATTCGCCTTAGCCATTACATTTATGAAACCATTCACCACTAGTAGCAGAAATTATATATACTACTTAAAATTATACATTTACAATTATCTGGATATGTACTATATATCATATATATATATATATATATATATATATATATATAATATAATAGTAGCTATATAAATATAAACCATATATAGATATGTATCTACACTAATCCAGTAAAAGTTCAATATATAACCTAAATACTGATCAAGTGGCATCTATACAGAATAACAAAAGTAGTTATTGATTACATTGCCAACAATATGGCCTCACAACAACTCCAACAACCCTTTCCAGCTATCCATGCCCCGCTCCTATGAAAACATGATCGTCGTAGTCTAAACCATATGAAAAACATGTAAGTGTAAGCTAGACTGCTAAAACATACAAGTATAGAAGGAAATATTTATACTATTGTCAATATCCATATGTAAACCAACTATAAACACCTCATGATTTACAATAGTCACCAATCAACATGTTTGAAAGCTAAACACTCAAGTCAATCAAACATTCATCATAATCGTAACATACATTAAGGTATTGACACCATGCATATATATGAATACTATCAACTCATACCACATCATATGCAAATACCACATCTAATGTTTCGCTAAACATTCACCTACAGAGATTTTCTACCACACTTGAGTAGTCTAAATGGCTTACCAAACCAAACCAATCGTTTTTAAATCCAATATGCCTGCTAGATCAACAGTTAAAATGGAATACTAATCCTTCATCTAATTTCTTGAATGTTGCCACTCACACTAGGAAAGTTCAATTCTACTGCTAGGACTAATATAGTTAGGTATAAGCGTCTCATGACCTTGACATACGTTATCAAGTCACTCATGAAATTAGCCCACTAACTATCCTAAAAAAATCACTCAACTTTTCTAGTAATCAATTAAGGGTTGTAGCTCTCAACTTCATTCTTTATTCTAACATTTATTAAAGACTTAAATGAGACTCAACAAAATTCACTCCAAGAGTTTTACACCTACTCAAGGAGAGGTTTTCAATAACTAGTCCCCTAGAATGCCACAACAATATTCCCTACATAGGATCTTTAACATTCAAAAACCTCACATTTCCTTTAGTTTAAGTCAATCAACCATAGCATTAACACCTCAACACACATGATCTATATACATTACCCCGAGTCAATGCACATAAAGATCAAATCACTCCATTCTAGTATAACATACTAATGCCTATCAACTCATCCAAGAATAACATATCAATGCCTATTCAACACTCCAATCATGCAACTATAACATATCAATCATACATAGCTCATCAATGTTCATCAACATCATACATCATACAACATTTAGTATACTCACATATTTTATTCATGTTCACCAACTTATTCACGAGGAAACATACAAATCATAACATAATCTGCACCTAATGTAACTCTCTTCGCGTTCGACGCCATTAAGGCTGGGGGTTCTTTGCCTCATCCATGTCTTACACTACTTAACCATTACCTAACATGGTTGAGGTAAGGAACCCTTGGGACCTCGCGCCCAGCATGACAAAATCCTAGTTTGGCCTCACATCAATTTGAGACGATTCTCTTTCCTTATGACTAACGACATGCCTTTGGCACCTAGTGTTAATCATGTAGAGACAATTCTCTTACCTCACGTTCGACGTCATTCAAACCACGCTTACGTGACTGAGTCAGAAACTTCTCCTTAACTTATGTTCGACACCACCAATCGTACACCTAGTGTGAACGAGACAGAGAGTTTCCAATGCGAGTCATGCTTGGTGCCATGAAGGCTTGCTTGGTGCAACATTAGAGTTTTGCAATTGCAGACCCCAAAAATTACCTCAATCCACCTAAAACAAAGGAATCTCCAACATGCAACATATACACAAGTATATAGCTACTTCAAACAACCTAATTCTAAGCCCAAAACACACATGCAATAAAAAGATATATGAATTCTACCAAATTCTTCTCTTGTATACCACAACCCCATGGTCTAGCAACCCTAACCAAGATCATGCAATTCATCCACACAATTGCAATCAACCAACAACCAAATCATGCATTTAACTTAAATATACAAAAAAAAATTGGTCTACCTCCCCTTGCTTCGACTTCAAACTAACCAAGAAAAGAGAAGAGGAAGAGAAGGAAGGAAGTGACTTTGGGTTTTCCACACCGACACCATTGATCTTGAGTTCCTAACGTTTGAGGCAATGATCAACCACCAAAAACACAACTCTAAGACACACTAGAATCTAAGAGGAGAAGGAAAAAGATTTCAGCACATCTCCATCCCACCTCAAGTCCTTCAACATAAATTCAAGCCAAAAGAAAAGTTAGTCTAACAAGTACAATATTACATTTAGTCTAAATATTATTAAATACTAATGACCAAGTCATTTATTTAATATCGATTATGACTAATGTTATAATTTTGAAAATTAATGGATAAACATTTGATAAAAGGGCAAAAATTACAAATTTTTATAAAATTACAGAACTAAAACTACAAAATTAAAAATAGAGAGACTAGAAATTATGAATTTGATATTATAAAAGGATAAAAATATAATTTAACCTAAAAAAAAAGAGAAAACTCTAATTTAAATTAGAAAACAACACTTACTTAAATTATATATAATTTTTGTAACTAAAAATCTAGTGTGAATAGTACTATATTCTAATCCTTAAAAAGATTCAAATTCAAATTCTTTGAATAAGAAAAGGTAGTTAAAAAAAACTAAAAATAATTAATCAAATTTTTTTAACAAAAATTAATAATAGATAAAACTGATAAATATTAGTAACAATAAAATAATGAGAAAAGAGAACACTATACTTCTATAGAATTATACTTGTTTATTAATTTTTTTTTAATAATGTTGAATTTGCACGACACGAAGTGGACTTTGCGGTGAGAGTGTTGAAGATAACACACAGACAACAGCACACCCCAACCCAACACGAAACCCATCATTTCGGTGGCTCACTCGTGCTATCCATTTTTTTTTTATTTTATTTTTTTCTTTCCCAACCACCACCCACCCATGTCCACTCCCAACGCCGACTCCGCCGCGCCGCCGCCGCCGCGCCCCACCATCACCCTCCCTCCGCGCCCCTCCGCCGAGGCCTTCTTCGCCGGCGCCGCCAGCCCCGGCCCCATGACCCTCGTCTCCAGCTTCTTCGGCTCCGACGCCGGCGACTGCCGCTCCTTCTCGCAGCTCCTCGCCGGCGCCATGGCCTCCCCCATGGCCTTCTCCGCCGCCGCTGACAACTCTGCCAAAGACGACGATGGGCCCCACAAGGGCTTCAAGCAGAGCCGGCCCATGAATTTGGTCATTGCTCGTTCACCGGTCTTCACTGTCCCTCCTGGTTTGAGCCCTTCTGGGTTTCTCAACTCCCCTGGATTCTTTTCCCCTCAGGTCATTCATTTCATTAATAATATTCTTTCTCGAACCAAAAAGAACGGTTTTTGTCGATTCATTTAGAAAGGGGTGTATCGTGTTTGGAGACGTGTTTGTAAAAAAGTGATTTTTTTTTTGAAAGAGCGGGGTGGGATCGGTTGATTGGATTTTGGGGATTTGTAGTGCTCTCTGCAATTCAGATTTGATCTGAGTTTTAGTACAATTGTGCTTTGTCATGTGTTGTTTTATGTGGACTGCTTCTGTGTTGTCTAAGAATTTCTCCATTTTGGAGTTGCCTAAATGGATTTTGCAGACGACGATTTGATCTTTAGTGCATGCAGTATGCGAATTTGGAGTGAGACAAATTAAGTCGTTGGTATTGTTGGAGGGATTAATTGAGTGATAGGAATAGGATTTTTAGATCACACTTCTACAAAATATTTAGAGGCATTATGTGTCATAGTAAAATGACTTTGGGTTGCATTACCTTGATTCTCTTTAATGATAACTTTGATGGGGTGTTTTTGGCAACAACAGAAAATGAAGACAAAATTTGTAAGTCACGATATTATCCAAGTCTATGTTGACTAAGCAACTCAAGGACTGGATTTATTTGTTTTCTATGAACGATTGTTTGTAGCTTTGCATTCTACTTGTTCGTGACTGCGTGCTAAATTTCATAAATGTTATTCAAGATCTGTCTTGCCCTTAAAAAGATATTAACATCATTTGTTGGTCCTGATGCTGGGATTTTTCTCATTATTATTATTATTAGTGTGATCTTTTTGCCTTGGGATGGTGGATATAATTTTAGGTTTTCACTATCTCTTCAATTCGATGTATACAGAGCCCCTTTGGGATGTCCCACCAACAGGCTTTAGCACAGGTTACAGCTCAAGCTGTCCTAGCACAATCTCATATGCATATGCAAGCTGATTACCACCAGCTGCCTGCAGTAACAGCTCCCACCGAACCACCTGTACAGCAGCAATCTTTTGCTCTAAATGAAGCTTCAGAGCAGCAAGTAGTTTCATCTGTATCAGAACCTAAAAATGCTCAACTGGAAACATCAGATCTCTCGCAGGCTGATAAGAAATTTCAACCATCTTCCCTGCCCATTGACAAACCTGCAGATGACGGCTACAACTGGCGTAAGTATGGACAGAAGCAAGTTAAGGGTAGCGAGTATCCACGAAGCTATTACAAGTGCACACATTTGAATTGCCCTGTGAAGAAAAAAGTTGAGCGTGCCCCCGATGGTCACATAACTGAAATCATCTATAAAGGCCAACATAACCATGAAAAGCCTCAGGCAAATAAGCGTGTCAAAGATAATAATGATTTGAATGGAAATGCAACTATTCAGCTTAAGTCTGAGTCAAACTCACAAGGATGGGTTGGACAAGTAAACAAGTTTAGTGAAAACATTCCTGATTGTTCAGTTCCTGAAAGTGACCAGACCTCCAATCAAGGAGCTCCTAGGCAACTACTACCTGGATCGAGTGAGAGTGAGGAAGTGGGTGATGTGGATAACAGGGAAGAGGCAGATGACAGTGAGCCAAACCCTAAGAGAAGGCAAGTTTATCAATGTTAATTCTTGATCATACATCTATGCACTTCTATAATTCTGCATGATGTAGGCTAAATTTCTGCTTTTCAGGAACACTGATGTCACGGTTACTGAAGTACCCCTATCTCAGAAGACTGTTACAGAACCCAAAATCATTGTGCAAACAAGAAGTGAAGTTGATCTTTTGGATGATGGGTACAGGTGGCGAAAGTATGGTCAGAAAGTGGTGAAGGGAAATCCTCATCCTAGGTGATTACTTTAATGATTCTTATATGCTACAATTTTTCTTCTAAAAGCTTCTTAGGTTCATATTTCTCAAAAATTTAAAATGGGTTTAAATCTTAAACAAATTACTGCTTTGAAATCATATCAATAATTGCAGAGTTTGATTACCTCAATAGATATGAAGTTAATTGAACGTTCAAGAATTCATCATTATGTTTTCTGTATCTTCTATTGAGTTCATATATAAAAACATTCTAGATAAATTAACAAGCAAGCACCATATTTTTATGATATAAGGTGAATCAGTGCAACAGGAGTATAAGAAGTTTAAGATTGATTTTATTACCTAAAATTTAGTCTGTTAATTTTGTATAACATGCAGTAATTTTTAATATGAAATCACTCTAGTTGTTTATTGTACATTTACCTTAGTAGATTTTAAATGGGTACAGTATGCCCTGAACAAATGTACACAGTAGGTATGACTTTAGAAAACTTCTAAATTTTATGCAAGGATTATTTGCCTAATATTAAAATAGGCCAGGTCAGTGTAATTTCTGAAGCTAAAGAGGGATTTTGCATGTGTTTCTTAAACCTCAAGGAGGTCAATGTAATTTACTCTGTCACACTCACAACTAATCTGTGTAGATTGATACTATTTCTGTTTCAAAATATTTGGTTAAGGTTTTTGCTCAAGGATTATGAAAGCATTTAAGACAAGTGTTTTTGACAATATTACCCTTGTTCTTCATTGATGCTTTGCTATCACCATTCAGTGGAGATCTAACGAGATAAGGATAAAATTAGAGAAATTAGTTGATATCTTCATAGTTTTCTAAAGTGACAGATAAAATTAAACAAAATTTCTTCTATAAAGCTACTAATTTCTTAAACAAAATTAAACATAACTGATATAACGAGTATTATTTTCAGTTCTTACTCCTAAATCAACTTCATATGCTTTTAGTTTTCCTTATATTGTGCGCTAAAAGTATTCACTGAGCAATTTGATTTCGCCTATCCTAGTGTCAGATTCAAAGCCTCTCGGATTCTATTGTAGGATTTTATCTGTCACTTGCTATAATCAATGGGATCGGGTGCTATAAACCCAGATGCTAAGCTTGACAAATTACAACTGGAAAATAGGGAGAAATTTAACATTTTAACTTGACAAAGTCTGCCAATAGTCTCCAGAAATATGGTATGGGTATGGAATTCATATGGATATCCAGTTTGACACTTTTGACATTATTTTCACAAGAATTCCTTTAAGTGAATTTAGTAAGCGGTAAATGGGATGGAAATTGGGTTTGCAATATGAAAAGTTGTTGAAAGAATCTGGTTACTATAACCTACCACATGCATGGTTTCTACAAGGAACTTTTTAAACTATTTGTTGTGTATATATTGTAGTTGTAAATTCAGTTTTTGTAAAAAAATTTTAAAAAAAATTGTCATGGCATTCTAGAATTTGATATTTTTTCTTCTGTTTTGCACAAAAAGATCTTTTTATTCCTACACTGTGTGTGCTTCTTTGGGTCTGAAATGTTATTTATTTTTTGTTCTGCTCCATTGATATAAGTGTTCCCTACATACGTTGATGTTGTTCTAAACTTTTGGTGCTGTTTGTGGTTGCATTAGTCTGTATTTCTGTTTATTAGCACCATTTCAGTGTATGATATGCGTTCGTGCATTTTTTGTACGACACTATATAACTATCCCTTTTCATCATGAGATAATCATAACTTCAGGATGCAAGTTTTGTTCTTCAATGCTGTAACATCCTTAACATGTGGGTTGGCTTTAGTTTTGACCCAACCCTCCCGAAAAGCATAAAATTCGATAGGAATAATTGTTGCTTTGTTTTGTTCCCTTCTTGAAGCCAGTGTTCTCGTCTTGAGATGCTTTATGGCTCTAATTGTTTCCTAAGATATGCAAACTTCTTTTTCAATGTGATGCTTATGCATCTAACTCGTTCTTTCAATCGGACAACAATTTGTTAGCCAGTTTTGTTCATAACTTTCCATGTATTTTGTATTCAAATATTTTGAAGTTGTCTATGAGCAGGAGTTATTACAAATGCACAAGTGCCGGATGCAACGTGCGTAAGCATGTTGAGAGAGCTTCAACGGACCCCAAAGCCGTCATAACCACGTATGAGGGTAAGCACAATCATGATGTGCCGGCTGCTAGAAACAGCAGCCACAACACAGCTAGTAGCAATCCAATGCCGTTAAAACCGCATAATGCAGCGCCGGAGAAGCATCCTTTGCTTAAAGATATGGAGTTTGGAAGCAATGACCAAAGACCTGTACATTTGCGCTTAAAAGAAGAACAAATCATAGTATAGAAGTGTGGTGCCACGTTCACTTATTCCACTTCCAAGTACAGAATGAAGATGTGTAGAAGATGAAATGGATAATATGAAGGTGTAGTCACTAGTCATAGTTGGCAATGGTTAGTGCATGTTTATTGTTTTCTAGTTTCTCTGTATGTAACACCTTCTTTTGTACATTTAAATTATGGAATTGTTTGTATAAGATGTCGTTTACAGGTATGAAGATCATTTCAACTAATGTACGAACATTATTATATAATTTATAAAATACTCCTTGTAAGTTGTAAGAACAGTTCTAGAGTACAAATAATATTGAAAAGCTTGCATCCCACAATTGAACTTCTTTTCTGTTATTGAATTTAAAAGCATGACTTTGCATGTATGGATTTATCTATGTAGCCAACCCCACTAAAGGTTACAACAACATTCTTTTTTACTGAATTTTACTGTAGTTGTTATTTTCTAATAAGCAAAAAATTGGAAAGAGGAAATTTGTCTGATCTAAAAGTATGTGACGAGCCTTGATTGAAGTTCGTAGTGAAATATCAATGTGATGGTTACATAATAAAAATTTATATTTATTACACGAATATTCTGTAAATTTTGCATTTCATCCCAGCTGCATTTTGGCAGGACCAATTTAAGTTTGTAGTGGATAGAGCGAAATAGGGAAAGTATAGATCCAGTTAATACATTTTAATTGGTATACTACTATATTATACTTTTGATTTTTTTACAATATCTGTAATTTTAGTTCTTTAATTTTTAAATTTATAATTTTAATCTTTTTATTAAATATTTATACGTAATTAAAATTATAACGTTAATTACGATTTAACATAAAATAAACAATATAATAAATAATATTTCATTTAAACTTTACTTTTTTTTAATCTCATAAAAAATATTAAAATGGGATAAGAATAAAATAAAATAAAAATTAAAAGTGTAATTTAATTTAAATATTAATCATTATGTTATTTATTTAATATGAAATTATGTCTAATGTTAAATTTTAACAATTAATAAATGAATATTTGACAAAAAGATTAAAATTATAAATTTTATAAAATTAAGATGAAAAATATAATTTAATCTTTTAATAATCCTTCTCAAATTTACTCTCTCTCTTATTTTTTAAATTAAGTTATTCAATTTTTGTAACTATTACTACAATCCACTGTTCTTTCTTCACATTCTGAAATTTTATATACTAGTATTTTAGGATGTGAATTTCATAAGATGAATTTTTATTATATATAATTAAAATTTATAATAATTATATATAAAAATAAATATTATATTTGAATATATAAATTATATTTAAAATTTATAAAAATATATTTTTAAATATATAAATTATATATTCTTTTACAACAACATATAATTTATATTTTATAGTTTATGATAAATAATTTATATGGTAGCATAATATTATTTTTAATTATGATAATTTATTTTAAAAATATTAAATTTTAATTTATAAATAATTATGATACTTAAGAATCAAATTAGATAATTTTTTTTAAAAAAATCTTTAAAGAAACTCTCTCATCAAAGCAAAATCCTTAACAATGGTCAAGTGTAAGACATAAGGATTGATTATATATAATATAAAATAAATATTATATTTGAATATATAAATTATATTTAAAATTTATATAAATAGATAATTTTTAAAATATAAATTATATATTTTTTTATTTATGATAAATAATTTATATTATAATATAAATTTTTTTTATTTATCAATAATTTATTTTAAAATATTAATATTTAATTTATAAATAATTATGATAAATATAAATAAAAATAGATAAAAAGTTAAGAAAATATCCTACAAACTTTCTTGTCGAAAAAGTTCTTAAAATTACTCGCAAAATAATCATTCATATTTAATATATAAGGATTGATAAATAGATATTTTTAAACATATAAATTATGTTTTTGATTTATGATAAATAATTTATATTATAATATAAAATTATTTTTATTTATTAATAATTTATTTTAAAATATTAATATTTAATTTATAAATAATTATGATAAATAAAAATAAAAAATTAAAAATAATTAAGAAAATCTCCACAAATAATCTCACAAAAAAAAAATCTTAAAACACTTTCGCAAATAACATTTGTGTTTAATATATAATTTTTTATCTTATAAATATCCATGAATTAATTCATTAAACCGTTTTAAACCTTTTTCGTCTAAAAAAAACATACCAATTAAAATATCATATTTCACCCAGTTTTTTTAAAACCACTTGCTTCAAAATCTCAACTTCACACTTATCAAATTCTTTTCAATTGTAGTTATTATTATTATTTTTATTTAAATTTCTAAAATCTGGAGTTTGAAAAAAAATAAAGATGAGTTTTATATAAAGAAAAACTGTGTAAAGATTAAAGACTTAACTAAGGAATTAAAGCACTAAATTCGAAAAATAACTATTAAAAGACTAAAATTACTCATTAATCATGATAAAGAAAATAAAAAGTATAACTAAACCACAAAAAAGAAACAAATTATTTTGTTATTTGTTTATTTATATGTACTGTTGACTGCTGAGGACATCTATAATATATCTGCTTGATAAGCTGACAAGAAAGTAGAAAGTAACCACCCATCTGCAGCTGCCTTTATTATTTTTTAAAGATGGTCAAAACATTAAAGTTTAGACTTATTTAACTCATCTTTTATTTTTTACGTGGCCACTTTACCCATGGCAAGGAATCTTAACAAAAGGATTTCAGCTCACAACATAGTTTTGGATATTATGTTAATTTTCTAAAATGTGTGGAAAGATTTTAAGTATTTTAACCAGAGAGTAATGTTTAGTAGTTTTTGAAGACAATAAGTTAATACCATCACTTACATTGGGGGCAATAGATGATTTTCTAATAACGATAAATTACAATTATTACGAGTCATCAACATAAAAGAATTTATCACAAAGTAGTTTATTAAGTGGGATAGTTTAAGCATTAAATTAAGTCATTTTCTTAGTGTAAGATTGGGACATCACACAAAACTAAGTGATGCTTAAATATGATTTTTTTTTATATCATCAAACATGGATAAAAAAAATGTGGTGTAAAGAGGAGTAATAGGAGAAAATATCCTCAATACTACTGAACATAGACACCAATAATATGACAATGAGTAAAAACTTGTGTTTAAAAGAGTAACGAGACCAATATTTCTCATATTTACTGCAAAAAGGGAATGATACCCAAAAAACATGTGCATCACTTTAGCCCCACTATCAAGATACAATCAAAACCAAAGTGAATGACGACCCACGTAGTGATCAATAATTTAAAGAAAGAACATCATAACCACAACCATCACTGAAGAATAATAGGTAATCATCCAATGACAACACACACAGGGAGGTGTTAGGTCACAATTACGCAGCAACTGCCAACTGATCAACTCAACTCAAAACCAAAACAAGTGTCAAATTATTCTAAACCCAACAACAAACAAACATCATAAATCAAGCTTCTTATCTAGCCATTATAAAATTTGTCATGTGAGATACGGAAAATAAACCTAATGTTTAATAAAAAAATCATTTTTCAGTTTTAGAATCCCGTATCAAATATCATTATATATATTAGAAGGCATACTTCATATCTCTAATAATTATAAATGATAAAATATATATATATATATATATATATATATATTTTTTTTTTTTTATGTTTAAGAATATAAAAATTAACTAAAAAATAGAGACTAGATGGTTACTTCTTTATAATAGGTATAAGAATAGATAATATATATATATATAAAAAAACTAACTCGAAGATACGTTCAATGGTGGTGTTAGATAGTTGACATGCAATCATCATCACTATGGCATCACAACACACACACACACTCTCTTCCCCTTCGTACTTTATCTGTGTCCAACCAAAGCGACAAACAAACACATCCTCCGAACGGTTACAATTACATTACACCTCTCTCTCTCTTTTTGCTCATTCCCTTACGTTTGAACCCAAAAAGAGATGCACCCATTGGGACCCGCGAATGTCTCACGACCGTTCGCGACATCCTCGAAAATCCTCCGCGGATCTCGCTGGGATAGAGAGAGAGAGAGAGAGAGAGAGAGAGAGAGAGAGAGAGAGAGAAAAGGGGTATCGAGAGAGAGAAAAAACCCCGAAACGAAAGAAGGAGCAACAAAGCCTCTGTTTTTCCTCCTCTTGGCGATGCTTCTTCATCTGGGTTTCCCTCCGTTTTCTCTTTGACACCTTCGGTTCCCTCGGGGGCGAACTCCCGGCCCGCTCCCGAACCGGCTCGACCCGCTCCCCAAAATGGGCTGCGTGAGCTCCAAGAAAGCGTTCGCCGGAGCCGGTTTGTCGCCGGAGGCGAGGCCGTACGCGGCGCGGTCGAAACGGAGCAATGGGGCGGGGCGAAACGGCGTCGTGGCGGAGAGGCGAGAGGGAGCCGATGAGGGGAAGGAGTGGAAGAAGGGAAGCTTGAGAGGGGGAAACGGTTCGGTGTCTTTGAGGCTGTCGTATAGGTTTGTGGAGGCTGAGCAGAATGCTGCTGGGTGGCCACCTTGGCTTACCTCTGTTGCTGGGGAAGCCATTCAAGGGTGGCTCCCTCTCCAAACAGATTCTTTTGAGAGATTGGATAAGGTACACCTCATCAATGCACGGATTCATCTTTATCTTGTGTTTCATTCCATAAATCGTTTCCATTTGATATAATTTGTTTATCACCGACCTCCTGGATCAACTGCGCAGGGTTGTTGATCTCGAGTTTGAGTTCTCCTCATGTAGCTGCGTTAAATATTCAGAAGAGTTTTACTGTCCATAATGGTCTTACCCGATATAACCACGATTACCAAAATAATTTATATAATTGAATTGTTTTGAAAAGGAGCAAAAATTAAATGTAATTACTCATGTGTCATGCCTTGTTTTCCAGGACTGAAGTTTTACCTTTTATCGATATTAATGCAAACTTTTATTAGGCAGATTATGGAGATGAAACTTCAACCTTGATGGGAAAACATTATCACAAGTATACGAGGAATTGTATCCAAGTTTTGTCTCTTGCAATGGAGTAGGAGTATTTGGTGTTTTCCATTAGTATTGGAGTTTTAATTTGATGATTCACTAAATAAAAGTTTGTATTGGAAGTTACCATATGGTATTGAGGTGAAACTCGAATTTTTATGAGAAAAGAATGGATGCTTAAGGTTTTGTCCTTGAAATAATGGAGGCTTTATGGGGATTATATGTAAATGATGGTAGGGTCAAGTTCATGTAGGCTTTAACTTTTGTACGAATGATTTTGTTTAAAGATGCGAATAAGCTTCATAGTATGATGAACCAGATTATGAGATGGAGGCTTTTGTGACTTTTTATAATTTGAGGGAAAATAAATGATGGTAGTGGGACAGCTATTTTCTTATGTCTAAACTTTTCAGTTTTGGAGGTAACTTCGATCGTGTAGAAGAGTTGTCCATAAAACGAAGCTTATTATGTCCCATTTTTGTCTCGTTTTTTTTTGGGTCTTTGACTCTTTGCTATAGTAAGTCAAACAAAACAAAACATAGCAGTAGCAAGTTTTCAAATTCCTAGATACAACGTTTCATTTCTTTGTTCTATAATAATGCATTGCATGTTCTATGGTGCATTGCAATGTTTCATTTCTTTCATTTCAGCTATATATTTATCACATTTTCTTTAAATATTTCCTTTCCTGTAGATTGGACAAGGTACATATAGCAGTGTATTCCAAGCACGAGAAATTGAAACTGGCAGAATGGTTGCCCTGAAGAAGGTGCGCTTTGACAAATTTCAGGCTGAGAGCGTTAGGTTCATGGCAAGAGAAATACTAATTCTCCGCACACTTGACCACCCAAACGTCATGAAATTAGAGGGTATAATTGCTTCACAACAATCAAATAGCATATACCTTGTATTTGAATACATGGAGCATGACCTTGCTGGCCTATTAGCTTCACCTGACATAAAGTTCACTGACTCACAGGTTTGTCTTAGTCTGCATTCCATTGGTTAGTTTAATACATCAGATGTTACCTTAACTGTTGTTTCATGTTTTCTCCCAACAGATTAAGTGTTACATGAGACAGCTATTAAGTGGAATAGAGCATTGTCACCTTCAAGGTATTATGCATCGAGACATTAAAGCATCTAATATATTAGTGAACAATGAAGGTATTCTCAAGATAGCAGATTTTGGATTAGCAAATACCCTTAGCCCAAATAGTAAGCAACCCTTAACAAGTCGTGTAGTGACTCTATGGTATCGTCCTCCCGAGCTCTTGATGGGATCAACAAACTATGGAGTATCTGTGGATCTATGGAGTGTGGGCTGTGTATTTGCCGAACTGTTCCTTGGGAAGCCCATCCTTAAGGGGAGAAATGAGGTAATTCTCATTATGAATGTACTTAATCAATTCATAAACATGACAGAAGATATTTGTTTACCATTCAACTGTGATTGCAGTTAGCTTCACTTGTACAGTTCTATATTTGTGTATACAAGACTACTTTATTATGTATAATTAAATGGCGAGCTTTTACTTGTGGAAACATTCCTTAGTTGAAGTGATTGAGATCATCATGATATTTTATATGCAGCTTAAACTAAAATTATGAGGTTGAATTATCACTGAAATTGCCATATGGCTTTGACTTGACAGAAATAAAAACCAACACGTTATTCATCCTTCTAAAAGATATTCAAACAAAATAGAGTTTCAAGAAAAAGAAAGGAACAAAGGAATTTACTAGGCAAGAGTAGCAAAGCATGGTTCATTTGTCAGGCTGACACTAAAACTTTGGTTGCTTAATTTGTGGTGTTTGCTTCTCTAATCTACAGGTTGAACAATTGCACAAAATTTTCAAGCTTTGTGGGTCTCCACCTGATGAGTTTTGGAAAAAGAGTAAGCTTCCTTTGGCCACAATGTTTAAGCCTCAGACAAAATATGAAAGCTCTCTTTGGGAGAGGTGCAGAGGTTTTCCTGTAACTGCTGTAAACCTACTTGAGACTTTACTTTCCATTGATCCTGCCAAGCGTGGGACTGCCTCCTCTGCCCTCATGTCTGAGGTGAATTCTTTATGTATTTTACTGTTCTTCCTTTTTTAGTGGCATTTTATCTTTACGATAAAGAATGAGTTTTCATGAGCTAACTTTGAGGATGGTGTTATACGTGTAATCTTCATAATTGATTCTATTTTTTAAAGATGCTTGTTCAGTGTTGCCTATTGCACATAATTAAGTTTGATTTCTGATTCTGTTTCATGTTGTACCTTTTGTAGTATTTCAGCACCGTGCCATATGCTTGTAATCCATCACTCCTGCCAAAGTATCCACCAAGCAAAGAAATGGATTCCAAAAATCGGGTAGAAGTGCAAAGGTATATCATTGTGATCTTTTCTTCTATTCATAGAAAATAGTCATGGCAAAACTATATTACACTTGGATTTTTCTTTTGCTTTGAATCTTATTCATGAATCTAGTTATTATGCTGGAGAATTAGGCCTTTCAAGTGAAAAGTTGGTTTTTGTAAACCTGGAGGATAAATTATTCATTCTGTCTTTAATCTTTTATATACATTTTCTGCTTATGCTTTTGAATATTCATTTAAACCATTAGCTGGGTCCAAACTTGAGTACCTTAAACTATTCAAAATGGATAGTCTACTTAATCACAGTTTCTATTGAAACTATGTGCTTCATTTATTTCCAATTTCTGTGACTGAAGTCTTGGTCTTATACTCAGGAAAAATAATGGAGGTAAAGTTAGAGAGGCTGTAACATCAAAAAGGCAAAGACGAATCCAGAAAGTCTCCCATGACAATATCATTTTCAACAAGCCAGCTTTGAAAGAGGTGCTCTTGCTTTCATTCACAATGCCACACTACTTGATGAAAATAACTACTTTTATTCACTTCCCTTTTTTGTTTTTGTGAAGGAAATGCAGAATATTTCTGAAAATGCTTGTACAGATGATGGTAAGGAAAGTGTTACAAAAGGAAAAGTAGGATATATGCACAAAGAGCAACCAAAGCCTTCACATGATTCAAAGTCAGAGACTGCCCAAGTGGTGAATAATGGTTGCAATGGTTACAGTGTGTACTCAGGACCAGCACCAGTCTCAGGATCTAGTGGCTTTACATGGGCTAAAAGGAGAAAACCAGAAGCTTCATCCATATTGTCAGATAGCTCAAGAAGCAAAATCAGTGTTCTGGATCCAACCTTTGCAAAAGACACATATGATTTAACAGAACATGGGATAGAGGTTTCAGAAAGGAAACATAGTTACAACACAAGCCATGATGATGAGACTTCCAACTATGTATTACAAAAACACGTGGCTCCCCACATTCAACAAAAATCATTCGATGTAGCTGATACATACAACTCAGATTTTTACATGGAATTTGATTTCTCAGTTAAAATGGATGCTTTGATAGATACTCAGGTAAGTTTGAAATCATTCAGCGAATGTAAACACGTTTTATGATCAAACAGAACCATAAGGTTATCATTATTGATCATGTGCAATATATACACAACTTGTTATAATATAATCTTATCATTTTTTTTTTACTTTTGATGAAAATTCTTATTAAGTAATGTTTACACTGAGTGTGGATCATATATGAAATCTTGATATGGATCAAAATACCTACGTAGTTTATTCTAATTAGGTTGCATCGTATTTCATGTACCAAAACTTTTTACAGGGCTACAGAAAACATGGTGAGGAGCAACCAGTACCGAAAATGATCCCATCAAATGAAAATGATGAGTTGCATTGGAATGAAAACTGTATGCGGCAATCTCTTCGTAAATCAAGGTTGGGAAGAGGTAAAGAGACTACTTTTATCTACAATTTAGTTAGACAAATTACTCCATTGTATGCTATTAGATCCACTGGGAGTCTATTGCGTCTGTCAATACTTTTTTATCATGAAAAATGATTGTTTCTCATAACTTTGTTTCTATACTTCTTTCACACTTGTAAAATTCCAAATCACCACATACATAAAAGAATAGAGAACCCAAGATACAATTTTTTAAGAGAAATCGAATTATACCATAAATTTATAAAACTAACAAATAAGAGAAATTTGGAGAGAAAAGTGTGAAATAAGATGAATGAATGATTGGTGTAAGGGAGAGAAACAGAGAAAATGAAGTATTGTATATGTCGTATAAATTTGTTGTATGAATATAATCTTTGAACCATCTTATAGTAATTTTTTTTTTTCTTAATGGTCTAGTCTACAATTTACACATATCTCACATAGTTTGTGCATTTTCTGTTTGCCTATATGTTTTTGTCTGTCTATCATTTTCCTTTTATATGCATTCATTGAATATTTTGATGAAAAACTCAACCTAATGTTGCAGTACACGTTTTTTCTTTGTTCTCTAACTTCAGTTTTAAGGGTAAATTAAAAGTTGTTTGATACAAACTTATAAGATAACTCGTTGAGAATAGCAACATATCAATTTGTGTTTTGCAGACTAGTGACAGAGGGATCATTGAAGAGGAATAATTCCATATCTACAAGGGGTGCTTGACTAAACATTGTGGCCATTTTTGAACCATTCTAACTTCTGACTTCAGCTCTCTTGATCTGACACTTTTGCGACAGTATCCCCCTCCTTTTGTTCTCTACAGAGTTAAGTGTTCATACATAGGACTAACACTTAATTATTTATAGGATTACAGTAACAAATTACAATGCCCACGTGTAAGGTAATATGTTTAAAGAAAGGTCAACTTTCCCAATAGAATTTTTTGTTCTTCGTATACATTTATTCATTCATATTTTATTTCATCTTTTCCTCTCAATCCTTGTGGATGTAAATATTAAAACCTTGATAAAAGAGAGAAAAACTCGAAATATTAAGTACTCTTGTCAAACCTACAAACTACAAGGTTTAACCAACGCAACGCTACGTATGATCGTTAATCGTAATGATATAAATATAAATTTCGTTTTTATTTATACATTTCTTTTGTGGCATTTTGTGGTTCTAATTCTTACAAAAATTGTAATCTCAAGTTTATGGTCATCACATAAGCTTCCGCTCGGGTATATGGACACGTGGTAAAAAGATTAAAAAAAAAGTAATTTTATTAAAAAAGAAAACTTTTATCATATCAACAAGGTTTTTTAATGTTTATTTTATTTTGTAATTTAAAGCATTTAAGTGCATATATTTAATGCGTGCACACTGTGTTTATGGATACAAATTAAAAATTATGGATACTTTCACTAAAAATATTGTAGAGTGATAAGAAAAACATTGTGCAAAATGTTAGAAGAAAATATTTGCTTATCTGCTAGGTATTTTATTCTTATTTTTTACCACTGCCTCATTCATCAACAATATGTGTGGTTAATTTTGTTGAATAAAAAAAGAAAAAAGAAAAAGGGACGATGTGATATTTTGAGACAAAAATAACAGCTGCGTTCAAAGAAACATTAGGCCACACTTTTAGTTATTTTTTTAATCCGTAATTTTATTCTCTTTAATTTATAATAGAAATATTTAATTTTTCTATTTTTAAAAAATTGAAATTTTAGTCATATTATCGATTTGATTTTATTGATAGTTAGATTTTGATATCGTTCGATCACTCATCACCACTTTAATGACGTAATTTTTAATCACATGATATATAGAGAAAAAAATTTAAAAATAATATATAAAAATCTTTGATTTTATTTATTTTAACAATTACTTGATATTTATTTTATTAATAAATATTATTTATATATATTTTTTATAATTTATTTTATCTTCAAATATCATGTTATTAAATGTTTATTATTTAAGTATGAGTTAAAATTTCATGACTAATACATGTCAATTTAATGTATTTTTAAAATTAGATAAACTAAATATCTTATCAAAAATATAATTTAATCTTATTTAAAATGTTATATTTAGCTTTAAAAATTGATCAAAATTTTGATTACCACTAAAGTGAAATTTGGCTTCCTTAGACACGTTAAAATAGAAGAAATTGATACTTATTGACAAACTTGCGTATACGAGGAAGAGTGACCATGCAAATAGGTTGCAATTTGTAAGCACATTCTCTTGAACATTTGCCATCCATAAATAAATCGGTCAATGACAATAAACAAAAACAATAAACAACAAAAAAATTGAAACAACTTATTGTAATATTTCTCATAGTTTAAAATGTGAGATGTTTTTTTTTTTAGAAGTAACTGATCACGATTTCAAATTCAAAATGATTGTTAGATAAAGTTTTTTTTTCTCTTAACATATATATATATAGAGGAGGGTTATAATTACATTGATGTAACTTTTACTAAATATTATACCATTTAATAACTTTATATTAATTGTGAATTTTGTAAATCTAACTGTTAGATTAAAAGTTCATATCACTTTATATGTATATATCAAATTTTGTTAAAATTGAATAACAACTTGAAGGTAATTAAAATGTTCATATTTTAGTGTATTTTAAAATGAATATATTACGTCAATTTTGTTTTATAAAAATGAAATATCAAATCATCTTGGATTAATATAAAATTTTGTACATATGATTTTAGAGATATGAACTTTCAATCTAACGATTGAATTTATAAAATTTACATCTAATATAGAGCTATTAAGCGGTGTAATACTTAGTAAAAGTTACACCGTTGTCATTTATACGTATATATCAAAATTTGTTAAAATTGAACAACAATTTGGAAGTAATCAAAGTGTTCATATTTTAGTGTATTTTGAAATGAAATTTTGTTAAAATTGAACAACAACTTGAAAGTAATCAAAGTGGTCATATTTTAGTATATTTTGAAATGAATATATTACGTCAATTTTGTTTTATAAAAAAGAAGTATCAAATTATCTTGAATTAATATAAAATTTTGTATATATGATCTAAGAGATATGAACTTTCAATCTAATGGTTGAATTTACAAAATTCACATTTAATATAAAGTTATTGAGCGGTGTAATACTTAGTAAAAGTTACACTAGTGTAATTATAACTCCCTCTATATATATATATATATATATATAACATAAAGTTATTGAGCGGTGTTATACTTAGTAAAAGTTATACCAGTATAATTATAACTCCCTCTATATATATATATATATGAGGAGGGTTCAATGACAACGGTGTAACTTTTACTAAGTGTTACACCGCTTAATAACTTTATATTAATTATGAATTTTGTAAATCCAATTGTTAGATTGAAAATTCATATCACTTTATACGTGTATATCAAATTTTGTTAAAATTGAACAATAACTTGAAGGTAATCAAAGTGTTCATATTTTAGTGTATTTTGAAATGAATATATTACGTCAATTTTGTTTTATAAAAATGAAGTATTAAATCATCTTGGATTAATATAAAATTTTGTATATATGATCTAAGAGTAAAGAACTTTTAATCTAACGGTTAGATTTACAAAATTCACAATTAATATAAAGTTATTAAGCAGTGTAACTTTTACTAAATATTATATCGGTGTCGTTTGAACCCTCCTCTATATATATATATAAGTAAAATTGACTTGGTGAGTAAAGAAAATACTAATTATTAACTATTAGAATCATTTGACAGTAATGCTATGGTTAATCATTACTTTGAAAAATAATAGATACAATGTGTGTGAAAATATACTATTTTTTGTTGATAAAAATAATAATAATAAAAGCTTTAACATTGATATTAGCATAAACATGATACGAGTGTATCATTATTTTTTTTTCTTTTCAAAACATTAAAGAGAATTTACCAAAATACAATTGAAAGTGAAATTATTCTTAAATTATAATGATTAAAGACAGTAAAAATTTTGTGCGTGAGAGATATAACAAATGACAAATGATGTTACAAGTTAATAACATGATAAATAAATCTAAATGACATCTCTTCTTTTACATTCATATATATATAATTCCAGACAATCTAACTTTCAATTCAGTATCAATTTAACTTCCAAAACCAGAGTTTGACCTTCTTGTGTACTCTGCAACTAGTTGAGCTAGAGATGAAGATTTGTCCATAAGCAGTTTCTTTGGTGAATCATATTCCTCAACAAGCCCTGCGGGATCGATATGATGATCGACCATAACATAACCCATATTCATATTAATGATGAGAAAAAGAAAAACAGAAGAATGAAAACCAGTAACAAATAAAGAAGAAAAAGAAGAGAGTCATACCTTGATTTAGAAACAGAACTGTGTCACTATCCAGGATTGAAGTTATTCTATGAGCAATGGTAATGACTGTGCATTCTGAAAAATGTTGACTCACTGTTTGCTGAATAATATTATCTGTGGCTGTATCAACCGAGGCAGTAGCTTCATCAAGGACCAATATCTTGCTTTTCTTAAGTAGAACACGGCCAAGGCAGACCAATTGCCTTTGTCCCATGCTCCAATTTTCTCCATTCTCAGTGACTGCAAAAACTCACGATGATAAGTGATACCTTCTCACTACATGTAGTCATATAATCAACAAAGATCTATTCGAATAAACTTCTCTAAAAACATTTTTAGAAAAAAAAAATGGAAAAAAAAATAAAATACACTTCTTTATTAGCTAAAACTAGTTTATACATAAACTAGTTTGTAGAAACTCTCTTATATAACTTTTTCAAAAAATTACAAATAAGTTTATACATAAGCTAATTTTGGATTAAAGAGAAGATTATTTCATTTTTTTTAATATATTTTTTCCTTCTAGAAATGCTTCTGAAAAAGTTTATCCATATAGGTCCTAAGTTTTAGTGTCACTAGTAAGTAGTAACACATCCTATATCTATGCTTAGAGCATTGAGAAGTCAAACCTACGGAGTCAAGCTTCCCTTCTTTCTTCCTTACTTCATCTCCAAGTTGGCACATATCTAGAACCTAAAATATAACAAAATATATGAATATGCATAACTTCTTGCACTATAAGAGACAACAGACAAGTTCTTCATTATGTCAGCAAAACCAAATTACCTTCCAAATCTGTTCATCTGTGTATTCTTCCAAGGGGTCCAAGTTGCTTCGGATGGTCCCTTCAAACATTGTTGGATCCTGAGGAATAATGCTCAATCTGGACCTCAAATCATGAATTCCAATCAAAGAGATGTTAACACCATCTATCAATATTTGTCCAGCAACAGGTTCAAGAAGTCGAAAAAGAGTTAGGACTAGAGTTGATTTTCCACTTCCTGTTCTTCCTGCAATGCCAGTTTTTGCTCCAGCAGTGAAAGTGCAAGTAAGACCATGTAAAACAAGAGGCAAATGAGGAGCATATCGAACCTGCATCGCATACTTCCTCATTAATCATAAAGCAAAGATATATTTGTTTTGGAAGTTGAGATTTTTCCACTATCATAATTAAATATTTCAAAATTTCTGTAATTTTCTGTTTTACTTGTAAGTCTAGTTAAATGTTTGCTTATTTTAGAAAAAAAGCAAAGTATGTGAGTGAATGATACTTGTTTATTAGCTTAGTCATAATTTGCTTTTAGTTTACCTAATCGGGAATTAGTTAGTTTTAGTATTCAAGAACTTACTGTAATATTTTTAATGTATGCAAAACTAAGTTTATAATCCGAATACATCATATCAGTTTTTACTCTTTTTTATATCTTTGAGTTTGTTGGTTTCTTTCAAAACTTTTACACAGACCGCCCGGTGCAAGACCATCTAGTACTAGAGTCCACTGTTTTATGTTCTGTTTTCTGACAATTTGTAGCCAAGAAAATCTAACTTAATACTCCAAGTCAGAATGAAATAGATGAATAACCTTTCAAAGGTACCTGTAAATCTTGGATATGAACCTCTCCAAATGATGGCCAAGAATGATCTGGTTGGTTCTCTTTTATTACAAGAGGAGCTTCACTTGGGATGGAGGTGTACTGAAGTACTCTTTCTACGGATATAATTTCATTCTCCAAATTGCAAAGACACCAGATTAAACTAAATTGTAGTTCATTAAGACTAAGCCCATATGTCACAGCCAATCCCGCAATGCCTTGACAAAATCAAAATTGAAGTAGGAAAGGAATGAAGTTTTATGCATAATGTCAAATATAAGCAGTAATGTATGACTAGTGAATGTACGTAATTCTAAGTACTCACCAGGGGCAGTAATTGAATTTGGAAAAGATATCAAGAAAACTAAACAAAAGGCAAATGTGATAGTGGATAAAATATCCAATCTGAAACTCAGCCATTCCATTGCACTAGCACTGTTCAATCTGGGTTGGGAATATCTATCTATCAGTTTCATATGTATGTCATTAAATCTCGATTGTTGCTCAAAGCATCTTATGGTTGTTGATCCAGAAATTGTTTCGGAAAAATGTTGTATAACTGGAGCCTGGCATATTCCAACTAATCGTGCCAATTCCCGTGCAGATGCAGAATAGTATTGCTGCATATATTGAAGCACTCTTTCAGCATACATAACAGAAATACTATTGTTTGCACAACAATATTAGAGAGATTACAATTTTCTTTTTTTTTTCCTCTCAAAACTTTTGAGAATTTTGATAAAATTAAGTGCTTTTAAAATTTTGAATCAAAGAGGAAAACATGTGCCTTGAAAAACAAGAAAGGAGGAATAAAAGTCAAAATCATATTCATTTGGTGACATCTGAAGTTAGTGGTGTCATATGATATTGGTTGGACATTGTCTCGAAAACTACCTGGTACCATATACAAGCTGCCATGATAGGAATCAATACTATAAACACCTGCCATGCAGCTTGAGACATCACAGCGATATTGCCTAAGAGGTGAATCAGACTGAAGGTAATTTCCCATACCAAATCCGAAATGCTTATGTCTATTGTGTTTTGATCTGCTGAAGCCTGCAACAAAAATTAAAACAAAAATTTAGACAGCAAATATATTTAACATGGTCAATTGAAAAAAGAAATAGAGAAATCAAACTGTAAAAAATAATGTACTATGCCATGATCAGGTAAATAAGTTGTCTCTTCAAATTGAACCAGTCAAGAATTATCAACATATCATGACATACTCTATTAATGATTCTCCCACTTGGCGTGGCATCAAAAAATGACATTGGTGCTCGAAAAAAGCACAAATGCATTTTATTGAAGAGCACTGTAGCTGTTTTGTATCCAGCTATCAATTTAAGAACTGATATGACAAGGATGAAAAAGGAACTTCCAATTGCCAAAGCAACATAGATAACCATAAGTGTAAAGCTTTCAATATCAGTTTCTGCAGTTGCAGAAACAGGAGTTTCTAAAGTCATCCAATAGTTGCTTCCAATCTGAAAAATCATGGTGAGTATCTGTGAGAGTAATATAAAGGGTACAAAAGCTCCTCCATAAGCTGTTGTGATGTATTTCCAATAGACCTTGAACCCAACTCTACCATTTTCCCGTTCTTCATCTTGAACAAGTTGACCTTTTGGCTCAACTGTGTCATCTGACTTGGTATGATGATCATCTTCATTTTTCTGTGTTTGCTCAAGTTCAAAATCACTTAGTGAATCTGTGTCCTTTGTGGCGACACTCAATGTTTTAAATGTGAGCATTCTTTCTGAGGACATTACTGAAGACAAAGCTTCTGTATTTGCACCTACAAGTTCCATAAAATCAGTGTCTGATTGGAGAATGTCATTGTATTTTCCTGACTGAGTTATCCTTCCTTCTCTCATGACCTACACAAATTGTAAGCAAGAGAAAAATACCGATAATAGAAAATTCTGATGTTAGAATTCATTAGCATGAAAAATATGAATCGCTTACCAATATTAGATCAGCATCAGGTAAGAACTCTACTTGATGAGTTATGTATATCACGGTTTTTGTTTTCAGAAGGCCAAGCAAACACTCCTGCAACATTGTGTAGTAGTATATGTAAAATTAAGTAAAAGACTGTCCATCCAAATGCATAACAAAACTAGTGCAATTGCGTTTGAAATATGTATCATCTATGAGAAAGAAAGAAGAATCTAATTTCAAGAGGTTATAGCTGTATCTCTGTAATATAATTTTTTTTTCTTTCTTTCCATTTTCTGCCTCAAAAGATTAACATTTTAGGAAGATTGAAAGATTGTATCAATAATTTGGAAATCTCGAATTACTTTAGCAAAAATATATAGCACTGAAAACTATAGTTTAGAAAAAACAGTACCCTAAAGAGATGAGATCCTGTATGAGCATCCACAGCACTGAAGGGATCATCAAACAAATAAATGTCAGAATCTTGGTAAAGAGCACGGGCTATTTGTACTCTTTGCTTCTGTCCACCACTCAAATTGATTCCCTTCTCTCCAATAATGGTTTGATCACCAAATGGTAGAACCTCTAGGTCTTTTGTCAAGGAACATGCTTCTAGCACCTTCTCATACTTTTCCCTGTCCATCTCTTTACCAAATAATATGTTATTTTCGATCGTGCCACTTTGTATCCATGGTGACTGAGAAACATAAGCCTTTGATCCACACACCTTCAGCGTCCCAGATACCTTAGGTATTTCACCCATTATACATGAAAGTAAACTAGATTTGCCTGATCCAACTGTACCACAAACAGCAACCCTCGTACCATGAAAAACTCTGAGATTTATGTTTTTCAATGTTGTGTTAAGGGAAGATAACTCCCAAGAGAAATTTCCATCAACTAGTTCAATTGCTATATTAAAACTACCCCTGGGAAGTTTCTCCACTACATCAGTCTGCAATTCATCTAGACAAAGAAATGATGAGATCCTATCAAGAGAAACCTTAGTTTGTATAATCATTGAAATTGTGTCAGGAAGAGTGTAGATGGGCATTTCAAGAATTTCGAATGTTGCAAGTGCAGATAATATTTTCCCTGATTCAAGTGGGATGCCTATAAGAACACAAGAACTGAAGGTGACCACAGCAATAAAAGTTGGAGCATTAAACAAGAGAAATCTAGTAATAGCTGTGCTAACTAGAAATTTCTTTAGCCATGTCTCCTCAGTCTTCCTAAGCTGAAAAATCTTTGATAAGAACTTCATTTCCCATGCTTGAAGTTTTAGAATCTTCATATTCTTTAGAATCTCAGACGTCGCCTTCATTCTTTTATCTTTGAACTCCATTATCTTACCTTGGAACTGTTCTTGCAATGATGCCAAAGGAAGATTTAGCAGCATCACAATTACAGTGGCAGCAAAAGCAGCTATCGAAGCGACCCCAACACTTCTGTAGAGAATTAACATTGCCAAAGCAACTTGCAGAATACATATCCATGGAGCATGCATGTACCAACAAAGGTCACCAACCCTCTCTGCATCCACAGTTATTAAGTTGATGATTTCCCCACTGCTGTAACCTTCTTTTGATTGGCATGAAAGGGTCAAACCTTTAGCATAGATCATTGTCACCAACATTGATTGCATCCTTACCCCAACCTGCTGCAAGTTAAATATCCAGTGCCTCTGTGAAAGACACTCCACAAGCTTTGCTGCAACAAATGCCATAGCCAACATGTAGCCTTCATTTTTAAACTTGTGTTCCTTGTTGAAGTATTGAACAAGGATTTTAATAAGATAGGGTCCAACATAAGAAGCACAAGTGCATAAGAATGCTAACAAACCGGATAAAAGGGTCCTTTGCCATGTTGAGAAGATTAAAACTTTCACCAGCTTAAGAGTGGTTACTCTCCTAGCACTACCACACTCTGACTCAAGCTTGTTTCTAAAAGTTGTAAAAGCCCCGTAGGCACTGTCATCAGCGGCAAGCATTGGGAGGTCCTCATGATCTAAAGTCTTCACATTGCCAAGATGTATTAGTGGACTGATCCATGAGAAAGAAAGAATGCTGAAAAATCCAGCATTTGAATAGCAGGTTAAACTTTTATTTCCTTTGGTCTTACAGGGATCAGAACTGTTGCTTACACAAGACTCACCATTCAAAAGGGCCTCCTCAAGAGGGGCAAGTTTTGCCATATTTTTGATAGATAGCCTTGCTATTTAAATTGCGTTTCCTGTCAGAATTTTTGCTGCTTGTCCAAAATTCTGGTTGCTGTCTAGAATGTTGCTTGTGGTTTAAATTCTGTTTGCTGTCAACATTTCTTTGTGCTATCCAAAAATCCTTGTTGATGGCCCAGAATTCTGCTTACTGTCTAAATTTGGTTTGCTTCAAGAATTTCTGGCCGTTATCCAAAACACTGGTTGTTGCCAAGAATTCTGCTTGCTGTCCAAATTCTGTTTTCTGCCACCAAATTCTGTGGCTGTCAATAGCAATTTTATGTGGTGGACAAAGTTTTAAACTGATGTTAAATATATGGATAAAAAAAAAACTGCTGTTAAATATCTGTGTCTAACATACTGCTGTCTAGCTACAGAGATATTGTCTATAATCTTTAATAACTATTTTGTTTTTGTACACATTTACTTGCTTCACACCCTTGAAGTGTGTGTGTGTGTAAAAACTGGTGGATCTTGATTCCTTATCATTATAGTAATCAACTACTCATGTATATGCCACATCAAGTTAAAACACCATTTTGCTTACTCTGTTAAGATGTCCATATAATTGAATTCTAACAACTTTCTTGAAGACTTCTTTATGTGAACTGAGAAGCATGATCCAATATCTGAGATAACTCTTGTTCTTTCATAATGGCTTCAATTACATAAGAGACCAAATTGAGCCAAACTAACCTATGTAAGAGGAGTTGTGACTATTTACCAAAGATCAATTACTATAAGGCTATTATTATTCATTTCAGAATCTATAGTGTATAGACACGCTTTTACTATTGTAGTATGATTGAGATTTTGATGATCATCTATTGCAGTTTGGTCTATTTGTGGTGGTAAAGTTTCCTTAATTATAATAAAATTTATGCAAAGAATGTAACTTGGTCTGTTTATGTGGTTAGAACTTTCATTTGACTTCATATTTAAAATGCATTAGACTTTCCTGAGATGTCCAAGCCATCCTCCAATTCTTTCTATGGTATCTATCTTCTAATTTAGTAGTAAGACTTACCAAAATTCCTAATTTCTAATCGACTTTGGTCAATAATAGTGACTGTTTGAAAGGGAGTATTAGAGAGTATCGTTAACATTCCTCTTTTATGGGAAGAGTTTATCATGTGTCAGGCCCTGCACAATGTTGATTGTCAAGTGCACCTCACTTGAAATTAGTTTTGGAATGCATTGTGTTTGGTTACGTTAGACATAGGCACAAAATTATCTATAATCCAAACAAATAGATGGACCTCGGGGAGAAAAAGGCTTTTTAAACAATGAGTATAATCTAAGCCTAATGTAATCAGTTATAAAAAAATGAAATCAATAAGTGCCATGGACTTGTATCTCTTCAAAAGTTTTCTTTGTCTTCATTTTACTTAAGCCATAAATTCGTGTACATCTTAACATTGGCTAAGATTATAATTCTTATTACCGAAAGGATTCTGTATGTATTTTTCCCTGGATTTTGAATGAAGCTCATAGACCTACTAATTAATATCTAGTATTAGGATACAAACAAGTTCCACATCGATAAAATATGATAAAAAAATAATAACTTATATAGCATAAACATACTTCAATGATTGAGAGGCCTTTTGGGTGATGACCAAAAGCAAAACCGTGAGAGCTTAAGCCCAAAGCAGACAATATCTCATTATTGTGGAATATGTTGTATAATAACCTTATAAAAATAACAATCATAAAATATATATCCCCTCAGAAAAATACCAATATAATAACCCCATCATCTAGTACCTAAAGGTAGAGAATGAACATTTCTATTTAATGGAACTTATAATTAAGACTTAATTCCATATTTTGTCACTTAAGTTTCACGAATTTTGTTATGTAAATTTTAAAATTTCACATATTTTGTCATTTTTTTAATCAACTCTGACATCAAAAGTTGCTTGCTCACATATTGGATTAGCCATTGACTTGTTAAGTTAATTATTAATGTGAAACATTGATGGTTGACATTGTTAGGATATAAATAAGGTTCCACATCTTATAAAATAAGAGAAGAAATATAGTTTATAAAATACATATATATTTTAATGATTGAGAGACCTTTGAATGATAATCAAAAGCAAAATCATAAGAATTTAAACTCAAAGTGAACAATATCTCATTATTGTGAAATTGTGTGTGAAATAATCTTATAAAAAAATAACAAAGTTATAAACCTTATAAAATATCCCTTCAGACAAATAATTCCATCAAGCATGACATAATATAAGGTTGGTTCTAACATTTTGTGGGTCTAAAGTGATATAATAGATAAGGACTCCTTATATATAAGAGTTAATCACCTATACACTGTCAGTGTAAAGTTTTTTTACACTGACACCAATCAGATCTGTTAATAGTGTCTTTTTTATTTTAATTTAATTAAATGAGCAAATGTCATGACACTATTAACCGATCTGATTGGTTGCCAGTGTAAAAAAAACTTTACACTGACAGTATATAAGTAATTAACTCTATATATAAATACTTCAAATTTAAATATACATTTTTTTTGACACGGTATGAACAAAAATTTAAAAAATCTTTAAAATATGCATTAATTTTTTTAATCATCACTTCTCTAAAATTGTTGTGGTGTTCATCATCTATAAAACAAAATACACAATTTATTATAAAGGTTTCTTATAATTGAATACGTTAAAAGTGTAATACTCTTTTAAGTTTTATATCTTTTATATATATATATATATATAAATTGTATTTGTTATCACAAATTTAGAAAATGACAAAAGTTTTTTTAATGTTTTATGAAAAAACTAAATGTTTAATCTGCTAAAAGTTTAGAATTTGTGGTTAATTAATTAAAAATTAAACAAGAGAGGAAAAACTAAAAATTAACATTAAAAGAGTAATTTTTTGTTTGAAAAATTATAACTGTATTTTCATTTTTGGATATATGCTACTGATGGGCTTAGGACACTTGTCCCTTTTTCTAACCCTTGGGGTTAACCCTCATGACATAGATGACGATACAATTTACAATGTCAATAGTCAACATGTTATATTAATGATCAACTAACGTGTCATATGATTGATTAACATAGTGACAAAAAGGCAAGACTTAAAAAATTTGATGGCATGTGTAAATTCAAAAGTTGAGTGGCAAAATTTGTGAATATGTGAAATGAAAATATGTAATTAAATCAATAATTAATCAAGGGCGTTACAATTTTCATAGACTACCAAGTTTATAACAAGGCAACAAGAAGAAACAAAGACAGAGACCCAACAACTCCAAATTTGTTCAACCATGCATCGTGGAAAAGCAGTGAGAGAAGAGTGCGTTACAACATACCTTAGTTTTGAAAAAAACAAAACCAAAAGCTCCACTTTTAGTAGACTTTTGTGGAGAAGAGTAATGGTTGACTTGACTATTCTCCAAAGTGAGAGTTCTCTAAACATAAAGGTGGCTAGTGAGTGAATGTGAGAGTGAGATAAGTATGTGCCTTTTGGAGAGGATGTTGAAGATAGGTATGAATGAGGTTAGAAAATTGGAGCATTTCATTTCTTATAGTTGGAACTTCGGAAGATGATGATGTTGATCATATTGCTTTACACGCAAGATTTTCTTTCAATAGCTTCTGACTCTGTCTTCGAGTTCAAAAACTGGGGGAATCACATCTTGTATTTTACTATTTTAATTATTCTAACATTAAAATATCTAAGTTGTAGCAAAGGTCTATTTTTTTTCCTAACTCAACCTTTTTATTAAGTAATGTTTTAAGTTTTCGGTCATGACGTTGATGGAGTTTTACAAGTTGGGTACCAAGTTTTTAAGCATTTGTTTTATAGGCATTATAAAAAAAAAAAATTAATTCGACCATGTTCTTTGAAAATGGTTTGTGCGGTTGGTATTTTTTTTACAAACACGACGTAATAATGCAGTTAAAATGTTGACACGGCAAAAGATAATGCTAACAAAATTGCTTGTGTGTTAAACTGTTAATATCATAGCATAGGTTTCATATCTAATAAACTATGTGTAATAGCTCCAAATTCAATAGTGTGTGCAACAGTCGTTCATAAATAGTATAAAAATTTCAAATCTTGGAGATATTTGGAGGAGCTCTGCTAAAAATAATTCCGATAATAAAATACCACTTTTCACTTAAGAATTGCATAGCTTATAGAAATGACACGTTATGATTGTTTTAATGTTGATTACTAAAGTCTCCATTTTATTAGGCCTGAAGCCTATTTAATTTGGCAGATAACGTTTGAACAGAGACTTGGATTTTTATGATAGAAGAGTAACTGAATACCTTAGTGAACTATTTTTTGTATCTAACCACGCATTTTACTAGCTTAGCATTTTATATTTCCTTTTGTCAATCACAATGTTTTATTTATTTCTCAATACATTTCATTTTAAATCTATGTCAACCCTTGAGTGGACTACTTTTTCTCATCAACTGGTTTCATCTCTATCTACTTTCGTGACTTCTCCTCGATTTCCTAGGAATTTGGAACCTATGTTGCTTGCGAGGACCACAATGAAGATATACTGATTTGCTATCTTATCAAACTCGCTGTGTTCTTGACTCGGCACAATACATAACAAACAACCAAAAAAACTCAGAAGTAACACTAATGTTTTCACGCCACACAATTTCTCATGTGGTAAAATGAATCTAAGTCAATCTTCAGTGCCATGACATTTAAGCAATGTCTTGCACAAGCAAAAACAACAAAATTAAGGTCATAATGAAGGGAAAGAAACATCTATTGGCACCATTTGTCAACTCAATAATACAATATTCCTTTCACTTGGTTACAGGTTACAATAGTTAATAAAGAAACACTTGTACCTTTCATGTCATTTGGCAATGCATGTTAATAATCTACTAAATTTATGATCCTCTGAATGTACATCTGAACAGAAAATACATGACTGCATGAGTTGCATCCAAGTTAAACACCTTAACTGCCACTCTTCCTCAGCCATGGAAATATACAAAGTTAACTAATACATACATATAATTGTTTATTTTTCTGAATGCTATTCCCTCCAATTCACTGAAAACCCTTAGCATTCACCATCAAGAGTCATTAACATGGGTATTTGACCATTGTCACTAAGATCAATCTTGTTCAATCTAAGGCAGCACAATACTTTCTCCGGAAGCTCTTCTTGTTTCTGTGCCTGTTGTCAGAAATATAGAGAGATGGTCAATCTCAGTTGAAGACCAACTAAATAATACTGGAAAAAAAAAGTTGCATTATCTCAAAATAGAGCATCCATGTTCTTTTAAAACTTGATCTTCAATTCGTCATGCATGTTGTATTATTAACATCCTGATTTGGTAAAAAATTTCTGCTTAGAATGACTGAGAAACAACATGATATATGGCTTTGTGAAGCCGTGAGCATAGGAATTTATGTGCTTATCATAGCAGAGGCTAGGAAGGGTTGATGGTTTGTGTTTTGAATTGAAACCTACTGAAGAAAAGGTTGGTTATTTGGAGTCATAGCAAGTTAAAAAATCATAGATTTTATTTTGATGGCAATGGATGCCAAATGCTATATCTAAGAATGCCAAAGTATGCAAACAAGACACAATACCTGAATAGTTAGGCCTAAATCAAGAATGCCATCTTTCAAACGGTCTCGAAATGCATCAAGTCCTTTTCTTGATATGTAGCTGAATCGATGAATGTCCAGATCAATCTCAAAGTAATTAGGACCCTATTAGGAGCATAATAAACAAAAGTCAATTCCTTGTCAGATGCAACAAAATATGTTAGGATAACCTATGAGGAGAAATGTTATAACAGAAGCTAATTTTATGCAGGAAAAAAAGTTTAAGACATCATAAAATTATGCTTTGATATACTTTTTTGTATTGTATGTTTAGAATATGATTACTTTATTTTTTGAAACTTCTTTAGCGAGCCTATGATATATCACACAAGCAAATTGATTTTACTATACGTTGCCAATGAAGCATCAGCCAATCCTTTTTATTCCTCTTTAAAGCTAGTAACCAGTATTGTAGTTTATATGCATCCATTCACTTCTTAAAGTTTACTATTTTGTGTTGAAATGTAAATTTGGAAAGAATAAAAACAGTGATAGGTTCCATTTATTAGAAAATCTACCCTAAGCATGTGATGAAAACATCATTGCGATGACACATGCATATATGAGCTTTACCTTGTAAAAGTTGTGCTGTGGGCGTGAGAGTACAGGTTTTCCATTATAAGCATTTACTAGTTTCTTTTCAGCAGAACTCACGTACATATCCTCAGGATTGACGAGTCCTACCATGATCTTTAGCCTTTCTCTAAAAGCAACACTCGATTCTTTGGTAAATCCTTTGACCTTTTCCGCCTCATCCTCAACTAATCTCTATAGCATAAATAGGAAACATGAACCATGTTAATATATATTGATTGATTGTTAAACGTTAAAATATAATATGTTGTGTCAGGCTCAGTTTAAAGACATGTTACCCTGAATGTGTAGAAAGAAAAAATATTTTAACAACATTTCCAAATATGAGTCATGAAGAACTCCGGGGCACAAAGTTTGTGCAGCAATAATCAGCATAAACATTAATGCTTCGAACTGGGCTAAAAGTGGACACCAAAATGAACATTTTGTATTCTAGATCCTCCAAGAATTCTTATTTGATCAATTACATGATTTGATTATAGACATCATGGAACAATAAGCTACAAACACCAGACATGTGACCTTGAATGAAATCTCAGAGTCAAAAGTATAGGAAACAATACTGTAAATCCAATTGAAACAAAATGGCATGCAATGAAGAACACAGTATACTATTTACTTCATATAGATTAAGGTCTATGGTAACTTGGTGCCATAAGTCGACTAAAATGAACTTAAGGGACAAATAAATAGCAGTGGATAATAGATTTACCATAATGCTTTCCTGAAACTGGGAAGAAATGTTTTCATCAAGAGTCTCAGAAACTTTGAAATATAATACAAGACTTATCCCTTCTCCATCACTATCACCAAGGAACATTGCAGCTGGATATGTAGGCAACTGCCACAAAGCACATAAGATAACTAATAAGATGGATGAGAAACCAATCCACAGTATCCACTCGTATAATTTGATAATGAATTAATGATACTAGCACTAAAAAGGTTTTATGAATGTTGAATTAATGAAAATAGAACTATACCTGGATATTTACAATAAGAAGTTGGGGGATTTTCCCATTGGTTTTAACATTTGGAAGCTCAAGATGTCGAGCAATATGATGTATCTTTCTTCGACAGACAAATAGATCAACTCCAATTGGAATGTAGGGACTATGATTTGGTGCAGGAGACTTGCGTTTGTCTCTGCAAAGAGAATGATTAAACAATTATATTTTCATGGATATAAAATTTCTTATATCTATATCTATCTATCTATCTATCTATCTATCTATCTATCTATATGTATGTATGTATGTATGTATGTATGTACGTATGTATATATATCCAAGTAAGAAAGATCAAAAACACACTTGAAATAACTTTCACCACGAAGTTGAAATGTTGAGGGAGGAATTTCAGACCAACATCCAGGAGATAGCTTTTCTTTATTCTGACATGGAATTATATGCCCTGCTTTGGGTCGAAGCAAATATCTTTTTGATTGACCTTACATACAAATACAAGATTAAGGAGCTTAATCAGCATAATATATAAATGTAGCATACTGGCATACTATAGTCATAGATTCAAGCAATGAAAAAGGTTGCCTTTATATGGTGTACTAGTATTACTTTGAATTTGAAAATAATACTTATGTTCAACACTTTCCGTTATGCTACATTATAATTGGTAATTTAAAGTGCAAGCCAAAACCAATGCAGTCTTTGAAAATGTCAATTGTTCTATGTAAATTTATTTTCATACAATGAAAATTGAAGTATTTCATCACTTACCAAGTTCATGTGCATCCTCTACATCACTAGATCTTCGTTTGAAAGAAAGCTTGAAAATCTGTGACAGACGTTTGCTCGGTCGATTCGGTGTTTTATCATTGAAACTAATAGAAGGTGCCAACCGCTGAAGGCTTGATCTTCGTGCATTCTCTTGAGTTTTCTCTTCCAAACCATGTTTATATTCTTTTATACCTTTGAAGCTTCCCTGAGACTTGCCTAAGCGAGACAATCCGCAACCTTGTGTACCAACAAGGCCAAAACCACTTTCATCTCTTCCCTTCAAGCTCTCTTGGTTGCCTCCATCAACTTTAAGATAACGTTCATGATATTCTTCATACTGGCAACCTTTGTCCGTAAAACATGTTGATCTTCCATATTGGACCAATTGACCACATGGGATGTTTCCAACTGTGCTGGTTACTATTGGAAAACCATCTGCATAGAAATCTGCAACAAAAGGGTAAGAAAGCAAAGAAAGAAATGAAAATCTAAGTGGTGCAAAATTATAATGATAACAATAAAGACAGTGTAACATATGTTTCACGCGCTAAAAGTTACTAGAGTTAAACAGCCTATTACCTTTTTCCCCCCATTTTAATATCTACAATGACAAGAAAGGGTATTTGGAATTGGAACTTTATACTAATTAATGATAATTGATGTCACACACAGGTAGGTCATTATCATAACTTGAAACTTTTGGCTCAATATGTACAATGATATTAACCATCAAGTATATATGGATATGTTTGGATAAACTTCTTCAAAAGTATTTTTTGAGAAAAAAATAGAAAAAAAATTGAAATAAGTTTCTTTTTAAATTAAAACTAGCTTATACATGAGTTAAAAATAATATTTTGAAGAAGTTAATAGGAGAGAACTTTAATAAATTAGTTTGTGTATAAGCTAATTTTAGCTTATGAAAAGGCTTATTTCATATTTTTCCCCTATTTTTCTCTCATAAAAGTGTTTTTGGAGAAGTTTACTGAAATTTTGTACTTGGGTGGTCTAGTGCCTCAACATAATGTAATGATAGTTATTCTAGAGCCTAGAATTTCTGTACACATGGTTCAATAATTGTGTTTATGATAATACTTAATAGGGGATACTTCTTCATTACCTCCATGAACACTATTGAACTCGTCATCTGAATCAGATTCCAGAAGACTGACTGAGTCAAAAAAAGTTTCTTCTTGGCTCACAACTGCAAGCAATAAAATAAAAAATTCATTCTTAAAGTTCCAAAAGATAAAAACTGAAAATAGTGAAGTCAAAAAAGAATATACAGTTTGCATCAGTATCATATAGACTGTGGTGCCATTCAAGCTGAGTAAGATGGAATGCTGAATTGGAAACTTGAGAGCGCCTGCAAGTAGTAGTTGCACCATTTTCGAAGTCCATATGAACAAACTCGCTAACAGAATAATCTGCTACACGGGCCCCTGCATTGCTATTCCTCTTCACGATGATAGCATTAGGAACAGAATTTGAGATCTTTGGACGGCGTTTTGTCATCCGTCTGCGGAGCTTCTTTGGTGCTTTGATTGCATTAGCATGTACTGATATGCAACCCCCCATTGTATGTTGTTAGGGATACAAGTTTCAAAGCCTCAGAATTGTCTTTGTAAGAACCTCAAAATCTGCACTTTATATATCAAAGGAAGCTTTAGAGAAACTAAATCAAACCAATGTTGGAAACAAAATGAAGCTTGGGAAGGTAAAATGCAGTAATTCTGACTTTTCCATGTACAACATGCTCAACAGTAAACTTGTAATATAAACCGATCAATGCCACATTTTAGCAGTAAACTTTATTCGGTACTAACAAGTCGTTGGTGGAGTGTAACTAGGCTCTCACCTTTAAATAAGGTTTTTGGTTGAAGTCTTGTGGATAAAAGAAAATGTTACTGAGAGAGAATACTCCACTAAAGATTCTCAATCAGGTTTTCGACGAAGATTAGTCACTAATAAAATTGATAAATACTTTCCACCGATTATATGGATATAAAAAAAAAAATAAAAAAAAAACTTAGTAAGTTACATCATGTGGACAAATAAGATCATCTATATCTATAATTTGTAATATATACAAAGAAAACTCAAAGTATTCTTGTTATACACATTTTCTTTAACTGCACATATTAACACTTTCCTCTTCATTTAACCTCTCCATTTGTGGCTTCCTCAAAGACTTCTTTTATGTCATACCAAAATACATAAAAAATGCAGACAGGCAGATACTATAGTGCCTGTCTTTCCGCTGGTAACACAAAATTAACTCCAAAAATGAATGAAAATAAGTATGGTGTCAAAAATAAGGGCCAACTAAAATTACAGCTTTGAAAAAAAAAACAATTGAACAAGGAAACAATTAAAAAGTTACTTGACAATTTCAAATATGAAATGCAATGATATTCTAGAATTGTTTTTTACCTCAAACTCAAATTGAGTCAAAATAAAAAAAAATTCATGAAATATTATATATTACATATTACATATCTATAATATAAAACAAGCTTTCATATTTGAGGAAATGAAGGTTGCTTTTACCTTGGTAGGGAGGAAATGAAGAAGAGGACGGTTCAACAGTTTGGAAAAAGAAGACTGATAAACCAATGAAGATCGCCACAAGCAGAAAAAATTTATAGTACACAGAGAGGCATGGATGCAGAGAGGTTTTCCTCGTGAGGTTGTTTCAAGGAAGCTACAGTTGTGTCCTTAAAGGAAGAGCAAATACACTTACAAACATATGGAAAAGTCTGAAGAAAAGCAAAAAAGATCCTCAAGGGAGACACCAGACAAACAAAAAGGCATGTAAAGAATAGAAAAAGAGAAATGACATCATAACAACCTTCAAAAGATAAAAGATATTAATATTATTATTTTTGTGTACAATGCATCTGCACAGAAAATATATGATATCATATCATATATAAATTTTAAAAAAAATTATGTAAAAGGCTGTTTATACTTTATATAACATGAAAGAAAGCAAAATGGAATGGAAAAAAGTAAGATATTATGTGAAAAGATCATTGGTAGAATCAAATATATTGGTACACAGGATAATGACTCAGGTAAAAAAACATGCAGAATTCACAAACAACAAAGAAGACAACAACACCGCATAAAAATCTGAGACAACTATATCTGATTAAAAAATACATCAAGAAAAGTTGAATTGTTTTCATAGTCACCTTTAAAGGAAAAAATATATAAAAAAAAAATCTATTAGACAAAGAGAAATGCCTTCATCATGGGTAAAACTCACATACCAGAAAAGTTAAGATGTGAAAGACCGGCCAATTCAAATAAAAAAATAAAAGTGAAAAACAAGATGAACATAAGACATGGATGTGACATTGATGTTGAATATTCATATTTTGATAGCTCAAATAATAACAACATCAAAGAAATACCTGTTGTATGAGAGATCTGTTGGGTGGGATATGATCTTCCTCTCCAATCCATGCAATAAGGACAAAAAATGAAGAACTCAAAAGAGAGGGAGAAGGAAGAACATGTGTATGTGGGTCCGACAAGGACAATGTCGGATCCAGAAGTTGCAAGAACACAGCACCTTCTATGTGTTTTCCTGTTGCAATAATTGTACGTACTGTGTAAACTACCTAATCAACTATTATTAATGATGTTGATGAAAGAATTAAAAGGAGAGAGATGAATGAATGGGGTTGAACAAAGTTTGGAGCGCATAATAATGGTTACATATATATTCCCATTAAAAGTTGAAGGTTTGGTGAGTTGTTGATAATAATGAATGAAAAGGTGGCATTAATGGTGTTGGTGTTAATTTGTTTGGTCGTGATGTACCCCTTGAGTTTAGGCCTTCATGTACGAGATTTAGCTGGATCTATTCAATTAAGGAGAAAAATTAAAAAGTTCCCATGTTAGCAGCCATGCTGTACTAGGAAGGATCTCATCAGCATCTTGTTATTCTATTTTAATTATGTATCTCAAATTTGGATAATCTCTTTTTACTTAATAGCTAAAACTTGACATGATGTTCTATTTAAGTAACCTAAGAGTAGGAGATGTTTTTAAATCATATATAGTATATCTAATATGGTATATATGACCACTTAATCTTTTTACATGAAGTTGACCAGTTTAGGAACTGAATTTGTCGTGAAATTATTATTATATTAATAAGTTCAGGAACTAAATTGGCATGATGCGGATGAATTTGACACTAAGTTGGGAGAGAAAGGGATTAATTTATCAAGTTGTAACATTTGGGGAAGTTTGTTATGCTTTTTTTTCTTTTCTTTATAAGACCGTTGATAAATCTAATTATTAAAAACATTGATAAATTTAAGAGAAAACTATTATGCATTTACAGTGTAATTTTTAAGATCATTTAATCATCATATATAATAAATTTATTAACTTTTATAATAATTATCGTTAAAGTGATATTAATAGTAATTCTTTTATTAGTTCACAATGTAAATTGTTTTTAATCCTGCAATACATGAACATTAAATCATAAATTTAATATTAATATTAACTAAATTTAAAAAGAAAAAAATGTGTGCAAAAACCCTTTTATCTTAGGAATAGTTACAGTATTGTGAGTGAGATTAGTTTATGACATAATGGACAAAGATATAAAAAAAATTAATTAAATTTATTAATCATATAAAAAATCTTTTATATATAAAACTAGATGTGATAATAATTATAATATTTTTTATACTTAAATATGTTTTTAGTTTCTAAAATATAATAGTTATATATTTTAGTTATTCAAATTTTAGTTTCTCAAGTATTATAGTTATGTAATTTTGATCTTTTAATTTTTAATTGAACAATTTTTATCTCTTAAATATTATAATTGTGTAATTTTAGTCTCTTAATTATTGTAATTATATAATAGGTTAAAAATTATATAATTATAATATTTGAAAAATTAAAATAATAAAATTGTGATACTTAATAGGTTAAAACTGTTCAATTAAAATCTTAATAACCAAGATTGTATAATTATAATCTTAAAAAAATTAAAATCACAATTAAGTCTATTTTTTATTATTCCATTTTATCAAACGCTTAAACTAGCACTTGTTATTTCTTTCAAAATTTCAATCACATTATATCACTTATCATGACTTCTTTTTTTTTTTTTTTTTTTTTTACTTTTATCCCTTTTATACTATCTTATAGTTTCGAGAGTACCCATCATAAATACTACTATCACTGTAAGGATAACTATCTTTACACCTTTAAGCATATAGAACCTTAAATTTGAATTAAAAAATGAAGATGAATTGTGTAATAAAATAGGTGTCAGAACTTCAACTAAAAGTTTGAGCTAACACTAGTTGTGCATTACCAAGAGCCGTTGAAGAGAAAAACTAATACCGAGGCAAAAACACATGAGCAACAATTAACTTTCTTATAGTTTCGATGGTACCCATCATAAATACTACTGTAGTATCTGGTAGAAGAAGGATCTGTCTTCACATGGAAGTGCCACGTGCATGGACACACACGTTCATGTTAAAGAGAATTTATTTGGATTGTTAATATTTGTTATTGCAAACCGTCCAAGCAAGTGCACACGCTCTGCACCATATCAGCATTGCACATGCCAACAATAGAAGCAATCGATTATTTTTTTATCTTAGGAAACAATTCACGAAGACCCTCAATTATTGTTTCTTTGGTTTGGTGTTATTTATTATTCAGTGATTCTCTGTATCTTTTGACCACAGGTACAGGGTTGTAACTTTTGTGTGTCCCATATGATAACAATTCTTTGGATGGTTTATATTTTATTTTTATTCAGGATTGTTCTTGTTCTTGTTATTTTATTTATAAATATGAGAAAATGAATGCTCAGAAGTTTCATAATGGACAAAATAAAGGAAATTTTTCTTGGTTGAGTGTCCAACACTTTAAGTTGTGGGCTTCAGTCTACAACTAGCATAAATTTTATGTGAAAAGTACATAAAAATATTATGTGCATTGTTGTTAACGTTCAAACAAACAAAACATGGTGATTTATCCTGAAATGTTCCCAACCCGTAAACGACAACCCTCGGGGCGGTCGTTTACTAGGTTAAACAACCTTAGCCTCCTTCATTCCCTGCTTCAATCCATGCATCAGATATGTTCTTCACAATAAACATCCTCCATGTCGTTTTCAAGGACTTAATTCGCGTTTGGAATTCTAAGTCCATTTTCCTTACTCTCTTTTTCTCTGCCTCCAGAAAATTTACGTTGTTCTCCACAAGATTAAAACCTTAACTGAAGATTGCTCCCACCAAAGACGCAATATTGGGAAATGCTCGACCTTGAGGCCACGAACCACCATTACATTCAAAATCTTCACAACTTCTAGGTTCAATTAGGGTTCAATAAAATTCTAATTACTATTTTTTTTATGACAAAGGCTACTTGCATAATTGAAAAAAATAATAATTGTATAAAATAAAATTTTAAATACTTAAATTTAATTATAAATTATATTCCATAATAATATATTATTATTTTTAATAAATTTCGCTGCCTCTTTTACGAGACACCTTCACCTCATAAGCGCTCATGTAAATTCACATAATGAAATATTTTAATTTCTAAAAACATCCGTTATTCTCTTATAGTTTTTGTGTATCTTAGCAAAGACATATATTTACTCTACATGCCTAACGATTTAACAACTAAATCAACTATAACATCATATAACTTTTCAACTTTATCATCTATCAACATACAACTTAAAACATCATACATCTTATAACTCAATAAACTTCATCAATTTTCATCATAGACAACTTTAAACATCATCATACATCACCATTTATAACGATAATTCATCATACTTCTACATTAAACAACTTGAAACAACAGTTTTATCAAACACCCCACAACTAACAGTATCCTTTACGTGCCCAACGCTATTGAGACAAAGAGGTTTCTTGTGCTCGACGTGGATGAAGTAGAGAACCTGAGTCCTTTGTGCTTGACATGGAAAAACACATATTCGACCTCTATGTCTCTACCTAACTCATGCTCGGTGTTACTCGATCTACGCTCGACATCATTTAGGTAGAGATCCACCGGCTTGATCAGGCTTAGTGCCACACCTTTGGGACTCAGTATCAATAAGTCAGACAATTCTCAAGTTTTCACACTTGGCACCACTCATTCCCCACCCAACATGACTAAGTCAAAGGGCTCCTTACTGTCCCACGCTTAGTGCTACCAATTTTATGCCCAATATGATGCTCCTTTCTACACATAACAGAATCACCAAATGGCTCAAAACCTAACTAACCAACATGCTATGTGTGTAATGCGCTTAAGGCAAACATATCTTATCATAATAGTAACAATGGACAAAGTTCAAATATCGAACTCAAAGGATTGGGTTCAAGTAATTACCAACTTAATTTTGACTTTTAGCAGTTTGCAAATAACAAAATTTGATCAAGAAAGTAATAATTTATAAATTAATGCGGAACTATAAAATTGTTAATGAAATTCAGTGATAAAAATCCTAGAGTTGTGATTTATTGTTCCTGATCCTCAAAAGATAAATTCATAAATTAATAAGGAATGTCACCAATTATATTTATGAAATTACTAACAACCCTATGATTTCAGGAAGCTAAGTCTTTATCTTAAAAAAACTCAAATTGGTCATAAAAGTTTTATTCAAAAAATAAAGCATGTGCACACAAAATCGAATTAATAAATTAACTCAATTGAAAATTATGAAAACAACTTGATCATGCAAATTTTTCAATAATTCAATTATTTTAAGGTTTTTTTAATTAAAAGAATTTGATCATGTAACTTTCAATTAACTAACATAAGAATGAAAAATATTAAAATAATATGATAATTAACAAGAAGAAATTCATAAATTCATCATTAGGAGTTCTCAAGGAATAAATACATCACAACCCTATAATGAAAGAACTAGTCGCACATGCTATTAGAACCCATAAAACAAAGGAAAAGAATTAAACATGATAGAAAGAATCTTTCTCCGAGAGTTTGGCCTTTAGCCTCTTATAGAACCTCAATAATAAATAAAAGATAAAAGAAAGTATAAGAGAAACTAAAACTAAGAATTGTAGAAAACTATATAAAAATTGGATGATCCCAATGTATTTTGGACATGCCTATTTATACTCAAAATTAGGTTTGACTCTCGAAGCACAATCGTGCTTAATATCGGGCTTTCTTCACGGAGCACAAATGTGATTAGGAGTGACCAAGGCATGCTTGACATTTTTAAGGAAGTATGACCGTGCATATTGGTAAACACGGTCGTGCATAACGACATGCTTGTCTTTAAGCACGATCATGCACAGGTCAAGCAAGATCGTGCATATCTTTAGCCTTCTATAATTACTCCATGTTATCCCTTAATTGCACCAATTTTATTCTTTTTCTTATTTTTCCTAATTGTTGCACACTCAATAAAATTAAAAAATAAAGTATTATCAAAAACTTAATATTAAATTAAGGCAAAACAACAATAAATATTAGGTTAATATGCAACATTTTGATGGTTTAACACCACAATATACAATATATAGATACACACACACCCCATAAACAACACCAAGCCAACTCAAGATACAACATGCAACTATCAAACACCAAATTCACCAATCTATTAAAGAAATTCCATTTTCCATAACACCTCTTAACAATACTTAATTACAATATTCATCAACTCAGTTATGCAAGTGACGAATTCAAACAATAATAGTCAGCATTCAACATAACATAATAAATCAAATCCCAAAGCTCTCCTCTCTCTCTCTCTATATCTCTCCCTCTTTCTATTTTGTCTTTTCTCATTTTTCTCTTTTTTCTCTCCTCCACCCCCACATTTTTTTAAAGTAAACATAAAAAATGTCAATAATTTTTTAATTATTGAATATTTAAAAAAATTTATTAAATATTATCTAATATTAATTTTAAATTATTAAATATTTAAAATTGGCTAATATTTAATTTTTATAAAATTAATCTTAAAATCTCAATATATATATATATAATCAATTTTACTATAGTAAAAATCAAATTACTACATTCAAACTAAAAATTTAAAACTTAAAAAATGATAAAATTCTAAATAAAATTAATTAAAATTTCAAAAAATTTAAATTTTTTTAAATTTTTCATTTTTTTTTTGAAAAAAAAATCCATCTAAACATATCATAAATGAATTTTATCTACTTGCATTATATTTTTGACACATGATAAGTTACATAGCTACAAAGATGTAACTAATTTTTCCATTTAAGGCCCATAGCATCACTAAACAAATATATGAAAAGAGAAATTAAAATATTATTTAAGTGAGACTCTCATGTACCAGTAAAATCACTGTGTTAATAAATTATTTTTTATATCACTAAACACGAATTGATCAACAAAAGATTATTTCATCTTGATTAATAATTTCACGTTAAACATTTGTTAAAATATTTTTTATTTATACTAACAATAAAAAATATTGTTTTATTTGATGTTGACTTTTTTCTTTCTCATTTTATCTTTAATAACTAAAATAAATATAATAATCGTATAAATTATAAAAAAAAAATATTTTTTTATTTTCTCTTTTTTTAATGAAGATACGCAATACATAATATCTTTATTTCTACTAGTACTTATAATAATTCTATACGATAGGTCTTTAGTAAAAAAATACTTTTGGTCTTTAAAAAAAATTATGAGCAATTATTTTTCTGAGACTACCGTGACAATCGCATCGCAGGTGATTGAGGCAATTGTTTTGGCCTTTTCCCTATGAGCATGACTAGACAAACATTTTTTTTAACAAATTTAACTTAATTTTGAGGCTTAAAACTAACTAACATACAAAGGGAAAAGTGAATTGGTGAGAGAAAAAAAAGAAGACAAAACTAATACGACTCAAAACATGCAAATATATAAAAAGAATGAAATCTATGCACGTTTTTACTTAATGCCTTCATGGGTCTTCATTCTTCACTCTTGACAATAAAATGAATAAACATCTCCCAACTTTATGCCTATGTTAGGAATGCAAAACAAACCTACATCTCATCGAGAGTGAAAACGTAGAGCAATTGATTTTCTAAGGTCAAAAGTTGTTGTTTAGTTAAAAATTTAAAACGACCAAGCTAGCTAGGAAATGGAAATGTAGAATCACGACACAACATGAGACCTACAACATTGTATTTGTTGGATCATAGTTACCTAATATATAATTAAAAAAATTATTTTCAACACGTTCTTATTGAATAATTAAACATTTTACAAAAAAAATGCCATGTTTTTTTTTTATTGCGATCATTTAGTCAAAAATTTCTCCTTTTATTAGTGAACATTAAAGACCTCTTCACAATATATATTTTTTCTTATATTATTGATATAAAAAATTCTCATTCTTTTTCCTTTTATGTAATCAATTAAAAAAGAGAAAGTCTTGTTTTTTTTTTCATAAAGTTGTTGTCAATGTCATTTAAGGGTTGTGTACTTATACAATGGTAATTTTAACCTTATTCATATAAAATCCCTAATTTTCGTTCTTCAAGTCTTCAACCTTTCAATTATCGTCTTGTTGCCCTCAAACTTACCTGTTTGAGGGAGGTAAATGTCTTCGGTTAGACCTATTTAAGAAGGGAAAAAAGTGTAATTGTAAAAGTCATTATAATGTTCAAGTAAACATTCAATCTTTAGTAACACAATTAATGTTGTAATAAATGTGATCTAAAAGTATCTTTTCATATTAATGCACTATTATTTGTACTAAAATTTTTATTAGACCTAGGCTTATACGATAGGCATATAGGCCCAATGGACACCCAATTATCTTTAATATGTCATTTTGTCATTTCTTCAACTTACTTATTTAGGTGGAATTTGCCAAGAACCCAAGGAGTCTTCGATTATCCCTGGCTAAATTCTACCAACATACATGCCCCTAGGCTTTCAATATTTTATTATTCATAATAAAATCAAAGAAAGCCTAATTACGTGACTCTTTAATTTTCCTTAGCAAACATTATGCCTCATTAATATGCTTGACAATGTTGACGTTGGAACATTTCATCATAAAGGGTTTGTGCCTTTTCACTTTCTTCTTTAAAAAATGAGGCATTGTTTTTGTTCGTATACGGAAGAGTCATGTGTCAACAATTATTAATATTATTTTGATTTAACGGTTGTAACTCTTAATATCATTCATTCTTCTCTGATTTCCACTCTCCTTACTACCTTATGAGTTTTTTGTTTTGTTCAAAAGTAAACATGATTAATTCTTCTTTTTTCTTCAAAGTGTTTGTCCTCCTAGTGTCATAATAAAGTTCTTAGCTTAATTCGACGACCTAAATCTTGAATCCATCGAGGACAAGTTGCATTCCAATATCAAGCAAGTGTGATTTAGAGAAATTCAAACGATTTTGATAACTGTTGTAAATTGTTCACAAACTTTATTGATCTCAATTTTTAAGTCACATCTAACCTAAGTTATAAAAATAAAATATTATCTCATCTTATATAAGAATATTTCTTATTATTTATACTAGATATGACAACTAAACTCACACTCGCATGTACTCATCCAACCTGACCTAATTTTGATAGAGAAAATTTGCTTAAATCGAGTACGAGTTTGAGTATGTGTTCTTCCCAACTTGAGAAATTGGAATTGAAAATGTAACTTCCCACCTTACCCCCACCCTCCCCTTATACTTGCCTTGTTGCATTTTTTTACAGCAAAAAGAAATAATATATATATATATATATATATATATATAAATTAAAGATGTTTTTAATTTTTATAAATATTAAAAATACAAATTAATTATTTTAATAATTAAATAAATTAAATTGTAATAATAATTAAGTAACAATATTAAATTATATATTTAATTAAAAATATGATTTAATTCTTAATTTTTTATTTGTAAGTTATTTTTATTTTTATTTTATAAATCATTTATATTATAATATAATTATTAACTTATAACTTAATTTATTTAAAATATATAAATAAATTAAAACTATAAAATATATAAATAAATTAAAATTCCAAAAAAAAAGTGTTGGATACTCATGAATTTATTCAAACCAAACAAAATTCAATAAAATAAATCCATCTTTTTAAAACTTAAATCCGTCCCACCTTTACAAAAATGAGACAGGAAGAATAAAATTTACCCTATTATTATTCTTAATTTTTATCATTATGATAACTATGAGAACGTTTATTAAATTATCTTAGAAACAAGAGTTTAAATTACTTTTAAAAAACAAAGAAAAAAGATACGACACATTCCCTTGTTAGACACATATGCATGTTTAGTAGTTCTCTAAGAACTTCTTTTGCATCTTTTAGGCATCAAATAGACCATATTATATTAATTAATACTGTTTACATTTCCCATTATATTAATATTAAAAACTTATTATTTGACACAAACAAACCATATTAAATTAGAAGAGCTATTTTAATAAGAACAAGGTGAGTTATCTCATATTCAAAATTCAACCTTTTTTAAGCCCCAGTCAATATTTTCATATTATAATATAAAAACTTGAAACTTGAATCATGGAGTTGACATGTTAGTAATGGTGGAGTTAACGTGTCAACATGCAAAATTCTTTTTATTGTTAACACGCATTAATTATTTATAGTATTTATCGTGTAGTTGTACATTTTTTATTATTATAATATTTCTCTAGCTACAATGTAGCCTTTTAAACTTTTTTCAAACATATAAGTGAAATACTACTAAACTAGTAATTATCTAATAAATGAGTGTAACAAATTCATTCATAAGTGAGAACTGAGAAAGATACACTGTTTGTAATATTTAAAGACAAGTAAGTGAATAGTGTCTTAATTGTTGTTATGTCTTTAATGTCCAAACAAGTAACTATCAAGGAGCCAACAAGTATAACACTATGAACATAGCGTATTTTAAGAAGAAGCTTACCTTATATCACAACAAACAATATTACTTTTGATAACTTATTTACTCATTGGCATATACGAGACGCAAAGTTTAGTTTGCAATTAGGAGGATTCATGCATAGATATTTCTTAAGTATGATGGGTAATATCGTAATATACTTGATTTAGAATCCAAAACAATTTACTTAACCAAAGCATCTGAGATCGAAACGCACCGTCTTTTGTCGTGTATTAGCGTTGCTGACGCAGGTGCAAGGGTCGAAGGAGAACGCGATGCTTTCTTCCTCTTTTGTTCTTCCCCTTCCCAATCTTCAACTTTAGGGTTACTTTCAATCTCATCGTTCTCGTTCCTCCACACTCCCAAGCTCCGTTCACTCCAACAACACTCCGGTGAGCCTTCATCTTTCTTCGTTTGCTATCCCCAAACGATTATCTTTCTCTCGCTTCGTTAATTTCGCTTTGTCTTTTCGTGCTAAGATCATTTTACTTTTTGCTCTTCCAAATACGAGCACGCGCTTTCGATCGGAACTCTGACAATTTCCAGATTTCGGATTCTGGAATGAGTTGCGTGTGGATAAGGAATGGCTACGATTGTCAAGATTTTTTTTTTTTTTGTTTAATTGTTCTAAGATTATTGTTGTTATTATTATTATTTTAATTTTATGTTGCTTTCCTTATTATTTGAATTAATTCAGATATTGTTTGCCTTCTATATGTTGTATTATTATTATTGTTATGTCCATTGATTTTCACCTTCTGGTTTCTGTCATTTTTGTATTAATTATGTTATAAATATACCACCACTAATGTCAGAGTAGTAGATGGCTTTATATTCCTAACAATCAGTGGATCATTAGTTGTTTAGTGGCAGATGATAACATTTGAAAAATCTGTTGCTCCTAAGCTTGTAGTAGCTTATTTATTCATGGTTGGGAAAAAAACAGTGTAGTCAAACGTGTGCTGGAGGTAAGGCGGAAGAATGGATCAGTGAGGCACACAGGGTGCCTTTTATGCCGTGTGCCTGGTGGTTCATATTGGTATATGTAGAACACCCTAAGAGGCCACATCTGTTGCTAACTGCCATGCTTAAACAGGGTAAAATAGTAAGAATGGTAGAAAAAAACTCCCTCGGTTTTGAAATAATAGTCACTTTAGGAGTTTAGTTTCTTTTAAATTATTTGTCACTTTAGTGTCTTGGTTTCTCCAACAAATTGAATGAGGAAGTGTTATCGAAGTAAAAGGTTAATTTAGTCAAAAGTAGTTCTATTCCCTAAAATTAAGGGTATTTTAATGTCTATCTTAATCCTTGTTGTGCAAAATCTTAGATGCCAATTATTTTGAAATGGTGGATTGGCCAGTTGTCCGTGTTTGGACTCGTACCACTGAAAATATTTTACAGGTTTTGGAAGTTGAACAGTTAAATATTTCCTTTTTAGTTTGTACTACAAATGTGTTGCTTGAATAGTTTATTTGAGTGGAAAATTAATGCACATTTCAAAATAGTCAAATATTTTTTTGGTCTTCTTCCTCTTTTAATGTCAAGTGCTTGTCTTTAAGGTAGATATTGGAGCTTGAGATTCTGATTAGCTGGGTGTGGGACATGAAGCTCCTATTAAAATTGACACACTCTTCCATTAACATCTTGGATTTCAAGAGTTGACTTACCTCTACGTTAATTGGTATCATAGCCCAGTTTGATCACCTCCCTAACATGGATGGTTTGCTATATGCAGGAGAGTGGGTCCCGCATTGGTTGGGTGTGAAACTTAACTCCCATTTGAAGTAGATGCCCTTTACTTCATTCAATAAGGTGTGTGCATTTAGCCACCTCTTATCTGAAGGAGTTTCAACCTCCTAGCACCTTAAGGGTGCCTTTCACCTTTGGCTACCTTGGGAAAAACTATATTCTTTCTTTTTCATGAAAACTATGGATTCTCATGTATTATCTCGGAACCTTATACAGAGAAAATCTGTATATAACTTGCTGCCTATACCATTTGTGTAATGGTACCTTCACCACCCTTCAGATAAATTATCTATAACAAATATAGCCAATAGCTTTCAATTCCTACTGCATGAGACTCCTAATGTTGGTGGGGTCTGGGAGGCTTGATGTATGCAGCCCTAGCCCTGTGAGTGTTACGGGAACTTTTTCTGCCACTAGAAACAATGACATTAAGTCAAGTAACCTTGCCTTTGTGCCATGTGCCACCCTCTTATGAATGTGCAATACCAATAAGAAAAGAAAATGAAAGATGTTATGATGCTACTTTTTTATTTTTAAATTTTTTCTGATCATTCCTATTATTAATAATAATTTTGTGGTGTGTATAATTATATTGTTGAGCTGCCTTATTTTACTCTATATGAAGAAAATTTATTTTATAATTAGTTGTTATTAATACTGTGCTACAGTGCTGCACTGCTGCCATTGCGGAGGAGTGCTGCAGAGCAGCCTCCGACTGTTACTGATTTGCCTTCTTGGAGCATATTGAATTAGTCCGAGTCTGTTAGAACTGGTTCAGATAAGACAATTTATGACAAAAAGAGAAGAATTTTATCGGAAGAATGGTATCATCAGTGGTAGGCCCCACTAGAGTGATGATATGGAAATGATTCAAGATGATATACAAATGTTTAGTATTTGAGAGACTCCACTTTCTCCTTGCCCTTCTTCCCAAAATGATACAACCCTTTCTCCTCTATGTTCTCTTTTTATTATGTTCCTTCCCCTAACCAGATTTTGTTATTGCAACAACCTACAACTAATTGTCATTGCAGTCATCAGTGGTATGCTCCTCTACATACACTCCATTCCTCCTAGATACACCCACTTAATGTCTAGTTTCCTGATAGAGTTGCCACCAGCTGTCTGCCATCCCTGTAAATTGCTTCCCTTGCTGCCACTGTTCTTTCATGAGGATAAAATTCCCTATTTACCCTCTTTATTTTGTGCGTCATTGAAGCCATTTATGGGGTATTTTGTTATGGACAAAATTTGGGTACAGTGCCTTAGGTGTGATTAGTGTTGTTCGTCAATCAGAATTGGAGTTTTACCTCAATATTATACACTTCCAATTTAATTCAGGTCTCATTAATATACATTTATGCATACTACTGGGGTAGAAGTTCAACTCTGATTGGTGAATAACACTAACCGCACCTAAGAAATTGTACATAAGTTTTGTCCTTTTGTTATTTCCCATCTTTTACATCCAAAAACCTACGCGTGCCTGATAGCGGTGATAGCGGTGAAATAGTGCTTTTTATGGTGTGGAGCAGCAGCGGTTCTCACTGTCGCAGAGCACTTAAATGTTGCAGCTTTCGCGGCAGAATTAGTGTTGGGTTGTAGTGGGATAGTGGCATGCTGATGAGATTCCAAAAAAGCCCTCCTTAGACATTATGGCTTTCTTGGCGGTGGGTGTATTTTAGGGATTTTCAGGACAAAAAACACAGTAAAAAGGGGCTAGACATGCTGCCGCTTGCAACTCTTCTCTCTCAACTCTCTTATCTCGTCTCTTCTCTCTCTAGCAACGAGACCTGCTCCCTCTGTTCTGGCAAGACCTGCTGCTTGTGTCTCTAGCGATCTGCTACCTTTGCCTGTCTCTGGTGACCTGCCGCCTAGACTTTTTATTGTTAATTATGAATGTCATGAATTTTGAGTAAATTTTATCATTTTGAGATTTTACATGTATATATTATTATATATACACCATATAAATTTTATAAAAAAATTTCATAATAGCGGCCATCCCATTATCCCGCTATAGTGTTTTTTGGGTCAGCCACATTGCCCCACCGTCTGGGATTGATATGTTTGAGACTAAATACACCTACTCGTATTTGAATGTTAAGATAAAAAATTTGACCAAGGGTGACCTCCTTCCTTTTCCAGCTGCTGAACATACACTCCGACAGTGTTTCTGTGCAGCCTACATCATTCCAGTGTTTTTACTGCCCAAGTTTCAAGTTATGCTTCACAGCACAATCTGTCTCTGTTTTCTTTTTTATTTTCAGCATCTCTGTCTGTATTGTGTTTTCTCTTTTCTTTGCTTTCTGTTTTGTTTACTAAGTGGCAGGGTAGCTTCACATGTTCTCTGTTCTTCTCAAAGAGTTCTGTCTTTTTATTTTATTTTATTTTATTTGAATCCAGTGAGGTCTCTGTCTCGATTCTGTTTCTCATATGTTCCTAGACTTGTATTGTTAACTTGTGTGTGTAACTTAAGATTATGATTTTTGACCATCGATTATACATATGTCCTTAATTTCAAGTACTATTTTGGGCATTATATATGAAGTATAAGGGATCCACCTCACCTAGTGGGATAAGGCTTTTGTTGTTTTGTTTATATATATGTATACATTATTTCGTTTTGTATTTATAATCTTCAAAATAGCAGTCATCCTTCTTTTCGCTATCCTGTCAGCAGTTTTGGGGATAGGTGCTCCATGCCTATGTGGGGTTGATAACTATGTTGTCAACTTGTCATAGAAAACTGTCAAATTTCTTATTAGAATACAATTAATCAGGATCTTATTTTCTTCGATTGCAACAATTAAAGAGACAGACAATTGTTCTGAATTGCAATGATGTTCTGGATCCTCTTTTGCCAAGTAATGTTGCTTTCATGTGATGTATATCATTCTTGGTGTACCCATTTGTTGGTGTTTAATTAATATTAGTAGCATTTAAAAGTTTTAGTCACTGAGGCTTTATGTAGCAGAGTTTTAGTTTATTCCCCAGTCTCTTGGTGTGGGCTACACAATGGGAGCTATACCTCTTTATTCACTGAACCCCTCCCTCATTTTTAAAAGGTTGGTTTGGATTGGATTATAGGTCCCTGCCCTTGAAGAAAAGTACAGTTGGGGTGACTATTGAATTTGTGCTAGTGCTGTAACCCTCGTGACAGCTCTTCGAGATTTTTGCACGTTCTTTTCATTCAGTATTATTCTTTTGATGTTTGCATCTGATGTCGATTTCAATATATTTTGCATTTGTTTATGCATTAGATATGCTTTCGTGGGCCTGATTTTTGCTGTTGTTTCTCCACAATTTTCCCTCTAGATTTAGAAATGGATGGACCAGCTGGCCGAGGTAGTGGTGCTGGCCTTGACATGTTTCTACCAAATTATAAATTGGGAAAAACACTTGGGATTGGTTCTTTTGGCAAGGTGAAAATTGCAGAACATGTATTGACTGGCCATAAGGTTGCGATTAAGATCCTTAACCGACGTAAGATAAAGAACATGGAAATGGAAGAAAAAGGTTTGTATAATTTTTTATCAATAGATTTCAAACTTCATTGGATTTTAGATTTTTCTATATATCTGGCAGTTTTGTTTTGTTTTGTGAATATTGATTTATAATTATAGCTTCAAGTACTTTATGTTTTTTCTAACCCTGTTATCATTATATTCTAATGGTGTCGAGTTTGAGGACAAATATTGCTGTTTTCTGTATGCTTGAGTTTACAAAATCTATGTTTCCTACTGCTTAGTCTTATTAATTAAATATGCTTATAATTTCTTTTCCCCTTTTCTATTTCCAAAACATGTTGCAGTGAGAAGAGAAATCAAAATTTTAAGATTGTTCATGCATCCTCACATTATAAGACTTTATGAAGTCATAGAAACTCCAACTGACATATATGTTGTTATGGAGTATGTGAAATCTGGAGAGCTCTTTGATTACATAGTAGAGAAGGGTAGGTTGCAGGAAGATGAAGCTCGTAATTTTTTTCAGCAGGTAGGATTGTTTACTATTTTGTGTAGTTGATAAGACTTTTAGTTGTCACAGATTATTCAAGCTAATTTCTGATTTTGGAAGCAGATAATCTCTGGCGTGGAGTACTGTCATAGGAATATGGTGGTTCATAGAGATTTGAAGCCTGAGAATTTACTTTTGGACTCCAAATGTAATGTCAAGATTGCTGATTTTGGCTTGAGCAACATCATGCGTGATGGGCATTTTTTGAAGACAAGTTGTGGAAGCCCAAATTATGCAGCTCCTGAGGTTTGAAATTCTTTGGTTTGTAATGGAATACATGATGATCATTGCTATTTATTATTGTTAAGGATATACATATATTCAGTCTCTAGTCTCTGGTGATTTGTTTTTCTTGGTTACACTTTGTCATTTTTCACAGGTTATCTCTGGAAAATTGTATGCTGGACCTGAAGTGGATGTCTGGAGCTGTGGTGTAATTTTGTATGCTCTTCTTTGTGGCACTCTTCCTTTTGATGATGAAAACATTCCAAACCTCTTCAAGAAAATTAAGGTATTGTTGTTGATTTTATTTTTTTTAATTAATTAAACCACTGGCCGATATCTACATATATACTGAAACTGTCCAGGCCTTGGACATGTGGCTAATTTTCCAGCTTAGTAATTCCTGCTTTATATTTTTATTGTTGCTTTGTGCATTTTCTTTTTGCTTTACCCATTTTTGTTTTTTAATTTTTCTAATCTTCTGAAACTATGCAAATACACAGGTTGCATTTTTGACTTTTTGAGTTCTATATATCAATATAATACAATAAGAGCACTATAATATCTTGACAGTTTTGAATTAAACATTGGATGTTGTTCTATATTAATATTAATATAATTTATATAGTAATAGATATTTTTGAGGATCAGATAATCCAAATCAGATTTATTCTTTAAATGATGTTTATCATCAAAGAGATTTTTTTGTTTTTTATAGGGTGGGATATACACTCTTCCCAGTCATCTATCAGCTAGTGCTAGAGATTTGATACCTGGGATGCTCGTAGTTGACCCTATGAGGAGAATGACCATACCTGAGATCCGTCAACACCCATGGTTCCAAGCCCGTCTTCCCCGTTATTTAGCTGTGCCACCACCAGATACATTGCAACAGGCCAAAAAGGTTTATTTTTATATCTTTGTGTTATCCCATTCTTCCCTCTACTTTTTCTCTTCTGCAAATGATCTTCTATGGTTCATGAGAAATGCAGTTGAAAAATACTGATTTGAAGTGAAAGTGCTTGGTATGTTTGGATGAAGAATTTATATGGGGTAATTCATTTATTTGAAGAATTTCAAATTCTTTGAGGTGAAATGCTTTGTTTGGACGAGGAATTTACAAAGAATTTGAAATCAAATCATTTGTGAAATTCCTTAAAATAGTAGAATTTCAAATTCTCCCAAAAATGGGAGAATTTGAAATTCCTCATATTTGTTTTTCTTATTTCACCTATATATTTTATCTTATCTCTTCATTTTTTTAATTATTAGATATTCAAAAATATTTTTAAAATTGTTAAACATTATCTAATATTAATTTTTAAAATTATTAAATATTATCTATTATTAATTTTTAAAATTAATAAATATTTAAAAATGAATTAATATTTATTTTTATATAATTTAATTTAAAAATCTCAACATATAAATATATTTTTAAAATCAATTTTATTATGATGGAATAAAATTATCATATTCAACTTAATAATTTAAAATTTAAGAAATTTGAATTGACTCATCCAAACAAAATATTTTAAGAATGATAGAAATTGAAATCAAAGTAATTCAAATACCAAGAATTTAAAATTTCTTGAATTTGTAAAATTCTTCATCCAAACACACTATAATAGGGTTCTGGTATATTTTCAGCTACTTTCTGTTTTTTCAAAGTTTTCACTTTAAATTCACACTCTGGGGTTTATAAAGTGTTTGTTACACGACAAATTATAATCAGTCCAAAAGATAAACCAAATGATATCATGCTTTTGTAGATTGATGAGGAGATCCTCCAGGAAGTGGTGAATATGGGATTTGACAGGAATCAATTGGTCGAGTCTCTTCGGAACAGGATGCAATATGAGGTTTGTGTCTTTTATTTTTTCCTTCTACATCTGCCAGATTATCCCTCACTACCATCCATATATTTCAGGGTACTGTGGCATACTATTTGTTATTGGACAACCGCTTTCGTGTTTCCAGTGGCTATCTTGGAGCTGAGTTTCAAGAGTCCATGGTTGGTTCTTTTACCCCTATTTTTTTTTTTTAATATTTCATTAGTAGTCTGTCTGTATTCTCTAATTAAGTCATTTAGCTTATCTAATAATTCAGAAAAAAAGACATTTCTCTAACAATTGTTTATATTGTATCCCTATGCAAACTGGGTTGCTAGTTATATGCTGTATGAATGTTTGTGCTATGAATATATCAGCACCTCTGCATTATGTGGGTGCAAGCGAGGAAGATGGGAAGGGACAGCAAAAAAGTTGAACACTTGGATACTCCAACAGAAGGTTGCATTGGAAATGTGAGAGAAGGGGGAGGGGGTGAGCTTTGTAATGTCTTGCTAAAAAGTTGGGATTCAGTTATTGAATAAAAATAAAAAGTGTAGAGGAAGGAGAGAGGCAGGGAAAAATTGAGTGGGGAAACTATCCTGGGTTCCTGTAATATGAGTTTCCTCACGGTATTTTCTGTAATATAAGTGAGGTTTCTATCATTTAACCATGTCATTAAATATATCTTTCTAGCCTGAACTTGGTTTTTTGTGGATCTTATAACCACGGTATTGTATGTTTGTTATTCTTGATTGATATTATTTTTCTTTGCCTGTTTCCTTTTAAAACTAAATCCTATCTAAAACTCATTAATTTTGGGTTTAATATTGTGATTGCTTAGGATTCTGGTTTTAACCAAATGCTTCCCAGTGAAGTTGCTTCTTCAGTTGTTGGACACCGCTTTCCAGGTTATATGGATTATCCAGGAGTAGGATCGAGACGACAGTTCCCTGTTGAAAGGAAATGGGCCCTTGGGCTTCAGGTATGATGAATATCTCTGATGATGATCTCACTGTTTGAGATGAAATATTTGTTGGATGTCTGTTTGTTTAATTCGTTCCATCTGTTCTATGAAAGTTCGGGCTGTTGAATTTGTTTCTTATTTTGTTTCCTCTCTGGATATGTACAATAAAATATTGCTGTTGTCAAGAACTAACAAATGTTTAATAGTTGCTATTGGGAAAAACCCAAGTTCCGCCAATCCTAGATCATTAAAAAGGGTCACCCACCATTTATCCACGTACCAAGCCTAATAGTGCTGGACGTGAGGGGGTGTATTGGGAAAAACCCAAGTCCCACATCGACTAGAGATTAGGCAATTAAATAGTATATAAGTGGAAAGCAACCCTCACCATACAAGCCGGTTTTGTAGGGTTGAGTTTAGAACACTGGGGAGCATTCCACATAGTGAGTAGTGAGTAAGTCACACAAGTGAGCTTTGACACCACAACATAACCTAAAACCTTAAGGCATTAGGTAGGTGGGTCTTTCTCATTTATATATTACTCAACATGCCCAACTCTAACCAATGTGGGACTTCGCTTCACACTTGAATTCCAACACTCCCCCTCAAGTGTGAATCCCTTCCACATGGTCACGCTCTCCCTCAAGCAGAAATTTTTTTCTTTCGTCCACGAGTATTCAATGGTGGCCTTACTTGTACTATCGTTGCACTTCAACGACACACGTCCTCTACATCTCTAGGGAGACTTTCAGTACAAGGGATGATCCTACTCTTGGATCTCCTACCAATTCCATTTAGGATCTACATCTCTAGGGAGACTTTCAGTACAAGGGATGATCCTACTCTTGGATCTCCTGCCAATTCCATTTAGGATCCCACTCTTGGATCTAGCCAATACTAATTTGAGCCGATCACCAGTCACTTGGTCGAACCATCGGCTCTGATACCAATGTTGGGGAGTTTAGAACACTGGGGAGCATTCCACATAGTGAGTAGTGAGTAAGTCACACAAGTGAGCTTTGACACCACAACATAACCTAAAACCTTAAGGCATTAGGTAGGTGGGTCTTTCTCATTTATATATTACTCAACATGCCCAACTCTAACCAATGTGGGACTTCGCTTCACACTTGGATTCCAACAGTTGCCATTAGAAAAATTGTGGTTTTGATGTCTTGTTGGTTGTTACTTTCTGATCATTATCTTGTGACAGTCTCGAGCCCATCCTCGTGAAATAATGACTGAGGTCCTTAAAGCTTTGCAAGAATTAAATGTTTGTTGGAAGAAGATAGGTCACTACAACATGAAGTGCAGGTGGGTTGCTGGGATTCCTGGTCATCACGAAGGAATGGTTAACAATAATGTGCATAGTAATCATTACTCTGAAGATGATTCCAACATTATTGAGAACGATGCTGTTTCTACATCAAATGTGGTCAAATTTGAAGTGCAGGTAATTTACCTTTAGAACCATAATGTTTACAGCATGTGATTTAAAATTAAAATTTCAATCACAGCTTTAGTAGCAACAATTTTTCTCTGATGGTGAGATAAGTATCCCTTGTTAAATTAAAGTGGTTTAAAGTCACAACCGAAAGGCCAATATAAAAAAACTATTGAGTCTTCAGATTATTTTCCTTCCCTCACCCCATGTTTATAACGTTTAAATCATTGCTGTTTCTTGACAGTGTTCTATCCATTTGGAGAATGAGATTGTCTTCTTAATAAACCAATTCTTCTGTTATTATTGGGTAATTATGATTCTTTTTCCATAATCTTCTCTAATTCTTACATTCATTTCAACAGCTTTACAAAACTCGGGAAGAAAAGTACCTGCTTGATCTTCAAAGGGTGCAGGGTCCACAGTTTCTTTTCTTGGATCTGTGTGCTGCTTTCCTTGCACAGCTTCGTGTCCTCTAGAGCAAAGAGCTTAGGTTCACAAGAGACTTAAATATGCCTTGTGTTTCATGTGAATAAGCTTACATTGTACATACAAGTATTTTCAATCCGAGCGTATCCTCTGTTTTCTACCCGTTTTTCTATGGGTAACCATGGTAATGAGCCAATCCTAAATATGGGATTTGCTTCGTTAACAGTGGTGTTTGACTAGGGGCTCCTTTCTCTTGGTGGTCTTAATTTTATCTATGTAGTGAATGTGGGGAAAGTTATAAAAGAATTAGCCTCCAACTGACAGTGATATGTATGGTTTTCAACCAAGTGCTGTAAATGATTGTTGCTATAGGAAGGAATGTCTAGGCTGCTGCTTAACTTTTGCAGATTAGCCTTCATTTTCCTATGAATGTAGTTTCATATTACTCGTTTGAATGCTATGTAATGACTCTTTTCATCCGCTGGGCCGTTCCTATTTCTGGGGTACTCAATTTAGATATCCAGGATCATCGTGAACTGGCCTTTTGAAGTTATCATTATGAATCAAGGTATATGGCCCATGGGTTTGACTTGTAGACCCTTAAGGTGACATTGTTCATAATCAGCATTTGGGCATCAACCTTTTTAGACTCATTCAACATAATTTTTTTTTTATTTGACCTAGAGAGATGTTGTTCACGATCATTAGTAACATCACTAATGTTCGTTTCAAGAAAATAATCAAACCGTGGTTAAAACAATCAAATGTGGGTCTTGAATATACTGATTGTTTTGAGCCCTCAGTTTAATTGTCAAGAACATACTTTTCTTGATATGAATGACGCTATTAGTTAACGATTTCTCTGAGTTAAATCAAGAAAGTGTTAATTTAAATGAGTTTAAAACTGTTGATAATCAAGTCCTGATTATGAATGATTCTACCTTAGATGGTAGTGAATGGTGGTCTTGAAAATAACTAACTAATTAATATTTTAGTTTGTGTAATATAGATATATGTAATTAAAATTTATAATACATTATATATACAAATAAATATAATATTTGAATATATAAATTATTTTTTTAAAATTTATATAAGTAGGTACTTTTAAGTATATAAACTATATTTTAGAATTGTGACAAAAAATTAAATTATAGAATTTTTAAAAATATTTGCGTACAATATAGAGATTTATGCACTTGCTGTTAATATTGTAATTTTAAAAGCTGATAATATCATGAAAATGAAACAAGCAATGAATATAAAATATAAAACTAAAAATAATACTATAACCTTAATAAAATAAAATAAAATGCACTACAGTAATAATAGAAAAGTAAATCATCTAAAACAATACTGTAAAATGTAAAATAAACTAAAAAAATTCACACCGTATAATAAAGTGTTTCTAAAATAATAAAATACTATTATAAAAATGAAAAATTAAAATATTTCTTAAATATATAAGATTTTTTAAATTTATGAATAAGATAGAAAATTTATTTTAATTAAGATATGTCAAGTTTATTAAAATAATTTAAATTGATAAAGAAGATATAAAATAAGCTATTTAAATCAAAACACATTAAGTCAGATGTATAATGTGCGAAAATTAAAATTACAAAAATTTGTTTTCAAATTACAATTAAAATTATTTTAAATTCAAATTATCTATATTAAAAAATAATTGTCTCTTAATAATAATAAATATTTAAGAAAGAAAAACCTTATTATAATGATAATATATTAATAATTTAAATATAACATATAATGTTGTAAAATAAACATAAATAAATTTGCATATTAATAATTTTTTTATTATAATAACAAAGATAATAAAACAGTTTCATAAAATAAAAAATATTAAAAGCTAAATATTTATATCTATTCATGTACGGTACTAAGTGAAATTATACATATATATATATATATATATATATATATATATATATATATATATATAACTAAAATATATGAAATTGAAATAATTTTTGAGATTTTTGTTTTTTTTTTTAATTCTTAAAATTAAAAAAAAATTAAAAAAAAACCATTACAATAATAATATATTAATAATCATAAATATTAAAAAATAATATTATAAAAAACATAATAAATAATTACAAAAAATATATTTATACTATACATCTTTTGGTACCGAGTCTACTTTTATATCTATATATATATATATTATGTTGTTCATTTGAAGTTTAAAAAATTAAAATAATTTATAGATTTATATTTAATTAACATTTTAAAGGCAAATTTTTATTTAAAAAATTCAGCTGTAAATTTTTTTTTGTTTAAATATATTTTTAATCACTTCAATTTTTTATTTTTTATTTTTTTTGCTTGTGATTAAAAATAATCGTTAGATACATTATTAAAGTAAATGAATGACTGAGACTGAATTATTCTTTTTGTATTATGACTGTGAATTTATTTTAATAATATATCCTACGGTTACTTTTAACTTACATGGGTATTTTTTTTCCTTCGCTTTATAATTCACGGGTAATATTTCTGAAAATTTATCATGCCCTCACTTAATTTTTTTTTTTAAGTGACTTTAGAAACGGACTCCCAAGAATATTTTATTAAAGTATTTTAGAAAATAACCAATGTTTTTTTTATTTTTATTTTCTTTTTATTTTCAGCAATAGGCTAGAGAAGACGAAGCCTTGTTTATTCTCACTAAGTACTTGTTCTCTAGAATTACCAAACTTACTACCTCTCTTGTGCACCATACTATTTATTTACTTTCTGCACCATACAATTTATTTCCGACACCCTTCCCAAATGTTGAAGTTCCAGAAATATCTCTTTTCAAAAGTAACTTCCAAAATAATAATGTCATCTTCAAAGATTTCTCTTCTGATCAAATCAACAAAACATTAATTTAAATTACTCTAAAAATATTAATATCGTATACGATATCTCATCCATAATATTTTAACAATCTTCATCTTCTAGAATTTATAGATATATAAGTTTATTATATATAAACATTATACATTTATATTCTAACACATATTTTATAATTATTTAATTTTATAATTTCACATGATATTTCTTTCATTTTTAAATTATATCATGTACATTTATTTATAAATTCGCGTAATATTTTTAGACTCATTCAAATTAATGCTTTGTTGATTTAACCAAAGAGAAATTATTTGCAATCATTAGTAAAATCACTAGTGTTGTTCATTTTACTAAAAAAAATATATTAATATCTTAATGTTAATATTGTAGCTATAGTGAAATGTTGTGCAAATTTATAAATAAATGTATATGATATAATTTAGAAATGTTATACATATTTTAAAAAATAAATATCGTGTAAAATTATAAAATTAAATAATTAAAAAATGTTTGTTGAAATATAAAGAGCATAAAGTTTGTATGTAATAAATGTATATATCAGATATAATTTTAAAAAAAAGAAATATTGTTAAAATATCATAGATGAGACATAGTATAAGATATTAACATTTTTAGATTCATTTAAATTAATCCTTTCTTGATTTGACTAAGAGGGAAATGTTCATGATTGCATTATTTATAATCAACATTTGGACTTCAATATTTTTAGTGTTGGAAATATGTCTAAATATCTTTAGGAAAATATATTAATTTTGATAAGAATTTTTTATTTATGTTTCAAATATTTATATTTAGCCTGTTTTGATTATTTTATGATTTATTTTCTTGTTTTTAGAATAAGATAATATCAATATTTGATTTTGTATCACAACTTTTCTTCATATATAGAGACCTCATAAATAAAATTCAATTATGCTCATTTGATAAAAAATATAGTTTTACAAAATACAAATATAAAATAATCCATCATTTAGATGCATTCAAATTAACGCTTTCTTGATTTTGTTCAAGAAATTATCTAGAACCATTAATAGCATCACTAATGTTGTTCATTTAAAGAAAAATATGTTCTTCTTAACAATCAAATTATGGTTATATGTATCAAGCCTAAGATTATGAGCCATAGTTTGATTGTCAAGAAGAACATACTTTTCTTGAAATGAACAATAGTGATGCTACTAGTGGCTACGGATCCTAAGGTCAATTTTGACATTTCATGGACTCCGGACAAAACAATAAATTTGAGCCCTTATATGTAAACAATAATATTAAAATGTAAATATTTATAACATAAAAATAGATACATGATTTAATTGAGACTTAATATATTATTTAATTTATGAATTCTTTTGAGAATTTTTAATTAGATCTTAAATTTAAAAAATTATAATTTGGTATTTCATATTTTTATATTTTAGCCCCTAGATAAGTTTATTATCCATGTTATTTAATTTGACATAATATTTTTTATTTCCAAGTACTTAGACAACTATATTAGATTACCATTCAATATTACCATTTATTTGTTAATATTTTCTACTTATATAAACATATAAAAAATATCATATTTCACAAAACAAACAGATCTCTAGTCTTAAGAACTAAATTACAAAAAAAATATGAATGACTCAATTACAATTTTTTTAGTTTACAGACTTAATAAACATTTTAAAAAATTTCATAAACTAAACAATGAATTAAACTTTTAATCGAATATAATATATTTTATTACATTAAAAAAATAATAATGTTAACAAATTTAAATAAATATGTTAATATATTTTTATTCAATTTACTTTTATAAATAATTTATCATAAAATATTATATAAATAATTTTAAGAACAAAAAGTAATGCATCTTTAAATTAAAAGGAAAAAATAAGATAAAAATAAATTTTGAAACTAGAATCAAATTTAATTTTTTTTAAAGAAATAAAAAATATAATTTACATTTTATAAATATAATACATAAAAAATTAATAATAATAAAAAAACCATAATTGTATTACTTTATATTTTAAATATAAAAACAAAAAAATATAAAAGATGACATTTTTAATTTATTTTTAAAAATAATATAAAAATTATAACACCATTATATAATTTCAAAAATAAATGGATCCCTCTTAATTTTAGGAAGATCAAGTGAATTCCAAAGTAACATTTCTCCATCTTCAACATTATGCATTGCTTCCATGTATTCCTCATTCTTCTTTTTAAGCCTCACTTTTGTTTTTGCTACAAGCCATCTTGAGGTTGGTTAGTTGATTAGAAACCCCTCTTCCATTTTTGTTTCCTGATTCAAGTTTCAACTTCAAGCACTCAGGTATTCCATTGAAGGCATAAAGGGATGCTGAAAACTTCTCTCATATTTCATCCACTCCATGGCTGCTCTCAGCATTGAGGGCTCATCACCACAGTTCTCAGGCTCCAATTGCTCCTCAATCTCTTCAGCAATGTCAAAAGGTGAATAATAGTAACTTGACGGAACAACATTGTCCAAGAACTGAAAATCCTCAGCACTCAAATCACTGCCTTCTTCACTGTCTTCCTCTCTTTCCCCTCCTGAATTTACATCATCACTTGATGTTTGTGTCACACTGCTGAAATCAAATTCCATTTCCTTTATCCTGCAATTCTCTTTTTCATTCAAACATGATTCAAGATTGCTTGTGATGTGATCAATTTGTGCTTGTGCACTATCATTACTAAACTCATTGTTGCTTGTGCTATAATCTTCAGGGTCATTAAGCAAATCAGTGAATTGGTCCATTAGGAGGTAACTTGACTCAGTTCCACATGCATCTGCTTGCTGCATATGCTGGTAGTTGATAATTGGAGAAGTGAAGGAGGAAGAAGAAGAAAGAGAGCAAAGGTTGTTATTGTTATTCCTTGCTTTAAGCCTTTGAAGGAGGAGATTGGTAATCTTTGAGGGAAGAGCAGGAGTTGATGAGGATTGAGAATTAGGCCAGAAGTTTGTTCTAGTGTTGGCACCTCTAAGAAGGCATGCAGCTTCATCATAGGCTCTTGCAGCTTCTTCTGCTGTATCAAATGTGCCTAACCACACCCTTATCTTCTGAATGGTGTCTTTTATCTCAGCCACCCATCTTCCTGATGGCCTTTGTCTCACACCAACAAATCTCTTCCTCAATCTCCTTACACTTCCTAGTGTAGCAGTTTCCTTCATCATCTCATCCCATGTCATGGTTTTCTCACATGGATTCCTCTCTTCAACTGCTTCAGCAACTTTTCTCTTCCTTGCCATACTCTCCTTGGTTTTCTTTGGATTACAAGCGGTACTTTGAAGGTACTTGAGCTTGGTTTGTTGTGATTCTTTTTGTGATTGTGTTGGCTTTTATACGAAGGTGGGGTAGTGAGTGAGCCTTTGGAACAGTTCAGTTTTTAAAGATGAACAGGTCACACACTCACTGATATTGGATTTATTTGTTTGTTCCTTTATGATTCAGGCTTTATAACTAACATTTGGCATCTTCTTAGATTTTGTAATTGGTGCAGCTGGTTGGACCTGGATAAAGGGTATTTAGATTTCTCTTTCTGTGAACATATTTGATGATTAAACTATATTTTACGCCATAGTGCAAGCTTGACTTGGTCATTGACACTGCTTTCAACCTATGTGATAGAAAATTAATATTATGTGGTTTAGTACTTTTTTTAAGGTTATGATTTTCATGCTGTCCATGATCTGCTCTTCCTTGCCGATTGGTCTATGGTATCAAGGAGATTTGAGACAGAGGGCACCACATCATTTGTCAGAAAAAAGACAAAAAAGGAAAGAAAAAAAATCCTGAGTAGCCAAGATCTATGGATTACAAAAGGAAACAAAAACCATAGAAAGTTGCTGCTGGCGTTGGATTCTAGCTTAGAATCAATTGAGTTATATTTTTGTGGATTTTCTTAGGATCCTTTTAGTGCTACACTAAAGAGCATTATGATTTGAATGCAGTACCTTTTTTTTCATAATACCATCATTGCCATGCATGATTGGGCTTGACCTTGTTGCAATTCTAACATTTACGTTTTGACCTGTTATAATTGTGAGTTCTTATGAGGTATAGAGGAACTCTACTGAATTACTATTTTGTCATGCTTGATTAAGCAAATAAAAAACATAAAATTATTTTCTAAAACTATGTTTTAAAATTTATATGCAGTATCATAAGTATTATTAGTGTTGTATCTAATTAAAATTGAAATTTCATCTTAAAAATATGTGTAATAAAAGATATTAATTTCAACACGTATTTATCAAAATAAAACTCTATGGTAAAAAGGAAGAAAGGGTAGAGGACAAAAAAAAAAAATCCTAAACAAATCTTCACTGAAGTCATTAATAATTGTGAGAAGTAGAATTGAGCCATGCAAGGGTGTAAGGAATCGAGTTGTAGAAGTCTCTTTCGAGCCAAAACGAGGTGGAGCATAGTCATGGATGTCATTCTCACTTAGTTAAATTTCAAAACACTAAAAATTAAAATAAAAACATAAAGTGCATTTTGCTCGTCTCATGTGAATGTGATAAAGGCCAAGGAAGACGATTGCTCCAATGTCCCACCAGGAACATAATGTCGGTCCAAACCAACCGCTATAGTTATAGAATATCAATTTATTCAAATGATTTTGCAATGTTGTGTCATGAAACTTTGATTGATTAATAATTATGTTATCATCTATGTTTTTATTGACCAAACTTTATATGGGAAATCTATCACATCATTCATCGGACAAAGATTATTTTATAATTGAGTTATTGTTATCGGTAAAAAATATTTGTTAGTAAAGTTGATGACTAATTTTTTTTTGTCGGGAGTTTATTTAATTATTTTTAATGAATTTTTTTTTTCTTTTAATCATATTTTTTCATCTATAAAATTTTGACTTAATTTTTTTTAAAAAAGAAATCAAGTTAAATATTACTTAAATCAATAACTTCATTATCAAATCCTAAGAGATGAAGTCATTTTTGGACAAATTTACAAATCAGTTTCCCATTGTAAAATATTATAGATGCTTATAAGCTATAATACATCACTCACATATAAAATGTAATTTGCAATTATATATGATGGTGTGTAATATATATATATATATATATATATTTTTTTTTTATCAGTCATGGAAGTTGAATATTGATTAAAGGATTAAACTATATTATTTGAAAATACCTAAATAAAAAATTGATATGGTTTAGTAAAAGATCAAACCTTTACTATTAAGATCATCACTCTTATGTTTAAGGACATAGGAATGTTGTTATTAAACCATAAGTTCATTAAACGTTACAAGTGTGAAGTGTGTACCTTAAAATATATTCATGATCTGTTTTCCTTGAACATGTCTATTATGGAACAAAAACAAACGTTTTTTCAGGTGAATATTGGTCCATTTGAATTCATTTTCTTTGTCTTGACTTAGCAAGAAATCGGCAACAAATATGAAGACTAAAACAAACACGTTAAAAAGAATGAAAGTGAAAAATATTTTGGTGCGCCACATTTGGCGGCTATTCTTCGACTACCGTATCAAAGAAAATCGACTTTGTCTTTTTTTTTTTTTTTGATTTTTTTGATTTTTTTATATTTATTTTATTGATATTTTTTATAAGTAAAATCGTGGTATTTGTGCTGATACCACTCTTCCCACATTTTAAATTAAAAATTTCAGAATAAGATAACTAAAGTGTCGATAACACCAAAATGTTATCTAATAATTAACACAAAAGTCTCAAATTTAAAAAAAAATGGAAAAATTACTTTCGATCTCTTAAGAAATGTTTAAATTACTTTTTTTTTACTTAATTATATTTTTTTGATTTGTTTTATCATCCTCATTTCTTGAATATGATTTTCTCATTTTACAAATTTGATCCTTCAATTAAAATTATTTTAATTGTGTAATTTTAATTCATCTATTAATTTGACATCTAATATTGAAGTAAAATGTTAACGTGACGAAACAAGTATGAGCATAGATGAGCTAATCTTAAGGTTTAAGAAAGTGTTACTTTAACATTTCCATCAAATATTATATGTTAATTTAACAAGTGAACAAAAATTACACAATTAAATTAGTGGGAGACCAAGTTAGAAAAAAAATGGAAGGGCCAAATTCTAAAAATAACCATAATAAAGAAAACAATGCAATTAAAATTTATTTATTTTTATTTAATTAAAAGTATCATATTCTTTTTATTTATTTATGAGAATCAAACTTGATATTTGTTGGGAATATGCTTAAATATCTTCGGGAGAATAAATTAATTTTTTATAAGAATATTTTATTTATGTTTCAAATATTTAAATTTAATATGTTTCGAGTATTTTAGGATTTGTTTCTTTGTTTTTAGAATAAGATAATATCAATATTTGATTTTGTATGACGTACAACTTTTCTCTATAAATAGAGACCTCGTGAATAAAATTAGATCATGTTCTTCTGATAAAAATTATATCTTTTCAAAATATAAATATAAAATAACTCATCATTGTTATCTAGAGCTAAGGTTACGACTTGTGGAGATGGAAGCAGAAACAAATTTTTCATAAATTTTCCCATTTATTTTTGATGGAAAATGTTATGATCTTTGGGCAGTGAGAATGGAAGCATACCTAAAAACTTTAGATCTCTGGGAAGTCGTAGAAGAAGATTATGATGTTTTCGTGTTGTTAGACAATCCTACCATAGCCCAAATGAAAATTCACAACGAAAAGAAAATCAAGAAGGCAAAGGTAAAATGTTGTCTCTTTGCATGTGTTTCACAAAATGTTTTCATTAGGGTCATGACTCTCAAATTGGAAAAAGTAATTTGGGATTATCTAAAGGAAGAATATGTTGAAGATAAAAGGATTCGAAACATGCAAATATTAAATTTAATGAGAGAATTTAAGATATAAAGAATGAAAGAGACTGAGACAATCAAACAATACTCAAGCAAATTGCTTGGCATTGCTAATGAGGCACGGTTACTAGGATCACGATTTCTTGATTTTAGAATTATTGAAAAAATTCTAGTAACTATACTTGAAAGTTATGAAGCTTCAATAGCGGCTTTGGAAAATACAAAGGATCTGAGTTAGATCACTTTAGCAGAGGTGTTTGTTGAGATTTTCATTGACATTAGTTTCTGTCTTTGTTATAAATCATTTTTATTCTATCAACGAACTCAAACACGGCAAGTATACCAGCCGTTCAAGTAGTAAATTTAAATCGTATCCACAAGGATTAGTAGGTAAAATAAGCATTTACTGACTATTTGTGACTAAATAATAATTTCAATTTTTCATAGATTGCCATGCAATTCAAATAAAGGTTATGACTATTAGAATTTCAAACCTGTAATATAATTTGTGTGTGTGTGTGGAAGGGATAAGAAATGGTATTGTGATTTTATAAGATTGTGGGGTTAGATATCACCGAACTTCACACTGATGAATCTTTATTCTCTTGTTACATTCATTGCGTAGTTAACCCATAAGTTTACTCAAACCTAATCCCTTAGAGCAAGAGCCTAGGTGCAGGTAATGAATATCAATTCCTTGAGTATCCAATACATACACCTGCATTACGGGTTAGGGTTTAAGACTACTAATGGACCAAGCTCCATTCCTAGATACATTTCCCACTAGGCATTTGTTTCAAAGCTAGTTTCAAAGGTTATTTTCCAATACCCAATGGATTCTATATCGAGCAAAGGAGAATCAATCCAAAATAAGCATTAAGAATAGAAACATAACACAACAATAAATGAAACAACATATATATATATATATATATATATATATCATTGATAATGTGAAGATTACATAAGATTTAAGTTGGTTACATAACCCTACAAAATAATAGGTAAAACCGCTAAAAACAATGAGGGTGAAACAAAAATAGAGATGCAAGAGAGATAGAAGAACCGAAGGAAAGACCCACACACGAACGGTCCCAAGCACCGGGAATCCCTTCCACATCTCCTAGAAGTCGCCCAATGTGTGAATGAGGGAATGAGCCTCGAAGATTTGATCAAATACAAGCTGGGGGCGATAGGATAGGGTTTACACGCTCGACGCGTTATGCGAACGCGCAAGGTCTTTTAGAGAGGTAATTACTCTCTGTCTCGAATCATGCCCGGCACGGATGCACATGCGCCCGTCGTAATGCCTTCCAGAGAGTTTTGAGTGCTCTCTGTTTTGAATCATGCCCGACACGGATGCTCTTGCACTCGGCGCAATGCTGAAGTGCAGAGGTGATGCTCTCTGTGTTTCTCAAGCCTGACGCGGGTAGTCTGGGCTTGGCGCAATAATGTTTCTTCTGCTCCTTAACTCTTTCAATTTCCAATTCAATGGGTCTTCAACCTCAACTCTTTAACTCAATACCTACACAAAAAATGAGGTGTATCAGGGTATTGTTAGGTGAGTTTTAGGTTAGCTATATCTGCACAAAAGTTGAATCAAAAAGAGAACAATTATATTGCAAGAGTGCATGGGGTGAGTGAAATTGTTCAATAATTCCTATCTAAACATATGTATAAATGAGACTTAACAGTGTTACATGCATTGCAAGCATTAAAACAAATTAGGCTTATGGGACAAGAAGGATCTATGAAGCGTGTATATTTAGCCAAATGGAAGAACAACAATGGTGACAAAAACAAGAAGAAGGAATTGTTCCAAGAGAACAGTCAAAATAATAGCACTCAAATTTTTCCACCATGTCCTTATTGCAAAAAGACTAATAAACCACAATAGAGATGTTGGTGGAGACCTGAATCAAAATGTAACAAGTATGGACAATTAGGACACCTAAAATATGTATGCAAGCAACAAAAGAAGCCAACATTGTTGAAAATCAACAAGAAGAGGAAGAAGAATAACTACTTTCAATGTCATGCTTTATGACCAAAAAACCTTCAAAAGCTTGAATTATTGATAGTGGTTGTACAAACCATATGACTTATGACTGATAACTCTTCAAAGAACTCAACAAAACTGGTATCTCTAAAGTCCAAATGCGGAATGGAGAACACTTTACAGTAAAAGACAAAGGAACAATTGTTATTAAAAGTCATTCAAGTTTAAAATTAATATATGATGTTTTATACGTCCTTGATATTAATCAAAATTTGTTGAGTGTTGCTTGTTGGGAAAAGGCTATAAAGTGTTATTTGAAGATAAAAATTATGTGATTAAAGATATAAACAACAAAGAAGTGTTCAATATTCATATTAAAGACAAGAGTTTTGCTTTAAATTTGGAGAAGGAGGAGCCAATTATAAATGAAAATATAAGTGAAGAGCACAAAGATGCATGTCTTCAAAATAAGTTTGATGATCAAGAAGAGAATGAAGATGATGAAAAATCACCTTCAAAAGAGAAGTTCGAAACAAATGCTAAAGTAGTCTCACTCAAGAAGGATTGCAATAAAAATCAAAAAAAGAAGAAACTGATCAAAAAGAGAAAAGATAGATTTTGAAATTCAAATTTAAATTAGGTGATAAAGATATTCAGTCAAGAAGGAGTGTTGGGAATATGCCTAAATATCTTTAGGAGAATAATTTGGTTTTTTATAAGAATATTTTATTTATATTTCAAATATTTAGATTTAATCTGTTTTTATTATTTTAGAATTTTTTTCTTTGTTTTTAGAATAAGATAATATCAATATTTGATTTTGTATGACAATTTTCTCTATAAATAAAAATATCATGAATAAAATTAGATCATACTCCTCTGATAAAAAATTATATCTTTACAAAATATAAATATAAAATAACCCATAATACCAACCAATCTATATTATATACTATGTTCAACTAATTGTGTTAAATGTCCCCTTAATTATACTCTTTTTTTTTTCTTCACTTTGTTTGGTTAATGGAAGAAAGTGAGAAAAAAAATAGAATAGAAAATGAGATGATTATTTAATTGTTTGGTAGAAAAGAAAAAGAGATAAAAAAAAAGTGAGAGGAAAGAAAAGAATATACATTAAACTAGCATAAATACCCTTAAGTAAAAAAATATAAAATATAAAATAAATAAAATCAATAAAAAGTCGTGGTAAAATTTAGGATAAATTTAAAAATGAAATTATTTATCTCATTATTAAAAATAAAATAATTTTTTTATAAAATAATGCTTTTATTTTTATTTCTCGTAAATACAAAGGAAAAAATTATAATTTTAACCATATTCCTCTCTTTATTCTTATTTTCTTCCCAAAATAGAAAGAAAGAATTTTAATGTGGGATTTTTTTCAAGCCAAACAAAAAAAAAAAGATTTTCAATAAACATTCTTTCTTCACTCTCTAATTTTTTTTTTATACCAAACAAAAGAAAGATTTACAATAAATGTGTTTTCTTTATTCTCTTTTCCTTTTGTTTTTTTACTTGCATTCCAAACAATGCGTAAAAGATAAAGATGTTGCATTTTACTCCATTCTAATTCAAACAAACATCTCATTAGTAGGGTGATGAATAACTATGTGAACTTTTCAAAGACACGCTTCCTTTATATTATATTATTACAAGACTTTCTTTAAAGAGAACCCATTATATAACAAGTGACATGGTGAATTTGGTATGTGGTACATGAGATTATTTAGAGAATTCTCTAACTATGACAATAATTAACAACTAATTTTTAACACTCACTAATTTTATAACTTTGAAGGATACAATAAATATTGTAGTATTATTATTAGAGATGTGACATGTATTTAAAGCGTATATTTAGCTACTGAGAATGCAATTTGCAAAATGGCTCGAGTTCTCTAATATGTAATTAATGTAATATAAAATATAAAAAAAAATGCTGACAAATCTCATGCAGAAATCAAGAGGACATGCAATATAGAGTATCATCAAATATAAACTGAAAAAAAGAGTTAGAAGTTGAAGGTAGGCTGCCTTACACCAGCATCACAAACCATCTGCTAGATTCTATATACGTTGTTAGTTACAAGTGAAGCCTAGGAAATTATCAACTTTAAACATCTGAGGATTGAAGTAGAGGAAGCTTGTGACTACCGAATCTTCCTGAGTATTTGATTGGCATAAGAGCTGGATCATTATATGCATTGGCCAACTTATCATAAAATTCAGACATGTTAGGGTTATTTTGGTCTTGTCTATCCTTCTTGATCAAACACTGCAGGAAACTTAGTTTCATCAAAATGCATAAAGGGAAAAAGAAAAAGGAAACAATTCACAATTGGAACAAGAACAATCTGCTGTATAATCAACAAAAAAAATCAAATAAACTAGAATGAATTGTCAACCAATGTACCTCAGCAGGATAACCCTTGAAAATAGGAAAGAACCGTTTCTGGCAATACTCATTGAATAGAAGTGTGAGAATAGGAAGGGGTAGAGTCGAGGCTGATGCTACTGGAAGCTTCTTCAACCCAAATATCCCAATTACTATAATATGCATCAGCACCAATGAAAAAATTGTGTAGTTATGCACTATAGGCCAAAACTCTCCTCCAGTCTGGTGCTTGGCCACATAAACATTTAAGAGCTGTCATAGAAAGATATTCAAGATATTACATAAGAACTTTAGTAATCACAAGAGAAACAAATTTTTTTAAATACACAATGAAGCCTTCTACCAAGTTTCATCTTTATATAGCTATGAACTTTCCCTATTTTGCATCTAGAATTATAATAGAGAGAACCAAAACCAGAAGAAAATAATTTAAATTCATTGAAGCAACTATAAGCATTAGATGGAAACATGTTCAATTTCTTTTTCTCGAGCCTTTATGCAAAGTTTAGGGGACTGAGGGCAGGGAAAGTAGTGGACAACATGTTGACTGATAACACATAGCACCCATACAATAATTTTCTCCGAGAAGAGTCTCATTTATAGATTCCATTTCTAGTCCATTGAAGAACATAAATGTTTAAGAGAAAGAGATCAAACAATAATGATATCACAAGATATAGATAATTTTATTGTACAATATCATTTTATCTTTGTTTTACATTGCACATGCTAATGTGATACATTGATTACTAACATGACATATCACAGATATGAATTGATGATGTGACATAATGTGGATTGATGATAACATGACACATTGATTTTAGATGTGGATTGATCATGTCAATGGTCAAGTAACAATGTTAGACGATCAACTAATAGAATGATAAAATATACAAAATTTTAAAAGTTGGATGATAAATGGTGCAAATTTAAAAGTTGGGTGGAAAAATTTACAAAATTATTAAACATGAGTGACAACAAGTGTCATTAAGCCTATAAAAAAAGCCACATCATTAAGTTTTAGTTGCTACACAGTAACACCATATGTCTGACAAACTTTTATTATGATCAATATCATTGATAATATTTAATTGCATCATCTCAAGTTTGCTAAGTGGCCACTTAAAATAAACAGGTAATATTTTTGCCATGTTATATTAAATACATAGCAAACAACAAACAAGGAAGATAAATGAATATGTGGGAAAGGGAAAAACAAAAACAATTTACACACCTGGTTGCGGTAAATGATGTATCCTAAACAATAGTAGACTAAGAGAAATGGAAGTATTAAAGGAGCAAGGATGATGTATGTAACACCAAGAAGACCAAAGAAAAGAATCCTGGGAATTTCGCTGTGGTAAGGAATTGATGGTGCCTCAAAATCATCACCAGATTCATCACTATCTCCAACAAAAAATATGTTAATATAATTGTAAAGAAGTGGAATCAATTGAAAGAGTTCTGATGCTATATTAGTCCATCCGAATGCCACAACATATGCTATGAAAAATGATGCCTGCACCAAATATGAAATATAATATATGAATTTCCTATCTTCCAATTCATGCAATAATATCTTATGCACAACATAATACCTACAAGTAAATACATGCAATGCAAAGTAGTAGTAGATAAAAAACTATTTATAGTGAGTGAAAAGAAAACAGAGAGATAGAAACTCAACATTTAAGAAAGGAAAAATTCTACAACCTCCAACAACGTATTCCAAAATACGTTCCGAATCTTTAAAAAATTAATTTAAATTATAAAATATTAAATTAAATAATTATTTAATAACAAAAATATTAATATTTTAAATTTTCGGCCGATGTTTCGGATACTTTTCGGAGGCTGTAGCACTCTTCTTAAGAAAGATGTCTAATCTTGCAACAAATCTGAAATTAAAACTCACTGAAGCTGCCATGAATAGAATATAACTATTATAATCAAAGGAAAAAAATATCAATAACAAGTGAAAGCGAAAAATATAATCTTCAATAAGCAAACATTCTACTCCATCAATATAGGCTAGAGGGCAGAATAAACAGTGGTTTGTTGTATTCTCCTTATTCTCACCAAAACCTTCATAAATCATTTAATATAAATTTCTAGAAATTGGAAGGGAATATCGGAATAAAATATTCTCAAAGGACCGTCACAAATCCTCCCTCACCCATGCATTTCTGAGATATAACAATTTTCCTAGCTTCTTTCTAGGTTTCAGCTCATTTTTATTGCAGACAGGTAAGGGAAGTTCCTTTGAACTGACATTGTCTTTTTATCATCATTTTTCTTGGGGTTTCTTGTTCTCTTAATAACTTCATCACAAAAAAAAAATTATAGACTTCTCATGAAACTAAAATGATTTTTCAAAACATCAGGAAAATACATATAGTACACAAGGAAAAACATCTCACCATGTAGAAAAGAGAATGGCTGATAAGCCTTGAAAGATTACAACATGGAAGATTTTCCTCACAGTATCAAGTTCACTTTTGTCATTTTAAGGAAAGTAGTCCCTCAACATGGTGATACCTTTAGAAAATATTGCACAAATTTGTGTAACTAATGAAATAAGTCATTATTCTTACTTGTGCTGGTACAGCTTCGGCTAGTACTCTGGGAAATTCTTTGGGCTCAAGAAAGATATTCAATCGATAGAGAGCTGACCCTGATAATACATTTGCAAGGAAAATGTTCCATATGCTAAACCATAATACTTTACAGCATGCACTTTTTTGTATCTGACTCCATGATATGTATCCTTGCAAGGATGAAAGCATGATCATAATAGGTGGCACAAAGAACAGAAACATCTGAAGAATCAAAATGGGAAGGTATCCTGTTATAACTTGGCTGACAACTGCCCTGCAAACAAACATTAGGAAACTGTACTTCAGTTGCAAAATCCGTACAACGGGCATTAGTCTTTCCCAAAGATGTGCACTTAAATTTTGGCTGAAAAATAATTCTCATTTCTCATGCAATGCAAATGCACAAATGTTTATATATTGATCTGAATCTACCATGATAAGTAGGAAAAGTTCAACGGGAAACATTTCCAACTTACATTCTCAATATGCATCTCAGAGAAGGGAACATTGTTTCCAACTGATCAAGATGGGTAAGACCTTGTACTAAAGCAACTGGGATTAAAAATAGAATTGTAAGAACATTCCAGGTAACATAAGCTACCAACTTGCTGATCCATCTTCTAATGAATGTGACAGAAAAGAAAGGCCAATAAACATCATGAGGCTCTGGGGCTTTCTCAGTAATCCAGTCTGTGGGATCAATACCTTCTTGAATGTTTAAAGCTATTGCAGCACCAAACCGTGACTTAAATGAGACAAAGGCTGCTGGAACTTCCTTTTAAATTGAAAGCAGTTATTAAACAACTGGATATATTAGATTTTCAAATTAACCATAAAAAATATTATATTTAGCGTAGGATAGAATATCAATGCACAAAGCTTTTAAAAATCCAAATCTAGTAGTCAACAGATAATTTAAAGGAGAAAGCAAAGGGTACAAAATCAAAACCAAGCCTGATCACGAGTCACACAACTAGTTTGATTTTATTGGTTGAAGTTTGGCATTGAGCAATAAATGGGTAGATTAAGTCTTTCAAACAAGACAAATAAAAAATTTCAGTTCAGCATATGGTTGACAATTTTGGAATTCGATGTTTCACGTCCAAACCGAATATATCTTTAAGGTTTTTTATTTTGGTCTTTTATTTTTTTCAGGATAAATTTGTGCCAAATGATTTTGAGAAGTATCTTTTTCTTGACAATCAAACTACGACTACAAGTATCAGACCCTAAGATTCGGAGCCACAGTTTGATTGTCAAGAAGAATATACTTTTTTTTGAAATTGAACGAGACACTAGCTAATGACTGTGAACAATTTCTCTCTTGGTCAAAACATGTTGATGCCCAAGTGTTGGTTATGAATAATGCTATCTTAAGGGTCTATAAATCAAACAGATGGGCCATATACCTTGATTCATTATGATAACTTTCAAAAGGCTAGCGCACGGTGATCCTGGATATCTAAATTTTGCCCGAGTACCCTGCACCCGTTGTTCCACACCCAAACCGAAAACATCTTTAATGACTTAATTACACATTTTTCACCAAAGTTTTACAATCATGAAAGTTTTACTCTCAAACAATTGTTCACAGATCTTGCCCCTCAATTTTTAGAAAATATCATAAACTCTCCCCATGCAGAAAAAATGTCACAATTAAGACAATTTTGTGAGTTTTTCCTTTATACTGTAACAATTAAGACAATTTTGTGACAAAATTTTCTTTAATACATCACAATTTTTTATGTTGGGAAAATTTGCAATATTTTGTAAATTAGAACATAATTTGAGAAAAAATTTCTTAAAAAGGGGCAAAATTTGCCGAGAGGCAAAATTTCTAAATATTCTTTATATCCTATTTGGCATATTCTCGATAACTAACTCCTATATTGATGATAATATATTGAAATCCATTCATCTAATGTCAGGAGTTGCCAGTATCTGGTTCTCCTATTTTTCTCCCTTATTTATATTTTATTTTTCCAATCTCTTTTAAAATAGAACCGCAATTTGAAGATGGAGACATGGAGTTGTATAAATATTGTGCAACCACTGCATCAAGCTGGTGTCAAATGGGTAGGTAATGATCAGAAAAATTATAACACAATTTTGGTAATATTTTCACTTACAAATGATTTGATTTGAATTGATTATTTAATGAAAATGATTATCCAATTATTTGGCTGTTGTAGATAGGGTGTAAACCACACCAGATATAAAAATCCATATTGGAAACAGAATTAATTATTACTGAAGTCCTGAAGGTTATTAATGCCTAGACATGATAGTTAGTTACCTTTCCTGCCAATGAAGTTTGTTCTATTCTCACATTATCTGCAATGTCTCCCAATGTCTTTTCATAATGATCTAACATATCAACTTTGTGGCCAAAAAGTCCCAAACATCCATCACGTCTATGCCGTTGAGGAGCATTATCTTTATTTTTCAGTTGGGTAAGCCTTTTGTACAGTCTCTCAGCATCAGTCTGTGAGGAATAAACTTTCAATAATAAAAGAGTACAATATTGGCCTATAGGTAATACTGAAAGAAAAAAAAAATGTACTGAGGTACAACCAAGTGTTTCTAGGAAGTTCAAAAACCTTCACTATATAAAATTTTCAAATCCAAACCCATCACCACCCCTGCCTCTGAAAAGAGAGAATTCTTACAAAATAAAATATTTAATTGATAAAAAAAATATATTTAAACAGATAGCAAAGAAAAACTACTTATGCAAAGCCTACCAAAACATCAATGGAACTACAAACTTCACATTTTATCTGAGGAAACAAGATTTAATATCTAATAGAACCTCCTAAGACAACCCATAGGGTTGGCTGCAATAGAAATATAACTATAACTGTTATAGATATAAAAAAAAAAATACATGAGCCATTGCATAACAACTTGAATTTTAGAAAAGTTGATCACCAGAGTCCTTTTATGACCAAGTGGTGTCAAGTTCATGGCACAGAATGCAAAGAAAGAACTCTCTAAGAGAGAAAATACTCAATTGAGTAATAGAAATGATATTGATTGATCAGTGCCATGAGAGCTTACATTGATAGCTATTTATAGGAATCAGAAACAAAGAAAATACAAATCATAGAAGCTGGCAATTTAGAAAAACAGAGGGGGTGGTGGTTGCTTTGTGGAAAAAGAAATTCGGTGGTTGTCATTGTTGACAATGGTGACTGGCATGTGCTGGCATGTGGCTCATGTGCTGGCATGTGGCTGGCATAGCTTTCCAGATCATTCTCTCGGGGTTGGAAAAGACTCGTCCTCGAGTCTAAGCGTCTTCCTCATCGAAGTAGGGTGAAAGGTCTGCGACATTAAATGTAGCAGAAACACCGTAAGAACCTGGTAGCTCGATCTTGTAGGCATTGTCATTAATCTTCTGGACTACGCGGAATGGACCATCAGCTCGTGGCGACAGCTTGGCATTGGACTGTTTTGGAAACCTTTCTTTCCGCAAATGAATCCACACTAGATCGCCTTCCTTGAATACCTGTTGCTTCCGGTGCTTGTCTCGTTGAGCTTTGTACTTTGCATTTTGCTTTTCAATCCTAATTCTGGCTTGCTCATGAAGCTGTTTAATTTCTTTGGCTCTCTGGTCAGCATCAGCGCTGAATTGACTCTTGTCTGAAGACGGAACCAAGTCTAAAGGGGTAAGAGGTCGTGCACCGTAGACGATTTCAAAAGGACATTTACCAGTAGCTTGATTAGTGGAATTGTTGTAGGCAAATTCCACTTGAGCTAGAATCTGATCCCAATGGCGAAGATTTTTACCTACAAAGCTGCGTAGTAAGTTACCTAGTAGCCTGTTGATAGCCTCTGTTTGACCATCTGTCTGTGGATGGCTAGCACTACTGAACTGCAACTTCGTACCCATCTTTTTCCATAGAGTTCTCCAAAAGTGACTCAGAAATTTAACATCTCTATCTGAAGTGATGGTTTTAGGAATTCCGTGTAGGCGAACAACTTCCCTGAAATATAAATCAGCAATATTAACGGCATCGTTAGTCTTTTGGCATGGAACGAAATGTGCCATCTTTGAAAATCTGTCCACAACCACCATAACAGAATCTTTTTGTCTTTGGGTTCGTGGAAGTCCTAGGACAAAATCCATGCTGATGTCTTCCCAGGGTGCAGCTGGTACCGGTAATGGTAAGTAAAGGCCAGTGTTTTGGCTTTTGGATTTAGCTAGGTGACAGATTCTGCAACGTTGAATGTGGCGAATGACATCTCTCTCCAGCTTAGGCCAGTGAAAATTCTCCTTGATGATAGATACAGTCTTATCTCTACCAAAATGTCCTGATAATCCTCCAGCGTGTGCTTCCCAGATAATGGCTTCTCTTAAAGAGCAACGAGGAATGCATAAAACGTTGTCTTTAAATAGAAAACCTTCATGACGATGGTAATGTTGGAATGGCTGATCTTCGGTAGACTTCCAAACAATGTTGAAATCTGGATCGTCTTGGTATAATTCCTTGACGGTCTCGAAGCCAATGACTTTTGTTTGCAGAGTAGTGAGCAAGAAATGACGTCGGCTTAGGGCATCAGCAACAGAGTTCTGCTTTCCTGACTTGTGTTTGATCAGGAATGGATAGGCTTGAAGGAACTCAACCCATGAAGCATGCCTGCGGTTGATCTTTTGTTGTGAACTCAAATGCTTGAGAGCCTCGTGATCAGAGTAAAGAATGAATTCTTTGGGAAGCAGGTAATGACTCCAGTGCTGAAGTGCTCGTACAATGGCATAGAACTCCTTGTCGTAGGTCGAGTACTTTAGCTTTGCATCATTTAGCTTTTCACTGAAGAAAGCTATTGGTTGGCCTTCCTGGCTAAGAACTGCACCAACACCAATGTTAGAAGCATCACAATTTACTTCAAACACTTGATCAAAATTAGGAAGGGCCAATACTGGAGCATTGGTCAGGTGGTGCTTTAATTCATTGAAGCTTTCCTGAGCTTGTTCTGACCATTGGAATTTATCACCTTTGATACAGTTGGTGAGTGGAGCTGCAATTGTGCTGAAGTTCTTGATGAACCTGCGATAAAAAGAAGCCAATCCATGAAAACTTCAGACATCGTGAATGGATTGAGGAATTGGCCAACTGTTAATCGCCTCGACTTTGCTGGGGTCCACTTTGATACCGTCACTAGAAACAATATAACCAAGGAATATAATTTCATTGGTTAAAAATGAGCATTTCTCAAGGTTGGCATAGAGTTTCTGCTCCCGTAGAACTTCTAACACCTTCTGTAAGTGCTTCAAGTGCTCCTCCTTGCTTTTGCTATAAATCAGGATATCGTCGAAGTAAACGACTAAAAATTTTCCATTGAAAGGCCTTAGTACCTGATTCATCAGTCGCATGAAAGTACTGGGAGCATTGGATAATCCAAACGGCATGACTGTCCATTCGTATAGACCATCTCGGGTTTTGAAAGCAGTCTTCCATTCGTCACCTGGTCTAATTCTGATTTGATTGTAGCCACTGCGAAGATCAATCTTTGAAAAGATAGTGGCGCCATGAAGTTGATCCAACATGTCATCGAGCCGTGGTATTGGAAAGCGATATTTGATGGTGATCTTGTTCACAGCTCTACTGTCCATGCACATCCTCCAAGTTCCACCTTTCTTTGGAACTAGAATAACAGGGACAGCACAAGGACTGACACTCTCTTGAATCAAACCATTTTTCAATAATCCTTCAACCTGCTTTTGTACCTCTGCATGTTCCTGAGGGCTCATTCTGTATGCAGGCTTGTTAGGGATCACGGCTCCTGGTACAAAGTCTATGGCGTGTTGTATGTCACGCATAGGCGGTAGTCCTGGAGGAATTTCTTTGGGAACAACATCTGGAAATTTTGATAAGAGTTGAACAATCTCTGCAGAAGGTTTAGTTCCACAATTCTGTTCAAGTACTAATATAAATTCCAGATTACATACCTCATCTTTAGGCACCTTGGTGACTAAAGAAACTAAGGGAACTGTTTTCTTTTTATCCTGACTGGTTTCTTCGGGAGGCAGTGGAGCTAATTTGATCTTTTCTCCATCCTTGGTGAAGGAATATGTGTTGGCGTAGCCATCAAATTGAGCTCGTCTATCATATTGCCATGGCCTTCCTAAGAGGAGGTGACAAGCATCCATGGGGATGACGTCACACCAAACTTTGTCTTTGTATTTTGAACCAATGGAAAATGAAACAAGACATTGTTTGGAAACCTTGACTTCGCTTCCCTTATTGAGCCATTGAAGTTTATATGGGTGTGGATGGACTTGAGTTGGCAGCTTGAGTTTCTCCACCATGTAGTTGGATACTACATTTTCACAACTTCCACTGTCTATGATGACGTCACAGATTTTACCATTACTGGTGCAACGAGTGTGGAAGATGTTGTGCCTGAGCCAGCGATCGTCTTTTGTTGGCGCTGTGTGCAGACTTCGCCTTACCACTAATAGCTCTCCATGATCGGCAGGCGTACAGTCTTCGTCATACACAGGTTCAATGTCTGCTTCTGATTCTTCCTCTGATAATTCATGTGGTTCTTCTTCAATGATGGTGAAAGCCTTTCGATTGGGACAGTCGGAAGAAATATGTCCAAAGCCTTGACATTTGAAACATTTTATAGTTGATTTGGATTGTGGGGCAGGTTTGGAGTTGTTGTCTTTGGTATTTTGGGCTGGTAGTTTGGAGGTGTTGGACCGGGTGTTTTGGGCTTTACTGTTATAAAAAGGATTTTTGGATGAGGATGGTTGATAAGGGTTTTTAGAGTAGGAAGGGCGGAACGGGTATTTGGATGTGGAGGGTTGGTCTCGAAGAGTGGTGGAGAGTTGTTTTTCAATTTTGATGGCAAGTTGTACTACATCATCTAAGTCCTGGTACTGTTGTAATTGGACTTGGTTGGCTATTTCAATGTTTAGTCCACCAATAAAACGAACTATTTTTTGTTCCTCGTCATCTTTAAGGTCACATTTCATTACTAACAACTCAAATTCCTGGGAATATTCTTCTACTGTGCGTGACTGTTGAGACAGTTTGTGAAGCATCATATAGTTTTCTTGCTTATAGTGGAAAGGTAAGAACTTACTTGTGAGTTTCTTCTTCATCTTCTCCCAAGATTTGATCTTTTCCTTCCCTGCTCTTTCACGCTTCTTGTTGAGATTCTCCCACCAGATGGATGCATGCTTCTTCAATCGGATAGCCACCATTTTGACCTTGAGTTTATCTTGAACATCATGCAGGTCAAAAATTCTTTCCACCGTTCGGAGCCAATCCATAAATTCGTCAGGTTGTAATCTCCCTTCGAATTCAGGTATATCTACCTTGAAATTATGAAAACGATTGGTTTGTTGTGTCCTTGACACTTGGTGACTTCTAGAGGAATAAGAAGATGAGGAATCACTGTTGTCTGACTCATGATTTGGTTTATTCCTCAGCTGTTCAAGTTCAACTCGTTGACTTGCAACTGTTTCTTGAAGCTCTCGCAGTTGCCTTTTCATTTCCTCAAATTCGATATCTCGAATGGTCACATCGTTTTGCTTTCCACGAACCATGGTGAAGGTGGATAGGAATAAAGGGGTAATTTAAGAGGTTAAAGGGGTAATATGGGAATTTAGGTTAGGGTAAAATGGTTTTTGTAGAAAAGGGCAATTTTGGAATTTTGAAAATATAAGGGCTAAATTGTAATTTTAGAAAGTTTAGGGGCAAAAATATAAATTCAGAAAGTACAGGGGTAAAAGTGAAATTTCAAAACTTACAGGGGCTTTTTTGCAAATTATGAAACTTTGGTCAAAGTCAACACTGAAGACACGTGGCAGAATATGGTTGGTCAGAGGTGGCAAATGAGGGTTCTCAGTCAACGTTGACCACTTATACGTGGCGTCTCCTGAGTGGCTGATTAAAGATGACGTGGCGCTTATGTGGCGATGACGTCAGCTTGTCTTCAACCTCCAGAAATTCCGGTGACCGTCAAATTTTCCGGCGAACTTTTCCGACGAATTTTCCGGTGACTTTCCGGGTGGTTTCCGGCGATACAAACTATCGTTCCCAAGGTTTTGGGACCTTCCGGACGCTTCTACGGGGTCGGTTTTTCGAGAAAAGGCCTCTAAGGGTGGGTTTTCGGGACTGGCCGAATTTCCAATGGATTTTCCGGCGACCGGAAAGTTCCAAATCTCTTTTCTAATAAACCCAAAGGCGTAGGAAGCTTCGGAACCTTGCTCTGGTACCAAAAATGGCACAGAATGCAAAGAAAGAACTCTCTAAGAGAGAAAATACTCAATTGAGTAATAGAAATGATATTGATTGATCAGTGCCATGAGAGCTTACATTGATAGCTATTTATAGGAATCAGAAACAAAGAAAATACAAATCATAGAAGCTGGCAATTTAGAAAAACAGAGGGGGTGGTGGTTGCTTTGTGGAAAAAGAAATTCGGTGGTTGTCATTGTTGACAATGGTGACTGGCATGTGCTGGCATGTGGCTCATGTGCTGGCATGTGGCTGGCATAGCTTTCCAGATCAGTTCATATCCAATATACATTTCAGGTAAGTTATTTAACTTTGCCAAGGAGTCATTACACCTTAAAGCTTAAATTATTGCTCATCTTAGATACTAATTGTTAGAATTATAGAATTCTGAACAGAAGATCTAAATCACAGAAGTAGTTTTAAGTTTTGTGGGAAGCACTAATGAATTATTATGAAATTTAATGTGTTTAATTTGAATCTAACTACCACAAGAGTAAAGTTAATTCAATTAAGCACGGTTTTGTATCTTGAAAGGGAACCTTTAACTTTTAATTAATTTCTTTAATTATTTTAATTAATATTTTTAAAAAATTAAATGCAGTTGTTTTGAAGATAGTGATGGAAGATCAGGAACATTCCAAAGGAAGTTACACAGAGCAGAGTACTAACTTCTATAAATAACAATTTGTTAGACAGCTGTGGCGGCCAGCACCGAAAACACTTTCGGTGATTTTTGATTTTTAAATCAAAAGCGGGTCCCACATAATAATAAAATAATATTAAAAGTTTAGGAGAAATTACGAAAATGCCATTGGGACTTTCCTATAAATAGGGAAGCTGAAAACCATAATTTTCATCCCAAATCTTCTTCTCTTCTCTCTTCCTCTCTTATACACCTTGAGATCTGTTCTCGGTAGTAGTAGTCTCCTAATTCAAAGGAGTAAGTTATAGAGAGAGAAGTGTTGTAATTTCCTCCCTTTCAGTAAATAATATTTTTACTGTGGTTATTTTCTCCCTTGTCTCTTTTTACTCATCTCTTGTTTTAGCTGTGAGTAACTATTAAGCCTACTCTGGACCTAACAGTGGTATCAGAGCCACTAGGTTGTTTATTATTCCGCTGTGGTGTACATTGGTATAGTATCGGAGAAAATTTCTTAGTATGCTCTGTGGCTGCAGTATTGTCTGATCAGTCACATCAGAAAAGAATTATTCTTGTTACTGGATTTTATCATTGTTCCAGTAGGCGGTACTATTCTAGTGGAAGTTACTTAAGTCGGTTTAATAGAAGAAATTATGGCAGCAAAGTTTGAGATAGAGAAGTTCAACGGGAACAATTTTTCCCTGTGGAAATTGAAGATAAGAGCAATTTTGAGAAAAGACAACTGTCTTAAAGCAATTGAAGGCAGGCCATCAGATATTACTGATGAAAAGTGGAGAGAAATGGATGACAATGCTGTTGCCAATTTGCACTTAGCAATGGCTGATTCAGTTTTGTCGAGCATAGCAGAGAAGACAACTGCAAAGGAGATTTGGGACACGCTCGTAAAATTATACGAGGTCAAGTCACTTCACACCAGAATATTCTTAAAGAGGAAACTCTACACTCTTCGAATGAGTGAGTCCACAGCAGTGACGGACCACATCAACAATCTGAATACGCTATTTGCTCAGCTTTCAACAGCTGATTTCAACATAGTGGAAAATGAACGTGCGGAGCTTCTACTTCAGAGTTTACCAGATTCATATGATCAACTCATCATCAACATAACAAACAATAATGTTGTTGGTCGTCTATCCTTTGAGGATGTTGCCGGAGCTATTCTTGAAGAAGAGTCCAGGCGAAAGAATAAGGAAGACAGACTGGAAAGTTCAAAGCAAGCAGAAGCTTTGACGATGATGAGAGGAAGATCAATGGAACGTGGCTCCAGTGGGAGTCAAAATCATGGTAGATCAAAATCTCGAGGAAGGAAGAACCTCAAATGCTATAATTGTGGCATGAGAGGGCACATGAAGAAAGATTGTTGGCACAAGAAGAGTGGAGGAGGGAAGAATTCTGAAGCGTCAACCTCTCAAGGTTGTGTTGCTAGTACCCAAGAAGATGGAGAAATATTGTACAGTGAAGCAATAAGTTCTAGAGGCGAAAAACAACTCCATGAATGTTGGATATTGGATTCAGGTGCAACCTGGCACATGACTCCAAATAGAGATTGGTTTTGCACTTATGAATCAATCTCAGGAGGATCCGTATTTATGGGAAATGATCATGCTTTGGAAATTGCTGGAGTTGGTACTATCAAATTAAAAATGTATGATGGTACTGTTCGTACAATTCAAGGGGTACGACATGTGAAGGGCTTGAAAAAGAATCTATTGTCCATTGGGCAACTAGATGATCTCAAGTGCAAGATCCACGTTGAAGGTGGAATCTTAAAGGTAGTTAAAGGCAATTTGGTGGTGATGAAAGCTGAGAAGATCACATCAAATCTATACTTGCTTTTGGGAGAAACGTTGCAAGAAGCAGATGCATCAGTTGCAGCAATAAGTCAAGAAGAGGCAACGATGATGTGGCATCGTAGACTAGGACATATGTCAGAGCGAGGCCTGAAAATTCTTGCGGAACGTAATCTCTTGTCAGGGCTTAAAATGGTAACCTTACCATTTTGTGAGCACTGTGTGACAAGCAAGCAACATAGATTACAATTTGCCAAAGTAACTACAAGGAGCAAACACATACTTGACTTGATCCATTCTGATGTTTGGGAATCACCAGAAATTTCCATGGGAGGAGCAAAATATTTTGTATCATTTATTGATGATTATTCCCGGAGATTGTGGGTGTACCCAATCAAAAAGAAGTCAGATGTGTTCCCAGTATTCAAGGAATTTAAAGCACAAGTAGAACTTGATACTGGAAAAAGGATTAAGTGCTTAAGGACAGACAATGGAGGAGAATATATAGATGGTGATTTTCTGGCATTCTGCAAGCAAGAGGGTATCAAGAGGCAATTTACAGTTGCTCATACACCTCAGCAGAATGGGGTAGCAGAGCGGATGAATCGAACTCTTCTAGAAAGGACAAGAGCTATGTTGAGAACTGCAGGATTAGCCAAGTCTTTCTGGGCAGAAGCAGTCAAAACTGCTTGTTATTTGATCAATCGCTCACCATCAACAGCAATTGGTTTAAAGACACCAATGGAGATGTGGAGTGGAAAACCATCTAATTATTCTTCATTACATGTGTTTGGATGTCCGGTGTACGTGATGTACAACTCCCAAGAAAGAACAAAGCTGGACCCAAAATCCAGGAAATGTATATTCTTGGGTTATGCTGACAATGTTAAGGGGTATCGCTTGTGGGATCCCACTGCCCACAAGGTTGTTGTCAGCAGGGATGTAGTCTTTGCAGAAACTGAACTGCAAAAGGAGCAGGAGAATGACAGCACTATCAAAGACACCAGTATAGTGGAGATAGGAGGAAAGTCTAAAAAGGATGACACCTCTGAAGCAGAACAAGAGCATGAGGAACAAGAACCAGATGAAGCCAATGATGAAGAAGTTCAACAAATAAGACGTGAGAGAAGGAGACCATCTTGGCATTCAGACTATGTTATGGCAAGTCATGATGCGTACTGTCTCTTAACTGAAGAAGGAGAACCATCAACCTTTCAAGAGGCGTTGAGGAGTTCTGATGTTTCTCAGTGGATGGCAGCAATGCATGAAGAAATAGAGGCCTTACATAGAAATAAAACATGGGAACTTGTTGATCTTCCAAAAGGTCGAAAAGCCATTGGTTGCAAATGGGTCTATAAGATCAAACGTGATGGCAATGATCAAGTGGAGAGATATCGTGCAAGATTGGTGGTTAAGGGATATGCTCAGAAAGAGGGCATTGATTTTAACGAGATATTCTCGCCAGTTGTTCGATTAACCACAATCAGAGTTGTTCTGGCTATGTGTGCTGCATTTAATTTACATCTTGAGCAACTTGATGTAAAGACTGCTTTTCTTCATGGGGAACTCCAAGAAGAAATATATATGCTCCAACCAGAAGGCTTTAAAGAACAAGGAAAAGAAAACTTGGTTTGTAGGTTGACCAAATCTCTGTACGGTTTAAAACAGGCGCCAAGATGTTGGTATAAGAGATTTGATTCCTTCATTATTAGCCTTGGTTACAACAGACTGAGTTCAGACCATTGTACGTACTACAATAGGTTTGATGACAATGATTTCATCATCTTGCTGTTGTATGTGGATGACATGTTGGTGGTAGGCCCCAACAAAGATCAGATCCAAGAATTAAAGGCACAATTGGCTAGGGAGTTTGATATGAAGGACTTGGGACCAGCAAACAAGATTTTAGGGATGCAAATTCACCGAGACAGAAAAAACAGGAGGATTTGGCTTTCTCAGAAGAATTATTTATTGAAAGTCTTGCGGCGTTTCAACATGCAAGACTGTAAGCCAATTTCGACCCCACTTCCTGTCAATTACAAATTATCCTCAAGTATGAGTCCTAGCAACGAAGCAGAGAGGATGGAAATGTCTCGAGTGCCGTATGCATCAGCGGTGGGAAGCCTTATGTATGCCATGATTTGTACGAGACCAGACATTGCACAAGCAGTGGGAGCGGTCAGTAGGTTTATGGCAGATCCTGGTAGAGAGCATTGGAGTATTGTAAAGAGGATCCTTAGATATATCAAAGGAACCTCAGATGTTGCATTATGTTTTGAAGGATCGGAGTTTGTTGTCAGAGGCTATGTTGATTCAGATTTTGCAGGAGATCTGGATAAACGAAAATCTACTACTGGTTATGTGTTTACACTTGCTGGAGGAGCAGTGAGCTGGTTGTCTAAGTTACAGACTGTTGTAGCTCTATCTACTACAGAAGCTGAATACATGGCAGCTACGCAAGCATGCAAGGAAGCAATTTGGATTCAAAGGTTACTGGAAGAACTCGGGCACAAGCAGGAGAAAATTACTGTGTATTGTGACAGTCAGAGTGCCTTGCACATTGCAAGGAATCCAGCCTTTCATTCCAGGACAAAGCACATAGGAATTCAATATCACTTTGTTCGTGAAGTAGTAGAAGAAGGAAAAGTGGATATGCAGAAGATCCATACAAAAGACAACATAGCAGACGTAATGACAAAGCCTGTCAACACTGACAAGTTTACATGGTGTCAATCCTTATTTGGCCTATTGAAGACATAAGCAACATGAAGTATCAATGGTGTGAAGATATGATTAACTTAATCATAATCTTCAAGTGGGAGAAATGTTAGACAGCTGTGGCGGCCAGCACCGAAAACACTTTCGGTGATTTTTGATTTTTAAATCAAAAGCGGGTCCCACATAATAATAAAATAATATTAAAAGTTTAGGAGAAATTACGAAAATGCCATTGGGACTTTCCTATAAATAGGGAAGCTGAAAACCATAATTTTCATCCCAAATCTTCTTCTCTTCTCTCTTCCTCTCTTATACACCTTGAGATCTGTTCTCGGTAGTAGTAGTCTCCTAATTCAAAGGAGTAAGTTATAGAGAGAGAAGTGTTGTAATTTCCTCCCTTTCAGTAAATAATATTTTTACTGTGGTTATTTTCTCCCTTGTCTCTTTTTTACTCATCTCTTATTTTAGCTGTGAGTAACTATTAAGCCTACTCTGGACCTAACACAATTAAGGGGAATCTCAACACTATTTGACAGGATGGGATTTCATCCAACAATAAGGTGTTTAAAAAAAAGTACCAACACTCTCGTGTTGTTTTCACTGTTTTCCTTACGTCCTTGTAACCACCCATTTCAGAAGTAGAAAGGAAAATTCCACTGCTTTGTAATAGTGCAGCAAAGGTTTATCTTATTTGAGTAAGAATTTGTGGGATAGGCTTGTTTTCTTGGCTTCTCTCATGAGTGTTCTCAAGGAGTTTATTTTTGGTATGAACTCACCAGCTTTAGTTCTTTTCGTCCCTTTTTTGTCTGTTCTAGTTGTTTTCTTTTAATGTCCATCATCTTGCTTTCTCTTAATGGATTGTAGATATTGAGGAAACATATACTTTCTGGATTAAGAATTTGAGGCACCAAAACAGAAAAATAAACAATGCAAAATTAATCAAATTTCAAGAGAAAAGATTGCACCAATTAGTACCCCATAAAAGTGCTTACAACTAGAATTTGAAGTTTGCTGCTTCGACGAACAGCTGCATGTGAATGATAAGTTGAAGGGTGATACTCTTGGAAGAAGCGTCCAACAACATCGGAACAGGTGCTTCCAAGTGGAACAGGAATACCTCTTACTAATATAGAAAAGTGATGAGGCTGAGGCTTGGATGAATAGAAGCAAGCAATTCTTTTTGATGAAATATACGCATACTCCTGTATATGACATTAACATCAATCTTGAAATTCAATCACTATCTTTATAAATTATCAGAACTGGAAAATTTTGATGCATGTAGAAAGCCAACTTGAACAGAAATAACTTACATAATAAAGAAGAATGCAGACAACTCCAGTGAAAATATAAGTGGCACAAAAATGGATCCATAACCTTGAGAAAGGCCAAATCTAGCGATCAGAGTTACCATGTTATAACTTAGATAAAAATCAATAACACTAGTGAAGAAATCTTTCATTCACACAAATTGAGTACTTACAACAACAAACAAATAATTTTTTGTAATAAGTGCTAGGATGGACTTGCATATTTTGGGGAAGAAAATAAGTACTTAAAAACCAGGACTTCCTATTGGGAAAAATCCAAGTCCTACATCAACTAGAGATAAGATAATTTAAGTGTATATAAATGAGGAACAATCCTTACATTACAAGCCAGTTTTGTAAGGTTGAGTTAGACTTTTAATCCATTTTCTTAAGACTTCCCAATGTAAATGCATCAATGACAATGGTAAATCATTCATGCTAGCAGAGCTTCCTCTTCCATTCATGTGAGGACACAGGAAGATCGGATGAAGATTTGAAACCACAATGGTATAACATTTAATTGAGAAATGAAAAAATGATTGAGAAGATAATTGTTGAATGCAACCCGCAATTTCTAATGAATAAGTGATACCTAAAGACTAGAGAGTTAAAACCATCTTGATCCATAATATTCACCTGTTTGAACCATTGTTAACATTAGAAATACTGAAGGAATCCAAAGACTTGTTTTGAAAAACAGAATCATCACGAAGCTGACTCCCCATACAATTAATTGGAAGAAGAATGAGTAGCCCCACAATTCCACCAAAAGTAAATATTTTTAAACTGCACAATACCACAAAGAGGGGAAAATATCAGTAAACAAAAAAAAAAGAGTGATCCCTTCAAATAACATACAGCTTGATGACAGGAAATACAAAGACCAATACATATTTTGAAGAAATGCAGATATTAAAGTAGTCCGTAACTCTGGTTACATATGGATATATTATATCATATTGGCGAAAAAATTAAAAGTCAGTCCAAGTTAACTAATGAATATACATTTGAATCAGATTTACAAAAGCATATAATCAATAAAAGTCACCTAAATACAAATATTCGCATGAAGACAAAAGCATCCAAGCCTGCTGTTGATAAAAATTCTTCTTCAGAGGTCTCCCATGCTTTTCTCACCCAATCAGTAGTAGGTAACGAACGTTTTCCTTGAGAAACTAAGCGTGGTGCATAGACGGTAATATTACAAGGTTGCTTCCTCAATATAGTGTAGAGGGTGAAAAATATAGAACATAGGCCAAAGTTAATTCCAACTGATGTTAGAAGAGCAGAGAGAATCATTATTGAAATCTGGTTCAAAACCAGCAAATCAACTCAGTACACCTGACAACACAATTGTAGTCCTGACTCCTGAAATCAAATAAAATGAATAAGGAATGCACATCCAAAGAATAAATTTGAACCAGCCCATTATATTAAAGTGGAATCACAACAAGACAATATCACCTCACAGAAGAAGGAGAAAAAAGAAGAAAAAAAAAGCAACCATTGTCACTTAATTTTTTTTTTAAGAATACTAGCCATTCAAATGCACTTGTTGACGTGTGATTTTAGTTTTTTTCAATATATCTCCTCAAGTCCAATATTATTATGCTTGGTGCATAGATAATATGATGAGTGGTCTTCTGCTGTTAGCTTAGATAGCAGAGAATGTTACCTAGATAGATTAAGTTCTGGACTTTTCAAAAGTTAAGTATTGTATGTAGCATTAGTGTTTATGTTAATGTCCTTATATTGCATTTGCATTCAGCCATCAAGTTTGCGCCATCATCAACATTTGAGTCTATACAGTGCACAATATACTAGCAATGCAATGGACTGATTAATTATTGAACTTTTACAAGTATCTTGCACACAAATCTTCAATTAAGTTGAAAATCTATAAACAAAAACCTCGAGACATTCTTATTCTAGGCAAATACGATAACATAATGACTCGATGAGCATTATAGATAAACTAAAACCAAAAAGAAAGCTTATAGAGTCACAAACCCCGAGAACTGCGTTAAGGGCAGATTATATCTTTGTCAAATGTAGTCTTAAAAACTTCTATTAATTCATACATCCACTAATTCAACGTGAAGGTAGAACTGTGTAAGGTTGGTACAAGATTGCAGTTTCATATTTCAACATTTTTTTTTCATAGATACACAGTGTTTTAAAACTGACAATGGACTAATCTACGCTGTCAGGACAAGTCTTAGAACTACTAGTTCGAGAGGCTCGTTATCAACGGGTTTCCTCGTATAATATTTCAACGAGTTTGCGCCGATATATTGAGAGATCACGAAACGGATCTGCATCCATAGATACCTTTGACCGTTTCTAACAAAATCCTAAGCTGTGCTGTTTCAAAAAAAAAATGTACTTCAAATAATTGCTCCATAGATCCTATATCTATCTATATATGCATTTTAGCATGGAACATGGAAGGATACGTTGCTTTACAAATCTTTGGTAGATTCATAATGAAACAAAGATCATATAGAGTATAGACCAAATGATAAAAATCGAAGAATTTGTGTAGAGAGAACCTGACTATGAAGCAGAAGAGAGAAAAATCATTGAGTGTTGCACGCAAAAATAACGATACAAATTTATACAAGGAATTTGTGTATGAACATGAACATGAACAAGATCGAGAACATGGGTCCCAACATAAAATAAAATAAACTACCGAGGTTGTTCTCCCGCATTTTTTGGTGGCGATCATGAAACCTCACGTCCACGTGTCAATGCCTCGTTTGTTTGTTTCTGTTGGCTTCGCCATCTTTCTCTTAATACACAAATAAACGTTGCTTTTGACACAGTGGTACGTGTTCGGGAACGAAAATGCGAAAGTTCCTTAATACGTGTTTTGGGGGTGAAAATATGAGTTTCTGTTCATTTTTTTCTTTCAAAGAACATGTGATCTTTGAGTTTGAGAACTACTATCAACGTTTTTTCCTTCTACTTAACCGGGATTAAAGTAAATTATATTGATGTACTTACCTTTGTGTGATGCATTAAATATATTATTAATTAAAAAAGTAAAACTAGATAAATATCTTTCTTTTACACTACCAAATAAATATCTTTTAAAAACTTGTAAAAATAATATTAAATATAATAAAACTTAGAGACATTATATTGTAATATAAAAAAAGTGTATAAGTTATTTAAGATAAGAAATGTTATAACACATTTCCTTAAACATACTTGTTAATTAGTTAAAATTTATTGAAAAAAAGATTTGGTGGATTTCATACCCCTATTTTATGATTCTTGTAATTTTCAATAAATTATAATTAATAAAAGTGAATGCATTAATATGAGTATGTTAGAATAGAATAACATTAATTGACATAAATAATAAGTAATAGTGGTCTGTGTCCCTTAATTAAAATGTCTAAAGTTTAAATTCTGATTATGTGAAATAGACTATATTGAAAAGGGAATTAATCACTTAATCACTACTTATTTTATCATGGTTATTCAAAAATAAAATATATTAGAGAATATGTTAGTGAATCTATTATAATATTACATTTTCTTATCAATATTTATGTTAATCGTGTAATTAAAAGACTATGTTGCAAGGTACTACACTTAGAAACCACTTTGGTTGGTCCAATTGTAGGTGTAGAAGTAGCATGTATAATGTGATCATTGTACAACTAAGAGTGTCAAATTGGGTGGTCCAATCAATCGGTTTGTCTATCCACCACTAGCTTGCAAAAAATAAAAATAAAAAATAGTGACGTAGTTTGCTTATTAAAAGTGGGTTAAAATTTTTGAATCACCTAAACTAAAAGAAAAATTATATCATCATTGACAATTACAAATTTAATTAAAAGATTTATTGTATTAATTTGTCTTTTAACTTCAAAGTTACAACGTAATATTAAATTAAAAATTATTAAAAATCTTTTTCTTTCAATTAAAATCACTATTTATTTTCAACACACAAAATCATAATAATAATTCTTAAGAACTATAACACAATTACTAATAATCATTTAATAATAAAATTATACAACATAAAATTTACAAAGTAAATATAAATAAATTTATAATGTCATGAAAAGATAAAAACATAAATCATTTTTCATGTTCAACTTAAGAACATTATATCAATTCTTGGAAGAAATCTCTTCCACTTTCTTGAGAAAGAAATCCTTTGCGATTAATTTAGAAACCATAATCTTTTGTATTGTAAAAATTGAATTACACAATTGATCTTATCCAAAATGGGTAGATTAACATAAATGATTGACTATTGGGATTGAAAAATAATTAAAATCGAATAGAAATTTACTTTTTTATGTAATAAAAAAAAGTGACAAATCGGTCTAGGATGCAAAAGTGATTTTTAAAATAATAAAAGTTTAAGATAAGAGCTTTGTTATTTAAGGGGGCTCAAACTTTTTCCTTCACATTAAGATATTATTATTAAAAAAATATCATATAGTATTATATATTTTATAATAACGTAATATTTATTATTAGAAAATATTTTTGCTTACATTATATATATAATATATATTAATATATTATTAAAAAATATAAATTATAGTGTTATAATATATAATATTAAATCTCATTCAAAAATTAATACTAAAATTATGTGTAATTATAAGAAATAAATTTATACTAATATAAAATATAATGACATTTTTTTATTTATTATTATATGTGATATTTCTTGTAGTGTTAACACAATGTTCAGTAAACTAGAGCTAATGCATGTTATGTCTTGCAAATATAATATACAAATATAATTTTATTATATTTTTTATTTTAAATTATGTTAACTATATAATTTTTTTAAGAAAAATTAATATAGATCAATTTATCAATTTAACAAGTGATCCTTCAGTTTAACTATTAAACCAATAAATCACTCTCTAGATTAGATTGATGATTGATTATATTTTAACAAAATTATTCTCTCTCACACAAAAATATTACTATTAGAAAAATAAATAATGTATAAAACTGGAGTATTAAAGATATGAGAAATGGTATATAGACACTCAAATCTTTTGGAATATGACATCATGCATTTCTCTATATTTTTCTCTTATTATTATATTTTTTTTATAGATAAAATATAACTCCTTCGTATCATATCAATTTTTATAAAAACAAAATAGTAGTATCTCTAGTCACGCTACTTCACATTTCTCTCTTCTAAAAACAAAAATGAAGGTGGAGGCACCAAATATTAAACTTGACACGTGTTTTGCGGATATGCATTCACGTAGAAGAGGGCGCAACATGAGTCATCCACGTCAAGCCTCAACAAAGAAACATGCAGCGTTGTCAACGTCATCGTCATCGTCATCCTACTTAACCTGCGCTGTTCCTTTTGTGTCTCCGGCAACCTCAGCTGCATGCTCAATTGTTATTATTATATTCATAGATATATAGATAGGTGACTTTGCGTATTGAAATTTTGTTGAGTTGAAGAGAGTTTGGAGAAAATGAGTGGGGAGTTTGAGGGATATGAGCGGCAGTATTGCCAACTTTCAGCTAATCTATCAAAAGCATGCATAGCAGCTGCTCCTCTCGATGGAGGTACTTCAATTTCCTTTTCTTCTATGCCATTTTTATTTTTCCTCACTTTTCGCACCTCAAATATATTTTGTTTAAGAGTTTAATTTTGATCAACAGTTCTGCAAGTGTAGAAGTTGTTTACGTATATCATGTGTTGACACTTTGTTGGTAGTTTTGATCATTGTAAAACTCAGTTACATATTGCGTCAGTACATGAGTGGACGATAATGCAAATATTTTGCAACGAGTCAAAAGTGAATCATATGTTTAATGCAATATACCAATGAGCTTTAACTCGATTGAAGTTGAATAATATGTGTGAGTATTGTAAATTTCTTGCTAATGTAATTATTTTTTCAATGATCAAAACCATATCTATCTATTTATAAGAATTTGGTTTATGTCAATAGTCCTCGTTGATAGTAAAAAACCTGAAATAATGCTCAAATTTTGTAATTTTCGAAGACTTGTGTGTTTCTGCCCCCATTATAGAGCAATTTCTTCTTCTATAAAATGGTTCCTGGTAGGTACCATAGTTATTTCAAATGCATTCTTCTTCATGCTTGATGCCCCTCCTCATTTTTTTATCTTTTTGTTACACTTACAGGGTGCTAGGTGGGGGAACATTTACTGCACTTTATTCCAGTCATCATCTTCGTTGTTATCAACATATAATAATGGGAATTCTAATACTCATTTTATTAGATAAGGTCATTTGGAATACCAGAAAATCCAATGGATTTTAAAATATTTCATCATATACCTTCTTAACAGAAAAATGACAAACATTGAAAATGTGATCAAGAGGAATGATTGAAACTTATGATTTCATGCTAGAGCAATGTGTATATATATACTTTTTAATTTGTTATTTTCTGTTCCATTTGTAGAGCAAAAGAAACAAAAAATTTCAGAAATAAAGGAGGGAATTGAGGAGGCAGAAGCTTTGGTATCCTCTTCACTTATATTTTGGGTTGGAAAGATACTTTCCTTTCTTATGTATTCTGGTTTTCTAATTTGGTCACGTCACGCTTATGAATTTGTAGATTCGAAAAATGGACCTTGAGGCAAGAAGTTTACAGCCGGACCTTAAGACTCTGCTTCTTGCTAAGGTGCGGGAGTACAAAGCAGATCTGAACATCATTAAAAGAGAAGTGAAGAAAATTGTATCTGGTGACTTAAACCCTTCTGTACGGGATGAGTTGTTGGAATCCAACACGACAAATGTTATGATGGTATGGCTCATTTTTTATTTAACATTTGTTACTGATGTTGAAGGACAATTCATTGTCCTCTGAAACCACTGCGAGGCAACAATTTGCTCTTCCTTTTCCTTTATGTTTTGTTTATATGCACTAATTGGTTAGTGGCTTACTATTGCTAAAGTGGCCTTTTCAAGCAGTCCATGTTACTGCCACATTAACACTACTAATCCCTTACTGACCAATTAGTTGTTTCATAAAATAAGGAATGTCTTAAAGCTATTTGAATGGGAGGGTCGTCAAGATTAGAATATATGGACTTAGATACTAGTACTTGACCCTCACTGACCAATAAGCAATTTTTCTGTATTTATTGTCTTCTGTTTTATATTTGCTTATGTTGAATAGCTTGATATGCTTTAGCTTCTTTCATTAAGGATGCATCAAGGTGAATGAAGCTTAGACTGTCATCTTCACCGAAAATTTTGAACATTTATAAATATTCTGTAGTATTCTTTTGATGTGTGAACTGCAACTATTCAAGAAGTCAAAACAGAAGATCAGTTATATTATATATATCAGTTTCCACATCAAGAAGCACAAAGAGAGAAATAGAAGTAATCTAATTATATATAAGTTGAAAAGAACAACTTGTGTTTTTGCCATCGTGCGTACATCTTCTAGTGAAGCATACATAAAAAACAATATAAACCATTTTTAAGGACAAATATAGAATTTACTCTGGTGTACAAAATGGTGATACCTTCAGATCTATTGTGGGAAATGATATTTTTACCGGCTGATACAATGATACTTGATTTTGATGATTGAGGTGATTCAACCTTCATTTCTGAACACGTTTCTTGGATTGACACCGCCAAATCTGACACCTATTGCTAATATGACTATAATAGGCATCAGCTGATCATAGAGAAAGATTAATGGTATCAACTGAAAGGTTGAACAAGTCTGGTGACAGAATTAAGGACAGTAGAAGAACAATGCTGGAAACAGAAGAGTTTGGCGTTTCGATTCTTCAAGATTTGCATTCACAGAGACAATCTCTACTGCATACACATGATTCGGTAACTTTGTGTTTTGTGTTGTTAATAAAATGCTCTTCAGAATTTCACTTTACTATTGCGTTAACTTAGTTTGGCATGCAGCATTTGTTTTACTTATACCTTTGGACTTTTAGTAATGCGAGAAATCAGCTCAGTTTTATCCGAGTTTTATACTTGCCAATTCTCATCTAGCATTTGTGGATTGCGTTTCATAGTTTTATTAATATTTTCTGCTCATGGGTTTTACTTGCATTGATGGTTATATTTCCTCATGGTAGCTTCATGGAGTGGACAATAACATCAGCAGGAGCAAGAAAATTTTGTCTAACATGTCAATAAGGATGAACAGGAACAAGTGCATCTTGAGCACCATTGGTGTGGTCCTGATTGTTGTTATCATCTTGATTCTATACTTCAAACTTTCATAATAGCTTTCCAAATCATTTCTAATTTGGTCATGAGACTTGGTCCATTCTCAATTTTCTATTACAAGTAAATTGACAGTGGTGACATACCTAATAGCAGTGATACAATGACTCCTTCAGAAAATGACAAACTCGAGGGATGTTTTGTCCTCCTTTGTTTCCTCAATTACCATTGTTCTGCTCTAGTTAATTGATACCAACAGAAAAATGTGCAAAAATTAGAAATTATTTCCACCTACAATCCTCCTATTTACGGTTTAATAATATATCTAGATATTAATACTTTGCGTTATTAAATTCCAATCGAATCGGTAAAATTAAATCGACCAAATTAAAAATCATCATGAACCGGTTTAAACTGCTTCAAACCGTGTAAAACCACGTTAATTCGAATAGTACTAGACGGTTCAACCAATGAGTCTGAATAACATTAGATCATTCAAACTCAATAACCGATGTGATCTTATTTGAATTTGCACTGATCCGAATGCCCATTTTCTGGCCTCGATTGATTTTGCAAAATATTTAAAATTGAGTCTCAATAATGAATTCCTACAATGGAAACCACTATATTTTGGAACTGAAGCTCTTATTATTCTATTTATTACACACTCAAAATTCTTCGATGAAGGAAAACGCACCAAATAGCACTTCCAATTCATCACTAACACTTCACGGATGAAAACATGGCATATTTTCTTAAGCCAACAAGATAATCGTATAAACTGTGTGATTGACTGTTTGGAACATTCTCATTAAATGTCCTCAGTAATTTTCAAGCAGAATATGGAATCCTGAGGGCCATCCTTTGAGCCAGCCAAGGTTTCTCTGGTTCTGGATCAATGAAAGGATGCGAGAGGAACTGCATAGCTTCTTCATCCAACAATTCTCTACACCATGTTACTCGTCTCGATGGACAGCAACCAGGTCCAAAACACCTATAGTTATATCATAAATTTACATCAAACTTCTTGAACTCAACAAAGAAATTTTGCATTCAAGGCAAGTAAAAAGTGTTTCCATTAAATATGGATGCCACACAACCTCCAGCATATTCATGATGTCAGTAGAACACATTAAATTATTTATTCAAATCAAACTACTTAAGTTTGAATCTTCTGGAAACATGAAGCAGTTTACTATCTGAATATAACAAAAACCTATATTTATAATGGTTGCAGACTTGCAGTAATCTAGAACTGTTTCATATCCTGCAAATCATAAAACAATCAAAATAGAAATTCGCATGTACTACCTGTATTCATAAAAGCAAGCACTTCTCTCATTCTCCACATTCCCCCAGTTATCCCAGCCATCATGCCTTATACATTGATCCATGTACGTGTATGCAAAGACCACCCTTCCAAAAGGTCCCCATGGTCGTCCAAGGCATGCATATGAATTTCCTCCATTACCTGTGATAACACATCTGCAATGGCACCAGAGACCACTCAAGTAAAATACTTGTAAGGAATCAAATGGTCCAAAACGATATAAGAAGGTTTCGTGAACAGGGAGACTTACGACCTATTTAGATCATGTTCCTATCAAACACATTCTTTTCAACACACTATTATTACCAACGCATTCACAATTTCACCAACCATTACCACAGCCATATTGCTCACCAAATCTCATCAGAATTTCAGTCATGGTTGCCTCTACAATCACCAATAAAAATTGTGATTTTTGTCACTGCCCATTTAGGCTATAGCAGTAAATTCTTTTGTTTACATAGATTTATACATAAGACATATTAGAACAGAAAGATATAGAATCCTGTCAGAAAACCAACTGGAGCCAAAATATGGAGGCATCTAATTACGTGGTTGAGTTGAGATACATCAGAATTTCAGACAGGTCAGAATATGTTAAACTAATCATTGCTCAAGCGGGTAAATTTTAGCTCCATCGTCAATTTTTCAAATCCATTTTTCCACCCTATTTTCTTCAGTACAACGCTCAAGATGGGTTGCCTTCCCTTCCTTTTCTAGTTTTCCATATAAAACCCCACTCCCAAACATATCCTAAGAAAAAACATGATCATAAGAACAAACTCTTTCCTTGTTGAACAGTTAAAGAACTTCTAAAGACTAAAACACAGTAATAGGTGGTAGATGAGATTGTTAACACTATAAAGTTGTCAATTACACACCTCAAGAATACATAACCAGTTGTTTCCTTAGATGATTTTCTGCCCTGTGCGGTTATGAAGCCTTCAGACTTGCAGTGGATGTGACAGTGCTCCAAAAGGGCAGTGCTATTACCAAAGATGAAGTCCACACTTCCTTCAATGTAGCAATCTTTCAAATATTGTTTACCATAATGCAAGTACAGTGTGTCCTGCACCATAATCATTGAAGAAATTTATCCACTTTTAACTTCGATAAAATGTCCTTAATGAAACAGAATCGGTTGCTTGAACATAAGACAAGCTACTCTGCTGATCATGGCCCCAAGTTAATTTAAGATACCATTCTTTTCAAGAAAATGAACCAGAAAAGTGACAATCATAACTTGCACTGGAATACATCCATCAAAGCTATCACTTAACCGATGCATTTTTAAAGATCATAATGTGAAGTTTTTGAGGTCTTAAATTTTTTTCAGCAATTCACATACATATATCACCAACACATAAAATCATGAAGACCAAACCTATTTAAACTAAGACAACAAGACAGAGGACCTCTGGACCTACCTGCCATCCAAGGAACCTGCAATTGTAGAAGGCACATCGATCTGCCGTTACTCTAATTGCAACTGCTTGCCCTGAACCCTGCCAGAAAGAGAAGGAAAAGGAAGGAGCAATGAATAAGATATTTCACAGCTTCTGCCTTTAAATATATTTATATTTAGTCTCCATCAAACATGATGTAGGTGTATAAAACACCAATACCAAACCATCTAATGAATTTACAACCAGATATTTGAGACAAGGAAAATGATAACTGTTAATGGATCTGTATTCTCTATCTTCAGCAATTGGCCGATTCAAAATGGAAAAGCTTCAAATTACCATTATTCTTTCTCTCAAATAAACAACACGTTCATAGCAAGGCAATAACAGGCCATCTACATGTATCAACTGTCAACTACTGACAAAGGGGAGGGAAACGATCCAAATTGAAAATATATTTATTCATCAAAGTGAACAAGTGATAACAAAGAAACAAGCACATGCAAAAACCTTGACAACAACAAAAACCTTATCTCACAAGGAGATGTCACTGTATATTAATTTTATCTAACATTTTGGATGAATCCAGTGTATCTCCAGTCGGGAGCCAAAGATTAATTCTCGGAGGTACTTAGATCCATTCAATGCTTGAGACACACCACAAGCAAAAACCTTGAAAACACTGAAATTTCATGACATAAGCAATGCATTACCTGAGGAGAAGAATTCTCAAAAGTAATGTTCTCAGCAATAAAGTCCTCCCCTTCCACAATGATACTTCCACAACCAAACGTCCCGGTCCCAATCAGCCTCGCAGGCTGCAACAAAAGTCGTTTTTTGACACACCCACAATTCAAACGAAGAAACGATCAGAACAAATTAACAATTTTGACACACACCCACTACCCGAAACGACGAGAAGATTTTAAAAGTGCGTACTTGGTGGTGATCAATTCCGGATGAAGTGTTGTTCCATGTGAGCACAGTGTCCTCGGGACTGAGAGCGGCGAAAGTGATGAAATTCTTGGTCTTGGGGACGTAGACGGGTTGGCGGTAGATTCCCGGCGAGATACGAATGACCGTCCGGCAAGTGTTGCCGAGCGGCACGGCGTCGATTGCCTCCTGCACCGTTCGGAAATCGGCGGTTCCGTCCTGTGCCACCGTTAATATGCAAACTGCCATTCTGTAAAGAGAGCGGATAGATTTTGGTGGCAGAAAGAAAACGGAATATTTAACGCACGAAACGAAAAGTGAGTCACTCAAATCTCAGAGTAACGTTCATAGAATGAATGAGAATAAAATGTTGTTTGGTTTTTGCTGTCTAAAAGGTAAGTGAGGTGTCAACAGTTACAGTGTTGCTGTGGCACGTTTTGGTTTCCTCAATCTCATCTACTAAGTACTAACTGCACTTCATTAGATTCCTCGGCGTCAAGGATATTTTTTAAAATAAATAAATAGCATGTTGTAACTTTCTTATCATAAGGCGTTGTTGAAAAGTTAAATAATTTTCCTCTAAATTTTTTACCTTAACTTTATATTACAGTGTAGTTTATTAATTAAATTAAAATTTAGTTGAAATTACTAATCTTATTATATCTATTTTATAAAAATAAGATATCTCGGGATTATATTTGAAATTGATAAATTATCTAAATGATTCATGTTAAATTAAGAAAATTCAATATCTAAACTTCTAAACAATTAATATAATAATTAATTATTTTTTTTATATATCGATCTTGTATATCTCACATAAATCTAAAAATAAAAATAACATGTTTAACATGTATGCATTTTACACTTAAGAAAATGTGTTGGTTGTATATTTGTTCCATAATTCAACAACAACCAAAGTTTGTAGTTAAACCTTGTGGTTAGCATGCTAATTCATTAATACTACTATATTATACCTTTATTGCTATTTTGACAGACAATTAAAAGGAAGGGGTGTATGGGTGTGTATATATTATACCTCTACTGCTATTTTGACATACAATTAAAAGGAATGTGTGTTTATTTAGGATTTATGTTCAGGAGAGAGGGGATAATATTCAGTAAAATAATAAGTTTAGAATTATAAAATGCAATTAGACCTCAATTAGATTTTATTTTATTTTTGTTTGTTCCTGAACACTGCACATAACAGTGACTAATCTCCTCGTTATGTTGGAGGCACGAAACACGAACCACCCCATAGTATCTTTCATAAGAAGATTGACTAACCCATAAGAATGAAATCTAAAATATGTAATTTAGGATCCCAATGAAACCCCCCTAGACGCTAGAAAATCTGCAACATTATTACCCTCTCGAACTACATGCAAAACACAAACATGTAACTCCTTTTGAATCCACAATCTAATAATAGAGACCATGGTAAGGTACGGGTGAGTGTCACTCACCCCAGGAGTTACAAATTGCACAGCCAACTTGTTATCACTCTCAATCCATATGAAACGATATGCTTGACTCCAAGCATTTTCTAGCAAAGAAAGAATCCCCCATAGCCCTACGTACCATCAGAACACTAAACAAACCAATATTACGAACAAAACTAAGGATCCATTTGGCATCCTCATTGTGAAACACACCAACACAACCCGCATTACGACCTCCATTTATAACTAATGCATTTGAATTAACCTTAATCTCGGGACTATGTGGTGGCTGCTAGAAGACTTTAACCGATCATGCAGTTCGACAAAGCAAACAATCCAATTGTAACCAAAGCACACCACTTGATGTTTAGTGACTATGAAACGCTCGCTGGCAAACCTCATGTGCTATACCTTGGGGCTGCAAGGCCTCACATGCAAAGATGAATTTATTCATGTGCTGCCATAACACATGAACACAGACAACAAAAATGAAAAACCATGGCAAGCCCCTATATTCAATCACTCGGCTAAGATTATCCTAAATCCACACCTTCAAACTAAGAGATATAAAGAAAAGCTTAGGGAGATGGGGACAGACTATGTTCCAAACTAGGTGTGCATGCTGACAGTCCTTAGCCATATGAAGGGATGATTCCTCATGGGAACTACAAGTCATGCAGATTGCACTATTTGTTATCCCCCGCACTTCACGAAAGCCATTGGTGAGGACATCATCATTGAGTAACTTCCAAACAAAGAGTGAATCACATGGGTGTAATAGTAGCCTCTAGAAAAATGGCCAAAAACTACTTCCTACCACCACATCAAAACCACACAGCAGCGCATACATAAATCTAGTAGAGAAGGTACCATCCAAGGATCTATCCCACGCAAACCGATCAAGACCAAGCTCCTCCATTGGTGGAAGCATACCGAGAATCTCAATAGAAAACTTGGGGGAGGGGGAGGGGAAATGATGGAACAGGGTAATATCCCATGAGCCATTTTGCATATATAAAAACTCAATGGTAGCTCCAAGTCCTCCAATATGGCTCATAGATAGCAACATCCTTGAGAATAAACCTGGAAGGGAGCCACTTGTCGGTCCAAAAAGGAACCATGCGCCCATTCTTAATAACCCAACGACCTCCCCTTAATAGGTCATTCCAAACTAAAGAAATACCATTCCACAAGTGTAACCCATGACAACCTCTACACACAATGGTGATGTTTTGTGTACCACATCCATACTTACTTTTTAAAACACGTACCCATAATGCCTCAGGATTGTTAATAAGACCTCAACTAATCTTCATGATAAGAGCACATGTCTCACAACTCAAGTCCAACAAGTTGCTTTGGCAGACAAAACTTATGCTAAGCAATAGTATGGCATTTATGACTATCTTGAACATCACCCCACATAAAACTACGAGTCAAGCTCTCCAACTTATGGCAAACTTGCTTTGGAAGGAGCATCATATGTGCATAGTACAAGTTGGTAATGCCACCACAACGGACTTAGCCAGAGTACACCGACCAACAAAGGATAGATTTGTTGCTCGCCAATTACTCAATTCATGTTGAGTTTTATCAAGCAAAAATTGATACGTGGCTTTCTTTTTCCTCCCATGGAGCAAGGGACCCCGAGGTATTTCCCCAAGTCGCTAGTAAGACAAAACCTCGAGATATGACTTAGTTCCATGACTAGAAAGCAAGGAATATTCCCAAAAACCAAAAGATGAGACTTAATCACAGACACTCGTTAACCTGAGGAAGCACAAAATGAATTTAAGCAAATATTAATCAAATCCATTTGGTTCACATAAGCCTCTGCAACCAAAAGTAAGTCATCCGCAAAAAATAAATGTGAGATACGCAGGTCATTCCTAGATAATTTAATAGGTTTTCATGTATTACATGCAACCTCTTGCTCATTCAAATGTGTAAGCCTATCCATACACAACACAAATAAGAAGGGTGATAGTGGATTACCCTAGCGGATCCCCCTAGCTGGGTAGAAACTCTCAGAAGGAACACCATTAAATGGTACCTACATGTTAACACAAGACGCGTAAGCCATAATGAACTGACAAAAATGTACTCCAAAACCCACCCTTTTTAGAGTATTTAAGATAAAGTTCCAACGTAGATGATCATACGCGTTCTCCAAGTCTACTTTTACAGCCATAAAACACTCTTTCCTTGTTTCTTATGGAATGAAAAATCTCATGAGTAATGACAACATGGTTAATCCTATGTGTTGCTAGGAATGAAATTGCATTAATTGAGACCAATTAAATCCGACATAATCAACTTCATCCTAGTTGCAATAATCTTGGTAATGGTTTTATAAACAACATTACAAAGACTAATAGGACAAAATTGACTCATATAGTCATATTAATAGGAGCATCACAGTTGGGGATCAACACAAGTAATGTATCACTAATATCTTTCATGTATTTAGGATCAAAAAAACACTTGTGTACTATTTCACATATAGAAAGACCCACAATATCCAATTTGATTGAAAGAAGACAAGGTGCAGGTCCTCGATCGAGTCTTGGTGTCTTGAAGGGCCTCATATAGAAAACAACATCGTGAATCTCCTCAATTGAAAAGAGTGCCTCAATCTCATACAAACGATAAGTTTTTATAGAAAGAAAACATTTGGGAGGATACCAAGGAACACCATCCCCCTCCTTCGGGTATAAAGCTTGGAAATGATCTACTAACCTCCCTCATTGGGTCAAATAAGGCTTCAAATGTTAACAAAAGTAAAGATCAATCTTTAAAGTATATTGAGATGCATTTTTTAAAATTAATTTTTTCTTATGATCAATTATATGTAATAATTTTAGGAATTATATCAAAAAGTGAATTAAAAATTTTAGTTATTGATAAAGAAAATAAATATTCAAATATATAGTCTAATATTATTTACAATTTTTTAAATAATTTATAACAAGTTAAAATATATTTTTTAATATTATTTTTAATTTATTGTTAATGTTATTATATTTTATATCTATTATTTTTGTTGATTTTATAATTAATTAAATATTATTTTATTTAACTAACTAAAATATAAATCGTGTATTAGTAAGTGTTATTTAAATCCAAACCTCATGATAGCTACTCTTTGGTAAAGAAGATAATCCATATTATTGGTACCATGAGGTATCTTGCTCTTATGTATTTCGAAAAGCAAATCAAATCGCAGATTTTTCAGTTAAACATGATCGTAATTTGAAAGATAGAATTATTATCTTTTCGGATTCTCCTTCTTGAATCCATTTTCCTTTACTTGCTTATTACCGAAAAAAAGAAAAAAGTAAGTGTTATTTTAAACACTCAGAAAGAACTGCAGATATTAAAAAATGGGGTGGAGTTTTTTTTCTTTTTAAAATCGGTTGGAGTTGAAAGCGGTGCTTTAGGAAGCAAGTAGCAACAACAAAAGCGGTCTAAGTTAGCAGCGGCGCATGTTGTTCCTCTCTCCATGTCCATGCGCCTTCGTGCTCTCACTCTTCCCTTCAAACCCAAACCTAAACCCATCAATACCAAAACCCTTTCAAAGCCATTCGCATCCACCGCACTCGCCCACTCCCACTCCGACTACGACGCCCCTTCCTCCACCCTCCAAGTCCTCCAAACCCTCCACCGCCTCCACGACCGCCCCGCCGACGCCCTCTCCTTCTTCACCCACCTCCGCCGCACCGGCTTCCCCCACACCCTCTCCACCTACGCCGCCATCATCAAAATCCTCTCTTTCTGGAACCTCCCGCGCACCCTCGACTCCCTCTTCCTCCACCTCCTCACCCACCCCCCTCCCTTCCCCCTCGCCCACCTCTTCCAGACCCTCTTCCACCACCTCCACCACCCCAACCACCGCCACCTCCTCCGTGCATTCCACTGCTTCGTCAAATCCTGCGTCAGCCTCAACATGTTCGACGCCGCCATCGACTTCCTCTTCCACTTCCGCCGCCGCGGCCTCCTCCCCGACGTCCTCACCTGCAACTTCCTCTTCAACCGCTTGGTGGAGCACGGCCACTTCGACAAGGCTCTCGCCACTTATGAACAGCTCAAGAGGTTTGGCTTCACTCCCAATTGTTACACTTATGCCATTGTTATCAAGGCTTTGTGCAAAAAAGGTGACTTGAAACAACCCCTTTGTGTGTTTGAGGAGATGGAGAGACTTGGAGTGGTCCCTCATTCCTTTTGCTATGCTGCTTACATTGAGGGCCTTTGTAATAACCATAGGTCTGATTTGGGGTATGAGGTTTTGCAGGCATTCAGGAAGGGGAATGCCCCTTTGGAGGTTTATGCTTACACCGCTCTTGTTCGCGGGTTTTGCAATGAGATGAAGTTGGATGAGGCTCAGGGTGTCTTTGATGAGATGCAGAGACAAGGGGTGGTTCCTGATCTCTATGTTTATTCCGCATTGATTCATGGCTATTGTAAGAGTCGTAATTTGATTAAGGCTTTGGCGTTGCACGATGAGATGGTTTCCAGGGGTGTGAAGACGAATTGCGTCATTGCTAGCTACATTTTGCATTGTTTGGGGGAGATGGGGATGGCTTTGGAGGTGGTGGATCAGTTCCAGGAGTTGAGGGAGTCAGGGATGTTTCTCGATGGCGTCGCCTATAATATTGTGTTTCATGCTTTGTGTAAGTTGGGGAAGGTGGAGGATGCGATTGAGATGTTGGAGGACATGAAGAGGAAGCGTGTGGGATTGGATATCAAGCACTATACGACACTTATCAATGGCTACTGCCTTCAGGGTGATCTTGTTAATGCGTTTGGTGTGTTTGGGGAAATGAATGAAAAGGGTTTTAAACCTGATGTTGTCACATATAATGTACTGGTGGCTGGGTTGGCGAGAAATGGTCATGCTCATGAGGTGGTGAAGCTTTTGGAGTATATGGAGAGTCATGGTGTGAAGCCAAACTCTACTACACACAAGATGGTCATTGAAGGTTTGTGTTCAGGAGGCAAGGTTTTAGAAGCTGAGGCGTATTTTAAATGTCTGGAAGATAAGAGTGTTGAAATATACTCTGCCATGGTGAATGGCTATTGTGAAGTGGACCTTGTCGAAAAATCCTATGAAATTTTCCTTAAGCTGTCAAACCAAGGAGATATGGCTAAAGAAGCTTCCTGTTTTAAGCTACTCACTAAACTCTGCACGGCAGGTAACATTGAGAAAGCTGTTATGATGCTGGAGAGAATGTTTTTGTCGAATGTGGAACCTAGCAAAATAATGTATTCTAAAGTTTTAGCTGCTCTGTGCCAGACTGGGGATATGAAGAATGCTCGTTCTTTGTTTGACTTTTTCATTCGTAGAGGATTGAAACCTGATGTTGTAACTTACACAATTATGATAAATAGTTATTGTAGGATGAATTGCTTGCAGGATGCCCATGACCTCTTCCTGGATATGAAGAGGAGAGGGATCAAGCCTGATGTCATTACCTACACAGTTTTACTTGATGGAAGCTTAAAAGCGAAATTAAGAAGGCATTTATCTCCTCTTGGAATAGGAAAGACAGCACCATCAAATATTTCCACCATCTTGAGAGATATGGAGCAAATGGAAATAAATCCGGATGTTGTTTGTTACACTGTATTGATTGATGGACAAATGAAGACAGATAACTTTCAACAAGTAGTTAGCCTCTTTGATAAAATGATTGACAGTGGACTAGAACCAGATACTGTAACATACACTGCTTTGGTCTCTGGCTTATGTAACAGAGGGCACATGGAGAAAGCTGTTATACTGCTTAATGAAATGTCTTTAAAGGGAATGACACCAGATGTGCATATCATCTCAGCTTTAAAACGTGGTATTATAAAAGCTAGAAAGGTGAAATTTCGTAAATAGTCAGCCAGTTTAGACTGTTTGTGCTTGGATTTATACCAATTTCTAAGGTGTATCCAATCAGTACCTAAAGGTAAAGCAGAATCACATTTCCTATTGACTTATTTGCTAAGATGTATCACTGAAGTAGTTATTGCATGTATTTCATTCTGCAGGTTGAAAAGAGAAGAGCTGTGCAGAATTGCAGATTGGTTACCAGTATGCCATTGCATGTATGTCTGGCTATGCTTTATACAGAATTAAAACGGTATGTAATTATGAAATTAAAAGGAGTGTAATTGAGCAAAGTTCAATAAAGTTTTTTCTTGTTTCTACTTGTGTGGTTTAATATTACATGAATATTGTGTTTGAACTAGAGTAGTTTGAGTTTGGTTGCTATTTAAATTTGGTTTGGGGTCTTTCTTCTATATCTAATGAGATTTTTCTTCTGTATTATCTAGAAACAAACAAAAAGTATTTTTATCCTACAACACACAGTAGCAAGGCTAGACATTCCTTACCCGTTGCATTTTCCAGACTCTGGTGATTTTTGTCCTGATGTGACCCAATCTTTGCCGCGTGATCTACGCGTTGATTTCCTTCTCTCAGAGTATGCCAAAGGTTCCCCACCCAATCCTACACATGATTGTAGCTTGTTTCCAAGCAAAGGTACAAATTGCATCTAATAGACATAAACTCAGCAGGATTTTTTATATCATGCCAATGAAAATATACATTGACAGACTGACAACCATATCATGGTCCATGCATCTTATTCATCCTCCCACTCCATCTCTTGCATTAATTAAAGTACTGTCTTCAACATCGAGTTTAACAAAGCCCGGATATGGAGGAGTCCAAACTCCAAACCACCCATCTTATCTATTGGTTCCAGTCAATTAGGACATGGTTATTGGGTATTTTACAATAAAATAGGATGATTTGTCTTTGGATGTCGTAGTTAATTTTGTAGGTAAAAGAAGATACTAAAAGAGGAAAAATGTGGATAAAAAAAGCCTGCCACCAAACAAACGAAAGCTAACCACAGATGAAATTTAACATAAGATAGCCTTTCCATAATCTACTATGAGGACTACAGAGTTAATCTAAAACAAGATCAGTTTTAAAGAAATGTCAAAATGCAGGGTAAATAAACTGAATAGAAGATCTTCTTTTCAGGAACCTCTGGCCTTTAGGGGCACAATCCTAGAGACTCAAAAGCCATGTGACAGTTCTAGCTAGCAGACAGCTCAATATAAGAAGTTTCTTTTTCCATCTACCATTTACACTCTTCCTTTTATTAATTTCCATGATCAAATATTTTAGTTATCTACCAGAAGAATAGACACTAAATTAGCTTCTGTCCAGGTTTGGTACCATTTATTGGTGTGCCACAACTTCTACGGGAGATTTTCAAGATGGACCCTGGTGGTAACATATTTTCAGTAGATACAGCCTCCCTATAGTGATGGTGGTATGAAATCTTGGGCCTACTGGTCTTCTGGTTTCCTGGTTAATGAAATATGTTGATAATATGATAGAATCAACTGGTAAAAAGAGAGATGTGAAGGGATGAAACAGAGAAAAAGAATATCTGCAAGGTTTTTATTGACCCCCTTGCTGAGCCACGCTAACATTCAATCGGATTCCGTACACTAGGCAAATTCGAGAGTGCCTACTCTCCCAGATTACAATATTGTTCCACACCCCTTCTCTCCCCTTATGTCTTCCTATTTATACAATATAACAGTCCCCACAGACTGTTATCAGTTAGTTATTAAAAGTACTAACTACCTCCCTTTTCCCTCCTAACATAGACTTGTTTAACCACGGGTCTCCTATCAATACTCCCCCCTCGAGCTATCACCTTGTCCTCAAGGTGAAATTGTGGAAATGTGGCATCAATCTTGGCTGCTGTTTCCCACGAATTTTCACAGTCAGGCAAGTTGTGCCATTGGATGAGTACTTCCAATTCCCCTGTTCTGTTGTATCTGTATGATAAAAGTTTAGCTAGTTGTGACTGCAATTCCCAATCTATAGAGAGATCTTCCGGAAGGGGCTGCACATGTTTTTCTATTGGCACGGCCCTCTTTAATTTGCTGACATGAAAGACTGGATGAATCCTACTGTTTTCTGGTAACCGCAACTTGTAAGCCACCTCACCCACCTTAGCCACCACCTGAAAAGGACCATAATATCTAGGACTCAATTTCTCATTTCTCCTCTTTACCAGCGACTTGAGCCTATACGGTTGGGCTTTTAGATAAACCCAATCTTCCACCTCAAATTTCACGTCCCTTCTTTTCCTATCCACTTGTTGTTTCATCCTATGCTGTGCCTTTCCAATGTTAGCCTTTAATTCCTCCAAGATTTCGTCCCTCTCTTCTGCCATTACATTCACAGTCTCCACCTTGGAAGGAAAAGTTTGAGCTTTGAAAATAGCAGGAGGATCCCTTCCATACACAGCCTTGAATGGAGTCATCCCCGAAGACTGATTATAATGAGTGTTAAAACAAAATTCTGCCCAAGCTAACCACCTAGGCCAATGCTTGGGTTTATCCCCCACAAAACACCTCAAGTAATCCTCCAAACACCTGTTAACCACCTCCGTTTGTCCATCCGATTGGGGGTGATACGCTGAAGTATATTTCAATTTTGTGCCTGGGGATTTAAACAATTTTGACCAGAACTGACTCAAAAACAACTTGTCCCTGTCAGTGACAATGGATTCAGGAAACCCATGTAGCCGCACCACTTCCTGAATGAAAAAGGGTGTGATAGGGGTAAGAAATGGGCGTACTTAGATAGCCTGTCTACTACTACCAAAATAGTATCCTTGCCTAAAGCTCTTGGAAGGCCCCCAATGAAATCCATGGATAAGTCAGTCCAAATTTGCGTAGGAATTGGTAATGGTTGCAGCAACCCCCATGGCACCAATGTCTGATACTTATTAGTTTGGCAAATGTGACATTCAGCCACGAATTTGGTAATATCCTTCTTCATTCCCTTCCAGAAGAATGCAGTCGATACTCTTTTGAAGGTTCTGAAGACTCCCGCATGGCCTCCCATAGCTGAAGCATGAAACTCTCGGATGATGAGAGGAATCCTGCAAGAATTCTTGGGTAAAACCAATTTGCCTTTGAAAAATAATTTTCCCTCCTTCAATTCATACCCTTTCTGTTGGTCCGGGGCTGTGACCAGTTTTTGCATTAATACTTGTATTTCAGCATCCTCCAAAAACTCTTCTTCCCATTTCTGCCACTCTTCCATTTCCACCCTTGTTATGGCAGCATACATCATCTGCCTTGAAAGACCATCCGCCGCCTTATTCTCATAACCCGGTTTGTATTGGATTTCAAAATCAAATCCCAATAACTTGGTTGTCCACTTGTGATGCTCCTCTCCCAATAGTTTCTGCTCATTAAGAAATTTGAGGCTCCTTTGGTCAGTTTTTATAATGAACTTTCTTCCCATCAAATAATGTCTCCATTTCTGAACAGCCACTACAATTGCCATTAATTCCCTTTCATATACTGATTTTCTCTAGGCCTTTTTAGAAAGAGCCTTGCTCATGAAGGCTAAGGGCCTGCCCTCTTGAAGCAGCACTGCCCCAATCCCCTGGCTGGAAGCATCTGACTCCACCACAAACTGCTTAGAAAAATCTAGTACTGCCAAAATAGGCAACTCGGCCAAGGCCTGTTTAAGTGCCTCAAAAGCTGTGGTGGCTTCCTCACTCCATACAAATGCTTCTTTTTTTAACAACTCAGTTAGAGGTCGGGAAATCACCCCATATCCCCGAACAAACCTCCTATAATATCCGGTCAGACCCAGAAACCCCCTCAGACCCTTAAGATTCATAGGTTGAGGCCATTTAAGCATGGCTTTTACCTTGGAAAGGTCTGTTGCCACCCCCTTGACCGAAATGACATGACCCAGGTACTCCATATGAGGCCTTGCAAACTCACACTTCTTCCCATTAGCCACCAACGAATTTTCTTTCAGTAGGGTCAGCACCTGTTTTAAGTGGTATTGATGTTCTTCCAAATTCCTGCTATAAACCAATATATCATCAAAAAATACTAAAACAAACTTCCTCAAAATTGGCCTCAATACTTCATTCATTAACCCCTGGAATGTTGAGGGTGCATTAGTAAGGCCGAAAGGCATTACCAAGTATTCATAGTGCCCTTTGTGGGTTCTAAAAGCAGTCTTGTGAATATCCTCCTCTCTCATCCGAATTTGGTGATAGCCAGATTTCAAGTCCAATTTGGAAAATATGGTGGCTCCAGTCAGTTCATCCAAAAGCTCATCAATAACTGGAATTGGAAATTTATCTGGTATGGTTACCTTATTCAACGCCCTGTAATCTACACAAAACCTCCAGCTTCCATCTTTCTTTTTAACCAAAATTATAGGACTAGCATAAGGGTTGATGTTAGGTCTAATAATCCCTGTCAGCAACATATCCTGCACCAATTTTTCAATCTCATTTTTTTGATAATACGGATACCTATAAGGTCCGAGGTTAGGAATCTCTGCCCCCTCCTTCAAATTGATAGCATGGTCTTGCCTTCTTGATGGGGGCAGTCCCTGGGGTTCCCTGAAAACCTCTTCAAACTCCTCCAGGAGTTGCTTAATGCTATCTGGAACTGCTCTCATCTTCTCCTCTGGCTCGGTTTCAGCCACACAACATTCCACCCAAAAGATTTCCTCCTCCTCCTTCAATTGCCGGAGGGTGCCTTTCAATGGTGTTTCCAACACACTCAAGGAAGAGTCACCCTTGATTTGATAGACTTCTCCTCCCACTCTACCCTTTAAGGTTAATTTGTCAAAATTAACCTTAATTTCTCCCAGCCCCCTCAACCACTCCATCCCTAATATCACGTCAACACCATCCAAGGCAAACAGATAGAAATTTTGCCTCCAAGAAACCCCCTGTACTTCTATGTCCAACCCTGCACACAACCCTTGCGCCTTCACACTATGACCATCCCCTACCTTCACCCAATATGGTTCTGTTTTCTCCGCCACCAACCCCAATTTCCTTACCACCGAATCAGCAATGAAATTGTGGGAAGCCCCACAATCCACCAAAACCAAAATTGAATTATCACCTATCTTTCCCCAGCATTTGAACGAATGTTTTGAAGTCATTCCCACCATACTCCGAAAATCTAATGTCGTGGTGGACGGCTTACCACCCCATTGGATTTCCTCCTCTTCATCCTCCTCTATCACTCCCTCCTCCAACAACATTATTCGGATTTACTTGTTTTTGCACACATGTCCCGGTGAATACTTCTCTTCACATCGGAAACAAATCCCCCTTCTCCGCCTTTCTTGGTACTCCGCATCAGTCATTTTCCTCCAATTGGTCTTTCCTTCCCCCTTTTGATTATCCTCCCCTTTCGTCTCCCTGGGTTCATCATGTTTCTTCTTCTCTTCGTCCCTCCGGCTACCATAAAGGTTCTTGTTCCATCCCCCTCTGTTAGTGGTGGTCGACGATCCACCCACCTCCTTCCTTAAGATCGAATTTCGGGATTCTATCAGTAGAGCCATATCCATAATTTCTTCCAATGAATTGAGTTGATGCAACCTCAATTCCGCCTTAACCTCCTCCTTGAGACCATTCAAGAAAATGCCCTTCAAATAATTGGTGTCCCCAATCCGGAGAGGCCCAGAATTGGCCTCGAACTTCTCCCTGTAGTCCGCCACACTCCCTTCTTGCTTAAGGCCCAACAACACCTCAAAAGGGTTTTGTACCACCTCGGGCTGAAATCGTCTCAACAATGCCCCTTTGAAACCCACCCACGAAGCGTTTTGATTTTTGCCTTCCCACCATTGAAACCACGCCACTGCCTTCCCTTGCAATGCCACCATAGCAACCTCCACCTTCTCGTCCTCCAATACCCCCTTCAATCTGAAATATCTCTCCATCTTTCCGACCCATCCCAACACATCCCAACACGTCATCCCCCTGGAACAGCGGAAGTTCCAGGTTTCACCACTTCCACCCATTCTTTTCCGTTCTTGGGACCACCGAAACTTCGTCCCCTTTGCGGCCGTTACCTCCCACTGTCCCCATAGTCGCTCGCATTTCCTTCAACTGCTCCAGCATCTCGCGCATAGCCCCCTCGATGTTACGCCGCCATTCAGTTTCCTCCGCCGTGCGTTTCTGTATGTCCTGCAAGCCCTTTTCCACCTGCTCCAACCGGAACTCCATTTTCTTTTCCATCCTCGATCGCCTCAGGTTCGTAACAGCTCTGATACCAGTTGATAGAATCAACTGGTAAAAAGAGAGATGTGAAGGGATGAAACAGAGAAAAAGAATATCTGCAAGGTTTTTATTGACCCCCTTGCTGAGCGACGCTAACATTCAATCGGATTCCGTACACTAGGCAAATTCGAGAGTGCCTACTCTCCCAGATTACAATATTGTTCCACACCCCTTCTCTCCCCTTATGTCTTCCTATTTATACAATATAACAGTCCCCACAGACTGTTATCAGTTAGTTATTAAAAGTAACTAACTGCCTCCCTTTTCCCTCCTAACATAGACCTGTTTAACCACAGGTCTCCTATCATAATATCATAAAGGTACCTATCTCCTTTGGAACTCTTGTATGTCTTTTTTCTCTAACATTTATCTACACACTTCATCTACTTGTACATCTTGACTTGGAAATATTTCTTTAAGACTAATTTGATTTTTGGAATGAAATAATTGTAACGTGACATTAATATCAGGATTGAAGTATAAAATTATACAATGCCTTTCATTTCTCCCCTAACTGTTAGCAGTGTCTGATTTCTTTAGGTTTATTCTACATCAATGGAGATGCTGCTGACATATTGTCCATGTTTCTCTTAAACTTCAAACATACAATGTAACTAAATTTCCAGCCTCGCATTTCCACTTTTGTACCAATTATTCCTTGTTTCAGTTGTTTGTCATGGCTAGTTTATGAGAGTCAAATCAATTTGTTGTAGGATAATTTATATTTTACACACATTACATAGTTATTTCGTGTTTTATAGAATAAGGAAAGCTGTTTTCCTAGTGTTGTTTATCGGCCTTAAATGTTGAGGAATTTTATTTTATTATTCTTATAAAAAGTTATTTTGATTTTCAAATGCCTTTTAAATATGATATTTCTTTCCAAAGGCTGTTGGCCATTAAGTAAATAGCCTAGTTCTCTACTTTTTTTGCCAGACACATGTTCAAATATTGATATGATTGCATACGACCGACCTTTCACGTCTTTGTTGTCAGGCTGCAATTGGATATTAATCTCCTGGTTCATTCTCTGTGCAGCTTCTTTAGGGCATTATTATTTGTATGATATCTCTACACGTGTATTTTTACCCAGAAAATATACTTGTAGATCTACCATTGCAGTGTAGATATGGTATCCGTTGATTGAAGAACATAAATCAAGATGTTATGTTGCTATCTGAATACAATTCTTTGGTAAGGTAACTATTATTTGCATTCAATTTTATTTTGAATTTAATGATTATGCATTGAACTTGGTTGCAATTTTATTGAGTTTAATTTATTTTCACATTTTTTGATCAATTAGAAATCAATCAAATCATGGTTGGTATGTCTTTTAAGTAGTCAATAATTTATTATACATTGTGATTTCTAATTGGATGACTATAAATTTTTAATAATTTTTATATTGTTGGTGCATAGACTATATTTTCTTATGTTTCTCTTCTAAACACATGTAAACAAGATATTGGTGGACAACTGACTCTTGCTACATAATGTTTGGTGTTTATTTATTTGATCATCTTCTATGAAATAATGACTAGTCTCGTGTTAACTGCATGAATATAATCTTGTATCCTCTAATTGAATTTTTTTTATAACATGGTCATTATATATGTGCAGGTCCACATGAAATATTTTTCATGTCACGTGTGGCCAAATCCCGAGTACAATTTTGGTTGCGTGAATGAGGGAAGTGGAGATGAAACAATACAGCTAAACATGAATAACTTGGTCGCAAACCCACCATAATCCTTATCTTGTCTGCCTAGCTTTGGCTGTGTAACATGCAAGTGTTTAAGCTAGGTGCCTACTTGGTTAGGATATGGTTTACTAAATCATTGTTTCTATTAGCCTGAGTATGCCTCACTATACAACATTGTATGATTAAAAAAATATAATATATGCTGATTCCATTAGGTCATTGGTTTCTATTTCTTGTACTTTTATATTAAAAAAAAACTATGTATTTAATGTTGGTAAGATATGGTGCTGTGGAATGCTATTTGATGTAGAGGTTTTCCACTTATGTATTCTGATACCATTATTTATTATCATTAATAAAATAAGAAAATGAGTAGGGGAAAGAAGCTTTTATAGAAATAAAAAAAAAAAAAATTGATTAAGGAGTCTATCGACAAGTCTTCTAAATATTGTAAAAGACAATGGGACCAACGGATTAAACTTGGAAACAGACTCTTATAAACTTGTATAATCAATAATGCCCATTTCTATTTAAATTTTACATAGTTAAAAGAAAAACGTCCCAGAAGATATACATTAATGCATTGGTATGTTCCAACTGCCTTGTCCGAATTTTCCCCTGGTAGAAGATATCAGTGTTTTAAAACCCGGACCGACCCGGCCGGTCGGACCGGTTGGACCGGGAACCGGTGGTCTAGCCGGTCCGAATCTGAAGTTGGATCGGTTAAGCAGTCGACCCGTTTCAAACCAGATTGAACCGGTCAAATTTTCGGTTCAACCGGTGAACCGGTGGGTCAAACCGGTTCAACCACTTTTTTTTTTTTTTTTTTTACATTTTTTTAAGGGATCATAAATCACAAAAATAATAATGAAAATTGAATCTCTTAATGAAAAAGCAAAGAGTCTTATTAAATATAACAATGACTACTTGTTCTAATATATTTGTTTGCAATATATACAACTTAAATAACTTTTATAGTATATTATTAATTTTAAATTATATATTTAATAATGCAATATCTATGTAAATATTACATATATTATTTTTTGATATTAATTGCAAGCATATTATATATGTACATATTATTTATATTTTTAATTTGTATTAATATACCGTTTAACATGTAATTTTTTTATGTATTTTTTTACAAAATAAAAATAAAAATAATTTTAAATAAGATAGAAAAATTGAAATTTAAAATAAGATATGAATTTATTAAAATTTATAAGTATAAAATATATTTAATATGAATACTTTTTAATAAAAATAAATAAAAATCGAGTCATGCGGTTCAACTAGTGACCCACCGGTTCAACCTTTGACCCACTGACCCAGTACCTTAACCGGTTCGATGACCGGTCCGGTTTTTAAAACTATGGAAGATATAACGACCGATCTGAAAGGGACATACAACAAATGTCAATATGGAAAGCAAAAATGAACTACAACAATAAATAAGACTGTATAAACAACTATGAACCATTAAGAAGGTTTATAACACGGGCTTCACACCAAACAGATTAAAAAAGTGCTTATTGCATTGTATTATCAGGCGAGTAAAATATCATAATTCTTTTGTAGAAAACTTTTAAGTTGAAAAACAAATCTGATCAGCAAAATGTGAATGATAGGTCTGTCACACTGGGTCGTGAGAATCCCTCGAGAATCAGCAGCACGACATTGTATTGGGTCATTATATTATAACTAATTACAGTATCTGTATTTAGCCATTGTTGCTCAAAAGAAAATACAGTCGGTCTCAAACTTTGAACCACATACCTAGTTTTGGTAGATGCACATTGCTTAAGAGTCTCATACCAGCTTATGCTTGTCTAAACAAAACCGTCAACTTTCATTTTTGCAAGAATAATTTCCCACTTGCTGCTTCATGAGATATATACAGAAATAAATACCTCCCAAAAATCTTCATCAGCGCCAAATGCCAATGGCTTAACAGAAATTCTGAGACTCCAAGAAATTATCAAATGAGTTGAATTTGAGGTAGAACAATCAATAAAAACAGTTATAAATTATTTGGTCATCTAAAAGTAATATTTTTAACAGTTTAAATATATTTAGTTCATTAAATTTAGGATAAATTTGTTTTTGTCTCTCAAATTTAAAATTATTGTTTGTAACCTATATAATTTTTCAAAATCTTATTTTAGTTCCTTAGATCACCAAGAATATATTTGAAAATGACAGATCAAGATAGTAATACACTATTAATTATGTTTAATATGATGTTTTACTAATAAAAACACCGATTGGTAGATTTTATGTAATGATATTTGACAAATTCTTTAACAAAATTTGAATTTAAGTACTAAAACAATTTTTTTTTTGAAATTGCAAAAACTAGAAAGATCATTTCTAAATTTTAGGGACTAAAAATAATTTTTTTTAAAAATTGAGGTACTAAAGACATATTTATACCTTTTTTCATCCATTCCAATTGCCGATTAGCTGCCCGCAATCACAATGAAGTGACAAAAATCAGAATTATGGAGAACTCCATGCGAACAACTCTACAGCCTGCAATACACAAAGGGTATCACTATTGCCTTGCATGATGATTGCTTGGATCCACACCTAAAATTTATCCTTCCACCCAACTACAACCGGGGTTTTTTCTTGCTCCACTAGCAAACATGGCTTGCCTCATCTCATTGGCTTCTACAGTCTGGCCTGCAGCAATATAGATATCACGAAGCAGAATATAGTATCCCCCTTCATCTGGTTTCAACTCCAACAACTTCGTTATAACCTTTTCCCCCATGCCAACATCACCATGAATCCTGCAGGCTCCAAGCAGAGCTCCCCAAACAACATCATTACATGGAATTGGAATATTTGTAAGCAGATCATAAGCCTCCTGTAATCGCCCCGCACGCCCCAACATATCAACCATAGCGCCATAATGCTCAATCCTAGGTTCAACCCCATAGTCCCTTTCCATTCTCTCAAACAACCTAATCCCCTCATCCAGCAACCCCTTATGAGCATACGCAACCAGAAGCGCCAGAAGTGTCACTGAATCAGGCACAACACCAGAAGAAACCATCCACTCAAACAACCTGAATGCATCATCAGCATTCCCATGGTTCGCGCACACCGTCATCATCGTGTTCCACGTGATCAAGCTCCTCCTCGTCATCCCATGAAACACCCGCCACGCCTCCTCCAAGCATCCACACTTACCATACATGTCAACAAGCGCATTGCAAAGCGCAACCATCCAACCAAATCCATTCTCCTCCACAAACCAGTGAACCATCCTCCCCGTCTCCACGTCTCCCAAACTCGTGCAAGCCGAGACCACACTCACCATGGTAACCTCATCCGGCCACACCCCAGCACGCCTCATCTCCCCGAACAACTCCAACGCCTCCATGGGCCGCCTCGCCCGCGAATACCCCGACAACATGGTGGTCCACGAAACCACGTCCCTCTGGGGCATTTCATCAAACACCCTCCGTGCAACATCCAACTCACCAGCCTTTACGTGCGCCACAAGCAACCCCGACCAGGACACAACATCAACCTCCAAACCCAGCTGCAAAACATCCTCAAAAACCCTTCTTGCCATAAGGGCCATGCCCATATTGGCATACAAGTGTATCAAGCCGTTCTGGACGTGTAAGTGGCGGCAAAACCCGAACTTCAAAACGGCACCGTGTATATCATTTGGGTGGGTCAAAGGGGTGGTTCTGGAGCGGGACTTGAGCAAGAAGGTGAAGGAAAACTGATCCGGGGCGACGTCGTTTTGCCTCATGAGATTGAAGAAGAGGGAAGAGAGAGAAGGGGATTGGGAATGAGAGTGGGCGCGGATGAGGGTGTTGTAGAAGAAGGTCGTTCGGTGGGGCATTTGGTCGAACATGCGGTGGGCGTAGCGTAGGTCGCCAAGCGGCGACACGGCGGCGAAGCGGAAGAGCTTGCCGAGGACCACCGCGTGGTCGTGGAGGCGCGTGCGGAAGGCATGCGCGTGGAGGAGCTTGAGGTCGCGCATGCACGTGCACCTCTCTGCCATGTGGGCGAGTGTGGACGCAACAGTGGCGGTTCCCATTGTTATTTGTTGCTGCTACGCACCAGTGTTACTCGGATCAGATACCCAACATCACAAGAATCGAGATGCAACATAAAATCTGGCTGTGTTTCGGTGATATCACGTAGAGGCAATGGGAAAAACAAAGAATTTGCAAAAAGATGTTATATGTGAGAATGATATAATTTAAAAGAAAAAAATTGTGTATATATACTTTCTTGATTAGAAAAAGAAAGAAATGTGAATAATTTCAACTACTATTCTACTTTCTGCCTTGTTTCAACGATATAGTGGTAAATAATGATTAAATTGACATTAATAAAATAATTAAATAATTTATAAATTAGTATTAAGAATGCACTATTATAATTTTATAATATCAAAAATTGAAAAAATCATTTTACAGGATTTTATAATATTCAGATTATAAATTGTTAATTTGAATTAGAACAATGAGTTAAAATAATGATTAAATTAATATGCATGTCTTAGTTAATGCTCGTTTAGATGGGTTAGTTATTGGTGATTGGTTGGTTATCTTTTATATATAATCTATGAAAGATATAAATATATAGTAACCAATTGAAGCAGTAGGAAAAACATCTGGTTACTGTATTTTACTCGTTTTATAATTTGTATATGGGTTTTTATATCTTGTACCAATTTAATATATTATTTAACTTTCCTGGAAAAAAAAAGTGAATTAGAACTAGTGATCAAGAATTTAGAAGAAATTATATCTTTATAAATGTGAGTTTAATTCATGTTTGTCATTTAAATTTTATTTAGTTGATAACCCATTTTAAGGAGATTTCCTCGCATCTAATGGACTAGTTTAATTATTACAATTAAGAAAAATTACTTGCTTTTGAAGACTTTGCATTAACTTTCTAGGCAAACAATTTCATTATGTCATAACACCTCGTCGGCTTCGTACTCCATCACATATATCATTAAAGAAAAGTACGAGTTTAAATCAAATATACTATATAACTCTAAATTTCAAAGATGACAAGTATTCATTTAGAATAGAAAAGAAAAGAATATATATTTTATATTAATTTTTTTTTTTAACTTTTTCTAAAAAAATAAACAACATTGGATTAAACATTTTTTTAATGGCCTGCTATGAGGTTTTTTGTGAGTGCATATTTACTGAATTTTGACCAACTTTTTTATTTAACCATTTTTCTTAGGCTTAGTTTTGTGATTGATTTAAACTAGAAACTAGATTGCTTCATCAGATTTATGATCTGATCGGTTCAGTCTGGTTTTCAAAACACTGAAATAGAAATAATATTAAAAAAAGACCAAAAAAAAAATGAGTTGTAAATGTATATGCGGAGCTGGGGAGGAAGAAATATAGGTTTAACCTAATTGTATACCTTTTTAGACAATAATATAACTCAACCTAAAAATAGTCTTTTTTTTTAGATCACAAATGGAGAAAAAAAAAAGATGATGCTGAATATGGTCCACTAAAACAATAAAAAAAAAAATCCAAAAAGAAAAACTAAAATCTACCAAGTCAATGTTGCTTACCATCAATATAATCAAAATTTGGTAGCGACTACTAATTATCATTACGAATTACTGGTGGAAGAAAGGGACTCCATGGCTCCATTTATATTATTTTGGATAAATATAAAGGTACAGATAGAATGTTAAAAGAAGAAAAGAGGGTATATTGAATAGAAAATGAAAATGAAAAATAAAAAAAAAATTCAAACATGACCATAATTTTTGTTATAAGTATTTTTCATCTGTGGACAATTTTATTTATGATAGTTTATAGAAGTTACACATTCTAAAAATAAATAAGTGAAAAATAAAATAGATACAAAGTTAAAAAATAAATACAGAAAGAACAAAATAAAAATCAGTTGAGGTGCAAAGATATACCTAAAAAAATAGTGTATATTAAAGCATGACATCACTTTTATTATTAATTGACATAATCTAATTATGTATACGGATACCTTAGGAAAAGCCAGTCAAGTGGAAAAAAGAATCAAATGAATAAAATCCATCTTAGAGGAGCTTCTTCTTCTCAAAGAATGACTTCAAATGCCATAGTTGCAAACCAGCTACAGACAAGCAAACCAAAATTGAAAGGAAACTGAAGGTAAACATCTTGGCGTTAGTCTCGTCGTTAAGATCTTGCATCTCTACCTCCCTATATCCACATTGAGTAAATGCCATCAAAGTTTAGGAAAACTCTCCTCAGAATGAATAAAATTAAAGATTAGTCTCCAATAGTGTGTAACTATGTGAAGTCAAACCTTACAAAGTTTAAACATAAATAGGGGTCTCATCTATCTATATACGCTTCCCTCCTTGGCTTATTGTCACATTTATGACCCTCACAGAACATGTAAGTAAAGAAGGTAGGACATTAAAAGAAGGATGTTTGTAGCATGAAAAAATGAAAGTTTCAGCTGAAATGATTAGGGTTATGGCACGTTAAATTAAGAAAGACCACAACAATCTGTTATACCCTTGGTGAACAAAAAACACTTGTATCACAGATTTTCTTGAACCTTCCTTATTTTGGTTTTGTTAATTGGTTGGGATTAAAGGGTTAATAGGTTAAGTGATTTCATCCAAACCTTTCTTTTGGGTATAATAAGACAATTAATAGAATATAGTTTTGCATGACGACATGGATCAGATCACTCTTAAACGGTGTAAACACTTGGCAATAGTTAATGCAAGGCATATAGAGAGAGATCCGTCTCTGAAAAATATTCCAATTTCCTCTGCGCCAACAACAATATGTTTCATATACTTTGCATTTAAAAAAGACTTTGAATGAGCCTTGTAAAACCTAGTTCCCATCAGATGAAATGGAGAAACATTGTTTGCTAAATCAAAGACACCAATAGCACCAGTAAACTTGTATGCAGAAACCATGAGTTTATACCTTTCACGAAGATAAAACATCTCATCGTGGATAGATGAGACAGTATCATACAACTTCTTTAACTCCAACTCCATGACCTAAGATGCCAAGAAACAACACTTCAGAAAACACTCAAGACCATATAATTAGATCTGTAAATCAAACATCCCTTTCCCTTTCAAGGGTGTTGAAGTGTTAGAATTAGCTTACTTATTCACATGTTTATTAACTTCCTTCCTGATAAATCTTTCAGGTGTTAGGAAATATATTAGTGACAGTCTGGAATGATCAATCACACTAACATACATGTTAACTGTTCATACAAGTGTGCTTTAACGTCTTACTTTAGAAACAACTGGGCAAAATGAGGTAAAATATGGATCCCCAATCATGGTGTGACATTAAATATGAGTAAATGACCTATAACCTTTCTCTAACAGGTTCTGCTAGCTCCTTTTTTCCTTATCCCTATTCGTGCAACCTAAATTATTCTCAGAAGTTCCATTGACTTGGCCTTTTATACAATATAAATGTGTAACTTTATCATAGAAAAGTAAACAAAGAATTAAACTTTTAAAATAGGAACAAGGTAAACAACAAAGAGCATTATGATATTAGCCCTATCTGCTATTGATTGACTAAATATAATCTTCACATACAAGTTGCCAATCCAATTTGCTTGAGAAAAACATAACAGAACATTAATAAGCTCTTCCTAATTTAGCTGATAAATTCAAAAAGAAATTAGAGCTAATGATGAAATTGCAGGTGATTGCTAAGCAGAATCTACCTATGTTCAAGCTCAAACAATTTGATTTATGCATAAGATGATTTGTTTCTTTGTTTGCATTGGCTAAACTAGATGAGCAGAAATGCAAGATATGTATCAAGGTAGTAAACACTAACAATTTAATATGTAGATGCCAAAAAAATAAAAATAAAAAATTAACACTTCCACAAAATTATGAAAATATATTTGAGAGAAAAACAAACAAATTAAAGGTGCTCTATTGAAACAAGAAACAGAATTTCGAACACTATCTAAGCATAATTTGAATAAACTTCTTAACAAGCACTTATATAAGAAGAAAATAAGATAAAATGAATTAAGCTTTTTAACAAGCTTTATAATTTATATGATTATATGATAATAACTCTCAGATAATCAACCATATCTCTTATAAAAGTTAAAATAATAAGTTATTTTTATGAAAATGAATTTCACGATAGATTAAAAAATATTATGAGCATTACAATATTTATAAATAAGTTGAATTTTTTTAAGAAAATATATATAATAGAAGTGTTAGATTAATATTTAGTTAAAAGCGTGTGTTAACTCATTCTTGACTTATATCTAAATCATGTTAGAAAGGTATTAAAACTGTGTCAAAGAAATATTCAAACCAAAAAATAATAATTTTTAATTATGAAATGGTAAAGAGATATCAGGCATATCAAGACATGTCTAACAAGTATTGTGTCTAAAACATGTTACACATGCTAATGACATTTTATAGATGGATTGTTGTTTCAAGTTCATAATAACTCTTCTCTGTCTTTAAACAAGGACAAAGCAATTCTTTGTATATGACGCGGTAGGTAAAGAAATGCCAAATAAACATCATTTAGTTTAATCGGTCCTAATATAACAAAGAACTAATTGTGGTGAATTTCTAAGACTCCAAAATGCTCCTCCAACGGTACATTACATAAACATGAATTTTGTGCTCTGAAACATGAGTACTCCTAAAAAGGTTGGTCATTTGATTCCCTAAAGTATATATGAAACTTAAAACAAAGGAGTGGCCGGTCTTAAACGGTGCTTCAACTTCCAAACTTAAAATCATCGCGTTGAAACACCTTTCACCACCATCCTTGTCTTGTTGCGAAAATAATCTATTCTATAAAAGGAAATAGTCTCAACTTTAGAAGAGTTAAAGATTAAGTTTTTATACATATAAATCTTGTCTTATCTTAAGAAAGAGTTGGAGAAAATGAATGAGAATCATTTGAAAGGATTGACAGTTTTCATGCTACTACTCTTTCTCTTGATGCATCATCAAAGACAACTTTCATTTTTTTCACCGCATAGACTCGACCTGCTATAAATTATGCTTATTTTGTGTTTTTTATCATTAATACAATTAGAGAGGTTCATAAGTTATTAACCGGAATAACTTAACTAAAAATTATTTCTACAATACATATTTATATAATATTCTATTTTTCATACATGTATGTAATGTATATATTAACATAATAGTATTCTAGTTTCCAGATAACAGATTTTATGTGAAGGAACATTCTACTACTGGTGAGACTTACTTCAATCTTGCTTCTTTTGGCAACACCAGACCATTCCCTGGCAGCAATCCCCGATCTCCAAACAAAATCAATGGTGACAGTTACCCCGGGGTCGAGATCCGGTGGCACCGAAAAACAAGCAGTGTAATCACCAGCCTCAGCTGCAGTAAATGCAAAATCACCCGAATGCACCTTATCCGCGTAGTGATGACCGTTCCCATAAGGCGAACGCACCTGCCCAAAAAGTGTCACATTATTTCAAATTCCGAAAAAATCAACAAACCTCATAACATACATTTAGACACCAACTAAACAAGGACCGGGTTCGATACTCGACTCAAGTATAAAGTTGCAATTGAAGTTAGGCCTGACTAAGTGAGCAAGAGTTATACTAAACCAAAAAACAAAATGAAAAAAGACACCAAACTATCGGTTTTGAGATTCAATTGTTCTTGTTCTTAATTTCATCTTAAAATATATATTTGAGTCCAACTCAATCCTACAAAAAATAACTTAAAAATTGTCCTTTAATTATGAAACTTTTGTTTATCATATTTCTAGTAGTCGTGAGACTTGGATTCTTCTATAATATTTTTTATACTTACAAAAACATGGCACATTTTCAGGCTATTTATAATAATAAAAGAAAATATATAATTGGAAAAATAGAACCCTAATTTCCAAAATTGAAAATCGAAATTAAACGAGTGAATCATGATGAGCATGCATATATATGCATACCCTGACAGTGACGGTGTGAGAATCGGAAATGGGGTAGCCAGGGTTGGGATTAACGACGTGATACTTGCCGACGGTGATGACATTGCTCTTGATGTCCTCGGAAATGCATTTGGGGTGACCGGATTTCATCTCTAACTGCAGCGAATTCACAATTGTGCACATCAATGCAGGGGCGAGAAGAAGGAGAAGAAGATTAATTGGATTGGACATTACAGCAATGAAATCTTCTTGATTTTGGGATTTGAGGTAAAGAAAATAGGGATTGTGTTTAGGGTTTGTTTGGGAACGAAGAAGGACGGGAATCAAAACCACAAGCGACGAGAGCTGTGCCGAACTCGAAGCGGGAAATGCATATCTAACGATTAACTACCGCCACTAACAGAAATTTCTTGGTTTTTTTAAGTAATATAACAAAAATTTAATTTATAGTTTTTTTTTTGGTACAAAATTTATAGTTTAATATACATCTGATCTTTAGTTTTTTTTTAATTAAGATTTTAAATTAAAAATTATAATTAAGCCCTTAATTTTTATATTTTTATAATTTAGTCTTTAGACTTAGAAATTCATTTATAATTTATAAAGTTTTACAAAATACTTTTTCATATCTTCACATTTTGGTAATTATATCAAATTATTATTTTATGTCAACATTTATGTATATTAATTTTAATTCTCACTTCTAAAAATAAACTCATAATCTCTTAAATCATTAGAATTATAAATTAGTAAAAAATTAACAAATGAAAATTAAAACCTGATAACATAGATAATGACATGAAATAATAATCTAATATAGTTATTTAGGTGTGAGAATATAAATAATATTTAGTAAAAAAAATTGAATTGTAAATAAATTTCTGACTACATGAATTAAAATACAAAAAGTTATATAAAAATGATGAGTCTAATTATAATTTTTTTAATTTAAGGACCTAATTAAAAATTTACAAAATATTTAAGAACCAAATGATGTATTAAATCTTAACTTATTAAAAGTAAAGATCAATATGTTTGTGGCTAACTTACAAAATAAGCAACGTGTAAAACAAACATGATGTGGTTTGTATATTAGAAAACATGTTAATATGCAAAATAAGGGTAGTCCAAAATGAAGTTCAAATTTAGTATATCATATGCAACAATAAAATAAAAATAAAAAAATAAAAATAAGTGGATAAAAATAGACACAATGCATTCATCTATATAAAAATAAAATATAAATTAAAAAAAATAGATCATTTTCTATAGGCAAGGTATTGCTACATCAAAAAAAAAAAATATTTTGAAAATTGTTATGTTCATATACATTTCTATTTGATTAAAAGATGAATATTTTTACTATTATGTATCTCTTATTCCAAAGCATAAGATTAAGTATAACTATAATTAGTATTAGACTAAATATTAGAATGGAATGAATTATGATCCATCTTTTATTATATATATTTTATTTCTATATTTATTGTGAATAAAAAAATTTATTTGATAATATTTTGAATTTAAAATTAAAAAAAGAATAGAATCAAAATACGTGAGAGAATCAATTGATTAAACAGAAGAAGATAAATGATTGACTTGATCAAATATCTCAATATTTTGAGATCGAAGAGATAATATGTGGTTAAGTGGTGGCATAAAAATAGGAAATAATGGGATATTTCTTACTATAAATGTGAACATGCAATCATAAATATTATTGGCCAACATCAAGAAAAAGAATATGCTCAAATCATGTTTAAATACAGATAGATTTGAATTACAAAGCATGTATAAATAGGACAGTGAGATATTTAAGGAATATGCTCAAAGGTGGAGAGAGGTGGTAGCATAGGCGAAGCCTCCTTTGTCTAACAAAGAAATGGTACCTTTGCTTATTGATACTTTGTGAGCACCATTCTATGATAAGATGATTGAAAATATTTCATCAAATTTCTCTAATATAGTGATGGGGTTATTTTATGGTACTTGTCTGAGGAGATATTTTATGAGGGTTGTTTTTATAAGGTTATTATACAAACATATTCTACAATGATGAGATATTGTCCGCTTTGAGTCTAAGCCCTCACGATTTTACTTTTGGTCATTACCTAAAAGGTCTCTCGATCATTGAAGTATGTTTGTATTATATAAGTTATTATTTCTAGTTTTATTTTATCGATGTGGGACTTGTTTGTATCCCAACATATAGTCATCATTAGGGAGAGGATTGAAAGTGGCATAAGGTGTGGAAAGATTGCGTTTGATTCTACTGAAATGATCCGTTCAAGGGAAATTTCAAGTGGTTCAGAAAAGAAAATAGAAAGAGATACCAATGCAGTGATGTTCAACTCTCCTGATACCTAACAACAAACCCTCCCATTTATATACCCCTCACATGGCCTACCCTAACATTACTACTATCTCACAAATTCCTTATCCTCATCCACTTGTCCACCAAGCTCCACATGTTTCACCCACAACACCTACCACAAAACCACCTCAATCTAATCAACCATGGAACCAAAGTGCTAGCCAAACAAGACTCCAAAACACTCAAGACTGAAAACCAATTAAGTTTGACCCTATCGATATGTCCTATACCAAGTTGTTCCCTCTCCTACTACAAAATCATTAGTATTACCTTGCCCAACGAAACCCATAGAGCCACCATATCATAGTGGATACAATTTTAATTCCAAATGTAATTATCATGCAGGTGTTGTTGATCATTCCTTTAAGAATTGTAGAGCTTTGAATTTCAAGGTGTAAAATTTGGTTAAAGCAGGGTGGTTGAACTTCAAAGAGGATAGTCTTAATATTGGGATAATCCACTACCAGGTCGTGGAAGGCCAAACGATAATGTTATTGAAAAAGGTGAAGAAAAACTTATGATAAAGAGGGTAAAGGATGTGAAAACTCCTCTAAATTTCATTTTTAAAGAAATGGTTAAGTTTGGGATGTTGGTAGGAAGCCTTGACAAAGATGAAGGGTGTGGATTGCATCCTGGTAAGTGTCATGAAATTGAAGAATGTGATGAATTTAAGTATATCCTACAATATTTTATGGATAAACAACTTGTACAAATTGGCTATTTTGGAAGCCATGCATTAGCTATTGATTCAACTTTAGGTTACCCAAAACCCTTAGTTGTCCACTATACTAAGGGTAAAAACATTTGAAATATTAGTAATGTTAGGGTAGATATAGGAAATAATATGGATCAACTTATCATTCCACTTCCACCTTCTACCACCAATTTAAACATATGATCAACATATTTATTTTTTCCTCACATATATTTGTCTATACATTTATTTTTCTTTCAAATATTATATAAAAAAAACTAGTTTTATCCAATTCTTCTTTGGTATAAATTAAACAAATACTAAATTCAATAATAATGTAAAAAAAATAATTTACATTATAAAAAAATTTCTAAATAAATTCAATTCTTTCAACTAAAATCTTTATAAAAAAAAAAGACAATTAGTTTATATTTTTTCTTTCTTTAGATATATAAGTACTCTCACCACTATCTTTGACATTCTCAAAACAATGCACTTTATAATGTAACTTTAGAATAGATATATCACTAGTGGAAAATTAGGATACTACGTCACTCATTTTACGTTGGATATAAAAATACTTGACGTAATAAAAATGCGATGGCATGTAACGTAATTTTGTTGAATTATTTACGTCGGCCCTAATTGGGTCTGACGTAAATTTTAACATCTACGTCGGCTAAGCATTGTGTCCGACGTAGATGTTAAAATTCACGTCGGACCCAATTAGGGCCGACGTAAATAACCTGTTAAAACGTGAGCGCGCACCAGGTAAATTTCAAAATCTTCATTAGCTAAATTTCAAAATGTGACCTTCATCCCGCGCCTCCTTCTTCTGTTTTTCCTTCTGCTGCGCCTTCTCCTCCTTCTTCTGTTTTTCTTCCTTCTCCTGCGCCTCCTCCTTCATGGCGTTCATCTGCATCTTCTTCTGTTTCTTCTTCGCGTGGCCATGGGCTTTTCTGGGAGGTTCTATGAGGTAGCATCTTCCATCAAGTTTGTGTTTTTCTGTTTCTAGACTTTTTTATGAGGTTCTATGACGTAAATGATGTTTTTTTTCTTCTGTTTGTTTCGAGTTTTTGAAGCTGGAGAAGGAGAAGGAAGTGACCAAGTCTGGGTTTGTAGAACGCGCTCCTGGGTTTATCAAGCAGAACGGCCCGTTCTGCTTGCAGAACGGCCCGTTCTGCTTGCAGAACGGCCCATACTCCATGTTGAACGGGCCGTTCTGCTTGGAAAACGGGTCGTTCTCCAAGCAGAACGGTCGTTCTGCTGCACTTGTTTTCTTTTTATTTTTTTTATTTTTTATGACTTTTTACGTCGGACCTTGGCATGTCCGACGTAAATTTACATCGGTTTTCGTGCCCCAACGTAAATTTATGTCTCCCGCTTCTACGTCAGATGTTTTTCTGACATAAAAACCCCTAAAATAACCGACGTAAAATGTGTATTGTGTACTAGTGTATATATATTATATGTAGCAAGTTTTCAATAATTGACTCACATAAAATAATTTTTAGTTAGATATTGCCAGCAAAAAAAAAACATGAGCCTTCAATTTAGAAAAATTATGCAATGATAGCTAATATACCTTACAAGTTACAAATAAATAACGAAAACCCTTTTCTCAAATCAATAAAATAGAAAAGCCTTATAAACTATGTTATAACTATATAATAAGCTTTATAAAATATAACTCTTATAAGCCTTTTTTCATCACTACATTGTTAAATCAAAATTATCATGCTTCCTGATATTGCTTCTTAGCTCCAATTCACATCCTTGTCTCTCCACCAACCATTCCTTTTTATGTATCTTTTGTTTATCCATAGGGTTCATTGCCATCTTCCAATATAAGGCTTATTCAATATGAAGGGATCGAGGTGAATGCATCTCAATCAAACCGTTCTTTTTCTCTTATAGTTATTTTTCTAGCGGTGTGAACTACACTATAAACAACAAAAATATTATGAACATGTGTACAAAATAAGTTAAAAATATTTTTGAAAATTTTTCTATTAAAAATAAAGAATATTTTTTTATTATAAAAAACTGTTAAAAACATTTAATTTTACTTGTATTCAAACAAATTTTACCATCATCTCTCTTTTGATATATCATATTCGATATTATATCTTTATTTATAATCATTCTGATTAAGAGAGTATCTTTACTTATAATCATCCTTTCTAGGACTAATATTCAGAACTTAACGAATTATTTACTCTAATCTCAATTAGTAAGGTATCAAAAATTGATAAAATTAAAATAATAAAAAAAGGTCTTCTCCAGAAGTTCATGAGAATATCAAAATTATTATTTTGTACATATATTTAACATATTTCATTTATGTTTTATTATTTTGTACATATATTTAATTTCTTATTTATTAATATTCTAAAACCCTGCATAGGGGCTCCCAAACCAGAGAATAGATTTTTTCTCTCTCTAAATCTCTAATCCTCTATTTTCTTGCAGATAAAAAAAAATCCTCTCTTTTATTAACATTTTATATGTCGACGAGACATATAACATTAAAGAAAAAATCATGAGACTCTTTCCTCTTAATTCATTACAGTTCCTAATATTCCTTCTTTTATTTTCTAAAAAATAAATTAAAAAAATAAATAAATACATATACATATTATAAAGAAGATATGAAAAAGTGTAACTGTTTTTTCTAGTAAATTATTATAACCTAAAAAAAATTCTTATATTTCGTGAATAATCACCTACAACTACTTCTAATTTTTTTTATTTTTTAATTTGTAAAAAAATTAAGAGATATGGAGTTTCATTCCCTACTAGTAAATTATAATCAGAATTTAGAAAAATAAAACAATTTCACATATTTTACTCTAATATTCTAAAATTCATCTATTAAAAAATAAATTAAGTTAAAGTTTACAACAAGTGACTTAAATTTTGCTTAAAAATAATAGAAAAATAAATAATTCAAAAAATATAATATATCTTTCATCATCATCATCTATTAAAAAAAGGGGAAAAAGCAACAACAATACTATAACTGTTGTCGGGTAATTTATTGAAAATATGATTCGTGTTCCTTTCAAGCTTGAATCTAGAGAACTTGACGAAGACCGATATTAATTAGTAGGGTCTCTGTGGGAAATTGACAAAGGCTAATATTATTAGTAGGGTCCCGTGTTGTCACGAGCTGTGTCTTAAATAAAATAATCTGCAAATTGACTATATTCTTCTCTTTTTTTTCGTTTACTAATATGATATGAGAACTTGTCGGTTGTGTGTTGTAGTGAGCTAGGACTCACAAATAGCTGAGATTTTTAAAGGTTTTGAGCTGTTTTGGATGAAAACTCCTTTTTCGGGGTTTTCGGGTTTTTGGTGAAATTTGGGATTTTCATTGTTTATGGTTGCATGTGGGTAAAGCTGGGATTTTTGAGTTGTTTGATGAAAATGTGATGTTTTGGGCCGATTGCATGTGTTTGGAAAGCTGATTTGGTGCAGGTTTGGAAGAGATTTTCGAAGTTTAAAGGTTGCTGCTGGGTATCACGCCGGGTGCAGTTCTTCGCGCCGGGCGCGTGACCATCAGAGGGCTCCATTGAGCAAGCCCGCCGGGTGTAGTGGTGTATGCGCCGGGCAAGCTTGAGGGTGTGAGCCTCTGGATGGCCCCCGCCGAGCATGGTTGGACCGCGCTAGGCGCGATATCAGTAAGTGACATTGCTTGGGGATTTTTGGTGTGGTGTTGGGCGTGACCTTGTCTTGCCGGGCGTGAAGACTCCTTGGGAGTCTCTGCCAGAGGTGGCGCCGGGCGCAATTTATATTGCGTCGAGCGTGAGACTTTGGTGAAGTCTCTGCTTACCCTGCGTCGAGCGAGGGTTTGCACTCCGAGCGTGTGAGACCTTTTGAGGTCTCTGCCTCCTAGTACGTCGGGCGCAATGGGAATTACGTCGGGCATGCTGAGCCCTGGTGGTTGTACCATGTCGGGTGCGACCATGAGCGCGCCGGGCGCGGACATGATATTTGATGTTAAGCTGTTATGTGTAGAAATGTGCTGATAGATATGCTGAGCTGAGCTGTAGTTGTTAAATATTGTTGTGCTGACTAGTTGATAATGCTAAATTATGATGTTGAGCTGAAATTGATGAATATGTCGTGTCGTTAGATGCTATTGCTGATTAAGGATGTTTAAGTTGATATTGCTGTAAGTTGTGCTGTGTTGTATGCTGCTTTAAGTTGTATTTGATGTATAACGTTGTGCTGTAAGCTGTTTAGTCGTGTTATAAGTTGATATTGTTGTAAGCTGAGTTGTTGTAGGCCGTAAGGCTGAGCTGTTGTAGGTCGTAAGGCTGAGCTGTTGTAGGCCGTAAGGCTAAACTGTTGTAGGAGATCTCCGAGCTGATATGTGGGACGACGTATTGTATGTTTTATTGTTGTTTATGCTGTATAGTTGATGAGTTGTATGCTGATGAAGTGAGATGTGTGTTGTTATAGCCACTATTGTGGTGCTGTTATACCCGCTATGTCGGTGCTGTTATAGCCACTATTGTGATGTTGTTATAGCCGATATGTCGGTGCTGTTATAGCCACTAATGTGGTGCTGATATAGCCGCTAAGTCGGTGTTGTTATTGCTGAATGATGTGGTATTTTAAGTTGATTTTGTTAAGCTGATTGATGTGCTGATAGCTGTAGTTGTTTACTATTCATATATTTATATATGTATGTTGTTTCTTTTCACTAGCTTACCCTTTGTTGTTTCCATGTGGTTTGGACTGCGATGATCATACTATGTATGAGAGCAGAGCAGGGTTAGGGTGGTGTGTTGAGGAGAGTCTGCACCTGGCAGATGGCGTTTGATTATTTTGTTGTATTTAGCTATTTAGTATAGCGATGCTGGTTGTATTTTGTGCACTCTAACTCTGGCTAGATTTGGACCTTGTATATATATATATTCTAGACACTATATGTATATACTTGTTCGTTTCTGTGTGGTGTTCTGGTGTGTTGTGCTGTGTGTAGTGACCAGTCGGGTCGTTACACTTTAGTGGTATCAGAGCAGTTCGAGTCTAGTGGACACTCTGTAGGGGTGGTTCCTTTAGGCTTTTGTTGTGTTGAGCTCTATGTTGTGTTGCTTTGCTGTTTTGTTTTGTTGTGCTGATTTCTTCATTGATTGTTGTGTTGTTGATGGTTGTTTGGTTTAGTTATTGTATACTAAAGATGTTGTTACTTTTGTAGACAATGACTAGAACTAATGAGAAGATAGCCCGTGCCATGGAGATGATGGTTATGGTTATGCAGCAGCAAATTAAATGCTTATTTTGCTTGGATGGACGCTGATAGAGTTGCAGCTGGTGCAGCAAGGCCCGTGGGGTCGCAAGAGAGCCGGGATCTAGCTGAGTTTTAGAAATGTCGTCCTCCACAGTTCAAGGGAGATGCAGACCCAGAGGTAGCTGACCACTGGATCTGTGAGTTGGAGAAGATCTTCATTGTGTTGGGATGTTCTCAGGAGAGGAGGCTGACATATGCTGTCTACATGCTGGTTGGGGAGGCTGAGCATTGGTGGAGAGGTACTCACCATATGCTTACTGCTAGAGGAGGAGCTGTTGATTCAGCTGGTCAAGTTGAATCATTGTTGAGGGATGGGGCAGAGTGTTATCTTCTGCTTGCTGCCATGAGTGTGGAGACCGATAGGGTCATAGCTGAGATTGATGTGGTGCGGGATTTTGCTGAGGTGTTCCCGGATGAGGTGCCTAGGTTGCCTCCTACTAGGGAGATGGAGTTTAGCATTGACTTGGTTCCAGGTGCGGGGCCAGTGTCGGTGGCTCCCTATAGGATGGCCCCTGCTGAGTTGGTTGAGCTGAAAGGTTAGTTGGAGGACCTATTGGAGAAGCAGTTGGTGCGACCGAGTGTTTCGCCATGGGGTGCTCCCGTGTTGTTGGTTAAGAAGAAGGATGGAGGTAGTCGCCTTTGTGTGGATTACCGGCAGTTGAATAAGTTGACCATTAAGAACAAATATCCACTTCCCCGGATAGATGACTTAATGGATCAACTGAGGGGAGCATCTGTATTTTCCAAGATTGACTTGAGGTCAGGATATCACCAGATTAGGGTGAAGGAGGGTGACATACCGAAGACTGCTTTCAGGACTAGGTATAATCACTACGAGTATGTTGTGATGCCGTTTGGTGTGACCAACGCCCCAGCTGTGTTCATGGATTACATGAACAGAATCCTCCGGCCGTTCTTGGATAAATTTGTGGTGGTGTTTATTGATGACATTCTGATTTATTCAAGGACCTCGGAGGAGCATGGAGAGGAAAGGAACCAAAGGCATAAAGGAAGGATTCCTTTGTGAATTAAAGTTCTTAAGAAGAAAGTGTTCTCCAAGTTTGAGAGACTCTTGAGAGAGAAATTTCTTAAATAAAATCTCAAATATCATCAAAAGTGGTCAGCTACAAAAGAATAGGGTATATATAGGAGTTGAAAAGCTTGTGTGAGAAGTTAGGTTACCTAGAGTTCAAGTTACCATACCATGGTTACTTGAACTCTAACTGCCTATATAAATTTGAATTTCAAATTCAAATTTGGGAGCTTCTTGGCCGGTCACACTTGCTTCACATACTTACATGGACCTCATGACATTTGAAATGTAATTTAAGTGACATTTCATTTGAGTTTGAGGCATGTGAATGGCACCTAGGCATGATCATTCATGCATGTTCCAAATTCAAATGAAATACTAACCTAAATTACATTTTAATGCACATAAGGTTTTCTCTAACCCTTAAATGTCCTAAACTATTTGACCTATAATACAAGGTCAAAAATAAACTATACAATAATTTCTAAAATAAAAAGACAAAGAAACTAAGATCAATCTTGACTATGTAAAATCTTTGGTCAAAAACACCCAAAATACAATACTAAATGAATACAATGAAATAATCCTATTCTAGGTACAATCTTACTAGGTCAAGTCTCAAGATGTAGTTACCCACGTGAAGAGTAGCTTAGGCCTTGAAAGCTCACTAACTGTCAAGCTAGTCAATCCCTCATGTATGTTCTTAATCATGGTTCTAGTAATTGGGCTTTTGGCCCACGTCCTTTCATCACATACACTTTATAATAACAAAATATCTGTTACTAAAAATTATTTTTATCTATAATTATATTCTCATAATTATTAAAAAAAAGTGCAGATATAAATTACTATGGAAAATACATAATATATATGTTGATTCAAATTCAACACAAGTGTGTATGCATGAGTTAAATAAATTTATACTTATATATATTATATCTATAATATCACTTTTTGTATGTCATTATATATAATACTTCTTGTGATATATCAATTCTTTATTAAAAATAAAATAAAAGATTAGCCTTAGATCTTGTTTGTCCCGTTGTCCGTAAAGATGCAAGTATGTTAATAAGTACAGGATAAATGATATATGAAAGTTTCAACTACGTACTAACATTATTATCATTTCTAATGACCACATATTTTTTCATCCTTTGTGTTATCATTGACTTGACACCCGAAACTTTAATAATTTTATACAAGAAAAAATAAATAAAGACAAACACTTTCTTGAACATGTTATTTATATATATTAGTAGGGTGTAAAGAATGAAGGACGAGAAACATTTCACTTTGAATTGAAGAAAAAAGTGAAACGAAATAAAGTTTGGTACTTTCATTTTTAGAAATTGATTTTTTGATTATTTTCTTTTCATCTTTGCAACCAAAAAAATACGTTGTTATTTGTATATATTTATTTTTTATTATTATTTTGTAGTATCAAAACATAACATAAAAAATAATAAATAAAAAAATAAAAAAATAGAGGTTTTTATTGAAGGGCAAAAATATCCATGCAAAGACTCACTCAGGGCTAGGGAAATTGGTTAAGACATGCATGTGATCGTAAAAGTCTCCAACAATATAGGCTGTTGCAACCTCTAGCTTTCATATCACAGTTTTTCTTTTTTACTGCAAAAATAAAATAAAAAAAGTTTTACATCGTCATGATGATGTTACTTACGTTATGTCTACGACCAAAGTAGTGTAAAGTATTCATTTTATTCTTCATACATCAGTTTATATATAATTAATATTTATTTTGGATTAAAGTTTTACACCTGTTAATATAATGTCAATTCAACGTAGAGAAAGAGAAAGACAGCTAAAGAGAGACAGAGAGACAGGGAGAGAGAGTTCCCTATAAGATAGTTTAATAATATATTGTACGGTATATAGTTTTGCAATCTGGATCTTCTTCGGCCACGTCTATTTGCTAAAATATTGTTGTTGAAGATTGATTTATGTTTTCGAATATTGGTCAATTAATATCGTAATTGAACTACTATATATTATGATTGGCCTAGTCATGAGTTATTAATTAAGATAACATGCATACCCTTGACCAATAAAATGTAATGTATAGAGAGAACTCGATCACTAGAGAGGACCTGGATTGGTGGTTTTGACAGTAAGCTGGTGTGTGTTTTCTCCATAAATTGTTAGTTGGTGTGTCTCAGAATATAATAATGCTACTTAATTAATTATTTTAATAAGAGTAATTGGATACATTCTAAAAAAATGTTCTTAATTAAAGGATTACGCTCTATATATGTATTAAAATAATTTTGTCTCTAATAATAACTCTTTAAAGAGTAGTTGTACACTTTATATCAACTCCTATATATATTAAATTCTGAAGAGGTGTATATGGATAAAGTGCAAGCACCTGACCTCATGGAAGCATTATCAGGAGTGAGGAAAGGTGCATGGAGTAAATGTGAAGATGACCTTCTCAAAGCTTGCGTGCAGCGTTATGGAGAAGGAAAATGGCACCTTGTTCCTCAAAGAGCAGGTCTGTTTCTATTCATCTATTGCTAATTCCGCCACAACTCTTCATTATCGTTGTTTTAATCTTTTCTATATAATATATACTTAATAAACATGCTTATCTTCTTGCGTTTCGTACGTAGGGTTGAACAGATGCCGCAAGAGTTGTAGACTGAGATGGATGAATTACCTAAAACCAAATATCAAGCGTGGGAATTTTGGTGAAGATGAAGTTGATATGATGATCAGATTGCATAAGCTTTTGGGAAACAGGTCTGTATATACTATTAATAATCACACTTGCATAAGCCTCACAAATAGTATATTGTATAATTAATGTTTGACTCTATATTATTATTTAATATTTCCAGAAAAAACAATTTGGTATGTATATGATGATTTAAAAGTGTTTTTAAATATTAAAAGAAGAACAAATAAATAAATATCATTTTTACATTCTTATCTCATTCTCGTCTCTCTCTCTTTATGCACCATCAATAATTTTATATAAAATATGACTTTTTATCGATTTAAATATTAACTTTTAATTATATATTAACTTATTATGTTTTAAAATTTTGAGAAAATTGAATGCAGTCAAACTTATACTTATATATAAGAATGATATGTCAAATGTTTAGCAAAACTTTATAGATATGATATATGCAAAAGAAGAAGATAAATTAATCTAGTAGTAAATTTTGTATACATTATTTAATTATAGATTGTCATAAAAGTTTGAGTTTTCTAGTAGTTATCTAACAATTATATTTGTATAAAATATTTTTTTAGTTAACACTGATATATTAAGTGTATATGAAAATTAAACTCATATAAATTACATAAAGGAGAAGTAATTAACCTTTGAATAGCCTTTGATTAAACAAAAATTGTTTGTGGATGTAGATGGTCCCTAATTGCAGGAAGACTTCCGGGAAGAACATCAAACGATGTGAAAAATTACTGGAACACGTACATCCGACGTAAAGAACTCTCTCACACGAAAGAAAAGAACGTAAAGCAGAAAGAGGTGGAGACCAAAGTGAAAAGTCACGAAGTGATAAGGCCTGTACCTCAAACTTTGTCAAAAACATCCCCGTGGTTGCGAGGGAAATTCATTAATAGTTCAAAAGTTGGTGTTAGTGAAGCAGGTGCAGATTCATTAGGGTCTGAGAATTGGTGGAAAACTTTGTTAGATGATAAGGAAGACAATGCACGTAACAGTAACACGTGTTTCTTTGGTGTGGAAGATGGGGCACTAGACTTTTGGACTCAAGAGCTTACTTCAATTGATTGTGACTTTCTTGCAGAAGGTGGAATTAATTGGAGTGATTTTCTTCTGCGAGATTAGTGTGTTTCTAGATGCTTCATGCTTGTGTTATTGTGTAAGGGAACTCAAGTGTAATAAATTCAAATTTAATTTTCCTTTGACCATTTTATATATTCTGCACTTTGTACTATCTCATGTACAAAGAATGTCACGAGACTTCATATAACATAGGTTAAAAGTCTTTTATAATATTTTTTTTTGTTTAAATTTAGTTTCTTTAATTTTTAGTTTTAATTTGGTTCCCAATAATTTAAATTATTGTAATTTGGTTCCCAATAATTTAAATTATTGTAATTTGGTACCCAATAATTTAAATTATTGTAATTTGGTATTTTCGTCTAAATGATTTAAACGGAGTTAATTATTAGTCACGTGGATGCCAGGTGGATGTCACGTAGATGGATGCCAAATTTCATGAATATACCTGGAATCAGAACGGCCCATTCTGAAACCAAAACGGTCCTTTCTGGTTGCACTCTTGTTGTGTAAATTTTGTATCTGGAACGGGCCGTTCCAGATACAAAATTTACACACCAATAGTGTAACCAGAACGGACCGTTTTGGTTCCAGAATGGTCAATGATTATACTTTACGATTGTGAATCGTGCAAGGAAAAAGACCCAAAGTACAAAGCATTTCAAACACTAGATTTGGTAATATTGTCAATAGGGATTGATAATTTCAATTGCTAAAAAATTTTGGCTATACAGTGTATTATTAAGGACGATGCAATGTATCACTAAGAACAATGGTAGCAGGTTTTATTTCATTGTTAGTCAAACTGGAATGAACCACTTACTACTAAATTGACACTATACAGTCAAGGATGAAACAAAACGATGTTTCCCCTTGAAGTCATTGATGATGTACTCCAACAATAACAACCTATTCTTGAGGAGGTACAACCTGAATTTTTGTGATTTAGGGTTTCCCTTCAGCGTTACTCAGATGATTTCCTTTCTTAATAATTTCTTTGAACTTTTTTAGTATATGTTATGTTCTAAATTTTTGTTTTCAGTTTCTGAACCATGTTTTTGTCTTTGAATTTATGATGTTATGAATTTTTATTTTCAAATTTTGAATCACATTGTGGCATTTTGGTCGTCAATGAATGCATGAAGTTGGCGTTCTAGAACGGTCCGTTCTGAATCCAGAACGGCCCGTTCTAACACCAGAATGGCCCGTTCTGGTGCACTCATGGTGTGTTAAATTTGCATTTGGAACGGCCCGTTCCAGTTGCAAAATTAACACATAACATATGCAAGTAGAACCGGTTGTTCTGGTTTCAGAACGGACTGTTCTGGTTTCAGAACGGACTGTTCTGGTTCCAGGTGTATTCATGAAATTTGGCGTCCACCTATGCATTTACGTGGCATCCACCTGACATCCATGTGGCTAACAGTTAACACAGTTTAAATCATTTGGACGGAAGTCTCAAATTGTAATAATTTAAATTATTGGGGACCAAATTGAAACCAAAAATTAAAGTAAGGCTAAATTGAAACAAAAAAAAATATTATAAGGGACCAAATAAGGGTTTTAACCTATAACTTACTTTTTTTTAAATTTATTTTGATAAAAGATTAAATTAAAAAAAATAAATTAACTTAATTTTTAAAATAAAAAAGGAATATTATTTCAAAAATTTTGGAGGAGCAATTTCGTCAGTCACACAATAGTTAATTACTTTCTGTCGGCACTAATGACACAAATAATAGGTAAACAACATATATTTTTTAATTAAATTATTTACAATTTTTTTTTTGGTAAAGTATGAAACTAAAACAAACAGACAAGCTCAAGACATACAGTCTCTCCCTAATGGTAGCAGGATAAAGTCTGGAGGACTCCTCCAAAATACAGTGGAACCTAGGTTCCGAACACCCCAACTAGCAAGCGTATGGGCTACTGAATTTATCTCTCGAGGGATATGGCTTACGTACACTACCCAGTCCCGAGCTAACATTTTCTTAACACGACGAATGACATCATAGTGTTTATGCAGGTAGTCCCTATTCGGTGACCGATCTTGAAGCAGCGTAACAGCTCCCAGGCAATCACATTCGCAGCTCACTTTCTGAAATCCTCCTTCCCAACAAAGCGATAAGCCCTCCTCCAAGGCCAACAGCTCTGCACGTAACGCATCCCCCTGTGAAGCCCCACGCGAAAAACCCCCCCGCCACATACCGGCGCAATCACGAATTGCGCCACCCATCCCCATAGCAACAGTCCCACTCAACCAACTCCCGTCCGTGTTTAATTTGACCCACGGGTGCTCCGGAGGCCTCCATAGTGCTTGCTCCACCCCTAAACGCCTCTTAGCATTATACACACAGTTCTCCACCGTAGACATCAGCACTTTCCGACGGATCACCGAAACCTGCCAAAGCTCGCCATTAAACAACATGTTATTCCTAAACCGCCAAACCCACCACAAGGTGATGGATAGTTCAATAACATCCTTGTGCAAAATAATCCCCTTCAGCCACTGAAAACAATCCATTACAGAGAAAGACCACCCCACACTGAACCCGCCAGACATCAGCACCTCTCGCGAGTACGGGCAGTCCCGAAGAGCATGTAAAATGGTCTCACGAGGGCAAGAACAGGGCGAGCATGCACCAGACTCGGCCAACCTCCTATCAGCCCGAACCTGATTCGTTGGGAGGGCTAAATGAAGGCATTGCCACAGGAAGAACTTCACCTTCTCGGGGACCATTACCTTCCAAAGCTTCTTCCAAACTTCATCCCCCTCCGATGACAGTACCGGGGTTAGAAAGCGATACCCAGATGACGCTGTATAATAACCCCGAGATGTCACCCCTCCATGCAAAGTGGTCCAGCCCCAATGAGGAGTTTACGACACTCAACTGACGGACCGAGTGAACCAATTCGGCAGGGGAGGACAGTGTGCAAGGCATTGAAGTTCCATTCTCCACTAACCCAGCAGTCTGCGACCGTCTTGTTGGTGACCGCAATGTGAACAAATGGGACTTTCCCGCACCAAAGCCCAGTACCTGCCCAGTCCGTGTACTAGAGGGATGAGGCACCCGACCCTAGGTGAGGCTGGAATCCCTCACGAAGTGAAGGTAGGGTCTTAATAATACTTGACCAGATTGGAGAAGCACCCCGCCTGGTTTGAGCACACAGGATAGAGTCACCATGAAGGTATAGATTGCTGAGGAGATGAACCCAAGGCTTCTGTGGAGCCGATAGCATATCCCAAACTAACTTCCCAAGAAGGGATACATTCACCCTGCGCGCCTCCCTAACCCCAAGGCCACCTAACTCTCTGGGTTGAGTAACAACCTCCCAACTCACTGGAGACCAAAACCGTGTGTTATCAGGCTTCGCCCAGAGCATACGTCGACACGCCTGATCAATTTTGTTACACACTGCTTGGGGAAGCCATAAAGATTGCATACTATATACAGGAATAGAGGAGATGGTAGACTTTACCAGGCACAACTTCCCTGCCTTATTAAGAAGCTTGGACTTCCAAGCCGCAAGTCTACCCTGAATCTTATCCATCACATCATAAAAATCTGCGCACCTCGGCTGACCATGCGTCATGGGGACACCCAAATAACTCTCGATCCGAGCCGTATGACTAATCCTTAGCAATCCCTCCAACGTATCTATCCTCCTCTATGAAACCCTTCTAGAGCTCACAAACTTAGACTTAGTCAGATTAACTCTCAAGCCTGATGAGCGCAAAAACTCCTCCAAGGTTGACGCCACCAAACAAGCTTGGTCCTCAGAAGCTTGACAGAACAATAAAATATCATCCGCAAAGTGAAGGTGTGAAAGCGGTAGTCCCCCAAGAGATAGCTGAATCGGTTTCCAATGACCATCCTGGAGCGACTCAGATATCCTAAGGGCTAGATGTTCCATGCAGAAAACAAATAGGTATGGAGATAATGGGTCTCCCAGCCGAAGGCCACGAGACGGAACAAAGGACGGTAATGTACTTCCATTCCAAAGTAGTGAGATTGACGAGTTCTTCAACCCCCACATGATGAGTTGAATTGTGATCGTAGGGAAACCAAACTGCACCATCATAGACTCCAAAAACTCCCACCTGACCCTGTCATATGCCTTTTCAAGGTCAACTTTTAAGGCCAAGGAACCCCCACCTGAGCCGTTTTTCCGAACAAAATGGAAGGCTTCCTGAGCAATAATACTGTGGTCACGAGTCCCCCTCCCAGGGATAAAGCTACCCTAGAAAGGTCCAATGACGCCTTGCAAGAAAGGTCTAAGATGAGCCACAATGACTTTGGAAATAACCTTCCAAGCGACGTTGCATAAGCTTATAGGACGAAAGTCTTTGAGGCTAATCGGATGACTTACCTTCGGAATTAACACCATTTGTGTCTCCAAGAGCGATGTGTCCGAGAACCCCAACCAAAAGGCGTCCTTCACTGTACGCCATAGTTCATCCCCCACTACAGGCCAATACTGTTTGAAAAAGAACGGTTGAAACCCATCCGGCCCTGGTGCCTTGAACGACTTCATGCTCATCACCGCCCGGTGAACCTCTTCTTTCGTGACTGGGGCAGTTAAGGCAGATTGGGCCTCAACTCCCAAGCCAGGTGGAGCTCCAGTAGGCATATCCAGAGGCCCTGGCTCGTTATCACCCGAGAAAAGCTCCTTATAGAATCTGACTGCCTCAGTTTTCATGACCGCAGGATCCGTATGCCAAGACCCATCTGGTAAAAACAACCCCTGTATCTTATTCTTCCGTCTTCCCGCGAGTGTTTGAGCATGGAAGAAGGACGTGTTACGGTCCCCAAACTTCACCCACTTCTCTCTAGATTTCTGAAACCATAAGTACTCCTCCTGAAGACAAGTTTCATCCAACTCAGCTTGTATAGTCTTCTCTAAGCGCGACAGGCTCTCTGAATCTCCTAACTCGAGTTGTAACTATACCCCTTTGAGACGACGTTGGAGAGCCTTCTTCCTAGTAAGTATATTCCCAAACACTTCCCTGTTGAACTTGGTAGCATCTTCTCGAACAGCTCGTAACCTATTAGCAAGGGTCGGCGTACTTCGACACCACGCCTCTCTAACAATTCGCTCAAAATCTCTATGGGTGGCCCACGCAGCTTGAAACCGAAAGGGTCGATCCTGAGACTTGTCCCTTGAGCCGTCACGTCACAGTAAAAGAGGGCAATGATCAGAGTAGACCCTTCACAGGTTCTCAACGTATGCTTCCGGAAACATTGCTTGCCACGCAACGTTGCACACCGCTCGGTCTAAACGCTTTGCCAGCACAGACCCACGGTGATTTCGGTACCACGTAAAGCGAAGGCCCTTAGCCCCCATGTCGAGGAGATTGCAATCATTCAAGACCTCTAGAAACTGTGATGCCCTTGCCATCGAGAAACGACCACCCCTACACTCCGTTGACAACATAACTTCGTTGAAGTCCCCAAGCACTAGCCATGGCATTGTAACTCGTCCCCCCAACTCCTGAAGATGAGCCCAGCCCTGCTGTCTGAGGTCCACCCTAGGACTAGCATATACGGCAGTACAAACCCAGCTCTTGTTTCCTTCAACAACCGTGAACGAAATGGCCTGGGGATGAGAGGCAAATTCAGAGGTCGTAGCAGAGCAAGACATCTCCATCAAAACCTAAATACCCCCGAAGTGCCCCGTAGCCTCACTGCTATAACACAACTTATAGCCCATCTTCCTCCAAAAGGCTTCCACCGAAGAAAACTGGCAATGGGTTTCCAAGACAATAAAAATAGACGGGTGATGAAGCCTTACTAGCTCCGAGACCCTCCTTTTACCTTTGGCATTAACAGCCCCTCGAATGTTCCAATACAATATATTAAAATTTGTCATCATTTAATAAACAAGACACGAAAGAAACTCACGCCAGCATGTCCTCCTCTTCTAATGGCTGGTCAAACTGCATAAAGTCCTTCATCCCCTGTATCGCTTGTCCACTATCCTCTAACTCATTTTTTTAAGTTCCTTTCGGTGTCCAAAAAAATTAGTCATTAAATAAGAGAAATTTTTACAGAAAAATATTTTTTTAAAAAAATTACCAAAAGAAATCTCATCCTTTATTTGCCAAAGTAAACCTTTTTACTGTTACAAGGAAACCAAATTTTGAGCTTTGTTTCTTCCATCTCTAGTGATTATCCCTTCCGGAATTCGATCCTCTGGCAGTTGAATTCCAAGCAGGGTTTTTTGTTTTACTTTAAATGTTATTTTTGGTAAAACTATAATTTATATATTTATTTAAAATAATAATATAATATATATATATATATATAAATTAATACAAATAATAAATAATATTATTTTTATATATTTATTTAAATATATAATTTTTTGTTGATAACTTATAATATTAATATGATAAATTAATTATGAATAAAAATTTTATTTAAATAAAATAAGTTAATTAATATTAAATATTAATTTGTATTAATATTTATGGTTAATTATTTTTTAAAATTAAAGTAATATTTTGTTGGTCAAATATTATTTTAATATTTATGTAAAAAAAATTATGCAAATATTTATAAATATTTTATTAATGACCATTAAATATTACATTATCTTTTGTTGTGTTTTTGTCCTTTATTTAATAATATACTTTAAATATATATATATATAAATTGATATAGAAAGTTATATGTTTAATAAATATAACATATTTAATGAATTTAATCTATATTAATTTTAATAAATACAATATTAATAGTATTACAAAAGTTAATTTAATATAATATTTAGTAAATAAATATTATATAAAATCACTTTATTTTTGTAATTTATAATTTCTATATTATTACAATAAAATATAATTTGTATATAAAGTTAAATATTATATTTATATATTTATTTAAATATGTAAATTTGTCTTAATATTTTTTAATATTAATATGATAAAATTATTTTGAATAAAAAATTTATTTAAATAAATTTAATTAATTATTATTAAATATTAATATTTATTAAAATTTATAATTATTTATTTATTTAAATTAAAGAAGTTCTGAATTCGACTTCCCAATAATCAAATTTTGAACTGCAATAGTGAAAATATTTACTTTGGTAAATAAAGGGTGAGGAGTTCCTATATGTAATTTAAAAAAAATATATACTTTTTTTTCTGTAAAAGTTTATAAATATGAAGTTGTACGTATTTGAAAATATAATTTATTTATAAATAATGTAATTTGATAAGAAAGAAATATGATTGGGCTGTACAACAGGAATCAGTTTGGAAAGCACTGACAAGGGATTTGACCTGTGGAAAGAGTGAGATAAGTAGGCATGGAATTGGAATTGAATTGTCATGTCAATAAAAAGTAGGTGTCATAGTCATGCATAGTACATTTAGATTCAAACTTACGTGTGGCGTTGTACGAATGCATGTGGACGTGTCCAGTGCAGCTCCACATTATGAATCACAAGTACTCCATGCTACGTGCACTAAATAAGGCCGCTGATGCAACATGGACACTTTCCACATTCAAATTCTCTTCACAAATTTAAATACAATAATTATTTTTAAATTTTTTAATTTTTTAATATGAAATATTTTGTTTGAATGAAGAATTTATAAAAAATTAAAAATTTAAAATTTGTAAAAAAATTTAAATTAATAAAATTTTAAATTTTTCTAGAAAAATAAGAATTTAAAATTTTTTTCTTCTTATTTCACTTATATATTTTATTTTATCTCGTATTTTTTCATATTTTTAATTATTGAATATTTAAAAATATTTTTTAAATTATTTAATATTAATTTTTAAAATTATTAAATATTTTAAATTTTGTTAATATTTATTTTTATAAACTTTAATTTAAAAATTTTAATATATAAATATATTTTAAAAATTAATTTTATCATAATAAAATTAAATTATTATATCTAAACTAATAATTTAAAATTTGAATTGACTTATTCAAATAAAATATTTTAAAAATTATAAAAATTAAAATCAAAATGATTCAAATATTAAGAAACTCAAATTTTTTAAATTTGTAAAATTTTTCATTTAAACACGTGATAAACTAATTTAAAATTTATTTTAATTCAGTTTTTAGATATACACACAGGATGAAAACAAGGTAATTTGTGATTCCCTCGTCTCTTCTTTTCAAGACACGTATATTAGTGAAATTAGTGTATAGTTACAAACAATTTCAAAAAAAATTTATTAATTATTACCATATGATTCAAATGATTTTTATATAAAGTTAAAACTTAAAAATAATGTTTGCATCAAAAAACAAAGAATCCCTTTCATATAGATAACTTAATCGTACTTTTATTGTAACAAATATAAAATTTTAGTCTATAATTTATAATTGAAAAAATGTATTTCTTGTAATTATTGTTACTAAATTTTAATTATGTAATAAATTATTTAGATATTTAAGGAAACAGATAGTTTTTTTAATCTTAATTCTTTTTTAAACTCATTAGATAATGTAATACTATATGTTTTTTTATAAATAAGATTATGAATCATCTGACTTATTATCATAATAAAATTTTATTAATTTTTCTATTAAGAACTAATAAAATATGTTTATTATGACTTTTAATAGTTGATTATTATTCTATAAGAATTTTTGTTATCAAGCAATTAATTAAAACATTAAGATAATCAAGTTAAACATAAATTTTTATATGAGTCGCATAATATTTTTTTTTTTTTGTAACATTTACTAATTAATTATATTATTTTGTGGTTTTGTGAATTTTATCCTTCAAGTTTTCAATTTGTATATTTTGTTATTGAAGATTTTAAATTTCGCATATTTTCCATTATATTAATTAATAGTTTGGAATTTTTAGTTGATAGATATATTAATTATTGAGATATATAACACATTAGTTGTTAACATAACATTTTAACATATAAATTGAAAATATGACATAATATGAATAGTCTATGTTACATTAATAATTAATATGTCATGTTGATGGTTATGTTACATATTTAACTCGATGATGTCATACAATCAATTAACGTGATTACAAAATGTATGAAATGTTGAAAGTTGAATGGTAAAATTTATTAAAAATAATAATAACAATAATAAACACATTAGTAATAAAAAGTATAATTAAGTCAAAATTTATCTATTGAAATATACTTTAATTTAGGTGCTTGGGCGATATTAATTAAGATAAGCCAACTTTGAGAAAGTCTTGTGTTATTCAATCTAAACTATTGTGCGTACAAATAAATTGAAATAAAGTTATTTTAGATTAACTAGTAGTTTCAAATTTGACTTAAAACATGATTATTTATAGCAAAAGATATATGTCATCTCTAAAAAAAAGATACTATTATATTGACTTAAGTATGTTTTTATTTTAATAAATAAATGAGTTTTGATTTTGGTTCTATATACTCATTTTTTAAACTGTGAAATCACTTATTTTAGTTATATAAATGAGTGTAGTAACGGATCCAGGAATTTTAGATAGTGGGAAAATATTTATTTATATATTTGTAGTATTAAAAAAATTTATATAACTTTTAAAAGCATAAATATATATCATAATTATTTTTTACAAGTTTTTAAAGATGAAAATAAATTACGTCAAACTAGATTTTATTATAATTTAGTAGGTTTGAACTTAACTTTCTTTAAAAATATATTTTCTAAGTATGACTTATTTATCTATCATAGACATTTTTTAAATGTTTGGCTAGAACTATAATTCTAAAGACCTACTTTATAATAATTTAACTATTAAAAATATAAAAATTAAGTTTAATTTATTTATGATATAAACATGTTTTTAATATCTAACATATATTTTTAGACGAAACTTTATTGTTGGACATATTGTACCACTCGCTATCAGGTCACTAACACTACAAGAAATATTATATATATATATATATATATATAATATAATATAATATAAAGTGTTACTATAAATATAATATATATATATATAAATATAAATTTATTTGACATATATTCACATAATTTTAGTGTTGATTTTGAATGAGATTCATGACATATATTGTGTGTCATTATATATAATCTATGCCTACATGTTTTTAACAATTATGAGAATTTATAAAAGTAAGTTTTAATAATATTTCTTTCGTTTTTTATTTATAGTTGTTTTCATATTATTTCTTGTTTTTTTTAATTTTTAATTTTTTAAAATCAATAACTTATTAATATTTTTTTTTTATCTTTGATAATTAATGTGTGTTTACTAAACAATGTGTTTATTCATTCTCAATGTACTTATTTCTTCTCCAATCACCTGAAAGGTATAACAAAAAAATAAGTAATAAATATTTTGAAAAACTAAAATATCAATCATTAATTCTTGTACATAACCTTAAATATAAAAAAAAAAAAAAAAAATAAGGGAGTACTAGCTAATTAATAGACATTGGTCAGTTCCAAAGAAATTAATTAAGCTTCATTAACATTGAGATGATAGTTTGTAAAACATATTAACTGTAGAACAATAAATGTAATGTATGGTTAGGATTTTATTAGAGAACTCGGTCTCTATGGAGGGTCTGGATTTGACAGTAAGCTGGTATCCGCATTCTACATAAGTTGTTTGACACGTAATGTGTTACAGTAAGTAAGTACTTACTTTAAAGGGTTGAAGATCGTATAGAGATATACAACTGAACAAATTGTAGAAAAACTAAACCCAGATAAACTTGTGTCCTACAATGGAAGGATCATCATCAGGTGTGAGAAAAGGTGCATGGAGTAAAATTGAAGATGATCTTCTCAAAACTTGGGTTCAAATATATGGAGAAGGAAAATGGCACCTTGTTCCTCAAAGAGCAGGTATATTTCTATTTATTTATTTTAATATTTTCGTTTTCTTCAGTGCATGTATGTTGCATAGATCTAACTATATATATACATATTGTAATAAACATTTTATATGTATCTTCTGGCGTTTTGGCACGTAGGGTTGAACAGATGCAGCAAGAGTTGTAGAATGAGATGGTTGAACTATCTAAAACCAAATATCAAGCGAGGAGATTTCAGTGAAGATGAGATTGATATGATGATCAGATTGCATAAGCTTTTGGGAAACAGGTCTGTATACTATATGATATGCTCTTGAGAGATTAATATGCCGTATATTTGATATTTTAATCCATATTATATGCATCAAATATTTATTCAAAAACCAACTTGATTTGTATATGATCTTGTACAAGATATATATAGAGTTGTTTAGAGATTAAAAGAAGGCCAAGCTAATAAACAAAAAATATATAAGTCTAATTAAGAATATATTCACAGCATAAAAGTTTTATACGTAATTATTTAATTATAAATTTCAAAATTATCATCTGTGACATTGTTTAATTTTGTTTACACTTTAAAAAATATTATTGTCATAAAATAACATACTCTACAGTAACATAATACTTATCATTAAAAATTATATTTATCAATATTATAGATATAATATATGTTATTATATTATTAAAAAGTATTAATATAAACTATAATAATATATTATATATTATTGAATTTTATTCAAAATTGACATTAAAATTATGTATCAATATGTTAAATAAATTTATGCTTATATCATATATTATATTTATAATGACATTTTTTTATGTTATTGTATGTAATATTTTTTATAATGTTATATTTAAAAAAAATAATTATTTAATATTCTAGAAATCTTTATCTCAAGATGATATGAAAAATTAAAATCATAATAATCTTTGAAATATAAAAGAAAAATAATTAACTTTCAAGCAATATTTGATTAAATAAAAAATTGTTTTGTGGATCTAGATGGTCCCTAATTGCAGGAAGGCTTCCGGGAAGAACTTCAAACGATGTTAAAAATTATTGGAACACCTACATGCGACGTAAAGTGCAATCTCACAACAACGACAACAACGTAAAGCAACAAGAGGTCGAATCAACAGTGAAACCCCACGAAGTCATAAAGCCTGTACCTCGATCTTTGTCAAAAACATCCTCTTTGTTGCAAGGGAAATTCATTAGTAGTTCCAAAGTTGGTGTTCGTGAAACAAGTGCAGGTTCATTATTAGGATCTGAGAATTGGTGGGAAACTTTGTTAGATGACAAGGAAGATAATGCATGTAACAACAAGTGCTTCTTTGATGGGGGAGATGGATCACTTGATCTTTGGGATATCTTATTTCCATTGATTGTGACTTTCTTGCACAAGGTGAAACTTTGAGTAATTTTCTTCTTGATGTAGTAAACACTTATAGTAAATGTTGTAGACTCTTCAAATTAATGTTCTTATAAGTTCAAACTTACTTGGCATTTGAGATTCATAGTGAATATATTCTTTAATTACTTTGTATGTATGAATTAATAATGGATGTATTCTATCTGGTGATCAGTTATATAAAATTAATGTAATAAGACTATATATTGCATTAATTATACAGCTTTCACTATTATAATTTAATACACGTTTAATAACATTAATCAATATTTGTCTCATCTAAAACAAAGAATTTCATCCCTTAACAGAATATATATATATATATATATATATATATATATATATATATATATATATATATATATATATATATATTAATAAAATAAAATGATTTGAATTATCATATTGTGCGGAAAAACTTAACTGTATTTAATTAATCTTTCAAATTCTTTTTCAAGTTATGGTAAAAGAAATATTACATATAATTACATATAAAAAGATATTACTATAAATATAATATGTATAAGTATAAGTCTATTTGACACATATTAATTACGCATAATTTTAGTTTTAATTTTAAATAAGATTTAACAATAATATATATTATGTATCACTATATAATATATACATACATTTTTTAATAATATATCAATAAATATTATATTTATAATGTATATAAAATTAATTTTTAATAATAAATATTATGAAACTATATAACATTTTTTTATAGTATAAATTAATTAATAACACCGATTTTCTATGATTGTATTTTACATAAATTCTCCCAAATTCATGTTTTCTTCTTAAATGCTTCATAATTTGAATTAATTAAATTATATCAAACATTCTATTCAAAACTTACTAATATGAGAAGAAAAAAAAAACTTATTAACCATAACATCAAATATTATCACTATGAGAATTTTATCAAATAGAAGTGATTTAGAGACTGAAAAATTAGTCGATATAGAAATTAATTTAATGTCTATTTTAAATCTATTTAGTCTCTAAAACTGTCTCCACAGTTAAAAACTTAAATTTAATCAAAGACCGGATTCAGTCTCTAATAATCTTAAAAAGTACTTTGTTAATTAGACTGATATATAGTCACTGATTAAAATATAATTAGACACTTTTTTCGGAAGTTATATACTTATCTTTTAGATTGTCCTTTAGTCTCAATTTAAATTACTGGTAGAGACTGTAAATCTCGTTTCTAATTAAAAGATAATTAGAGACTAATTTTCAAGTCACCAAAAACCCAATTTAGATAGCGCTATTTTGTCTCTAATTATAATTGAATTAGAGACTGATACTTTAGTCTCTAAAAAAAGTTTCTTAATTTTTAATATAATAAATATTTGAAGTTTTACTTATGACATAAATAATTTAAAAGTCATAATTATTATATTATAATTTATAGGCATCATAGCTAAATATTTTTTAATTATTACATATACAAAATAGTGCATCATAGCTAAATATTTTAAATTAATAGATTATTGTATTATTAGAATATAAATAATTTTTTTAAAAATATTTTAATAATATAATGAAATAAAATAAACTTTAATAAAAGAAATTAACTAGTATATATATTTTTTCAAAGAAAATTGAAGACTATTTTTTATTTTATGATATTTTTATGTATAATTTAAACTATAAGATATATAATAATATAATTATTATAAAATTTCAATATTAATGACATAAGATGTTAATATAATAATATATTCATATGTATTTATAATTATTAATATAATACTGTTTTATAATTTTTTGTATTGTATTTTAAAAACAAATTTTTTTTTTTTTGTTTTTTAAACCAAAATGACATAACCAATTATTTTTAGTTAAAATAAAAATATATTATTATTAGTATAATAGAAAATTTTATATATAATTGAAAATTTAATATTAATTATATAATAAAGGTGTTATAAATATTTTCTTATATTATTTTGAGTAACAAATACATTATATAAATAATTTTTAATATTTTTTTGAAAAATTACTAAAATTCTATTTCCTATATAAAAGAAATTTGCAATTTTCATCTTTGATATTCCACGTCTTTTTAAAATGAAAATTGTCTCTTTTTTTTTTACAAAATAATTTGTATCTAGAAATGCCATAGTCAAATTATGATAAAGGCTGCAATAATAAACTTTGTCAAAATCTTAATTTGATGCAAAATTAAAAACTAGATTACTCCTATACATTTTTCATGGTTCTTTAATAAAAATAAGGAAAAGATTAAATAATTTTTATAATTGGAGTGTCATTTTCACACTACAAGAAAATTGACATATAATAACACACACCTTATAGTGACACTATACATGTCACTAATAAAAATACTTTTACCCACACAATAAATACAATATATGTTGGTATATTGTTAAAAAGTGTGAGTATGGACTATAGTGACACACAAAATATATTATTAAAACTCATTCAAAATTAACACTAAAATTTGTGTAACTATATGTCAAATAAATATATACCTACATATATTATATATCTATAGTGACACTTTTTGTATGTCACTATATATGTAACATTTATTGTAGTGTCATAATTAATTTAAGATAAAATTATTAAAAAAAATATATGTACACCAAATTTAATCAATCTCTATATATTAAACATGAACTTTTATCTTGCATGAAAGTGTTTTTAGAGTTTTTCTTTAACGAGAGTGTTTGTATTTAACTTATCTAATTTAATTTTTATTTATCATAATTATTTATAAATTAAATATTAATATTTTAAACTAAATTATCAATAAATAAAAATAAATTTTTTGTTGCAATACAAATTATTTATTATAACTATAAAGTATAATTTATATATTTGAAAATATTTATGTATACTAATTTGAAAAATAATTTATATATTCAAACATAATATTTAGTTTTATATATAATATATTATAAATTTTAATTATATATAATAAATATATTTATGTATTATATAAACTAAAATACTAATTAATTTTAAAATCAAATAAATAATAATAATAATAATAACCAAATTTAATTAGTTTTAAAATAAAAAATTATTATTGCAAAAAAATTTGAACAGAAAAATTCGTAAGTCCCTCAATAATACTTGCTGCTTACAAATGTTGGCTTGGTTCCTGGAGCAGGAGCAGCCAACAATGTACACTGGGCTTTACATAATTGGGCTGTATGTACTAGTTAGCTCCAGAATGCAAAATAAAAATAAATAAAAACAAAGTATTCTCTCTCTTTTTTTTTTTTTTTAGAGAACAGTAAAAAAAAAATCCCTATACAATTAGGTAATCTAATTATGTAATTATGGTATATAATGACATTTCAATTATCCCAAAAGGATAACAATTTACTTTTTATAACCTTAAATATTAATGCGCGACAATTTTAACAATGGAACTTCGTTACATCAACAAAATCAACCAATTTTAAGAAATAAACAAAAAGAACAATTGGTTAAGGATAAATATTTACAACAAGTGTGAAATCAGTAGGCATGCATACAATTATGTATAAGAGTAGATTGGAAATGAAATTAAGAGTACATGTTGCATGTACACGTAATCTCTTAAAAAGTACCACAAATCCATTACATTTCCACACAATATGGTAGAATCACGTTATATCTAGTAGGCAAGATAATTATCTTTTTAAATTCTAACTTAACCTCACTTTTATAGAAAATTCATTTTGCTTAAATTTGGGTTTTTTCTAATTTGTAAAAGTTAAATCCAATTTAACTTATGCAAAATATTATTTTTACGACGGAATTTTATGTTAAATAGATTATAAATATAACAAACTTTGTTATATATCATATATGTCTTTAACCAACATAACATGTATATTTTATGAGTTAATCACCTATAGACTGTTAATGTAAAAAAAAATTTATATTGACAACTAATTGTATCTTTTAATTGTGTTATGTCATTGTTAAAAGTAAATGTGTTTATAGTGACATGACACAATTAAAATATACAATTAGTTGTCAGTATAAAAAAATTTTAAACTAGCAATATATAGGTGATTAACTCATATTTTATATCAAGTGACATATGACCCAACATATATAAAAGGTGTGAATCATGTGGTGACACATTTTGTAATTTTAGAAATTTTATTAGAGGAGGGATCCATTTATTCTATGAGCAAGTCTACATAGATTTGCTCTATTCAATAACTCATGTTCTACATCAAATTTTAACGATGCAACCATTGAATTTAAAATTCTTAATAAATAGATCAAGTCTGCAAATTTTTGAAAATCATTTGATATTTCATTTCATTAATTTAAATTGATAGATAATCATAAAATCATTTTATACATTGATTTGAAGTAATGAAACGAAATATCAAATGGTTTTCAATTTTTTTTTTAAATTGCATATTTGATTTATACATTAAGACCTTTAAATTCAACAATTGGCCGGATTGTTAAAATTTAATATAGAATATAAGTTATTAAATGGAATAAATTTATATAGACTATGGCAACCTCCCAATCCTACTCTACCAACTTCCGACAAAGTCTTCCTCTTTATTTTTGCGAATCTCCTCCTTCAATTTTCCTTTGTTTTTTTTTTTTTTTCTAGTTTTGATTTCTTGGAATTGTTCTGCTTGGGTTTTTTTTGAAAAAAAAAATGATTGTGTTTTGAATTTTTCTAGGCTGATATGGTTTAACATTGTTGTGGTTTGTGATTTTACAATTAGTGCAAAAGAATTGGGGTCTCATTGGGGGGCTCCTATTGTAGTTAGTTGGGGTTGATTAGAGTTGAATGAAATTTGTGTTGGAGCTTAGTTTAGATGCTATTCTAGGTTTTTTAAGGGGCTGTTTTGAGATAATTATTGGGCTAGGTTTGGAGTTGATTTGTGAGCTCTAAAACAAGTTCTCATTAACGTAAGTTACGAATATAAATTATAAAATTGTAATTTACCTTTCAATGACTTTTTAGGGTTCATTTGAGATTTATTTGAGACTCATTATATTATTATATTTATAAGTAATATATGACAAATTATAAAATTAAGAAAAATAATTAATATAATTAGTTTTAATTAATTTTATTATAAATTCAAATTCTATTTTAAATATATCCTTTATTTTAAGTGATTATTATATTTAATGTTAGTTGTAAATAAATGTATAAAAAATAGAGTTAACAATAATGAAGGATTTAAAAGAAATTTAACCATAAACAACTTTGAAGATTAATGATTATTGTTTATAATTTGAGCCAGAAAAATTCATTTTATTGCTTATAATTAAGGTCAAAAGTATAATATGTTTAAAATATAAGTTGTAAAACTGTATAACTATCTTAAAAAAAAAATAATGATTCAATAACCTAGTTAAAAAAAAAAAAAAGAAGCAAAATAAGTTATGAGTTTAGAATATATCGTACAAATATTTGTCAATTTTAATATATACATATTTAGAAATATTTTAAGCACATATAAACTAAGCACTTTTTAGGTATGCTTTCATAATGTTGGACATAAACTTTGAAATATTCTAGGTATCTATAAGTTTAGACCTTTTATAATTAGTAAATTTATTTTTAATAAATTAATAACACAAAAAAATATTACTAATTAAAATTTTGTGGTTCCCGTGCTTAATTATACAAAATATTCGGATATATAATCATGTCGTTGCCAACACATTCACTATTAGTACACATATCAACATCAAACTCCTCTGTAAAGTGAACGCGGATTATGGTGTTGGTCCCACTTCAACACATTTTGTTTCGTCCATGCATTTCAATTCAAGCTTCTGCCACTCTTCAAATTTCATCTTTAGGCTGTGAACAGCCACAAAATTGCCTTCTCACAACTTGCATAGCATAGCATGCATGGTGATTTTCTCCCCAATCATAGGAAGTCAAATTTTACATAGAATCATGTTGGAAAAAATATTTCATGCTCACAACAAATTTTAAAGATGAATCAAACATGATGGAATACAAAAAATACATAAGGACCCACCAAAGTCAAATTCCTTGATCTTCGATTTTTAAAGTGGTCAAGAAATTCTTGACGTGGAAAACATACATAGAAAAATGTACAGTCCGTGATTGTAGGCCATAATATGCACAATTCTTTCTCAAACTTGTGTTGGCGATTCTAAATGGAATAATTGAATTAGTTGTGAAAGTTGGAAGAATATGGTAATCACGACATTGACAAAGAGAACCAAGTAGGTAAGTATGTGATGACACAAAAAGGAACCTTCAATACTACAAGCGCGTAGATCTGGTGCTGAGTGGTTCTAGTTTTAAATATAGTAGTTAGTTTAAACATTCTCGAGCTTGAACCAAAACATGCAACTACTTTAAATACTTTTAACTTCAATATCCCTCATGTTAGATTTCTTATCAACTTTTCATTTATCATCTTCTCAAGTTGTATGCCAATCACACATAAACAATAAACGTGTATTATTTTTCCGACCTATTTTTATCGTGTTTTTTAAGGACACGTTGTAATTAACATGTTTTAATCTCTTCTTATTCATTGTTCAATATTATTTAGACATGTACTTACTTATTACATCCTTTGAATGTAACCTCCATGGCCTATTAGAACTTCTTTTTTTCAAATGCTATGCTCTTTTCCCAAAGTTCCTAAAATATAAAAGTTCTTTCTTTTATTATTATTATTATTATTTATAAAAATATAATTTAACATAAGCATATTAAAAAGTATAATGTACGAAATCACAAATATTAATACAATATTTAATGCTATTAATACAATATTTATAAAATTAACAAAAAGTAATTTCCTCCATATATAGTATTAATTTATTTATTAAGTATTATATTAATTAACTTTGGTAATATTATTATAAAATTATTATATTTATTAAATATGTCATTAAAATTAAATGATCTCAAATACATTAATATGTTACTTTTTATATCAATTTATATATCTTTAAAATATATTATTAAAGAAAAAGAGTTTAATACCCATATATTGTCAATGTAAAAACTTTTACATGGTCATACTCAAGAATCATGACTTATGAAAATTATAAATTTTGAGAATCATTATTTTTAGAAATGATAAAATTTTATTTGATTAATCATAAATATTTTTTAAAAACATTTATAAATGTTACATGATGATTTAATTAAAGATTTTTTCAAATAAACAAATAAAAGTAAGTGACATTCTTACCATATTAAAAGTTTTTTTTTTTTTACATTTCTAACATAATATTTTCAAAAAAAAAAGGATAAAAACTTCTTGTGTAAGAAATGTCTCATTAAGATAATTATTATAAAATGTCACCATATATAATAATCTGTATTTGGATGAAAGCGTATAATTACTCTACATCGTAATTTTTTTTCTCAAAAGAAAAATACACAAAGATGCAAAAATTAATATAATATCTTCACATATAACTTTTTTGATAACATGCGTGACAAGCAAATCCAAAAAAACAAACAAATAAATAAATAAATAAAAAATAATATATATAAGTCAGAAAACGTGTTAACTACCTAAGAGAAAACCATCTTCATTGCAGCTCAGGAATGATGTTTCTCTAAGCTTAATTGAAATTGAAATCCGTACATTTTTGTTGTTCATTGCAGAAGCACAAGTTACTCGGAGAAAAATAAAAATGAAGTTTGGGAAAGAATTAGTCTCACAAATGGTGCCAGAATGGGAAGAAGCATACATGGATTACAACTCTCTCAAAGCTACTCTGAAACACATGTCATGGTTTAAGGAGTCAAAAGAGTCAGCAGCACCAATGGCATCCACTCCAAAAGGGTCTCTGAAGAGAAGGTTAACACTCTACAGAGCCTTCAGTGGTCTTACAGGCACACAAAGAGGGTCTCCTAGGAAGAGTGATGATGAAGTTATACTTGTTCGTGCTGAGGAGGGTGAAGGTTCAGAAGGGTTGTACCAGACCATGTTCCTCAAGAGCTCTGAAGAGGGGGCAGAACAAGATCTTGTGTTTTTCAAGAAACTTGATTGTGAGTTTAACAAGGTCAATAGCTTCTACAAGAAGATGGTGAAGGAAATGGTTCATGAGGCAGAAGAGTTGAGCAAGCAAATGAATGTTCTCATTGCTCTCAGAATAAAGGTGGATAAGGTGGGGTTCGGAAATCTTGGTAGCAATGAAATCTCAACTTCAACTTCAATGAATGCCAGACATGGTAAGCCAGATTATGTTCTTTGTTTTGTATTCGTTTCTCCATTGGAGAAATGTGATAAGTATTAAGGAAATTCTTTTGATTTATACAATGAACATGCAACATAAATGTTTTCATGATATTGAGGAGTTACAATCTAAGGGGTCTACTCTATTACCATTTTGAAGGTCATTCACGTGTGCACATGGATGTGATTCATGAAGTTGAGATGAGCGATGGAAGGCATTTGGAAGACAGAAAAGGAAATCATGAGAAGCAAACAATGGAGGGCTTTAGACCAGCTTCATTGGAGATCCTTGATCATGTGAAGATCAACATGAACACACCAGAAACTCCTATATCAACCATAAAAGGGCTTCTCTCGAGTCCAAACTCTGAACAGTCATTTAGCAAGAGAGATCTCAGGAAAGCTGAGGAACAAATAAGCATAGCCTTAAAGGAATTCTATCATAAGCTTCGGCTTCTCAAAAGCTATAGGTAACATAGCTTCCTCCTTCCTTTATTAATGAAGACTGAAGAGAGTTTGGTTATGTTTTACAAGGCTAATCATTATGCTTGATTGTTATGCAGCTTCCTAAACTTGTTGGCGTTCTCAAAAATCATGAAGAAGTATGACAAGGTCTCCTATGTGATTTTAATGAGGATCATTGGTTGTGATGTTTTGAGTTTGGTGTTATCTGACTAATGTCATTGCAATTTGCAGGTCAGTTCAAGGAATGCATCAAAGGATTACTTAAACATGGTGGACAGTTCATATGTTGGAAGCTCAGATGAGGTTCTATCTTAAAATGCTGTTCTTTTATATTCTTTCGATTAATTAAAAATCGTTTTCCGAATCTTAAATGCTGCCGGGTTCTATCATGTTCTGTACAGGTTAATAGGCTCATGGAAAGGGTGGAGCATGCCTTCATTAAGCACTTCGCAAATGGGAATCACAGAAAAGGAATGAACACATTGAGACCAACTACTAAGAAGGAAAGGCATAGAATTACATTCTTATTGGGTAAGGGCACCAAGTAGAGGTTGATTTTTAAATAGTGGCTGCAAATCTTGAGGTGCATTTGTATTATGGTGAACATTGAACAATAAGGACAAAACTTAGGTATAATAGAATAGGTACCATTGGTAGTATTCTCTAATCAGAATTACAATATTACTCCCATAATATGTCTATTTATATTATTGAGGTTTGCATTAAATGTAAATACATATTATTAAAGTAAACATTAACTTTGAGTATGATAATGTTCCTAAGTTTTATCCTAACAAATAATCAAAGTGCAGTACAAACAGAAAGTAAAATGGATATGTAGTAAACTAGTAATATCTATTTAGTTCTGGCCATGTAACAAGTTTAAATACAGTACAAACTAAAAAATCATTGATTAATTTATGCTTACTGCAATTTCTATTCCTTCAATGTCTTAGTACTTTGATTAGAAAGAAAATTCCATTTTCAGTTTAATTTCTCTCACTGACACTTGACTGTATCTTATGTCAGGGTTGTTTACTGGCTGCTCAATTGCCCTCATTGTGGCACTTACCATAATCATACATGCAAGAAATATTCTATACAGCAAGGGTCGTACTAGATATATGGAAAACATATTTCCTCTTTATAGGTAAGTTGTTGATGTTCATTTGAATATTAATTATGCGATTACATAATTCTATGTTTGTTTAGTAGAGCAACCTCAAACCTTTATTTTCCCTAATAATTTCAAGTGCTATGATGTATTTCATTACCCCCTTTCAGCACAATGATATCATGAAACATGGTTAATGAACTTCAATTTTTTGCAGTCTCTTTGGATACATAGTCTTGCATATGATCATGTACTCTGCAAATGTATACCTCTGGAGGCGTTATAAAATCAACTACTCCTTTATATTTGGCTTCAAGGAAGGAACAGAATTGGGATACAGAGAAGTCTTTCTTCTTAGTTCTGGCCTTGCGGTACTCTCCTTGGCTGCAGTTCTCTCAAACTTGGATATGGAGATGGACCAGAGAACAAAAAGTTTCTCAGAATTGACAGAACTAGTCCCTTTAGGCCTCGTCATTGTAAGTTTCAACAATTTCATTTGTTAAACTTATTCATGTTGTGCATTTGCTTTGACTCTCAATATTCTGCCTAAACACATGCTATTGATGTTTGTATTTCATCATCCTCTTGATGGACCATGGAGATATATGCTAATGAATTTGCATTACAGGTTCTGCTTCTCATAACATTTTGTCCCTTCAACATCATATATAAATCAAGCCGCTTCTTCCTTATTCAGTGTGCATTTCATTGTTTTTGTGCTCCTCTTTATAAGGTAAAGAAAGAGAGATTTCCAAACAGGCCTCTTATGCACAAAACTTCACTAAGATAGTAATCTTGATTGTTTATTTTTTCAGATCAATCTCCCAGACAATTTCTTGGCCGACCAGCTTACCAGCCAGGTTTAAGAGTGTACCTTATACTAATTTTTAAAATTGGTCACCATTTTGATCTGACTCATTATGTGCAATCTCATTTGGTTGAGGCTCAATTTGCATAACTTTTGCTTAAGCTTGTATCTGGCTTACTTCTATTCTCCTTCTAGCAAATCATAATTCTGTAATAGAATAATTACAAGCTCTTTTAGTTCTGATTCTCTACTTATTCTTAAATGGTCAATTAGTTGTAGATTTTATTTTAAGTCAATACTGCTCTACTTTTGGGTTCAGGTGCAGGCCTATAGAAGTTTGGAATTCTATGTCTGCTACTATTTCTGGGGAAACTTCAAGACTAGATCAAACAAGTGCCTTGAAAGTGATGTTTATAAAGCATTTTATTTAATTGTAGCAATTATTCCATTCTGGATCCGTTGTCTCCAGGTATGCACCTGATACTTTAAAAAACATCCTTCTGTACTAGTTGATCTCTAGAAGTATCAACTTGCTAAAAATGTTATCGACTTATAAAGAATTAACAATCACCTTTTAGACCAATAAAAATATAAGCAGTTGGCATGTCATCTGTTTTGTTAGGATATAAAAGTGTAAGTAACCATGGACTTAACCCTTTAAGACTATACCCTTAATCATCTAATTGTTGGAATAGTGTCTAATATCTGTAGACTGCTAATCGTTTTTATCGGTATATTGACACGATTTTTATTGAGAGGCCAACTCAATTGATGCTCTAGTAAATTATGCGAAAAATTCTGCATGACAGAAACTTAAATGCTATTGATCTAAAAAGTTTGTTTAAACTCTCATATCACATGCAGAGGTGTTTGAAGTTTGTGTTAGAAATTATAGGCTTGTAATTGACTAATTGTAGTGAATCTAACATGATACTTATTATTTCAAGTGCTTTCGACGCTTACTCGAAGAAAAAAATACAATGCACGGGCTCAACGGGCTAAAATACATCTCAACAATTGTAGCACTTGTCATGAGGACTACTAATGAGTTGCATAGAGGAACTGTTTGGAAAATTCTAGCAGCAACTTCTTCAAGCATTGCAACGATTGTTAACACATATTGGGATATTGTAATAGATTGGGGTTTGCTGAGAAGGAATTCAAGAAATCCATGGTTGAGAGAAAAACTTTCTGTACCAAACAGAAGTGTATATTTTGTTGCTATGGTAAGTTATTATTATTAAGTTGGAAGAAGTTGTGTTGGTTATTGTTGAGTATTGCATGTGTGAATGACTTTTCAGGTGTTGAATGTTATACTGCGACTTGCTTGGATGCAATCTGTCTTAGGCATTAGAGAAGCTCCATTCCTGCATAGAACAGCTTTGACTGCTCTTGTAGCTTGCTTAGAAATTCTTCGCCGTGGCATATGGAATTTTTTCAGGTACTCTAAAATTTCACTCTACCATTATATGAGGCATTCTCTAATTTTGAAACATGAAAGTCACGGTAACTTAATGCATTTAAACCGTTAGATTTGTAATAATATATCAGATTGTGACATGTGTACAATTTATATTTTGACTTAAATGTACAGGTGTTACAATTTGATCTATTATTATAAATTCAACAGTTTAAATGCATTAAGTTACCATAACTTTCCTTCTATAAAGTCAGAAGATCCATTTCCGAGGCAGTTAATAAGAGTGGATGTGTTTTTATGATATTTATGTGAACACTAAACAGGTTGGAGAATGAGCACTTGAACAACGTTGGCAACTATCGAGCATTCAAATCAGTACCCCTGCCTTTTAATTATGAAGATGATGAAGAGAATTCGGTTATATAACCATATGCATATGTGGGAATGAGGAGGAGGGAGCCATGAAAATGTAAAGAATTTGTTTCAACTTTTAAAACACCCAAATTTTCCTGGATCATTCAAATTCAGATGTTAGATTTTTATTTTTTACAATACTTCCAACATTTTTTTAAATATAAATACAAAATGTGCAAATTATGGTAAATAATTTATATTGTAATACAATATTATTTTATTTATTAATAATTTATTTTAAAAATATTAAAATTTAATTCATAAATAATCATAATAAATAAAAATCAAATTAAATAAAAATAAAAAAAAATTATTAAAAACTTTCTCGTCAAAAAAAAAATTTAAAATATTTTTGTGTAAGATAGAGGTTTATATTTAAAATATAGAGATTAATATATTTGTTATTGAACTTTTTGAGATAGATAGTCTTTAATGGTTTAACTTATTTGGTATCAAATGAAAAGTTTTTAATAAAGAATTATTTGCACAAATATTCATCAGTTGCATTCCTTAATCACATATCAGAGTTTGTTTGATTTTCAGTTTAGACATTAGACATTGACAAAATGTTACTTTATCTTAATTAAAAGAGCCGAGCTAGAAAATTGTATAGATATCATGGAGATAGATTGAAGCTTCCTACAAAAGCACACTCATCAATTAAAATCATATCTCAATCACAATTGATGCTCCTAATATGATATTATGCTTGTTTGACTTTTCCCTAATCTGCTTGTTCAAGTTTAGTCTTTGATCATGTAATGACCGAATTTTCACCTTAAGAAATATAGTCTTTTTTTTTGTGTGTTTTTACTTATTTTTAAGAAGTTTAAATTATTCTAATTTATGTGATTAAACTTGGATTAATAGTTTTTCTTGAAATAAATTGTATGTTTAAAAGGGGATTATTCATGGTTTATGAATTAACCCGTAATCAGTGAATTTGGAACATTAAAATGAATTACATTCATTTAATTGGTCTAGGTTTTAAGGAATTAAGATGTTAATATGACATTTAATTTATTCACTCTAACTCCTATATTAAAATGAAAATTAGCTAGTTTTTTTATGGTAAGACTTTAACTCCTAGTTTGATTTTATTTTAACTTTATGTAAAAAAATTAATAAAAAAAACTTTAATTTGATTCATAATTTTTAAAGAGATTTCTTTTTAGATAAGTCAATCAAGTTGTTTATCCTTTAATAAAAACGACTAGATTTCATATTGGTTTATATACTTTTAATCATGTATTTACTTGTATTAATTATTTTACCACATGATATAATCATCTTACGGTCAAAAGAAAGTATGTATGACATTCAATTAATTAATATAATAAATTTCTGTTATATTTGAAAAAATAATAATTGAAACCTCAGTATAATTATATGTGATAATATAGTGTAATATAAACTTGTTATCGAGTTGAACTCACCAAATAAAATTGGTCAAAAAGAGAGAACTTTAATAAGTGGCCAAAGATCAAAAGGTTGAGGTCTAAATAATTCAAACTAACCCTTATAGTTAGAACCTCAAACTCATTTAATCTTTAAAACTCGCTCTTAACACTTAAAGCTATCCCAGGGGTGACTGGTACTATGCACTTATTGTGCAGGATGGCCTAGCATATAACATCCCCTACGTCCCTAATACTAACATGGTTGCCCTTCTTGTTCTTGCCACTATAAATATAGAGCACTTTTTATAATGGAGTGTTCATAAATCAAATTTTTTAAAAAATAAAATTGAATTGAACCGATATATTTTATAAAACTGAGTTGATTAATTTATTTTTTATAAAATGAATTAGATTAATTTTTTAAAAATATGGATCAAATTTTTAAAATTAAATCAATTTGGTGCTATGTAATTATCTACTTTTTACTTATATATAGATCAATTTTTTTAAAATAAAATCAACTCACTTTGTTAAAATAGATTAGACAATCAAACTAATTTTATAAGATTGATCAATTCAATTTTTTTCTTTAAATATATCAATTTTTTTATATGGATCGGATGAGTTTAAATTTTTTACACACTCACTCCTTTCTAAAAATAAAATAAATAAATTAATTAATTAATTAATTTAAAAAAAAAACCTCAAACTATCACTTTGCTCCTAAAAAAATGAGAAGATGAGAATTCCTAAGGGTCGAGAGCCTAGCTAGAAGAAGAGAGTTTGGAAAAGTTGTCTTCCCACTCTCTAAGCCACAAGCATATCGTAATGTATGGGGAAGGAAGTATTCCTCTCATCATTGTATGTTTGTTCCATGAGAGTTGAGATGGGTTTTGACTTCAAAACCCCTCCACTTTATCTTTTGCTATACATTTTTATTTATGCATGTTCTAATCTATTTTTAAATTTTATACATCCTTTGAGTGGTTGAAAGATTAATGTAATAATTGTGCGTTTAGGAAAAAGTTGGCTCTATCTTATTTTCAATTTGGTGAAGAAAAAAAATGATGACATTAGTTGGAATTAAATAAAATAAATCCTATTCCTTTTATTTTAACCACACACTTAAATCTTTATAGAATATATCATCATAACTTGAGTTCTATTTATCACACACATAACAACTAAACCTTTATAGAATATATGTTTGTTATATGTTCGTCATAACTTAAATCTTAGTTATCTTTAAAATTTATTCTAAGATTATATCTCTTTCAAAAAACCCACCTAATAAAGTAACTTTTTATCTTTCTTTAAATTTAATATATTCAAGTACCACCAATACAAATAGAGAACAAAAAATCATCCAATAAAATATTTTTTATCTTTATTTAAATTTAACATATTCAAGTACAATCAATATAAATTGAAAAAAGAAAAGCTTGTGAAAGAAAGCTCCACCTATAAAATACATCTAAAAGCCATAAAATACTAACACTTAAAAACTGATTTAGCGTATTTCTAGAGCAAATAAAAATCCCCATACCAAACTACCAAATTTTGCTCATGTATTATTATCATTCAACATTATTGATTTGTGATTTTAATTTTAATAAAAAAACATTATAGAAAATGTTTACATTATCAAATAATTAAAAATCTCGTAAGTATAATCTTTAAAAATAATTAATTTAAAATCATTAATATAAATCATTAATTTTAAAATAATTATTACTGGAATCAATAACTTTTAATTGTATGACTAATAATTTAATATCACATTTAATTTTAATTATAAATAACAAAAGAAAAATCATCAACACAAAAAGAAATAATTAAGATAATTATTTTTAATTAATTATACTATCTATTCAAATTTTATTTCAAAGATAACTTTATAATTTAAGTAATCGTTACATTTAATTTTACTTATAAGTAAACGCATAAGAAATTGAATTAACAATAAATTAAGAATATAAAAGAACTCTAAAATTAATTATAGTTGTTTATAATTAAAAAAACATTTATTACTTATAGTTAAGACAAAAATAATATTAAATAGTATAAAAATCTTACGTAGCAGGTTATTCTAATAAAATTCTTGATATTCTATTTTAACTTTATATATAATTTATGTTGATGATTTGCTAAATATATTATAGTGCTAATCATGTATTTAATTTATATGGATATCGATTTAGCTACACTCTAAAACAATAAAGTTTAAGACGGTATCTTCAAGTCACTGATCCAACAAATTACCTCAGATTCCTGGTGTCTAATGAACCCTTTTTATGTATGAAAATTGGTGCCATATTACACGAAGCACATCACACGCCAATCACGCTCCTATATACCATAAGAATATGGTACAAGGATTCTTGGAATATTGGAAGCTTGAGTTATTCTATCCGTAAATTAACGTGAGTCACTTCAACAGTCGTATAGATGATATACCTAGCTAGTAACTAGGCACGTAATCGACAATGAACTGGACATAGTAAAAGGAAAAGATTGAAACCATTTGCAACACATAGAACAGAATTAAAAGTTAAAACAGATAATACGCGATTTTGAAAATATAAAAGACAAACACCCATATTAACCCAAAAACATGATCCCCAAGGTTCGCTATTCTGCTGCCTTCAAAGAAATTTTTTTCTTTTAAAACTTGTAGGAAAAGCAGGACCGTATATCAAATAGAGATGTCAATTCATCACAAGTTTCATAACATCCAAATCAGATACCGTCTAACATAACTCCAACAGAACATTAGACGATCAAAATTCTATTGATTCGCCAGATGTGATAACCATAAGGAACAAATAACACGATTAAAAAAAAAAAAAAAAAAAACTTGGGTGAATCAGGAAAACCGTCTATATAGCTCCCAGAGCTTGCAGGACATCAGCCTTTATATCCTCAAAATCTTCAACTCCAAAGCTGAAGCGAACCAAGTTGTCATGAATCTTATACTTGGCCCTTTCTGACTGAGGAAGATCCCTGTTGCAGAATGCATGAAAATTAAAAATACAACTACAACCACCAAACCGAATCTAATCTCAATAAATAAAACAATGTAAATCTTGACACTATAAAACACAAAAGGCCCAGCTAAAGATGCTTTCACTATAGGGTCACATTCAAGGAGAGGACCAATGCCCGTGTCGTGTCAAATCATAACATTAACTTGACAATATAAAAATGGAATCCAAATGAGTACCAGTAAGACAAAATAGCAGGCTGATCCACAATGCTCTCACAGCCACCAAACGAGGCAGCAATGTATGGGATTTTCAGTGAATCAATAAATTTTATTGTGGTATGTAGATCTCCATCAATCTGCATTATTGGCATGGCAACATAATTATAAAAAAAAACATATGGCATATGATTACATCAACAACAACGAAAACCTTATCCCACTAGGAATTAGGAAATGCATAATTCTCAACAATATAAAAACATAATGGATGTTACCAAACCACATTTTTGAATAGCAAATTCCCACCTCAAAACTGACAACACCACCGAAACCAGTCATTTGCCTCTTGGCAAGCTCGTGTTCAGGATGACTTGGCAAGCCTGGATAGTAGACCCGCTTCACCTGTGCCAATAATAGTATGTCATTAAAGCCAGTTCACATTAGATGCAGAACTCAATCATGAAAATGTTGACATACTGATCCGTAAATTGAAAAAAAAGGTAACAAAATATAATACGCACAAGATAATGAAATCACACAGAACACAAAAGATTAAAAAAAACACTGATTTGACAATTCAAAGAGATAACTTACAAAAAGAATACAGTTTCATTTCAGGTGGAATTATGCCACAGAAATGCTTATTCATTCGGCCAAAGTTACAAAAAAGGTAGTAATAATACTTAATTATTTATTACCATTAATATACAACATTACAGCAGATCAAGGGATTCACATTTAAGTGCTTCACAACATAAGATTTAAAAAATCCAGCATCTGCTCATTTGGCACATCTCAGTACTTGTTTATCCATCATGCTACAACCACATACATTTAATGTACATAGGGGGCAAATGCAAGATTAAATTACATATTATTAACATAAATATGCTGTTGATGAACAAGTCTAGTAAAAACATTGCATACTTTAATCATACATAGTAAGCAATTCAACCATACTTATACACGAGCTCATTCAACAATTAAAAAAAAAAATTCAATTTAAATAATAATAATAATATAAAACAGCATATAGAGGAGAAAAGACATTGTGCATATCAATGCCATTGTACCTTGGGATGTGCCTCTAAAATTTCGGCCATCCTCATTGCAGTTGAATTCTGCTGCTGTACACGAAGATGCAGCGTTTTCATGCCTCTGATGAATAGGTATGCAGCATTCTGTGAAAAATTTGGGAACTATGTTAGCCCACAGTAACCAATTATGATATCTTTCCATGGAGGCTCAGCCCTGTAGAGATGACTTACTGGGTTAAGTGTACCACCCAAAACGTGATGTAAAGTCCGAATTTGTGAAACCACCTTAGTTGAACCACTTATACAACCACCAAGGACCTGAAAGGTGAAAAACGTTCCATGATGCTAAAATATGAATAACTGAAAAGTAAATTATTTGTGTTATTTCCATGATTCCATCAAACTAATTTTTTTAAAAAAACAGCCAACTTACATCATGATGTCCACCCATGTATTTTGTTAAGGAGTGCAGAATCAGATCAGCACCAAGGGCAAGGGCCTTCTGGTTCAAAGGTGTTGCAAATGTACCATCAATGCAGAGTAAAGCCCCCTTCTTGTGGCAAAGCTCTGAGACCAGCTTAATGTCAACACATCGGAGAAATGGATTGGTAGGAGACTCAGTGAAGAACAGAGACACCTGCATGGTAGTATAACACCAAATGAACTCTAGACTGTCTAATAACTCCAAATAAATCAGAAATATCCTTTACAGGAAACCAACTACTCTCTCCAGTCTCCAATACTAACATTGTGCTGCTCCAATGCAGATTCCAGGGCTCCAACATCTGCCGGATCAATTACAGTGGTCTGCAAATCAAAGAATAAATTTGTTACACATCTAAAACAAATCTATAAATATTATATTTGTGAGTGCACAGGACAAAGGTAAGAATCCACCAAAAATAACCCATTGGAAACATCACAACTCCACCTTACCCAATCAACTGACAAGATTCACATTCAAGATATCTATTTCATATTTTCAGTTGAAACATAGCAAATTTTCAAATAGATATTTCTATTATATAAATTCAGAAAGCAATCTTGGGAAAAAAGAAAATGAACACTTTCAATCCAAACAATTTAAACAACTCTTCAAGCTAAAGAAAAATGACAACATAAGAAGCACTTCTAACCCCATGCAACAAAACACAACCACCGAATGGGTATAACACATACCGTGATCCCCATCTTTGGAAGAAAAGTCTCGATGAATATTCTAGTCTTCCTATAACAATCTGTAGTGGTCACAAGATGTCCACCAGCTGGAACCAGTGCCATAAATAGGACTACGCTAGCACACATCCCAGATGCCATTATCACAGTTGATTCGGCCCCCTCCAGTGCACTGATGCATAATGACAGTAAACCTCATCAAATGATCACAACACTTAACACAATAAAGAATCATAATAAACTCAAGCACACAAACCTTATCTTCTCCTCTAAAACCACCGTCGTCGGGTTTCCATAGCGCCCATACTCATAACTAACCTGACGATTCTCCTGCCAAATCATGGAAAAATTTAGCCACACCAGTAATTGATATTTATCCACTTATCATTTCATGAGGCAAATAAAAAATATAACACTCGAAAAGAATTGTACCTTGAAATCAATGAGATCAGCGGTTTTCTTAAAAAAGTAGGCAGAAGTGTTCACCACTGGGGTGGTAATTCCATCTGTCACAATACCCCTACCTAGTCTTTCAGCTGCATTGCCCAGATACAAAACCAATCAGCTTCGCAAGCATCATAAGCAACAATAATAGTCCAATGAAATTAAAATTTCTTTAATTAACCAAAAACCATACAAACAAACAAACAAAAAAAACCCAATTTAAATACCCAACGTCATAATATAATTTAATGAAAATATGGAATCTCGGAAAGGCAAAATTAGATAAACATGTACAATTCAAACAAAAAGATGGAGAGAAAATCACTTTCTCAAGCAAATCACATTCAATGCAGTGAAAACTCTAGCAAAAGTTAAAAACTGAAAAAGTAAAATTAAAAAATCATTCTCCGACAAAACCACATCCATTTCAATTTAAAAAAAAATCATATGAATTGAAAATACAAGAACGAATCTCGGAAAGTAAAATAAAATAACAACTTCACGTACCGGCATGAATCGTTTTGCTTGCATCCGATTTCAAAAACGAAGAATAAGAACTATGCTTTAACTGTACAGCCCCGTTCTCGGCTGCCACGTTGACGGCGTCGGCGGAGACGACGACGTCCTCATCGGCGGCTATGTCGACGGGGAGAGGCACCGTAGCGGCGTCGGCGGCGGAGGCCGCGGGCGGCGCCGGAGCCCCGGCGGCAGGGGAGTTTGCGGCATCGTTGGACCACGAAGCGGCGACGATTTGCGCAACGCCGATGTTGCTGCAGTTGCGGCGAGCCTTGGTGCTGAGCTGGCGCTGAAAGTTGGGAGGGAAGCGGAGGATGAGGGAGGAGACGCCGTGCAAGGCAGCGCCAGATCCGAGGGAGGCGCGGAAATTGCGGCGGCGGAGGTTGTCGAAGGAGGGAGGCGGCGAGAAATCGGGATCGGAGCGGCACTCGAAGGTGAAACGCATGTGTGAGCTGGAAACGGCCATGTTCGTCGTCGTTTTGAGGGATTTGTTTTCTTCTGCTTCACCTACTCCTCTCGCTCTCTCTCTCTCTCTCTCTCTCTCTCCAATCTACCAAATAAATATGCAAAGGGATCAACACTAACACTTCGCATTAAATACTAACACTATATACTATATAGTGCAGGATATACGCGTCACGCGTCATTACTTTCTCCTCTCCTTTCCTTTCAAATTTAAATAAATTAAATTAAAGTTATCGTCTTCTTTTTTTTCTTCTAATTATTATTCAACAAAGTTTCTTCTCAATATTTACGCATTTACACATTAATCATCAATGAATTCAAAGTACGGTTCGTGAAGTCACCACTCAAACGTGTTTTCTCTACTTCACCAACTGTACCCTCTTTTAACTGCACCAAATCCGAATCCAAAATGATCGACAATCGCAAGATATTGTTAATTTTTTTATATAATTTGTTGATTTTTTTCTAATCTATACAGCTATATAAAAAAATTAAAATATTTGATACATCATTATATTTTTTATTATTAAAAAATTTATTAAATTCAGAATTTAAAATTTTAAGACTCAAAACTAATTACAAAATTAACTATTAATATATTTTCATTATTTAATCTCAATTTTATTTTATTTTTAAATAGAGACAAAAATTATTTCAATAATATACAAATACATCATTCATTCATGATTTTTATTATATTAAATTTTAGGTTTAATGTTATTTATAATTGGATAAATTTTGGTTTTTCTATTTTATTTTGTCAATTTAATCTTCCAGTATTTTTCTTTTAAATTAGGATATTATTGAGACAAAAAAGTAATGACTAACCCTATGATTCTTTAGATATTGAATGTTAAATTGACAAATAGATTAAATATTACTAGTAATGACTAATCCTACCAATCGTTGGTTGGTGCAGTGGTAGCATGGGGTTGCACTTGGTAGGGAGGTCTGCGGATCGATCCCCCACAACGGCGATTGGGAGGGGCTTAAATACCGTAATCCTTGGACCCGCCCCGAATCCGGATTAGTCGGCCCATTGTGGTTCGGATACCGGGTGGTTATACCAAAAAAAAGTAATGACTAATCCTATGATTAAAAAAATCTATTTATTTAAAAAGTTTAAATTTAGATTTATAAAAAAATTGTTATATATATTTATATATGTATATTATTATTAACAATAATACTATAATTAAGTAAATAAAGTAACACTCATTTTAAATCTTATGTCATTTTTTAATAAAAAATATATATCTCATTTCTACCATATTATTTTTTATAAAAATAAAGTAGTATATATAGTCGGAATTATATATTTAAGGCATGAATCAAATTTTGATCTTTAGTTATGTAGTACAAGTATCCAACCACTTAACTTATCTATATATCAACAATAGTTTTTTTTATGTAACATATATATTACTCCCATAAGACTAATTACCTAATTCACTAATATTAAGAAAATAGTTAACTTAATTGATAATAATAAATTTGTATTATTTGTATTTTTTTCTAAAGCTATCTTTATATTATTTTTTTTCTAATTAATACTCATATACCTTCTAATCAATTAGAGTGCATGTTTTATATTATTTACTTCTCTTAATTAATACTCATATTTTTTTACATACTTTTCAAAGATTTCATAATTAATGCATTTTAACACTTGCATTTTAGTCTAAAATATAATTAAAATATAGAATAATATAAATTGAGCCTAATATAAAAAAAAACAAATAATTATTCTAAGTTAAATCTTATAAATAAAAAGTGAAAATAATATATATATATATATATATATATGTGTGTGTGTGTGTATGTGAGAGAGAGAGAGAGAGAGAGAGAGAGATAAACCGGAAAAAAAAATCTAATATCAGAGCTAGAATTTGATGGAGAGGAGCCGACACATTTTTTTTTTCTATTGCTTAATTTTTTTTATCATTTTTATCCCTTAATCTTCCACAGTAATTGAGATATGGTAAGTAGTAACAATTAACACATGAAATATGTTTAGCGGTTAGTTTTAGTCTTGCCCACTTTTGTAGGATCATTTGAACCTGAAAAGGAATGCACATGTTAAAACTTTTGTTAGGTTTGTTTCCCAATTTGAATGAAATTTGTTTCGACACGCCCCATTTTGTGTTATCCCATCTAATTCATTGTTGGAGGAGTTACTTTTAGCGATAATATAACTCACAGTTAAACATATTTCTTCATTGATAACTCTTACGCGCTCTATTCAAGTTAGGAAGGAAAATCGGAAGAAAACAGAAAGAAAATTTGTTCTTTACTTCTATTTATATTTAAGTTAGTTAGGGAGACAGGAAGAACACAGAAAGGAAAATTATTCTTTGCTTCAATTGAATTAACAAGTTGTAAAAGTGATTAAGGGGTGACTTTTCACTTAATTAATAAACTTAATTGAATATAAACATTAAGATAGGTCTAATAGTATGGACCAACATAAGGTATAAGAACTTAAGTTTAAACTTTATCAATGTCATTGTAAATTTTTTATTGAAAAAAAAATAGTTTAACATTAATACAATGATAATATATAAAAAAAATTATATAGTCAACTAATTAGAAATCACAATTTATATGATTTTTAAGGTAATTATTATTAAAATTAACAAAATAATCATCTATATAAATTGTAATTGAATGATGATGTAATACAATGTCAATGTATTATTAACAAATTTTAAAAGTCTATTTAGTTTAAAGAAAGATAGGGGAGAAAAATTATTTTAAGGAAGAAGAAAAGAGGAAAGCAAAAGGGAGAGGAGAAATGAAAAACTTTATTTGTTTGAGAGAAGAGAAATGAAAGATACATAACGTTTTCCTTACTTGATTCACAAAAAGAAGAAAGTGAGTTTAAAAATTAATTTAATTATATATTATTGTAATTTTAAATTCAAGAACACAAGTATAAATTATACTTTATTTAGACATTATACTACAAATATTTTAAAATCTATTGCCTCCAAATCCCCTCAACATTGGAGGTGATTCAAATTAAATTAATGAAAAATAATGTTGCTTTCCTCTATTCACTTCTTTTCCTTTCTCTTTTAAAAGTTGAACTAAATAAAATAAATTTTATAAAAATACCTCTCCCCTCTTTCCTTCCATTCTTTTCTAACCAAATATTGTATAAAAATAAATAAATAAATAAACTCAATTGAATTAGTAATTATTTAGAAGTCCGTGCAATCAACAAGTTTTCTTTCATTTCAAAATTTACTTTGATTAAGTTTATTATTCATAGATTAATTAACTATTCACATGTGTAATTAACACGCGTACATATTGTAGTTAAATATAAATATATTAATTCTTACAAATTTATAAATTTTTGTAAATTTTACTTATAATTTAAAAAATTATTAAAAATATTGATTGTAGTGATCTTCATTTTAGATACCATTAACAAATAACTAAACTTAAAAAATGGTGTTATTATATCAAATAAACTACATGATTTGGTCAAATTGTTTGGTGTAATTCAATTTGTATCCTATTGGTTACAATTTAGCCCTTATCCTATGGTGTAACCGATTGGTAACATTGAGTTTGTTAGGATACAATTTTTTGAAATTTTTTTTAAAAGGTTTTTATTGAAAATATTTGTTTTCTTGTATATTTAAAAAAAAACACTTTTAATTTATATTCAAAGGAGCTCGTTATTACATAAAAAAATTAGAAAGAATCACATGTTCACATTTTTAATTAGTTAAATAAATATTTTTAGTGAGAATATTTTCTTCTATAAAGCATTTTGTCCGATGTCCCCAAATAGCGCACGTATTGTGTAAGACCAAACCTAGCAAATTGAACATAAGTATGTTTTATTATGTAATTATTTTAAGTGGAATGGAATCATTGTGGATAATAAAGCTCTATTTATGAGTATTTAACATAAACAACCTTGTATCTATTGATTTTTATATTACATATCAATCGGTGCTTGTGTTCGTCAATATATGCTCACAAAGAGATGATAATGGGACTAGGCATGCCAACGGGCGGGGCGGGTTTAGGGTTTAGAGTTTAGGATTTAGGGTTTAGGGTTTAGGGTTTAGAATTTTATCCCCGCCCCCGCCCTCGATACCCGCCGGGGATAAAATTTGGATCCTCATCCCCGTCCCTGGCGGGGTTTGGGTTTTCCCGCCCCACCCCTGCCCTTGTTCCTATTTTTTTTCTTCTTTTTTTCTTTTAAATAAATATGAACAATTTTAAAAAAAATAAAAGAAAAGTAAAATAATATAATTTTTTACATATAAATATTTATAATTTTGGTTTATATATATATATATAAATAATTTTTTAATTATATTATTAAGCGGAGTGGGGACGGGGGCGGGTATGGGGGCGGGGGCGAGGGCGGGGTGGGTATTAACATCCCCGCCCCCGCCCCCGATTTTACCAATCGGGGAAAACTCGAACCCGAACCCGATAAACACGAGTTTTCCTCATCTAAATCAGGGCGGGTACCCACGCGAGCGGGTTAGATTGTCATGCCTAAATGAGACGAAGTGTATGAATTGTAGCTTCCTTCACCCCACCTAATTAATGCAAACATCCATTTAATGAATATCTATGAATATATATATATATATATATATATATATATATATATATATTATTTATGGACATTTATGAATATTCAAAAATATTAGTTAAATGTAAAGTTTTAAATAAAATAAATTTTTTAAAATATATACTTATATTAAAAAATATTTTTATAATATATATTTGTACTAAATAATTTTGACATATAGTTATAATAAAAATTAATTAAATCAAATTATCTTATATATAATTAAAATATTTTAAATAATTTTAAAGTGTATGTACTGATAAATACATATATTTTATTATTTATCTCCACCTTCTTTAATTATTTATTTAAAATGCATAGATGATATTCGTGAATTTATAGATTGTTTTTCAATCCCTACTCGCAAATATGAGATATTAATTTTCAACTTGGGATAATAACTTTTTTACAGAATATTTTCAATTGTCATTAAGGCTTTGAGATATCATCACTTGGTAATGCAAAGTTAAATTGTTTTTTAAAATTGGTGAAATATTAAACATATATAATTTAAAAATGACATTTTAACTTTATATTCATTTATTTAGATTCCAAGCAAAATTACTATTTTAAAACGTTTATTTGGGAATGGAAAAAGTTAGATATATTTTTATTTGAGTTAATCATCCTTACACTGTCAGTGTAAAGTAATTAATCATATCTTTTAAAGTTATTTATTTTATTATTTTTTATTAAATAAGCAACTGACATGTTACTATTAAAAGTCAGTGTAAATTTTTTTTATTCTAACCGTGTATAAGTAATTCACTCTTTTTATTTTCTCTTAACTCAAAAACTTATTACTTGGGTCGAATCCCAACTTACCATCACATTTGCTTTCGATTGAACATGGGACACGTCCATTTAGAAAACATGTACTATTAGAAAACATGTACTATTTGTTGGGAATGTTCTTAATTATTTGGGAATGTTTTGGAGGCATATTTAGAAATAAAACAAAATTGAACAAAAATCATACTATGCCAAAATAGTATAAAAAGTTAGCTTCTATCTAATATTTCAATTTAAATTCTTAATAAATATCTAGGTACATTCCCTAATATTTATTTACTAGATTAACTATATACAGAAAATAATAGGACAAAATCTGTTTAATAAATTATTAACACATTTTTAATATTAATCAATTATTTGAAAATCAATAATTACTTTTAATTAAGTTGATTATTTTAAATAATTTAATAAAAAAAATTAGCATTTTTCTTGTATAAATATGAGCTTTATTAACTTGTATAAGGATAATATGAGCTATATCAACGAGTGTTTAAGAATATAAAAAATTTTACAACATTAATACATAAATAAGTTTAAAAACGTTGTATTTGTTAGGTCATTAATAAATTCTAAAGATACTTCTTTGAATTTACGTATGAATATTTAAATTCATAACGTTTTTTTTTTTGTCAAATTACTCTTTTGGTCTAATTTTTATTTAATTTATTATTAATTTTCATCTCTTAATTTTAAAAAAATATATAATGTTGTTATTTTGTTCAATTTAAACTAACAGTGAGATGTGACTACATGTCTTTTCGTATTATGTCAGCTATACAATGAATTGAGGTCATTAGTTTAAATTAGATGCAAATGACATACACAAATGATGATGATGTTTATTTTTAATTTATATACAAGGAAAAGTATCTAAAATTTATATATATAAATATTTTAATGACTATATGTCTTCTCCAAACGTTCTTTTAAGGTACAAAAACATAGATAATTAAACGAAAAATGAGTCACATGAGGTAATGCAGGTAATGATAGTGTAACTTAATCTAAAATTCTAATCTCGTGTTTAACTCATCAGTAAAAATAAATTAACTACAATTACTTATCCTTTTCTAATATTTTAAGGGAATTATTTAATTAGTTTATTTAATCTTATATAAAAATTAAATAATATTTTTTAAACTATTCTTAATAATATTTATCATAATTATAATTACATTTTATAACACCCCAAGTTTCATACATTTTATAGAGGGTAATTTAATAATTTTTATAAGATTTATTGAGGGTAATTTAGTAGTCCAGAACGACCCATTCTCAAATTGGAACGGGCCGTTCTAAACTACTAAAAAAACCTATTTTTGGTTGCCTGGAACGGGCCATTCCAAACCACCAAAATGGCCTATAACCCTAATTGGGAACGAGTCATTCCAAAGTTGGGAATGGGTCATTCCAAATATGGACATTGTGTGTTAAAACGCAAACTCATAACGGGCCGTTCTGGTTTTTAGAACGGGCCGTTCTAGATGTGAATTTTCCACACGATGAAAGGATCTAGAACGGGCTGTTCCGGATCTGAAACAGACCGTTCTGACCACTCTTGAAATCTATAAATAGAGCACTCTGGCACTGTTTCTGGACACACTCTCTGGAGAACAAGGACAACAAGAGAAAGAGATCAGCACGATTCTGCTATAGCTTCATCTTCTGCTTATCCAGGTAAGGGGGGAGTGAGAAACCTCGCTCGGGGGTGTGGGAATAATTTTTGGGTAGTAGGATTGACCCCCATCCCTTGTCTGATGCAATTCTAGGAACAGACAAAATATGAATGTTTTATGTTTTGTCTTCTGATTGTTCTGTTGTGTTCCATGTTGGATGTAATGTGTAAATACGTAATTAATTTTGAGAATAAATATGTTTTGATATGAATTATACTGCTCTGTGGGTTCCTGAGAGAACCTTATGAGAAATAGGTAAAATATGAATGTTTTCTGTTTTGTCTTCTAATTATTCTGTTGCGTTCTTTGTGTGATGTAGAGTGTAAATATGTATTTGATTTCAAAATTAGATATGTTTTAATATAAATTAAAGTGCTCTGTGAGTTCCTGTACGGAACCCTATGAGGAACAATTATGAATATGACTATGTAAAATATGAATAAGTGACATGAGACATGATGTGAATGAGAATGTGAAATGTAATGAAATGAGATGAGCTATGACTATGAGAATATGAAATGTGATGATATGAGACATGAAATTTCATGACAAGTGAAATGTTGATGAGTTAATGAAATAGTGAATGTGTGACATGCATCATGTGCATATATGATCTATTCTAGGTGTGCCGCTTAGGCCGCATACCAGTGATGTAACAAGCTAACAAGGTGGACCTTAGGGTCACCAGTGATGTAACAAGCTAACAAGGTGTGCCTTAGGGTCACCAGTGATGTAACAAGCTAACAAGGTGTACCTTAGGGTCACCAGTGATGTAACAAGCTATGTGATGAAATGATGAGAAATGTGAAACTTCTGTATGGCGCCACATACGTGCATTTATGAGTCGAGTCCATTACATCATTGCATGATAAATGAGTGTGCATGTAATATTGATTGTGTATGTGTATTGTTTCCATGTGACTTATGTTTGTTGTGTGTGTGTGTGTGCTATCTAACCTTTATTTTTGCACCTGGAACCGAGTGAGATATTTCTCACTCCCTTGTTGTTCTTTGTATGTGTTTAAATTGTGTTGCATGTGATCATCAGCATGAGGATGTTGGTGATGAGGCTTAGGCTTCAGTTGGGCATGTTCTGATAGGATATGTGATATCGGGGCTTAACTAGGTTTAGCATTGGAGTTTCATTACTGTTATTGTGTTTTGGAAAGATTGATCTTTTATTTTATTTTGTCATCATTTTCGTATTGGACTACGGTTTACGAAATATGAATGTGAATTCTCTATCTATGTGTTTTGAAACCTTATTTTTAATAAAGTTTTATTTACTCAAGAATGTACTTTATATTTATTGTGTAATATGTATGTAGGGTAGAGGGTGTCACACATTTAATTTAAGGAATATTTTTTAAATAATAACATTATATATGGTCAAAGTTAGTTAGAAATTATTTATATTTGAGTTTAATAATTTTAAGTATTTTTTTTTTGTTTATATAATTTTGTTTGTACATAATGACTATGTTTTTTTTTAAATGCAATAATTAAATCACTTATTATTAATAGTCATAATTTAAGGCATTTATTCATTATTAATGATAATATTGAATCGAACATAACTTACTTTTTGTTTCACTTACCATAGGTCAAATATCTCTAGATGAGAATGTAATAAATATAGTTATTCAGATAAGATATTCAACTCCAATGGGTCTGAAGGAAGAAATAATTGTTGTAACACCTCAAGTTTTAGAATAAATTAATATGAGTTTTAAATAATTAATTGTGTTATTTTATAACTATGAATGTTATTAAATAAAAAATATTTCAAATTTGTTTGTTATTATTTAATTATAAGGAAATTAGGAAAGGATAAGCAATCGTGGTTAATTTATTTTTACCAATGAGTTAAACACAATATTAAGGTTTTAGATTTCTTTTGTAAAGAAAATTTACACTATGATTACCTCATGCATCTCATTGTTTGTTTAATTATCTACGCTTTTGTATATTGAAGAACATTTGGAGAAGACCTCAAAGATTCATACCCTACATCTGGTATCCACCAAGGTAAGGGAAGGGGTGATCAGTAATCTTGCTCTCGAGTGTAGATTATCTGCGGGGTAGTAAGATTGATTCTCAATCTCGCTTTATTTGTGTGTGAGGTAAGAGGGGGGAAACCTCATATCATAATTGTAACTTGTAATTGTGTTATATGTCACTTTTATCTGTTATAATTATAATAATTGATAAGTAGTCATGTTTATTATTGTATAATTGTTTGTAATTGTGAATCTAATGAGTACTTGTGGGTTTTCGTGAGAACCTTAAATTAAAGATAGAGTAAATCAACTTAGTTTGAAGTAAGTAATGTGAGAATGTAAATCAATGTCGTATTACCTTTTGATTATGCTTATGGTATGTTGTTATCGATTGAACTACGTTAAAATGCATGTTTGATGGTTATGTGTGAATTTTGCATTTTCTGCATATGCATCTGTACAGATGTAGTGCAGGGCGCCATGAGTGGCCATTGGGCGTGAGCGTGGTAGAGAGCATGGGTTTCTCTCTGTGATGTTTATGTCGACGTGAGAGCTATAGGGGACTCCTTATTGCTAATTCATCGAGCACGAAAAGCAATCACATTGGGTGAGCTCCTACTAGACAATAGTGTGTGCTTTTTGTTTGGACTGTGTCGATGCAAGGTACCCCACACTAAGCGTCACCCTATTCTTGTGTTATTATTAATTCTATGTATATTGAGACATTCTGATGGGGACAATAACATTGAACAAACTAAATTGCTTTATTAAGGATGTTATTGAATTATTGGTTGTATGCATGTATTAGTATAAGTGACCCTTGATGATATTGTGAAATATGTGATGTGTTGAGTGTGTGGACCTTGTGATGGTCATATGGTGAAAATCCTAAGTTGAGCTTATAGTTGCATTAAAGTCAAAGTGAGATTGCCTAGTCAGTTGAGATTGTTGTGATGTTTAAAATGAATATATGATATTGAATGTTAATGAGCATGTGATGATAATTGTGTTTAATGTGATTATGCATAAAGTATGGTATGGCATGCATCATGTGCATAATTTATTTTTGTTATGGGTACGATGTAGAATATGTTGTCAAGGAAGGTCCTCCTTTGTAAAAGCTTGGGATTCATGACCTTAAAGATATAGTTAGATTTGGGAGTCTCAATTTCATCCATTGTGTGCATGGGATGTAACTTGCGCAACACCGTCCTAATTTATATCCTCCTAGTGTAAAGTGTTGTGATGTCTTAACCTAACAAATTTTCATAGGCTACTCTAATTGAGCCTTCGGGCAATAGTTTAAATTGTTTTACTAGTGCCACATTTATATCATTTAGGATGTCCATGTCAATTGCATTATCATGAACATAACAATGATATATTGAATAGATGTAAATTGTAAATATTACTTATGTTGAACTATATAAAGTGTAATTGTTATTTATTGATCTATAAATGTGAATGCATATGTGTTGATTGTTGTGTGTGGCGATCTGGCCATAATTTACACTGATAGTCAAAGTAAAATGTTTCTTACTCCATTTTTCTTCTGTTGGTTTTTGGTGTATGGTTGTAGATGAGTTTCATCATGAGGATGATAGGGCTGGACACGACGTATGAACCTTGTATTGGATGTGCTTTTATAGGATGTGATATCATGATATTAGTTAAGAATTTATTATCAATGTTAGGATTTAATATTAGTTCATTGTAATTACTCTTTTGAGTCATGGTTTTGTTCATTATTTTGTCTTTGTTCGTAAATTGATAATTCTACCCATGAGAATTTACTTTATCCAGTGAATTTATTTCGAAATTACTATTGAATTATATGTTATCATAGTATGTGAGGTAGAGAGTGTCATACTTGTGGGTATTTTACTTTGGGGAAGACACTTGCCCATATTTGATAGGTGTATTTGACCTTTAGGAAGGATGTTTGACTTTGTTCAGTAGGGGCATTCAGTCTTTTAGCCTACTTTGTACAATTATAAAGAATCAAAGGACTAAATTAAATATTTTAATTAAGATAAATTACACTTTTAGTCTTCTATACCAAATTCACAATTTTTGGTCCCCAATTTTACTTTTCCAATTTTATAAAATATGCAATTCTAATCTCTTTGTTGATTCATTTGTCAATCATTAAAATTATAACATTAACCTAACATTAAGTAGATAACATGATAGCTAACATTTGATAATATTTAAACTAAATTATATTTTTTATTTTTCATTTTAGTCTCATTTTACAACTTTATTGAGATAAAAAATTTATGTCAAAAGAGATATTTAACCTAATTATCATTGGATATTAATTTTTGTGTCATCTACTTAATATTAGATTATAACTAGGATTACAATTTTAATAGTTAACGAATGAATATTGAATGAGATGATTGAAATTGTGAAATTTATAAAATTGATGGATTAAAATTACGAAATTAAAACTTATAAACCAAAATTTATTATTTGATATTACAAAGAAAATTAAAAAAGTATAATTTAGACCTTATAATAAAAAATAAAATAGTAGTTTAACCTAATTTTATTATAAGGCCTGAATTAAAAAAAAAACACACAAGAAAATTGAAATACTATATAAAAATCATGCAACAACTATTTGTGTGTTTTTATAACGTGCATTCCAAAACACTGAAACCAAAAAACATGAGTCTTAATATATTAAAACCAACCGACGCTTGCATGCTGCAAATGAAAAACACAAACACAGTATATTACTTATCTTACTCTAATGATTGGGTTCACATGAGGCAAACCCTATAACTTGAGGGGTTAATACTGCGAGCATAGATTGTGATTATTAAAGTGCATTGGTGGGAGATTACCAGTAAGCAAGAGAGTGAAGAAATTGTGATGAATGTTATTGACCTCTCCGAAAAGGAACACTAATGATGATTGATGATTGATGATTGATGACGAGGACCACCATGGCGATGTATGGGCACAGCATGCACCACAACAGTGGTAGCAGCAAGACAAGCAAGAAAAAGGAGGATATGCATAATGCATGTATGTGGCTGCGGCTAACTCTCAAAGGACCAATGAGTTTTCCTGTCACACTCAGCATTCAGCATAAAGCAATAAAACATTGGGGGACCATCTATAAAATTCAACTACCACATTTTACCCTACCCATGTTTTTTTTCTGCTCCAAAGGCAATAAACAATGAAGAATGTGCAAATTCTCTTCCACTACCTACTTTCAATCATAATTGAGAAACCCGTATTTTTAGGTTTTTATAAGAGAAATAAATAAAATTTGTTTATTCATAAATTAAAATTAATTAACTTCTTTTAAGTTTTAATTTTAATTTATGGATAAGTTAGGTTTAGTTTTTGGAGAAACTTATTTATTAAAATAATTTTAAAATCATTAAATATAAACATATATTTTATTTCTTCTAGCTTTTATTCCTAACTAGACAAGGAAAAGGAAAATTGATAATAATAAAAAAAATTATTTCTGTCTTCATCTAAACAATAAAAGGGAAAAAAATGTACTATTATTTATTCTATTATTTTTGTTTTCAATAAAAATTACAAAAATCGCATTTTTTTAATACTTATTTTTTTGTGATTTTAAGAAATTGTAGTGATGTGATTTGAACCATTTGGTTTATATAATAATAAATAAATAAAAGGATGGATTAATGAAAACATTACGTCGTCAAGACAGTACGAGGGAGTGACGTTTTTGTAGAAGCGAGTCACCGTAGCTAGTTGTTGCATATTCTGAGCTGTTTAACTTCATTTTTCTCATATGCAAACATGTAAAGTGACAACTACTATTAGATCAAAAAAATAATAATAATAATAAAAATTGCAAGTAAAACAAAGTGGACTTGTTTTCTTTCTTTTTTCACATCGTATTTAACCTAACACTTTGGTCAAGCCCATCGTTGCTGACCCACTTTAATTTCCGTCAAAATAAATCATCTCAAACTCATTAAATATTTAAGCAAAACTCTAACCGCCACTAGTTAACTAATCAAAATTATTGTTTCTAATCTACTAACTACTCAATATGTATATTATTTTTCTATAATTTCATTGTAATTTTTTTCTTTAAAAAAAACTATATATTAATTCCTTAACTAATATCTTAAAGGCTTTGACTATAACTAAATTTTAATATTTAATTCATAAATCCTTATATATTGAAGTAGTATGGATAAAATTTTATATTTGAATTTGTTATTGTCATTGTAATTTATATGAATAAAAGATATAATATTAATTAATATTGATTAACACGTTAAGTTTCATATAAGATACACATTAATAAATATTATATCTATGTATTATGTAAATGTAAATTAGTCTTTAGTTAAAATTAAATTTTTTATTTGATTCAAATTGAGGAAGTTTTTAATGCATACAAATATAATATATACTGATTATTGTTATATTAAATTTTTAAAAAATTATTATTTTGATTAAGGACAAAAATAAATCAGATTACCTAACAAAAACTTATAAAGCAACAATCAAGCCTATTAAACTTAAGCTAAACCAAGTTTATTTTAAGAAATACACTAAGTTCATCGTTTTATTAAAGTCTATTTAGTTAGAAAAAAAGTTAAAATTTAGACATTTCAAAAAATCTTTTAGATTTAATAAGTCGTCTTTTTAAATAAAAATAAGTAAATATTTGTTTTGTTGTTATTGTTAAGATTATATATATATATATATATATAAGTGTCTACTCTTTTAATAATAATTAGTCAATAATCAAGTTTGGTCTCCATTTTTGTTTAAGTCTAATTTACGCTTAACTAATTATATATATCTCCTTTAATGTCTATTATTTATATATTTTATTTTGTACTATGTTTAAGTAAAAATTATATAATCAAGAAGTACCTATTTTTTACTAGTATACAAAGTTAACTATTTTAGTAAGTGTTTTTTTTCTTCTAAAAATAAGTAACTACTTAAGTAAGCTTTATGACGTTAAGTGTAAATTTTGTAAGGAAATATCCGAGAAGCTATAAGAGGCATTCAAAGTATATATTTGACAGGGATAAAATACTGATTACTGAATATATATATCAATAATTGAGGCAAACAACTTATCATGCAGTCTAATTTACATTCATGCACCAAAATTACCCAGGCTCAGTACCAATTGAACCCAATGGAGTAATTTGTACATGATGGCTAAAAATACCCAGGATTTAATTGGGTCAGATTGTGATTTAATTGATTTGGGCCCAATTGATAAATTTGGGCTGTTACTGGCGGACCCAATTACAGAGGGTACATGTTCATGCGATGCCCTAATTTCATTGCCTCGCTCCTATAAATTCAAATCCTTTTCCCCAAACTCTCGTAGTTCTGTCACCACAACTTGTTCATTACGTTCATAGCTGCTCCGAATTACGGTAAAGAAAGCTTCTTTTCTATTTTCACTAACGGGGGATAAAAATTGTGCAGTTTCATTATTTAATTCGGTACTGTTTTCTCATTAATTTGGATGCTTTTATGTCTGCCCATGTTGTACTTTCAGATGCAAAATCTGATTCTTGATTCTTTTTTTGTTTTTTCTCCTCATACACCCATATATACCTTATTCTTTTGTTATACCTTATATTAAGTCATTACTTTTTTTTCTTTTTTTTTTCAATAGTTTTGCATACTCTTATTTTTATGTGATAGTGTGTGATGGGTTGTTCTAATGCATATGGGGATTTGATTCCTTGATTTGCACTACACAAGGCTCTGTGATTTCTCAACATTATCAGTTGTCCGATCAACGTGCAAAAAATAATTTTGGGCATCGCTTTGCAGATCTGACGAACATGTTTGGGCTGCCTGTATAACCCATACATAAGTACCATGTTTTGATTTTGATTCTCAAAGTAGTTATTGGATAATTGAAGTTAGACCCAGTGTTTTGTAGTGCTTTTTTTGCTTGTTTAATTTTTTCATGAATTGGAAAGGGTTAATTAATAAAAAAAATAGTTTTTCTTCTCCTTCTTCTTCCAAGATTGGCTTTGTTTGTCTTCCTCCTTTACTCTAAGGGTTTTTCAGTTGGATGGCCAAGAAAATTCTCAAGATGGGTTGCATAGGATGTATTTATGTCAATTTTGCACTCCTACGAGGCCCCATTGCTATTTATCATTGGAAGCCTAATCTTAACGTGCATACATAAATATTGGGAATTTTGACATTATGTTTTGGCAGTTGGAATGATAATGTGTTCTGCTGTCACAGGTTCCCCTGCATCATACATTTCTGCTCTGAAATTTGTGGTATGGCCTTGAGATGAAAGGAATTTCCTATTTATATTGCACTTCAACAGTCTCCGTGATAACTGTATCATTGGATGCTTATCTAACAAATGGTTGTGTTTTTATATAACACCCAATTTTCACAAAACAAACATCTCAAGGGTGTAGTGTTCTTGTCTTATATTTTGATGTATTAGATTATTTTCTTGATCTTATATAAGACAAGAACACTTAAGTAACACTATTATTATTTTTTTCTTCTTTTCTTCGGTGTTCTATGTGAAAATTATGTTAAAAAATGGATTTAAAAAATAATTAGAAAATGAGGTGTTGATTAAGTGTTTAAGAAACAGAACTGATTTTTGCATTACATTATAAACACTTCATCTTGTCTTATTGCTTCTAGGACCCTTTACATAAACGCAAATCTTATTCTTAGGCAATATGATTTGTTTAAGTTTATTCCATTGTAATACAGTTATATTTGCACACCTACGAGGCTAATATTAGTTTTTCTGCTATCTTTCAGGTATCCCCTTACGTGTCTGCAAGTATTTTTAGTAGTATTTAACTAGTGAGGTTATGCCATCTATCACATTGGTCATAAATTCTGACCGTGCACAACACAACTACATAGAAGGCGTGAATAGTTGTAGTTCTAAATCATCAAATCCTGAAAAAATAAAATATTTTAACAATAATTCTAAATTCAAAGATCATTAAAAACATTCGTTTATAGAAAATCAGTCATAATATTTGAATATAATATTTTTGCATTTTAAATCGTAACTTAAAAGTTTTAAATCAAACTTAGAACAAAAGTGGTTCTTTATCCTGAAAATGCATAGATGTTGTTGAGTATGACTTTTGAGCTTATTAGAGACAAACCAAAAGCAAACAAAGTTAAAATCATAAAGAAAGAATGGAGACCTACAAATTCTATCTCAGTATAACTCTCGAAAGGATGTGAAAGTTAAAAATTAATCCGGAAAATGATTTGACATGTGAAAATTAAAAATTAATTTGGAAAATGATTTGTATTTAAAACTCCAGAACTTAACTAAGTACAGGTTAAAAATGAAAAAAATAATCTATGTTGTTAAGTTAACTTCTAAAAAAAAAAAATTGAGATCTTGATAAGAAAAATTTTATTCTTATCTTTTGAAAATATTTTGCAACAAAACTTCAGGAAAAAAAATGGGTTGGTATTATTTCATTGAGCTAGTGCTTAAAGGGAAATATGATTGTTTCTCAATTTGTGTTATTTTCATTATTTAAAGTAGTTAATATCTTTGACTTGTTTGGAAAATTCAAGGAGTTCTCTCGTGGTTTGTGTTTGTTAATTTTCCTGAGATATCTAAGGTGGATTTTCTCCAGTGACTAAGTAGAGTGGCGAGACTAAGTTGTCAAGTAGAGTATAAAAATCTTGTCGCATTGTAATTTGTAAGTGAAAAAAGTGTGATTAGTTAGATACCAAACCAGGATTAATCATATGATGCAATCTTCTTTTACTTTATTTTTAGTTTGATTTTATAACATTCCACTTTTTAAAATAGATTAATAATAAATTTTTCAATTAATTAATTAGAGGATAAAAATATTCTGAGTGATTTGATAAGATAATATTGAATAATTATCAAGTATTTGTTTAGATATATTAATGGTGTTAGGCTTGTTTCACATGTGAGAGAGTGAGATCATCGCTTTGAAGTGTAGGGTAATTGTTAAGTAGTAAGATTGACCTTCAATCCTTAAGTTATGTGCATATATTTGTGGGTGAGGGATTAAACTTGAACCTAGTGTAATTTGTGTAATAGATGTTTTAAATATGTTATAAATGAGTATTGATGTGGGGATTATAAAACTTGTATGTGATCATGAATCTATGAGTGCATGTGCATTCTTAGGGGAACGAATGTATCTAAAAACTTGATTAGGAGTGAATTCATAATAATTGTAAATTGCATAACTAAAATATGGATTATTTAGACTACAGGAACCTCTTTTAACGAATTAAAATCGTAGGAGTCTTATATTTGAAAAATCGCGAATTATGCAAAAAAAACTTGTTTACCTCATTAGGTGAGGAAGCCCGAAATACTTGTAGCATTATTGCCACTACGCGTGAGGGCTCCAAAGGTCCTCTAGATGCATCTCGTCGAGCACGGGGAGATCATGCAGGGCATGATTCCTTTCAAAAGCTCATGGCCTCATATGTGTCAGGTGTAGAATGTGTCTCATCAGGCATGACCTTGTTTTTGAACTTAGTTCTTATGTGTGTATGTACGAGAGAATCTATGTCCTTAAGTGATTATGTAAAGTGATTAATTAATTAGTGACAAAACGTGATGTGCTATGAATTATAAGTGATAAGTGATTATGCGTGGTAAATGCATTGAGTCTTGAATCTCATGCAGCACGTGCATTTTTTTGTGATGGGTACAATGCGGAATACATCGTTAGTAAAGATCCCCCTCTGTAAAAGCTTGGGATTAGTTCTTGGGGATAGTTTGGCTTGGAAAGCTTCAATCTCGTCCATTGTGTGCATGAAGCATATCTTACGAGACTCAACTATCCTAATGAGATCTTAGTAGTATATTCTTTGAGTGAGAGTGCTGAAATGACTTGACTTGACATGTACTCTTAGACTAAGGATGAGTATGCTTTCACTGGCACCACATACATATAGTTTAGGAGAGTCTAATCTATGTATGATCATAATATTTTGTTTGTGTTTAAATTGTGTTTTGATTGATGCCATGATGGAATGAGATATAAAATGAGTTGAAGTTATTACATCGTTTGATGAGAAAATTAATTATTGGTTTTATAAAATATTATGTATGGCTACCCAACCTTATTTTACATTGATAGCCGGAGTGAGATATGTTCTCATTCCCTTATTTTCCTAGTTGTTGTTTTATATGTGGTTGCAGGAGATGTTTCATGCTTTATGTTTTAAGAATTTTAGTTTTCTTCCCATAAAACATATCTTCTTTAAGTTTGTAATAGTTAGGCGTTATTGTAGTATTATTTGTATTTCAAATGTGATACTCTTTATCTTTACTTAAAGCTATTCCAATATCACATTTCCTTTTCATGATTATTATATTTATTTAATTATGCATGTGGAGTAGAAAGTGTCATTGATTTTATATAAACCAATTTGGGATTAATTTTTAGCCTTCATCCCCTTCTCTATTATATTCTTGACGCTTTTGGAATTCATTTGTCACACACTATTACATTTAACATCTTTAGCAATATTTGTCTACTTATATTTACTAAAATGTTATTATATAGTGATTAAATTAATAGGCTATTACAACATGTTTTTAGAAAGTTTTACTATAATAACATTTTTTTTATCTTAATATCGTTCTTTATAAGTGTCTTTCATAATTACCATATCGAGTAAAAGAATAATATATAAAAATTATATTATTCCTATTTTTAATTATTTTTTAAAATTAAAATCTCACATCGACTAAAAAAATGACACATAAAAAAAATATAATCATAGAGTGAAACTTAAGATAAATAAACTTTGATATATGATTTAGTTTTGAAAAAAAATTAGCAACATTATTAATATGTTATAAAATTTTGCTTTGGTAACATTTTAAAAAATATTATAATTAATATGTAAAATATTATTAATTTTTTTTAATAACATGGACTTTATCTTATATTAGATAAAATATTGTAAAAATATATTAGTAACATTTACTCATAATTTAACAACATTTTTTTAATTTCTTTAAAAATACATTTTATTGTAGTGATAATACTTGTACTTAATAAACAATGTAATAATTCTTGAATGTTTCTTCTTCTTTTTTTATTTTATTTTATTTTATTTTTACTTTCATGAGTAAGTTCTTATAGTTTTATGAAGTTTTTAATCAAGTAACTAATGTTAAAAATACTTTAGAAAAATTCTTATAATTTAAAAATTTTGTAATTAAATTCTTCTATATTAATGCCATTATAATTACGTTTAAATTGTATGTCTAAATTATATTTTTAGCCTTTTAAAGATCACAATATCAAATCTCTAGCTCTAAAAATATTTAATGGATTTTTCATATGACGACATGTCAAAATTGTGACATATTTTTATAACAGTGTACTTTTTTAGTGACACATATCTAAGAATTTATGGTGTAGAAAAGGAGAAAAGCATGGAAATTTCAAAATTTGTTATTTATGGAAATAACTTGTCATAATCATTTGTTTTGGTACCTTAATCAATTATCAAAAGGATATGATCAATTATTTTAGTGATATAATCATTTATTTATTCTTCGAGTTATTTAAACCTTTTATATAATATAATATACAAATTTTTAAAAAATTATTCTTAATATAATATATATATACTCATCTTTGGCTTGATTACAAAACCTCCTTAATTGACTGGCTGTTACAACCTACAAATATTAAATCCTACTTTTAAAACTCACTTGAAGTATCCCACGTGATTTCTTAAAAAAATGTTAAAGACTACTCAAAATTAAGGTCCCTACTTATGGGGTGATGTAGATGTGTTTGATTCAGACATCCATACAGATCCCCTTTTAAATTTGGTTTTCTTCTTCAGCAATTCAAATCCAAATTAATTAGTAAAAAAATAAAATAAAATTCTACACTGCTTTTGTAACTTATATATATACAGACTACAGCCAAGCAAATGAATTGAGATGAGCCAAATATATACAATGAATTGAATGTTTTGAAAAGTAGATTGCGACATAAAACCAACAGCAATAAAGTCCATACTAAATGCTTCTATTATTGGATATTGCTTGTATACAGTATAAAACAAAAAGGAAATTACTATAGAGTACACACTACTCTATCCATTATCATCTGTCTCTCTACACAAACATATCCTCAACCAGGAAACATACGTAGAAATCAAGACAAATCCAAAACAAATTAATTAATGATATGAACATTTGATGATGCACGGAAGCGACACGTACTTAATTATCTTTCTAAGCTCGCTTCTTAATTATGGCAACACTCTGATGAAGAAAACCAATGGCCTTCTGATTTCGTTTAATTTGATGGAGATGCAGCAAACTCAAACACTTCCAACACAACAATGGACCCTTGATTCGGTCTTCGTACCTTTGAAAATTTGTATTTATTTCTCTCTCTCTCTCTCTATGTGTATTGTAAACAAGCCCCGCGTATTTATAATATCTAGCAGAGAGATGACACTAAAAATTAAAATGCCACATTTGAATTCAACTCATTCTCATAACTATTTGTCAAAGAATTAAAATAAGAAGGTAACCTGCTTTGAAAGTTAAAAGCAACTTATAGTTTATCCCAAAAGATTGGGTGATTATTTACCTTGCCATGCAACCGAATCAGAACATGGGTGAATCTGAAGGAGAAGAATAATTCATCAAATTAATGATGTTGTTCCAGTAGTGCTTGTTATTATCTTCATATAAGTCAGCGCCACCATGATTGCAGTGATGAGAATTAGTAATATTAGAGTCCCTTTCAGTCCGGTCAGCGTTGTTAGTATTGAGCAAAAGGGTAGTAAATCCCTCCACATGTACATGAGCATGTGCATGTGCAGTACTAGCACTGGTCATTGTCATCGTCAAGTCATGCAAACTAGACGTGAAAGGCATTGAATTCTCCATTTCATCTTTGTATTCTCCCATGTTTGTTGAGCCTTTCCACTCTTCTTCTTCCTTCACATTGAAATCAACCACACTGCTCATAATTGTGGTTGCATTGTTCTCAGATAACGTGGACGTGGAGGACTCATCGAGGTCACTAACCCTAGTTGCAATAGCATGATGTGAGGGTGGAAGTGGTAGTGTTGAAGCTGAAGTGCGTAGTTTAGATTCTCTGACCAACCTTGCTTCGGCTTCGAGCCTAGCACTCTCCCACTGAGCCATGTGGCTGAGGTTGGCGGCACTCTTGGAATGGGCCTCGGTGGAGAGAAGGGCATCGTTCTTGGGCTTGTGGGTGACTGGGTCGATGCCCATTTTGTCTAACCTTTTCTTCAGATGCGTGTTCCAGTAGTTCTTGATCTCGTTATCTGTTCTCTTTGGCAAATGTGTGGCTATTGCAGACCACCTACAACACACCCACCCATCTCATAAGAATCAATCATTATTCAAGCCCTAGCTCTCATTCATATACTACTCATGATTGAATATTGTTAAGCTCAGGTTCACCTTTGCCAAGGGTGAACTTATTATTTAATGTCTTGTAATAGTTTTATACCATGACAAGAATGGAAATAAATATGTTACAATTTTATAAAAATCAAGATTATAAAAATATGTGTTTTTAAGGTTTAATCCAACATTTTTAATGATAATTTTTTTTAGAAAAATATATTTTTCCATAATATCTTTAAATAAGACGTATGTTTATTTTTTTTAATAAACTTATTAGTTTGTCTCTTTGTGTATGTTAAGATGTTTAATATTAAAAAATATATAATCGTAATAGAGTGTGACAAACATAATATAATAATTGTACTAAAAAATATTTTTTTTTATTTAAATAGAATCAATCTGTTAGGTTTTTTTTAATTGACCCAAAGTACTTAACATTTTTAAATGAATAAGCTTTAATAAAAGTCTTTTTTTTTCCATATTGTTTAGTCAAACTTGTGTCTAATGTAAGTTAATTCAAAAGTTTTTTCTTGAGCGACTTATAACTCGTTTTCTATCCCTAGTAACGATGTATAGACACTAGTGTATATTCCAAATACTTAATTAATAAATCTTATTTTCCCTGTATCTCTATGTGTCTCATAAAATGATAAATAAATTTATATCATGAGTAATATTTGAATCCATTATGACATTGATGAGAAATGTCTGATTTGATCATATACTGATATAAATATGGGTAATATTCAATTTATTTAAATTAAGTATGGAAATGCAGATGAGTATATACTATCCATCCCGTACTTGTTCTTAATTTCATCATTTCTTTAAATTTTTAAAAATTTAATTTTAAAAAAAAAATTACTTAAAATTTATGTAATTCTTACTCTATTTTAAACTTATGTTAAATGAAACTTAATTGCAATTTTATAATTGTTACTCTATGTTAAAATTCTTGTTTTTTAATATTCAATATCCAATGAAGAAAATGATAGGATATACATTTCATACTCATCAAATATGAGAACAAAGATGACTATAAAATACGAACTCAAAAACCAAGACAACAATATTAAAACTTGCACACGGTTCTATCTTGTTGTCATCTCTAGTCACATACCTCTCATTTCCTCTCTCTCTACTTTTATCACACTATATTACTTATTACATCTACATTTCTTTTTCTTTTTCTTTCTCTTTCAAGGTTTATATAAGCATTCAGTGTCTAGGGATCATTTTTTTAGAATATATAATAATAATAATAATAATAATAATAATTTTATAAAAAAAAACCTATACTAAAATTGTTTAAATATTTTTAATTACAATGTTACATTACAACTTTTTAAAGAATATTATTAGAGAATAAAACAAAAAGATATAATTAATACTATATTAAAAAATTAAAATGACATTTTTTCCCTATATAACACTTATTATGAAATAGAAAAATATTGTTAAAAACATTTTTCCTAACACACTTATATTATTTAAAGTTTATTAAAATTACAAAATTATGAGATATAAGATCTATAAAATTTTATGATTTTTAATAAATTTAAATTAATGATAGAAGAGTGTGTGTGTGTAAAATTGCCGCTAATATTTTTTTATAATAAATTTTATGATTTTGAATAAATTTAAAGTAATGGAATATAATGTATATCTTGTAAGATCTTAAAGGCGCATGACGACATTTCGAAGTTAGAAATAACATTGATGGACCATTGATTTAGCTTGGGGAAGAAGAAGATCCCTTTGTTGCGGTTAAGGGACCATCTTGAATAAACTATTGCGTTGTCAGGGAGTAAATTTATGAACATGACAGAGAGCACAATTAAAGTTATGAGTGTTGGAAATGGTGGGATAGCATATGTGGTTAGAGAAATTGAGATGCCCTCGCATTTAAGACTTTCTGCACATTGGAAAAGCAAATCCCTAAATTACTGAAACATTTAGTAATTAAGTGCGTTTTTGCAAGAACACAATGGAGGTGTCAAATTAGCAATAATCCCATACATTGTAGTAATTTTCAAAAATTAGATTATTTAATTTTACGGGAGCAAGGGAAAGATATATATCACTGTTTCTCTATGAAAGTTTTCAGCACTATATATGAAAGAATTGTGAGTTCAAAAACGATGAAAATTAATAATCAAATGAAACCCCATTAAACATCCAAGCTCAAAATCTTGAAGACTTGGTACATGAAGAATATTTTTTTTAAGAAATGGAAAGTTTGGATTTAGAAGAATGTTATAACCTACTACCCAAAATATAAAATATACAAAAGAATCCTCTGTTACCCTAAAAATTTTAAGAATTTTGGTACTATCAGTAAGAAACTCTCTTTTCTTCTTTTTCTTAATGTGCTAAAATTTGTTTAGCTATTAACCAAAAACCAACTATACATATATCCCAAAACTTCTAGATTTTTCCAGATATGATAATAGTAATACAGATAGATTTCATGATTAAAGATACCAAACCTGTTCCCTAAGAGTGCATGGAGTTGAATGATGGTTTGTTCTTCTTGCATACTGAACTTTCCCCTCTTAATATCAGGCCTTAGATAATTAGTCCATCTCAATCTGCAACTCTTGCCACACCTCTGAAGTCCTGAACACAGTATATATTCAGCATCTTCATTAATTACTTCACAATAGTACTCAACAACACCGAAAATTTTACTTTATTTAGATAAACTTTTCCAGAAATAATTTACAAAGAAAAAAAATAAAATAAATTTCTTGATAAATAAAGACTAATTGATGCATAAGTTAAAGATAACATTTTAAAAAATTAGTAAGAAAGAGTTTTTACAAATTAGTTTAACTAATCTTAATTTAAGAAAATAGTTATTTTCCTTGTTATTTTTGTGTTGTAGAAGGAGAATTTACTCTAAGATGAAGACAAGATTACCAGCGTTTGCTGGGAAAGCACGCCAGCTTCCATGACCATGTTGTTCAATATAAGCCAAGAGCTTCTGATCTTCTTCTGGCGTCCAGGGTCCTTTCTTTAAACCCACCTTGTCACAGCATGGTGATCGCCCCATTTTTGGAGAAAGTGGTAAAGAGTGTGATGGATTTATAAGGCACAAGAGGAAAGAGAGAAAGATAATGGAGAAAGAAGAAGGTCAGCGGCATAAATAATGGGACGAGAAACTAACTTGACACAGTCATCGACTAGAATACCCTTCATATTACCTACAACTCATTTATGAAAATTCAATGGTTCCATTGTCTTTTCCTAGTGTATGGGGTAGAATTTTAAACCTATTCACAGCTTTCAGCTACCAAGTTATTGCCGTATTTTTTTTAGTGACACGTCACTGAGAATTTATGGCTTAGTTAAGGATGAATTTTAATTATTTATCCAAAAAAACTTATATATTATAATCACCATAGATTTATATATAAGAAAAAAATATAAATTTTTTGAATCAAAATATAAACTAAATTTAATCAAGTCAATTTTCTTTAATATTTTTAATCTATAAATACTTATATGATAATAAATGAAAACAATATTATCATGAATGTGTTTAAAAATACTTTAGGAAATGTAATCTATATTTTCTATGAAATTGTAAAAAAGTAATAAAATTTTTTGTAAGAAAAAAAATTATACATTTTTTATTCTTAAATATAAGTAAATTTAACTACTATTACATCATTTAATGATTTTTTTTCTAAAATATCTCTCATTTTATGTATAACCTTTCAATTGCATTACTTCTTTTAAATATTTATAAAGATAATTTATGAAAAATCTTATGAAGGTAATAAAGTTTAATACAAATAACCAACTTTCTTAATATGCGTAAAATAATTTTTTTGTTTATGATAAAGAATAGTGGGAGTATAATATTATAAATATGATCTTCATGCCACAATGATTACGATTTATAAAATTTCTCCACCCAAATTAAAGAGAAATAATATAAACGTGTACCTTTATTATATAATTTTACTAAAATAACTCGGTCTCTAAATAAATGCATTACTTTAAATTGTAATTGTTAAATAATTTATGAGGAGATAAATTATAAAAAATTTAATTAATATTACATTCAAAAGTGAGAACATTAATTCTTTTGGTAAGTTTTTCAAATGTTAAAATTGTAATATTGTGAGATAAAGAAAATATTATGAATATTGTAATGTTATTGTTTGATTATAAATATTTAATGAATTTTTATTACATATATTATATTAAATTAAAATTTTAATTATAATCTTTGGGAGAAACTTTTATTTATTCATAAATCACATGGTCCTTAACTAATTTTCACATAACATATAATATCAAGTGTGATATTAAATTTTTCTCGTAGATTGTAAAACTTAAATATTCTCTCTATTATAATAAAAAAAATATTTTTATTTTTAAATATAAACAAATTTTAACTATTTTTATCTTATTTAATGATATTTTCATTAAAATATCCTTAAATGTATGAAATTTCACTACTTATTTTGACATTTATAACAAGAAAAATTTAAGAAAAATATTATAAGATTAATAAAATTTAATACAAATAACTAATTTCTTTAATATATAATTTTTTTTACTTGTTAATAGAGAGCAGAAAGAATATATAATATTTAGTAATTAAATGTGATCATAAACATTTAATAGTTCTAAATCATTTAATAATTTTTTAATCAGAAAACAACATCAACATTATTTATGATATTACATATATAAGTTTTATTCTTATCTATTTTGGAGATATATACTTGCCTTGCCTAAATGAATAATATATAAAATTATGAATGAGTTCGTGATTATTGGGAAAAAATAAAAACGTCCTCATGATTATTTTTTTTTAAAATGTTGGCAACGATCGATCGTACGATTGGTTAAGAAACGTATTGGAAAAAAAAAAAAAAAAAAAAAAAACCTTTTGAGGGGGACCAACGAAAACACACTACTCACGACTCACGAGTCTAATAATAATTTCAATATTTGGAGTCCTATGTAAAAAGATTACCACTAACATTAAGATAGATAGGATCTCGATCTTAGTCCTGAAATAGATACACGCGTTTTTATCAACAGTTACATGTCTTGCGAAGGTAAGGATTGTTGGCCATGATCTAATTCAAAGGTATACATTTTGTGATTAAGTATGAACTCATTTTCTTACTAATTTAGTTCTTATATTCTTCTTAAAATTTTCTTTATTTTGTTTTCTCTTTTTCATTACACATTATCAATTATATATAATATTAACATTAATTGACACAAGTAGTTACAGTTTGTATCTTTTAATTAAGTTGTCAAGAATTTTAATTAAGTTGTCAAAATTTCAAATCTTAACCTTGAATATAAAATAAATTATATTAAAATTAAAGAAAAATATCTACTTATATATCCTCATAATCTTTGACAGAGATTAATTACTACTTCTAATAATAATCATAATAATCAATCTATGAACTTTATGTACACTTGATTTGTCTTTAATTAAAGTTTTGTTTACATCAAACTATCTTTGCGTTTTATTTTAATTAGTTGGACGAAATATTGTTGACCAAAAAAAAAATTGTCCGTACAGATGCTAGATCAGTGGAGCGTTGAAAGCAATGAAGTGTTTCTATTTTCTAGGCAGCGACGGAATCCATTAGAGGTTGACGGAAACCTACCGAAAGAACAAAGAACAGTTTCTTCCAGTTTGGATTTTTGAATGTTTTGTGTTACTTTAATGATCAAGAAAATAGTGACCTAGCTAGCGAATTATTCATGTGTGTGATGTTAATAGAAGACGCTTTTGCATGCAAAATATTTGGAACTCATTCTAATATTTCCCTCACGACTCTTCCTTTATTGGATTATCGAGTTTATGAATATTGAGTAGGACTTCTGGAAGAGCTCATCTTTTCTACGTTTTGTGTCGTATATTAATTGAAATAAAACACTATTATTAAATAACAAACAATATATTAAAAAAACAAAATATGAAGCTAGCTAAATAGAGAGATGCACTACATAATTTGGTTGATTGGCTCTTTTAGGTATGAAGGCTTAATTTGGATGGAGAAATAAAACTTATTTCTAATTTTTATATCTTAAAAGGAATAAATGCCTAACTATATATATAGAAGATATTCTTGATGTACACCAAAAACTTTAGTTATGTTGACAAAGTTCATCAGGTCACCGAATCACATTATATCATTTTTCGCCTTAATTAATTTTACAGGTTATGTTCACTAAATTTCTTTAGATACTAAGGATACAAAAAAGTCGAGTATGAAATGATTCTAAACATTAAAGTTTAGAGCGCCTTTGATCCTCAAATATGATAGAATAAATTTATAAAATAGAATAAGGTCAAAATAACTTTAATCTTATCTATATATTATTTAGTACATTTAATAACAAACCATATAATAATGATAAGATAAAATATAAATTATGATTATTCAATGACAAAATTATTGTTTCATTAAAATTATATATAATTTTTTAAAAAAGTAATTTATTATTTTTATTTTTTAAAATAAAAAATTGTAAATATATAAATTTGAATAAATTAAACAAAATCAAGTTTTATTTATATAGTAACTTTTCTTAAAATTATGAAAAAGTTATTAAATTTTTAAAATTATAATTAATATTCAAATATTTTCTTTATATGATATTTGAACAATAATTAATTAATTTTAAAATTTAATTAATAATATACTTTAAATTTAAATATCAAAATTTAACTTTTATATATATTGTTGTATATATTATGCAATGTTATATTATATAATGTAGTATGATATATTATGTAGCATTGTAATATGTAATATATTAATTATATAACATATCATAATATTGAGAGAACTTATTTTATTATTCAGCTTTCTTATATGATAAAAAAAATATGTTAGACTAACAAAATAGGATAAGGGTATAATTATTAATTATATCCTCATCAAACAAGAATTAAAAAAAAAAATTTATTGTAATTGTTAAACGAGTCTTTAATAAATATATTGTTCATGTAAAATTTTTTACACTATTAACAAATTGCGTAGAAGTTGTTTATAATATTTTTTTTAATGAATATAAGAAATTTACCATATTATATATATAAATATACTTTACAGATTTTACATATATGGAGTATACTATAATGAATTTCATTTATTATTTTAATTTTAATTCATAATTATAATTCTCACTTTTTCATAAAAGAAATATTTATAACGTGATATATTAATAAAAGAAGAACGTCTCGTGGCTACGAGAACGGTGTATTATTACTTTTAGGCCCAATTGTAATTACTAGCTGAACACTTCAGGTTGCTAAAAAGTGGAGGCATACCCATTCTCATAATCTCTTTTATTGTTGCATTAATTTATGTCCATTAGTTGTCAAATATCACATAAAAATGGTCCCAATCCAAAAGTATCTTTTATTAAATGAGCAACATTTGATATAGCATTAGGATTAATTAGGATGAGATGCGATGTGCAGGCCTATACTTACTGAGTAATGATGTACTATTCTCTTATAAAATATTTTTTTATTAACCGGTGACTATTATTAATCTTTTTTATTAACCATTTATAATAAATTTAATAAAAATATTTATGTTGCAATATCCTATAATTTTTAGAATAAATTAATAAAAATTTAATGTAGAACATAAATTATTGAACAGAGTACTTAGACTTACTTCTCCTTATATATATATATATATATATATATATATATATATATATATATATATATATATATATATATATATATATATATATAAAAGTAAGGTTAGGGTTGTCACACATTAATTAACACACGCTCTTATGATCTGAAAAGGAAAGAGAGCTAGAGGCAGCTAGAGACAACCTCGGAGATCCACATCACGAGGTAAGGGAAGAGTGAGAGTCTCACTTTGGGTGTGGGTTATTTGTTGGTAGCAGGATTGACTTCCAATCCCGTCTTGTTTGTGTTGATGCATGAGGGAGTAATTCCAATCTTGATTGTAATTGTAAATCAATATTATATGTGGATTCTGATGTAATCTTTTTATGTTAATAGATAACAATTTTGTTTCTTATTTGTGCACTTGTCTTTGTTTGTGAATCTATGAGTACTTATGGATTCTCAAGGGAACCTTAATCGGGACAAAACAAATTATTGTAGAAATATATGTGAATAGGAAACTTGTAGAGTATGACAATTAACTATGCTATGTACTCCCCTAACACTAAATAAATTTGTGAAAACATGTTTTACAAACCATTTGTGCATCACTCGTATTTTATGCAAAAGAGACCTTATTGATACTGTGTTGGGCGCTACATGAGGCCATCAGGTGCGATGAGGGAGAAAAAGTGTGGATTACACTCTATGACATTCATGTTAGGTGTGGGATGGATCACTTTGGGTGTGAAAGCCATAAAGTGCTCTTTGTGATGATCACGTCGAGCATGTGAGGAATCATGTTGGGTGTAGGAGCGCTCTAGTGAACTCCCTATTGTAAATTCATCGAGCATTGAGATCAAGGTTGCATCAAGCGTGACCTTCCAATGATAAATTAAATTACTCTTTATTTGAACCACATTGGGCACAAGGTGTTCACCACCAAGTGTCACCCTATTCCCGTGCCTGAAATGCATACAATTGTTTGATGAATTAGAATTATTGGATATATGAACTGTTTGAACTAATTAATTATGTTGGGTGAAGTATGTTTAATTAATTAAGAATATTGTGTGGAATTTTAATGATATAAATATATGTGTTTTTTACTAAAGTGATTCTTGATATTATGCGAGAAACGTGATGAATCATGTGATAAGTCTAGGTCTAACTTAACAAGGTAAAAGTCTAGGTAATCGTGGTCTTAAGTTGTGTATGTGATAATGAATAACTTGATATGAATATGCATCGAGTCTTGTATGACATGCATCATGTGTATAATGTGTTTCTGTGATAGGCATAATACAAAATACGTTGTCATGGAAAATCTCCATTGTGTAAAAACTTTGAGAATCATGATCTTGGGGATGATTAGGTTTGGGAGCCCTAGTCTCGCCCTTTATGTGAATAGGGTGAAATTTGTTCGACATAGCTATCCTGACACACCACAAGTATATATCCTCCTAGTGTAGAATGATATGATTGTGTCCCGATATGTTCTCCTAGGCTACTCAACCTTCAAGTCGGGATAAGAGATTTTACTGGTACCACATGCATATAGTTTAGAGAGTCTTGTTTGTTGCATTATTATAACATCCTTATTGACTATGAATTATGAATTTGATCAATGATGAGATGTGTGATATAAACATTGTTGTATCTTGAGGATTAATTGTAAACATACATATGTTTTTTTAATTATATCTTGGTTAATTACAAACTACGAATGCAAATAATATTGAATGTATAGAATAATTATTGTTATTATTATATAACTGTTGTTATCTGTGTGTGGCTACTCGATCATAGTTTATATTGGTAGTCAGAGTGAGATGTTTCTTACTACATTTTTTTGTGGTTTGTTTTGATGTATGACTGCAGGTGAATTGAATTATGATAATGATGGAGGAGAGGTTTAAATGTTACACTAAGAATGCTTTGATAGAATGTAATATTGAGACAATAGATAGGAAATTATTTTCTACTAGTACTTGCATTAGTAATTTGGATTCTAATAGTTTGCTTTTTTTTAGTATCAAGTTTGATTTTATTGTAATCAATTTCAAAATTGGTTTTATTTATTGTTGAGTTATAGTGTAATATGATACTTCTACTTAGAGATCTTTAATTTATTTAATAAGATTATTTAAAAATTCTTGTTATATTTATTGATCATGAATGTGAAATAGAGGGTGTCTCATATACTATAATATATTAAGTATGCTATTGTGATAATTTTTAATTAACTATCATGATCGATCTCTTTCGCTCTTTATAAAATAAGATTTTGAAATATTTCTACAAGTTTTGATTCTTTGGCCAATTATAAAATTAATCTTGTCTATGACTTAGTTATACATAAAATTCTTTGTCTCTAAGAATGTGTTTTGTGAGAGAATCAAACTCAAGTTTTATTTTTCAAGTTTAACATATATAGTCAACTTCAGTATGAAATTGAATTATTTTTAAATTAAACACTCAATTTTTCTTTAAGAATGTGTTCTCTTATACCTTTTGAGAACATTATCGACATGTTGACTGACTTGTTAGTCATTTGTCAACCGACATGGATAATTTTAGATTTATTTTACAACCATTGTTTTTTTGCCCTATGACTTGAGATTGGTGGCAATGTGCCAAACTGACCTATTGACCAACTTGTATAGTTGAATGATAATTGAATAATCTTTTAATAATTGATTTCAATAGAAACATGTGACTATTTAGGGTAATCTTTTCTAATTGATAGGATCCATGTTAGTTTTTCACGAGCTTAAAATTTATTGGACTTAATCACTTATCTCAATTACCAAAAAAATATGATAAAGAGGTTTTGGCTAGATAGCGGAAGAAAATCGTCTTCAAGATGAAGGGGAAAAAAGATTTACATAAAAAGCATGAAAACTAAAGAAAAGATGGAGATTCTTCTTCATCTTCGTTCCTTGAATGCTTCGGTTGATAGTATTTTTACTATCGAAATAAAAGTTGATTATCTTGAACTTCATTTTCCTCTTAAAGCATCTAATTGCCATATTATTAAGGGAGGGGAATCACATGAACTAAATAGGCATCCACAAGAGCCCCATGATGATAGTCACTTTGTTAAACCCGTAAAAGGAGACAGTTCTATTCGTGGGGATAACCATGAGGTTCATTGAAGAACTCCCCCATTAACAATTGAAGGTGGAGAACATTTTCGAAATTTGGGAGGTGCAGGGGCAATTTATGGGAGTGGGGCTGTAGGGTTAGGGCATCTTGAATGATTTGGTGCTGAAAAGACAAAATAAGGGTCCCCTCATGAAAAATAAAGGGCTAAAATAGAAAACATGTATAAATGTGTGAAGGAAAGGTCTCTTGTTGCATTGGCCATATGAGGGACAATGGGGACACACTCTTAAATTTTCCTTCATCACTGCCAGCTCTAGTATTCTAATATGGTCCACTGTAGTTTTATTGATCCTGTTAAATCATCAGTGCCCATTACACTTGCCTAAAAGATACGTGCTTAATATCTCACAAAAAAATGTAAATCAAAAAGTTACAAGTAGGAGTTCAGACCTATCATAAAGATTAATTTAAGGCTAATTAATAATACAGTATGGACAATAAATAGTAAAATCAATCGAGTTTATTAGGCATGTATTTTTAGTGTAATTTTTTGTTAATTTGTATACGCACTAATAATACATATATTAGTCAAATTATTTCGTGGTTAGTGCATTAAACGTACATAGTAGCACAGTTTTATTGTACAATAGTATAAGTTTAATTAATTAAGCTTAAAAGATGTCTAATTGTAGCAATTAATAATTATTTCGTGGTTAGTGTCTTAATAATTTTTGTGCAGTAGCAATTAAGTTCTATAATTGGAACTCCTAGGATTAGTCTAGTGATGGAGATTAAGTAATATGTATAGGATTTTAAATTTAATATAATTAAGGATTTCTTTTGCACTTAAACAATTTAATTTATTATCAGAAAAAAATTAGATTTTCCGTTAATTTAGCATTCAATTTTTAACAAAAAATTAATAATAGTAAACAATTTAAAAATAAGACATGATATTTTATTAAGTTCCATTTTACAACAAAAAGAATTTTTAGTAATATTTAAAAAAAATTATATAATTTTATATAAATATTATTACTTTACTTTTACAATATCTTAATAAATGTTGTATATAGTCTACGTCATAATATATATATATATATATATATATATATATAAATTTGTTTATTGTATATAATAATATTTTTTATTTTATATAATTAAAATTTAAATAATAAATAAATAAAATTAATATACAACTTATATTATTACTAATTCATAATAAATAGATGTATTTAATCAAGTATATAAATTTTATATTTATGACGAACAATTTAAATTATAATATAAAATTATTTTTAACTATTTATAATTTTAAAAAATATTAAATTTTAGTGATAAAGACAAAAGATGGTATAGTGAAAGAGATTTACGATAAAAAAAATTACATAAAAGATAGAAAGAAATATAGTTTGAAATGAATGATTGAGAGAGATTTTTTTACCATTGTTGAAATAATGCATAAAGTATAACTATAAATAACAATAATAACAAGTATTTAAAGTATTTAATTGAAAAATTGAAGAGAATAAAATTATATAAATCTATGGAAGTAATATTCAATTTATAAATTATTTTTACTATATATTAAATTATAAAATATTTTTTTTAGTTTTTCTTATACATTATATTAAGTAAAACTAAAATGTTAGTAGTGACATATTGGTGTAATTAATCTGTTTAAATATGTTATTTTATTTTCAATCTATTATGAAGGGAGCATTTAATTCAAATAGATTAAAATTACTAGTACATCTATTAAAAAAAAGTTAGCTGCCTTAGATCATATGTTAGGTATGTAAGCTAATAACAAACTTTTATTAGTAATTGAAAGATGGATGAATGGATATGAACTTGATTTTTCTCTATTTGAAAAAGTGAGAGTAGGAACGAATATGGGGCAAAGGTAGGAGTTCCTTGTTACCTATCCACTGCATAAAAGTTCATCTTTCTTCATACTAATTCTGTATCAAAATACAAGCAACATACAATAAATTATGAAGACAAAAAAATTATTAAGTTGTTTAATTTTAATTAATTTTATTATAAATTCAATTTTTATTTTTTCCATAAATGATTATTATATTTAATATTAGTTATAAATAAATATATAGAAAGTATAGTTAGAGTTAATAATAAATTAAGAGTATAAAATATTTTTTTTAAATAACTTAAAAAAATTAATGATTATTGATTATAATTAAAACTAAAGAAAAATGTAATTTATTACTTATAATTAATATCGGAGATAATACTTTTGTTAGTATATATTAAGAAAATATTTGCTGATTTTATCGCTATTTGTGAAGATTAGTTAATATATATATATATATATATATGGACATTTACTAAAAAGTTAAAAGTAGCTTAAAAAGAGTTTAAAATATACTCAGCATTTTATATAAATAGTTTAAAGGCCAAAATACTAAACAAAACAAAACGACATGAAAATTTTTTATTAATCAATACCAAGTAAAATTAAATTAACAATTAAGATAGTATTAAATATTTAAGTAATATAACAATAATGAGTAATAATAGATACTTTTGAGTACAATTAACTTGTTGCCATCTCACTTTATTAATAAAATATTATTTAAATTACTCACATGTACCAATTTAACTATTTATATTTTATTTATTGCAAGCATTTATGAATATAAATAATATTTAAATATTTTTTTATTGTTAGATGAGCTAGAATTACATATTTGATCATGGAATTATATATGAAAATATTTGATGAAGTGTAATCTCAACATTTCTCTTTTTGTATGGTTTAAGGTTTAGTTAGAATTTAAAATTTAAAATTTAAGGTTTAGAATTTAACATCTTAGTTATTGTTTGTCAATCTAAGTTAATTAAGTAAAGAATCATTATATACGAATGTATTGACAAATTCCATTTGGGATTTTAAATTGATTTTAAAAAATAAAATTAAACAAGCGACACAAAAGGAAAAATGATTAAAAAGGGATATCAATACAAAGACAACCTATTCATCACTGTTTACTGTTAGGCTAAAACATATGAATAATAGAAAAAGAGTAAAATAGTAAACACACTAAGATACAGAATAACTTCAATATTCCTTTCATGTCAAATAACTGTTACAGTGACCTTAAGATACGACGCTTACACAATCATGGCCAACTAAAAAGGAACTCCCAAGATTCACTGTTCTTGGGCCATGGAAAGTAAGAAAAGAGAACTTGGGCTGATAATTATGAGGCCTCATCTTAGGATCATGATGTATCACCTCTTTTTTTTTTATAAGTACACCCCTTTTTTCAAAAAAAATTAAAATTTTAAGATATTCTTAATTTTTTATTATTTTTAATTTTACATTCCTAACATTTAATTTAATACTCTTTTTTACATACCTCTTTCCCTTATTTTCACATGCACTCCATTAATTTTTCTTCACCTCACCTATTTTGATAGGTAATTTTAATTATTTTAGTTTTACACTATTTTTTTTCCTTCCTCTTCCAGTTTTCTCACTGATTTCACTATCTGCATAGTACTCTAGAATAGTGAAAATATTTTTTTCATAACACTAAATTTGATGTTAAAATTTTTGGATGGGTAAAAGTGTTGAAAGAAAAAATATGTATCTAGTTTGATAGAAATTATCGAGGAAGCTACACTTACCGATAATGTTGTCGCCTACCAGTTCTATGATTTGAATACATATGAAAAAGTGAAAGAAGTGAGAAAATAAGAGTATAATATAAAAATTGAGAGAATTAAAACTATCCACTGAAATATGTGATAAATTAGAGGAAGACAAGATGATGCATGTGAAAATCGGAAAAGAGAAGGAAGGAAGTGTGTGAAAAGAAAAATTAGTAAATTGAAAATTAGAGATGTAAAATTAAAATTTTTAAAAATAAAAAGAATTATGAATATTTTAAAATTTTTAAAAAATAAATAAATAAAGGAAGTGTACTTATAAAAATAGGAGGTGTATATATCATTAGCCCTCGTCTTAATACTGCTTTGGGCTTGTGTTGAGTTGAGGAAAGGACCAACACCAGCATCTATAGAACCCACCCAGTGAAGTCTATGGCTTGCATTTTAAATTTTATAAAATGATAGATGAGAATGACATATTATACATAAGTGAAAACAATTAATCACAATAATTATTATATTATCAATTTTTAATATTTTTTAATATAATAATAGAATAAATTAATCATTTATATTTATCACAATAATTATTTAGTTTTTGAAAAAGAATAGAAAATTAACAAAAAAGTTAAAAATGTGAAAACGACATGAAAAGCTTGCTTCCACGTAGTGTTGGACTTATGTATCAATTCAGAAGATCGAAATTAGATTCGATTTTATAACCCAACTCATTATAACCTATGGCCTATATTGAGGTAGCTTGCAATGGGCGAGTTACTCATTTTACCACTTACAATAGAAATCTACATTAATAACTTTTCTAAAAGGATTATAGTTAAATTTAATTATATTTACACAGTTTAAAATATATTTAGATTAAAAAAATGTAAGTTAATTTATTTTAACAATTTTTTAAACGGTTAATTTTAACATTACTCGATCTTTAGACACAACGAAAGTGACTCGCATGTCCTTTCGAAATTTGGGCCTTTCCGTTAATGGATTCCCTTTGGCTTTTTAAAATACCCATTTCCTACGTAGAAGGCCCTTTTATTTTGGTTTTTTTTTTTTTTTTTCCTTCTTGAACGTTTAGGTAAAAAGCCTTTTTGTTTTTGGTATGGAGCATAGAGGTAGAAAGCTATGAAAACTTAAAATGATTTTACACATTTATTTATATTGTCTCTCTACCTACTTCCAAGACACTCTAAATGTCAAAATCAATAAAATAAAATCCTTAATAATTTTTAACATAAATAAATTATATTAATCATGTAAAAGTATGATATCAAGCCATGCATCTAAGAATCAAACATGTTCTTGGATATCAAGGCTATTCTTAGAGAGCACACACATGAGTGGTAGTCATTTCCTTTCTATAGTGGCAAGACCAGGATGGTGATAAGTTGATTCTGAGATGGATCATCTCCATGATACCATCATAACATTTATCGAATCAATTAAAAGAAAATACATACTCATTAATCAAATAAAGTTAGAATATAAGGCCATAACAAAGCTTAATATATGTTCAGTTATTCATTCTTCACATCAGATACAAGAATTTTTATAGACATTAGAGATATGGATTAGTTCTGCAATTATTATGGAAGCAAATATAAATTATAATTAAGGGTTTCCAAAACAACTTCTAAGAAGAAAAGAAATCAAAAGTAAAAGAAATAAATTTTTTTATAAACTAAAATTAACTTATATATAAGTTTATTTGTAATTTTTAAGAAGTTATATGAAAGATCTTTTACAAATTAGTTTATGTATATAACACATATCATTTTGTTTCCTAACATCAAAAAGCAAAACTTCGTATTTCCTATAAAAAATCTCGTAATTATTCTAAAACGGTTAGAAAAAGATTATTTAATAAAAAAAAATTCAGTTTAAATGTAAAATACATATTCAAAAGTTTTCACAACTCAATCATATATATAATAAAATCATCAGAGATTTGACCTTTTCGTTCTTTTAGACAAACTTATCAAACACACTTTAATTCCTTAACTTTAATTGACTTACAAACACTAACCTCACACAATTGTTTAACCAACATAATAAAAGGTGAAATATATCTAATACGTGGATTTTAGATGAAGAGTATGTAGATTAAGAAATTAAACATTTGTGCACAAATACTTTAAGTTATTTTATAAAAAACTTTTACATCACTTTATAAATAGTTTTTATGCTCTCCCTTTACAAAATATGGAGAGATAACCTTACCGTTCATATCTCCAATTATATAATAAAAAGAAATTCCTCTCCGTTTCAAGTATATATGAAAATAGCCAAGCTCTTAACACTTTCGGCTTCCTCCAATTGCCTAGGCTAAAGAAGATACTAGATATAACAAGAATTTGAAAATTATTTGTTTCAAAGCCTTTTATTTATTCACATTATAAAGGAAAAACCTTTTTGTGAATAGACACAAAATCAAATTGGATATAAAATAATCAACAGTTTAGGAAAATTTTAAACAAAAGTTTCTATTTTCTCAATTCATTTCAAAACTAATATTAAGTATATGTGAGGATATATAGAAAGAAAAGGAAAAAAAAAGGCTTATAAAAGCTCGAATCTTGCATTGTATTTATTTTATTTTGACTAGCAGGAATGCAGGATGAAGGCATTTCATGCCTCGAGAGATATAGTATTTTTTTTTACAGTTAATTAATGAATAGTTTTTGTTCTTACCGGAGATCGGTCGTAGGGGACGATCTGCTGGGTAAGATCGGCGAACCTCCTTCACTGGTACGTTTGATGCTCCAAGATGGGGGTGATACCTGCAAAAGAGACTCCAATGCTAAAGTTAGTGTTTGTGAGAGTATGAGTCTCGTATAAGTAATGCACGTACCTTTGTGTGGATTAGGGTTTTACTGGGCCTTGGGCCCTAGATTAGTTATGATCTATTTGGATGTCGAGCTGACGTAGCTTAGCGCGTGTCCAAGGTCGTCCTGCGCTGTGAAGCCGAGCTCAAGCTCGGCATAGCGGTACGGATAGTACACTAGCCCCTGAGCTCCAAAGACCGTGGGTCAAGGAGTTAATGCTGAGCTTAGTAGGGGGTCGTGACTCTTCGCGTGCGCTTTTCTGCTGTGCTGCCATGTGTCGCAATTGTTGTTTCACATTTCGAAACGCGAGGTCGGCGCGTTAATGGGCATGACGGTTGCGCAGTGATGGTAGTGCTCGTCATGATGGGGCCTCATTAATGCACTGTCAGTTTTGTCTTTTCGCTGACACGTGTTGTTACCATTTTGAATTTGGAGGATCTCTTTTTCTCTCACTCGCGCCTTTTCCCATTCACTTCTCTCTTTTTCGTTCTTTTCTTTCTATAGCTTCTTGTGCATGCCGATTGGCATTTTTCCTCTCCTCGTCTCTGTTTGCCTTTATCGTTGTCGTTTCCAGTAACTCCATTGTTGTTAGGGTTGTTTTCTGAAGAAGAGTACCAGGTACTTCCTTTCTGCAATCTTCTTTTTCATTTTTCGTCTCTGTCATCTCTTTTCTTGAGTCTTTGATTTCTTGATGGCTGGTAACAATGATGTCGCCCCCTCTACGCCTGCCCGAGGCAAGGGTAAGGCGCGCGACAAGGCGGTGGCTACTGGGACGGCCGCCGCCGAAAAGAAGAAATGGTAGAACCAGCCCAAGGAACCCCTCGCCGGCATTCCTAGCTACGACTGGGTCAAGAGTGACGTGGGGGAGTTTCGGAGCACCTTCAGGTCGTTTATGGAGATCAATGCGATGTGGAAATCGCATAGGATCTGTGAATCCTCTCTTTCCAAGCTTATCCGGCTGGAGCCGTGCCAGCCTGGTGAGTGTGTCTATATGGGGGGTCCCTCTGACCCTCCTTTCTTTTATATGTACCAGTGCTTTTTTAGGGATTTGGGCGTGTGCTTACCCTTTTCTCAGTTTGAATATGATTTCTTGAATTTTATCAACTCGGCTCCCTGCCAGTTACACCCCAACAGTTTGGGTTTTTTGAGGGTTTTTCAAGTCCTATGTTCGACCTTGGGGATAGAGGTGTCTCTGCCCATTTTTCTCCATTTTTATCAATTAAAATTGGGCGTCCCTCCTTTTGGTTGGGCGTCTCTGAACGGTAGTAAGGCTGGGGGGTTGTTTTCCCTTTACTCCTAGTCTTATAAAAACTTTAAACAAGAGTTTTTCCGGGTTCGGCTCGTGGATGTGAACCCACTGGAAGATGGGGTATTTTACTTCGGTGGGTTGCCGAGGTTCCCACTTTACTAGCGGCAAGCCCCAGCCAGGTTTCACGGGTCGGGCAACCTGCAACTGACGGCCTCGGAGGTTGCTGCCATCGCCGACCTAGAGGCGCTCCCTCGTCCCTTGGACTGCAAGCTCGTTTTGTCGCTCGCTAACTCGGTGTACAAGGAGAGGGGCCTAGAGAATGAGTATCTCATCTTTTCTTTTTTATTGTTAGGGGTTTGTAGAATTTTCTTTTACTGATGTGTCTGTTTCTTGTATTTGCAGGCATCATGGGCAGAAGCAAGTGGCGCGAGTTGAAATCGCGCTACAACGTCGCCGAGATTGAGGTTCCTGAGCCTCAAAAGGAGGAGGTGGCCCCCCTGGAGACCCGAAGAAAAAGAAAAAGGGGAGAAAAAGAGGTCGGGGGGACCTCTGCCCCTCGAGATGCTGAGGAGGTGATCTCTAAGGCTGCCGATGCTGATGCGGTCGACCTGACTTGGGGTTCTCCACTAGGGATGGCAAATATACTCGTACCCGCAGGTAATACCCGAACCCGTCCCGACTTTGACGGGAAATACCCGGTTTGACCGGGTACGGGTACAGGTAAAATCCAATATATTAAATCGGGTACGGGTACAGGTATGTACTTACCCGTCCCGTACCCGTACCCGTACCCGTCCCCATTCCCATTTTTAATTTAATACTCACTTTCAATTTAATTATATTAAAGAATTTTAATATTTTTTTATGTGTGATTATTTATTATAATATAAGATAAAGAAATAACCTAATTATAATTATAATATAATTAAAAAAATAATATAAAAATATTGTATTTTAAAAAATAAAAATAAAAAATTTGACGGGTACGGGTATACCCGATACTTGACAGGGACGGGGATTGGGATGAAAATCACATACCCGACGGGTACAGGTACGAGGACGGGGATGAGTTTGGCTCGCGGGGACGGGGACGGGTATCATGAAACCCGTACCCGCCCCGCCCCGTTGCCATCCCTATTCCACCCGGGGGAGCTCCTCAGGTGGCCGCCGAGGAGACCGCCCAGGCCGCTGAGCAGGTTGCCCAGGCCACCGAGGTTGGTGCCTTTTCTTTGTGGTTTTTCTTCTATATTGCTCTTTTCTTGCTTGGTGACTTAGGGGGAAATTTGTATTTTTTGTAGGTGAGGCATGCTGCCGAGGTCCCGATGGCTCCGAGTTCGGAGGTACCAGGGGCGGGTGCCCCTGTGGTTGAGCAGGAGGCACCTGCCTCTGTCTCTGCTGAGGCCCGCGGAAAGGGCCCGAGCTCCGAGGTCCCGACACCTACTCCCGCAACCTCGACGTCGCCGTCTGGCTCGTCGAAGGGGCCTCCCAGAAGCTAGTACCTCGCCCATTGCTTCGGGAAGGATCGTTCTCGGGTGCGGCTGGATCATGTAAGCACTTCGGAGGACATAGATTCTCTGTGGAGCACGGGGGTAACCTCGGAGAAGTTCTTCTCCAAGGAGTCTTTGAGTTCGGCTGATCAAGCCATGATCAAGACGGCCAGGCCAGTGGAAGGCCTTCAATGTGGGACTTTTAGGCATACCAGAACGAGCCTCCCAGTCGATGCTAAGGGGCAAGAGTGGCCTGGGCCCTTCCTCTAGCGCCAATGTTCCTACCGTAAGTCCGCTGTCATCGTTAGGGTCACCGCATCCGAGGTATTGTCCGTTTTGGCGCTCGTTGGGCCGTCACGATTGTGTCCTTGAAAAGGCGCCTCAGTGGGTTAACGAGGAAGGGTGTTTATAAACTACCCTTAGCATCGACTCCTAAGCGATGTGGGACTTTTAGACAATATCGGAACAGTTTTTTTGAATCATGTATAATTTTTTTAAGGTAATTAACTTAAAAAACAAAAAAAAATTATGAAGACCAAAAAAAATGATATCTCTTTTATCATCGATATAAATATTTTTCGCTTGTGTCGAGTTTGATATTTATTATTCCAGACTATATAAGGCAGAAGAAGACTTAAAATATAATTATTAATTTGACTAATAAGAAGGTCATGTATACTTTATATTTTAATAAAGAATAAATGGCTATCTTATCACTAATTGTACATGAATAGCCACAAATTGGTGGTTGTTATTTCATGTCAATATAAAAGGCGAGGTTGGGATGGTATAAGAGTTTTTTATGGAATAATTGATTTAAGAAGCTAGCGTAGCTATCAAATAATAGCTGAGACTAATTAATACTTATGATCCAATAACTGAATCAATGAAACCACTTGCAAGATTTCACAAAACTTGCATAAATAAATAATCAGTAGAATTTTACGTCTTGGAATTTAATACTCCTCCCGTTCTTTTCTACTTGTTGTTTTTTTTTTTAGTAAAAATTTGTTTTATTTATTTATCATTTTTTATTTTTAAGACAATATTAATACTTGTATTATTAATTATATCTTCATATTTTACCTAATTTTCAATTAATTTACATATGACAACTGATATGTATTTATTATGAAGGAAAAATGAGAGAAAGTATAAAATTATTCAATGAAAAATGGAGAAATTTATAACATTTTTTACTTTGTGTAAAATAACAAATGACTATTCTGAAAGAACAAAGGTGGTAAATAGTAGCACATTTTTCATATCCTTTTTTGAAAAATATTTTTTAAAAGATAAAAAAATATGTTTTTGAAAATTAATTTTTGGAAGATAAATAAATTTATTCTTCTTGAAAGTACTTTCATAAATATTTTTTTTTCTTCCAAAAAGTATCTTTTTAAAAGTATATTTTTTTTAAAAAAATATTTTCTAGAAGTGTGTTTTAACACCTGAACCACAAGAGTAAAACTATACTTCTAAAAAAATTTGAGAGAGAAATATTTTTATTTTTTTTTAAAAGTACTTTTAGAAAATATATTTTAAGAATTAAAAAAAACAATTTCATAAGAGTAATAAAAAGATGTGTTATTTTTAATCAATAATTCATCTTAAAATCAACAAGTTATATTTTTAGAAATAACATTTTTATAAAATTGACAACCTTATATTCAATGTATGCAATATTAAATATTTTTAGAGTGAAATTTTGGGGTCTGAAAAATGTTAAATTTAAGAGTGAAAAAAATAGAGTTTAAAATATGAGTCATTGAGTTTTTTAATTGTCGAAGAGAAAAAAATAAGAAATAAAAAATAAAAAAAGGTATATAAAAAATGATTAGAGAGATAAAGTTGTGGAAGAAAATAAATAATGAAAGGAGATATTAAAAATTTAAAAATTATTTTAAAATAAACTAATTAATTAAAAAGATATTTTAAAAAAATAGAAAAAATTGTAAAAGCAGTGTATCTATAAAAATTGAAGGTGTATATAATAACATTTGCCTAAAATGATTGTATGGAAGACGCATCAATCAACATGTTTGGACATACCATGAATTATGGCTATTGGTTTATCAATGTAGAAATTCTATCCGTTTTTTTTAATCAAATTTAAGATTTGATTTGACTAATTTATCGACTAACAGCAACATCAGTCAGACCAATAAATTAAAATAAGTTAAATATTTTAAAAAATTTATTAAAATTATTAGGAGAGAATTTTTATAAATTAATTTTAATTTATAAAAAAATATTTTCTTTTTCTTGATATTTTTCACTTTTAAAAAGTACTTTTAGAGAAATCTACTAAAAAAAACATGTTAACACGTAGAAATGTTTGGAATAACTAATTGTGACTACTGACTTGTGAGATTTGTGGCTGCAAACTCACGGTGAGACGCTAAATCTCTTTATAAACTAATGACACATTAGTAGTTAAGTCAAGTTGATTTCTTGTGAAAACAATACAAATTATTCGTAACCATGCATGATCTACCTTAACTAGCAAAGATAATTAGGTTGAAGGTCTTAAATTATTTGTTTTTATTTTTAACTAATAGTTGATGTAACAACATGAACATATCATAATGAAAAGAATAAAAGAATTTGTATAAATATGAAACTGTACAGATAATAATAACTTAAAAATTAATTAATATTATATATACAAATAAGATGTATCTATTTTTTAATACTCATCACTTAAGAGTTTTATCATAGTGAAATATGATTGACTTTGAATAATTTAAGGATGGAAGAGTTTTTTTTCTTAAAAAGTGTGAGTGGGGATAAAGTATACTGAAAAGTTTTGTGTTAATTTGTGGGGTCAATTGTTAATCTCAAAGATAGAAGAACATATCATAAAGGATTATCTAAAAAAGGTTCTAACCAATGAAAAGCTTGTAAAATGTTATCATATAAAGTGTCAAAATATTGCAATCATAGAGAAATCAAATCTCATAAATATTAAAGTTGAAGACTAATTTTTTGTTAGATATAAAAATTACTTAAATGTGGTTTACCTCGTTCAATAAAATAAGTCTTATCTATATTAATGAAGTTTTCCATATTCATGGTTAAAAATCAAGTGTATAATATGTTTAAAAACTTAACTATCTAATATTTATATATCGAACATTATTGATAGTATTTATTAACTTTGATTGTGATTATTTTTTTTTTTAAAAAAATCTAGTTATTCATCTTTAATGAAATCTTTTTTTTAATCATATTTTATTATGTAGAAAATTTAAATTCAAGAGTTTATTTAAATGCCACTTTTATGATTGATAAATCAACTCTTATATATCAAACATATATTGTTAAGGATGGCAAAATTACATGTATCCATAGGTATTTATGCATAAAATTTGTCACAGATAATAAATGAAGAATCTAAATGGATATCAGCAAGCAACATATGCAAATATTTTTTTACCTATTTATAAACAAGGTGGAGACGAGTATAGTAGTATCCATACCCATTGCAGATACTCATTATATAATATTACTTAAATATTTATATTTTTATCTTATATTTTTTATATTATTTTTAATATTTCAAAAAAATTATCATTAATTGCAAGTTCAAAAATTAATATTATTTATTTATTTTTAATATTTCACTATACTTAACATAAAAAAATAAGCTTAAAATTATTTACATTTTTTTATTTAAAAAAATTCACAAATATTCATGAATATCTATAAATATCGATAGGTATTTATAAAATTTATGGGTACCCGCTTAATAGATACATGCACAAGTATAAAATGGGTACGAGATGATTTTTTAATTGGTGGGGTAAGTACGAATACCTTACTACCCGTTCCCACGAGTCCCATTGTCATCCTACATATTACTATCTTGTGGGATTATAAATTTTTCTTCAGCGAGAAAATTTGTAGAAATTTTCATAATTTCTTATCTAATTTGATTTTTATTTATCATAATTATTTATAAATTAAATGTTAACATTTTAAAATAAATTTTTAGTAAATAAAAATATTTTTTTGTTATAATATAAATTATTTATTTTTAATTTAAAATATAAATTATTTATTATAAATTTAAAATATAATTTATATGTTTAAAAATATTTATTAATATAAATTTAAATATAATTTATATATTAGAATATATCATTTACTTATATATAATTTATTATAAATTTTAATTATATATAATAAACATACACATATACAATACATATGCTAAAATACTAATATCTATACTAGATATTCTTTTTAAAAGTCACCTTTAATCTTCATATTTAGAAGATTATTATATCATTTTATTATTAAAAAAATAGATTTTTTTAATAATTATCATTCTCTTTTAATAATTAATCACTCTACTATTTTTATTATTTAACTATCTTTATAATTTAATAATCTTAATTCTATTTAATTTTTAATTTTTAAAATTAAATATAAAAACACTAAATGTCTCACTCCACTAATATTTTATAAATTAGGTATCTAATATATTAATAACTTAAATTTTTTTTACTGCGATATATCTTTAATTTTAGGTATTGTTTATTTGTTTTTCTCTTGCATTTTCCAAGTGTTAAATATCATTTATGATGCTTGAAATTGCATACATTTTAGTGAAGCATCTATATTACATATAGACAGCACTCTTATACCAACTCTTAAATTTCATCTTAGTTGTTTTTGAGTCGAGTTTGCCTGTAACCATCTACATCAAGTTTTAAAACTATTTTAAGGGGTATTACCAATTATGATTAATTAAGGGAGAAATAGTAAGAGAATTTTTCTTCTTTTTTATTTTTTATTATTCACCACGTTTTTCACGTGGGATGTTAATTTACTGATACCATATTTTTAATCAATTCAAAAATTATGACACCAACCTAGATAGCCTATCTAGTCAACTAACTATTCATTCACTCCACTATAAAACAAAATGTTAAGGATTTAAGATTTTCCTCATGGATAAAAACTTTGTAACAACAATATAATTAAACTAGTTTTTTCATGAGAAACAAAAATTAAATGGTGAAAATTATCAGATTATAATTATAGATATACTCATTAAGCTTGATAATTATCCTGATCCCGGGGATGCGACACTAAGTGGCATGACTCCATTTTTAGAGGAACACCAATTATTCATTTATTTTTTTTGTTGTTTCATAAATAGTAAAATAAAAATTATATAAAAAAATTATTATATCGAATAAAAAAATTATCAGTCATTAATCAACTATTTACTATTAAGTGATGTTTCTATTTTTAAAGTAAAATTTACTTTATTACAACAACAAAAATACTCATGATTTTTAAAGAATGTTAATTATAAATAAATTATTGATAATTTTACAATAAAATTACAAGAATAATAATATTCAAATAATTATAAGTTCTCATTTTTTGGGTTTGTTCATGTCATTAAAAAAATAAGAGCTAAGAGCCTTTCTTTATCTACTTTTTTGTATTAAAAAAATAGCAAGAAACGATAGAAATTCTATGCATTATTTTTTTCTCCTTTTTTTTTTCTTGTGTTGTCATATACGTTCTTTGAAGTGGTGGTATCAAGAATTCTTGAAAGTCTATCAATCTATTTTGGTGATTGAAGACCATAATTAATGAAAAAAAAAATCATACTTTGAGAACTAAAGTTAACACTTCAAAAGAGTAAATTTTACCTTCATCGGTATATATAAAACCTCTTTTTTTCTTCATTTTTATAAGATTTTCTTCGGTGGCATTAATTATATATTTTTAAAATATTATTATTTAATTGATATTTTTTATATAAAAAGTAATAAATACTTAAAAATAATTGCATAAATTTTTTTTTACCTCTTTTATTAAGATTGGAAAAAATAAATAGACAAATAGACATTTTTCTCATCTAGTTTTACATTATTACTAGTATTTTAGCATGTATATTTCACAGACTAAATATTTATTGTATATAGCTAAAATATATAATAAATTATACATATATATATATATAAATATTTATTTGAATATATAAATTATATTTAAAAAAATTATAAATAAATATTTTTAAGCATATATATTATATTATAGATTTAAAATAAATAATTATATTGTGGTATAAAATTTATTTTTAATTATTGATAATTTATTTTTAAAATTAAAATCTAATTCATAAATAAATATGATAAATAAAAAACTTAAATTAGATAAGAGGTTAAGAAGATTTCTAAAAAATACTCATATTCAAGAATAACTCTTAAAAATGCTATTGTTTAAGATATATAGGTTGAATTTTCCAAATATTAACTAATTAGGTGAGAAAAAATTAAATAAAAAGAGAAAATGTTAATTTAAGAGATTTTAAAGATGAATTTGAAAAAAGTAGTTTAAATTATGAGCAAATTTAATATTTTTAACAAAATCAATTTTCTTAAAGATTATATAAATACGGAACGAGGTAACATTAACTTTTATTTAGGGGCTATGATCACATTATCTAAACCAGACAGTATATTAATACTACACCCAAAAGTTGCACAAATAAGTCTAAAGTTGGTAACTACATGTAATTGGATTGGAATGACAATTAAAAATTCAGGTCACATTAAATGTGGACTATTCAACACTAATTTTCTCAAAATTACCAACCAAAAGGGAGAAATTGAATTTCATGCATTTCCCATTCTTCCTATATTAAGTTCATTCAGTTGCAGGTAATCGACTTGCATGTATTAATAAATATATAATTGACATTTTCTTTCTTACACTAAATAATATTCTGTAACCTTCAGTAATTCCATAGGCAATTGGTGTCCACAGGTCCAATAGAAGCTGATGAATGATCTTGATTACCAAACATATTGTGTATCATGTCATTGTTGTTGTATATCACAAAAGATGTATCAGCATCGAAGTCTCTTCCCTCAGAAAACTCAGTTTTCTGAAATTGCATTGCACTTGATCCACGGTTTTCCATCAGCATTCTCAACATGGACTGCTCTTGAGGCACATAACAATAATCTAGGCACTGAGAGTTTCCAATTTGGTGTGCAATCTGTGTTGATTGATTTGAGACTGAAAGGGTTGCTTTGGCTGAAGCGGAAACATCACCATCAGGTCTTGAAGAGGGTGAAAAGTCCAACATAGGAGTTTCCATGCTTTCCACAATGTCATCATGAGTGTTCTGATCAGAGAAGCAGGTCAACTGAGACAATTCACCAGCAGTGGCTCTTGTTTCACTGTTGTATGGAGAAGAATCCATCAAAGGAGGCAATTGAGAAGCATGTGATGATGGTTCCACTCCAAAGGAGTTCAACTTGAATCTCCCACACTTTGGAACATGCATTTTTTTTCCACGATGACTCTTCTCGAAGACTCTACAAATAACCCATTCACTCTAAAAAGTGAGGGGAAAATGTCAAAACAAAAACAACCTCAGTTAACAAAAGTTCACCTTGAAGTAAAAAATAAAAAGAAATTATCACATCATGTAAGCTTTAAACCTCTAAATGTTTATAGTCTAAACCAATCTTCAGACACATAACTAAGTTTTTCAATTTACTAGAAAGAGTTTATAGAAATCGATTTTGTGTCACATAAAGATTGATCGAGATCATGTCTAAAATTATGTAAAAAAAAACTCATAAAAGAAATACACAAACTCGAGAATACCTTTCCTGGTTTGAGTTGATTATGTTTCCCTTCCAACCTATATTCATGGATAATCCAGTTTGTCTTTTCACCTTTGGGAGCTCTTCCCTTGTAGAAAACCAAGGTTTTCTTCATCCCAATGAGTGCATTTTGCATTATTATCTCCTTATCTTTTCCTGTGGCCTTCCAATAACCAGCATCAGTGGCCCTATTAGTCCTTAAACCAGTTGGGTATTTTCTGTCCCTCACACAGAAATAATACCACTCAGTTTCACCCATTTTAGCCAACCCTTCAAAAAAAAAAACAAGCATGATTATAAGAAGAACACATTTCCATCAAAGCAAGATAACATAAGTCATAAGGATGCAATTCAACAAATCCAAGAAATTATATACTCACCAGGCAAATCCCATGGCTCACACTTGTTCAAATCAACCTCACCAATGGCCAAAGCACAGAAACAGTTGTCAACAACCTTCTTGGTGAGGTAGTGATTTATGAGTTCTTCATCTGTTGGATGAAATCTAAAACCGAGTGGCAATTCAAACTGCTGATTTTCCTTCTTTGGTTTGGAAACGTTCTCCATTGATCCCACCCCACACCAAAACCCCCTGTTTCATCAAAGAAGCAAGTGAAAAACAAAAAATAGCAAACCCATCAATTTCAATATATATGTACTAACAAATAACACCGACCAATCTCAAACACAGGTGCATGAACCGAAGTGGAAAATAAAATAATAATCATAATAATAATAAAGATCAAGGGAACCAACCCGTTAAAGAATCAAGTAATCATGTGTTTGTTGTAAGAAAAAACAAAAGGGGCTTTGGTTTTTGAGGGGGGGTTACAGAATTTTCGGCATATGAAATATGTAACGGAAGTTGGAAAAGGGTGTAGAGGGAATGAACTATAAGGTTTGTTTTTTTGAGGAATTCAATGAATAAAATTTGTGCTGTCAAAAAAAACTGAACCCCTTAAATACTGGGTATGCAGAAACGTGGCTCACAAGGTAACTTGGAGAGGTTTCATGATTTTAGCTATTTGCATAGTTGGGTATGTCAAAAGATGAAAGGTGAAAATCATAAGATAATAATAACTGTAGTTTAATCTTGATTGATAAAGGGGAAAAATTAAAATGTGCTTGAAACTAACCCAAGCTTTTTTGTTGAGAGATTAGAAGCTCACACTCATAGATTGATTGAAAATCATTTCACTTTATTTGTATATACTTTCGTACCAAATCAATTGTGTAGTGTTACCTTTCGTATGATTACTAGGAATACCTCACCGGTCACCAAGTTAGCCTGCATGTAAATGTTGACGCAACTGTGCTCTTTAAATTAATTACCTCATTGTTTAGCAAAGATAATTTAACTTTTAGAGCAATAGGACAAAATTATCTAAGATAAGGAAGACAAAAGGACAAAATTATTCGAAACCAAAGACACCAGTGGAACTGAAAAAAGGCGGACAGAGGAGGAAACTTAAAAAAAAAATAAAAAAATTGATACTTGATAATTACAAATATACTTTCACTTCTAAATGCATGAAACAATTATCTAATTCACTATTTTTTTCTTGAAATAATAGTTAATTAGTTTATTACAATAAATTTGTGGTATATATATATATATATATATATATATATATATATATATAAATTACTCTTATACTACTTTTCTTTCTTAATTAATACTCAAATTTCTTATAACCAATTAAACTATATATCATATATTATTGGAAAAAAATACAATTTCTTAAATATACAGTTAATGTTGTTCACCAATTAAAATTAGAGTTTTACTTTTGTAATATTCATTTACATTCAATGTTGCATTAAATGTAAATGCATATTACCAACATAAAACTTCAATTCTAAATAGATAGCAATAACACTAACCATACATGCACCTAAATTTTGTATTGTTCTGTTTATCTTTCTTAATTAATATTCATTATTCTTCTAGCAAATTAGAGTACATGATCTTTAAAGAATTTATAATTAATACATCTTTTATATATATATATATATAAGAACATACTCTAATTAAGGATATTTTAATATAAAAATAATGAATATATGAAATAATATGAATTTGATCTTATATACATGACTTTTTAACTCGTGATACTATTATGAAAACTTATTATCAATCTCATGTTGTTTTGAAATATTTTACATTTTTGAGGTAGTCAATGTTGAATGTTGTTAATCAACCTAACAACATCCAAACCATGTCAATTTCTTTTTTGTTCATGTTAGAGTGGCTCCAAAAAGGAACATGTGATGCTAAATTTGATGTTGCTAAAGTCGATTGTGAGATGATATTCAATAAGATCTAGCGAAACATTTTTTTTATCTATCTCCTAATACTAATTTCTTTTCTTAAGTAGTACAAGAGCCCATTGTGGGGGTTTTTTTTTTCATACATGTGCAACTTTGGGCCATTGTGACATATGTATTTTTTTCTCGGTGAAGTCTCTGATAGGGAAGTTGGAGAAGTGGTCCATCCGTGCTGCATGTGTAAGGTTTATGATGACCGTAGATATAATATTATAATATTGAAGGGTTCAGATTATAATATAATGAGTAAGATGTAATATATTGCAAAGTAGTCCTTGTAAAATTTGTATTTGTCTGTGTTTTAAGGTTTATTAGGGTGTGGTGTTTTGGTTGTGTCAGTTCCGATTACGAGGTGCGATTGGCGTCGTGGTCCTTTTGTGGATCTGTTCGAAGTGGGCCTCCGGCGGCCCGTCCGTTGTTGTTGGTGGTACTCCGCAACCGGTGCGAAGATTTGTTAGGTTTAAGAGGTGACGAATCGATTTTTTTTATTGTTGAAACCTAAAGTGTGGCGTACAAAAGAATCCGTTTTGGAGGTTAACGTTTTTTGTTTATTTTGCATTTGATTTTATATGTATGTGGATTTTTGTTGATACATCTGTTTCTCGTGTGTACAGTTAATAGAGAGATTAACTGCTACGGAAGTGTTTTGATGTTCATAGATTGACTTATTGTTATTAAACGTGAAAGTAGAATGGAGTTTGAGAATTCAAGTATAGAGGTAAGTGACATTTGTGTCATGTTTAGGGTTGTATCCTTTAATATTGCGTTGTGTCATGTGTGTGATAAGTGTGATGATGAAGGTTGATATTGTTTTTAATTTTCTGATGTTCTGAAAAGCTTTAATTGAGGATTAAAACTTTTTAGGTGGCAGTAGCAGTAGATAATTGTGAAAGCATAAATGAAGGAGTAGATAATTTTGAAGGCATAAATGAAGGGGTGTTTAATTTTGAAGGAATAAGTGAAGGAGAAGATAATATAAATGAGAATGAGGAAGATGAGAATTTGGTTATTGATTTATAGGAAATTTGTGATGAAGAAGTGGAAAATGTTGTTAATGAAGGAAGATTTGAGGTTTTTGACAATGAAAACGGGGTGATAGTTTCTACTTTGGATGATATTTTTAATTTAGATTTGCATTTAAGTCCCCATGAGCTTAGGAATGTTCAATTTGTAAGTGTTGAGATGGCTTATTTATTTTATTACTGGTTTGCAAAAGTTAATGGATTTGCCGCAAGAAAGAGCAAGATTTTGAGAAATATTAAGGGGGAAAAATTACAACAAACCTTTGTTTGTTTCAAGGAAGGATTTAGAGATAACCGTGGTTTGAACATACAGAATCGAAAGCGAAAGCAAACACCGGAGACAAGGTGCGGATGTGAAGCAAAACTAAGAGTGCATATTGATAGCAGATGTGGACTATGGTACATTACATATTTTGTGGATGACCACAACCATAGTTTTTTGGAAGATAAGTATTGTAGAATGTTAGCTTCTCATAGAGATATGAGTGAGTTAGATATAATGCAGTTGAATAAAATGAGAAAAGTTGGCATAAGTACTCCTCAAGTTTATGGGTCACTTGCAGATCACCCTGGAGGGTATGAGAGACTTTCTTTTTGTAAAAAGGACATATACAATCAAATTGGAAGGCAAAGAAGGTTGCAAGGTTTGGATTCAAAATGTGCACTGGAATTTTTGAATGGTTTAAAACGCAGTGATCCTTTAATGTATGTTGGTCACACTGTTGATGAGGAAAACAGATTGCAACATTTGTTCTGGTGTGATGGCATGATGCAGATGGAGTATGAAGTTTTTGGTGATGTGTTAGCATTTGATGCAACCTATGGGAAAAATAAGTATTTATGTCCTGTAGTTGTATTTTCTGGTGTTAATCATCACAATCATACGATAGTATTTGGGAGTGCTATTGTTTCAAATGAAACTGTAGAAACATATATATGGGTACTTGGGCAATTTGTAGAAGCCATGAAAGGAAAGTCTCCAATGTCTATTATCACTGATGGTGATGTTGCAATGAAAAATGCGATAAGAAAGGTATTTCCTAATTCACAGCATAGATTGTGTGCATGGCACTTATTAAGGAATGCGACAACTAACATTAAGAAGCCAGCATTTACAAAGGATCTAAGAAAATGCATGTTGGGTGAGTATGAAATTGGTGAATTTCGAAAGAAGTGGTCTGAAATGTTGAACAAATTTGAGTTGCATGATCATCCTTGGGTTATAGACTTATTTGAAAAGAGGAAGATGTGGTGTACAGCTTATATTAGAGGGGCTTTCTTTGGTGGTTTTAGGGCAACTTCTCGGTGTGAAGGATTACATTCTGAGTTGAAAAAATATATTCATCCGAAGATTAATCTGACAGAGTTTGTTCAACAATTTTATCGTCTTGTGAGTTATATGCGTTATAGGGAAGTTGAAGCTGACTTTGCATCAATTCATGGTGATCCCGTTCCAGAAACAGATTATCATAACCTTGAGCTATCGGGGGCAAAGTGTTATACGAAAGAAATACTAAAATTATTTCGTGATCAGCTTCATAGTTCATCTTTGATGAGGGTGATTGGTTGCAAGCAGACATTTGGTTGTTGTATATACATAGTGAGAAAATATGAAATGATTGACAAACAATGGCATGTGTCATATCAATCAACACCGTGTGATTTGAAGTGTTCGTGCTTAAGAATGGAATCAGTCGGCATTCCATGTGATCATATACTTGCAGTGTTGGTTCATCTGAATTTATCAGAGTTACCTAAATGTTTGGTGTTAAAAAGGTGGACTAAGGTTGCGAAGGATGAAGTGAAGGGCAATGTTAGTAGACATAGGTGGGACTCTGAGAAAGATGCTAGATACTTGTCATTAATGGAGTATTTTAAAGAGCTAAGTACTTTGGCATGTGAAACATATGATGATTATGTTGATAAAAGGGATAAAGTTGTAAATGAATTAGCTGAAATAAGAGGTAAAAAAGGTGATGAATCCGAAGAAGGCAATGCATTGGATGATGAATTAAGTGTAGTGATAAGAAATCCTGCCATTGCTAGAAGTAAAGGAAGGTGTGTTGTTGAAGGTTCATGGCGCAAAGGTAGGAAATCAAAAAAGAGTAATAAGTGTAATTTGTGTAAACAAATAGGTCATAACATGAGAACGTGTGGAAGACAACAGAATTTGGATGATATGGAACAAAGCACATGTGGAATGAGTATTGAATTTGAAGAAAGTTACGTAGGTTACGAAAATGAAGAGGTAACGAATATAAATTATATTAAAATTATATATTTGTTTGTAAAACAGAGTTAGATGTGATGTGTTTAATGTTGTCATTGTAGGAAGATGAGTACATTGAAGATTTGTTTGACAAATGCGATGAAGTTGATAATGGGGTTGGTGACATGTCTGTTTCACAGTCAGAATCAATATATAGTTATGAAGTGTCGTTATCTCCAGCATTCAGTGATGCAGGTAATGTTTATGAATTAGTAACTCAAGTGTGTTATTGTAGGTGTATGAGAAGTAGTAAGTTAATTTTTATTGTATTAGTATGATGTTATATTATTTTAGTTGTGTATGTGTAATATTGGAACTAATCGATTGCTGATAATTGTTATTAAATTGTATTTGCAGGTTTTTTATACGATTGATGGCGGTTGCAGTAGAATGGAAATGCATGAATTCACATAGTTTGGATTGAAAATTTAGATGAATGTGACTTTTGTTGTTATTTATGCAGGAGTTTTATTTTATATTGTATTTAATTGTAGTTGGAAAATATTATTCAGTAATGAAATTATGATACATGAATATTTAAAGATACAAATATTTGAATTTGAAACCAATATATTTTGAATTTTTGAAAAAATTGGGTTGCTATTGCCATTGAGAGTGTTGTTGTATGTTGTTGGCAGGTGGAAAGTGTAATCCCAAAATTGGGGTTTATTGCTGAAATTATTGGGTGAATGACTTCAATGGATATTACGATTTTGAAGGGTGACATGGGTTTTGGTTTGTTTCGTTTAACGTGCCTATAGGTTACCGGAAACATCGTATATATAATATGTATATAGTTGATTGTATTGTAATTAGTTGTTTAATATTATTTTAATTGATTGTATTTAATAATTTATGTTTATGAAATTTGTAATGTGTTTAAATTTTTTGTAATTTTCGTTGTGTTTCGAAACACTGCAATCCCTGCGTCCGACGTCCGGTGGAATACAAGTGTTTATTTAATTTATGCAGCCGTTGATATACATTTAATTTTAGTTTTATATAGTTAAAAAAATTAATTTAAATAAATACATTTTTTTTTTAAATTCAAACCTTAACCAGTTGGAAAAATAAGTAGGTAAAAAAAAAACTTATATAATATAGTTAAAAAAAAATTATTTTGAAATTGCTTTAAATAAAAAGTTATAAATTACTTTCTAAAAAGTTATATATAATTTTAATGAAATACAAATTGTTATTTAAACATAATTTTGATCATATGTTGTTAGTTTATATTAAATAGAAAACATATGATATAATATTGTTATTTTATTTGTTAACATGGTTTGCACCAACATTGAATAACATTATAATTTATGATGGTCTTATCATATGTTACTCTCAAATCATATCGTATTATATATCCCGACTACCAAATACAGTGTCAAGAATTATCCGTCAGCTTATTACATTTATTACAAATTATTTTTAAATTACTAAAATAATTGAAGTTGAACCATAAATTAATCTTTAGAGACACCAATAAGGAATGTTAATTCAACAAAGTGTCATGGATGTGCAATTTGCTTATAAAGTGAAACAAAGAATCCAACAGTAAGGGAGAAAACCACTGGTTCGTAAGTATGATTTACATAATGTAGATTGAAAAATAATCTGAAGCACATCATTGTATTTATCCCTTAAAATGATCCAATCAAAGAATGGAATGAGAAAATGTAACACCCTGTTATATTCGTATGATGAAAATACCTATCTCAACGTCTGATTGAAATGACGATCATATAAAAGGCTAAACATATATAAAAGGCTAAACATATATAAAACCCTAAACATATATAAAAGGCTAAACATATTTTAAAAAACATCAGGAACCAATTATGATATAAATTAAAAAATAATACTGTAAAAAAAATGAAGTTGGTTTAAATTACGCAATAAGTTAAATAGATTTTAAAAGTACCGTGAAATTGTCATGATTGTTAATTGGGATACTGATAAAAAAAACAGAATGTCATGATACAGAACCAGTAAAATGAAGTGAAAGAGTTATAAAAGATGCATAAAATAAGAAGGCCAAGTCAGGGTTTCGTAACATGGAGGATCAGGAACTTGAAGTTTCCAAGTTTTTGAATCTTAAGTCGTATGCCTGTGTTGTATTGTTGGCCTTTAATAAGCTGCCCCCATTCCTTGCCAACATAAAACTCCCTTTTGTTTCGTTGTGTTGATGTTTTTTTAATCTCAGCTTCAACCATCTGTCCATGTTGGTTGATTAAGACACAAGAATTGTAATTGTCTATGCCCCAAACATCAACGTATTTGACCGGAAAATACTGGAAATAAGAATGAAAGTGAATTATTAACATCATTATGTATATTGATTTTAGAAATAAAATATTTTGTTAATTTAAAAACAATGATGTAATTCCATACCAACGGTTGTCTTCCAGTCGCCGCAGATTTTGTTATAGTATGAAACCAAGGAACAGGATGTATTGGCATATGATCTGTTGGAAAAGGCAGTTGTAGAAGTTGTTCTTCGGGTGGTGGTGAATCAACCTCTGTTAAATCTATAATCTCATTCTTAGGGTGGAGAAGTGGGACATTAACCTTGCTGAGAAAATTCAAAGTGCAGATTAATAAAAAAATAAATAAATAATGAATAAATTAAAGTTAATGAAATATAGTTTAGGATTATATGTACCTTTTAGAACTCTGGCCTTTTTCGTTTTTAATTTTAGGATAGGATATTTCCTCTTCAGCAGCAGTATAGATACGCAACTTAAATTCGTTTGACCCCTTGTACCAAAACTCAGCAATATGTTTGTTTTTTATACCATAAAAATCAATCATGTCATTTACGCCTTTGTTAAATATAGCAACAGTTTTACATAAATTTTTGAGGTAAACCTTGAAGGAGTTTCCTTGTGGGTCTGTAATCAGACACTCGCCTGGTTCAATTTTACAGATCCAATAGTTGTAAAATTTTGCATTTAAATAGATGCGACCCTAAAGAAAAACAAAACAAAAATATGGAAGAACATAAGTTATGAATACGTTGGAATTCTGTTATTGAATTTGATTTAACATAAAATAAGTTAACCTTATTTGGGTAGACTTCAGATCTGAAGTGTGTTGGTGGGTTTTCCTGATCAGCGTCTTTAAAAGTGTCCATTATATGTCTTGAACAGGAACAAAGACAAGTAAATTGAAGGCTTCAATTCCACAATCGAACATAAACCCTAAACCGTTGACATAAAAACAACCTTTGACAAAAATAATATATGCAATGTATGAAATGATTATTAAGGATACATGCAATGAAGAACAATGCTTTTTTATTTTGTATTAGACAATACAGACGAAGAACACTGTAATGGACGAATTTAACATGTAAAGTTTTGGTTTTTATATCAAGTAAAGTATGATAAACATTAAGCCCTAAAAAGAAAATAATTTTGTGCCTCAACAACGATAATGAAGATGATGAAGTTAACTAACCAAGGATTTTGAAGTTTTTCAGATGACTGTGGGCAGAAGATGATTGTTCAGAGAAGATGATTCTTCGGAGAAGATGAAAGTGGGTTGTTGTCTTGTATTTGTTTAGGGTCGAGAGAATGATGAAATGATGGCACTTGTGTGTGTATTGCCGACTTTGTGTTTGTAAAGTGACTGATGTTGGCTGATTGTGTTCAATGGATTTTAGGGTTTACGGATACGCAATAGGAAGAATATGAAAAGGTTGATTTTTTGTTGTGTAACTTTATTTGTGAATTGGCGTTTTGATATTTTGAATTTGGACTTTTGTTAAATGAATTAAAAAAAATATGAATTTACAGTAATTGTAATTATTATCGTTGGATACTGCGTTGGGGTTTTGGATTTTTAAATGCATAGGTGTATGTATGGAAACCAAGTGAAGGGTCAAATCGGTTGATGAGTGATGACCATCATGAGTAATCATTCTGATTCTTTCGTTTTACGTTCCATTCTGTCTCGTTTGACGTTCCATTCTGTCTCGTTTGACGTTCCATAAATAAGCCATTTTTTTTAACTTTTTCCTTCAAATTGCATACAACAAATTTTTTAAAAAAATTATATAATATATAACATATATTATTGAAATACCAATTGATAATATGTTTAACAGATGATGTTAAATATTAAAATAAATTACACATAATAATATAATGTTGTGTTTTTGGTGGTTGATAGATGGAGTTAGGGAGCAATACTCGAAAATGATTTGTAGTATGGTTATTTGTTGAAAATAATATTATATTAGTATAATTTTAAAAATAATTTATAAACCCAAATCTAAAAATTGAGTTGCGATTGAGGTTGGTGTTGTGGTATGTTGTTGGGCTGTGAAAAGTATAATCCGAAGGGTGATTATATATACAGATGGAAAGGTAAGAAGGTGCATGTAAAAATAGAAAAAAAAATAGGGAAGATGTATAGAAAAAAAGTACTAAAATAAATATTGTACATGTTTAAGTATAAATTAAAAACAAAAAAAATTCAAAACATTTTTGAAATTTTATTAATTTTTTCAAAAAGGAGGTGTAGTTATAAACAAAAGGTGGTGTATATATCATGAACCTAATCCCAAAATTGTGATTTATTGGTATAATGATACTGACAAAATTTAAGTAAAAAATATAAACATGCATCAGAGTAATAATAAAATAAATGATATAAAAATTTAATAATAATTAATAAATAAAAATTAAATTTAATAATGAACAAACCTTTATTATTGTCGACCTGTATTGTTATTTCGTGTGACCTTCAAAGAGAAGCAATGTGTGACTAGGATTTGAGTCACATTAATATCGACTATCGATGGTTGAGTTTAGTCTCATAGAACCAAATATATATTTGGCGAACATAGAACCAAAGTACATAATCCAATTCATGCAACTATTAATGAAAGACATAAAAATTAGTTATAAAAGAATGACAATATTAAAGTATGAGTACCAAATAAAGTAATTACAAAATGTTAAATATTGACTTGGAACAGTGTACGAAAAAACAGAAGGAATCCGGGCAGCATAAACCGTTAAGCCGGCCCCAATAAAAGTATAATATAAACTACTGAATTAAGCTTTTTGAACATTTAAAACTAAATAATTAGGGTGATTGAGTTTTTCAACTTTCAACTTTTGGTGTTGGTTGTATCCTTGTCGCTTAATTAGCTGACCCCACTGTTTGCCCAGGTAAAACTCCTTTTTGTTGCGCTTACTAGACTTCCTGTTAATGTCAGACTTGATCATATTTCCATGCTCATCAATCAAGACAGAAATTTTGTAGTTGTTAATGTTCCAGACATCAACATATTTTACTGGAAAATACTGCAATAACGCAAGTACAAGGTGTTGGTCATAAACATATAATTGATTTAATAAAAAAATAACTACAAATATAATTCATGTAATTGCTCACCAAAGGCTGTCGTCCGGATGAAGCGGCCTTGCTGATGGTTGGAAACCAAGCAATTGGATGTTTATGAAGTTGGGTTGCAGGATGTGATTGAAGTTGGGTTGGTGGAAATGTTTGACGATTGTCAAGTAAATCTTCCTTTTGAATTTCAGGTAGCATAATTTTGACAGTATCGATGCTGAGAAAATGAAAAGTGTAATTTAGTAGTACAAAATACAAATAGTATTAAAATAATAATACATTGGGGTTTATGAGTATGTAAAGTTTACCCCATATTTGTTGAAGTGTTGTTGGTTTCTTTTTTCAACGGAGGATAGCATATTTCCTCCTCAGCAAAATTATAAATACGCATATGAAAAGTGTTAGTGTCATTGTAGTAGAAGTCAACTATGTGTTCGGATGTGAGACCATAGAAATTTACAATTTGTTTTACCCCATAAAACATGCCAACAGTTTGACCTAAATTTTTCAAAATAAGTTTAAACGTATTCCCGTTTGGGTCTGTTATGATGCAGTCGCCTACATCTATCTTACCATTCCAGTGTCTGTAAAAGTTAGCATTTATAAAAAACCGATCCTAACAATAACAAAACAATTGAACGAAGAATCAATATTAATATTAATATTTGAATATACTGTTAAATCATTTATATCCAATTGCAAAGAAAAAATATAAAAAAAGATAACCTTATTTGGTGATAACGGACATCTGAACTGTTTCACTATGTTATCCATATCAGAATTCATAACAGGGTCCATTTTCTGCATTATAAATTTTTTTATTTAATATACAACATGCAACAAAGAAAATACATGGGACGAACAAAACACTTTTACAGTCAATGTTTTGTTCATAATAACAGTATAAAAAATGATGAAAAACCCAAACTTACTGAAAGCTAAAACAACATACATACATTTAAGTGTTGTTAATATTTTTGTGTTAAGAAACAAAAGTTAAAAAAATAAAGTTGAAATATGAAGGGGTTTGGAATAAAATAGAACGATACAAGTAGATGTTGTTTACCTTTGCAAAGACAAAGGTGGTGAATTTCAGTGTTTGTCTTCAATGGATATTACCAATTTGGCAGAGGAAGACGAAGAAAAAATTGTTGTTTTGGCCTTTACGATGAGATGCTTTGTATGCCACTTCTGAAAATAAATTTCATTTTGTAGAACGTGTAATTATGGTGTTTTCATCGTGGTTTGGGCAGTTTCGAATTTGAAATGGTTACGTGTATGTATGCAAAGCACATGAAGGGTCACATGGGTTTATTAGCACTAATTTTTTGGTTTACATTTTTGTTTTTTAATGATTTATGTATAAAAAATACTGTATACGTATAAATTATTATTATATTTGTTAAATTTTATCATAATGTAGCATGTATTATATTTGAATTATTTAATATAAATATTATGTTAATACGTTTGTAATTTATTTAAATATTATTTAATTTTATTTTATAATATACAAGAGTTTTTCAACTTTATTATTTATAATTGTTTTTGTTATTTTAAATGTTTGACAATATTATTAAATTATTTGTTTTTCAGTTTCAATACTGATTGTTTGGTTTAACGTTTCGATGTGTGTTAATGTTGGTTAACGCTTAATTTTAAAATAATAAATTCTTTATAAACTATTAATGAATACTTTATAAATAAAATTATATTTAATATAAATTGGTTCAAATTCCATATACAAATGAAATAATATAATATATATATATATATAATTAAAAAAATTAAATTGATATATTATATACTGTATACATTACAAATACCAATTGATAACATGTTAAATAATTTATGCTAAACATTAACATACAATGCCTACAGGAAATAAACCAAAAAATTACAGTAAAAAAAGAGAAAAATTACATTAAGTTTAGCTTGAAAGAACTGTCTCTTCACAGACTATCATGTGGTGTTCAAATGGGAGTACATGGTCAAAAGTCGTATATTCTAATGTCTCGTCTATTGCATTCCATGTGGCCATACGTCCGGTTTCAGTGTTGACATATACAAGGCAATTCTCAGAAGAACAGGCGGGTAACATATACCCTGGAAAGTGATTACTGACCTGCATACATGTCAACTTAGACCAAGATGTGGTGACACCATATTCCTTCATTTCCCATATGTCCACCGTGTAGTCCCAGTTGTGATCCTGCATGACTGTACATAAAGCCAAATTGTCTCTTATATTTCTCAAACAACACAGCCTATAGTGTTCTAATTCAACTTCATCAGGAATACTTAGTTGATAAAATTTTGACTCAAATAAATTATAAGTCAAAATAACATCAGCATGTGTTTCATAGTTGAAAGTAATCCAGTGAAGAGAATCTCCAAAATACAGTCCCATACATCCCTCATGAACACAAACAGAAGGGTGTGAAATAGTCGAAAGGGAGTCATCTTCGAAATCCCTCCATGAATCATCATTCACAGAATACAGCAAACCGCGATGGGATGGATCTGTTTTACTCAGATAAATTTGAAGGACAACATAATTGTCTTCAGATCGGTCATAACCAAATCCATAGAAGTTCAGACCAAAGACATCACCGCAAATACTGTTTGTACCAGGTGCCCATGGAGAAAATGATCGAGTAAATCCGGTAGAGGGATTCCAAATCAACATGGATGTAGGAACCGATATTAGTACGAGACCCCTACATGTACCAACGATTTTACTGTAGCGAATGGATTTGGCGATTGGGTTTTGAAGAATGCAACTCGCGAGTGGAGCAACAACAGGGTGCGTTACCTCTACGCATAGTATTTCATTTACGAAACAAGAGAAAAACATAATCTTTTTGGCCATTCTATTTTGTGCTACTGCTAGGGCATAATGCCTTTTGGCCACCACAGATTCAGCAAACAAAGCAAACCAAACCTTACACACGGCTTTGGCTCTGCAAAATGATTTGACTGGTCCCCGCAAAAATATCTCCGTTACTATCTCCAATGGAAGTGCCATTTTTATTCTGATGTTCAGTGTACAAAATGAGACGACTGTATTGGTCCACAAGTGAGACAATGATGAGTAAGAAATGACGATGGTGATATTTATACAAAAATCACTTTTACGAACAGTCATAACCATAGTAGATAGAAGTTGCATCTCTTAGTTTCCAAACAGTGCAGTCCCTACGTGCGACGTCCGGTCAAGTACAAGTCTTTGTTTAATTTATGCACCCCTTTGAATACATTTATTTATTATTTTTTATTTTAACTAGATTTAAGTGGATGAGGTTGCAGGGTTTTTACTATTTAATAAATATAAAACTGTGTATTCCAGTAAAAAGATATTATTAAATAAATAAGATATATAGAAGGGTAAATTTTATATTTATTTTTGAATTATATACTGAAGTAATGAAACAAAATGACTTCAATTTGAGAATTTTAAGAGTAAATGTACAGAGAAAAAAAAAGTATTACTTAACATTAAAAATGTAATTTTTAATAATATTTTTAATATTCTATATTATTTTGTGTTTTAAAGTAATTTCCGAAAATCTTACAGAGATGACATGTCTGTCTCATAACACGTGTACTATTGTTAATACTGAACCGCCGTCCTTACTGCGTGTAACACTGTATGATTTGATTTTTACTTTATACTTCTGAAATCATAATTGGTTCTCGATTTGTTAACCGCAGTGATAGGAAGAAGAAATTTATTACATTTTGGCTTTACTGTCGATTGGCCTTATTATTATTTTTTCTTTTTTACATCATTAATATCCAATTATCCATTTGGGTAAAGGGTTGTACCATTTTAGTGTAAAGTACGAACCGTTCATATTTGGTGTTTTCTGTGAAGGGTTTATTGTTGAAAAGAAGAGTCATTTTTTTTTCCAGAACACAACCGTTCATACGAGACACGGTATTCATATTTCACCAAAAATATAAAACATTCAAACTGATATTGTATAAAAGTGTTGCGTTGGTTTGGGTTTTATTCAGACTTCAGTTCATCCTTGTGTCATCCAGGTATGTCTGTATTCAGTCTCATTTGGAAATTTATTTTAAGTACAGAATCCAACACCATATATAATTGTTACTAAACAAACATTTTTGTTGACATTTTTAAGATGGCATCTTCATCGACATCTGTTAACAATGGGAAGTTCAAATACTGGTTTAAAACTTCGGGTTCAAAATTAACTCCAGGAGAGGTAATTCATATTATTTATAATGTTAAGTAACAGTGTTTACCAAGTGTTTTCGTTGTCAATGAAACTGTTTATTTTTCAATATACAGGATTCAATGAAAATATGCAAGTACTTTAACAAATTCTGGGGTCATCATCTGGTTACTGATTTATGTTATGCCATGGATCCGAATGGGAATGTCAGCACTCTTGAAATTTCTAAAAGAAAACATAAGCATTGGTTTAGAAGTGGCTGCACTCGAATGGAAACTTTCTATGAAATGAAGACAGTGCATATTATTTTGATGCACTTTATAGGAAATAATTATTTCCATGTACGTATATTCAATGACAAATATGTTGAAATAGATTATCCAATTCCAAACGCATTCATAGACAGAAGTAGTATTGATTTTTCAACCAACTTTTGTCAAACATTCAAAACTAGCATAAATAAGGAACAGGTATTCATCATTTTATACTTAGTCGTCTATAAATAAAATGTCTGCACTTGTCTGTATCAATATGTAATTTTATTTGTTGAAATTTTTCCTTTTATTAATTTATACCAGGATATATTGCCACTTGGAGGAACTTTTAATTTCTTTTGGCAAGATAAGATGAATGTTGGGGTTGCCGTCATTACTGATCCTGCAGGAAATGAATTTTCTTTGCAATTAGCATACGACTCAAGTGGAGTTGATTACCAGTTGACTGGTGCTTTGCAACTAGTACAAAGTTATCATCTTAAAAACAATCATTTGGTTTGGATGCATTATTTGGAACATAATAAGTTCTTAATAAGGGTTTTTTCTGCAAGCAAATTTGAAATTAATTATGAAATTGTAAATGATGAAGAAAATTTACAACAGTTTATGGTTGACAAAAGTTGGATCAAAATAATTACTGAAGATGATTTATTTCAATTTGAACCCCTGGTGAGTTTTTTAACTAATAAAGTACTGACAAGTTTGTTAAATTTTAATTACTAATTTTCATGACTAATAGTTAAAATATGTTGCTGTTGCAGACTATTCCATGTGATGTGGTTAAAAATTTTATCCCAGATGAACAACAACAAATAATCATACAAGATGAAGAAGGTAAGGAATATTTGTGTCAACTTAAGGGAAGTTGTGATAAAAGGTACATGGGTGGAGGATGGTATCACTTCGTCTGCTCAAACAACTTTTTGGTGGACGATGTCCTTCAATTTTATTTTACTCATGATCAGAAAATACTATATGTACAAAAAGGGTAACGTTGTTTCTCTTCATTTGTAAGACATTGTGTATTACATGACTTTCTTTATGTCTTATAATTTGTAATGATTCACTTTACAATTATATTGTTAGGGTTTATAATCAAGTTGACTACATTAAATTAACATAAATTATACACAGAATATGTTTATATTTAACCACTGAATTTAAACATGCACACTACAATGAAATATTAATGAATTTGTCCATCTAAAAACAAAAGAAAATGAAATTAGTAGTATGTAACATATGCCTTTGAATGAATAATAATTGGAGCGCATAAAATAGTGAATGTTAACTGCATAAATAAATAAACACAACGTTGGGTGAGTTGAGTCGGAACTTTAACAATTAAACATAAAAACATACAGAATATGATAAACCAAACGAAACAGCGAATAACCACGGTATGCAAAATGTTCGAAAACCAAAAACAAAAACATTTATCATGTTCTTCAAAATTGAAACAAAATATCCACCCACTACGGGGGAGTAGGATACATGTTTCAGACAATCATTCTTCATCTTTTTCCTTCGCAGCTGTCAAATTTGCCATCTGTTGATTTAACAGACAAACCTCCATCTCCAGCTCCAGATTTTGATTCATTGTTTTTTCAAGTTGGTCCTCCAGGATTTGAACATTATAGTAGTTGTAGTCACGAATCTTTTTACCCGTTGCTGCTAGTAGTCGACGAATCAATGAAGCGGAAACATCCTCTTGAGCATCATAGTCATTTGGTGCAAATTTACCCAATGATACAAGGTTCCCAACATCAGTCGTAACCAATGTTCCGTAGTATCTACGATACTCAACTCCTTCAACAATCTGTTTTCGCTCGACTGTGAAAATTGGCTCCGAATAACCACGAACGGAACATATGTGACACAACAATATTCCCATGCTTTGATGAACAAGAAACACATCAGAATTTGTGTCCTCTGCAATATCATGTGCCTTAAAACCTAAAACGAACATAAAAAAATTAAATATATAATTTCTTCTAATAAATAATATTTCTATAAATTAATGGAAAAATTCACCTTCTCCACTACTGGTTGATTCTTTTGGACATTTTCTGTGACCTTTGTTTTCTTTTTTTTTTTCTTCGGTGCGTTGTTTGTTGCAGTACATCATCCAAGCGGACCATGCTTCTTCATACGTCGCATATGATTTATGTTTGTTACCCTTGTAGCCCCTAACCTGTGATTCACATTCTTCCCAACAGTAATAAATTCCTGGGTTCCGTCCCTCAAAGACGACATAAACCTTTGGCTGAGAGCTGCTTGTACTCATGTTTTTGGTGTTCAATGAGGAGGACTCAACCTCACAATACACAATTAGCATTTATAATAAAATTATGACGTTGACAAATGCAAACATTATTTTATGTATAAATATTGTACAACACGTATATAATATAAAAAACCATCAACCCATATCATTTCATATTTTCTTTTCCCATCTTATTTGGTCAATGACAAAACCAAAAAAAAAGGTGTACACACTGGAGAACGAATTTGAAAGTTGAAACAATTGCAAAAGAGAAATGATTCAGCTTCCGAATCGTTTCTCCGAATTTTTGTCCCAACAATTAAAATAATAATAATATTTAATTAATTTATTATAAAATAATTATTTTTTAATAAATTTATTATAAAATATTATTATTTTAATTGATCGGAGGATGAGTCGGAAGAAATTTCATACTCTGTATCTAAACTCATTGTAAAACCATTGCCATCATTCAATACAAATGAAACTTGAATCCACGAGTATGCGGGGACTACCTTCTGCGGATGAAGTTGTCACATAATCATGACAATACAAATGATTTGATGTCCTCGGGTTGCTCTCCATCTTGAAAAAATATATCATATATGTATTATACATCATACCTTAATAATACATTAATACCATCTATTATAATTAAATACTTCAATATTAATATTTCCTAAATACATTTTACTTATTCTTTGCTGCTAATTTCTTAAATTTATAATATAAATAAATTTAACACTTGTAATAATTTTTAATTAATTTATTTGAATATTTTATTAATATTAATTTATTTTTATATTTGATTATTCTGTCACATATAACTAAAATTTGTAATGAAAATTTACCTTTTCATTATTAATTTTTAATTCATGTTTTATATTTATTGATGTTATATTAATTTTGAATGTTAAATTTTTATTATATTAAATATTTTTTGAAATATTAATTGTTGACATAACTTAAAGTACCAAAACCTATTAATTTTCATGGATACCATAATATATCCTGTTTATATAATGTGTATATATACGAATAATGTTATTTATTATATTCATTAAAATAGTATAAAATGTACTATAACATTACGTTTGAAATTATTAAACAATAAATTCAACCAAAATTTGTTAAACTGTTAACAGTTGTACAACCTATGAAATTTAAATTTTAATAAACTTGTTTAATTTAGTTAACACGTACTAATATAGTTCTGTTGTTGTGCAATATGAGTGTCTTAAGTGTTAATTTACTTGACTTGTGTTGTGTAGCACATGTTGCCTACCATTGTCTTAAAATACATACCAAACGCATGTCCAATTTCGCGCCTTTTGATCTTTTATTGCTGCATGACGTGACTACTCACCACCATCTGACTGCTGACCAGGGACATGCCGCATCAACTGACTTATGACCAGCCTTTGACCAACCATTCCATTGAAACTCATTAATGTATTTCATTCTCTATTTATACATGATACATCTCATTCTCTCCACCAACTCTTCCTCCGTTGGTTTGCGTTAATTTCGTCTTCTCCGGTAGACTTCGTTGCTGTGAGTTTTATTTTGTAACACTTTATGTTATGTATATAATCTTTATATGACATTAATATAAGTTATTCATAGTTGTTTTATATTTTCTGAATATATTTGTATTCTTCGTTTGCAGGTTACAAAAAACTATCATCTATTTACTACTACTTTTTACATGTAAGTATAATATAAAAATTATATATTCTCGTTTATCCTCACATTATTGGTTTAATGAAATGTGATGTATGTCAACCAAATTTTAAAATACAAAACTATATTTATTATAACGAATATTCTTACGAAATTCGTACTTAATTTATTAACCATAAACATAAAATAATTGTAAATTCACTTTTTACATTTCAGTATAAAAAATATGTCTTTTGCTATATATAAGTTATATTGGAAGTTAAGATAAATAATATATGTGATGACAACTTTAAATAATTTTTAATAAAATTCCTCAACATACTCAAAATATATTATTTTACACATATTATAAACTATATGACTTTAATTAATTCAAATAAAAGTACATACCGTGTTAAATTTAATTAATAAAAACTATAAATATCATAAATATATATATATATATATATATATATATATATATATTGAACGACTGAACGTAGTTATTAAATATTGTAAATAAAAACCATACATCAAATTTAATATCTAAACCCCAAATTCAATAACTTCATAAATAGTAAATAATTTACAAAATTTATAAATATTATTAGAATCATATTTTTTTTTCTTTTATATTAGAAATGTCTCGTAGAGGAGTGGATTACGTACCAGACAGCGATGAGGACGAACACTTAGTTCCCTCAGAGGAAGAAATCATACATCAACAACTACTATCTGAATGGAGAAGGATTAGGGCAGGTAAGGAAGTGGCTGAGGCTACACAACAACAACCATTGTCTCCATTATCACCACCACCCGAGGAACTTGGAGATGACAATGATGACGACACATTTACCTCATGTAACATAGCCACTGTTATGCCTGGACCTGCTGGTTTGGTTGAAGCTGAGATCAGGAACAGGCAGTCTGATAATCCTTTGACAACGCAACAACTGCATTCAAATATTGCTCGACTTGCCAACATGGCCTTCAACATTAAACCCTGGCGTTATGCTCTTCATTATGTCATATCCAGAGGTTTTTTCCATTATTCACCTCTGTCTCTTTAAATATTCCAACGCACTTTCAAATTATTATTTTTTGTTTATTAACAATAGGGCTACCAGAAGTGACACCATTGATTAACATAGACCATAATTTAGAAAGAGTTCCAACTGTTGTTGCTTTTGTCGACTCCATGACCCCAACAGGCAACGGCAATTATACAATCAATTTGAAGGTACCAACCCTAAACTTTGGTAAACTTAATACAATGTATTCATTTTAATTATAACATTATCTTTCATTTAGGACCCAACTGCAACGATTGGGGCAAGCTTACATTATAAAGCAAAAGAACACCCACAATACGGCCACCACATTGTCGTTGGTTGTGTTTTAGTTTTGAAGCAGGTAATATTTGTACTATAACAAAATATATGAAATTAATTTTACTTATTTGTTCAATTAATTTATTTCAATTTTGTTCAGATAGTCGTCTTTGCACCAGCGCGTATTCGTGGTCCATACTTTTTGAACATAACACAAAATAATGTGCAACGGGTGAGTATACGCACTGAAAGTATAACTTAATAACATTTTAATATTTAATATAAACCAATTAATATTTTTTTGTAATTGTTTGTTCCATGTTTGTTTCAGGTCATTCAAAAGGATATATGATTTAATGATCATAACATTAATGGATTTTAAGACTATGTTGTTTTTTAATGTCGATCACTGTAACTTAATGTTTTATTTTCATTATTAACTTTTCATTTTCTGCGAATTTATTATTAAATATTACTAAAATTGTCATATGCTGTCTTACGAAGTCATGAATAGTGCATTGTACATGTGTGTACTCTTAATTGAAGTATGTAGTTACCGAAATGGATCCCCTGACTTTGTGGAGGGAAAGTTAGGGTAACTTAATACATTTCAACCATTAGATTTGTAATAAATCATCACATTGTCACACGTGTACATTTAAGTTAAAATATATATTGTACACGTGTCACAATCTGATTTATTTTTATACATCTAACGGTTGAGATGTATTAAGTTACCATAACTTTATTTTCCCAAAGTCAGAGAATCTGGATCCGTGTAGTTACCCTAATTTATATCACTAAAGCCTTTAATGTTAACAAATAATTTAATATATATTATTACAACATATATAAATTTAATATGTTTTATTTAACAATTGTATTTTTAATATTTTACTTCCAAAAATAACCAATATTATATATTCATAAAAACATAAAATTTCAATAATAAAATTCCATAACTAAAAAACTTTTATTCTAAACAGTATAAATTAATAATTTGTATGTAGCGTTTAACATTTACGGTTTCTCATAATAATGACTTGTTTGTATAAAATGTTATATATATATTTTTTTAAAAATACAAATTTTGTTATAATAAATAAATTACCAATTCATTTACCAAATGGCAAAAATATTGTATTTCATTCTTCTATCAAATTATTGTTATATTAATTTTTATTATAAACTGTTATATAAAGAAGTATCATAATGAAAAATTGTACATTTTTAGACTACAAACATCAAATTAATATCAAATTTGTTATCTATCAGACAGAAAATTTTCACTATTTAAAATTATAATTTTCATCTATTTATATTAACTTTTATCAAACTAAATTGATATACTAAAACTTGTCAAAACGGAACCCCAAGCAAAGCAGGTTAATGATGGACGGTGTTACGTCGTTTGATGAACGTTTTACTTTGCCGAGGAGCCTCATTAAATTGCCAACACAGCTGTTTCCCTCCCTCTCATGAATATGTTTGCGTGTCAACAAAATAAATGAACAACTTACAACATCACTGAAGGCTTTTTGGAAATTATAAAATAAATTAAACAGCACTACTCTGTTGTCATTAGACACATGACATGCATATAGTTCACCAATCACCATATCACAGTAGCTGTCACAAAAGATTAGATCAATTAAATAAATTAATAAATTTAATTATTACGCTTTACGGTACAAAAATAGCACACATTTGTTACAAAATAATAATATCACTGCTGCTTGCAATAAATTCTTCCCTCAGTGCATGTCAAACATTCAATCAACTATTAATGCATTTCATTATTAAGCCTAAGTCTAGTTTTTTTTTTTATTTTTAATAAAATCAAATCTCAATTACGATAAATAAGCACACTTATATTCCTTTACACACAAATAAACTACATTGTTCACCACTTGCTATGGCTTCTCCTAATGCCAACCGCATGAACATAGAACCAACTACTATTGAAATGGCAGGGCCTTCAACAAAAAAAAGTCCAACCATTACGTCGTCAGCAAATGCTGAAGCCTTTGAAACCACTTCCACTTCTTTTGGGTTAGTTTAACAATGCATTTATTGTAAATCACTTATATTCATTCATGGAAGTTGGATGCTTCCTAAACAATACTTTTTATACAGGCCAATAGAAGTTATTGCTTTAACGAATAATCCTGACACAACCAAACAACATGAAAATCATTCCAAGGTAATACTCTTTATTCTACTACATCTCAAAAATCGTTGTCATTATGTACATATATATGCTCAAACCATTTAATGCTTGATTTTGTAGACTGCACTTGAACTACTGCTTCTTGACAAAACTATTCAGGCCATATACTCCGCAACAAAACTCATTTCTAACATCAGTCAGGTTTGCCATCAAACATTTTATAGTTTTTTCTTTACGCAACAACCTCAATCATATATACTAACTTCATTTTTTTACAAACTTCTTTTATAGGGTGTTAATGATCGTCTGCAGGAAATGGAGAAAAAACAAAATGAAATACATACGAAGCTTGCAAAGATTGAGTCTCAAATTAATATTACAAGAGACATAACTATGACTGCAATTTCTCGCTCAATGAATGTTCAACAAAATTCTCCAACATTAACAACAACAATTCCAGATACTGGACTGAACACCACACCTAAGCGAATATATTCTCGGAATTCATCTCCATTGACAAAGCAATCCCAACGGAAATTTATCAATCAGTCACACATTCTGAATCAAGTTGATACAAGACCAAGTAAGCGTAAGATGATTGGTAAAAGCATTTTGAGCAATAACAATATAGTTGGATATTCATCTTCGAACAAGACGAATGCAATTCAACTGGAAGTTCATCATCGTCAGTCAACCCAACCACCCAACTACAATGAAAATAGTAGTTTTTCCATTCCACTCAAACGGAAGGTCATATGTATACTTAACTTTACATTTTCTTTATAATACATTCAATTACTTGTCAATGAAATTAGTTTTTCCATTGCACTAAAACTACAATTCCTGTTTTTTTAGCCAACAATTAACGAAGGCTCATTGGAGTCAGCGTTGCCATCCAATGTATACAGAAACTTGACATTTAACGACTCAGCTGCACAAACCAATGTTAAAAACCCTAACATACCAACTGAGTTAACACAGGATGCAAAAAAGCAGGTTCAACAACCAAACAAGACAGATGTGCAAGATATACCATCAAGTGATGATGAGTTAGATGGTCTAGTTGCTGTAGGGCACATTTTGCCACGGGTAAAAATCTTTACATTTACAATTTTTTTTAATTCAACTCCTCTACCACATGTCTATTGCAGAAAATCAACTCAATTTTTAGGCCTACCCAAGACATGGCATTAACAAAAGAAGAATTACTACTTTGCACCTATATTTTTTACCCTGACTATAAACTCAGGTTACCATTTTCATAACTCTTTCATAATGTATTAAATATTTACAACTACAATTTTTTTATTTTTTGTTTACTTATTTTTCTATTTCTTTTGTTCTAGTGAAGTACTCCTAAAAATGAATTACACAGAGGTTACAAGACAACAATTACAATGTTTAAGTCCTGGAAATAAAATCAAACGTCAGGTATACGTATAAATTTAATATTTCATAATGTTTAATCATTTACAACATTACTCATTAGCCTTTCTGCTCTCTAACCTCATTAGGTTGTTGCTTGGATGTCAATGAAGATCACTCATATGCAGGACAAGATTACTGACCAAACCATTTGGTCTCTTCCTCCTGAATTTGCGGTAACCTTTCATTGTTATTATTCTTGTAAGAATTCTTTTTTTTTTTCCAACTCCACAACCAAATACAGTTTACTTTTCTTTTCTGACTAATAATTTTCACAATTTGTAAATATTATCATATAACTTTTACACTAAAATACTGTAAATTTAATTATCATTTCTTTTTAATGTACAATTATCAACTTTATATAACATCTATTATCAACATTTTCATCATTAATTTTCCTTCCTTACTACACCTAATAACATGTATCCAAATTGTCATATTTCCAGAGAGCTATCATTGAAGGAGACACAATTGAAGACCTATTGGAAACATATGCCAAACACTGGATGAAACCATATAAAAAATTAAAATATGTATACTCCATTCCATATTTCTTTCAAATCAAATACAAAACTATTTATTTAACTACATTTAAATACAACATTTTTGTGTTCATAGATATATGTGCCAATTGAGGAATATAGCGGACACTGGTATTTGATGGTTCTTAGCTTAGAAGACAATGTAATATACCATTTGGATTCTTATCTGAAGGAGGAAAGAATGGCTGGTAGACGTCACAACATGATGCGAATAGTATGTCAGAATTAACTCCAAATAAATCAACCATCCTAACTTCACTATCAATTTGTCACATACTATTTTCCTCTTTCAGTCCAACGTCATAATACAAATGATGGAATCAAGTTTTTTTCCTCAACATTTTGTTAAAGAATTAGTACATGGAGAAAGCTGGGAGATTTTGCAAGGAAGAGCAGTTCCAAATTGTGGACATAGGTAACCAATACTATTCCAATACTATTTTACTTTACATTTTTTTTTCGTAATGAATTTTATATTCACAAATTTTTTTTCCAATGCATAACAGTAACAACTCTATTATTTGGGTTTTACAATGGATGGATATGGAATATGCATTTCAACCAAACTTAATCAAAGTGGTGAGCAAATAATGCAATACATTTGAAATTTCATTTTATTTTACTTATGCATATTAATATATGTCAAACAATGTAACATTTTCAGAGCCTTGATGAAGAAACTGTTCGAATGAAAATTGCGTTAGATTTGGTTTCCGGTGATCATAATGAATGTAAACGCACCATCCACATGAGAGCTGCAGAATTCTGTCAAAGTATTGGACTATCATAACTTCAATTCAACAAAACAACTTGACGAATGAACCTACACCTTTCGGATTAATATCATCGGCTGGGCTGCACATTTTTTTATCCTTATTCTGCAACAAAAAAATTGTATCACTTGGCCCAATTATTTTTTGATTCCTTTTTTGGATACATATATTGCAACAGATCCAATGTAATTCTATCTTTCTTCGCAACTTTCTAAGACTCACCCAAAAACAATCACATTTTTGTGTTTCATATTTTGTGATTTATATTATGCAATTAATCAAATATAATTATAATTTTAATGTACTATTTAAACATGATTTTTATTATATTCTACATCCAAAAACACACGAATCCATTTTTAATCACATGCTTTTAATAAGTATTCCATACTGACATTATTAAACCAGTATTTATGCAATTAACAACTTCCAATCAATACCTAAACACCAATTTCATCTGCTACAAACATGCACAAATCCATACACGGTTACCAACTATCAAAATTTAACAAACCAATATATTCTAAATCTAACATACACTAATCACATTCAATTCTCCACATCACCCAAAATACGTGCAACCAGCACTGTCATTTCTAAATGTTTTACATCCTAAATGATCTTCAACTAAAACCACATACTAACTTAAACCACACCTTACAACACAAATGACCATAACTATAACATATCTATCATGTTTCACATAACCAAACCAAAAAATTTATACTTCCCATACCAAATCCATACTAACTAATCTGTTCAATTTCACGTTTCAACAAATAAACATAGAATATCAACTAACAAATACATATTTTCATTTCATCAAACTGCTACATATCATTTATAATTCCTAATCAATGGTTCTTTAAGCAGACAAATATAATGAACCTGAGTTTTAAACACCATTCTCCTTAAACCATGAATTCATTTGGCCACGACTCTTGTAATTATTAATTACAGACCTCAAAATAACGTATTCTGCTACAATTGTCATTCATCAACTATGACAAAATTTGTATTTTGTTAACAAACCCAACATTCTACAACAATTCACAACATTAAGGATTACACAAACACCACAAACACCTAACCATCACCACCACTTCCTCATAAAGTCTACCTACTTAGTCCACCTTCTTTAAGCTGCAGCTGTGTCTCTGCATTCTCTGCTTCAACTAATCAAATTTTGTGTTTAACAATCTATGGGGCCACATACAGCAATACAAACGTATACACACAAAATCAGGGATCAACTAAACCAAAAAAGGTATAACAACCACATATGCTATCTTCAAGTTACAATTTAAAAAAAAGGTATCACAACCAAACAAAAATGTTAACAAACAACTAAAACAAAAAATCCCCAATATTGGATGTTCAACTTCTTTAAGCTGTAGCTGTGTCTCTACATTCTCTGCTTCAACTAATCAAATTTTGAGTTTAACAATCTATGGGGCCACATACAACAATACAAACGTATACACACAAAATCAGGGATCAACTAAACCAAAAAAGGTATAACAACCACATATGCTATCTTCAAATTACAATTTAAAAAAAAGGTATCACAACCAAACAACAATGTTAACAAACAACTAAAACAAAAAATCACCCATCATCAATCCGCTATTCAGACTCCACAATCAACAAACCCTTTACCTCAAATCTCCGCCTCACGGAAAGTAAAATACCGACCAATAATGCATAATGCCTTTGTCATTTGCAAAACACTTCGTTCTTTACAACCCATTTATTTAGATCTAAAAAATCACTCAAACGGATGTTCACAGGGGTTGCTAACTGCGACAAACAAAACACCATCACCGTCAACCGCCCTACTTCAACCATGTCACTCAAACGGATGTTCAAAGGGGTTGCGGACTGCGACAAACAAAACACCACCACCGTCAGCCGCCCTACTTCAACCATGGTTGCCAACAAACTACCCAGACAATCGTAACACCCCCACATGCTAAATGAAACCCTAAACACAATACAAAATGTCCCTCAATAAAAAATCTCAAGGGACTACTCTGCAATTGTTAAAACTTACTCATTAAATTAAATCTCAACCGTTTACTTTTCTTAACACTTAATCTACGGTCATTATTCATTCACCACCCATGCACCACTTCTTTAAATGGTCCGTCAGAGAATTTACCTTTTTTCTCGAGTATTAAATATATTCTTTGCATGTTTATTGTTAGCAATATCAAATTTGAATTTTTAAACTTCTCAAAAAAACATACAGTGATCAATGATATATATATATATATATATATATATATATATATATATATAAAAGATAAAATTTAGAAGATACAACAAAAAATTCAAAATTGAAAGGTTAAATTGAATTGTTTATCCACCATATAGTGAGGCTCATTTTCCATTAAGTGTTTAGGGTTTTAAATTGAGTTTTAAAAACAAAGATAGTGATAAAGTTGATGTGCCAAAACTCATGAGTCAATTTGGCCCACCACAGGTTTGAGTTAGGTTAGGCCAGAAATTTTTGACTCATTCCAGATATAAGAAAAACTTAATTCGACTCACTTACAACTTGGCTCACCATAAGTCAATCCATAGCTCATAGGTTGGTTCACCTAGTATATTTTTTTTTATCATTTTATTCTATTTTTTAGGTTCCCAAATGTTATTTTTTGTGATTATACATTTATATCATTGACTAAATTTTGTACATATTAGTTGTGAATTATGATAATTAGTGTCAATTTGATATTATTTATCGATTTTTAATGCAAACAACTTTGATTTTATATATTAATTAAGTTGGTTATGGATGATATTTTTTTTTTACATTTTATTTATCCTATTTGTTAATATAGTTAAATTTTAAAATATAATATTATAATATGTAATTTAAGTGATCCAATCCGTTTAACCCACTAATCCATAGTAGACCAAAACAGGTTTTTTTTTTAAGTCACTTAAAGATGAGTTAGGTTTGGATTGACCCACCTATTATCTAATACATGGTGGATGAGAATAAATCGAATTGACATTTTAACAATTCTAAATAAGGATGGCAATGGGGCTCCATGGCGGTAGATAATAATAAATTCGTCTCTGTCCCGCTGGATGAAAATTGGTGTCATACCCACCCCATATCCGCGCGGATATCTATTAAATAGGTATCCATGAATTTTTTGAATACCCATGAATATCCATGGATATTTATAAATTTTTTAAGAAATTAAAAAATTATATTGCAATTAATTTTAAGTTTATATTAAATGTCATTGAAATATTAAAAATAAAAATTCAATTAATGTTAATTTTGAACTTGTATTTAACATTAGTTTTGTTGAAATAATAATAAAAATGCAAGATAATCAATAACTTAAAATACATCAATCTTACAAGTAAGTGAAAATCTCATATCACATAGATGAGAGAGTGTAGTTGTAGGGTTATATGGTACAAGTATAATTATGATATTTAAGAAATATTATTAAACGGGTACTTGCGAGTATGAATATCATCATACTCGTCATCGCCCTGTTTATAAATGGGTAAAAAATTATTTATTCTTATTATTCGTGAGTACTCAATTAACATATCTATTTATTATTTATAGCGAATTTTATCCATAAACACCCGCGAGTGTAGATAATTTTGTCATCCCTGGTCTTAAATAATAATATCTACCAAATTATAATTACATTAGAAGATGATAGTCGCATGGTAAATTCGAGAAGCCCATATTTTTATGTAGGTTTATTAATTTTGCTTTTAGCCTTCGTGTAAAGTCGTTGATCCGTTGTAGTGTATCGTAATTTTGTTTTCGTGTTTAGTCCCGCCATTTAACTTTTTTTTTTGTTAACCAATGACGTGTCATCCTTATTAGCAAATGGTTATTTCCCAACTGGAAAAGAAAAAGAGTTATATATTCTTGTGAAACGAAGAGATTTTACATCGCATACTGTCATAATAACTATCGATTACAAAATTAATAGTGAATATTATAATTAATTTTAGATTTTAGTATATATAGATTTGATTTTATGATAATTTTTTATTATTAGTTTTTAATTAATAATTATTATTACACTTTATTTTTTAAAATAATTTTTTCTTTAGAGAAGTCAATTTTTTAAAAAAATATTGATGTTATAAATATGTATATAGAGGTGACAAAGTGAATCATGACTTGCAAACCATCCTATCAACTTGCTAAATATTAACAAGTCAAGATAGACATTTTTGCTTGTCTTATCAATTTGTTAATCCAAATGACAAGTTAAGATAAGTTGACCCACTAGTCTATTTAATTAAATATTACTTTTTATTTATTTACAACTTATAGTGTATATCACTTTGTGTTGAGACTTAATTTTATTATTATTGATTATTAGTACTTATGTTGTAGTTTTTTTAGGATTATATAATTTTATTTTGTTGATAGACTATTAATAGTAATTTTGATTGAAAAAAATAATTTTAATAATTTATAATTTATTATTTTTATGTTGTAGTCTTAAAGTTGAAGGACAAATTTATGTTATGAGTACTTTAATTAAATTTGTCAATTGCTATAGAAAAATAATTAAATTTGTTAATTTAAATTTATGGTAAAATATTTATTAAAAAAAAAATTGACGTCGCTAATACATCTTTAAGTGAAACAGACCAAGATTTATAATTTGCTTTAATCAACCAAGGTAGGCAAAAATGGGTAATGTTGACCCGTTTTTCACCCCTACACATATAGAATTATATAAGAGCATCTCTAGTGGGAGTTGCTTATAAGCAACTCCCAACCACTTTAAATGGGTCCCATTCTGTCACGTCACTTATAAGCAACTCATACTATATTTTTACAACTTTTGCTCCAATGGCAATTGTTTATAAGCACCTCAACTTTTTTACAACTCATATTACACTTTTTGACACCTCAATTTTTTTACAACTCATATTTCAATAATAATAAAAATTACATAATAAAAAATATAACAAAAATTTTAATAATAAAAAGAAATTACATAATAAAAAAATACAAAAAATTACAATAATAAAAATAAATTTATTAATAAAACGAAATACCAAAAATTACAATAATAAAAAAAATTACATAATAAAGAGAAATGACATAATAAAAAGAAATACAAAAAATTACAATAAAATTAAATATAAAAATTAAATACGCACTAAATTAAAATTACAATAATATTTAATCTCCTAATTTGCGCCTAATAAAATTACAAGCCAATTCATGATCTTTGAGCTGCTTCTCAGTCATTCCAGATGTGTCCTTCATGAGAATTTCATACATTGCACTAAAGTTAGCTGCTTCCTTCGCTTCAGCCAATTTCTTTACTGCAGCACTTCTTTCTAACATTGCTTTTGTTATGTTCTCCAACTCCTCTTTGTTGGAAGATGTTTCGCCAACCTTTTCTTTACTTTTTCTCTTCGCTGCTTTTTGACCTATTGGACGAGACATTGGTGTTGTTGGGTCATATTCTTCACAATCATTGGCTGCATCTGTGTTAGAAGACGTTGAGTATTGCCCAGATTTTGAAATCTTTGATCGTTTGGAAGAGCTCTCCATTGATTCCGATTTCCATTTTGGCTCATCTCTTAATAATAGCCATGCATGCTCAAAATTGAATTTTTCACCTACATCTTGCGAGTAAATTTTATATGCATTTGCCATGATGTCTTTTTCTTAGTTACCACTTTTTTTATCACGAGCTTGTTTATAACATCCGACAAATAATTGAACAACTTTATTAATTCGAAACCAACGACTTTTTAACTGACCTGGATTTCTTACTGGAAATTGATTGCGATTGTTGTTGTAATTATCCTTGATTCTAATCCAGAAACTATTTCCAGTTTGATCAACTCCAACAATTGGATCCTTCGAAATGTTGAGCCATGATTGAATAAGTAAATTATCCTCTTCAACAGAAAAACTTACACGTGATTTTTTTGAGTAAATATTTCTTCTCCTTGTTGCCTTCCAACATCAAGTGTGATGTTCGCTAGCCCTACTTGAGACTCGGATACGGAACCAATTGGTGAATCTGTTTCGAAAAAATTTGAAGGCCTAAAAATTATATTGGGATTGGTTGGTATCGGTCGTGGATACATAAAAAAATGGGGATTTGGAAAATTATTATTGGTTGAATGTGGTGGTGGTGGTGGATACATAAAAAAATGGGGATTTGGAGAATTATCATTGCTTGAATGTGGTGGTGGTGGTGGGTATGTAAAAAATTGAGGATTTTGAGAATTTTCATCGGAAGGGATTGGAGGTGGTGGTTGGTTTTGTAAAAAATTAAAATAACTTTGAAAATTAAATTGATTGGGATCCATGTGGTAGAATATAAAAAAAATTACAAATGAACAAAAAAAATAATTTTTTTTGGATGCTAATAGTAAACGTAAATAATAAACGTGAATAGTAATTTTTTGAAATAAATTGTAAACTTGGATAATGAAATGTAAATTAACCGAACAATAGACTGCAAATAAACTACACAATGTGAAAAATAGAGTGCAAATGAATTGCTGAATGTGAAAAATAGAGTGCAAAAGAATTGAAAGTTGGACATCAATTTATACATAAATTTCCAACGGCTCTTTAATGTCTCTCTTTCAACTCCAAGTTTTTTTTTTTTAATTTTCGTTTATCAACGTCTCTTTAACGTCTCTCTTTCAACTCCAACGTCTTTTTTTTTTCTTTAATTTTCGTTTATCAACGTCTCTTTAACGTCTCTCTTTCAACTCCAACGTCTCTTTTTTTTTTTCGTTTATCAACATCCAACGTCTCTTTTTTTTATTTTCAAAGTCTCTCCAGCCATTGAGTATGCCCTCGGGCATGTCCTTCCAGAAGGAAAAGGAAAAGAAAGAGGGTGTGACTGTGAATGAAAGGGAAGGAAAAGGGGTGAATCCATCGGGAGGGATGGGGGCCTCGCTGTCCAACCTCGGAAGCAACGGTTCCGCCGTCGCTCCGGGCCTCGGCGACATCCCGGAGGGTTGCGTCGCTCGCGTCTTCCTCCACCTCACTCCGCCGGAGATATGCAACCTCGCGCACCTCAACCGCTCCTTCCACGGCGCCGCCTCCGCCGACTCCGTCTGGGAAGCCAAGCTGCCTCCCAACTACCACGATCTCCTCCTTCTCATGCCTCCCGAGAGGCACCAACATCTCTCCAAGAAGAACATCTTCGCTCTCCTCTCTCGCCCTGTGCCGTTTGATCACGGCTACAAGGTACGCTACGCTACGCCCCCCAGGGAGATGGACTGCACGGAAAGGTTGCGGGAGAGGAAGGCTGGGTGGCGGAGGAGGAGGGGCGGGTAGGGGCGACGACGGGAGGGCTTGCCAGGTGGCGGAGAGAGGGTCGTAGGCGTGGAAGTGCAGTGACGGGCTGTGGGGCGGGGCGAGCAGCGCGTAGAGGCAGTTGAAGGGTGGGAAGGTGGGGCTGTAGAGAAGGCGATGCCATGAGTGGGAGAGTGTGAATAGCAGCGTTGGAGGCACTGGAAATCTTCTTTTTCATAAACGTGGTCCACGTAGATAAATTTCAACCAATAAAATTGTTGTTGTCAGTACTAAGGAACGTCGCTTGTACAAGCAATTCATAAAAAAATTTAAGAAACCCAGCTGCCATGTAGGACAAGTCCAACGAGAATTTTTTATAAGGAAGGTTGCTTAACCTTAAGGAACCCATTACGCACCCTCCGTTGGAGGTGCTCTAAGCAACAAATTTAGGATCTTAAATTAGTGAGGACGATTTATTAAAAAAAAAATCATTATTATATATTAAAATAAAAACATAAAAATTACATGAAAAGGGAAAAATACTCGTTAGTAATAGAAAAATAAGTTGAAAATGAACTAAAATATAAGAAAAAAACTAATAATTTTTAAAAACTAATAACAATTAAGAGATTAAAAGCAAGGAATTCATATTATAAATGTAGGAGAAATAAAATAAAGGACAAAACTTAAATACACTTCTTTAAGCGCAATCGTTATTCTTCAATCAAAATTAAAGTTTTATATAACAAAACATACACATTTATATTATTCTTAAAATCGTATCACCTTAACTATATGTTGATCTGCTGTGGATTACATTAGCATATAAGATTTAATTTGATTGCTGAAAAAAAAAAAGATTTAATTTGATTTTATCATTATATTAACTATTTTTTATGCTTTGTTTCTTTAACTTGTCATCCTTAAATGTTGATGAAATGCGAAGTTGGTTGTGGCACAGGAAAAAAGAGGGAAGTGTTGTTATTCATCATCATCTAAAGCATCAATATCAATCAAATAATTACTCATTCTCAAATTCTACTTCATAAAAACCATCCACCTCATTACCTTCTTCACTGTCCTCAAGTCTGCTTGGAATAAAAGAATCTTCATGTTGTTAAAGTCATCACACATATCAGTTTGGACCTCTGCCCCATAAGTTTGAACCTACCTATACATCATGATGTACCTCTACTCCACCCTCCACATCAACATTCATCCTTACTAATACTTACAAACTCATACTTCACTAGCTTCTCTTTTATAGATATTAGTTAAAAAAATTCATATATAATAACAGCTTCTTGCACTTTAAGATGTTCAACAAAAATACCAATTTTCTCATTTCTAATTGAAATAACATGATAATTCTAGCGCCTTCTTATCATCATACAACTTCTTCAATCCATCTTCAAAAACTTCATTTTTCTCTTTCCACCAAGCTTGAACTCTCCTACATACCAAACCAAAGGCTTAAAAAAAGGAACAAGTGTCCACATCCAAGTTATGAAAGGCAATAATATTTCCCTTCTTGGTTTGCACACGAAGTTCTTCCAAAAAGGAAGATTGTGATATATCACAACTGAAAAAGGCATTGCTTAATAAAAATATAAAATTAAAATATACACATTATTATTAAAAAAAATATATAGTTATAGTATTGCACATAGATACAACTAAAAGAACTCAAACACATACAAATATGGCATTTGATTTTGAACCCACATGTTTTCAATACACGCATCACTAAATATTTGTTAGGTATCCATAAATATTTATTAAAATGTGGAATTTTAAATAAATATTAATAAATAATTTTAAACATATTTGTATTACAAAAATAATTTTATAACATATACTTGTATTAAAATAAATAATTGTAACATAAAGATTTAGAATAAAAATATATGAAATTAAATTATTTTATATATAGTTAAAAATATTTTTGATTCTCTTGTACCAAGCAGAGTCTTAAATTCAGTATGCATTCTTCAAACATAAACGCGAGTGGCAACAATTAAGAACAAAATTAAACAGGTGAGAAAACATTATAAGTATTCTTCAAATAATAATTGTGGAGAAACATTAGTTTGGAAACATGATCAGAAAAAATAGAAGCACCAGCACCGTTAGCAATGTTAGAACCCTCAAACAAATTCGCGCTTTAATGATCGTTAACGGTTACAATTCGAACGTTGGTTTCCTCCGAAAACTCGTTCTCGCCGCCGCCATGTCAATGGTGGGTCCCGCCGCCACAACCGCCGTGACACAATACGCACTCCAAATGTTCGCTCAAATTCCCCAACCAGACACCTTCATGTGGAACACCATCATCAGAGGCTCATGTCAGAGCCCCGATCCCGTGCACGCGGTTGCACTGTACGCCCAGATGGACCAGCGTTCCGTGAAGCCTGATAACTTCACTTTCCCCTTTGTTCTCAAGGCTTGCACCAAGCTTTTATGGGTCAACACCGGTTCTACTGTTCATGGCCGCGTTTTGAGGCTTGGGTTCGGTTCAAATGTGGTTGTGAGTAACTCCCTTTTGGTTTTTCATGCTAAATGTGGAGACTTGAAGGTTGCAACTGAGATTTTTGATGAATCGGATAAGGGCGATGTGGTTGCTTGGTCTGCACTCATTGCTGGGTATGCCCAAAGAGGGGATTTGAGTGTTGCGCGGAAACTGTTTGATGAAATGCCGGAGAGAGATTTGGTTGCTTGGAATGTGATGATCACGGGGTACGCAAAGCACGGGGAGATAGAAAGTGCTAGGAGGCTTTTTGAAGAGGCTCCTGTGAGGGATGTTGTTAGTTGGAATACGGTGATCGGCGGTTATGTGCTTCGGGGGTTGAACCGGGAGGCATTGGGGTTGTTTGATGACATGTGTGGAGTTGGAGAGTGCCCTGATGAGGTGACAATGTTGAGCTTGTTGTCTGCTTGTGCTGATTTGGGGGATTTGGAGAGTGGTGAGAAGGTGCATGACAAGATCATGGAGATGAGCAAGGGGAAGTTGAGCACAGTGTTGGGGAATGCTCTTGTTGATATGTATGCCAAGTGTGGAAATATCAATAAAGCAATTCATGTGTTTTGGTTGATAAGAGATAAAGATGTCATCTCGTGGAACTCGGTCATTTGGGGGTTGGCCTTTCATGGCCATGCTGAAGAGTCACTTGATCTGTTCAGGGAAATGCAGAGGACCAAGGTTTGTCCAGATGAGATCACTTTTATTGCTGTTTTGGCAGCCTGTAGTCATGCTGGGAATGTTGATGAGGGTAATCGTTATTTTCATCTTATGAGAAGTAAGTACAAGATTGAGCCAAACATTAGGCATTGTGGGTGTGTGGTGGACATGCTAGGGCGTGCTGGACTTTTAAAGGAAGCGTTTGATTTTATAGCTTCCATGAAGATTGAACCTAATGCGATTGTTTGGAGGAGTTTTCTTGGAGCTTGCAAAGTTCATGGAGATGTGGAGTTGGCAAAACGAGCAAATGAGCAGCTGCTTAGAATGAGAATTGACCACAGTGGTGACTATGTGTTGCTGTCAAACACATATGCTTCACAAGGTGAGTGGGGTGGGGCTGAGAAGGTAAGGAAGTTAATGGATGACAATGGTGTGACCAAAAATCGTGGCTCCTGCTTTGTTGAGGCATATAGCTGATGATCATCACGTGTTAAATGATTGATAACATGGATGTTGATCAATTATGGAAATATCATTTATTCAGTTTTGGTATATTAACACCAATAAGTAGGTGAATTTAAAAATGGTCTACGCCCATGATCCAACTCCATTGGGATAACCACAATAAGAAACTTCGAGCTTGCAGAAGAAAACTAGTTTTGGCATATTCACACAAAGGTCAATTTGTTTCTAGGGGAGTGAACATGATGGGGTGGAGATATATTTGATCTTTGGGGCTGTTAAGATGTTTGTGCGTGCAACGTGTCCATATCATATGGAGTATGAAGCAATCCATGTAAAAACTCATAAATCTCGGGATTTGAATTCAAAGCCTGGATGAAGATTGAACCTAATGCAGTTATTGAAGGACTTTGCTTGGAGCTTGCATAGTTAATGGAGATGTGAGGTTGGCAAAACGCGCAATTGAGTTGCGTAATGCGTGTCTTCTTGTGCTTCAATGCACATTGGTGTGACAGAGAATGAGCTCTGGCTTTATCGAAGCCGATAATAAAGCTCTAATGCATTATTTGTTTGAATCAAAACCAAAGTTGAAATCAAATGCCATTGCAAGGAGGTAATTATTTGTCGTCACATTCTTGTAATGTGTAGTCAATGTAAAATGAATTCTTTTTTAAACATGGGATGGCCATGCTTGAACTATTTATATATGACAAAATTTAATGTTTGAATAGTTTGCTTGCCATAATAGTTCTTGCTTAAAACTCTTGGGGTGATAAATTTGATGTTAAATTTCATGGTGCATATGTGTGGCATGGCATGACTGATTAGTGATTTTCACCTGAACAATAACGATCTGTCTGCTCAACAGTAGATGCCAAAGGAAATAAAACAAAAACCAAATGCTAACATCATTTCAGTATACAGATTATGGATGAATGTAAAGATTCTGTGCTCAGAATAGAAAATGACATAAAGACTGCTACGAAAAGGACGGTAGCGAATAATTTGTTTGAACTTTAAATGATGAAACAGTTCTATAATTTTGTGGGATAAAATTCAAGATGTAATGACCTGTACTTTAAAATTTATTGGTCACTTATGTTATGCCAACATTTTTTTATCCATCGAAAGTATAAAGTCAATACTAAATTTTGAATTTAAAATTTTCTGCATTCTATTTCAATTCTCACAATTAAATTGATCTTAATGGTTCTATGGTATGTGAATATGGTAACATTTAACTTCAGATAAATAATCTTTTTATTTTTCAAATTTTTTTCTCAAGAAGAAGCTAGTAAAAATAAATTATTACTTCTTTAACTTAAATTAAATTAATAACACACTAAATAATTATTTTTCTCTTTTTTTTTGTATAGTTCGACTTTTGAAAAAGAAAAAAAAAAGGAACAATCTTTTTACAAAAAAATATATTTGGAGGTCCAAATTACATGTTAGCAATAATGGGAAAACAAAAAAAAAATGCGAAACTCTTGTTTCATATAGCATTTAGTTCATGTACCCTCCAAATGGACATTTTCTTGCTTTTTTGCTAATCAAAATACTGTACGCAGAGTGACTGAAGTCCTCAGTGTTACTTCCTAACTAAATTAATGTAGGAGTTTTTAACCCAAAAAAAAAATTATTGTGAGAATTTATATTTACCTTATTAGTAACCAAAATTTTTCCCGTCATGATAATAACTGAGATTTTTCATTATCATTAAATATTTTTAACTACAAAAAAAAAAAAAAAACAAGTGTCAAAATGCGGTTCCCTTGTAATATAAATAAAATATTTATACAGTTTTTTTTATACTATCAATGTAAATTTTTCTATATCATCAGTTAAGTAGAAATAATCTTAAATATAGTTTTTAAAATATTATTAAAAAAAGTTAACAAAAAAATAGCACACATGATAATCTGTTTTAATTAATTGAATTGATTTAGTCCCACATCTTTAAAATGTATATCAATGTTTAACATTATGTTTCTTCCGATTAAATACTTAGGGCATCTCCAATAGAAGCAACTCATTTGAGTTGTTTCATGCATTAAAAAATGAAAAAAGTGGTCCTTATTGTGCCATATCAGCATTAAGCAACTCAAACACAAATTTACTCTAATAGTAAGAAACTTTAAGAAATTCAACTTTTAAAATTTTTTTCTAATTATTTATGAACCAAATTTAAATTTTTATTGAAAAGGATAATTGCACTATAATGAAAAAAAATAAATTACGAGAAAAAATACATAATAAGTAGATATTAAAAATAAAATAAAGCAATAGTAAATACATAAACATTATACGAAATTAATTTTCATCATTATTATTTCTGAAACGTTCCTAAATATGTTCAATAAGATCTGTTTGAAATTTGGTAAAGAACGGTTATTTGAGGAAGCAACTCTCTCTCTTCTTCAAGCAACTCATGTTACCACATCAGAGTCCTCCAATGACAAGAAACCGTGGCTTGAGTTGCTTCATGAAACAAGTAACTCCCATTGAAATTGCTCTTAACGGATGTGATATGTGTCATGCCACATGTCATGTTACCATGCCACGTGGCATAACATCATGACACATGGCATGACACATGGTATGACACGTGGCATGATGATATGACACGTGTCAGATCTATTAAGTATTTAAACGGAGGAAACGGAAGGTCAAACATTGAGATACATTTTAAAGATGTGAGACTAAATGATTCAATAAATTAAAATAGGACTAAATTGATACTAATAAATTATATAAGAGAAAAAAATATATTTTTGCCAAAAATATATTATTAGTGCACTCGAATTAATTTCATTTTGTAGTGCCATTGGATGTAAACTAAGTCCAAATATGTATACATCGTATGAAACTATACTTAAAGAAAAATCTTTACTCGAAGTGTTGTATCAATGCCACGGATCCAACAAGGGGCTTTGTTTTCAATCCTAATTCTGTGTTTAAGTAGCATAATTATCAGATATAGGTAAATTTGATTTTGATATGATATGATATCATGTGATTGATATATATTATATGAAATGATTACCTCTTTTTAATATTATTCTCTTTTTTTTCATTTAAAAAAAATTGTCATACAATATTACAATACTTGTTATTAAAAAATTATTTTTATATATATTATAAATATAATATATATTGATATATTGTTAAAAAGTGTAGATATAGATTATATTAATACATATTGTTGAGTTTATTAAAAATAAATATTAAAATTATATATAATTATACATTAAATAGATTTATATTTATAGTGATACTCTTTGTATGTCAGTATATGTAAAAAAAAATTTAAGTGTTCATTATATAGAATGCCATCTTAATTAAGTTTTTTTTATGCCACCAATAAATGTAAAAGAGAATGAAAACTTTATAAAATTAATTTTATTAATAATTTTATTCATTATTAAATAATATAATACAATAATATTCTTTTAAATGAAATATTATGAAGGATACAAATAGAATGAGATAATTAAAACTAAAATGACCCATTTTAAGACTTAATTTCTTTAAACGACACTTGTTATAAAATGAAAGAAGTATAATTTTAAAAGATTTATATGTTGTATCATTTTTAACAAAAAAATATTAATAAAAACAAAAATTATTATGAAATAGAGTATGTATTATTATCCAAATTTTAAATTAATTCATTCCTTTTTATAAGACTCAATTTATAAACATTAATTTTACTTTACAAAAATGTTTTTATTAAATACATTTTTAAGTTCAAGAAATAAGTGAAATTTATTTAATGTATGCTTCTTAAAATACAAATAATCTCCTATTTTTATTTTTGTAATACAAAAATTTTGAAAATGTACATTAAATGTGTCACTAATTTATGAGTAATTTAAAAAATGTAAAAATTATAAACATATCTTTAAAAATAAAATAAAAAAAACTTTTCTTAATCGTATTGAATTAGTTATTTAATTCTTATGATAAGTATGGTCCTTTTTTACTGCCACAAATCAAATATTCAGTGTCTGCGCTAAACATTGTATTGGGTTTATATAGTTGTCGACGGATTAACCGCCTCAAATTTCATGCCTCGTCTTGTTTGTTCTCAAATAGCGATTCATATTCCTATTATTTTAATTCAAAGACTATGATTTTATTGGTGTAAAAAAAATAGTGATTCATATTACATCACATCGTATGCGTTCTTTTCCAATTAATTCAAGCCATTTGCATTTGCATCCCACATTCCCACTAAAAAGAAATAAAAGATAACGATGATTGGTACCTTCTAAGACATCAAAATGGAATTGTATTCTTCATGATTTCCATTCTCACTTTTCTGTGTTCTTCCAAATTTGTGAAACCTAAGCCTGTAGATTATTGGCCATGGAGAACTACCATGAAATTGGTGTTAGCATCACAAAAGCCAATACTGTAGCTTTGTAGACATTGCAACAAACAGTTGCTATAAGTAATCACTAACCAATAGATACAAACAATAATATCCGATGGAAAAACATTGTTGTTAGAAGATATAAATGATCTCATTCGAGGATTATTTTTTGACTTCCAACTAAAAATACCCAACAAAATACAACTAACAAAACTTTACAAATGTAGTATATGTAGAAAAGTCCGATAATAACACATCTCACCTAATACACTCACTTTTCGATTATAATTTATTGAAATCTTTAAAATAAAAAAAATTATTAAAATGAGTGTGATATTTACCAAATTTTATATTTGTTAATTAATTTCAACCAATTAAAAAAATGTGTAACTAGTACTTCTTTACGTACCTGACAGTGTATCTTCACACTAATCAATCCAATAATTTGAACAATAAGTTAACTTTCTATATACATAACACAAATCAGCTAAGAAACTAAACATGAAATGCAAAAATAAAAGTTTAAATATTCATTTAACTTTTATGTTTCATAAACTTTACTTTTAGTCTTCATAATTAAAAATATTTTTTTATAATTTTAAAATTTTATATATACTCTTTATTTTCTATAATTTCATATTTATTTTTTAGTTTCTATAACAAATAGATGTCAAAAACTAAAAAGGAAAAAAAAAATAATACAAACAAAGACTAAAATGAAATAATTCATAAGATTTGAAGGACTTAATCAGTATATTTAAACCAACAAAAAATCATAGATGGCAATCAATGCATTCATAACATTACACTGTGATTTAAGAGATTTTAAATTGTAACAACCTTGGCTTGAAACATTGGCACAATTTAAGGGAAATTCAAAGTGAAACCTGAATTTTTGTAAGTTAAAACAAACAAAGAAATGGATATAAACCTCAAATGAAATAAATTCTAGCAGCTTTAACAAAGAACTCTTCCAAATTATGTCATATAGTTCTCGACTATCTATCAGTGTGCATGTCCAACACTAATAATAGTTCATCAAATATCTAGCATGGAAGAAAGAGGCCTTTGTGTAGCCAGAGTTGACTTGTCGGCCAACTAGTAAGCATAGGAACATGATACATAGCATGGCATGAGTAGGTGGTCATAATGATGCCAAAACAAGCTTAACAAGCTAGTCATCCTTGGCTGCACTACAAGACCTCATTCCCACATGCAAGACATTTAGATGAAATTTTAATTGCCACACACAAATCATTAACCTTACACAATTTGGTGCAACCAATCAAAGTAACCCTATCACTGGCACTAATAATACAACTTTAAATTTCCCGGATGGGGAAGACAACACTCCCAACTAAAATGAGAGAAAAAGAAGAAGCCAATTGGCCATGAAGGCCTCTCCTGGCAGAAAATGGACGAATGGAGTTTGTTTGAAGAGAACAAAAAGGGTCTGATTAGTTATATAAAGGAAGTTAATTAATTGCATGTAGCCTTTGTCACCCCAAATCATTAATGGAGCTAGTCCTTTGTATAAGGGAAAGTTTCAAGAAGGAGGGTAATCTTAGTGGCGGATGTGACTTTGGCATGGTGAAAAGACCAATAAACAAATACTTTATTAGATGCATCCCCATCACCAAGGTCTGAGTAACTAGCTAGTTTCTCAGATCACTTATTAAAGCTCATTTAAGGGAAATAACAGGTTTTGACCGATTTACTCCATTTGGCTATGTGAAATATAAAATAAATAATAAATATTAATATTTTGAAACTTATTAGATGATGTTTACAGTTATGCTTTTCTACAATAATTATTATTTTTATACCATAAATCGTCGAATACATGTTTTCAAAGTTGTGTTATCCCATTTATTATCCATAACAGTTGCACCCTCAGGCCTCAACTGAGGACTTAAGTATATTATGAATTATGTAGAAAAATTGGGTATTATTGGCAAATTTCTAATCTTATATTTTAACGTATAAAAATAGTAATGTCCTGATATCCAAAGGCTCCTTATTGATAGCATTCGTGTTTAATTATGGTCTGTAGATTTCTTGGCAACATACTTGGACTTTTGCTTCAATGACTTAATGTATACTTGGATTTCAATTAGATGTCAAAAGTACTTTTACTCTTAAATAATAATTCTTCCTACTTTATTTTATATATTTAAATTTACAAAAAATACATTTCAACTTTAATCTAAATATAACCTTTAAATATATGTTTTTAGATTAAAAAAATGCACAAATTTTGGTTTAAGCATATTTAACATGACACAAGTTCAAAAATTAAACCTTGCAACAACAAAAAAAAATTGATTGCAAAACTTATTTATTACTACAATCGCTAGAAGTGCACCATTACAATACACAGCTTGCATAGTTGATTCATAGACGGTTGACAACAGGAATAGCAGTAAAATTTATGCATCATTCTTGCATTTATTTTATTAAAAAAAACAGAAGCTTAAAACAAAAGCGATATCCAAGTAAATAAAAACTTTAATACTCCTACCATTTACCCATTGAATACTTTTTTTTTAATCATTGAATACTTAAACATCCATACTCGGACACACTTCCAACATTTTTAATAACTTGAATGTAATCTCTATTTATTTATTTATTTGAGAAACTAATAAAGCATTATTGTCATTTGATAGAAACTGATTATGAGCAGTAACGTGTAAAACATAAATGTTGGTAATTATGTATTAGGAATATATATTTGATTGTAACTAATGTAGAAGAGTTTTATCTCAAAGACAAGTGTATTGTATACTTGTACTTGTGCAATAGAAGCCTTTTTGTCGGAGACAACCGTATGACTTCAGTAAAAAATGTTTTCTTCTATTACTTTAATCAAATATAGTTATGTTTTCTTTGCTTACTTTTTAATTTAATCTTAAATTGCATTATTTTGACCCAATTTAAGATGCAAAAGATTGCATCAAAAGTAAACATTGTATCCACAGCGGGCAACGCGACACCTCGTGGCCCATGTGAACTTCGTAGTTCGTACGATAGAAATAATTTAAATCATCGTCATGAGTGTGCATAAGATTGTGTAAATTTGGTTAATCACTTCAAATGTGCTCTTCGAACTTTCACTCATTTCAACGTGCAAACTGTATCACTTCCAAAGACGTTGCAATCATTTCTTTTTAAATTAATTTTTCTGTTTGATACATCATCCTTGAATCACAATCATATCTCCTAATCAAGAACGATAAATGTCGGAAAGGATCCGGTCTAACTTATCCATTGGAATTCTACAGTATGATTTCCTTTGATACAATGATTTGGCAATTCGTTCACCTATAGGTGCAAAATAGCATGCTACCCGAAAGAGACGAAATAGGGACCGGGGGTGGGGTGGGGGGATGGGTGTAGAGAACGGAATATGACAATATATACTAATATGACAATATATACTAATCATGCAGAGCACAAGGAAATTAAAATATTCACCGCGGACCATCACCAGACCCAAACTTGCTCCATTAAATTTAGAAAATTCCTATTGTTTAGGCCTGTTAATTCCCAACTCGGCCACATTTGCTGCACAACTGTGCATCATAAATTACCTAAGCCAGGGAAGCTTACCTGTTCATATCTGAAATGACCTGGCAAAATGAGTTACAAAGAAGTGATTAAGCAGCATTCTATTTAAGTTACAGATGAAAAGGGAGAAAAAAGAAAATACATACCACAATTCACCGTATTCCAATTATCCACGATAACTCAAAATATTGCTCGATTAACAAAATCCCAGGAATATCAAAATGGTATGTTAGCATTTGATTCGTCCTTTCAGCCTAAATAAAATAAAAAAGACCGACATACAAGATCCGGAATATAAAAATGGTATGTTCACAATTCTAAAAACAGATTTTCCAAGTCACAATTTGAATCCTAAGTTCCCCACATAGCAAATGCTTGACCATTATAACATACATCCTACTTAAGATTTAACAATCTATAAATATTTTGTTGAACATCTATTAATGGGCCAGTTTGTTTAAACTTATAATAAACAATTGCAAATAAAAATAAAAATAAAAAATTTTAAAAAAATTAAGCAGATGGAATTGAATTTCTTCAAGAAAAACAGAAAACCGAATTTTTTTAATATAAGTGGTTTAGACAAGCACACTACAAAATAACAAAACTGCTAAAAATGCTTTTTTTAAGAAAAAAAATTTCAAATAAAATGGTTCCAATATATAGATTATAGACAATATTGTGCCTACGAGGAAAATAATAGTTTGTTTTCGCTAGCATAGAAAAAAAAAATAATGCCAAGGTGGGAAATGATTCCAATTCTTAACAATGTGGTACACAATTTTTCAATTGATCCCAACTGGGAACTCTAACCCAAGAAAAGAAGGCATATCTTTGCACAAGGGCCATTGATTCATAAGACAAACCAAATACATGTGCAAGTAGCACATTGGCCTACACAACAAAAAAAATTGGGGAAGCGGGGGCCCCAAAAAATGAATGCAATTACTTCAACGTATAAATGAATACCAACTAAGCAAAAATTAAAGACTATCATGGTTCAAGAATTTAAAACATTGACCATGCGTACTAAATTGGGCGTGCAGAAAAGAGACAAGAAACAAAATATTATTCAAATTCTGTATCATGAAAAATTTTAAATGCCTCCGAATGCACATTACCTTAGCCAAGAAAGCACTATGAGCTTCAATATGACAATCAACTGCAGATATAAACAGAGTCCATACCTCTAATTCATCACATCTGAACTACTCAACTACATCCATAAATATGAACTATCATAGTCAAACGATGCAGCATACCCTTAATTTTGTCGTATAAAGACCTGCAATACAGACAGACACAAAAGCTCTACCAGATTTTGACGTATAAATACCAGACCAAGTTTTACTAGAAATTAATATTTTAATTCAAATAACTATAAAAGTTCATACTGCAAGTAACACTGGACCATAAGGAATAAGGAAAACAAAACCCAATCATAATAAAAATATAGGTATACAACTGCCAAAGGATCACAGCTACATGGTGCTATTAAATCTAAAGACAACTGAACAGGAATTGAAAAGCAGCCAAAAAGGCATGCCAGCTTTATAGGTTCTTGGGGGAGCATTAGTTATCAAGCTTGTGAAATAAGGTAAAATGGGCATGGCCAATTTCAATAGTCTCCACGTGTTTGGTCTTCTAAGAAGAGGTATCAAGGTGGGCATGAGTTTGTCAAACCCTGGTTCATCTGGTCTTCCGGTTTAGGCAGTAGGCTTCAGGCTTCACAGAACTCAGCTGTTTGGATGGGAAGGGAAAGGCAACAAAGGGAAAACGAATATCAGAATTCTAAATGGTACACTGGTCAGGTTAAGATATCAGTCTGTTATATACTAATGTGAATGTCCTATATTATACAGTAGTATTAGAGTTGCCAGATAAAATACAAAAGTAATGAAAACTGCAATCTACCTGCTAGGACCCGTCAGGTTTTAGTAAGCATGGTTTCTCCTCCGGGAAGCACCATTCTGACTAGACCTGATAATAGATACTAAATATCAGCATTGATATTTTCTGGAACACACTGAATAAAATCACTAAGAGTAGTTACCCATAGGCATTAGCCCTTCCCAAAGAATAACTTCCATAAGCTCCATATGCACCACCACCGCCAGCAAGCTACAGATAGATATATGGAATCAATGAATTGACAAATAGTAATTGAACTGGTGAGCTCATCAACAATTAAAACTTTCACAAGCATGTATGGTTGTAAAAAGAACCTGTGAATTTCCGTAGTTTCCATAACCATCACCAGATGCCAAATCACTTGAACCTCCATATCCACCTGAATATGAATGTCCACCACGTCCGTGTCGTTTACCATCTCTACTGTCATAGTTCAAACCATCTGATCCATCCACTGAAGGAGGAAGATATGGTAGCACTGGAAGGAATCCTGAGACAGCACGCTCCTTATCAAAAAGATTTGCTCTCAGCCGTGTAAGTGCTTGCACAAGAGCATCCTTGGCAACATCAAGGTCTCCCGAAATCTAATCAACAGTTAAAATAAAAGCAACCATAGTTCATAATCATAGGGCAATTCAACTTTTTGACCACAACAGTAACAATATTATTCAATCAATCTTCGTCAATGCCCTTACCTGCACCATTTCATCGTCATCAGATGCAATTTTAGGAAGATTTTCCTTTGACAGGATGCGAATATTTGCTTTTGTAAGCCTCCTCATTTCAGTTACAATTGTCCCTCCTTTACCAATAAGACAACCAATTCGTGAGGTTGGCACCAAAAGACGGGTAGTGAATGAGACAATTCCTGAATCTCTTTCCACTTTCTCACTGCACCGGGGTTGCAATCGCACAGCAGCTTCTATTGTTGGAGAGAAAGAGTCCTCAAAGAACTGCATAAACACAATTTAAGAACCATCAGAACTGCAAAAATCACATCCATACCACAATTGATAATCAATATTTCACCTCTTTCATTGAAATGATTATCAAACAGTCATCTCCTTCAATTGCTGAACTATCAACTTTGATGTTTGCGCCAGAATCCTGCCTGATTTGATTTATTATGGCACCACCCTTTCCTATCACACCACCAATGTTCCCAGTGGGACAAACAAACCTAACTGCAAACTCTCTCAAAGATGATTCATCCCTAGGAGCAGGATACAAAGACCGTGACCAGTCACCAGCATCACCTTTATACCCCCCATAAGCACCCACAAAAGGAGCCACACCCACAATAGGGGCCCCTCCACCAGGACCACCAGCTGCACCAGGAACGGCAGAAGCAAGCATATGCTGAGACCGTGACGGATTATCACGAATCTGGGATGCAATTTGATACAGAGCTCTCTTCACAACCGCAGCTTCCCCGGAAATCTGCAATTTCACAACCAAAAACTCATCTTCAACCATTCAAAAATATCCCTACATTAGAGTCTCTACTGCCATAGTTTTAAACTTGCAGTGTGTATGTGCAGCTCACAGTATTACGGCCAAGCCTATATATACTTTTCAAACTTCATTGGACAGTTGCGTATCATAACTAATTCTGATATCAGCTATTCTGTTATCAGTTGCGACAGTTTTAACCCGATCTTTAATATTGAAAAAAAATTGCTGCAGCAATTGCAGTGACAACGCTTTCACGAAACGCCAAAAAAAAAAACCACTTGACATCAGCAGCCGTAATTGCAATTGGTTCCAGACAACGTTTTCCAAACTATGACAAAACTATGACCGCAATTTAAAACCATGCGTCTATCAGAACAAGCTATGAATATACAGTTAATCATTCAAATTTTGAAACAAAATCTATCTAATGATTCCATAGCCTTCTGCCCACTTTCTCGCTTTATGAATTCCAATATAAACAAAAACGTTCAACATTATTTTCATCCAGATCCAACAATAACCAAGGAATTCGCTAATTCACCTGAACAAGTTCATCGGAGCTCAAGGCGCAAGGAGGCAAACGATCATCCTTAAGGATCCGAATCTGCGCGCCGGTTTCACTGCGGATGTTCTGCACGATCTGGCCGCCTTTGCCGATGACGCATCCGATCTGATCAGACGGCACGAGGAGCTTGGCGGTGACGTTGTTCTTGTCGTCATCGTCGTCGTCACGCGCGTCCTCGGCGACGACGCGCTGGTGGATCCGGAAGAGCGCGTCCTGCGCGGGCGAGACAAGGTCGCCGGTGTCGTCGAGGCGGTTGGTCTCCTCGGAGACGCTGTGGATGGTGACGACGCGCTCGTCGCAGCCGGGAAGCGCGTCGCCGATGCGGATCTTGGCCTTGGTGTCGGCGCGGAGCTGCTTGACGATGTCGCCGCCGCGGCCGATGACGCTGCCGATCTTGCGGACGGGGCAGAGGTAGCGGAAGACGGTGTCCTCGGCGGCGATGAGGGAGGAGTCATCCGCGGCGGGGTTGCGGCGCTTGTTTTTGGTGCCGGCGTCGGCATCCGTGTGCGAGTGGGAGCGCTTGCCGTGAGAACTGCGTTGACCGGCCATCGCAGAGAGTGAGGACTGTGCTGCGATATCGCCTACGGTTTCGAGAGAAAGAGAGAGAAGTGGCTCTGCGTGCTAGGGTTTTTGATTTGTTTCAACCCGTTTATATATATATGGGAATAGGGATTCTTCGCCGCCTTCTACAACTCGCTCTGCGTCCTAGGGTTTTAGATTTGTTTCAACCCGTTCATATATAGGGATTCTTCGCCGCCTTCTACAACTCGTTTCATTATCTTTTTTTTTTTTTTTCTCGGCCCATTCGGTCGCTTTGGTTGGTTCCTCTTGGGTAAGGTTGCGGTATGGTTAGTATCTATCTATTATCTATTTTGCAGTTGTACTTTAACTACTTTTATTTTTGGGTATATTAAGGTTCAAAAAATATTATATATTATTATTATATATATATATATATAATATAATCTACAATAATGAACATATGTAAAAATATTTAAACAAAAATTATTTGAGGATGATTTTTGAATAAGTATCATAATATTAATGAATTTACCATATATTATTATATTTAATTAAATGGTGATGTAAGAAAATTTTACAATATCTAAAATCAATTATTTATGCATTCTTTTTGCCAAATAAAAATATTTGATCAAATATATTAAGCCACCGGCTAATAATAATCTTTATTTTCGTTTTTATAAGATACTTATGGATTTTTCCTATTTTCATGAGTGATTTTACAAAAGATATTTATTACTTGATCTTTAAAAAAAATTAATTATTTAATCTTTTTAATATTGGATATATTTTTAATTCATATAAAATAATCAAATTTTGATTTTAGTTTTTATATAAAAAAATTCTGTTATTTATTTTTCAAAATTTTATAATTATTATATTCTGGTCCTTGAAAAATATTTTTAGTCAATATAAAAAAATTTGATTTTGACATCTATAAAATATTATTTGATTTTTATCTAAAATTTTAATCATCACTGATATTGCTAACATTAATAATGAATATGAAATGAAATGAAAATTTAAAATTGATTGAAATAACTTATAAGCTCTTCAAATATCATATCAAACATATTTATAGTGTTTACTTTATTTATTTTATTTAAAATATTTTTAGTTAATTAATATTTTAATATGTGCAATGCACAAATTATATTAAATGTTTATTATATATAACTAAAATTTAAAATAAATTTTATATATAGATAAATATTATGTTTGAATATATAAAATTATTTTTAAATTTTGAATAGCTATATATTTTTAAATATATAAAATATATTTTAGTTTTATAATAAATAATTTATAGTGTAGTATAATATAATCTTTATTTATTGATAATTTATATTAAATTTAATTTATAAATAATTATGATAGATAAAAAATTAAATTAGAAAGTTAAAAGAATATTTAAAATCTTTCTCGTAAGGTTGTCGCTAATTATCAAAATAGAATAATAGATGATTATAACTTGTTGTAGACTATCAATTAAAATGAATAAAAATATATTAAGATTTTTCATGGAATATCCCCTCAAATATAATACAAATGCATATTATTTGTGTTTAGACGTTAGAATAAACTATTTCATATATATTTTTCTCATTATTATTTAGTCATTTCAGTAATCAGATTGATAAAATAGTAAAATATAAACATCAATTTACAATTGATGATTTAAGAAACTATGGACTAATTTTTTTTTAGCAAGATAGATGATTAACTTATAAACTCTTTTGATAAGTTTATAAGTTAATTTGATTAAAATAAACTTGTTTAGTGCAAAAGATTGATTTAGGAACTTATAGTTTGTTTATAGAAGATAATTGAAATAGCTTACAAGGTTTTAACTTTTTTTTTCTTTTTTATTTTTATCTTCATTAATTTTCTCAAGATTGATTTTTATGCCTTTTTATTTAAAAACTATTTTGCCTATATCTTATACTTTCACTCTTATAATTAAATAAATATGTCATTTCACATTAATCAATTAGGTCATTAGCTAATGACACTTAACACTTTTAATTCAATCAATTAACTTATGAGCTTTTAATTTAAAGTTTATAATTTATGGTTTAGGGTTTAGGGTTTAGGGTTTAGGGTCCACTTGGATAAACAACTTAATTAATATATTATTTAATGAGATCCTATATTATAAAAATTTATATTACAAGTGTTTAAAATTCAAGAAGTTGTTGTGTTTTTTTTTTGGTAAAGAATGAAACATAAAACACTAGAAAGCTCAAGACACCGAGTCTCTTCCTAACTGTAACGGGATGAAATCAGGAGGACTCCTCCAGAATACAATGGAACTCATGTTCCGCACCCCCCAATTGGCAAGCGTATGGGCTACTGAATTTATGTCACGAGGGATATGGCTAATGTAAACTACCCAGTCCCAGGCTAGCATGCACTGAATCCGGCGAATAACATCATAATGATTGTGCAAGTGGTCCCTTTCCGTTGACCTAGCTTGAAACAGCGAAACAGCTTCCAGACAATCACATTCACAACTCACCTTCCGAAACCCACTTGCCCAGCAAAGTGATAAGCCATCCTCCAAAGCCAACAGCTCAGCACGTAGCGCATCCCCAGTCGACGCTCCACGCGAGAAACCACCTCGCCACCTGCCTGTCCAATCGCGTATAAAGAATACTAATATTATTTTAAAATGTTTGAATGTATTATTATTTAAATACTTATTAGATGTTGTCCTAATTAAAAAAATTAAACCTTAACTAGAAAGAATATAAAATTTTATAGTGTTAAATAATTATAAAAAATATATTATATATCACAATAATAATAATAATAATAAACAAAGATCATTCACCTAATTTTAATTGATAAAAATAAGATTAATGATAAAATATGAGAAATTAATTATGAATATATATATATATATAGATATAATCATGATTAAAATTTATGATTTTAAATTTTAAATTTTAAAATTAAAAACCAATTTCATATAATCTATAAAACTATGATTAAATAAATCATTGCATGATAACAAAGTAAAAATTTAGAAAAAGAAGAAGAAGATACTTTTAAGCATTGATCTCTAGTAGCATTTTTAACTCACTTCATTTGTCTAGTACGTTTTTTAGTTAATTCTTCACATGTGAAATTTTCAACTATAGTATCGTGTAAATCAACATTGACCTTTAAAACAACATTTTCATCATATAAACAAAATTCTTCATTGTTTGAATTATTCATTCTTATGAAATTATACAAAGTTATATAAGTAACAATGACTTGAGTTGTAGTCTTCAATGGAATTTGAGGCATGTTACCTAATATTCTCCACTTAGCTTTACAACCCTCGAAGAGTAAACTTGTGACAAATGAGATAAAGGTTCACCCCTTCTACGATGAAGGTGAAACTAAAAAATTATTTGATTATTTTCATTTTCATTTATGTGATGAAAATTATGTAATGGGTAAAAATAATAGGTTGTAAAACAATAATCGAGACTCTTAATAAAAAAGAGAGAGAGGATGTTATATATCATTGACAGAAAGCTATGAATGAAAATTATCAAAATAAAAGCTTATTGGATGAGGACTTGAAGCAGTAAATTTACCTATATATCCTTGTGTAGGTACACATTATATATTATCTCTCTTATTTTTAGTTTGAATAAATTAAAACTAAAATTATTGAACAACAAAAGTAGGTCTAGTAGTGTAATATATAAAAAGTGTTAAATTTAAATCTTATTATCATTATTATAATTCCTATATATATATATATATATATATATATATATATATATATATATATATATATATATATATATATATATATATAATCTAATTGAACTTAATAGTCTATTGAAAGTAACACCCTATCGAAAGTAACACCCAATTAGAAGTCTTAATAAGATTGTCACTACTACGATAACAATCACCATTATTATCATGGAGAAGTGATATCAACAAGCATAACAATGATAATAATGACTATAATAATAACAATGGTAGTAATGGAGTGATGATGATAATGAAAAAATTGTTAATGATATATTAATAATTTTTAATTTAGTGTTTGAATTGTTAAAATTTAACATACACTATGAGTTATTGAGTGAAATAATTTTATTGATGAATATTCTTTGAGAAATTTGACCCGTCCTTTATATACATAGATAGAATAGGGATTCACTTATTGAGTATACTTATTTCATTCAATAACTCGTGTTCTACATTAGATTTAAATAATTCAACTATTGAATCAATATTTTCTAATACATAAATCAATTCTATAATTTTTTTAGAAATTTAAAAGTATTGATACTTTATTATATAAATTTAATTTAACGTATAAAATATTTTTATGATTATATGTCAATTTGAATCAACAAAACAAAGTATCAAATATTTGTATTTTTTAAAAATTAGTAAATTTAATCCGTATATTAAAAACTTTTAATTTAATAGATGGAATGTTGAATTTTAATATAGAATACAAAAAATTAAGTGGAGTAAATATACTATTAGAGTAAGTGAATATCTCTCTTTTCTTCACACAGATACACACACAAACACACACACATAAAGACATTATAAAAGTATTTAAATTTAATAGATATATCATAATTACATATTTTTATATTAAAAATTAGTTAGGAATATTTGTTAACATAATTTTTAAAATAATTATTTTATAATTAAATAAATATATTACATATTATAATTGTAATTGAATAACTAAAAGACATTTACATTTCCAATATGTAACGTAATAAGTTAGTTCAGAAGGCCCAAAAGCCCCGTATGGGTGATTTAGTAGCCCATAACGGGTCGTTCCCAAACTGGAACGGACCGTTCTAAACTACTAAATTGACCTATAAATCGTAGTTGAGAACGGGTCGTTTCAAACCCCAGAACGGGTCGTTCTGGATGAAGTACGAGCCATTTTGGATGGAGAATGGATCATTCTAGATAAGTCCTAAAATGGACTGTTTTGGTTTAAGAACGGGTCGTTCTGCATGTGATTTTTGCACATGATGAAGGGGTGCAGAACGGGCCGTTCTGGATTTGAAACGGGTCGTTCTGACCACTCCTGAACTTCTATAAATAGGGGTTGTGTTGTTGAGGAGAAAGTGAAGTTTTTTAGAGAAAAGATTTAGAGAGAAGGACTCTGGGTCTGTGAGCTCCTTTCTCTCCCAAATTTCTCTATATAATTCTTTTTCTCCTCTAGATCACTAATATCTTCTGTCTTTTCTTTTCTTGGCCATTTTGAGCCAATTTTCAAGTAAGGGAAGCTAGAATGTTTATTGTTTAGGTTGCATGTGAGTTTAGAAACTCAATTGATGCATGAAAGTCGAGGATCCATGGTTGGATCGGAGAATTCGCTCATTTTTTTGGGTTTTGGAAAAATGGGGTTTTTGGTGATTTTGATGCATCGGATGGGTGCATGTGAGATTTAAGTTTATTTTTGAGTTGTATGGAGTCTATGCATTGTGTTTTGTGTTTGCATTTGGCTGGATTTGTTGGTTTGGATGAGAGTTTTGAAACTCTCTAACTAGGATTAGGTCGGGCACGCTCAAGTTGCGCAGGGCATGAACATGTTTATTTGAAATAGTTGAAATGATGCTTCGACATGTTTAAAGTTGGTTTTAGATCATGTATGTATGATATATGATGTATGTTGAGGTGTGATTCATATGTATGCTTGGTAATGATATATATGAATGTATAAATATGATATGACATGAGTATATGCTCATATGAGTATGATTGATGATCATGATGGTGGGTAGACCATGTATGATGTATGATGCATTATTACATGTGATGTTTTATGACATGTATATGATTGTTGATCATGATGGTGGGCAGACCATGTATGATGTGCGATGTATAATTGCATGTGATGCCTTATGGCATGAGTCTAGCCTAGGACTTGAGGAGAGGAAAAATATTTTCGAACTGGAAGAGCTCACATAGAGTCTCTTGAGAATGGTGCTTCGATAGGTCACTGATATATGAGAGTGGTGCGTAGGTAGGCCACTGGATTTGGGAGAGTAGTGCTCAGGTAGGCCACTTGATTAGGTGAGTCTCCTCTAAGTCATTAACTAGTGTTGGAGCGGGGTATGAGTCGAGGGTTATTCCCTTAAACAAGTAATCGGGAAGGTGCGTGGATCCTTGCGGATAGTCGGCGGGCGAACTCCACAATTGATTTGGTAATGCATGCCAAGGTCGTGGTAAGTCTGTACCCAGCTGTGCTATACCTGACGGTGGATCTGGACTTCTAATTGTGTAAGTGACATCATCTGAGTAAACCTGATTGAAGATTATATCCTGTTTAGCTGTGACCAAGCGGGCGCATTGGGCGTGAAAACGGTTGGGGTGGTTTAAGTAGGATGGGATGTCACTTATACTGCTCTACTGTTAGGGAGATCTCCTAGGTGTATGCGTGATGACGCATTAGATGATTGATATGCATTGATATCTGTCATGAGTTGCATGTATTGCATGATTGTTATGATGATGAAGTGTATGGTGTTTGACTTCATGTTTGATGAAGATGATTTAATTGAGATGAAAGTTCCTTTGGGACTTGAGTTGGACGCATGTGTAGTATAGATTTTTTTTGTACTTGTATGATTGATTTTTGAACTCTAGCTTACCCTTTTGTTTCCACGTTGTGGGACTGCAATGATCATACTTGGTATGGGAGCAGGTCAGGGATAACTTGGAGTTGAGGTGACCGCTGCGAGACAGGAAGTTTGATCCTCGTGTTAGAGTTACCATTTTGGGTAACAATTTTGTTTGTGCTTGACCGACACTAGGGAATATTATTTTTGGGATGACTATACGTATATGGTGTTCTATTTTGTATACAAAAACTTAGTTATTTTTATTCTTACCTATACCTGTATGTATGAGTTATCCAGCTTAATATTTCTCTTAGTTTGCTAGTAGTAGTGCGATTCCACTAAGTGTAGAGACCATGGCGGGTCGTTACACAATATGTATATCATTTATAGAAAATATTTTTGTAAACATCCAATTTAAAAGTAAACATCCAATTTGGTATTGTAAAAAACGGTAAAGGTAATCGGTGTGTCTTTGAAAGATTTTTTTGTGGTATTTGAGTCTCTAAATTTTAACTATGTTATTTAAGTTAGTTATTTTGTTATACTCAAACACTAAGTGTGTTAGTCTTATAATCAATTAGGGATGACAAAATAGATCGTAGCCCGTGAGTTGACTCGTTGGCCCATAAAAAATTAGCGGGTCAGGCCCATTATCCTAACCCGCCAACCATTAAGCCCGCTTCGCCAAGCTCACTAACTCGTCGGGCCAAATGGTAGGCTAGCCTGTCACAATCCAATAATCCGCATTTGAGGTTCTTGTTAAAAAAATACTAATTTATAAGTTTGTAATTTGGTTTTAATTTTGTTGTAAGTGGACTAATTTCTATTTGATTTTGTTGTAAGTTTATAATTTGCTTTTGTTGAACATATATTATGCACAAAATGTATGCATTTTCAATTTCATGTAGTTATATTTATTTATTTGTAGTAATTTTTTTTATTTGAACATAAGATAATTTTTTTTGCATTTTTTTAGTGGTATACAAGCTGGCCTACCAGCCTGCCCTTAGTTGGGACAGACCAACATTTCCAACCCGTTTTTTAATGGCAGCTCGTCTTGGTTTTGGCAGGTCATTGGTGGACTGGGCCAAAATGGGTCGGACTGACCCATTTTGCCATCTTTATAATCAGTCAACAGTTAATTATCACATTAACGTATGTTCTTTTTCCAAAGTTGATTGTTCTCTATCCTTGCATCAGTAAAAACACCTTAATGTTAGTCCATTAAGAGAAAAAAAAAACTAAGTCAATAACATAACTACTATGCTCTTCACAAAGGACAAATGAAAAAACAATTGTGAATTTCTGGTTGTTCATGAAACCCTCAACAAAGTTTTATTTTCTTAGTAACAAAAAATCGTTTCCATTAAACTTTTTTTTTTCACTTTTACTAGAGTTTTGCAATTTGTTAAATATAGTAAAAACATTTATCTTCGATTGATACATTATTGTTTGAGATCTTTAAGACTACTCATTTTGCTAAATCCAAATTAAATATTTTAGGATTTATAATTTTAGACTTGTAGTGAGAACAAACTTTAAGGACGACTTAGACAAAAAAATTCAACTATAAGAAATCTATGAAACCCAAAAATAATTGTTCATTTTAAACAAAACAACCATGACCAAAATACTTAAATATGACAAAGTGTCATTTGTTGATTAGAAAATTTAAAAACCTTGCATTATAATCTATATTAGATGATTAGGGGAAAACAATCAATCAAAAAAATAAGTATAACATAATAATTAACGGTTGATTAATTACGAAACTAATATAATTAGTAATTAAGTATAATATAAATGATTAATTTGTATAACAAAATTAAAATTTAGAAATTGAGATAAAAAAATATTTTTTCAAGGACTTATCAAGCATTTTTACCGTGTATTAAGGACTAAGTTGAGTATTTATATTTTAAAAAAAATATTTTTTTAAGCGTAAATATCACCTAATGAATTTTTGTGCCTGCCAACAACATCTTATACAAACTTCAACGTGGATAAGGAATCAACTACTGTTTGCTGGCTACGTTGGAACTTGTTATGCAAAGGTTTTTTTTTATTTTAAATTTTTATTATCGTTTGATTATAATTATATATATTTATTTCCTTTTAAATAAGAAAGAGTTTAATGTAACCTGTGTCTCTAACGAAAGGGGATTAAAACGCCATCGCAATCGCCAATCTGAAACCAATTCCTCACATTTGGAGATAGGAAAATCTCAAACACCTTGTAGAAAAGCGAAATCAAATTTGCTCGCCCTAAACCAAAATAGGAATCTGCAAGACATGTCGACCTCGAGCCAGCAGCAGTTCCGGTACACTCAAACCCCCTCCAAAGTTCTGCACCTCCGCAACCTTCCCTGGGAATGCTCCGAAGACGAGCTCCGAGACCTCTGCAAACCCTTCGGCAAGATCGTCAACACCAAGTGCAATGTCGGCGCCAATCGCAACCAGGCTTTCGTTGAATTTGTAACTCCCTCTCTTCTCTACTTTCCCATTCTTTTCAATCCTTTTTTTTTTTATTAGGGTTTGTGCTGTAACCTAGTGGTCACGCTGGCACCGGCACCGCCAATTACATCTATTTATACTCTAAGCCATGGATCATTTTTAATTTTTAATTTTTTTATAATTAGATCAATGATGGTCGTGAGAGTGATATTTTAGGGAGGATTTTTTTTTTTTTTTTTTGATGACAAGCAGAGAAAGCAAAAAGGAAAAATCAATGATACTGTTTTAGCGTCCAGATCGCAGTCTGTTGCAAATATCAGTGGTGGCCGTAACGACTGTTGTTAGGGTTTCCAGTTCAGGTCTGGTCTTCTTATCGGTGGAACCCGAAGTATCGTTGCCGGAGTTGAATTTACTCCATGCGCCACCATGGCTGTTCAAATCTGTTATGAGTTGAAGAAGCCTTCTCGTGTATAGATTGAAGATTTGATATATTGGGAATCTTAAGCTTGCTGCACAAAATAGATTTTTCGATTGTAAAGATTGAAGATATTTTGGGAAATATTAAGCTTGCTACGCAATTAAGATTTGATATATGCAGAAAGTTGTTAGCGCAAGTGGTTTGACACTTGTGTTTATTAATCAAGGACTAGAGTTCAATCCTTACCTTGGACAAATGGTTTGAAATGCCATTTTACTCATAAATGGGCCGACTATACCTCATAGTTATACAAAAAAAAAAGATGTTTCGAATGTAAACCTTTTGTTTCTGCTACTGTTCACCAGTTTAGCTTATTTTACCTTGAATATTGTTTAGTATTTTAAGTGACTGCCGAGTGTTTGAGGATGTGTTTTCTTTTATGTTTGAGATGTGGTCCTTTTTTTTAATCTGATTTCTGAACTCTCAAGTATGCATGCTTTTCCAGGCGGATCTAAATCAAGCCATTTCAATGGTTTCGTATTATGCTTCATCTTCAGAACCTGCAATGGTTCGTGGTAAAACTGTTTATATTCAGTATTCTAATAGACATGAAATTGTCAACAACAAAAGCCCTGGAGATATTCCTGGAAATGTCTTGCTGGTAACTATTGAAGGCGTGGAAGCTGGGGATGTGAGCATCGATGTTATTCACTTGGTAAGTGTGTCTTAGTTTTATTTAGTTGCTGTGGTTCTCTTTAATTGTATGTGATTTTGCAAGCTTCACTTGGTAAGTGTGACTTAGTTTTATTTAGTTGCTGTGGTTTTCTTTTATCTGTATGTGATTTTCCAAACTTCTGGTTTGATGGTGGAATCATGTTTTAAGGCTTGTGTGTAGATGAAATGTTTAAGTGTGAATTAAAGTCATAACCACTAGTCAGTCTAGTGGTGGGGGATTGGGGTAGTATGCTCAGAGTTCTATAGATTCGAATCCCAATAGGGGTTAATCATGAAGTGAACGTTATAAAAGCTCCTAATCCAAGAAGTAGATAGTAATAGAAGGCTATGATTATGTGTATCGTTAACTTGCAGAAACATCTCCCTTTTTGGATAATGCAAGGTTTTTTTCCCCCAATTTAGAAAGTTTGGAATGTTTAAATAGGTTGGGGTGGGGTATACAACACAAAAACATGGAATATTTTGAAATGTACTTAAATTTCTATAGACAACAACTTTTTCACTAAAATAATTTGTTTTAATAAGTTTTTTATGATAAATGTAAGCTTTTTTGTTTGTTTGTTTGTTATGATACCATTTCTTTGCTTGTACTAAATAAATTGCATGGGTTGGGATACAAATACCAATACAGGGTTCATCCAATTTTCTGAAAATTAAGGTATCGGTATAACATAATATACCATTAGAATATACATATATAATTATAAACAATGAAGAAATTAAATGAATAAACCATAAGATAAATACAATTTTCATAATATTCTAAAGCTACAGTATATGAAAAGAATAAAGTGGCAGTTTGTTTAATTTAGTAGCAAAACTTAAGCAACAAAACTTGGTGTTTTGTGTGGATTGACATGTTTAAGGGGTGTTTAGTAGAAGGAAATTTTTTTCATGATTGGGAATCATGATTTATGGGAATGATTTAAATGTGTTTGGTTGGTTATAAATGTATTTGTGAATATTTTTAAATTTTACTTAGGAATCAATGATTTTTGTTATTGACAAATAAAGGTAACATGACATTTTTACTGTAGTAAAACTTTTCTTTTAACTTGGGAATGCTAGATTTTCACCTACTCCCATAAGAACATTTTTGTGGGAAATGTTTGTAAAAAAAAATCCTCAAAAGATAATGTTTCCTAGGAATGTTATTTTTTAATTAATAAACCAAACATAGGAAACTAACTTTTCCAACTTAAGATTTCCAGAAAAGTAAAAAATTCCTTATACCAAACATCTATCAGTTACCTATTGATTATGTCAGTATTGAGTACTTTCCTGCGAGTACCCAATAAGTACCAGTATGGGATACGTACCCTGTACTAGAAAGTGCAATGTTAGGATTTCTTATTTGAAAATTCAATCAATTTAATATTTAATTCTTTATACTAATCAAATCCTGAATTAATTCTTGTATATCACCTTTTTTCTGTGAAAAGGATTATTCTTCTTGATTTAGAATTTTACTTTCTGAACTATGAATTCATTGAAGTTTTAATTTTTTTAAAGAAAGTTAAGTAGATAGTAAAGTTGATATATATATGTTATTGTAATACATGATATAATAATTTTTAAATTATTTTTATTGATGTGTTTAATCTATTTTGTCTTTGCCTCCTTAAAAGTCCCTGAAAGGAGTGGTAATGGCTTAGAAAGATAAATAAATGGCATTAGTATTAGGAGAAAGATCTTTAGCTGAATTTGGAGGTCTGGTACTCCGAGTTTAAAACAGACATTCACATCATCTATAGGAAAAATGTATGTGCACCAGGGTCATTGCATGACATTTTACTGCATGTCATTGTTTTAAATGTAAAAATATTGTGTTTGATTGAAACCTGCTTTATATTATGGTATCTTCTGATGTTCTTGGGAATTGAAGTCTCATGCAAGTTTTTCATTCATATTTACATCTTTTCTTTTTCCATTTGGGAGGGGTGAAGATTTCTTGTGGATGAGTGGTCAGGAATCTGGGTTTTAATACTTTTTTTTTTTAATTTATATAGTTTTTTTTCTTCAATTTAATGACATGATCTTTTATCTTTTGCCCTTCTATTTAGAGTTAAGACAGAATCCTGATTAAATGATGTGCCATTTTTTTACTGAAATCGGTTGAAACACAGATGGTGATCTCTCATATTTAGATACTTTTGTTGGAGACAGTTTGGAATATTTGTCATGTACGTCATACACCTTTCTAAGGTCACGCATATATGTACAGGTGTCATTCTGCACTTATTCCTTATGTTCGGAACTTATTTTTCCTTCTTGACATTCCCTTGTGATCTCAACATTTGTTATGGTTTTTCTGATTGTGTGCTGACCTATTATCTTCCAACATTTTCATTTAATGAATAACTGAACAAGGATTAAGGAAAAAAAATGAATTTTGAACTATTTCTTTATTTGTTATTCAGGTGTTTTCTGCTTTTGGCATTGTTCACAAAATTGCTACGTTTGAAAAGACAGCAGGTTTCCAGGTTAGTGAATTATTATCAATTGCTTTGCCTCTGGCTTGAAAATGTCCCTGACTCACTGTAAGTTTTGACAATGTTTAATGCCATGACAGGCTCTGATTCAGTTTACCGATGCTGAGATTGCTTCTTCAGCTAGGGATGCACTCGATGGAAGAAGCATACCAAGGCAAGTGCTTTTGTATTTTCTCCTTATTCATCAACCCCATTTTAATTCTTGTTATAGTATGATCATAAGTCATAAATTTGCTGATCCTTATTCATCAATTCCATCTTTAATTCTGGTTATAGCATGATCATAAGTCATAAATTTGCTGATTTACTTGTGCTTTGGCATGTAGATACCTGCTTCCAGCCCATGTTGGTTCTTGTAATTTACGTATTTCATACTCTGCACATAAAGATCTGAACATCAAATTTCAATCAAATCGCAGCAGGTAATGATAGACGTAAAGACAACCGTCTTATATTATTCTTCAGTTGTTTTTGCCATTGTTTATTTCCCTCTGAAACTTAAGCAAATTGTGGAAGGTATTGTATGTCATTTTTTGTGGTGTTCTCTAATTTGCTAATTGATATATGTGCTTTTATCATTTAGGGGTTACTGAAGCTTGGTAGTCAGGATACTGTTGACTTGCCATGACCACTTAGTAATTTTCTTGATCATTTTCCAGCTGTTTGATGCATTTTCTGGCAATATTGTTGAAATCATTGTTCTTATTCCTTTTGAAATGTATTAAACAACTTTTTCTTTAAATGGTTTTTTTTATAACATATTGACCATTCAATACTAATTATTGTAGTTGTTGTCATTGTAATGTGGTTTCCATCTTTGTCTTTGAAGGAAATTCTGATGTTTACAATGTGCAACTGCCTCATATAATTGTATTGTATTGTATTCATTACTAACTGATTTATAGTTGTAGAGCCAGTTTCTTTTGTCAATTTAGTTCTTCAGTTGAAAACAGAATGGTTTTTACATCCAAAGTTGATTGGCCATCAGATTTTACTTTCTAAAATGTCTTTTACATTAATTTTTATTTTGTCTAGAGGCTGCAAATTTGAAGTCTTGTTTCATAAATGAGGTTTCCAAGCCAGATGTCAGGAAGAATTAAGAAATGAAAGTCTGTAATTGCCATATCTTTTGATCGCTATGATTGAGTTTCTTGGTTTTACTTGCTGTCCGGAGAACATTTTTGCTAAAACAGTTTGATAGAGTGACATTGGAAATTGTTAGCGAACCATAATTGTAACTAAGCATCTTTATCAGTCTTTTTATTACTACATAAATTTCACAGGCTTGTCTATCACTTTTGTGATTAAAAATCTTGTCAGTCAACCATTTTGGTTCAATGCCTCATTGCCTCTAAATAGAATCTAGAGAAATCTTATATATATGTTTAATGTGATCAATTGTTTTTTTAAATCTTTGACTCAGGCATAACATTTAATGTGCAAGACCAAAGTTCTGTGTTTTGATTTTTTTTTTTTTTGTTGATGTTAGTCTTTTGTCAACAGTCAGTATTATTGTATCTTTTTCCCATGGCTTTTCAGGGACTACACAAATCCTATGCTTCCTGTTAATTATACTGCTATTGAGGGGACAGTACAGGTATTTTGTTTGTTTATGCTTTATTGCATTCTGCCTTTACTATTTTTATTACATGCTAACAAACATAATCTTCAGACTGCTGTAGGCCCTGATGGGAAGAGGAAAGAACCTGAGAGCAACGTGCTGTTGGCTTCCATTGAAAATATGCAGTATGCTGTTACCGTCGATGTCCTCCACACGGTGAGAATTTCTATTTTTGAGAAAAACTTCCAAATTTGTAAGTGATTTATACTCTACGTCACCAGTCTATCTTTACAGGTGTTCTCTGCATTTGGCACTGTACAGAAAATTGCTATATTCGAAAAGAATGGTCAAACACAGGCACTAATTCAGTACCCTGGTATTAATCATATTCAACTGTTAGTTCTTGAACTAGCGCACTGTGCCCCTTTTTATATATATTTCTAGAATGCATGTCTGCTTCCTTATATATATTGGAGATTCCTTGCATGTTTAATGCTTTGTTTGGGGGGGGGGGGGGAGTAGTTTCATTAGCATAGAGGGCTTATGCACAAGTGTTCCGATTGTATGATTGCTAGCTTGTAACTCATGCTACATTATGTGATTGGAATATTCCATATTAATTCTACACTATAAATTTATTCTTTATTGTTATATTTCATTAACCAAATGCTTTCCTTCTGCCCCAATGTTGAATGTGGATGATGTTTCTTTCTAGTAGGTGGACATTACAGTACTTTATGGTTTTGAGATAAGTTATATTTTTATCTGAGGACTAATGTGCACATGTTACTTTAGAGTAGCTTCCATTGATGACACAGAAGAGAAACTGGTCAATTTTTTAGCCTTTCTCTAGTTGTATTATTTTTGTTCGTTATATGAGAAGGATTTCTTGTACACCCTTTAACTTTTCAATTTTTTTCTAGTAATATATGATTGTTTTGGCAATTTCTTTTCCACTCCACCTTTCAGGCTTTATGAATTATATAGTCTTGGAGATTACGGTCCATGTCATATGGCATACTCAACACAAGTTTACTGGGCCCCTATCCCCTATTTCTTGATGAAGCATGTGTTTTTGTTCTTGATCACGTGTAGACAATTTTTTTGCAGATGTCATAACGGCAGCAGCTGCAAGAGAAGCTCTGGAGGGGCATTGCATTTATGATGGTGGCTATTGTAAGCTTCATCTATCATACTCTCGTCATACTGATCTCAATGTAAAGGTATAAAAATATGTGTTTTTGAGTTAATGTTCATGAGGGGGAAAAATGAAAAATGGGGGAAAATTAAAGATATCCTAAGAAGCAATGTGGACACTTGATCGGAAAGAGATTTGATTCTTAAATGTATGCTTCTTGTCACTTGACTAACCTACCTTCTATAGTAATTTGTTCATGATAGTCGAATAATCATCCAATTCTGATTTTAGTATTGTATTATATAATATGTTTTGGTTGTAGGCTTTCAGTGACAAAAGTAGAGACTACACAGTGCCCGATCCTAGTCTGCTTGCAGCACAAGGTCCTGCAACAGCATGGCAAAATCATCAGGCTGCACCTATGTACCCTGGTAGTGCCCCTGCTTTTCAGACTCAAGTTCCCGGAGGACAAGTTCCATTATGGGATCCAAGCCTTCAGGCTGTTAGACCGAGTTATGTTTCTGCACCTGGTACTTACCCTGTTCAAACTGGTGCACCCTATGCACCAGCATCCATGCCTTCTGCTTCCTCACCTCTTGCACAAAGCAGCCCCATTGCTCACAATGCAAATCCAATGGGAATAGCTCAGCCCAGTGGTGCTTCACTTTCAGTTCCTGGTTCCTCACCTCTCATGCAAACCAGCCAAGCTGCTCAAGGATTGATTCAGCCAAATGCTAGACCTGGTGGCGCTTCGCCTCCAGGTCAACACTATTATGGTTAGAGACTGTTTTACTTTTACATGAATGAATTGAAAGGTAAATGGTTTTGATGGATGACAGGGTGATGTAATTGGGGAATTGTTCGTTTAAAATTGGTGAAAGTAATTGGATGTCATCGTCATTGTTAAGTTAGTACTATTTTAATTTAATGGCAACAATAATGATGGAAAAGAAAAGTTAACAAAAAGATCAACGTTTCTTCATCTCAATTTACTTTGCTCGTCGTTGTCAATGCCACTTTTGATAATTGAAAACATAATTAATAAAATCTTCCTTGATTTAGCGTTATATGTTCTCTATTTCCTAGACTGCTATGGAATCTAAATTCCTTATTAAACTTTGGCTTTCAATTTTGTTCTAATTAGTTGATGAACTTCAACTGTTTACTTATTAAATAAATAAAATGGATGAATAGTATGTGCAATGCATAAAATAAATGTTTATTTTACAATAAATGAGTATTTTAAAAGATATAAATTATAATATATATTTATAATGAAATTGCAATATGAAATTTTAATTGTTAATAATTTACAAAAATATTAAAATTGAAGATGAAATGTTATATTTAAAGGGATGAGTGGTTGAGAAAAATTCTTAAAAAACATTTTCATTCAAAAAAAATCAGCTAAAAAGTATATTCATATTCAAGACAATTATTTTAATTTATATAATTCATGCAAAATGATAATAAAAATATTTATTATATTCATATACATAATTTTCATTTTATAATATAAATAAAATAAATATTTATGTATATATTAATTTATTTAGGTATTTAATTTTGTAATAAATATTTAAACTGAATAATATTTTGTAAAAATATATAGATTGACGTGAACAGTGATACATTTGAAAAATATATTATAATTGTAATATTTAATAATTTTGTTGGCAATAATAAAAATTAATGTAAAATGTATTTATTTGGCAAAACACTTAATTGAGTCTTTTATAATAATTAATAATTTCAATTCTATTCCTTTATAATTTTTTTATTTCAATTTGGTCTCCAATAATTTAAAAAATGTCAATGTGAGACTTTCCGTCCAAATTTTATAAATAGTGTTAAATGTGATGACGTGAATGCCACGTAGATGCATATGTGACATACCTTCTCACTCCTTCTTTAATGATATGAAGGCTCGTTCTGAAACCAGAACGATCCGTTTCGCTTGCACGTGTGCTAAATATATATATAATGGAGAGTCAATGCTTATAAAAGAAAAATTTATAATACTAAAAATTTGATATACTATTTAAAATTTTAAATATATATCATCATTAATTTATTACAATTTTTCATATTTTAAAAATAATTAATGAATTTTTATTTTTAATAGTAAAATCTTTCTTTACATAAATAATTAAAAATTTATTTGACCATTTATCTAATTTGACTTTTCATGTTCTTATGATTTATTTGAAATGATGATAAGAAAGAAAGAAATAAAACACACACATTTTACACTTGAATTTAAATTTTTAAATATATAATTATCTTTTAGATATAAATATCGGACAATAAAGAAAACTAGGATTGAAAAACATAAATAATTGAGTTAGTCAAAATAAAGAAGAATACATGAAAGTTTTGAAAATGTTTTTTATTTTTAAAAAACTGAAAACAAACACAATCCTTTATATAAATTATAAAAAAATAAAAACTAAAAAGAAAAAATAATTATTATAAGAGAGAAGAATATATATATATATATATATATATATTAAAACAAATAAAAAAAGTATTAGGGACAACTGCCTCCACACTCCATAGGCTGAATCCGTCCGTGTCTCCCTCTATCCTTGTCAACCTATCCATTAACCCAATTTAGTCCATATAGATTTAGACAAATTTCAATTTTAAAATTAGAATGCTCGGGTTATGTTTTGAATTCCTAACATGTCCTATATATTTTTTTAAAAAGTATATATATATATAAATATTTCTTTTAAAGTAATTATTTATTAATAATATACTTTTATCTTATAAATTATACTATTTATAACATGATATTATATTTATAATGATATTTTTTATTTTAAAATTACAATTGATTAATTTCATTATATTTTATATTCTAGTGTAACATTTTTTTTTAAATTTTGTGTACAAAAATAATCATCTTTAAGTGGATTATAATGATTTTATAAATCTCAAATCTTAAACTAAGTACCCTAACTTATCATATGTGTATATCTTTTTTATACTAATGCTTCTACTAACTTTTTTATATTCATTTTTTCAAGTACATATTTTAATAAAATGTCACAACTTATCATTTTAAAAACTAAGTATCTTTATTGTTTTGGGTATTTTTATTTTGTAAAAAAGTCAAAGTCAATCACTTCGTATATATAAAGTAGAAATTATTATCTTGTGTCCATTATTTAAAATTTCTAGATTCATATATATTTAAAACACAATATATTTAGTATAACAATAAACTTATAATACCTAAAAAACAATATAAATTAATTCTAAAATTCTCACATTGATAAAATGGTTCCTAAATTAATAAAACGACAAAATAAGTCCATAAAATTGTAAATTTTCAATTAATTTAGTTCCTAAAAATGCTATTGATTAATTTGGTCCTTAAATTTTTTTAAAAAATACAAAATAATCCCTAAATTTTGTAACTATTAATAAATTTAGTTTCTCTGCGTTACTGCTATATGAATTAATTAGCTGATATATTGGTGGAACAACAATTCAGTTTTCTCTCTCATATTATTTGTTCTTCTTTACTTCAGTCCATTCGTTTTGTATTAGATTCTTATCTAGCCAGTGAAGATGTGACAATTAGGGGGGTGTATTGGTTTAGGATTTCGTAGGATTTTAAAAGACTTTTTTTGAGTAAAAAAGTCCATTGGTATTCAATCAGGATTTTATGTCACTTAAAAACAATCCAGTGGTATTCAATCTGGATTTTTAGGATTTTTTAAAGAGTCCATTAAAATCCACTGGTATTCATTTGAGATTTTTTACAACTTAAAAACAATCCATTGGTATTCAAAAATTTAAGGATTTTAAAGGATTGTTGTGTGAGAGGGATTTTGAAAGACTTTCTAGTGTTATCTATAAATACCAGATTCATAAAACAATCCCATCCAAACCCATCGGATTTTGAAGGATTGTTTGAAATGATTTTTCAAGTGTTTTAAGAATTTTCAAGTGAGTTTTTCATCTTTTTTTTTCTATGCTCTTGTCTTCTCCATTTTTTCTCTACTAATAATACTACACTATTGTTCATTGCTCATATATAATACTATTCTCATACCATTCTCCTATTTTGTGAAACTCTAATATGTAAATGATAGTGTCATTGACTTGTTTTATTTTTCTGTTCGTTCTCTTTAATTGACTTACTTTATTTTATTCTATGTAGTTGAATTTGTTCCTTTATATAACACAAAAAAATACTTGAAATTTTAACTTTTAAGTGATAATTTTTTTTATGACACACGTTAAGAAAAGAAAAAGGTGAAAGATGAAATTGATATCATAATCTCAACAATATATATATATATATATATATATATATATATATATATATATATATATATATATATATATATAAAAGATGAATTTGTTAGGGTTTTTGTGAGTAGAATGAGATAAAAATGGATCTTAGTAGGGGGAAGAACCCTTTTAGCATAAAAATTGCGAATTCTCTCTTTCCCTTGAATTTGTTACTCTTATCCCTCCTCCTTTTATGACTCAACAATTATTTTATTTTTTTTACTATGAATTTTTCTTTTTTATTTTTATATTATGAAATTAAGATTTTTTATATTTTAAAAAAAGAAAATTAACATAAGACATTGCAATATCTAATTTTTTAGGGTTTAAGATTTATGCCTTCATTAACTTATTTTTTAAAAAAGAAAATATTGTTAAAATATTTGTTAGAATAATTTATATTTATAAATATCGTTAAAAATTATCATATATATATATATATATATATATATATATATATTCTCTATATCTAAATACTTCTGTTTATATAAAAAAAAATTATATATCTAAATATTTTTTCAGTATCGAATATACTAATTTTTTTATATAAAAAATTATCTTATGTTTCTATATTTTCGTTTTTACATTTTTTTTATAATAACTGAGGTATTTGATCCATTTGGATAGCAAAAATATATTCGATCTTGTATGATGGTGTGCTTCTAAAAATAATAATATAATTTTATTGATTTTGTCTATTATCCGTAATTATTTATATAACTATTTTTTAACATATATTGTTTTAGTAATTCAAATGGGAGATTCACAAGAAAATAATAAAGAAAAATGAAAAGAAAAAGAAAACTATGAAGCTTGGATTAAGGATGATTCCGATGAATTGTTACAATTGATAGTGGATGCTATAAAAAGAGGATAGAATATTATAGAGAATTATTATTATTATTTATCTAGACATTATTTTTTTTTATTTATTATTTTTATCTTTGACTTTTTTTAAATTTGAATGTATAATTTTTTTTAAATCTTATCAAATGTCAAAACTCCACAAAATCCCACAGAATCCATTAAAATCCTAATTTAAAAGTCTTGCAGAATCCATTAAAATCATGATTTTAAGTCTTGTAGAATCTTGCAAAATCTTAAAAGTCATGAAAATCCTGCAAAGTCTTTTAAAATCCGCAGGATTTTTTTTAACTAAAAAAGTCCTTTAAAATCCTAATCCAATACACCCCCCTTAGTCTTCGATCTACCCATAATTAACTAGTGGCAACGAAACTTTGTAGCTCAAATAAATTAACCTTCAAGCATGCATATCAACCAAATGAAAAATACTTTTCAAACGCATATTGGCTGAAATTAATAAATTTTTTTTTTGCAAATCATGTAATCACGTGAACCTCACTTTCTATCTAATGAATCTCATTTTATAATTTTTTTAAAATAGTTTTAGTTGTGTAAAACTGTATATTAGTGTCCCATATTTTAATCATGTAATAGCATTTCTCTCGGCGAAGTTGCCAGACACGTCACACGTTGTAACATTAAAGCGGGAATTATTTATAATAAAGAATAATAATAATGGAAACATTATAAATGGTCAAAATAGAAAATAACACCTAAATAAGAAAAGTTGTATTTTACGAAAGCAGAGAGCAAAAGTTAAAACTAGACTCCATAAGCATAGCCATCCAACACTTAATCAAACAAACCAAAGCCCATGTCAGTATCAGATTCTTCTTCCGATTCTTCCTTCTTTGCCTCCTCCTTCGTTGCAGCAGCTGGAGCAGTGCCACCACCAGCAGGTACTGCAACAACAGCTACAGCAAATTTACTAGGATCCTGCAATCAACATGTCAATGGTCACTAATTAAGAAACATGAAAATAATTAATACAAAAGTTCTAACTATAGCACCTTTACAGGATACTTGTTAAGAAATAAAAATTATTTTTTTATTAATAATTATAACCCATAAATATTTCTTACATTCTCTTCTTAATACTATTTTTATTATTGATTGAAAATTACAAATTTTGATAGATCTTATCATTAAATTAGAAGATACTCACTTAATAAGATACAAATTTCTATTACTTTACAATGTAATGACATTGTAAAGTAATTTTATATTATCTATCCAACACAAATAATTAGTTATAATTTATATTCACTTTAATAATAAAAAAATAAATTATATTAATAATGATATTTGATTTATCCATAGTATCTACATACCTTCAAGTAGTCCTTAACTTTGTCTGCCTGAGGGAAGGAATATTCTGTTGCGAGTGCAACGGAGAGGATGTTCTTGTAGGCATTGACAAACATGTGTGGTGCAGCTGCAATTGTAGGGTATGAGATAGCCAAGGAAAGAGAAGACACCATGGACACACCAAGAGCAAACCTCTCAACGAGGTCATCATCAGTGAGGTCAAGAACCTCAGGGCTAAAAACTGAACCATTGTCATAAACAGAAACCACAACAAGCCCATAAGAGAATGGCCTTATCCCAAGCTTGGAAAGCAATGCTGATTCTGAAGAGCCAACCTTCTCTCCCTTCTTAATCAATTCCACAGGGGTGATAATTTCCACAGTACCCTTATTAATCTTGGTAGGAATGTTAAGCACCTGAAATATATATAATTTGTATATACATCAAATTAACGTAATAAACACCATATGTTATATTCACTTTTTCTTCTAGGATTAGGAACAAGATTAATTGCAGAAACCTGGAAGAAAGAAGTCTGAGAGGGATCCAGCCCTGTGTTGCCTGGAGGAACAACAACATCAATAGGTGCAACTAATCCAACACGAGCAGGAGCTCCCACCTGTAAAGAACATTTCAATAACAACAATATTAATATTCAAAACTGAATATATAGCAACCAAGCAGCAGCTTAAAGCTAAATTTTTTCATGCAACTATGCACCAAACTTCCAACACCATACAGATATAATTTCTTGGCTTAATTACTTTTGCTTCACTTTCTCAAATTTTCCATTTCCATCTTCCATTTTCTTTTTTTAATTTTTCACTTTTGCAATTACACAATACAGACTAATTTCATTATTTTAATTAAGTAATTTTGATCCATAACTTTAACATCTAATATTTTAGAAATACTGATGAGACAATTTACTGCACCACTACATGCACAACATTTTTATTAAATACCGGATGTTAAGTTCATGCGTGAATCAAAATTGTGAACTAAAATTGTAGGAGATCAAATTGGAAAAAAAAAGAGGAAAATAATGGAATGAAATTTGTGAAATTGAGAAATAAATAAGGAGAACAAAAGTGTAATAAACTATATTTTTTTAATAAAAAATCAACACATAGCATTATATACAAGAAAAATATTGCAACTGAAATGTGAGACATAAAAGGAGTTATTTGAGTGTTTGTAAATTTTGAATGTTTAGATATCATTATTCATTTCCAAAATATATCCATAAACCATGCATAAACCGTCTTCCAATAAGCTTTGCAGGGTATAAAATTTATTAGAAAAAATTTACACACTGGCTATTTGCCAAAGACGATTGATTCATTGCACCACATTAAAATTAAATAAAAGCACCAAAAATAAAAACGGTAAACAAAACCTAGCAAGTGAAAATCCCTACCTTGTACTTAGCAACAACTTCGCTAACCTCCTTCACGTCCCCTTTGGTGAAAATCAACCCCACGTTACCCTGCAAGATTCAACGTACATTAAATCAATCGACCAATCACTTGAATGGTTCAAACTCACAAACATTAATGCCAAAACACATTAAGGTTGGCCTAATAACAAAAAAAAAAAACTTAAATAATATACATAAAATCTTACCTTCTAACTTTATTGTTAATACAGAACTATCGATAAAAAAAGTAATGATATATAAAAACTTGTAAAATATTATTTTTGTATGTCCATTTTTTGAATGTTATAGAAATTGTTGCATGTGTATCATTTCATCGGATGGAAAGTCCCAAGAATATTAAGGTACTGACCACTAGAAGGGGAACAAGGTTGAGGTAGATGTTGTTGCCAGTGGCTTCGGAGTGGAGCTTTATAGAGCGCTTCATCATGGTGTTCTTTCCCATGAGCACAATGGAGTCGCCACGTAGACCCTTTCGAATGTTCTGAAGCTGGTTAGATCCCACGTTGTCAGCAGCCACCACCAGAATTTGTGTGTAAGTGTCCAGAAGCCGGCACAGTTTAGCATCGTACGCTACCTTCTTCTGCGCTTTCGTCGGTTTCACCGCCATTGATTAATATGTCTTCTTCTTCTTTTTCTTATACTTTTACTCGGAAAATGGCAACAAAATATAAGCAGAAAAAGGGCCAAGAGGAACCAATTAAGCTAGGGCTCAGTCAAGACCTCCTCTCGGTGAAGAAATTGTTAGAACTGAACTAGAAATGTTTTGGGAATAATAAACACTAGTTAAACTAGGGTTACTAAAATAGCATTACAACCAACACAAAATAAGATAACAGCCACGATTATACTGCTCCTATAATTGTGCTATATTTGACTAAATCAGAAACAAATTAAAATAAACAAACTTGTCCCTATCTACAGTTATTATCACCCTCCCCAAAATATAATATTTATATATGAAGAGTAATAACCGGTTAACATGAAACTATTCCTGATATATAATTCATCATAAAGACATAATTAACTAGATAACCTCAAGTACTTCTTCTGTGATGGGTGCTCCATGTACCTACTAATTAGACTTACGGTGAACATGAGATCAGGACGTGTAGCTGTTAATTAAATACTTAAATACATAAGACTTCATTCCAACCATATGCATACTTTCGTTGACTAATAAATGTGCCATATGCAGTTTGCACCACTTCAGTCTTCAACGCCTAGGAAATTACCTCATCAGTTATATCAAATTCAGTCATCATGTACCTTTTAAATTGCTTTAACAGCATCTCATCATTCCCGCTCATAAAAGGCATATGTATAATCAAAATTTTACCTCCATTCTCAGTAACATTTAAGAAATGTTGGTTAATTGTGTATAAATGTTACTAATTTACTTTAGCAATATATTATTAAATGTTGTGTATAGTCCATGTTACTAAACCTTTAATAACATTTTTACATAATTAGGCAATATTTTTCAAAGGTTAACAAAGTTTTATTTTTGTAACATTTTTATGATGTTGCTAAAATTTTGTTAACTCTATAAAATGATAATTAATTTTAATTTAGATATTACTATCAATCTTTAAGAGAAGATTAAAGACATTCTTAATTTGTTTTAGGGGAAGACATTCTTAGTTAATCACCACTAATTATATATAAAATATCAAAATTTATTTATCTTAAGTATAATTATATGATTATATATATACTCTTTATGAGTCATTCATCTATTCGATGTGAGACTTTAATTATGAGTAACAATCATAAATGAGAGAAATATACTTCTTTTTACTCGATGTGAGACTTTGATTTTAGAAGCAATTATAGTCAAATATTTCGATATAACCTATGTTACATTTTTTTATTCAATATGAGACTTTGATTTTGAGAACAATTAGAAAGAATAATATTGAAATAAAAAATGTTATTATATCTATAGTAACATTTTTCAAAAAAATGTTACAAAATAACCTATTTATTTAATATATAATAACATTTTAACAAATATAAGAAAGAAAATGTTGTTAAAGAATTAAAATCTAATAGTGTGTCTTGATGAGCGATGAAGAAATATGACTCTGATTGTAACATATTATTTTCCCTTTCCTTAAGAAATAAGATTCATATTCTCCGTAATAGTAAATTTATCAGTAAGTTTAACTTACATAGGAGTTTGTTTTATTCTATTTTTTTTTTCTTATAGGTACTTTTCGATAAGTTTAATCAAATATAACTTTAAGTTGAAAGGAGTTCTCACCTAGGGATGACAAAAATATCCGTACCCGCGGGTATCTGCGGGTAAAATCCGCTACGGATAATAAATGAATAGGTTAATTGGGTACCCGTGGATAATGGGGACGAATAATTTTTTACCCGTTTATAAACGGGGCGGGGGCGGGTATGATGATATCCATACCCGCGGGTACCCGTTTAATAATATTTCTTAAATATCCTAATTAACTTTGTACTACATAACCCTAAAACTATACTCTCATCTTTTTTCTTACAAAAGAGAGGTTGATGAAGTTACCAACATGCGTTAAGCATGTTATAAAATTATGTTGGATGTAATTTGATTAATTTTCTAGCTTTGATTGGACCAATAAAATTTATGTATTTTAAGTTGTTTACTTGCGTTTGAAATTATGAAAGATTGAATTATTGTAGCTTTGTGATAAGACTTTAACTTACTTGTGAGATTGATGTATTTTATGTTATTGATTATCTTGTATTTTTATTATTATTTCAACAAAATTAACGTTAAATACAAGTTCAAAATTAACATTGAATTTTTATTTTTAATATTTCAATGACATTAAATATAAACTTAAAATTATTTGTAATATAACTTTTTAAATTTCTTAAAAATTTATAAATATCCATGGATATCCGTGGGTATTCAAGAAATTTATGAATACCCGCTTAATGAATACCCGCGCGAATATGGGGTGAGTATAGGGCCAATTTTTATCTAGCGAGACGAGAGCGAGTTTATTATTACCCGCCCCCATGGGGCCCATTGTCATCCCTATTCTCACCTAAAGATTTATAAAGAAAACCGGTAAGCTTGATAAATTCAGAACATTAAATTCCACAATATGAAGTTCGACCATTGTTGCAGATTGGTCGGCGAATTCACTGTAGGAAACGTCAGAATCTATTCCTGTAATTTTAGAGGAGGCCAAAAGAAAATCTTTCTTTATTGTAATTGTAAAATTGAGAATCTCCATGGTTGAGTAATTTGAGAGAAATAGAGAGAAGAGCTTAGAGCAAAAACTGAGAATATGTGAAAATGATTTTCATTCTAATCGCTAACAAAGGAAGCTACAGTATATATATTACATCATCCAACCGTTGATTTCTAACTAACTTGAACCAATCAATGATTGAGATCAATCAGCTAACTATTAATAGCAAACTAACTAATTAACTTACATTCAGATACTTGCATATCAAGTAACTAACAGCTAATAACTAATACAATTCTAATAGACCCCCTCAAGCTGGAAGGTGTATATTGTAACGACCCACCTTAGGTCATCACATCAATAACCAACCAAAATAAAAGAGCATTTATAATAAAAAAAATAGAGCAAAAGCCAGCTACGCTAGAGTGTAAAAATTGTTTTCATAATAGCAAACATAAGTATATTAGTCATTCTCAGTAAAATCATACAGTCATCCAAAATATATTAACATTAACCATTAACAGAAACACCCTAGGTGCTGGTCAAGCTCTAAGCCTAGCCACTTCTCAAAGCAGCTACCCAGAAGACTCCTTGCTATCCCATGGCCTCACACCTAATCTGCTCCCCCACATAGTGAGATCATCACAGTTCCACCACATGGAAACATAAGGGTTAGCACGTATAAAACCAACCATAGTATAAATATCATTTAACAATTATTTATTCAAGCCAACATGTATTTCCAAGATAGATATAAACCAATATAATGTATACACCTCCATGCCAATGCATACATATTAATTAAAGAAATCCATAACCATAGTATACAATCCATACCATATGTATACATAATCTACATCCAAAGCAAAGTCACACCACCGTATAATCCATGATGTAACCAACACATCCAAACCAAATGTTGGCCTCAACACCTATCCAAACCAAGTGTTGATACGGTGAAACATGTCAGCAACCCATGTGTCACGCCTAACCTCTCATGGAAAGTATACAGTTGGATTACGTCGTCACGTAACCCTGGTGGGGTCACCTCATCCATCGGTATGACTCGACCCAGACCCATACCGGTAGCAAATAGATACTTAGAGGAGTACTTCAGAATTCACCTAACATCTGAAGCGGTTTACTATATAATCCTTGGAAAATTTCCAAATTGGAAATCCTCACAATGGGATTCCGAAATACCATATTTTCTCCAAAGATTATATCCCTGATCTCACCAAGAGACCTCCCATCCATAACCTTACTCCTCTCAGTCCTATTTACTTTTCCAAACCACATACACATACTTCATAATTATATATATAAACATAATCATAACCATGCCAAATTAAATATCCAAAACAACCACCAACTTGAATAAATAACAACTATCAATTTAAATAAATAACAACCTTCATACAAACAAAATAGCATATTAAAAGTTATACTACTCCTATCATGCTCATGTATACTAGATTAAGTCTTATAAGTACTACCCATACTAGATTAATTTTATAAATGCCACCCTTACTTGGATAAACCTGAATTGAAACTCGGGCAGAAACTGAGACTATAGCACAGCTGCCTCCCCAAGGCTCCTTCCGTCTAAAATAGGGGCCGGAGCTAAAACTAGGACAGAACCTCCTCCTCTAGATTTCCCTTGGTCTTCAAAGAGAAGAAGAGGGAAAGAAGAGAGTATGAGAGAAGAGAGGATGAGAATGAGAAGTGTTTCTTGGGATGGTTTGCAATGGAGAAGTGAAGGCCTATTTATAGCCTCCATAACACATTAAAATAATGTAAAATAATGGAGAAAAAGATAGACAAAACTAAGTGGAATGAATTAGTGGAATGAATTATAGAAGTTGGTGGGATGAATTAATGGAGTTGGTGTGAATTAATGGAGTTGGTGCCATGTTCTTTTCCGCACCGACTTTGGCTACTGATTTGGACCTTATAGACAGCCGAATCTGAAAATATTTCCTTCATGAAAGTTGTAGGATTTTCTCTTATCTTTCCATAGCCACCAAGTTTGTATCATTTGAACAACCACCGACCAAGTTATACCCCAAACACCGAGGCTTGCCAATCAGCCCAGCGAGAAACAATTGTATTAATAAAAGTCCAATTTTGACCTTCTAAACGACCGATTTTGCAAATGGCTATTTCTGCAAAAGTTGTGCGTTTTTCTCTTAGATTTCCATTGACACCAATTTTGCATCATTTGGACCATCACAGCCCAAGTTATGCCTCGGACACTGAGACTAGTCAGTCAGCCCAGCGAGAAATGATTCTAAAAAAAAAAAATTTCACAACTATCTAATTAGATCTAACAACACACATATCTTTCTAAGCATAAATGGAGTGTGAATTATCTATAATTGAAGTAAAATATAACCACCAATTTATGACCAAATACCACATAGTAATAATGACAATAATAATAATAATAGTAATAATCATGTTGAAAACTGAGATGTTACATATATTACACATTCCTAGCTTGGAAATATTCAAGTGAAATGGCCCAGACGCAAGAGGCTTCGTAAAAACATCAGCGAGTTGGTGAGCACTCCGCACTGGTAGAAGATGAACAATCCCAGCTTGCACTTTTTCTCGAATTGAGTGACAATCAATCTCGATATGTTTTGTCCGTTCGTGAAAAACGGGATTGGCAGCTATATGAAGAGCAGATTGATTATCACAAAATAGAGAAATAGGTTTGTAATGTTGCAATTTCAGATCAGCAAAGAGATAGGTTAACCACTGAGCTTCATAACCAGCAAGAGATAATGCACGATATTCAGCTTCTGCTGAGGATCGAGATACTGTGCGTTGTCTCTTACTTTTCCAGCAAATCAAAGAGTCACTAATAAAGAAGCAGTAACCTGTAACTGATCTCCTTGTGTCTACACAAGATGCCCAATTAGAGTCACTAAAACCTTGTACCTTGTCAGAAGAAGATGCAGGAAAGAACACATCTTTTCCTGGTTCATTCTTCAAATATTTCAAGACTCGGATTGCAGCATTGTAGTGAGCAACTGTGGGTTTATCCAAGAATTGGCTTAAATGACTTACAGCATAAGATAAGTCTGGTCGTGTATGAGTCAAATACACCAATTTTCCAATCATTCTCCTGTAACCTGTTACATCAGCATAAGCTGGACCAGAAGCACTATGTAACTTGATGGTGCTATCCATAGGTGTAGATACAGGTTTCGTTCCTAGCAATCCTGCACTAGATAACAAATCCAGAGCATATTTTCTTTGACATAGATTAATCCCTTTTGTTGATCTGGCTACCTCCATACCTAGAAAGTACTTTAGTATACCAAGATCTTTTATACTGAATTTTTCATCCAATACTTGCTTCAATCGACTAATTTCTGTCAAAGATGTGCCTGCTAGTACTAAATCATCTACATAGACAAGTATAACAGTGAAGTCCTGGCCAGATGATTTAGTGAACAAAGAATGATCAGCTTGTGATTGATAATAACCGCAGGATAGCAAAACAGCAGTGAGTTTGGCATTCCATTGCCTACTTGCTTGTTTTAGACCATATAGGGATTTTTCAAGTTTGCAAACAACATTAGGTGCTACTGCCAAACCAGGATGAGGTTCCATATAAACCTCTTCATATAAGTCACCATGAAGGAATGCTGTATTTACATCCAGTTGATGTAAATGCCAATTGAACTTAGATGCCAAAGCAAGAAGAACTCTAACTGTTGTCATTTTCACCACGGGGCTAAATGTCTCAAGATAATCGATTCCAACAGTTTGAGTATAACCCTTTGCAACTAATCTTGCTTTGTATCTTTCTATAGTCCCATCAGCATTGTGTTTTACCTTGAAAACCCACTTGCAACCTATGGCTTTTTTATTTTCAGGAAGAACCACGAGTCTCCAAGTCTTAGTCTTCTCAAGTGCCAACAATTCAGCTTGTATGGCTTTTCTCCAACACTCATCAACCACAGCCTCAGCATAGGTTCGTGGCTCAGAATTAGTGGAAATGGCTAAGGTGTAGTTTTTATGAGTAGAAGACAGTTTATCATAGCTAAGAAATTGAGACAAAGGATACCTGACATTAGAGTTGATTGATGCAGTTATAGCTCCTTTTAAGGCAAGATTGCAATGATAATCTTTGAGGTAGGATGGAGGTTGATGGTTCCTCTCTGATCTCCTCAAAACAGGTTGGTTCTGATTTGGAATATTCTGGTGAGGAACAGGTGATTGTGGAGGAGAATCAGGAATATCATTTATGTTTGGAATTGGTGATTGATTGAGTAAATGATCTTGAGTGGCAGGAACAGGATTGATATTAGGTTCAGGGTAGTCTAAAAATTGGTTAAGATCACTGAAGGATGTTATTGGTAAGGTTTGGCTAGACATGTCAGTATGAATGTCATTATTACATGACAGTGACTCCTTTGAAAAAGGAAAAACATCCTCATAGAAAATGACATTTCTAGAGATAAAGGTTTCTTTACTTTTGAGATCAAACATCACATAACCTTTAATCCCTGACTTAAAACCAAGAAATATACACTTCCTTGCTCTAGGATCTAGCTTTTTTCTCTGAGTAGTGAGTGTAGAAGCAAAACACAGACAACCGAACACCTTTAAGTCAATAACGTTGGGCTGCTGTTTAAAGAGCATTTCTTAAGGTGTTTTGTTATTTAGAAATGAAGAGGGTTGTCTGTTAATCAAAAAAACTGAGTGAGACACAGCATAGTTCCAGAAACATTTGGGTAAAGAAGATTGGAACATTAAGGCTCTAGCTATCCCTAGAATATGCTGGTGTTTCCTCTCAACAATTCCATTTTGTTGAGGAGTCTCAACACAAGATACTTGGTGAATAATCCCTTTTGATTGAAAAAATTCAGTCATATTGAATTCGGGACCATTATCCGATCTTATGCACTTGATTCTTATATCAATCTGGTTCTCAACCATGACAACAAAAGATTCTAGTAGTTTAGGGACTTCGGATTTTTGTTTCATGAGAAAAAGCCAAGTATGACGTGTGTGATTATCAACTATAGTTAGGAAATATTTATGACCAAAAGTAGAAGGGACAGAAATAGGACCCCAAATATCCACATTTATTATATCAAAAGGTCTATTACAGTGAGAATCACTAGAAGGAAAAACAAGTCTTTTTTGTTTTGCATAATGACAGATATCACAAGGGCTATTATTACTATGCTTGGTACATGTAATAAAAGGAAAGGTTTTACTAAGAACTAAGAGTTTATCATGGGCAGGGTATCCAAATCTTCTGTGCCAGATATCAGTATGATTGACCGAATTGATGTGATGAATGGCTGCAGTTGAAAGATCAGGAGGTTTGATTGGTTTGAATTCTGTTTTTAGTAAATTTGTGGTTAATCCTCTAGACATCATTGCATATAAGCCCCCTCTGAGCTCAGCTGCACCAATCATCTTCAATGTATGGATATCCTGTATGTGACAATTAGAAGCAGAAAAAATACATTTACAGAATAGGCTATTAGTTAGACGAGATATTGAAATCAAATTAAAGGTAAAACTAGGCAAATATAGAACATTAGTCAAATAAAATTGGTTTGAAAACATCACAGTCCCTGCAATCTTTGTAATTGTGATGCTGCTATCAGGTAACTTGACAGAAACTGATGGAATTTGTTTATAAGATTGGAATTCAGACAAGGAGAAACACACATGATCTGTGGCTCCTATGTCTAGAATCCAGAAATGAGACTGGTTAAGCTGTTTACCTGATGCTGAATTGGTTTGGGTAGTGTTTAAGGTAGTAATTTGGTTTGTAGAATGCTGAGACTGTGATATTGAAGTTTGTTTGAGTAAAACCAATAAAGCTTTGTGTTGATCAGGTGTGAAGGTAAGACCAGAATTCTCTTGATTATCCTTTTCAGATTGAAGTTCATCAATTTCATCTTCAAACTGTTCCTCATTAGAACCAACCAAATTATTGGCTGCAGCAGTGTCATTGTTCTTGAAATAATGTGCAGGAAAACCATGTTTCCTATAGCAAATATCCTCTGTGTGTCCAGTTCGGTTGCAAAAAGTGCAAACCTTAGTGTTTTGACCTTTTCCAGTGTATTGTCCTCTACCTCTACCAGATGTAGAATTGGCTGTGTTACTCTTGTAACCTCTTCCCCTAGATCTTCCTCTACCAACAGCATTCACAGAAGCAGTGGCTAAAGTCTTAACTGAATCATCATTCAATAAGTTCATTTGTCTCTCCTGTTGGCTTACCATAGAATACACTTTACTTATATCTAGAAAAGGTTCCATCAACATAATTTGGGATCTAACTGCTGCATATTGTTCATTCAGTCCTTTTAAGAATCTAATAGCATAGATTTTGTCTCTATTTGACAGAATAGTTGGCACAAGTATGCAGTTACACTTAATTTGACATTGACAACTAGGAATAGGCATAAAATCATCTAACTCCTGCCATAAACCTTTCAAATAAGTGTAATAAGCACTGATCGACAAATCTCCTTGTTTAGCAGCCAACATTTCTTCATGCAAATCGCAAATTCTAAACATATCTCCTTGATAAAATCGATGTTTAAGATCTTTCCATACCTCTAATGCAGTTGAAAACCACATCACACTCTGAACAATTGTTGGAGAAATCGAGTTATTGATCCACGATCGAACCATGATATTGCATCTACTCCATGCCGCAAACGTATTGTCATCAACATTCGGTTTTGGTAGTAATCCATTCACGAACATGTGTTTATTCTTGGATTCCAACGCCATAATCATCGCCTGTGACCACGAATGATAGTTACTGCCATTTTCATTCAACAGAGGAGTAACCAAGCTAGCACTTGGATTTTCACTAGGATGCATGAAAAAAGGACTTGTCGGATCATTGAGGTAATTCACCACCACATTAGCATTCGCCATTGATGAGAAGTAAGTTCAATCACTTCGATAACAGAAATAACAGAAAACTGAGAATTGTTGAAACAGTTCCCGCCAAAATTGAAAAAGAAATTTGCAAGTTCAATCGCAAGAATTCGATGTCTCCTTTGCTAAATCAAACTTCAATCAGAAAAAGAAAACCGAAGAATGAATCGATCGCAAGAAATCGATGTCTCCTTTGCAAGATTCGAATAAACGGAAAATTCGATCAAAAAAGATCGAAAGTAACAGATTGTGAAATAATCTGTGTTGAATATAAGAAGAGAATGGAGGATCAGAGATTTCGCAGCGGTAATCAGAAACTTCTTCAAAAGGAGCTCTGATACCATGTAAAAATTGAGAATCTCCATGGTTGAGTAATTTGAGAGAAATAGAGAGAAGAGCTTAGAGCAAAAACTGAGAATATGTGAAAATGATTTTCATTCTAATCGCTAACAAAGGAAGCTACAATATATATATTACATCATCCAACCGTTGATTTCTAACTAACTTGAACCAATCAATAATTGAGATCAATCAGCTAACTATTAATAGCAAACTAACTAATTAACTTACATTCGGATACTTGCATATCAAGTAACTAACATCTAATAACTAATACAATTCTAATAGTAATATTATTAATTTATTCTATTTGAAAAACCACTTTATTTTATTGGGCTAAAACAAAATCTTTGTTTTCTTAACTTAATGTTAGGAAGACCACCATCAATTGATGCTTCTAAATTTCGCTATTCCAATCAAGCGTTAGAATATAAATATTAATATATAAATGAAAAAAATGATTAAGATCCTGCAAAAATGATAAGAAGAGGGAAATAGAAAAAAATGTTAAATAGTCACATATATATATATATATATATATATTTATTGAATGATAAAAATACATAACTTTCATATTTAAAAAAGAAAAGAAAAAACTTATTGCATGCCTTGATATTGAAGACAATTATTCAAGGAACTGTTATACAATTAAGCCGTGGTGCCTCATCAATGACGTACTAAAGTTTTGTAATTTTAAAGTGTTTATTGGTTGGTATATGGATAAATCATGATTTAAAAAGGTTGGATATATTAATTAAAAATTTAATGGTTAGATATATTAAACATTATCTAGGAGTATATTTTTAAAGTTATTTTTAAATTTACATTTTTGTCCTTCAATCAAAATTTTCGATGTCTCTATTTATATTGTTTGTAGATCATAAACATTGTCATGACGATGATGTGGTGGCGACGAGAGATGTAATACAATTTCAAATTTTGTATCTTAAAATTTTAGCATAAGTGAATAAAGATTCATCTCTTGTATTTTATCATTAGTTCATTATTTAAAAAAACTTTACATACGGAATATGAAAGATAATTTAGTGACCAGATCCATCCTTTCCCAATTGAATCTTTATTATTGGTGTATTGTTTGGAAATAAAGTAGAAGAAAATTAAAATGAAAAAAACTTGTTTCAATTTCATCTTATCCCCATCAAAAGTTTGAAATAAAACATTTGATCAAAGGCATATTATTAAGTGATATTCTTAAATTCCTAACTATCTTTATCAAATAACACCATGTGATTAAAAGTATTAACGTTGAAAAACACTCAAAAAGAAGTCCAACAAGGACAATCATAGCTACATGAGGGAAGGGTGGAAGGAGGTGTTGAACTCGACAACAAAAAAAGAGGAGTGGTGGGTGAGGCCCAGGTAGCCAAAGGCGGAGATGATGACAAGAGAAGGGGAGGGAGATATTTTTTAATGAATGATATTTTTGTTATTATAATTTTCATCTCTCATACAAATATAAATTAAAACATATATATATATATATTTTTATATCATCAATTTTTTTTTAATATATTCTGTATAATCAAAATTCGAAAACATAATGCCTCACCCATGAGGGTGCTTTTCACGTTGCTTCATGGTAGAACAACTCATTATTCAAACAAACAAGGAACACACAATGTTTAAAAATGAACACATGTCTATTAACTCTTTCTTAATACAATTCGTCTTGTATAGGAAAGAAATACTAGTGATCACTTGCAGCTCGGAAGTGGTGATCCACACAAACACTTATTATGAATGTAAGAGTACACATCATGATCATGGCTATTCCCATTGTCACCCTTTGGAATCTCACCACACAACTTATTGTAGCTCACGTTCAGCATAAACACATTTTCTATCCCAACAGGGAGGTTACCATATATCTGATTGTGACTCACATCCAATGCTAATGATGTTGTTACCTTAGGCAATTCCACTTTTCCAAAATCAAATTCAAACTTGTTCCACGAAATGTCTATTCCTGCCGTCACTTTGGTGGGCCCAAAAAGCATGGATGCATCACCTTCAAACTTGTTATGTGACAAAGAAATAGATGAAAAATTCAACCTTCCCAAGGACATTGGGATTCTCCCCGATAGTTTGTTGTGAGAGAGGTACAAATTTGGGTTGTTATAGTTCTTATCATTGAAGAACCCATATGAGTAAGGGATTGGGCCTGTAAGCTTGTTATAGCCCAAAAAGATTCCTGTGAGATTAGGCAATTGGTAGAGAGAGGAGGGGAGTGGCCCAGAGAGGTTGTTAAAGGTGAGATCCAGATTAATGAGGCTTTTGAGTTGGGCCAGGAAGTTAGGTATTGGGCCTGAAATGTTGGTTGCACTAATGGTGAGGTACTTGAGATGGGTCAGCTTGGATATGGGCCGAGGAATTGGGCCTGTGAGGTTTGGTAAATGGAAGAGGAAAAGGGTTTCCAAGTAAGGTAGGCTACCAATTGAGGGTGGAATTTGAGAGGCAAGGTGGTTGTTGTATGAGAGCTTTAAAGATTCAATACGGTTTGTATTGTGGTTGCATTGGGTACCGTGCCACTTGTCATGGCAACAATCAGTGTTTGGTTTCCATGAAGAGAGAAGGGTTGGGTTGTTGAATTCTTTCTTGATTTGGAGAAGGACCCTTTTGTCTTCTGGATTGCAATACCTTTTAGAAAGGGAAGGTATAGTGTAAGAGAGAAATATGAAGAGGATAAACAACTTTGTTGTCATTGGCTTTGTTTTTTGGGTGTGGATTTGGAGTTTGAGGTGATATAAAAATGAATGGGCCGGAGGGTAGGTTTTATATAGCTAGTAGCATAGGAACACAAGGTTAAGGTGGAAAGATATTGCAAGTTGTATTCCATGCAATTGATGGAATTGTTCTCTAAACCACGTGAGCTCATTGTTATATATGTAACAAGTATTTCATATTACCATGGCCTTGGCATCTTTAATCATTAGCAAGAATTGTATGGGAGGGGTCTAACTCAAACTGGATGATGATATACAATAAATTTGTGTGTTCTATGGGCCATATAAAGTTGAAATCTATGACTTTGTGTTATATGTTTAGCTAGCAAAGTTTCATTTAACATTGAGGACCATCGTTTCGTGCCTAACCTTTATATATTTTATACATCAAAGAAATAATAGAATATGAGAATTTGTGATTTTTAATTAATGTCTCGAAACATTTATCTTGACCTTCTCAACCACATAAGCATGTGATCCTATATTATTTTTTAATATGTAGAAATTAGATAATAGGATTCAAATTTAAGGTTATGTGTATGCTGTTCCAATCTTTTACTACTATAATCCTACAATATATTAAGAAGTGTTAATACAATATTCTTTGACATATTTTTTTTAATATATATTTTATTGGATAAAATTTATTAAAAATTATAAAATTAGGAGAGAAAGAATGAGTCATTAAATAGAATACATGATCACTAAATTTTATATTTTTCAATAATTGAGAATTTATTTAAAAAGTGTGCTGGATGGTATGTTACTATCATTTCTCATAGTATATTAAATAGAACAAAACTTATTATAGTTTTATAAATGGAGTTATTATTCTCTTAGAATTGAAAATTTATCTTTATAATATGAGGAAAGTTATAATAACACTGATGTGACTTTTACTAAGTATTACACTACTTAATAATTTTATATTAAATGTGAATTTTGTAAATTCAACTATTGGATTGAAAGTTCTTTACTCTTATATCATATATACAAAATTTGATATTAATCCAAGATGATTTGATACTTAATTCTTATAAAAAAAAATTGACGTAATATATTCATTTCAAAATATACTAAAATATAAATACTTTGATTACTTTTAAGTTGTTCAATTTTAACAAAATTTGTATACACATATAAAGTGATATAAACTTTCAATCTAACGGTTAAATTTATAAAATTCATAATTAATATAAAGTTATTGATAATACTTAATAAAAGTTACACCAATATTATTATAATCAAATTAATATTTATTAAAATATATTACCAAAATAAAACTCTCATTTTAGAAAATAACGCACCTATGAAACTTTACCTAAAATTTCTCATTACAAACAATTTCCCACAACCGAATTTTGTGGCTGACACTGAAATAAATAAAAAAGCTCAAAATTAGGTGGGGATCAAGTAATTAACTTCATATGGACGAGCGTAGAAATTTTTACTTAAATAATATTTTGTTTAAAAAAATTACAAAAGTATCAACTGTGCAGGTTTATTTATCAATGTAGAACTATTTACTGTTCTGCTTCAAAATCTTATTTTTTTTTTGTTTTTTCAACTCAGAATTCGATTCCCGGGAACCGAATTCTGAGTTACTTAATTTTTTTTTTCGTGTTTCTGGCCCATTTTTGGCAAATTTTGGAAGTGGAACGGCCCGTTCCGGAAGCAGAACGGGCCGTTCTGCTTAAAGACACAGAGGCCTTTTTTAAATTAAAATGGGACCAGAACGGCCCGTTCCAGAGGCAAAATTTTAACATGTTTTTGGAATTTGGAACGACAATGGAACGGCCCGTTCCGGATGACGTTTTCAGGAAGTAAACCTTGGTTTGGAACGGGCCGTTCTGGTTTTGGAACGGCCCGTTCTGAGCAAACAGTAAAAAAAGATTAAATTTTTTATTTTTTATTTTAAAAAAAATAATAATAAAGTTAACAAAAATTATAATAATATCGATTAATCAGGATTCAATTTGATAGTGAAATGTGATAATTTGACCCTTAATTTTTTAAATTTAATTTATAACAAAATATATTATTTTAATAAAATTGATTGAATAGTTAAAATTTTATCCGATAATTATATTGTTGGAGAGAATATATTCCCTATAGTTCAGGGATAATTGTACGTTTTAAGCGCAAGATATTATCTTAAGTGATTATTTAAATATATTATTTTAATAAAATTGATTGAATAGTTAAAATTTTATCCGATAATTATATTGTCAGAGAGAATATATTCCCTATAGTTCAGGGATAATTGTACGTTTTAAACGCAAGATATTATCTTAAGTGATTGTTTAAATATATTATTTTAATAAAATTGATTGAATAGTTAAAATTTTATCTGATAATTATAGTCGGAGAGAATATATTCCCTATAGTTTAGGAATAATTGTACGTTTTAAACGCAAGATATTATCTTAAGTGATTGTCTAAATATATTATTTTAATAAAATTGATTGAATAGTTAAAATTTTATCCGATAATTATAGTCGGAGAGAATATATTCCTTATAGTTGAGGGATAATTGTACGTTTTAAACGCAAGATATTATCTTAAGTGATTGTCTAAATATATTATTTTAATAAAATTGATTGAATAATTAAAATTTTATCCGATAATTATAGTAGGAGAGAATATATTCCCTATAGTTCAGGGATAATTGTACGTTTTAAACGCAAGATATTATCTTAAGTGATTGTCTAAATATATTATTTTAATAAAATTGATTGAATAGTTAAAATTTTATCCGATAATTATAGTCGGAGAGAATATATTCCCTATAGTTCAGAGATAATTGTACGTTTTAAACGCCAGATATTATGTTAAGTGATTGTCTAAATATATTATTTATAGCTGATATTAAATGTTTCTTAACTTCTAAACATTAATATTAAATATTATTTCATGAATCTTGATTAATTGATATTATTATAATTTTTATGTTAATTTTATTATTTTTATTTTTTAAAAAAAATAAAAAATTTAATCTTTTTTTTACTGTTTGCCCAGAAAGGGCCGTTCCAAAACCAGAACGGCCCGTTCCAAACCAAGGCCTACTTCCTGAAAACGTCCTCCGGAACCGGCCGTTTCATGGTCGTTCCAGATTCAAAAACATGTTAGAATTTTCTCTGGAACGGGCCGTTCTGGGCTCGTTTTAATTTAAAAAAAGGCCTCTGTGTCTTTAAGCAGAACGTCCCGTTCTGCTTACAGAACGGGCCGTTCCACTTCCAAAATTTGTCCAAAATAGGCCGGAAACACGAAAAAAAAAAAAATTAAAATAACTCAGAATTCGATTCCCCGGGAACCGAATTCTGAGTTGAAAAAACAAAAAAAAATAAGATTTTTAAGCTCAAAATTTGGTTTCCCAGGAACCGAATTCTGAGTATGAACAGTAAACAGTTCTACATTGGTAAATAAACCTGCACAGTTGATATTTTTGTAATTTTTTTTAAAAAAAATATTATTTAAGTAAAAATTTCACTAGCGTATAGACCCAATGACCCATCAGTACTTTTAAAACTTTAATAAATTATATTTTAATGCCTTACCGTAACGTAATTCAATATGCAAATCGAATATAAAACATTTTTAAAAAAATAAATGGTACTAGCTACCACTAATATGTGTTATGATAATCCTATTTTCTTCTATAAAAATCATTAACTGGTTAATTTTCCCCGACTTTAGCATTTAAGGAATTCACATTTATTTTAATCCTAACTATAATATCAGAAAATTTTAGAGACTCAAGGACAAAATGAGAAATCATTTCATAGTTTATCAAATGTGAAAAATAAATTTGCATAAAAAATCACTATACAAAAATTTTGATATACATTTTGAGATGCATATTTTAGATAATCATATTATTAATATGAAATATTTATCAATTTTTTTATAACTAATTTCTATAAAAACAATTGATTATTTTGTTAGAATCTTTTATTAATTAATTTGTTTCGTTGAATATCTTATAATGACAAAAAAAAAATTTGGTGTAGTAATAGGAACTTAAACGAGAAGAAAAAAATTAAACATATTTAGTAAAATCTATTACAATATCTAATTTTCCCCGAGTTTAGTATTTAAGGAAAATGATAAATTTATTATAAGAAAATTGTCACATAGTAACACACATTCTATAGTTACACAATATGTGTTATTAAAAATTACTTTTACTCACAATAAATATAATATATGTTGGTATATTGTTAAAAATTAAAGTATAGGTATAGACTATAGTGACACATAAAATATGTTGTTAAATCTCATTCAAAATCAACACTAAAATTGTATGTAGCTATATATCAAATAGGTATATACCTACATATATTATACTTATAGTGACATTTTTTGTATGTCACTATATGTAACATTTTTTGTAGTGATTAAACATCTTTCACATTTATTTTAATCCTAACTATAATATCATATATAGATAATTTTAGAGACTCTAATTTCTCTAAAGGACAAAATGAGAAATAATTTCATAATTTATCAAATGTTAAAAACAAATTTGCATAAAAAAGCACTATATAAATTTTGATATGCACTTTGAGATGCATATTTTAAATAATTATTGAGATATTTTCCATCTTTTTTTTATAGTGACAAAAAAATGGTATAGGAACAGGAACTCAAATGAGAAGAAAAAAATTAAACGTATTTAACAAAAGCTATTACAATATTTGTACGGGAAAGGCCTTTCGGCCGTACCCCTCATCGGCATACAAGCACCAAGACTTGTTCAACATCCTCGATAGCCAAAGTGCGCATGTAGATGATAATAGACTTTGTTCGGCATTGGCCGTTGAAGCCCATTTGGCACCCTCGGCAGGCTAAACCCATTCAACACCTTCGATAGCCTAAACTCATTTGGCATTCTCGACAGCCTAAACAAATTTGGCACCCTCGATAGCCTAAATCCATTTGCCACCCTCGACAGCCTAAACCCATTTGACACCCTTGACAGCTGAAGCCCATTTGGCACCCTCGGCAGCCTAAACTCATTCAGCACCCTTAGCAGCCTAAACCCATTCGATACCCCTCGACAGTCAAGTGTCAATAAAACCCCTTAAACGAATGTTAATCATCTTTAATTAGCAATCAATGGTTAACTATGGCCATAAAGTTAATTACCAAGCACATTATCTAATTTGGTAACTCTAGCACAGGGCCCATTGAAAATCGGACCTCAGTATAAATAGTTCATATCTCAAGATAAAGTTATTGTTCATTTATTACTATCAATATTCTTGTTTGTCTTGACTTGAGTGTCAGAGTGTCTTTTACAGGTACTTCTCCCATCGAAATATTTGTTCAGAATTCTCGTTCGACCTTCAGATTATATGAAGATTACTAGTGTGCCCTCAGACATGTAAAATATCAATTTGTGTAGACATTTGAATGATTCTAGTTTATTTACAAACTTGTCTAAACATAACCTGAGGTTGAAAAACCTTTTGTACATAAATACAACCCATGAAGAAATTCCAGAAGCCGTGCAAGAACATTCACTTACGACCATTTCACAAGCTTTAAAAAAGTGGTATTTTCTAAAAATAACTCAAACTCTTGTCCTTTAAAGAGCATCAAGAGCCCCAGTTGTACCTCAGACCTGCAAGTAAATATAATAAACATATTTGTTTCATCAGCACACCTCTAATTATTAAATGTTTCATAAAATTGTGCAATCGTTAATATATTATAAAATTCTATGAGGTGTTTCTCTTCGTATATGATCAAAAGGACTACAAAATTCTTTGAGATGCCCTGCTTATTAAATGTTTCATAAATCATATGCAATCCTTATTAAAAAAAATTAATATAGTAACACACATTTTATAATAATATATTATTTGTTATTAAAAATTATTATTACTTACACTATAAATATAATATACATTCATATATTATTTACAAATAATAAACATGGAACACATGATCGAAACTTAATTTGTCTCTAATTGAAAGAAAAAGCAATTGATACGTCAAATCAAACAATTGAAACATAATTGTGAGTTGTCTTTGAAGAATTATGGATATAATTTATCTTTTGCTGATATAGTTTGTTAGAAGGATATTGTCCCTTATTGTTATAGTTTGTTAACTTTTTTTGAGGGGTTATAGTTTGTTAACTTAGAAAGATAATATCTACTAATGATAATATCTTATATTTTAAGTTTGATTCTGCAAGTTTGTTGCGTAATAAATAAGATAGGAACATATGACAGTTTGAATTTCATCTCTATATATACATGTAAAATGTATATGGAATTTAAATAAATAAATAAATGAATAAGAATTCAGTATTTCACAGTCTTCTAATGTGAGATCAAGCAAAACGAATCACAACAATCTTCAGATCATAAGGACAATATTGAACAGTATATATATGCAAGATTTTATTAAAGTTCGTAGTGTGAACAATTTTTACTTGGAAAATATTGATGAATTAGTTAAATTAGTTTATTCCTTTACTTGTGATCAATATCAATGAAACTAATAAAAACTATATATTTCTGATAAACCTTTGACCCATGACAATGTAACATGATTGTTGAGGTATTATTTGACTGAACATGGGGTTGTAAATGTCATCCGATCCACACTTGCATGGATAAAAAATAAAAATTTTCAAAATTGACTTATAGAATGGGTTAAAATATTATAATTTTTAACATTTTTCAAGTGACTTTAATCGTCTTTATTAATGTATAAAATTACTATATAATCCCAGCAATTCTCGGGTCAAACTTTGTTTATGAGGCAATTTTTTCTTGAAGAGTTTCATCTATAATTACTAGCATGTAGGACGTAGTTTTTAAACAATAAATTATATAAGCTGCCTTATATTTTATTGTTAAAGATTTTCCCAATCGTCAATATATGAATCCATAATTGAAGATTTTTTAACATAATTTTACGAGACATGAACCTAAGCTTCGTGTTACATCTTGTTGAATGAAGATTACTAAAAAAATCTTTTTGTACCCAAATACACGTACGATGTATATTAGTCAAAACCTATGAAGCAAACCCTAAAACCATGGAAGACCATTCATTTAGGTTTGTTTCCTTCCACAAGCTAAAAATAATGGTATTTTTTCTAAAATAACTCAAACTCTAGTCTTTTAAATCCCATGAAGAGCCTCCATTGTACCTCAGACCTGCAAGCAAAGAGAATAAACACAATTGTTTCCTCAACACACTCGCAGGTCTCCATAACAAGTCACGTTTTATTCATCATGGACATGAAGAAGGTCACTTGCGTTGTTCTCATCGCTGCCGCCTCCATGAGCGCTGCAGTGGCTGCCACTGAGGTTCCTGCCCCTGCCCCTGGCCCAAGCAGTGGAGCTTCTGCTTCATTGCCCCTTGTTGGCTCCTTGCTTGGTGCCTCTGTGTTGTCCTTCTTTGCCTTGTTCCACTAAGACTAGCTGACACGACAAGAGGCATATAAAAGAAACATTAAAGTGAGAAATGTAAGCAAGAATTGTAATAGAAGACAAGCATGGATAACAAGCTTTTGTAATCAAATATTCATGTTGACATAACTCGAAGATTTGAAAGAGAATGTTATGCTAATGAGTCAATTTCTCAACTTTTCACTTTAGAGTAATATACGATGATAGGTTGATAAGTTATTTTATAAATTATTGCGATTGATATGGTGATAAGATGGCCAAAATAAAACTTAAAATAAAGAAAAAAAATGAGTCACTACAATTTTTTTTATATATTATTATTATGAAAAATATTTGGAAAACTATAAAAATCCTCGATAAGAAGTTGGATACGAGACTTCATTACATGTAGAAAATATATTAACAATCCATGATATCCATTATAAAAATTGTTACCTTTAGCCTAATGTGTAAAAATATTAATTGTCTCACTCTCTCTATTGTAAAATTACTAAATCCTTGTTCTTAAATTTTATTTATTTGCACACGCCTTTCAAATTTTGAGAGAAGTTAAAAAATGTTTTTTTTATTTAAATTTTGACAACGTTGATCTCGAATGTGATTGGATAAGCTGATGACTAATAATCAACTGACATTGAGTCCTTTTAAGCAATTTACTTGAGGATGGAATTTTGTTCCTCAATATAGGTAAGGAGCTTTGTGAAAATTGACCGAATCACTGTTAACTAAGCCAAAGTCTTTAAGAGTTTTGGGACTCTTGCAATTTTGCTCAACGAAATTAATTGGTTAAGCAAATTTTATCCATTGTGTGTTTGTTCGAGGAATTTGCTAGTGAGGAGGTCTTTCTAGGCGAATCTCAATCCCCTATGATGGAGTTCGCTAAGTGAAATAGTGTCGCTCAACGAATCTCTATTACAAAAATATTGAGTTGTTTTTCTTATAAAGGTGCTTCAACCTTGAGAATAATTAAAAAATATTTAGTAAGAGCTAATAAAGTGACTAGTTTAAAGAGTAAACCATGAATAATAAACTTGAATATCAAGAGCAAGAGCTATATGTGAATGTGATATTGCGTTAAAATCTAGAATTTTCCTAATCATGTGCCATTTGTGTGTTGTGTTGTATGATAGAGTCCATTTATCTTTCGTTTAGAGGTATTAGTTTGCAAATCTAGTTAGGAGAATTTTCATGATCTTCTATCTTGATATTGGAGATTTTAATTAGTATACTAGAAAATATCTTATCAACATGTGTGATAAAGGATAACCATGCACAACTATGAAATTTGATTGGTCTTGATTGATAAAAGTTTTGTAATGTGAAACTTTGTATCCAAATGTTAATAATTTAATATGAATTTTTGTATTTTGTAAGATTAATTACAATAATCTCTTTTGGGTAAAAAATTGTCAAAAAAAGAGTGATAAAAACTAAATTTGTAAGAAAAATTAATACAATAAAGAAAGATATTTAAAAAGTGGTAAATGATTGAAAATACAAATTTTAATTGATTTGGTTAAGGGTCTATTTTACCTTTAAAATATTTTATTTATAATGCTTTCATGAAACTTCGTATATCATGTGTATTTTTTTTAAAAATAATTACCCATTTCCCCACATTTTTTTAGCAAATATGGGCACGACGACGACGACAAATAAAAAATTACCCACTTTATAATGCTCTCTATTAACTTCAATAAAAAAATTTAACTTATTCAAATAAATAATAACTTAAGTATTGAATACGGTTTATATATTTATGTAATTTCAAAAAAGTATGAATAAATTTCTATGACTTGCAAATTACCATTTTAAAAGAAATAACATTTAATGCTTTACAATTTAAATAAATAAAAGTAAAAGTATTTTTTGAATGGAAAAACGTGTATAGGAAATCTAAAATTTAAGGGACCACTTAAAAGAAACAAAATATAAGGGGGTTATCCAGTAACCCTACCTTCTCAATAATATATTTATTACTTCTAATAAAAGAAGGTCTTCACTAGACACACTTCATCTTCTCATTACAAGATTTCCCGCTAATTAAATAACATCAAATCCAATAAACACCTCTTTTGTTATGAGAGAACATAATGCATCTGTATGTTTACATTTTTTTTTTTTAAAAAGTGATTCTAAAGAAGTGATTTATTTTTAAGTGATTCTTATATAAGTATAAACTGATGTGTTTGTTTGCAATCATAAAAAGTACTTTTTTTAAAAATGAAAAGTGATTTTTAACTTGCTTGGCAAATTAAATAAAATAATTAGTGTTATATTTGTATCAGTATCAATTTTGGTACATCAATTTATCAGTTTAATGATCCTCTCTCAGTCGAATTGCTTTAATTAGAATAAATATTGGGCTACTAATTGTATGGTAACCAAATATATCAACTATGAGCAAATATCCATTTCAAGCATCCAACCCCATTACCCATTATGACTCTATGAGAGGAAATTCCATTTCCAGAGAGGTTAGGCAATCATCCATATTTATTAGATCATTTATATTTATTAGAGAGACTAGAATTATAGTTAGTGGAGGTTAGACAATCATAATATCATATATCTATGACAAACCAGATACAGAGAGATGAGCAGATTTGTGTGCAGCTAAGAAAATACATGAGTAGAGATAATCCACTAATTTGAAGCGAATCAAAGAGACGGGACGAGACTGGGAATGAAGAGGAAAAGGGTTTGAATGTGTGAGCAGCAAGAGACGTGCTCAAGAGACTGGACAAGACTGAGAAAAAGAAAAAAATGCCTGTAATTTATAATTTTAGTTGGTCTATTCTTGCCCCTTTCTCTTTTTTCCTTTTTCATTTTTTTTGTGTTATGTTTTAGATTTTTAATGTTTATTCTCCACTTAGGCTTACGATTTTGGATACCTTAATTTCGATTTAGGGTTACAGACTTACAGTTCATTAAAAGTAATATAATAAAAGTTGGATATTCGATGTTCATTATATGTAAGAAATATATTAAAGTCCTCCATATCCATTATAAAATCTATTACGTACCTTAACCTAGTGAATATAATTATTAGTTGTATCTCTCTCACTTATAAAACCACTAAAACCTACTTGTTCTTAAAATTTATTTATTTGATATTACACATGCATGTTAATTTTTGAAATGTGATAAAAAGATGTATTTTATTTTTTTGAATACATCTTTTTATCTTTCAAATTCGATTGAGGATTTTAACATCACTTTATAAGGGATTTTCTCAATTACAGTTGAATGATGATTTATAGAAGAATACTTTTTTGTATCCAAATACAACACGTGCGATGTATACTAGCCAAAACCTATGAAGCAAACCCTGAAACAATGCAAGACCATTCATTTAGGTTTGTTTCCTTCCACAAGCTAAAAATAATGGTATTTTTTCTAAAATAACTCAAACTCTAGTCTTTTAAATCCCATGAAGAGCCTCCATTGTACCTCAGACCTGCAAGCAAAGAGAATAAACACAATTGTTTCCTCAACACACTCGTAGGTCTCCATAACAAGTCACGTTTTATTCATCATGGACATGAAGAAGGTCACTTGCGTTGTTCTCATCGCTGCCGCCTCCATGAGCGCTGCAGTGGCTGCCACTGAGGTTCCTGCCCCTGCCCCTGGCCCAAGCAGTGGAGCTTCTGCTTCATTGCCCCTTGTTGGCTCCTTGCTTGGTGCCTCCGTTTTCTCTTTCTTTGCCTTGTTCCACTAAGCATGATCATGACAAGAGACTGAGAAATAGAAGGTAAAGATGGATGATCTGGTTTTGTAATCAAATACTCATGTTGACATAACTTGATGATTTGAAAGAGAATGTTGATGCCAATGTGTTGATATTTCAACTTTCCACTTTAGAGTACCATGATATATTGATATAAGTTACATTATAAAGAAAAAAATGAGTTTTTGCATGTATAACACGTATAAGAACAAAATCATATTAATATTGATGTTTTTACTTGTATAATGGCTACATATTACTAATTGATTGTTCGGTTGGAAATTTCGCCGTCGTCGTTATTGTTTTTGGAATGATGAAATTTTATTTACAAAGAAAGCTTCGAAATCGTTCATATTATAATTGATCCCTTACCCTCTTTATGTAATTCCTTTACGACTTTTTAATTTTGAAAATCTTTTATCTTTAATGAATATTCACGTAGGTAAAATAGAGGTGTTGAACTTAAACAACCTTCTCTGCTCAAGATTATAGATCAGTAACTAAAAAATCAAATCGAATACCAAAGTAGCTACGATTTACCATGCAGAGTGTTGGTTAATTCGCTTTCAGCATTTGTCCTTAACTATACAACGAAAATCGTATTAAAAAAAATGTCGTGTGGCCTATAGGGACACACATGGTTGTCGTTATAGTAACTCCATATCAGCATCAGGTTACATGCTGCAACCTATTTTTAAATTTAGAAAAAAAGTGATAGAATTATCGCTATATTAATTGACAAGTGACAATATTATCCCGTTGACCACCAAGTATATATTTGTTTTCAAACGATCTCATTTTACTAATGTTTTAAAAACAGTCTTATTTTGGTTAAAAAGCGTGAACATATAATATGACACCACTATTCGTTTCCTATTTTTATTTTTTATATTCTCGCCTTATCTATATTTATAAAATTGTACAAACAACGAATAATTAATTTTGAAATGGCACCAAAATTGAGTAAGTGTATAAGTATTATTTTTTATTATTCAAAATGACAGGCACAAGAATAAAGCTAAATACACAACGAAAACTTCTACCTAGATATTATGTTGTGAGAGGTATCAAACGTCATAGTTATTTTTCTTAAAACATTTTTTTATAGAAAATAGGTATTTAAATAGTAAAAGTGGGGATGGCAGGAGGTGTGTGAATAGTAATCTCCTTATTTTCGTATCAGTGTTAGAGACGAGGGGGGCTTGTGTTATTGAGCCCGGCCCGGGTATGCTCGTGGCGTCACTTCTGCTATTTGATCTATAGTTTAGGTTGACTTTCCAATTTCTAAGGACTTTTTACCTTCTTCTATTCAACATTAAAGTGAAATCAAATCGGTAGTTATCACTGAAAATAAATTATCTAGCAGCAATGGTTCGAGGAATTAATTTGCTTGAACAGGGATGGAAATGTCCCAAACTGAGACAAGTTTTAATATTTTCATCCTCATCTTTGAGATTTGTGTTTCATTCTTATTCCTATTGAATATCATATCGGATAATTATTTTTTTTATAGAATATATATATATATATATGTATAAAATAATTTTAACAGAATAATAATTACAAATATCATCGATTTAATCATTTAATTAAAAGTTCTTAATGTATATATAAATTAAGTTTGTATTAAAAAAATTTAATTTAATAGTTAAATAGTTAAAATTTAATGTAAAACATAAATTATTGAATGAAGTAAGTGAATCTTATATATATATATATATAATATTAATGTAATTTTTATCAATTATTACGCTGTTGAATAACTTTCAATTAAATGTGAAATTTTTAAAACTTACTGTTATATTAAAAGTTCTTACTCTTAGATTATATATACAAAATTTTATATCAATCCAAGATAACTTGATATCCTATTCTTATAGAATAAAATTGATGTAATATACATATATATTTTAAAATATACTAAAATATAAACTCTTTGATTATCTTCAAATTATTATTTAATTTTAACAAAATTTGTTAATGGTTGAATCAACAAAATTCACATTTAATATAAAATTATTAAATTGTATAATAATTGGTAAAAATGACATTGATATCATTTGAACTCATTCTCCCTCTATATATATATATAATATACTTAAAATTTTAAATAAATTTTCATAAATTTCATTTTTTATAGTGCATGTGCATATGCATGTCCCTGCGTTTGGGAACAAGAGAGGGAAAGCAAACATAATGTACAAATAGGGTCACATTTTAAAACTATTAAGGTCGACATGGTAAGATATTTGAGTAATATGTACGGAATACTAAGTTTAAACATCGTTGCTAGGACGTACATATTAAAAAAAAAAAAAAAAACTCGCATTTTAAATCAGATGAAGACTGATGGTTGGTTTGTTAATTTTAACAGAAAAGGGTGAATTACACTAAAATTAGTTTTTTGTGACAATTAATTTATTATTTAGTGGTTATATAAATAGTCATTATTTTTTTTACCAACATTTAACTAATGGTTGGTGTATCTAGTGTCGCTAATACTATTACCGGCATTTATATAAAATGCCAGTAAAGATCTACTAAATTGTCGAAAAAACTAATATATTTTTTAGTGACAATTCTAGTAGTCATTTTAAATGTTATTAAAAGTTATTTTTTTCAACTGTCTCCTTTATTTTAAATAATTTATTCCTATAATTTTATTTTCTAAATTCATAACTTATATACTTTTTTTTATCTCTACTCGATGTGAGATTTGTAAGATGAGAGTTGTCTTTTATTTATATATTTTTAATTATCTTGTCTTTTAAGAGATGTGAGATTTATAAGGTGAAAGTTGCTATCTAATTGTTTTATAGCACTATTAAACTTGGTAAGAATGAGTGACTTGATATCAATTTAGAATAGTGAATTAGGAGTCAATCCTATAAAATGAACTTATAAAGTGATAGTTATTACTCACTTATATACTATTTAATTATCTTATCTCTAATCAATGTGGGACTTAAGTTTTTTTTAATAAATAATTGTCGCTAATAATAAACTTTAGTGTAATATTAATACATTTTTAGTGGCTATTATATATTAATCATTAATATTTTTACATATAGCAGCAATTAAATTATTGCCATTAAATAATTGTCACTAATAATAAATTTTGTTGTAGTGTGACTGAGGAAAGAAGAGTGGACAAAATACAATTCTTCTTTCATTTGGACATCTTCGACAATAGAAGCAAATGATAGTGTAGCTGGTCTCACAATACTTGTATAATCCCTCATTTATGAATAAAAAAACAGAAAAAATATCGTTTTTTTACACAATGACAAAACAAAAGAGAAAAAATATTGTTTTATACAATGATAAAAGATAAATGTTAAGGACACTCTTTTTAATACTCTCATTATTTTTAAAAATTACAAATTTTGTTGATTCTACGTGAGTCTCTCTTTTAATTTAATGGTAAAGTCAACTAAAATCTTGTAATTTTCAACAAATAACATGAGAATATTAGTAAGAAAGTGTTATTAACATTTTTCATGACAAAGATACCTTTACTTATATTACATTATATATATATATTCTTCTTCTTCTTCTTTTTATTTATTTTTTATTTTTATAAACCTTTGTATCTTCTAGCTAAATGTTAAAAACATAATCCTTTTAAGGAGTTAATCTCAATCATCAAAATATTTTTTCATACACCAGACACAAAGATCAAATATTATCGCTCTATATTTTATTTAAAATATTTATGTCATTATATATATATATATATATTCACTTTCTTTCTTACTAAACAATTTTAAAAAATTATCTCAGTTTCCTTTACGTTCCTTCTATTTTCTTTCGTCTTTTCTTTTTTACTACTTTCTTTCCTAATTTTTTTAGGAAAGAAAACAAAATAAGGAAGAATCTAAGCATATAATTGAAGGATAAGTCTCATCAAGTCTGCTCTAGGCTTCCATATGTTATGTAAAGGGAGACCAAAATTAACACCAAAATTGATAGTCTCCGGCTGTCAAACGATTTGAAAGATAACCTAAAATTACATGAAACTGAACATACACTAACACGATTATTAACAAATGTAAACTTTATGTTCTTTAATATGCATTCGCTGATTAATTATGTTTGAGATGCAAGTCAGGTACTTAATTATGAAGAAACCAGAATGATTTGACTGAACTCTATGCACGTACGTGTATTTGCTATGTAGTTAGATCTTAATGAATGAACTTATGATGAGAATGTGATTGATAGTACACATATAGGTTAAATTAAAGTTGCAATGCAAGAAAAGAATCAATGTAACTTTATATTGCAGTAGCTTTTGACTTGCCACACAGAACAAATTAAACACAAATCCATGTGCATGTTCCTATAGAAGAAGCTTTTTATGTGAGGGTAGTTGTCCACAAGCACAATGCAAGGCCATATATATTTTTATTATGGGTCATGTTGTGCACTGTCATTGTCTTTAAATAATGGTTTTAAATGCCGAGAGGGACTACTCCAAAGTGCAAGATAAAATCTCTCATGCTAATACCCTCTTCGCAACAAAGCAAGAAAAACCATTGGTTTTGCAGATTCTTTAACACATAGATGGGTGCGTACGCGTAGTTTGCACCCTAAGCTGTTGACACTTCTGAAAGCAACTGCAATCATAATGTTAGATCCAAGGTTTTACTAATTAATGTATACATATCGAAAATAACATTTTCAATTCAATTTCAGCTCATTAATTGTGTGTCATGTTCCGATGAAAAACTTAGATATTAAAACTCTATTGCTGTTTGTGTGGCCTCAAAATAAATTTAAAAAAAAACCCAAAATAGGCTGATTTATTTTCTAAATTTAAGATCAAATAGTTTGGGTTATTTATTATTTGATATTAGTCCCTTTATCCTTTTTTTTTTATAGTTTAACATGACTTGTTTTTTAAAGTTTGATTAAATTGGAAAACTTATTTAAAAGCGAATTTTATAATAAAATTTTAAAAGATCAAAAAATGCATAATTTCAAAAATATTACATTAAATAAGTTATACAATAATGATATTATTATTGGCCCACATTTAATTATCATATTTACTTAAATAGGGTGTTTTATTATGTCCAAACATTTTGAATAACATAAAACTTAATCTATTTAACTAAATAAGTTCTTAAAAGACTACTAACTTGACTTATTATTTAATGAATAAGTTTGACTTGATTTAAGTTCGATGTGAATTCAGAAATCCTTAACTAATTTGTTTTGATGTTCACTTAAATAAGATGTCTTGTTCTTGACACTTCAAACGACGCTTAATTATAATGAAACTTAACAACTAATTTACTCCAATTTGGTCACGAATTGTTAAGAAACAACTTACATTTATTCAATTATTCTAGCTAGCTTTAACTTTAACAAGTATATTTTACTTAAATTTGCGATAGATAGTTCAATCACTTAGAAATTTCTCACATGATAGTGTCCATTTTGAGTCCCAAGTCTACTGTGTTATCTAACAGGGGATGAAGATAGAGATCACGCTCCCTACCATATGAGTCTTTGTATATTGAAAATGTGCATGAAATTTCAAGTCGTAAAACAATAATCTATTAAAAATAATATACACACATAGATACATTACTTCCAATTTTTATATTTAAAACTCAAATAATTAATAAAAGTAGTTAATATATATAGTTGATAACAATAAATTTGTCTTATTTTTATAATTTTTAAAAACTATTCTTATACTTTTTTTTCTTTGAATTAATACACAATTTTTTTAACCAATTAGAATGTCTTATACTATTCCCTTTGAACATACAGACATACACATACACACACACATATACATATATATATATATATATAAAGAGTTTTTTACTCAAATAATATTATTTTAAAAAATATTTACACAAATAGCAACTGTACAAATTTATTTATCCAACTAGCATCATTTACTGTTCACGTTCAGAACGGACCGTTCTGAAACCAGAACGGACCGTTCCAAATTAAAAAAATAACACATGACGAATGGATTAGAATGGGCTGTTCTGAATTTAAAATTAGCACATAAAAAGTGGAACCAGAACGACTGTTCAGAATCCAGAATGGCCAGTTCTGGCCTATAAATATTTTTTGTTCGATTTTCACTTATCAAATACCAAAACTCAGAAACTAACATCAAATAATTGAATTTATTGAACATTAACATTATAAATATAACTAAATAAATTTATTAAAATTCAATACAACAATAAAGATCACACTACTAAAAAAGTGTCATTTTCCTGCGAATTTTCCTGCAAAAAAATATTCGCAGAAATTTTTTGCGAATTTAGTTGAGAAATATAATTTACAGATATTTCTTACAAATTTTGCTATAATCTTAATAATCATAGAGTTTTTTTTTCCATGGTAAAAATTTACAAAAAATATTGTAAGAATTTTATTTTGTTTCTTGCAAATTTTCTTGCAAAAATAAATTCGAAAGTAATGTTTACTATGGTAAAAAAATTTTGCAGGTAACTTTTCCTGCGGATTTTCCTGCAAATTTTAATCCGTAGAAAAAATAAAAATAAAATTAAAATTTATAAGTTTAATATTTTAAAAAAACTTCAAGTCCCACATTGATTGAAAATAAAACAATTAAAGAGTATATGAGTTGGGGCAACACTTATCTTACAAGTTGATTTGTATGGTTGAGTGTTAGGCTTATAATCTACAATCTTAGAATTTAAAAAATTATGTATCACATGTTGGAGGCATGGAAACAAATGCTTCGGATGAATTCATTATGAGCATTTGAAAGTTGAAGAATTATTGATAGAATTTATAGTAATTTGTTTAACTTTTTTTGTAAAAAATATTCCTGCAGAATTTCTTGCGAAAAAATTCGTAGGAAACTTTCCTACGAATTTTTTTCGCAAGAAAAATTCCTGCGAATTTTAAAATTTGCAAAAATATATTATCCACGAATGTATTACCTGCAGATAAAATTCCGCAGAAAAATTTGTAGGAACAACGTTTCCATAAAAATTCACAGGAAAAATCGCATGTAATAAGAGAAATTCTAGTAGTATCAATAGTGGCTAAAACTGAATTCATGACCAATATTTAGATATGTCTTCCTAGTGTGACCAGAGGTGTGACCATGCGAGCAAGGGATATGAATTTTCTGGAACTTGTCGCAATCACACCACATTCCATTTAGTCTTATTGTAAATCTCCCAGCGGGTCATGCGAGCAAAGGATATGAACTTTTTGGAAGTTGCCGCAATCATACCACATTTCATTTAGCCTTATTGTAAATCTCCCAGCGGGTCATGCGAGCAAGGAATATGAACTTTCTGAAACTTGCCACAATCATACCACATTTTATTTAGCCCTACTGTAAATCTCCCAACAGGTCAAACTTCTCTCGGATGTTGCGTTTCTTCCAACTTTGTGGCCAAATCCAGAACTCAAGAGAACTTTCAAGGGTTGGCCAAAGTTCAGCAGGATTAGAACAGAGATAGACATTAGAAAACAACATAATCGTGTAAAAAATTATTCCTATTGTCACACCCCTAGTCACAATAGGAAGACATATCCAAATATTGGTCATGAATTCAGTTTTCGCCACCATTGATTTTTATTATTGTAATGAATTTTAATAAATTTATTTAGTTAGATTTATAATGTTAATATTCAATAAATTTAATCACTTGATGGTAGTCTCTAAGTTTTGGTATTTGATAAGTGAAAATCGAAAAAAAAATGGTCTGAATCTATAAGCCAGAACGGCCCGTTCTGGTTCCACTTTTGTGTGCTAATTTTGAATTTAGAACGGTCCGTTCTGATCTATTCGCCATGTGTTATTTTTTAATCTAGAATGGTCCGTTTTGATTTCAAAACGGTCCGTTCTGAACGTGTACAGTAAATGGTGCTAGTTGGGAAAATAAATTTGTACAGTTGCTATTTGGGTAATTTTTTTAAAATAGTATTATTTGAGTAAAAAATTCATATATAAATTATTTGATACTTAGTTTTATTAATTTAATATGTTTGACAATCATAAAAATATTTTATACATTAATTTGAATCTATATAACAAAGTATTATAATATGATTTTCAATTTTTTAAAGAATTTGTAGACTTGATCTATATACGAAAAACTTTTAATTTAACAATTTGATTGTTAAAATCAATATACATAATAAATTATTGCATAGAGTAACTTTACCAAGAGTTACTATTAGGGGACATTTGATACCCAAAATATTTTTACATTCCTAGTTTCCCTTATTTGGTAGCTATCTAAAAGAAGATCTTCAAGAATATAGTTTCCTAGTAGTTATTTTTATCTCACTTTTCCACAACAACATTTTTAGAAGATGGGAATTCAACTTTCCCGAGTTAGAGGAAAAATTTTATGTATATAAAAATGTCACAATATCTCTTTTTAAAACAATTAATATCTTTTTCTCTCTTTCCTTATATTTCTCTTTCTCCCTGTCTCTCTCACACACACTCCCCCTCTCTTTTCCTCTCTCCCCCAGCTCCCTCTCCCTCTCTTTTGTTGCTCTCTCTCTCATTCTCACTCCCCCTTTCTCCCTCTCTCCCTTTCTCCTTCTCCCCTCCATATCTCTATTTCTCTCTCTCTCTCGTATCTCATTATTTTTTATCTTGTCATTTTTAATAATATTATTAAAATCTATTTTATTTCTATATTTTAATGATAATTTGTTAACACTTTTATTTTTTTATTTGAATAAAATAAAATAATATATTTTTATTCTTCTTAATTATAATGAAGCATTTTTATTTTTTATTTTTTATTGTTAAATTTTGTATTTAAATGATTTTAATAAATTTTAATAATTTCAATAAGATTTGAGTAAATAAATATATATAATAAATTTATTTTAATAAAGGATATTTTTGTAAAAAAAATGTTTATAAACCTAAGAATATATATTGTAATCAAACATAAAAATCATTAATTCTTAGTAACCATATATGAATATTTTCAAAAATATTTATGAATAATCAAATATATTTTATATATACATCATAAGTTATCAATATGATGTAGAGTGACGTATTTGCATTTTTGTAATTCCCAATGATCTGGGTGACCTATGTTGTTTAGTAATTAAGTATGCGCTGAGCCAAAATTAACAACTTTCAGATCCATCTAATGAATAGATTTGTTTTATTTTTGGCACATAATTTATGAAACGTGAACAGGTTATACCGACACAAAGTCAATAAGCTCATATGAAGAAGTACTGAGACCATATATAACAATATTGAAACCACAAACATAATTTTACAGTAAACTGTTGTTGAATACTTTTGCTGTAGTTGAACCTTCCTAGTTGTGGGACAATCGTATGGCATAACAATAATAAGTTAAGTCATGTAAAATATACGTATAAATTTGTGTGTCTGCATCAATGGGAACTCATATTAATTAGGATGTATATAAATTACTAAGCAGGGATTTAAAGTCTTAATTCCACATGCTCTAAACAGCCAAAAGTACACGTTATTAGCACAGTGTCCTTTCACAACTAGCTATGGTACAGGGATTCATCACTTAATGACTTGACCGACACACGCAGAATTCTATTATATATGTGGTAACAGATCCAACTCTGTGTACCCATGAAATTTTACAAACAATATCAAAGCATATGACACATATAGGGAACTTATTGGATGGTTACTATATACTCCAGAGGGGACAAAAGGTGGTCTAAATTGCAATGATATGTAATCGGAGCAAACTTCTGTACATGCAATTATGGCCTTAACTTATTCTAACTTCTTAATGGTCTTGATGTGAAAGATAAAAGTGCAATGAGCCAGAAACAACAGAATGTATGTAAATTCTATTCTAATGTTGGGCCTGCTAATTGCATGCTAATGTAAGGTTTTCTTATTCATAGTTATAAAAATGTCAAATTATTATTACTCTGTTTTTATTTTTAAATATTTATTAAAAGGGGTAAAAATAACAAAATGTTGCTTTTTCATCGCTAGTATGAATTCTTGAAAAATAAAAATATAAAATAAAATAAGGGGTATTTTTTTAAAAATAATTTAAATGTTTTAAGTAATTTGCAAAATATGACAACTTTTATTTTAATCTCTGCAAATATTTTTGCTAGTTTTTAATTTTCATATATTTATTTATTTTTAAAATGCTCCCTACCATCCTGACATACATGTGACTTGGCATGTATAAATGCATGTCACACCAGCAAAAAGATTACTTTAAAACTTTTTTAAGTTATAATGATAAAAATAATAATAATAATAAATTGTAAAAATTAAATTAAATTCGCTATATTTGAATTTTTTTTAATTACAGTAAACCAATTTTTTTTTATAAAAAAATTATGCCCACTAATTTTTTTTAATATGGAAAAATGAGGTTTCCTCTCTCGATATATTTATCAAAATTTAAAGCACTATCACAAAGTATATGCAAAATTCTGAGAGACCATGTGTTCCCAAAATGCACGTAGAAATGTCAAAAAGATCCTATGAAGTTGAGGCTGTGTGGTAGGGCTAGGTGGCTTTGTCCTATATCGCATGTGAAAAAATAGCAAGATATTGTATGAGCTAGACCCCACTATATAAATGCAATACACCTCTGCCGACGAAATGAACGAATCACAATGGTCAAGATAAAACTTTCCTTTGGTTATTTAATTAGCATCTTTTACATATATATACATCTAAACGGTATAAAGTTAGTTAACCATTGCTTTGGGTAACCATGCATTTGAGACTCACACGACATTTCTATAAATACATGACCTAAACATGATCTAACTACTTGTAATCAACACCTTTTATTTGTTTGCTTAATGTTTATGAAGTGTGTCATGAGCATAATAATTAAGTAGGTACTTTGTGTCTGCAGATATGAATAAATTTCACATGTTTGTATTTAATGTCTAAGCAACTTTGCATGCATGCCAGCCAAACATACACGTCTTTGCAGATTCTAGATAAGTAGCCTCTTCTGTTACGCCATTGCACAGAGTTAAAGGTACATATACGGATTTTGTTATCTTTGAAAAGATTATGATGGAATAAATATATATTGACTGTACCATATGAACACTGAGCCAGTGAGCAATGCATGCATCATAGAGTACCATAAGTTATTTACTACATCTTAATCGTTTGATGATAAAAGAGAAAAAATATTGAAGCTAAACGAGTGATAAAGGCTGAAATTGAGGTCCTTACATTGGTAACTGAGAATAGGAGAAGCAAAAATGAAATATACTGTTCGTGTGAGTTTGTCATTTTGCGATTTAATTTAAAGTTGACAAATGTCCTTCCTCTAGCTCGCATCCAATGTATATAAACACCACTCACAAGAACGTTATGTTTGTTGTTATCCAATAAATAGTTGTACTCAAATCGATACCACGCCTTTTTGTTTGACACTTTGGCTGACATTTATTACCATGCAACTAGTCATGAACATATTTTAATCCAAAAGAGGAGTAAATTAAGAGAATTTTCCTTATGTAATCTCATTAGTATAATGAGTACATTCAATAATGGCGTCAATTCTGTTACTAGTTTTACAGAATTAATTTAACAGTACATATTCAGCTTGGACCTCAGGTGTTATATTCTAATTAATTAGAATTTTGTATTTATTTTCGGATGATATAAAAGTTTCTTCTGAAAAGGGTGGAATTAATACCGAATATTAACATGCCGCTAGAATTCTCCGCCTTACGTGCATCCATCACATGCTAATTTGTCTTGTAAACAAATAACACTAAATGAATTTAATTATATATAATCATGAATATGTACTTATGACACTAATGGTTAAATATATCTGACAAGTGATTATGAGTAAATGAAAATGTAGTATAAAATTTATCTTAGAAGTGGTTATGAAATGACTGATGATTATTAACTTTATCTTAGAAGTGATTATGAGTAAATGAAAATGTAAGTATAAAATTATCAATGAATACTTACAGTGATGATGATTAAATATCTCTTACAAGTGATTAATACTTAATAGTTTTTCAAAGGTTATTGAAATATTTAATGGTGAGTAATTATATGTCTTAAAAGTAATCAATCGTTGGGGTGGACGTTTATGATTTTTCAAAAAGGTGTCATTTTCCAGAAGAAAGATTTTGTAAACATTCTATCATGTCTAAAAAGTTTCTGGTAAAAGAAAAAGGGGCTTTGGAAGTAAGGTAATTTTTCCCCCCAACAGATGGTGACTTATTTGGACTAATTTAACCGCAGTACAACTTTTGTCTTGTTATTGGAGGCAATTTTGCTAGTTAGTGTGTGGACAGTTATAAGGATATCTTAAACTCAAAGGCTCACAGTGGACATTTGAATTGTATCAAAGTGCTTTCACATTCCCGTTAAAAAAAGCATAGTTTTCCAAAATCCAGATTCCCTAGATCCCTTGCTCTCTCACAGTTTTCAGCATTTGCATGGTCCCAACAGCTCAAATGTGTCTATCTGTCTGTCAGGTTTGATGTTGACTCACCTCTATTTATTCCTTTCCCATTTCCCCCTCCATTTCCACAAACAACTTCTTTCAAGGTTCACCTTCTTCTAACTCATTCTCTTTTCTTTCACCCCTTTTTCTGTTTTCTTTCACTTCATAGATCATTAACTGCTCTAGTTCTGCAGGAGCTAGTAGCTAATCAGAATTTATTGCTACAATGTACACATTGCTGACTTGTTTACACTCCAATGCTGCATTATTTATGTAGGAATTAAAATGGCTCTTCTTGGATTTCTTCTGGGACTTTTCTGCATGGTGTCACATGTCAAGGGTTATGGGGGTTGGACCAATGCACATGCCACTTTCTATGGAGGAGGTGATGCTTCCGGGACAATGGGTATGTAATGTAACTCACATTGATTTTACTATATAAGTGTACTTTATTAGTAACATAACATGTATATATGTCAAATTGTAGGTGGGGCTTGTGGTTATGGAAATCTATATAGCCAAGGCTATGGAACTGATACAACAGCACTGAGCACTGCACTGTTCAACAATGGCTTGAGCTGTGGTGCATGCTTTGAAATCAAGTGTGTGAATGACCCACAATGGTGCCTTCCTGGCTCCATCATAGTCACTGCCACCAATTTTTGTCCTCCTGGTGGTTGGTGTGACCCTCCCCAGCACCACTTTGATCTCTCTCAACCTGTTTTCCAGCACATTGCTCAATATAGGGCTGGGATTGTGCCTGTAGTTTACAGAAGGTAGCTAACTTCATTCTCGTTTTTCTTTACTATATGGTCATCAAGGTTTTCTGACTCAGGACTGCTCCAAGGATAAGGTGGTTAAAACTCAAATTTTAGTCATACCAACAAAAAATTATTTACTATCAGTTTCTCTAAAGAAAAAAGGTCATATATATTGATAAAAAATGTATAATATATAACTCTTATTTAAAATACAAAAGTCTATTTAAAATTTTTCTTTAGGCCTCTCTTGTTGTTGCGTCGGCCTGTTCTGACTCATCGCACCATAATTGTGACCACTACTTAAAAGCTTGATAGCCATTATTTTTGGGCTTGAAGCTGACATTTGTTTGTTCATGGATCGTGAAGGGTGAGGTGCAGGAGAAAAGGTGGAATAAGGTTCACCATCAATGGCCACTCTTACTTCAATTTAGTCCTTGTGACGAATGTTGGAGGTGCTGGTGATGTGCATTCCGTGTCCATCAAAGGTTCAAGGACTAGATGGCAAGCCATGTCAAGAAACTGGGGGCAAAACTGGCAAAGCAACTCATACCTGAATGGACAGAGCCTTTCCTTTGTAGTCACTACCAGCAATGGACACAGTGTGGTCTCATACAATGCTGCCCCAGCTAGTTGGTCCTTTGGACAGACCTACACTGGAAGGCAATTCAACTACTAACCAACCCTTAATTTAGTATCATTTCAATAATAATGTTTAGTAATATTATTGTCTCAAGATCACAGCTGAAAGAACCAATTAAGTTATAGTTGAGTATTGTAGATGGACTAGTGTTGTGGGCTAAATAGAAGATGATTTAGCCCCTTCTATATATATATATATATATATATATATATATATATATATATAAATATTTGATTTGATTTGTATCTGTAGCAAGCATTTGCAGATGATGTGCTGGCTTAATTTATGCTATGCCTCAGCGAATGAAATACTTGCTCTATTGAGAAAGATAAATGGGAAAATAGATTGTTGAATCTTCTCTTGTACTTTAGTTATAGTGAGCAAGAAAGGTAATGCTTCAATAAGGATGTGTAGAAAATTCAACCGGTTTATTTTGTAAAAACAATTTGATTAATCAAAGTGTTTTTTGTAAATCTGATCATTCGTTTTTATTTTTTTAAAAAATTGATCAATATATAAATATAAAACTGATAATCAAATTGTATTCAATCGGTTTAATTTTAAAAAAAAAAATCAATCTTTTAAAAGAATCACTCGATCTATTTTATATTTAAAAAAAATTCAGTTAATCATTTCATTTATAAAAAAAAAGTTTTGATTCGATTTTTTACAAATCCGACCCATCAACGGTCCTACGCTTCCATTATAAAGGAGACCCTGACTTGAGTCGCATATATTGCTCCTAAAAGTGCGTTAGACAAAATAAAATGAGTGATTCAGGTCATCTCTCGTGAACCAATCCAAATGTAATGATTCTTTAGGTTAAGTTTAATTCAGCAAGTAAAGAACAAATATATATTATTCTTCATCTTAACCCTTTGCTTGGCATGTACAAAGCCACTCTTTGCAGCCTTTGTACTTTCTTTCTTTCCATTTTTCTTTTGTCTTTGTTGCTTTGTTGCAACCTGGTCACATGCTTGTAAATTATTATAAACAACGATTCATAGTTAGATAAAATTTAAATAAAAAGTGGTAAGAACTATTCATTCATTTAAAAGTCCATAACAATGTGTTCATCTAGCTAGTTAATAGTCAACATTAAAGCAATTATCCTAGAAAAACAATATCCTAACTATCTAATATTTTCTGTAAAAAAAAAAAACTATCTAATATTTTGCAATTGTAATTCAGTTTATAATAAAATGAAAATGTGTGAGTGAGACCTTAGAACACGTCAATTCCAAGCTAGATTTGGATTTTAGGCTTGTTAACAGTTTCTTCTCATCTATATTGTAAATAATGAATAAATAAATATATATAAATTACACTTCCCTCTTATTAGATATATGAATATTACACTGATATCTTATCATAGGAATAAAAATATGTTAAATTAATTAGACCAGACTTTGAATATATAAGCTGAACCTGTACTATAAAATTAAAGTTTAAATTTAACCTATTATCTATTATATGTTTTTTTTATAAGTTTGGTCTAGCCTTTTTAAAAGTCCTGACCTATTAGTCTATTTAAATTATATAATTTACTTAATATTATTAAAGTTTAAATTTTAAAAAAAATATAGAAGAAAAATTTAATCATTTTTTGTCGAAGTGACAATTAATGCATAGTTTTGTATATTGATGTACATTTAGGCAAGGTAAACTTATAAATCCTATAATAAAAAAATAATTGTATAAAAAATATTTTAAATATTGAAAATTTATTTATTTTTTATAAAATTATTTGTTTAATTATTATTTTAATTATATATATATATATTAATTTTTTTTATTATATTATATATATAAATAGGCTAATATCTATCATACCAAATATATCTTTTTTTAAAGTTAAATTTGACATTTTTATTAAATAAGCCAAACTAACTGGACTTTAAAGAGATCATGTTATAAGTCCTTATTTAAAGTTTGACCTTTTCGCATCCTTACTTAGAGATAAGAATATTATATTGACACGACAGATTTCAATATATGACACTATCTATTTTCTAAAGTTCATTAACTTCCGTCATAAAAAAAAACTTATTACTAAAATACAATTTATACTAACATCCCTTCATATATGTAAATATTATATCACTGTCCTTAACAGATTCAAAAATGTTATACTTTAACAATTTATCTCTTCATTTATATATTTAATTATTATTTTAAAAATTATTATGAATTTTGCACAAATTAAGTATATCTCTTAACAAAATATTTTTCATTATTATATTCACAATATTTTTAAAGTTATATATAAAAATAAAAATAAAATATTTATATATGTAATATAAAATCAAATGTAAATTTTAAGATATTTTATACAGTTAATGTAATTTCTTTATTTTATAAATATTTAACTAAAATAACATTTTCATTATATTGCATTAATTGTATATATTAAAGTAATATATAAGTATTAAAGTATTATTGAATTGATGTTACTAATATAATACTTTTAAAAAAATTTATAAGCAAAATTGAATTAACAAGAATACAATATTTAAAAAAATTAATATTTTATGATAAAATATTATTTATAATATGTAATTAATGTAATATTAAAATATGTATATTAAATATATAATTTTTTAAATAAATATATTTATATTAAAATATTATTATTAAATAAAATATAATTATTACAAAATTTAATACTTGTATATGTAAGTCAATTTATATTATATATATTGACGTACATATACTCATATAATTTATTTTATAATTTTTATTTTATTTATTATTTCAATAATTAATTTAAATTTAATTATATATTTTACAATTTTTTATCAAATGAATGAATGAAAATGAACTAAAGTATTTTAAAATATATTTTAATTAAAATGTATATTTTTATGAATAATTAGTTTTAAAATATTTTTAAAATTGTATAATAATTATTTTTAGTAATATTAAATAATATAATAAGTAAGTGATAATATAATTTTTGTATCTCTAAAAGATAAAAATATAATTTATTTAATATTTGAAAATATATTACATTAATAAAATTAAATTATATATTTTAACGAAAATAATATATAATACTCTTATCTCTTAAAGGGATAATATAATTTACTCTTTAAGAAAATAATCCAAAAGCTATATGGTAAATAACCCCAATAATCAAATATAAATTTGGAAGGTAAGGTATCAACGTGTTTATGTACTGCAATACTTTTTATTTTTTGTTTAATGAAGTATTCTCAGTTACAATTTTATATCCAAATTAAAAATCCATTTTTAATTTTTAATTAAAAAACATAAATGTCACTCAAAATCCACCCAATACCTCACAATTAAGTCATTTTCTTATTCATTCTGTCTTCATGACATTTCACTCATGTTTGCCACTTTCTTTATTTCGTTATGTGTGATTGTGTGGTGACAGTGATATTGTATACGTTTCTTAAACATAATTAGATAAACAGGAAATTAACAAATAAACTGGGCCAATGGATTTAGTTCTTTTTTATTAAGAGTCAAAAAAAACTCCACTTCAAAGGTTTGTTTGTGTGCATCATTCTCGCCACGACTTACGATTTTACAGCTATAATTAATCACTCTACAAAACATTTCCATTCCAAATTTAAATAAAAGTCAACTGGATTGACAACTCTTAATTGCTTCAATTTAGACATGCATCTTGATTGTATTTTGTCTCCATTTACGAATTTCTTTGGATTAATATCGAAAAAGTTAAACTCATAAGTCAATAATTCGGCAAAAGAAAAGAAAAAAAATATCATCCGTTGAAAATATCATAGAAATCTTTTAAAAATAAAAAAATAATAATAAATAAATAAAAAATAGTTGTAGGTGTTGGTTGTTGTTGGTGGGGTGGGGGTGTTCTAGGCTTGTAGCTGTAAGCCAATTTCATTTATTGAAAATGTTGGTCATCGAATAACGTGGCCATTGAGGTAGTTTAATCGTCACGACCACGTAAGTAATTTACAACAAAAATATATATAAGATATATTCTTTTAGTATTTACTTTTTTCTCAAAGATAATTATTTTATTTTTTTATTAATTTATATTTAAGGATAAAATAGAAAAAGATATATAAAAAATAATTGTCTTCTTTAAAAATTATAACTACTCACATTTTCTAAAAAAAAATACAAGTTTTTTTTTTCACATAGATACGAAGTATTTTTTTCGTGCTAGAAAAAATAAGGGAATTTTGTGATTTCTACTTTTGGAAAGTTTCATGTTATTTTCATTAGTTGAGTAAAATAGTACATGTTTAAGATGGAAATCAAACTCTAATTTTTATGTCCAAAATGAAAATCAAATTCAATATTTAATTAAAGAGCACTAGTGTGGAATTACTTAGACTAATAATTTTTAATCAACAAAGTTTCATATACTAATACTAGTACCAGTTTTAATTATAAGTAATATAAGACAAATCATCCAAACAAAAATAAGTAATTAATATGATTTTTTTAATTAATTTTACAATAAATTCAAGTTTTACTTCAAAATGTATCATTTACTTTAAATCATTATTATATTTAATATTAGTTATAAATAGATAAATAAAAAATAAAAGTAACAATAAATAAGAAGTATTTAAAAAATTTAATCCAAAATAATATTAAAATTAATTATTATTACTTATAATTAAAATAAAAGCTAATTAATTACTTATAATTGGATTAGATGTAGTAATAAATAAGATTATTTCTTCGTAATAAATAATATTATTTCTTCTTAATTTTTATAATTAAAAGAGATAATAAATAATTAATAGATTAAATTATATTTTTAATTTTCAAATATATCACATATAATTAAAGGACTATATATATATATATGATTTTAATTTTCTAATTTTAATTTTTTCATAATTTTTATTCTTCAAATTTATAAAATTTTACAATTTTTCCAAATTATTAAATATTTACTATTAATTTTTAAAATTATAACATTATTTATTACTTAATATTAAATAAATGATATAATAATTAATATTTAATAATATTTAAGTTGAATTGTATTTTTAATTTTATTTGAACTAATAAAAATGATAAATATATATATATATAATATTAATAAAAATTAAAAGTGTAATTTAATTTAAATATTATTAAATATTGATTATTATATTATTTATTTAATACTGTAATATACTATCAAAATAAAAATATAATTTAACTTAAATAATATGATCAAAAGAGATGAAAATATATATATAAATCTTTAGCTGAAGATGATAAATATTATTATAAAATGCTGAACTTTAAAGTAGGGTAAAAAAAAATGTCACCGGCATGTCAGTTGAAATGATGGATAAGAAAGAAGAAAGTGACAGAGTCATGGTTCAAACTTCAAATGATTATTGACCATCTCAATAAATAATAATAAAAAAACAATTATTGATCAGGTAAAAAAAAACTTATATCGATGGATATTGGACCCTATTATTATTTTTTTTTTGATAAAGTACGAAAGATAAAAACAAAGCAGATAACTCAAGACATAGAGTCTCTCCCTAATGGAAGTAAAATAAAGTCTGGAAGACTCCTCTAAAATACATTGGAACCTAAGTTCCTTACACTTTAAGTAGCAAGCGTATGAGCTACTGAATTTATATCTCGAGGAATATGACTTACGTAAACTATCCAATTCTGAGCAAGTATTTGCTGAACACGACGAATAACCCTATTATTATGACACTACCTAAATGATTTAGTTTCTTTGTTATAATGTTGTGGTATATAAGCGTGTGATTTAGTTTAAATTGTATTTTTTTACATTAAATCATTTCAAAATTCTTGAATTAATATTGGAGAAAAATGCATTATCAATGTTATCTAAAAATTAGGTAACAATTTTATTTTCTTTTCAACCACTCACCATATTATTATTATTGAAATATAATCAAAATTTTACATTAATAAAACACAAAGATAAATATAGATAAAAAGTATTTTAGATGGTAATCAAAAGTAAAATCACAGTATGTAATATCTTACTATTGTAAAAATATGTGTAAAGTGTAAACTCTCGATGTTCAACAAGTAATTTCAGAACTTGGTTGACTAGATGACTAATTTAACGAGTATGATGATTGATAAGTGAATATGAGTATGAGATCTTTTGCGTTAAATGTGAGGACCCTATTTTTTTTCATTTCTCATTTTCACCCTTACACTTTTTTTTCTTCAGCCTCACTCACCCTTCCCCACACAACTCATTTTTCTCTCCAAATACTCACTTCTCCTTTTCTCTCTTTTGCTGGTGGCGATTCTGGCAGCTGAAGGTGCTTAGGGGGTGTGAATTGATTCCTCCAGCTGATTTCTTCTCCGTTCACTTCCAAGCTTCTCTTCTCCTTCATTCTTTTCCACCCGAAGCTCGGAATCTTTGGCCGAGGTAAGGGAAGCTAGTACTTTTGTTTCTTTTTTTCGCTGTTTGTGGTTGTGGACGAGTTCTAGAAACTCATTAGATGCTGATTGATGGATAATTCGTGGTTGAATTGAAAGAGAACTTGGTTTTTGGGGTTTCGGGGTTGTTGAGAAATTTTGGGGGAAAATCCTTGATTTGTTGTTGCATGTTGAAAAAGGTGGTATTTTTGGACTCTTGGATGAAATTGTAGCGATTCGAACCGATTGCATGTGAAGTTTCTGGTTGTTTTGCAGATTGTTTGAAGAATTTTTCGAAAATGGTTGGCTGCTGTTAAGCTTCACGCTGAGCGCGTGGCCACCAGGGGACCCCATTTGGCCAAGCTCGCTGAGCGCAATGATGAATGCGCTGGGCGCGCTTGGAGATGTGGGTCTCTGGCTAGCCCGCGTTGGGCGTGACCTGGACTGCGTTGGGCGCGATACTAGTTGTGGCAAATTTTGGGTTTTCTATTGGGCGCTGAGCGCGCCTCTTGTTGCGCTGGGCGCAATTTGAAGTGCGCTGGGCGCGGGATCAAGGGAGGTCTCTGCCTTCCCTGCGCTGGGCGCGAGATTTAGGTACGCCGGGCGCGTGAGACTCCTCTGAGTCTCTGCCTGGCCAGCGCTGGGCGCAATAGCCATTGCGCCAAGCGCGAGAAAGCCTTGGGTTCTCTGGTTGAGTCCCGCTGGGCGCGGGCACACCTGCGCTGGGCGTGCTGGCCCCCTGGTGCTCTCTGGTTGCGCTGCGCTGGGCGCAGCCACGTGCGCGTCGGGCGCGAAGATGGGATGGTTATGTATGAAGTTTTATGCTGAGTTGAATTGAAATAGAAGGTTATGAAATGATGTCTAGCAGATAATGTTATTATTGATATTGAATTGTATCTGATGAACGTGTTGAGAAGTGGTGTTATGTTGTAGCTGATTTGTTGAACTGTGAAGTTGATATGTTGAGATGTATAAGTTATGTTGTGTTGGAATATTGATGTGAGTTGTTGTAGGCCGCAAGGCTGAGTTGTTGTAGGCCGTAAGGCTGAGTTGATGTAGGCCGAAAGGCTGAGTTGTTGTAGGAGATCTCCGAGTTGATATGCGTGACGACGCATTGTATGCTTATTGATGATCACGTTGAAAAATAGAGGGAATGTATGTTGATGAAGCATAAATAGTCGTGGTTGTTTATATTTTCTTAAAAATCTTGCTATATGTTGTTTTCTTTATACTAGCTTACCCTTTGTGTTTCCATGTGATTGGACTGCTATGATCGTACTGTGTACGGGAGCAGAGCATGGATAGGTGATGGATAGTGATGAGTCGGCAGCCGATAGATGGAGCTGATTTCTGCGGATGTTCTGTTTTTTTTGGTCACTTGGCATAGTGACTTTTGATGTAATCCCTATATTACATGCCCTAACTCTAATCAGATTCGGGACATATGTATATACTTATATTCTAGACTCTATATTTATATACTTGTTCTATTCTGTCTAGTGTTTCCGGTGTATTTTTGGTGGTGAGTGAATGGCCAGTCGGGTCGTTACATTAAAAGTATTCTTAATAATGAATTCATATATGAAAGAAAGTTCATAGTAACATGGAAGATTAGGAAGTATGTCTTGCTATTGTGAGTTAATGATGGAACGACGGTGTAAATACTTTAAGTGTGACCGAATTCTATGAATAATCATCAGATATACTCGTGAACCGATAATTTATACTACAAAAAAAGATAAACAAAAATTTATAAACACATACAAAATCTTTATTATTAAGAGTTTTTTTAAATGATGAACAAAGAAAAATTATGAAAGTTTGAACTCAAAATATATATGCGTGTGTACGTACCTCCGTTCCTCAACAATTATAGTTGTTGAAATTGATAAAAAAAAAAGGGTTTTCTTTTACACGATTTTTATAGGATTAATTTATAGAATTAATTTATAGGGAAATAATCTGTCCAAATCCACCTGGTGCTGATTTGAGAAAAATGATTTTTATTTATTGTTGTTTCTTAGTCAAAAGGCTTCATTAGTCAACCCTAGTTAGTATATTGTTTGTTGGGAGGAAGCTTAATGAGCCCGTCATTCACTCATCTAACTAAAGTCAGTTATGTGACTAAACCTTTGGTGTCGGTCAGCATTCTGGTATGACAAAGTATTACAAGAAATTAATATATTAGTAAGAAAATATCAACAACACATAATTTTAATAACTATATTCATTCAACATTTTAGATTTATGTGATATTTGAGTATATGGTGAAAAACATATAATTTTAATAACTATTTATGATTAATAAATTTATATTTTCCCACATATAAATTTTTAATTTTGTTTACCGTGAAGCTCCTAGAATTGATTTCACCAATATAGTATGTGTATGTAATGTACATTAGAATTTTACTCCTTGGAAAAAAATAATTCACTTTAAAACAGATAAAATAAGTTTTTTTTCTTTTTATTTAACCGGTTAAAATCAAATCCGGTGCATTTTCAGAATTGTTACAATTTATCTTCTAGGTTTTCCTAACCTAGTTTAATATCTTATATAACATGTTTAAAAAATTATATCTAAAATTACATGTTTAGTCACTAAAATTAACGTAATAGAAAAGGATTGAAATAATATATATATATATAATTTTAAATTTAAATCTCATTGTTATCATTGTATTTTTTTAAAACATTAGTTTAATTCAGGTTGATAAAATAAATATTATTTCATTTAATAGACTATATTTTGTATAACATGATATCATATTTATAGTATTATTATTTATTTTTAAAAATATATTGTAAATAAACCATAATTTAAATTTTATATATCTTTTATTTTGAAATTTAATATTCATATACTATGTTAAAATGTCAATTTAATTTAATCTCATCACACATATTTCAAGTTTTGATTAGATTGAATTTAAATTTAAGTAAATAATTAATCTCTATATATTAAATGTGAAGAAAAAGTTTTTTTAAAGTGCAACATGCACTTTAAAGGGTAAAGTGCAACAATTTTGACTCTTAATTATATAAATGGTCTTAATCTTTTTGATTTAATAAAAATTGTCACATATATTTAATACTTTATATATATATATATATATATATATATATCATTAACATTTAAAATAAAATAAAATTTCCACACTCCATTGATCTTAATTGTCATTGATCTTCTTGACACGTTTGTCATTTTTCTTAACACTCGATTATTGTTTTGCACAACCTTGCGAGACTCAATTATACAAAAGTCAAAAAATATTCATTGTTACTTTTAATATTATTTTCATTGTTTCAAACATTCAACTAATACGTAATTAAACTTTATTTTTATCAAGTTTTTTCACTCTCTTTAGCCGTGAGATCAATAAAGAATACACTTATGCACCTGTTAAATGATTGAGTCAATAAAGATAATATTAAAAGTAGTGATGATTTTTTTTATTATTGTATGATTGAACCCTATAAAGTTGTGCAAAAAATATGTCAAGTGTAAAAAGAACAATAAATGTAAAGAATAATGATCAACGATGATAAAGATCAATTGAGAGCATAATTTTTTTTAATGTTAATGATATATATATATATATATATATATATATATATATAATTTAGGTGACATTTTTAATTGAGCTAGAAAGTTTTGAAGTGCTTATATAATTAAGAGTGAAGATTGTTGCACTTTATCTACTATAGTGCATGTTGCACTTTAGAGAACCTTTTACTAAACACAAATGATTGTTTTGCACCAAAGAGTTTTTAGATACTATTATTTAATAGGATCGTTTGAATTTTTTTTTTTAACTTCCAATCTAATTCAATTTTTTATTTATAATATTTATTTATAAATTAAATTTTAAAATATTAACTAAATCATCAATAATTAAAATAATATATTTATTTATCTTAAATCTATAATATAATTTGTATATTTAAATATAATATTTATTTATATATAATTTATTATAAATTATAATTATATATAATAATTATTTAGCGTATACTAAAACATTAATTTGATCAAACTTTCAATCCGAGTTGGGGCATAGATAAAACCGGATCAATTCTTCCTTCCCTTATTCACCCCTAGTTAGGCACTTCATGTTTTACCGATTATTTACATCATACCAAAACATAAAATAAGTAATTTCGCTTATTATTAATATAAAAAAATAATGGCAAATAGTATATGTATAATATTAGTTAATAATTTTAAGAGAAAGGACCCTAGATGTAAATTTGGGTGGAATATATAATCTGAATGCCATACCTTGCTTGTAATTTTAATGAAAATCGACAAATTTTTATTTAATAGAGATCAATATATTATTGATTTAGGATGATGAATAGTTGCTGAATGGCATGGATGCAATTGACAAGTTTATTGCTCAAGTTTTATTATTGAGTGGGAATAATGATTGAAACTTCGTGTTGATTCTGAGTAGCGATTTGGGCCGGGATGAAACCAGGACGGGCTTTATAATATACGCCACAATGATGGGCTTCTCATTTGAATCGATTTTTTTTTTTAATTTTTCTGGACGATTTAGATAACAAACCGTACATGAAATACAACCTCCTTTTGTTGTTGAATTATACTCCATGGAAATGTGTCAAGTAGCATGCATTCATTCCTATTCATATTTATCGTTATTGATTATCTAATTATGAATAAACTTCCAGTAAATTATTGAAATTGTAATTAATTTACTTTTGGTTCTTTGGAACCTTCGAGTGATTCTACCATGTATTTCTCAAACTTAAAAATAGTTATTTCCTTGGTATTGGCGATGTGCCTACATAAAATCAATGGATTAGAAGGTAACATGTCACCCTCACCTCACAACAATAATTGAGATCCAATTTCATGACGATATATCTCCCTTAGGCCTTAACCTTCGTTGTTGTATATTAGCGCAATGTTTCCTTTTTTAATGCCACCAATATTAGGTTTTTTAACCTTTATAATTTTTTTTAAAAAATAATTGTTAAAATAAATGTTGAAGTATTCATTTGTGTTTTGTTCACTCCCTTTGTTTTAAATTTTTTTAGATACATTTTGTTAAATCTTTTTTTTGGTTTTAAATTTTCCTCAATTATTACACTTGAGATGGGTTGTAATGTGCTCCAGACATTAAACCAATGATTCGGGAAACAATCCTTAATACTTTCATATCACCTAACATTTCTATCTTTTGTTGTAGTGTCACATACTTTTGGCCATGTTGTTTGTTATCATTTCCTCATTGTAAAAATATTAAAACTTAGTTTAACATGATCATTAGAATGGTCATGACTCATGATTCATTTGCTCAAGTGATTTGTACTTTCTTAAAATATACAAATAAATTAAGGTTTAATTTTTGATTAATTAATTGTTCCTTACCATAATATCAATAAAAGATTCTTATTGAACCTTCCTCATATATATATATATATCAAAAATTTTCATGTCAATAAAAGTATTATTTGATTTCTTATGTCTCAAATTAAAGGAATTTTTTTTACATATTTATAATTTTAACAAATAATTTACTAAATTATAATATTAAATTCTATTTATTTTTAAAATATAATTTCATTATTAAAAATATATTATTCTTTATATTTTACTTGTGAATTTTAAAATAGATTATCTCTATTTTTAAAAAATTAATATTTTTATAAAATAAATAAGTTTTAACATTATTTTTAAAATAGATTATCTCTAATACTCAAGTTTGTTGACCTTACTTTCAACATTCAACAACCACTCACCTACACCTACCCACTAAGTGCCTACTCTTAGCATTCATCTTTATTCTTGTCCTATAAAACTAAATCCTTCTGAGAAGTGGTGCGTCAGAAGCAAACCCATTTGATCCAACACTTTGTTGATAAATGGAAAAGGAGGCACCATCATCGAAGACTGCTGAAGTGGATTTCCCCCTTCACTCAATTGGCTTTGAGATTGAAGAGCTATCTCCTCAAAGGGTGTCTGGCCATCTCAAAGTTACCCAAAAGTGCTGCCAGGTTTTCCTTTCTTTTCCCCCAAACTAGCACACAATTAAAGTTTCTATTTTTATGCTTTGGTTTGTTTCTCCTGTGAATTTTCTTTTCCCCCCAAAAAGGGTAAATGGGAATTGGTTGTTGAAGCCATTCAAGGTGTTACATGGAGGGGTGTCAGCACTCATGGCAGAGGCTTTGGCAAGCATAGGAGCCCACATGGCTTGTGGCTACCAAAGAGTGGCTGGGATTCAGCTCAGCATCAACCATTTGAAAAGTGCTGTGCTTGGTGACTTGGTCTATGCTGAAGCCACCCCTCTAACTCTTGGCAAAACCATTCAGGTATTTCAATTTTTTCACCATTATCATCCATGCTAGATCTATTAACCACCAAATCTAATACTAATAGTAGTAGGCATCAACATCAAATGGGTGTATTGAAAAAAAATTAGTCCTTCGCTGATCAGAATTAAATTAAAATAGAGTACATAAGTAAAATATAATTTTTGCATCAACATCAAATGCGTGCACAATGTCAGATTAAATCATTTCAAACACATAAGATTATCATCTCTCCTTATTATTTGAGATAAGACCACTTTATAAGAATGAGTCATAGCATTTTATATTAAAAAAGAAGGAATCAGTCATTGAAATTAGCACGGAACTAGTAGCCCTGAAGCTACATTTGATTAGACATGTTCATAGGTTTTCACTGTTATTTGTGAAGTGCCTCTCCTCTCCAAAAAAAAAAAAAATATAAATAAATCAATTGTTATGATAAAATAAATAAATTTTCTCAAGTAATTAACTTCCATAACTTATTTTGTGAAATGTTCATGCAATTATTTTTACCCGAGATTTTTTTTGAAGAAATTAAACATTATCAGGCGTAAACCTCGCTCTTTTAAATATTCTTAAAATATATTATCTAACAGTTATTCAAACCTTTCAAACAAAAATTATTCAAACGATCATATATAGGTTAAAGGGGTAACAAATGGATGTTTTGGATAATTCTTTTTAACAAATCATAATAAATAAATAATATAAAAAATAATACATTAATTTATTTAAAATTCATTAAACAAAAATTCAATCCCATCAATCTATTTAAAGAATTTTTTACGTAAATAGAATTTTAAAAAAAATACAAAAATAACATCTATTATACTTTATTTACACAACTAGCACTGCTCACTGTTTACACTTAGAATTCGGTTCCCGGAACCGAATTCTAAGTTTCAAATTTTTTTTTTCGTGATCAGAATTCGGTTCCTGGAGAACCGAATTCTGAGTTGTTTTCAATTTTTTTTTGTGTTTGTGGTCCAGTGTGCGCGAATGTTAGAAGTGGAACGGGCCATTCCGGAAGCAGAACGAGCCGTTCTGTTTCAGGAACGAGCTGTTCTGTTTCAGGAACGAGCCGTTCTGTTTCAGGAACGACCCGTTCTGTTTCAGGAACGACCCGTTCTGTTTCAGGAACGACCCGTTCCACTTCCTTTGACTAAGCCATAAACGCAAAAAAAAAAATTAAAAACAACTCAGAATTCGGTTCTCCGAGAACCAAATTCTGATCACAAAACAAAAAAATTTTGAAGCTCAGAATTCGATTCCTGGTGAACTGAATTCTGAGTGTAATCAGTGATTAGTGCTAGTTGTGTAAATAAAGTGTAACAGATGCTATTTTGGTAATTTTTTTATAAAAAAAATTCTATTTATGTTAAAAATTCTCTATTTAAAACAATAATTTATTCAATCTATTCATTAACAATTTTTTCATAAATAAATATTAAATTCATTCATAAAAATCATATTTTAAATTTTTTTTAAAATATATTTGTTTATAAGTCATTACATTTTTATATATTCTTTTAAAATTTATAAGATATTTTTTTTATGTCAAAATAATTTTTTAAAATCTCAATACAATAAATATTTCATATTATAATCCAATATATTATGAAAAAATAATTAATGAATCATTAACCATTAACCATTATTAAAACTAAATGAATGAATTGGATTCAATTTATTATTCATTTTTAGTATAATACATAAATTTATTTGTTAATGGATCGAATGAATAATGAATAAATAGATTTATTTGCCATTTCTAGATCTCACCTTACATCTTAATATTAATTTTTTTAAATGGTTTAGTTCTGTTTGCTCAAACATGGCACTGGATGTACCTTAGGACCCGTGATGTGTTCACCAACCCACTAATCTTGGGAGAAAATATTCAGCATATTAAACATTTTTTCTTGTGTTTAAGAAACAAATCATTACTGGGTTAACTTTGTAGGCATTGATGGACTATTATTTACATGTCATAACCAAGCTATATTACTACCGGATTTGAGTCTTCTAGAGTAAAAATAAAGTACCTAATCAAAACTATTCATGAAAATATCAACATTTAACATTCAAATATATCTATGTTTTGTTTTTCAAATACATGTAACATAGACCGTTATTTTTTTTCTCATTAATTACTTTACCCTCTAAGATAAATTGCTCAGTTAAGAGAAGTCAGATCTATTATGTAAGCATGCAAATAATTGTTATGATATAATATTTTTTCATGTGACCAGGTATGGGAGGTGAAAATATGGAAACTTGATCCTTCAAACTCACAAAAGACATCTCAGATATCATCATCAAGGGTTACTCTACTGTGCAACATGCCTGTCCCAGATAATGCAAAAGACGCTGGCGACAGACTCAGGAAGCACGCAAGGCTATGAATATTCCTGTAGTTTAATTTACATATGCATAAACATAAATTTTCTTGTAGTTTAAAATACAGTAAGGAAAGGATTCTTGAGGGATATAAAAAGCAACATTAATGCTTAAAATGTACACCATGGTCATAATTTGTTGCTTAAATGGAAGGACAATTGTAATTATAAATGGTAGTGGAAAACCACCACTATGAAAGCCAACACCGCCCAAGTTCCAGCACATTACATATATCTCTATGTTGCTTTTCTTGTATATAACCTATGTTTTGTTTAACTGATCAATCCAACAAAAAATAAGACACACAAATTGGGAATATATTTATTTTTTTGTAAGCACCAACTATATAATATAGAAATCTCAATTGCACTATTGAGATGTCTATAATGTATATAACTATTCAATTTCAATAAATAGTATATAGTGTGTCACCAAAAATTGTGTTTGCGTGAGGTTGGTATTCAAGGTAGGGGACAAGATCAACTTCCTGTTCCTCACCAATAGAACTAACAAAACATACAATACTGTTCTCTTCACAAATATTGAATCTAAAACCAGTCATAAAGCTTAGGTGCCTTCCTCGAATCCCATAAAGATGGAAATTTCAGCCTAAACTCGAACTATATTGTCAATTTATTAGACCAAGGTATGATTCCACCCAAACTGAATTTTGTATTTGAAGAAAATCAACACTGCCAAATCTAAAATCTAGAAGCAGAATAAAAAGAAGTGACTCTAGAACAAAAGATAAGCACAATCAATAAATGGATGAGGATAAAATTATACAGAAAAAATAGTTCTCGGAAAAAACAATATAATAATTGAAACTTAAGAATAAAAAAAATAATATATCTTTCACTTAAAGAATATGAAATATTCTAGCCAAAAGAAAAAGACACAATTTGGTCATACGAAAAAATTAATTAGACAACAATATCAGAACGTAGCAGTCAAATTTTATCAGCATTAAACTTGGGGAATGCAATGTCCACAGCAGCATCCTCAATTTCCCCATTGAAGAATTCTCTCTTCTTACATACTATACCTTAAAAATTATTCCCCATTGGAGAATGCAATGTAACTATTTTTTCAAGTTTGAATAGTGCAACAAGCTTCCTGAATTTCCTGGTTTGTGAGAAGCCTAGTGGTATGAACATATTCAGAAACAGAGGGAACGTCTATGGACTCCGAGCTAATGGATTTCACAGAAAATTGACCTCCAATAGCCTTAATAGTTCTCTCTATAAATTCTGATCTTGTCAAATACTCCTTCATTCGACAAACAAAATCCAAGTGACTCCTTGTCTGCACCGTAGCAATCCAAATGTGAACATGGATTGGTAAACAGTTGAGGCAAAATAAACTCAAAACAGGTAAGTTTGATAACATCTGGAGACAGCAACTTATATTCAAATTATACACAAACACACAAGAAAAGCAGAAAAGTAATGTTTTCCATGCATTGCAGAGGACTCCTATTTTGAGCTTAATGCCACTGGAGACAGAAAACTAAATAATTTCACTTTTTGTTCACCTAAAATCAGTCATGGCAGAAATTATTCTCGTCATATCTATGTAGTAAACAAAAAAATACCAAGAAAATAGATAGAGGAATAGAACTGTTTCAGTTAGAGAGGTCCCACTAGCGCTAGTTAACTCATTTAGTTAGAGTTAGTCAGACAATTAAATATATTAGAAGATACCATAATAAATAGGTAATAGGTACAATTCACAATGAAGAAACATTTATTTCCACATTCAAATTCATTCAACTCTTTCTCTGCACTTGGTACCTTGACTACCTTCTCTAGAAGAAATTTACTCAAACTTTTAATATGCTACTGTTAGTAAGTTGGAGTTTACAGGCAAGTTACATATTTGTGCTATTATTTGTTTAGACAGATTAGAATGTCAATGTTGCATATCATATAGAAGATTACAACATCACCCATATTATCTTTCCTTGATTCTAAATTTTTAAAATGCATCCATCTTTCGGTTTAGTCTGGAACAAGATTAAAAACCCAAGTTTTTATCAAGTCACCTGAATCAGAAAAGTATACATGACAAGCAGCTTACAATCCGATAAAAATATACATGGCATAAAGCATATCAACCCAACCAAAAGAAGATAAGGAGCACAACACACATCAACAACTCAAATGCAGAAGAAAGAAAAATGAAAAAAAAAAAAAAACTATAGCTTACTAATCGGTACTGAGGAGCCTTTGCCGGTAACTTGAGATAAGACATGTTCTTGACATCATAATCCCATAAAAAAGATGTGTGGTGTATCCACCGGTTCTTGGTTATAGATTGAGCATTACCACCAAACTTGCGATCACCAAACACATAATCTTTGAGGACAAAGGAAATAAGAATCCAATTAGAAATTCATTACGTTTCAATGTTTCATGAAACAGATATAAAATTTATGCAGTCCTTAAATCATTCAATGGAATCAGTCTATTTGCCTCTCAAAGCAAAATTAAAATGTATGTGCTCTAGATGAGATGCCTACATAAAAAATTGATAGTATAACTATCCCATAAACATTGTTAAAAGCATATTGATACTGGACTCAATCAATGTACCATTCTCACGGAGATGGAAATCAGCAAGACCTTCAAAAACATCGTTGTATAACAAACCACTCCAGGACATGATACTGCGGGGAAAGGGTTGCACATTTGAAACAGCATCTTTATTGCATATCATCGTAACAAATATAGTATTTTGGTCAACAACAACAGTTCCTCCCCCAGTAAATCTTCTGATGATAGGTATATGATCTTGCAACACAGGCTTGACTTCAACAAGTTCTGAAAGTTTCCTATGTAAATATTCCACATTGAAATTACATTCTTTTCCCCTTGGTTATTATTATATATAGAGAGGGTTGAAGGAGGCATCACACAAATAAAGCAAATCAACAAGCGACCTATAGAATTTAACATTCATTTGCTATATACTAGTGTCATTAAAACAGTCTGAAGCATATACCTGGGAATGCAACATTCCCACAGGATCGATGAAAACAGTTTCCATGAAGGAGGCGAAAACTTAACACACCCTTCCCCTTCTCATGCTCTACTCCTCACTATCACCCCCCCCCCCCCTCCTGCGGCAGCCACCCAACACCATCTGCAATTCCATTGCCACCACCCAATTACCCATGCCACCTCCACACTGAACACCAATGTTGTCACCAACCTATCATCATTGCATTGCACTCCCATCACCCTCATACCTGACCTAAAATGCTGCCAGTGTCACCACAACCATTTCCCATAGGTTTTTTGAAAATCGAACAGTGATTATGGGAAAAGACCAAGGTTAGTGGAAACTTTAAATTTGAGCCAAACTTATCAATAAAATGTGCTCCTGCAAAATTTTAAAAATATTCCTAAACGCAAGTTAAGCAAGCCAGACACAAGAACACTCCTTGGAATAAAAAAAAAAAAATGGCTCCACAAACTAGCCCATTAGTGATATGAGTACCTATTTTGACATCATTCATCAATATTGCACAAAATCAAGAAATTAGACCATAAAACAGGAATCAACATTGCACTCCACCTAAACTATTTTCAATGTATAAACTTTTCAGAATTCACAGATGCATCAAATCAGATTCTACACATTGAACAATAGATATTCATGTCAAATATTGGGATATTAGTAAAACCAGAAAATGATTGCTTCTGAAGCAGAGGAACATTCTAATGGTAAAAGAAGTACCCAGACAAGCCCATCACGATGGTAGGGGAACTGGTTCCATCATTTATAAGGCACCAATTATCTGAACTGGTTCGAAGCAGCCGTTCCTCTAAATGCAATTGCTGCAAAATAGGCATCCCTCTCAACTTAACCAGCTTCATCAATGGAAGTCCTGCTTCTCTTGCCTTACCCATCACAGCCATTATCCAGTGCTTTGATTCTGCAATTGAATGAAATCATTAAAGACATTCATAAATGACAAGTGATTAGCTACAATAAAAAATTAAAAAGATCAAATGAGACTAGAGCATTCTTAGCATAAATGCTAACTTATCAAGTTTTAATTGAGGAACAATAGAAGAGAATTCAGAACTTAAATTGAGAACATAAAGAAACAAAAGATAAAGTGAAAGATAATTAGAAAAGAATGAGAATGAGGAATCATGTCAAAATGAACGACTACCAAAACAACACAATAACTAAAAAGTGATAGGTGAAAGCACACCCAATTTCTATTAGCAGAACAGAACCCATTCCAAAGTTGTTTGAAAGAATCCATAATATCCAAGCAAGTGACACAACAAGACAACTAGTTGAAGACACATTTTATCAAACAGGTTGTGAGTAACTAAAATATCCAAATATCTAAGAGCAAAACTATAGGGTGGCAACAATGATAAACTGTGTGAATCTATAGAAAAGTGGGTAAGAAATTTGAGGAAGTCGGGTAAGCTATTATATTGAGTTTGTGCATCTTAATGAAGGTCGCCAATCCTATTAATTATTGATATAATGGCTTTTTTTTTTGGATAAAATTACATGATTATAAAAGTTGCATTCAGCTCCAGTACTCAAATTGTTCTTCCAATACTCTCTGATGTGCTTCTTGGGTAGCTGATGCAAATTCTATTCCGGTTCTATCACTTAGCTGTTGCAGGTTATGTATTGCCACCACATGGGTTTGAAATTCACCAGAGCCTACATTTATGCTTGCTAGATATCAGTATCAGGCGGCCTACATTCCTAATGTGGGACAACCAAAATAAAACAAATTTTCAGAAACTACTACTACTAACTACCAAAATTTTCTCCATGATGCGGCTGCTTCACTATTAATCAAAATGATTCCCTGTTCTCTACACTTTTTATGTTCCTCTTTAAGATGATCAAGCACAAGACGATCTCTTCCATAATCAAGATAAAAATATAAAAGCACCACAATACTGATTGTTCTATACCAAAAACTGGCATTACTAAGAATATTGTGATAATTCTTCAATGGTGATAAACAGCAACGTTCAAGGGAAAGGGGAACACCACAAATATAAAGAAGGTTTAAAATGATTTCCTACTCCACAAATTCAAGTATCTTAAATTTGGTCCCTATCATAATGAACAGGAAATCAATTCAAACATAATCTAGAAGCAGTACCGTGTTGCTTAGAACAAAGTAGTTAATTTAGTATGAACTGCACAGACTTTAGGATACCCAATTCATCAAAAGTGGTAAAAATAACAAATTTGCAAGCCAAAATTCAAGAAAAATTATGATACTGAGAAGAGTGAAACAGGGCACATAAGGAGCGAAGCATTCTATATGCAAAGTTTTTAAAATATCAAATAAGAGCACACCCGTTATCAGCTTCAAGCCTGTTTAGAGAACATTGCAATGAAAAAAACAGAACCCTCGAACTTTGTAGTTTAGAACTACCTAGCGTAACAGTTTACGTATAATATGTAAATGGATCGAAGCCAAAAATGTTGCAGAGTCGCTGGAGTGAAGGTGCCAGGCGGAGGGTTTTATAGGAATTAGATTGGGAAAACAAACAAAATTAGAGTTTATTTTTTTTAATCCAAAACCGGAACGGGCCGTTCCCACAACTGGAACGGCCGTTTAAAAACCCAGTTTGGAACGGGCCGTTCTAAGTTATTAAAAAAGACTAAAAACCTTGTTTGGAACGGCCGTTCCATCCTAGTCAATCATGTGTAAAAATCATATCTGGAACGGGCCGTTCTAGTATTAAAACGGGCCGTTCCAGTTACACAATTAACACGGAACGGACGGATTCAGAACGGCCCGTTCTGATTTGGAACGGGCCGTTCTGGAAAATTTTTGATGTCTATAAATAACAGACTCGAGGCCTCAGAATTTCGTCGAAAACTTCTTAGAGCTCGAAATTTTTTTTTCTCTCTTTTCTATTATATTTCTTGAGATTTGTGTAGTGTGAAAGGTTGCAGCAAAACACCTAAAATCTCTATTGTTGAAGATCTAATAAAGCTTGTTACGAGGTATTACTCATCAATCTCTTGTTTCATCTTTTTCTTCTTTTATTTCAAATATTGCTATAATAAACGCAATCATATAAATATCTTAGGGTTCATCATGTAATTTAAATTTTATGTAAATAATCATTTATAAAAGGGATTAAATATTTAAACTATTAATTCTTATTAGGTTAAAACTCTATTTTGGTCTCTTATATTAATTGTTTGTTTCAATTTAGTCCCAATAACATAATTAAACAGAGGATAACCAATGACATAATTATCAATAATAAATAGAGACATATATAATATATTAATTGAATTTAATATAATATTTTACTAACAAAAACATTATTATGTGTGAATTTTGTACAATAAATTCAAGGAATTTAATTATATAGAGTCATTAACCATATTTGATTAGATGATCATTAGTATCTAATAACATAATTGTTAATTACATTTTGATATAATTAGGCATCATCAATGACATAATTATCAATAATAAATAGAGACATATATAATATATTAATTGAATTTAATATAATATTTTACTAACAAAAACATTATTATGTGTGAATTTTGTACAATAAATTCAAGGAATTTAATTATATAGAGTCATTAACCATATTTGATTAGATGATCATTAGTATCTAATAACATAATTGTTAATTACATTTTGATATAATTAGGCATCATCAATTAAATTTAATATAATTTTTTATTTAATAAAAATATTATTAGATGGATTTTATACTATATCAATGAATTTTGTTTAATAGATTAACTTAGCATATTTGTAGTGAGAAAATGAGAAAAAATTAAGTTGCTGAAGATTAAAAAAAACCAGATTGAATCTAAATTTATAGATAAAAACATATTTAAGAAAAAAAAAATATAACTTAAAAAAAACAGATGCATAAATTTGTTTCAAATCACAGAACTCGATATATCTCATCCAATGCAACAATAACAACAACAACGTGGAGGAACTAAAAAACCATGCAAACCAATAGACAACCTAGATTTGCAAGCAAACATGTAATTGTGTGTTGATTTGTGTTTTTTTTATCTAGTTTGATAACTGAATGAGCATAAAGTGCAGTTGCCAATGGTGGGTGGGTGTTCAAGGTACCTATCTGTCCTTCCATCCCTTGAAGAGCTTGTTAAGTTGTTGAAGCTCTGTGCTGAGGCCAAATGTTTACCCTTTGGCAAAGCCATGCATGCCCAGTTTCTGATTCGCAACCAAACGTCAAGTCGCTCTCACATCACTCACCTCAACTCCCTCATCCATCTGTATGTCAAATGTGGCCAACTGGGTCTTGCCCGAAATGTGTTTGATGCAATGCCCCTTAGAAACGTTGTTTCTTGGAATGCTTTGATGGCCGGGTATCTGCATAGTGGGGACCATTTGGAAGTCCTTGTGATGTTCAAAAACCTGGTTTCATTGCAAGATGCATGCCCAAATGAGTATGTGTTCACCACTGCTCTTTCCGCTTGTTCTCATAGCGGGAGAGTCCAGGAAGGGATGCAGTGTCATGGGCTACTGTTAAAGTTTGGGTTGGTATGTCATGAATATGTGAAGAGTGCACTTGTTCACATGTACTCAAGGTGCTTTCATGTAGAGTTAGCATTACAGGTGTTGGATACAGTTCCTGGTGGACATGGCAATGATATATTTTCTTATAACTCGGTCTTGAATGCACTTGTGGTATCTGGGTGTGGGGAACAGGCTATGGAACTTTTGAGGAGGATGGTGGATGAATGTGTGGCATGGGATCATGTTACATATGTCAGTGTCATGGGGCTTTGTGCTCAAATTAGAGATTTGCAATTGGGTTTGCGAGTGCATGCCCGGTTGTTGAGAGATGGTTTGATGTTTAATGAGTTTGTTGGTAGCATGCTGATAGACATGTATGGAAAATGTGGTGAGGTTTTGAGTGCAAAGAAAGTTTTTGATGGCTTGCAAAAAAGGAATGTGGTTATGTGGACAGCCCTTATGACCGCTTACTTGCACAACGGATACTTTGAAGAGAGTTTGAATTTGTTCACATGTATGGATCGAGATGGTACTCCACCCAACGAATACACTTTTGCAGTTTTGCTTAATGCATGTGCAAGTATAGCAGCACTGAGACATGGTGATCTATTACATGCTAGGGTTGAGAAGTTAGGCTTTAAGGATTATGTCATTGTCACGAATGCTTTGATAAATATGTATTCCAAGAGCGGAAGCATTGATTCTTCATATAATGCGTTCTCAGATATGATACATCGAGATATTATCACTTGGAATGCTATGATATGTGGGTATTCCCATCATGGGCTTGGTAAACAAGCTTTACAAGTGTTCCAAGACATGATGCTTGCTGGAGAATGTCCAAATTATGTAACCTTTATCGGGGTTCTTTCTGCTTGTGCTCATTTGGGGCTTCTAAAAGAAGGGTTTTACTATTTGAATCAGCTAATGAAAAATTTCAAGATTGAGCCAGGATTGGAGCATTACACCTGTATGATAGCACTTTTGTGCAGGGTTGGTATGCTTGATGACGCCGAGAAATTCATGAAGACAACTCAAGTGAAGTGGGATGTTGTTGCCTGGCGAACTTTGCTAAATGCGTGCCATGTTCATCGTAATTATGGTTTGGGAAGACGAATTGCAGAATCTGTCTTACAAATGGATCCTAGTGATGTAGGGACATATACATTGCTATCAAATATGTATGCCAAGGCAAGAAAGTGGGATGGAGTAGTGACAATTCGGAAATTGATGAGGGAAAGAAGCATTAAGAAGGAACCTGGAGTAAGTTGGCTGGAAATAAGAAACAATATCCATGTTTTTCTTTCGGAAGGCAGCAATCATCCAGAGTCTGTTCAAATTTATAACAAGGTCCAACAATTGTTGGCATTGATTAAACCACTGGGGTATGTGCCAAATATTACCTCTGTGCTGCATGATGTGGAAGATGAACAGAAAGAAGGTTACCTTAGTTATCACAGTGAGAAGCTGGCCTTAGCATATGGCCTCATGAAAATACCTTCACCAGCACCCATCCGTATAATAAAGAACCTTCGGATGTGTGATGATTGCCACATTGCAGTAAAACTAATATCAAAGGCCACCAACAGGTTGATAATTGTTAGAGACGCTAACCGTTTTCATCATTTTCAAGATGGATCCTGTACTTGTGCAGACCACTGGTAGCATTTCCATAAATTTTGCAGGCATAGTTGTTCGAAGTGAATATTGTAGGTTCTACACTTTATTAGCATAGACTGCAGTGTAAAGATGTCAAACACAGTCTGAAAATGTTCATTCAACATGGATAACTTCTGTATCAAGTTTAAGGATATTCCAGTGAAATGAGATTCATGAAATCGAATTCCATTTTCGTTCAGTTTAAAATAAATCACTGCTCATATAGAAAACTTGTGTCTTTCAACATTGAACTAAAAGAGGAATCTGACTTGTAAGGATTGACAGGTAACAACTTAGATTTCTCTGCACTCTGCAGCTTTTCAAACAATTTATGTTTTTTCTTTGCTTTTTGTATATATAGCTTAAAACACGATTAGATTTAGGAGAGCTTTGACATCAATTTTGTTGGTGGTTCCGCATTGTTTTCTTTGGTCCTATAGAATGGTTAACCAGAAAAGAAAAAAAAAATTGTCCATGACTCGGGAACATCTATACCAACTTCTGTTCTGGGATATCTTTAAACAACGCTTGATTGATATTTTAAGTTGATTGTATTAGGATGGGATCACTGAAAAGTTTTATCCCTTCAAATGACCTGAAATTCCCTTTAGAGATGTTGTTGGTGAGCTTAAAAGCTTACGGTGGTCTTCTTTTTCTGTCTTACGACACCAATTGATATTTCTTTATTATAACCAACTCTCTTCTTGAGTCTTGTTTCTATTAAATTACGGATATTATATTTCATTTAATAGTAACAAAAGGTAGCTGCACACTTAAATTTCACTGCTTGATAATTTAATGTATGCATGCAAGATTTGTTAAGTTGTTTTATGATAAGCATTTAAAACCTTGTAAAATATTATATTAATGCGGATACGAATCTTGAACTCAATACCACCTAGCTTCCTCTAAGGGAACCATTTGTAAAACACATAATTATGCAACATTTTGGTACAAGAAATGATATAGCTTTGTTGACTACTAGTCAATTACTTAGCTCAAGTAGTTCAGGTGGGTGAAATTTATAATTTCAAGTTATCCTCAAGTTGCACATGTTCCTATGTTCCTTTTTAATCTCCTCTTTTTTGTGTTCTTGTATTTAATGTTGACAGTGAATCAATGATAATCTAGAATTGAAATAAGAAAATCATTGATATATATTTTTGTATAATTAACAAAACTCACCTCCCAAGAAGTTCCTTAGAGTACACACTAAGCAAATTTTCATTTTTTTTTCAATTTTCCATAGGTAAATGCATTTTATTAGTATCTCTAGAATTTGGGTTGTCAGATAAACAAAACAAAATCCTCAAAAGTTCAAAGCTCTTTTGGTTCCTTTTCTTCCAAATCTTCCATAGATTTAAGGCAAATAATGTTGTAATGTCTATGGCAGACACGTAGATACGAATCTTGTAACTCAATCCCACCTAGCTTCCTCTAAGGAAATCATTTGTAAAATACATAATTATGCAACATTTCAATAGAAGAGACGACATAGCTTTGTTGACTGCTAGTCAATTACTTAGCTCAAGTAGTTCAGGTGGGTGAAAATTGTAATTTCAAGTTATCCTCAAGTTGCACATGTTCATTTTGAATCTCTTTTTTTTTGTTCATATATTTTATGTTGACAGTGAATCAATGATAACCTATAATTGAAATGAGAAAATAATTGATATATATTTATTATATAATTAATAAAACTTATCTCCCAAGAAGTTCTTATAGTACACACTGAGCAAATTTTCATTTTTTTCTTTCAATTTACCATAGATGAATGTGTTGGTCCTTTAGCTTCTAACACCTAACAAGAAGATTAAAACATACAAGAACCACAAAATACTGGTGCACACATGCACATAGATGCAAGAATGTTTATAAAATGAAGAAATTAAAGATGAGAGAAAAAGAAAGAAGAACACCAAGCTTTACCTGGTTCAGCCTTGAGGCTTACATCCACGGGAAGAGCAGCACCAATTCACTATGATCTTCAAGCAATACAAGTTACAAGTCCCACAAGAACCTTTACCTTGTTCTACCATTCCTTGTCCCACAAGAACCTTTACCTTGTTCTACCATTCCTTGTAACTTTCACCTTTACTTGTTAAATCACTTTCCCACTCACCAAACTGACTTGTATTTATATTACATACAAGAGAGAAAGATAAGAAAAGAAAATATATGCAGAATACAAGGGAATCCAAGATTAAACCAGAATCATAGCCAACTAACAGAAAAGAAGTTAGTTGAGAAACTCTTTTTATTTTATTTTGTTTTAGAGTCACACAAATCAACAAATTTCCACCTTGACTCTTAAAACAAATAAGAAGAAGAACCCTTAAACCTCCAAAGCTGCTTTTCACATTCATGCTTCAATCAACTTGAAAAATTAATCAAGTCCAAGCAATGCTTGAACTTAGCTCTAGGAAGAGACTTTGTTAGCATATCAACTGGGTTGTCTTCAGTGGCAATCTTCAGAACTTGAATCTTTCTTGTTTCAATCATATCTCTGATGAAATGATATCTAACGTTTATATGTTTGGTCCTTTCATGATAAGTATGGTGATTGGCTAAGTGAATAGCACTTTGGCTATCACAATTTATGGTAACTCTAGACTGATTTATACCTAGATCACCAATCAATCGTTTTAACCATGAACCTTCCTTAGCTCCTTCAGTAAGAGCAATATACTCAACTTCAGTTGTTGACAAAGAAACCACTGATTGTAGGTTAGCTTTCCAGGTTACTGCAGAACTAAACATAGTGAACACATAACCTGTTAATGACTTTCTTGTATCAAGACATCCTGCAAAATCAGCATCAACATATCCAATCACAGCATCTCCTTCTATATGACTTCTTTTAAATCTCAAACCACATCCAAAGTCCCATTGAGATATCTAAACAACCATTTCAATGCATTCCAATGAAGTTGACCAGGATTTGTCATAAACCTACTAACCAAACTAATTGCATAAGCCAAATTTGGTCTGCAACACACCATGCCATACATGACACTGCCAACCCCACTAGCATAGGGAACAGACTTCATCTTGATCCTTTCTTCCTCAGTTTTAGGAACCTGAGAAATAGATAGTTTAGATAGAGATCCAAGAGGTGTATTGACAGGTTTAGATTGATGCATTCTAAACCTCTCAACTACTTTCTTCAAATAATTTTCTTGTGATAGGAACAATTCTCCTTCATTTCTGTTTCTAATGATGTCCATTCCCAAAATCCTCTTGGCAGGGCCAAGATCCTTCATTTCAAACTCAGAATTGAGCTTAGATTTGAAATTTTCTATCTCTTCCTTACTAGGACTTGCAAGAAGAATATCATCTACATATAGGAGTAGATATAACACATATTCCTTCTTTCTTTTAAGAACATATACACAACTGTCATACCTGCATCTATAGAAACCCAACTTCATCAAAAAATCATCGAACCTCTTGTACCACATTCTAGGACTTTGTTTTAGACCATATAAGGATTCTTTTAGTAAGCAGACTTTGTTTTCTTCTTCAGAGAAACCTTCTGGTTGTTGCATATAAATGGTTTCTTCAAGGTCTCCATGCAGAAAAGCAGTTTTGACATCTATTTGTTCCAACTCCAAGTCAAACTAGTTTACAATGCTAAGCAGAATCCTTATAGAACAACGCTTCACTATAGGTGAGAAAATCTCATTGTAGTCTACACCTTCAACCTGAGTAAATCCCCGGGCAACAAGTCTTGCCTTGAACCTTGGTGCTTCAACTCCTGGAATGCCATCTTTCCTCTTGAAGATCCATTTGCAGCTTATGACCCTTTTCCCTGTTGGCAAACTAACAAGCTTCCAAGTCAAATTCTTTTGTAGAAATTCCATCTCTTCATGTACAGCCTTCATCCAATCTTGTGCTTCACTGCTTTCCATAGCCTCCTTATAAGTCTTTGGTTCAAATCCTTGCACTTCATTTGCAGTATTAAGAGCATAGCAAATAAAGTCAACATAACCATATCTGCTAGAAGGTTTAAGAACTCTCCTTGCTCTATCTCTAACCAATTGATGACTTATATATCCTGATTTCCAACAGCTTCACCTGAACTTGAAGCTCCATCAGTGGTTTCTTCAGAATTTTCAGTTTGATTTATTTATGAAGAGTGTGTGGAAGACTCCACCTCAAACTGAACATGATCTTTGCTAGAGCTCTCTTCCATTTGTTGTTCTTCAAGTATTCCCAATTTGGTCTCATCAAAGGTAACATCCCTACTGATTATGCATTTTCCTCCACCTTTTTCCAACTTCCATAGCTTGTAGCCTTTCACTCCATCTGGATATCCTATGAAAACACATTTCACAGCTCTTGGTTCTAACTTACCCTCTTTCACATGAGCATAAGCTAGAGATCCAAACACTCTTAGATTGGAGTAATCTACAGGTTTTCCATGCCAAGCTTCCATAGGAGTTTTATGGTTCAATGCAGAAGAAGGACACTTATTTATGAGATATGCAGCAGTGGTAGCAGCTTCACCCCAGAATTTCTTTGACAATCCTGAACCAAGAAGCATGCATCTAACCCTTTCCAAGATAGTTCTATTCATCCTCTCAGCAAGCCCATTTTGTTGAGGTGTATGAGGGACTGTTCTATATCTTTTAATCCCCTAGTTCCTGCAAAACTCAGCAAACTGCTCTGAAAGAAACTCCAGGCCATTGTCAGTCCTTAATATTTTTAACTTGGTTTCAAGTTGGTTTTGGATCAGAGTATTCCAATCCTTGAATTTTTTATATGTTTCAGTTTTATCTTTTAGTACATACAACCACATTCTTCTAGTAAAGTCATCAACGATAGTGAGAAAATAAGAACCTCCACCTGGAGTTTTAACTCTAGAAGGTCCCCACAAATCAGCATGAACATACTCAAAAGGCCTACTAGAAACATGTATACCAGTTCCAAACTTTACCTTGTGAGACTTACCTAACACACAATGTTCACAAAATTATAACTTATCAAGCTTATCACCCTTGAGCAAATTCTGTTTTTATAGTTCAATTAGGCCTCTCTCACTTACATGTCCTAGCCTTAAATGCCATAGTTTTGTTTTATCAATGTCATTTCTAGCTATAGATGCATGAGCCATAACCGTAGATCCATCTAAGACAAACAAGCCATTATTCTTATCTTTGTTAACTTTAGCAATCACAAGAGATCCATTCAAAATTTTAAGTACACCATGTTGAGTCTTAGTAGCATAACCTAAACTATCAAACATGCTTATAGATATAAGATTTCTCTTGAGATCAGGCACATACCTCATATCTTTAAGGATGTATTCTCTGTTGTCAAACATTTTTAGCCTGATTGTGCCAATTCCTTGCACTTGACATGGATGATCATCTCCAAGCAACACTGTCCCTCCTTCCTTAAACTTCAAGGTTTCAAAATAGTCCTTCTTGGGGCACATGTGATAAGAACACCCTGAGTCCATAACCTAGTCTTTTTGTGTCTGTGAAGTTGTGACTACAAGAACATCAGCACTCTCATAGCCATCAGATATTGCAGCTATGTCAGCAGAATCAGCTGATGATTTTTGGTCCCTATTCCTCTCAGGACAGTTTTTCTTGAAATGACCAACCTTGTGACAGTAGAAGCACTTGAATTTTGACATGTCACCAATTTTAGATTTTGATCTAGCTTTCTTTCCTTTCTAACTTTGTCCCTTTTTCTCACTTCTGCCTCTTGACACATTCAAACTCTCCCCATTATCATCTGTCTTGTTATCTTGTTGTCTTTGCAACTCTTTAGTCCTAATTGAAGTTTGCACTTCATCCAGAGTAATGTCCTGTTCTTTGCCATAAAGAATGGCATCCTTGAAGTGTTCAAAATTCCTTGGTAGTGAGTTCAAAAGGAGCAGAGCCTTGTCTTCATCTTCCAGTTGTACTTCTATATTTTCCAAATCATCCAAGATCTTGTTGAACTCAGCTAATTGATCCACAATTGATTTTGTTTCTGTCATCTTGAATGAGTACAATCTTTGTTTCAAACATAATCTGTGAGCTAATGACTTTGTCATGTACAAAGACTCCAGCTTAAGCCACATAGCTGCAGCAGTTTTCTCTCTAGCAACCTCCCTGAGAGCCTTGTCACCTAGACATAGAATTATAGCACTCCTAGCCTTCTCAATCATGTTTGTTTTCTCCTTCTGAGTTAAAGAACTTACCATTTTTTCATCTCCTTTTATAGCTTCTGCACACCCTTGTTGAATCAAGATTGCTTCCATCTTGATCCTCCAAAGCCCGAAATCATTCTCACTAGAAAACTTCTCTATGTCATACTTTGTATTTCCCATTCTTGATAGTGTTTATCCCCACAGACGGCACCACTTGTTGGTCATTTAGCTTCTAACACCTAACAAGAAGATTAAAACATACAAGAACCACAAAATACTGGTGCACACATATGCACATAGATGCAAGAATTTATAAAATGCAGAAATTAAAGATGAGAGAAAAAGAAAGAAGAACACCAAGTTTTACGTGGTTCAGCCTTGAGGCTTACATCCACGGGAAGAGCAGCACCAATTCACTATGATCTTCAAACAATACAAGTTACAAGTCCCACAAGAACCTTCACCTTGTTCTACCACTCCTTGTAACTTTCACCCTTACTTGTTAAATCACTTTCCCACTCACCAAACTGACTTGTATTTATATTACATACAAGAGAGAAAGATAAGAAAAGAAAATATATACAGAATACAAGGGAATCCAAGATTAAACCAGAATCATAGCCAACTAACAGAAAAGAAGTTAGTTGAGAAACTATTTTTATTTTATTTTGTTTTAGTCACACAGATCAACAGAATGCATTTTATTAGTATATCTAGACTCTAGGTGGTCAGATAAACAGAACGAAATTATCAAAAGTTCAAAGCTCTTCTGGTTCCTTGTCTTCCAAATCTTCCATAGATTTAAGGGAGATAACGTTGTAATATATAGCAAACACACATATGGATAACCGACGTTAAAGAACATCCGTTACTTTATCTCTTTGAAAGTATAAGGAACACTAATATATAAAGACTTAAGTTTTACAAGACCGAATAATGTGGAACTTCTTTTGAAATAGATATACAAACGCCACATATGCATTAGATAATTTCTAGTTCGAATTTGGGGGAGTACAGCTGTTGAGGTGATCTCATAGGTCGGTCCATGACAATAACAACAAAGCCCCCACTTCTAGACATTATGTGAACATATGTAATTCATTCCACCAGAATATGTCAATTAGATTGTCTCGAGTGGCAAGAAAAAAATTGAGTGCTTCTCACTTAAAAAATTAACTTTAGAGGGCAACATAAGTGTCCATATTCGTGGCTTTCATCCATGGAGCAAAGTAGTACTATAATGGGTACTGCTGTACTAGACATCCAATGCAAAATTTATGAACAAATGCATATTAATATTACCTTTCTTGCATCCTTCCAGCAATAATTTGTCTTTAGATGGAATCATTGGGAGCTCTATTATAGTCTAAAAAGCCAAGGTATCTACAAAATAGATACCTTCTATTCTTTTGTTCAGAACTTTACGAGGAAATTTGACTTTTCGCAGAAATTTGTTCATCTCACAGTACTATCTTTTCTATGTTTCTTCCGTATTTTCTTCATATATATATATATATATATATATATATATGTGTGTGTGTGTTTTCTTCATGGATTTTAGTTCATAGAAAGCATTTCCATCAGAGTTTTTTAGGGCTGTCGACAATCACAACTTTCCAGTGTACTTATTTTTCTGTTAGATTCAAACATTGATGAAAACATTATGAAGAAGCAATAACTCAGAGAACATATTAAACTAACTCATATAATATATAAATGAAAAAAGAGAACAAACAAATCAGCAGAAGCGATTTTCCATAATCTTTACAAATTCAATGAAATCTATTCTTCCATCTTGATTTGTATCAAAGACCCTGATCATCTTGTGGCAGTTCTCAAGTTCTGCTGCTTCCTTCAATCCCAAAACACACAGAACTCTCTGCAACTCCTCTGCAACAATAAACCCATCTTTGTTCTCATCAAAAACATCAAAAGCCTGCTTCACCTCCTCCAGACTTGGCTCCTGCTCCTCAAACAGTTCAGAAAGCTCCTTGGAACCATACTTCTCCTGAAGTTCCTCACTTTCTGAGCTGCAAAAAAATCCCAGTTTTGCCATCACCATTTTGACTTCATCCCTCTCAAGATTCTCACAATCTCTTGTGCCATTTGACTCATTATCTTGGTGGCTAAACTCAGACTTTGATATCTTCTTTTCTTCCCTCACCTCTGAGTAATCAGAATAAAGTTGGCACACGAGGAAAAACCAGAAACTCAGGAAAAAACTCTGGATTTTGTTGAAAAATGTACAGAACAAGGGAAGGTCTAACAAACCAAACAAGGAAGAAGTTGAGTTTCCATCATTCTGAGATGCTTTCCCCTCAGAAATAAGGAAGTCAAGTTCCCTAATAACATTCATGGCTGCAGATATGTTCAAATATAGATGAAGAGGTAGAATCCTGTGGCGATCCCTTGTGTAAGGGGTTGAAAATTGCAAATTGTTAAGTTGTTATTTAGCCTATGAAAACGAGAAATGTTATTGTTGATGTTATTGTTGTTTGAGGGGTGTGGAGGGTTGGTTATATAATTCAGAAGTTGGAACATTGAAGCAGCCAGGATGGTCAGCTTTGAAAGGTGAAGGAAGCTGCTTGACAAGTTCATTCATAGAAAGAAAGTGCTAGAATATAAGTAAATGGTTATTTCTTGACAGCTTCAAAGGAAATTTCCTGTTTCCTTATTCCATATTATATGGAATTTTTCCAGGTTGATGTGGTCGTTTGAAAGAGAGGCATATCAGGCTGGCCTGCTTTTTCCATGTCTTTGTCTTTTTCTGATTTCATTTTTTCTACAATAAATGTATTTCCGGCAAGACTTTCTGTTGTCAAAGGAAATTGCAATCAGTAGTTTCCAAGAAGTGAGTGACCACTACGTGCCTAACAATATGGCGTGTGTCACATTTCCACTTATTCCACGTAATTCTCTTGTAATATTATATATTTTTATCAGTTAAATTATCATGTATTGTTAATATGAATTATACAGAAATTATTTTTGAGATAATTTTTATAATAATTAATAAACTTACTTTATAATATAATTTGTGATTAGACGATTTCATAATATTTTTTTTAACATTCTAAGTATGTTTTAATAAATAAAAAAAGTGTTTATAGTTATAGATTTTGGTGCAGTGTGAAACTGCCATTTCGGCTATCTTGTTTCCTTCAAATTTTCCATGTCCACTTATATTTGTAGTTGTCAACTGACATACGTCACTCTATTTAAGGGATTTTATAAACTATCTTTGAGTGAGTTTTTACATTTGCTAATTGTTATTTAGGTCAGTTTAATGTATATTAGGGTTCAATGTTTGTAATAGTTTTAACTTTTAACAAATCACCTTCTCCTCAATCACTATTTCATGTAATCTTCTCGTCCGTTCATTATTCCGTAACTCTTATAATTTTATTTCATGTTCTTTCTCGCTATTGCCAACAATTGTTAGATCATTTCTTTTGTTACTTAATAACATCAAAATTTGGGAAATTGAAGAGAAAGAGGTGTTGCATTTTGAAAGAAAAAACGTTGTGGGACCAAATTTTAGAATATGTGCCGTTTTCATGGAGGAAATTTTCTACGGAATTTTATGGAAAGCATTTTCCATGAAATGGGTGAGTTTACTTTTACCAAAGGTAATAGAATATTGGTGGAAGACGAGTAGACGACCATGTAACCCTTTTACACTTCTTTATTCCCTTCCTCGAAGGGAACCTAGAAATTCAATGTCCAATAAATAACCCTTGATTTTACCTTGAAACATAGGTATTAACTTGTCTCTAAAATCTTCAATGTGAAACAATACGAGTACAGAAACTGCTAAAAATTAAAATTGTACCGTTCCTTTAACGTTGGTATTTTTATTTTTTTACTGCTGATTATATATTTCATAAATCATAATAAAATTGATACAAGTACATGACTAAAAGTATGTGAACTAGTATGAAATCTAGATATTCTTGTTAGAGTATGAACAACTTGATTGACTTGTCTACTAACAAAATTTATCGAAGAATTATGAATCAAACTAAATTTCTTTTTACATAAAGTTAAAATATGATCAAACTCTATTTATACAGGAGTTAGAATGTATGTCATAAAAAACATACTTGTAGTTAAGTTCAAAATAGACGTTATGGACACACATACTAATGATCCAAATGATTGTTGTTAATAGGGATGATGTCTCAACTTTATGAACATGAAAATTACATGTATGATAAGATGTCATTAATGAAACAAATTCACCTTTTTCATTTCAAATACAAACCTTCATGCCATAAGTAATCAAATATGTAAAAATAGAGGTGATTATGTTGGACTTCATCATACCAGAAATAGGTTTAGTCCTGCTTTGGTAGCTAGTATTAGAATTCAAATTTTGGCAAGAAATACTTACAATAGGTGACTCTTTAATAGCTTTTCAGTGTCAAATATAATATTTGACAACATTGAGTGACATATTTATTGACTTCTCTAAAACTTCCCAAGCATTTTCATTGTGTCAATGCCAAAAGCACCAAATGGTGGATATAAAAAGCAATTTTTAGTCCTTATGTAAATATTTTAGAATATGAAAAATGCATTCTTTTAATATTATTATTATTTTAGATTTCATAAAAATAACTCTTCTACTCTATACATAGATTAGGATAACAAGTGTATCACTTTTTGATACAAATTTATTAAAGAAGCTTAGTCTCTCAATTAATAGTTAAATACATTACTCTTAATTGTGATGATTGAATAATTTATGAAGAAACAAATTAATATTACATTAAAAACTGAGAATATCATTCATTTTGAGACATTTTTTAAATGTTAAAACTACTATAATTGTGAAATGAATGAAATATTATAAAATTTCTTAATATATCGTTTATTTTTTATATTAATTAAATTCTTTGTTATCAATTTTTTTTTATATATTTTAGAAAATAAATAATTAAAGATAATATATATATATATATATAATGTTTCATTAATATTAAAAAATGACAATCAAAACCAAATAATTTTTTTTAATATATCAAACAAAATAGAACGGATATAGACAGATCGGTACCATAGTAACAAAGGATACCTTTGACTTTTGGTATGATAGTTTTAGCAGGTAAGAGTACCCAAATTATTTATCCAAAATCCTCCTTTATTAGTTCAACCAATCTTATTGACTTGGACTCAACTCAACAAGTGAGATGTTATTTAGAAGCTATGCTTTAACAGTCAAGACTGGTTCAACGATTATTTAGATAAAAAAAATCTTAAGATGAGATTTCTTTAAAGATTATTTATTAGAATTATTGTAGTTTTAATTTTATTTTATTTTATTTTTAGTATTTTGAGATGCAATAACATTTCTTTTTTATCACTACATAGCCAACTTGTATTACAGAAATGAGGGTATAAAAAAATTTAAATATATTTCTACTTCCTTTTAAGATAAATTTATTTTTAATTTTTCAAATTTAAAATTATTATTTTTAGTTTTATAATTTTTAAAAATTTTATTTTAGTCTCTTAGATCATTAATAACATGTTTGAAAATGAGATATTAAGATATTTATACAGCATCAACTAGATTTAATGTAATATTTTTACTAACAATTATATTAACAAATAGACTTTACAAGACAATATTTAACAAGTTATTTAACAAAATTTGAATATAAGATCTAAAATAATATTGTTTTAAATTATAAGAACTAAAAATATTAATTTTAAATTTAAAAGACTAAAATAAATTTATTTTAAATTTAAAAAACTGAAAATATATTCAAACCTAAAAAAATCACCAAATTATCGACAAAGGAAGACTCCAGTTTTTTTTTTTTCTCTGTTTCGGTCGTGGGAAGACTTCAGCTTCGGCCTTTAAGATCAAGTGTTGGACCCATATAGTTTTTGGGCCAATATTAGAGATATCCAACGACACAATTTTTTTACAATAAAAAGTAACTAGTTTTGTACTTCTTTTCAGTTTTTGCCGTGAAGAATATAAATATATAATTTACCCTACGTAAGTGATGTATTTGTTAATTTAAAGAGTCAAATTAGTTAGTTGGTTAGTTAACACTAAATAATTAAAAAAAACTTCATTGAATATATATTTGTATGTAATGATATTGATCATCAATAATTATCCTCAAGGAAATTTATTAACTCTTTTAAAGTTAAAAAGTAGGTAAAATAAAACTTTGTTTACCATTTTCCTCATCTAAATATTTTCTATTAATTTTACATTTTCTTCTTGGGATAAATTTTTTTTATCACACTTTTATGTACTTGAAACTTACAATATAACCTAATTCAAGACCTAAGTATTAGGATATAAATAAAATTTTGCACATTAAAAAATGAGAAAAAAAATTATAAACTTAAAAAATACATGCATATTTAATTAAAATATTGAAGTTTTTTGGATGATGATTAGAAGTAAATCTATGAAAATTTAGGTTTTAAAGTGAACAATATTATATCAATGTGTATATGTGTGTAAATAATTGTTTTACAATAAAAACGTCATAATCCTCTTAAAAAATATATCTCACAATAAATAAACTACAAAATAATTAATCATAAATATTTTAGCCAATGATTCAATGTAAAATATATTTTCACAAAATATAAATAACACCAACAAAAATACAACACAAAACATACATTTTCTTGAATAAGAGGTTAGATCTTATGTTTGAGAGAGTAATCCTTAAAATGAAAACTAAATTCCACACATTATGAAAGGATGATGAGTTTGAGTTTATAAAATATTACGCTATATTGGAATAAGACTTTTTGAGTGATAAGTGATAATCAAAAATAAATTTATAAAAATTTAACCCCAAAATAAATAATAATATATTAATATAAAAATGTAAGTAATACTATATATAACAAAGTATAATACTTATCTTAAAAATATATCTCTATAAAATAAATACAAAACAATTCATCACTAATTTCAACACATGTGCCATATTAATATGATGAATTAACCTCCAAAAGATTTGAGAAACTTCAAATTAATTTTCCCGATGAAGAAGAATAGTCTTAATAAATAAATGAGTTAAATCAATAAAAGCAAAAGTGTGTTTTAATTTGACAAGTGTCTACTTTCTTTTAACTGCCAAATAATTGAATCCTAATAGCCATAGAAACCGAAAGAAATTGAAACAAACAAAATGGACTTTCAACTATATCTTTTTGGCAATTACTTGACTGCATATTTTACTTACCATGTTTAATGGTTTTCTATATTTTTTCTCTCTACATTTTAATAATAGGTAAACATGTATATTTAATTTACATGTTATTTAATATGTTATTGAAGATCATTGATTTGTTAATATTGTAATTAAATCTTACAATTTATTAATATTTTTTAATTTTTATCTTTATTTTTCCCTTTTTCTTATTCATTTTTTTTCTCCTTTTGAATCCAAATAATTTTTTCACTGTATAATTTTTAAATAACTATTTATTTTTAATTTTTAAATATTAATTAAGGAGAATTCACTAAAATTATTTTAAGTTCTTAAATTTTAATTGAAAAAAATAAAATAAATATATAAATATATATTAAAAACCATACTTTGGAGTAAATGAGCTTTCAAATTTTTTCTATAAATTTAATAAATTTTTTAGATTATCAATTTTAGTGTTCATAAAAACATCTGTTTCACTCAAACAAAAAGTAAAGACTCGTAATATTGAAATTAGTGAAGTAGTTACAGCGGATTTCAAACTACAAAAATTGTCATAACTCATAATATATATATATATATATATATATATATATATATATATATATATATATATATATATACCAAATTAATTTGCCAACGTCATTCAAACATGGTAACCATCTCATATTCCGCATTAAATTAAATTTAATTGGAATGTTTAAACGTTCTCAATTGTTTTTCATCTAAAAAAATGTTACTTTAATGTAAGGGGAAAAAAGAAGTTGGAAATTATTAATTCCTCAAAAACAGATAACAAGATAGTATATTCTCCTCCTCTCATTAACATAAAGAATTAGTACGTCAAACCTATAAAATGACGTCTATGTGATATTTCCCATACCATGCTAAAATTCAAAGAATGCATACATCATCCTGCAAAATTTGGTTGACTAAATAGTCTCAAAGCATTCTAAGAATCTAAAACAACAAAATAACTAATTTAAAAATAGCAGCAATAATTAGGTCAAATTTTATTTGGCAAGTGAAGAGAAAATAGCACGTACACTATTGTTTGTTACCCCACCCCACTAATAAACCACTTCCTTCAGGGCTCGGCAGAGAGTGATTATCTTGTTAGAATTTCTTATTTTAGTATATAAATAAATATATTAATTACAACACAAAGATGTTGTAAATAAATAAATCACATATGAGGGGAAATTCAATTTTATTTTGTTACATATATCTGCTCACAGTACCCCATATTGCACGTGAGGATAATTAACAACACTTTGGTTAACTTAAAATTTGGCTAATCATGCATCGATTGAGACAAACTTACTCGTAAGTCAACCATTAACTTACATGTCTCTGATCATTTAAATAATCCATGGAAAAAGAGATATGTATCTCTTTTTATTAGTTGGTCCATGCAGGAAGCTGCAAATAACACCTACCCACCATGTACTGAAAACACAAATTGAATTTCAACTTTGTGAATTGAAGCCAAACCAGCCAGCTAAATAACATGCATGACATAACAAGATAATAATGCAAGAGAAAAAAAAAAAAGAAAAAAAAAGTGTTGTTATATAAAGAATATTATACGAGTTGTTGTATGAAAAATACAACTCAAACATGAATTATTTGATTCCATTCTCCCATATAAGCACATGTCAGTGCTAATGAAATATTGGATTGCAAAATAACTAAACACTTATTTATTAGTGTAATTCACAATTTGCATTTTGAAAGCACAAGAAAATTAACATCAACACAATTACCACAATCCTAATTCTATGATTCTGGAGCCAAGTTTAACACAATTACAAAATAAAACTGATCAGAAAGACATAAAGCATCATTTGTGAAATTCGAATCTTGTTCTTGGATTAACTTATGGAGTTGGAGGATGAGTAGGAGTTGGAGTTGGTGAAGGAGGGCTGAAAATATACCCATTCTTGGGATTGATATTGGGTTGTGGATCAGCATAATCCGCAATCTCATACTTGACACTTGTGCGATAGTGAACATTAATCTGAAGGAAAAACAAATATAAAACTATGAAAGGCAACAAATAAAACTAAATATTAATTTATGTTTGATTTTGTGGGTAAAAAAAAAACCTCTCGTAAAGGAACAGTTTCTACATCCTCCTCGTCCTCAGTCTCCATCAGTGCCACCCTCCCGAATCCTTAAAATTGACAAAAAAAAAGAAGGTGACAACAAGAGGGACAAAACCAAAATTGTGAGTTCATGTGAGAAATAGCATACCATGATGAAAAGAGAGAAAGAAGAGGGACGAAAGAAGAAGAAGAAGGAGAAAACGTGAGTGACCCATAATTTATTTTTTGGAGAAGAATGAAACGGTGAGTGTGTGTGAGAGTGTGGTGTAAATATATGAGCGTCAGATTCGGAAGAGAACAATAATTTTCGGAACCGACTATGAGTTAAGCTCAGAAGTCAGATCCAACGAATCTTATGAGTTACGAAACTCTGCTATTTAGTTAGTTACCCATACCCTGTGCTTTTTCTTCACACCTCCTACATTATTGTTGCCACAAAGATAAATTTAGATTTAGATTTTTGTTGCTTTTAATAGTCCCACTTGATTTAAGTAGGATTCAATCTATAGAAATCAACCTTAGTGTTAGGAATTTATTTTGAAAAAAAAATAGTGCATAATTAATGGATTAGTAATAAAAAAAATTGTTTAATGTTTAATATCATTTTGATTTAAGAAAGGTAAAAAGAAATCAATTTAAGATGATTATTATTTTTCTCTTTTACTTTTATATTTTTTTATGAAAGGAAAACGACTTTTTTCTTTTTAGCATTATTACGTATTATTGAAACTTAAAATAGAGTATTATAACATATTTGATTTAATTATAAAATAATTTTTTACTTGTTATTATACAATTATATTTCTTTAAACATTTTATGTATTACTTTATTATTATTATCAACAATTTTCTTATAATTATATCATTAATACTACAAAAATATAGTAACTAATTAATATCTACCAAAAATTGTAAACTCATACAAAATATCATAATTTATTTCATATTTAACTATTATGTTAGACTATTAAATGATAAATTAATATCTCAAGTGATTCAATTAGATTAATTTTGTTTTTATAAAACAAATGAGATTAATTTTTATTAGTTGAATAGCACATGTATTTAAAAATAAAATATAAAAAAAGGACATGCATGCCAGGTGTCAAATGTTCACCACTTGTGTATGCCAACCCTACATGCTACAGCCGAGCTTGGATCTTGCACCACATACTATGATAATTCGAATGAGACAACTTTGGAGAATTTTTAAAGTTAGCTTCTTTCAAGTACCTTTTGTCAAATTTTTAGGCAAATAAGATAAAATAGTTTAAATATTTAATCAGAAATTCATATGGAGTATACTAAATTTATTAATTAAAAATATTTAAAATTTATACGTATTATAATTTATGATTAATTAACCGTATAAAATATAATTTATATACTATGTGTGCATATCACTTTTAATGGGCAACTCACTGTCTGTACAGTTAATTAATACATAAGAGTGGGCTACTTTTGGTGGGTAATAAAGACACTCTTCCACTAACAAAAGTTAGTATAAATTATGATCATATGGCCTTCACATTTTGGGCAAAATGGGATTCACTTTCTATACACTAGCTTATTTTACTACTACTTTTTCATTTTCTTGCTATTTATATTTAAATTAATTGAAAATACACAATATAATATTCTATCTTTTAATATACATATTGTTTCACTCAGTTTTAATAAAAGTTTACTTTATACACCATAAATAAATAAATTTTAAGATAAAATACTTGACTATTAAAATATTGTGCTGATTTTTTTTAAAAGAATATTTTATTTTTATAAATATTAAAGATCCTAAGATTTTGTTTGGAGAAGAGGTAGGAATAGAAGAGAATAAGAAAGAATTGATTTGATACAAATTAGGTAAAAAAATTGATTGAAATAGAATAGAATTTGTAGTTGTTTGATAGAGTGAAATTAAGTAAGAAATATAGTGAATTTGATATTTACAATTACTATTTTACCCTCATTTTATAATATAATTAGAATTAATATTTTTTGTTTTATGTAGTTTTACACCATTTTCAAAATCCACAAGAATCCCTCAATGGAAAGGGTATTTTTATAATGTGCAACTTACTTCTAATTCTTCAAAATTCTCTTTAAATATCCTCTAATAAACACAGATGTCTTTTTTTTTTTCAAATTCACTCTAATCTACTCTAATCTATCCCCTCCCTATTAAATCACTTCCACCAAACAAAAGACTAAATATCATTAGTTTGTGGTTAAAAATAATATTAGATAATCAATTTGACGTTAAAAATCATTTAAAGACTTATATATTAAAGTAATTATTATTTTAAAATATATATATTTCTCTACTCCGTCTATTTTTTTTTTAAAAAAAACCTCATCTCACTATTGACAAAAAGAAAAAACTTTATCTATCACGCTATTTATCAAGTAAAAAATTTAGGATGTGTTTGGAGTGGTAAAAAGTTTTTAGTTTTCAAGTGTAATATTCAAAACAAGAGTTTGACAAAAATAAAGTTGAAATGATTTTCAATTCAATTTCAAAATATTTTTACATTTATTTTCATAATTAAGCAAAAAAATATTTATAAACTTGATTTTTAATTTTAAAAAACACAAACTTTCACTGTATATTTTTGATAATAATTATTCACATCATCACAACTATTACTATTATTAATACCACTAATATTACTATTAGTATCATCGGTATTAATTTTTGTTAAACAATTTCTTCCGATATGGCAAGCGAACCAATCGCACAAGTAGTAAGTAGAAGTAATAGTCGTTCTTCCTAAAGGACTTGAGTAATACAATGGCAATATGTGGAATTAAAGCTAATACAGACTAAAGAATGATTTCATATTTGATGGATTGTAATTGTTAAGTTAAAAAGAGCAAATGAACTAAAGTGAACTTTCATCAAACACTTGGAATGTAGTTTTGAAAATTAACTTATATGAATGAAATGTTAGGGTTAGACTTCACCAACTTTAATCTCATGCATAAGAAACATTCCTTCCCATTCAAACATTAATGTTATCCCACTAATTTACTCTAGTTCCAATTCCTTGGTTAAAAGAGCCTAAGTTTCATTATGAAATATCAATCCCTAGAATACTTCAATAAATCCACTTGCATTAAGTAAAAGGGCTCCAAACAACAAGTAAATCATGTTCCATTCCTAGACACATGTTTACTAGGTACCACATTCTCAAACAAGATTACCAATGATATTCCCACACCAAAAGTAATCACAAATCATGTAATAGTTGATCATTCCATACAAGCATTAAGCACAAGAACATGATACTAACATTTGAACGAAGAAGATATATATATATATATATTCAAACAAGTTACATGAGAGTCAAGTTGGATACATCTAACCCCAACAAAGGGGTTTTAGCAATCCATGTCCATGAGATTAGCAAGATACATTAAAAGAGGAAGAATGGAAGAAACCCAATGAGAAACAATGGTGAAGAGGTGAGCCCTAGCTTCTCCCTTTGACCTGTACTTCGCTCCTCCTTTGGTCCCTCCTTCCAAATTATCCCCTTTCGCGCTCAGCCAGAAATTATATCAAGCCACGCAACTCTTTAAGTGACGCGCTCAGCGCGCTACGATACGCGCTTGGCGCATGACGGGAGGCGCGCCGGGCGCGTGATTGAACACGCCCAGCGCGATGCCAAATCTCCATCAACTCAGCCTGATCTATTGCGCTGAGCGAGCTGAGATATGGGCTCAGCGCGAGTCTACTGAAAATGCCAGCTAGCATCACTGGAATTCAATCGAGCTTCTTCTCTTTGACATGACTTCTTTCCACATGATTACCTATCCAAAAAATCACAAAAAATGAGGATTAAATATGTATAACCCTGTATGTGTAACCAAAGTGTCTTTACTTGCAAAAGAGAAGTTAAATTGAGGATTACATAAGTCAAAAGTTAGAAAAGAGTTGAATGTGTTAACAAATTTGGTATTAGAATGTAAGTAAAAATTAACATTATCAATCTTCACCATCATTATTATTAACATCATAGTCACCACAACTAATAGTACCATTATCATCATTATTATCCGGTCAACATCAACATCATTACTAATTTACTATCATCAACACCAATATTATTACGGTTGTTATCACTATTATTATTATTAATATCGTTACCTCTAATATTATTGTGACCAAGCAAATACACACTTAAGTTAATTTTTATAGAATAAAAAAAGTTCAAAGTGAGTTTATTTTAAAATAAAAAACTGGTCATAATTTTTTAAGTTTTTCAAAATTCAACCCAAACAAACCTTTAGTTATTTACTCCGTAAAGCAGTCAAAACAATCATCTGGTTTGACTTGTTATATTAGTGCCAAACAAGAAAGTAAAATTAGATGTATATTCAAAAAATAATTGCATGTGTAAAAGATGGGCCATGTGATGAGTCATAAATTTAACAATGTCACATTTCTAAACAACTTTTCACTCCTGAGCACAAGTGAAAGCTTAAAATTAAATGATGTCTAACTTGAGTAAAATATGGAGAGGTTAATTTTAGATGTTAAATAAAATATTGTTATTTTTTTAAAATGTTTATAGACATGGTCTAATTTAATAACTAATCTATGTTTTCAGAGTTTAATTTTTTTTAACCAAATATTATTTTAATACATATAAGAATTGAACTTTGAGAGCATCAAAATAAAATATTACTCTTATTTTGTATTAACAATAATGCATTTTAAAAATTAAAAACATAATCATAATAATAGACTTAAAGTGATAATAATTTATATAAAGGTTAAATTCAAAAATAAGATTGAAATTAAACATTTTAGCATAATAATTTGATGCAAAGGAGAAATCTCTTATAAATTTCATTTACTTTTTATTTGTGAAACCGATGTGAAAATTCATACAGCCATGAAAAATATTTTAAAAAAATATGAAATAATGTATCATACAATTCCCTTTAAGGAAATATATAAAGACGAATAACAAAATTGTTTGGTCTCAAAAGTTTAAAACTATCGGCCAAAATGGTTCATGTTCAATACTTCAATCAATCTGATTTTAAAGTGGACCAAATGCTGTGTTGTTTGGCAGATATATCACTGACTCATTCACCAAACTTTAGCACAACCTTTGCAAACTAATTACATTTCGCATATGTTCCTACCCAAGTCACCATCAGTACCTCTCAATTAGGGACTAAAATGAACAGAAAATCCAAGACAAAAAGATAAATATTAAAGTTATAGAAATGTTGGTGTATGCAACAATATTTCTTATGAAAAGTCTAGATAGAGTGACAAATAAAATAAATTAAAATAAAATAAAAAGTCTAGACAGAATGAATGGTTGCCTTTCGAAGAAATAATTCCTCTTAAATCACTTTTCGAAAGAATTTAAAGAAAAAAAAATGAAAGTTACAATTTTTTTAATGCAAGGGTGGCCAGAAACTTTTCTATTAAACTTTGTGATATATATTCATGCTTTTCATTCTTTTTTTAAAAAATTGAAACATAATGTGAGAAGAGTAATGGATCCGTTTATTTAAACTTAAAAAGAAGTGTTTCTAAATAAATGCTTTTAAAAAAAGTAATGGTTTAAGAAACAAATAAGAGTTGTTTCTTAAAAACGCAAAAAAAATGCTTATTTTAAAAATAAAAGTTTAGACAAATACATCAAAATGTAAAACGATATTTATTTTATTTAAAAAAAAAACACTTTTATAAGAAAAAAAGTTTAAACAAGTAGACTTAATATAGTAAACAGTATTAAAAAAAATAATAATCTAATTTAATAGTTAAAATTGTAGTAATTTTTTTTAACTTTTATTTTTGTAAACCTTGTCTTTAATTTCTAATTTTATGAAATGCTTTTCAGTTTAATTTTTTTTTAACAAAACAACATTTACTTTAGTTTTTAATATTAGTAAATATATATATATATAGTAATAATAGGTAAAATAAATGAAAATTTATAAAAGTTGGAAATTAAAATAACTTTTAATAAAGTTGAAAATTAAAAGGATAATTCAAAAGAAAAAAGAGGCTAAATAAACCTAATATCTTTTAAACCTAAAATTCATGAATTCGACATGGCATTCTAACCCGTTTGATCCATTAAGCCGAGTCAAATTAGTCTGATTCTAATTGAGCCTTTCATTTTAAGATTCAATCAATCCGATCTAACCGGTAATCAAATAATTTTTCCAAAAACTCATGTTATGATAGTCAACGATTATCTTTTCAGCTATGCTTTGAAAGAATGCATTGGATCGGTATTTGGTCTGGTCATGAATATAAATATCATTATCTTTTTAATAATATCTTCGTTTAGTCATTCTTTAGTCAAATATTCATGCCATTAAATCAACAACCATGTTATTATGTAATGTAATTGCAAAACTGCCAAAAGCCCGGTATTGCTGACATATAGATGGAAGCTTTAAGCTTGAATTTCACATTTCAGCTGATTGCAAGTTAACAGTCTCACCAAACAACTACAAGTTTCAAGCCATGATATAACTAGCAATCATGGGCTTTTGTTGACAATAACCTAAGATGTTGACACATTTCAGCAATACTGTCAAAACCATCATTCCGCATAAGCATTACAAGGTCTTGGTATATTAATATCAAATGCTACTCAATTTCAAGAAGAAATACAGAGAAAGTTAAGAATGCATAATTCATCGGGAATGTGGTCTAGTTTGGGTTAACTTTTAGCTTATGAGTGCTTTTCAATTGAGATGAGTAATTGATTCTTAACTTGCAGAAAACCCTTATAAGTTTGCAGGTGATCATGGAGTAGTTAGACAGAAAAACTGTGCATATGTTTAATTTTAACTTATACAAGAAGTTTGATTTATTTTACCTTCTTGATTCATTTCTTTTTACCTCTGTGATTCATCTTTTCTTATAATTATTTGTTGAAATTTTATTCAAGTTGACTCCATATTTTACATTGATAAAGGCAAAGGCGTTATTTAAGATTGATCATCTAGTCATGTTGTTTAATGAATTTTCAGGTCATGGTGGAGGGGTGAGTTCTGCACCTTTAAGGCGAGCTTGAAAGAGGGTTACGGCATCAAAATTGACAAATAAAAATAAGATGTCAAGGGTAATCTAGCAAATTTCAAACAATTATAACACATATTTTAATTAAAAGTATGTTTATAATAACTGTATGAAGTTAAATGAATTATAGTATATATTTAAGAATAAATGGAGAGTGTAATACTAGCGTATGCCAAAGAGAAAAATGTACACTTTACTAGTAATTTTCTAAAATATAAATTATTAAAAGATAATTATAATTGAATGACATATGAAGAGAAAATGTATTATTCTATTCGTTTTCTAAATACTCAATCAAACATTAAGTAGAATAAGAATATTTTCGTAATTGAAAATGGTGTCATGTTCTTTTTGATAAGTGCCAATTGCCAGACAAAACATGGGTAGTGCTTAATTTACCATTCAGTGATATTTTATTCCAGTTTGTTATGTTTTGATGGCAAAAGCTACCTTAACAACAACAGATGGAAGAACCGGTAGAATTTACCATAAATCAACCGTCCATAGAAAATGTCTAACACGAATATTTGTTTCCAAGAAGTTACAATAAGGAATACTTTAGAGAGAGAAAGAAGGTTACCTTCAAGAGAGAGAGAAAGAAGGTTACCTTCAAGAGAGAGAGAAAGAAGGAAGATGAGTGTCCCACCCTCTTGAGTATAAATTCTTCAATTCCTTTGGACCTCAAAAATAAAGGCATTCTGATTTGTTGTGTGGTCAGGATTCAAGCCCCTTCATGGAGGGATGCCTTTGGGGATATTGTCTTTCATTTAAAGTAGGTTGGACCCATAAAACTTAAGTCAGTAATTTTTCAAAGGGACTTTTTCTCTAACGACGAGATGAAGACCAATTGCCATGCAAACATTCCCTTTTTCCATTTTGAGTTGGTAACATTTTACTACATGAAGTGAATTTCTATATATAATGCTTATTCTCTATTAATACAAATAAATCTCTCATTTAATGATAGTAATATGTAGACTATAAACCAAGGCAGATTGGCTAGTTAATGAAAAGCATTAAGATTACATTCTGAAAGAAAGAAACCAGAAGAAGAAGTTCAATTTGAATTCTCATTCTCATTCTTATTTATATACATATTATGTCTAGGAAAACAAACTCACTATATCTCACTATGAACTTATATATATATATGTATATGTACATGAACTAAGAAAACCATCTGAATGAAAGGGAAGAGGGTAAAACTGCCTAGATGTCACCTATGATAGGAGAGATACTCTGCAAACACAAGAATACTCCTTCACCTTGGAAGGAAATGCATGAAGAACCATCCACTGCTCTTTCTTCAGTTGGCGGACAACAGAACTAACTCTTCTTACAAACAAGGCTGGTGAACCAATGTGGCTTTAGTGCTTTACAATTTGTGTTTCCCTCGGGACCGGTTGAACACTGCCAAATCAGTTTGCTGCACCTAAAACACAAGTCAATTACAAATTTATAAGCTACACATTTATGAGGTCTCATGAAAGTTAAGGGACCTAGACAACGCCGCTGGATTGGCCTGCAACACCGGTGAGGCCTGCACTGAATGATTTTTCTCATCATTCTTTGAAGGGAAGGCTTTGAAGAGTCCTCCCCCAGGAATTGAGTCAGCCTTATCATTTTTAATCCCAAGTGTTGTCCATAAAGAGCTTTTTGCTGCTTCTCCCGAGTCATCAATCCTCAAAGTTTTTGGAACCCACAAGGACTTTTCTTTGTTGTTTTCTTTGCTGTGCTCATCCTCGCCACCTGACTCATTTGGTTTGAGAATGTTGTCTTCCCTTGAATGTTTACCCAAGGTTGGGGAGTTAGGGCCAGAGTTTGGGTTTGCAACTTTTGGTGATGACGGTTGCGCTAGCCATGGGATGTTCCACGCGCCTGGCACAGCACAGCCCCAATAAGCTGCTGCAGGATAGAATGGCACAGTAAATCCTGGGGGACAAAAAGCAGGTGGTGGTACTGGTGAGCTCCACTGCACTGGATTCCATGGGATAGGCCAAGGGGTTCCAGAAAAGAAGGGAACTTGGGGGAAGTTTTGAATATTCTGCATAGCTTGTTCTTGGGGTCCATTGGTGCTTGTTCCTTCCATTGACTTTGTGGAGGTGATCGAGGATTTATTGGATTGATCATCCCCTTTTTCTCCACTGGCAAGGGGAACAGAAATTCTTAGTTCTTCAGGTTTATGAAATCCATTTCTTGTGTAATTGTGCACGGTTTTATCAGCAAGGTTCAAAACAGATGCCATTGATTCACACAAGGGTGTATCAGTTCCAAATGTAAGGACTGTACCATTGCATTTCAAGGAAGGATGGTATGCCCCATTTGGCAAGTCGGTTCGAGGATTCTGGATTGCAGCTTCAGAAACAGTTATCTGGCGATAGTGAGAAGCAGAATTCTTGTTCTTTCTGCGACCAGCTCCTACAGGAACGTTCCTCATGGTCCCCCCAGCAGTCCAGTATCTCTGGCAGTTCTTGCAGAAATGGCGGGGTTGGTTGACGTTGTAGTTATTGTAGTAGCAGAACTTAGTGTCCATGCTATTACAGCGAGGACATGGTAGTATTTTGTCTGGTTTTTTGAGGTTCTTATCCTGTGAATTACTTGTCTCACCCTGCTCCTCTTCAGTCTTTGAAGTTTTCAATGGAGTAGCCTCCCTCTCGGTCGACAGGGTAATGGATTCCTCACAGGTTCCAGAGGCAGCATCTGGATTAGTGACCTCTTCTGATGATTGGGTGGGGGCTCCATCTTCCTTCTTATTATCAGTTGGTTTTTCTCCCAATGTGTCCTGGATTCGTGAAAAAAACCTGCTTAGTATGTTGCTATACACTACAAGCACTATATTTATATTATGAAAAGAACATTTCAAATATGAATTGACTGTTTCACATTCGTGCCATTTGCAAGCAAATAAGATTCAACCGATTTTTTTTTTATTGAAAAAATAAAAACTTAGAAAACATAGATATAAAAGAAAAAAGTGATTACACCTCAGGAGAGCTACTTCATTAGAAGAAAACAAATTAGAGCAGCACTACACAAAGAACACACCAGGGAAATTACTAGAGAGTCATAGCACTGTCAATAAATTCTATATCTAATTGAAGCCTCATTTTTTCATCGGTTGTATAAAATCCACAAGGAAACATCAATTGTCAAAATCTCTTTTCGAAATGCTTTTTATCCGCAAAGCAAACATGTTGATTCATTTTCCTAAAAGGGTTGATGCTGGAGATATTATCATCTTGCAGGCTCAAACCAAGAGAAAGCTGTATGATTGACATGCTCAAAGTGGAAACTTGCGCCAAAAAAAGTAAATGGTGTCGAAACCACGAGGAGACAACTAGTTCTCCTTTTACAAGACAGAACAGAAAATCAAAATCAATTGAAAATAAGGCAAAGCAAGATGTTGTATTAACAAAAGTGCAACAAACAAGGAAATCAAAGGAAAAAATTTAGGAAATTTACTCATGATGGTACTATGGCAGTTTTTATTTCTTCTCCTGGATTTGGCAAATACCATACAAAACTCAAAAGTCAAATAGACAAAACATTGTTTTTCACAAACATACTGACATAGCCAAGGAAAATTAACCATAAGAATCCTGTAAAAATGAATGATTTAACGTCACAAAGATATATAAAGAAAGAAAGATAGATTAACTCCTCTACTGAAAAGCACGAAGTTAACAAGGTTTTGAAATATGGAAAGCTGGAAACTGAAAGTAGACAAGAGAGTAATTTCTCAAAAAATGCCAAATCCATGTAGCAATCTCAGAACCTGGTAGCGGCAGACTAACCAAACAACTGAAGAACAAATCCAAATGCCTATCTCACACAAGATCAAATAATTGCTTCCTCTTTTATTCAAAACTTCTCTCACTTTTTCCTTTCATTAACAAAATAAATCAATCCAAACATACACTAAAATTCTCTTGAACCACCAAAAAATCAAGCTTCAGCAAGTCCAAAATGACACTTGAACCACTTAACGGGGATTGAAAATTTGAAACCAACCATCCACTAACTCCCCAGATTGAAACCAACCCCAAACAGACACTCAATTAAAAACTGAACTCCGTGAAAGAAGAAAAAAAAAAAAAAACTTTACAAAACACAACACAAGCCGAAAAACCAAGTCAACGGAATCTTCAATGCCCGAACCAAACCAAAACCAACCCATTAAATCTTTTCACATTTGAAACAAAGAGTCACGCTCAAAATAAAAAATTTCGAAACCCCAAAAATCCACACACCTTATCCAAATCTACCTCTGGTGCATCTCTGTTGGTACGAGACTCCCTGGAAGAGTTGGTGGAAGAAGCGTGACTCTGTTCAGCACTGTCATCGACAACATCGCCGGAAGACAGGGCCGGAGCTTCGGCGGGAATCTCCGGCACCGGGATCGTCTTCCCGAAGAGCTTGATCGCCGGGTCTTTAGCCTCCGACATTTCCGTTACCTTTTTTCCCTATTTCGTTAATAAAAAAAGCTCCTTTTTTTGTTTTTGTCTGAAAGGGGAAAAAAAATGAAAACTGTAAAAGTGGTTGGAGAGAGAAAGAGAAAAAGCGTAGAGAGAGAGAGAAGGGGTGTGACAACTGACACGTTGTGTGAGAGTGTGCGTTTTGTTGTTGATCCGGCGAAGCAGGTAGAGGTGCCACATCAGAAGCAACCTACAATTTCAGCCACAAACTCTTTGTGGCCTGAAAAAGATCTTTCTCTTTCTTCCTTTTTCATTCTCTTTTTTTCTTTTTTCTTTTTCTGTCAGCTTTGCTTTGTTTGGCTAACCAAAATGGACACACGTTTGGGGGTATCTATGTGCGTCCCCAATGGTAATTTCCACAAGCACGTTGGATCGTAATAGTCGTTGCTTTTCAGCTTTTCAGCTTTTCAGCCTCTCCCAATCGATAACTCCTTTTTCATGTATGCACCGCGTCAAACTTGTCCAGAGCTTGCACTTATCTTCCAACATACCTAACACTTGTTTTTGCATGGATATCGTTTCACTTCGCACAATTTTCTCAACATATAAACTAATATGAAAATGTTTTAAATTATGAGGTGAATATAAATAGTTAATTTGGATTAATAAATAAAAGTATATGTAGTTTAAGTTTGTAAAATGCTTCTTTTAAAAAAAATCAAAAATTAATTAATTATATAACTTCTTATATCATAAATTAAAAGAGATAATAAGGATAAATTTATAAGTAATATTAGTTTTGACTCTTAAAAATTTGGTAGATTTTTGTTATTCGCTTTGATATTTGTTAGATTGTCACAGTATTATTTAAAAAAAATGTCATGATTTAAGTAAAATGACATTTATAAATGATATTTTATATCGATTCTTAAATAATGTAAGACTTTTTAATATACCAAAAGTTTATAAGTTAAGATTAAGAAACAAAGTGGATTAGACCATTTTCTAGTGTGCCAAGAGTAACATCATTCGAGTCATAATATCTGAAGTATTATTGATTTTGATACTCATTAGATCGTCATAATTATGTCTTTAAAAAGATGCGTCGATTTAGTGGATTAAGAGAGTAAGGTATTTATAAACAACCACTCTTCAATGACATGAAAATTTTTAACATTATGGAATAGAGAGCAATCGAAATAAGTTCTCTTTGGTGACATTTTCACTCGATGAGATTTTAATCAATCAAAAAGTATTGCGTATAATTTATTTTTATTATAAAGTAGGGGTTTAAATAAATCAAAGATGAGATTTTGTCCCGTAAAAATTTCAAGTATTTCACTTAAGAGATTCTCTTCCAATATAATTGTCTCATTTCAAACTAGTCTCATTTTATCTTTACTTTAATTGTTACTCGTATATATGATTTATTAGATTTTTTTTATTTAGGCTACTATTAATTAGTGTAATTTTGTTTTATGAAAATGAATTGAATGTTATGTGACATATATTTCCTTGTAAGCCCGTTTTATCATGTGATCTATTTTGGAATTGAGAATTAATATGGAAGTATATCTAATTATCAGGTCAAGTCTAATAAACAATTTTGTGTTAAGTTTTTTATAAGGGTCTAATTGATTTAATTGATTTAATATCTATTGTGAATGGATAATAAGTAGCAATTTCATAGAGAAGTTCTAGTGGAAGGGTTTTTCTTTACACACAAGTGACTACGTGATCAACATTATGATAACAATTTCACTATAGAAATATCCACAATAGGTAAGTGTTTTATAGTAATTGATAAATAGTGATATGGTGTTTTAAATTCTAATACTGATTATGTTTTTTTATTCAAATAAAGCAATTTCTTTTGCTAGTAAGTCCTGAGATAAAAATTTAAATAAAAAAAAAGGTTATGTATATATTATTTATTTATATGTTTGGAAAGTTACAAGTTGAGTGAAATTATTTTTATTGGCAATTTGATTAAGTAAATGTATCTCACCACAATGGACAATTTGCAAAAATTGGTAGTTCTTGTTAAATTTTATATCATTAGGATATTGTGTCATTTAGATTACTTTTTCTTTGTTTTAACTCAGTCACAAGGTTAATTCATTAATAATTTGATATGACACGTTAATTTTAGGATGAATATGATAGTAAAATCTTTTTGTTCACAAGTGTTGGACTTTTGTAACAATTGATGTAGTGTATAATATATCATCCACGCACAAGGGAGTTTATATTATGTTTTGTGGTTACAATGGTTCAACCTAAAAGCCGTTTTCAAAATAATTAAAATCGAATTAATATTGTACAAGTGAAAGAATGTTAGAATTTTTTTTATTCATATTACTATTAATTGGTGTAATTTTTTTTTTTTTTGAAAATGAGTTGAATATTACCTAACATATTTTTTTGTGTGTACCTATTTTATAATGTGATCTATTTTAGGTTTGGGAATCACAATAAAAGTATATCTAATTATTAGGTCAAGTTTAATAGGCAATTGTGTTATGTTTTTATGTGAGGTCTAATTAATTTAAGAGGAAAGGGATCCACTTATTTTAATAATAAGTTTACTTAGACTTTCTCTACTCAATAACTCGTGTTATGCATCAAATGTTAACGATCCAATCGTTAAATTAAAAGTTCTCAATGCATAAATCAATTATGCAAATTTGAAAAAAGTTTGAAAACTATTTTTGATACTCCATTTCATCAATTCAAATTGATAGATAATTATAAAAATATGTCATACGTTGATTTGAATTAATAAAATAAAGCATCAAATAATTTTTAAATTTTTTTAAAACTTTTAAACTTGACTTATGCATTAAGGACTTTTAATTTAATGGTTAAATCGTTAAAATTTGATGTAAAACGTGAGTTATGGAGTGAAATAAGTCTAGATATACTTACATTTTGAGTAAGTGGATCCCTTGTCTTGATTTAGTATTTGTGATTGATGAATATTAAGTTACGATTTCAAAAATTGAAAGAATAAGATCCCACTAGACTCTTATAAGTTTGGTAACTATCATTTTTGTTCCATCAAAGAGCCAATAGTGTCAAAAAAGAGTTATGATGAAATAGTTGTTTTTGTCATATACAAGTAAGTATATGGCCAACATTGTGATAAGAGGTTCATTATAAAGATGCCTACAAAAGCTAAGTATTTTATAATAATTGATAAACATTGATATGATGTTCTAAATTCTAATATTGATCCAATATATCATTCTATCATGATTTTCTCAATTGTGTATCCCTTTAATTAATCTCTATATATTAAATACAAGTTGTTATCTTGCTCAAGAACACGAGTAGAGGGAGGGAGGACCTAGAGTGGCCATGGTCCCTCCCATTTAAAAAAAAATGTATCAAAAATTACTTTTAAAATGTGATATAACTTATCAATGGTTTTAAATGTGTGGCTTATATCTGGTCAACAATTTTGAAAATTTTGTTTCTTAATATTAATAGACAATAATTATATATGAAGACTTAAATGAAGGGTAAAAATAAATATTGATAATAGTATGTATTTTACCTTTTACTTTTTTTTTGTTTATAAAATGGTAAATAGGAGATGCTATTTTATGAATACGAATTAAGAAGTCAATGACATGTTAAAAATTTTCAGATTAAGTATCATTGTTTATTTAGTGGTTAGTTGAAACTCAACATTGTCCAGTTTGACCCATGATTTTCTTGCCAAATTGAGGGCTAATAATAGTCTGTCGAAAGAATTCTAGCTATAGCGTCAAGAGGTCTCCTTTAATAAGCATGTCTATCAAAGTAAAATTTTAATAGTTGCGCATATCATTCATTTTCATGGTGGCCTTGCATATTCTTATTTTTGTCATGTTTTATGCTTGGAAGTTTAACTGAAATAATATTTTTTATATATAAATTTTATACTATTTTATAAATTTAAAGGTGAGAATGTTTTTTTTAATGTTTGATTTTCTATTTAAAAAATAACAATCATGGAAAATATTTTTTTAGGAATGATATTTGCATGATTTTTTAAAAAATTATTCGTATGAGAGAGATAGAAAACTAACATTCATAAATTAAAAGAAAAATTTTATTAAAATAAAATATAATGTTATCTTAATTTACTTATTTAATAACATAAATACTTTTTATTCTCAGGTAACATTTATAAATATATATAATCAATTAAATAAAATTTTATTATTATTACAAAAATTTATGATTTTCAATAATCATAATTTCTAAATATGAAAAAATTTCTTATACCAAATATCTCTTTAAGTATTGACTAATAACTTGTCAAAGTTAATAAATAACATTTCAGTAACCTTTGTGTAAACGTTTACCTTACCCCACTCATAAATAAATTTATTGATGTTTTTATTTATTTATAAATGAGTCAATGAGTATCATAAATTCATTAATTTTTATTTTTAATAATAGAGTTAATGAGTATCAAACTTTGATAATCGTATCTCTCTCATCACTAATAGTTAGATGTTTTGCCTTTGGTGTTTGTATTCACGAGGATGGGTGTCATTATCTAGACTCATAAAACTTTATTTACTTTAATTAGGTGTGATTATTGCTTGAGGTCAATTAGACAAATAAGTTATCCAAATCCAATAATTAAATTAGTTCATTTTCTTTTAATTTGAATTGGATCCAAACTAAATTAATTAAAATTTGATATTAATTAATTTAAGTATTAGTTTCACAATTTTGAAATTCGAACCAAATCAACTATTTATATATATATATATATTATTTTTATTAGGTACATAACATTTATGTATCGTTTTAAAAAATGTCTTTGCATTTCAGTTTTAGATTCAAGATTTCGCAAATAAACTTTCACAATTCAAAATTTGAAATTCTCGTTCCTTGTTATTATAATTGGAGTAGTATAATTTAACCAATTATTTATGTGTTATTTTTTTATAATTTGTCATTTTTTAATGGAGAAATTGTACTCATATCTTTTAAAATAATTTCATTAGTTTAACTGAAAAAAATAAAAATTAATTTACAAATTGTCAATCATATACGTGTTTATTATTTATTTTTGAATTACATAAAACGTTATGATTTCTTTGTGAAAATTTTCATTGTTCTTCAATTTTAAAAATAATAATTTCTCAGTCCAATTTTTGAAGTTATTTCTTGAAGTTAATATATTTTTTAAAGAGCTAATCACTTATACACTGTCAGTGTAAATCTTTTTATACTCACAACCAATTATATATCTTAATTGTGCCATGTCACTGTAAACATATTTACTCTTAACAGTGACATGACACAATTAAGATATATAATTAGTTGTCAGTGTAAAAAAACTTTACACTGTTAGTGTATAGGTGATTAACTCTTTTTTAAATCACAATACTCGTGATATTTATGATATAATTTGAGAGTTAAAATTAAGAAAGAAATCAAGTCTCGTCCAATTGTTTATACTTGCATTAATAATTTGTCATCTCTTAATAATATATAAATAGTATTACTACTATTTTATACATGAAATTGTACGTGTTACTTAAATAAATAAATAAGAAAAATTAATGCTCACTTAAAAATTAAAGAGGAGTTATATGTCATTTAAAAAAGCCTTGAGGAAGGTCAATTCAATTTTCTTTTATTTAATTGGTATAAGTTAATTACAATCAAATACATAATTTATAATTTTTAATGATAATATTATCTATTAATTTTGAGACAAAACTATTAATATATTATTATAATTTTGAATGTTTGCAAATAATATATAATATCAAATAATAAAATTTAAATTATAAATAATAAAATATTTAAGTCATTATATATTGTTCAATGATATTAAATTATATGAAAAATATTTTAAAAAAAGTATTATACATATCAAAACACTCAGTAATATAATAAACACTTCATATAATTATATAAATATATATTATTTTATCTAAAAAAATTCTATTTAACAATCAAAAGAAGTGAAAAAAACAATTTTGTAAAGGGAAAAATAGTTAATGAGAGAACATGAATTTCGACGTAATAAAATAAAGAGAAAGAGTAACTCACAATAAAATAAAATAGAGAGCAAGAATAATTCATTATAAAATTAAATAAATGCATGCAAATAGAAATTAAAGCGGAATACTATAAAAAAAAGTCCACTTAAGCTCCTTGAATTAGTTTTTCTAGAAGTTTTTATTTTTTATTTCTTTACAAATTTTAAGGTGCTTATTTTTTTTTTTATACCAAATGTATTTAACTCAACTTTCACTTGTAAATAAAAATTAAGTTACAAAAAAATGGGTGAAACATACTTTTAATTCAATCAGAACTTAAACAAAATTATCTTAAAAAAGAGATACTTGTAGGAAAATAAATACTAAAAGGAAAATGTTATCTAGTTCATTTAGGATACTTTTCCCTCTCTTCTCAATCATAAGAAAAATATATATACATTTTTATTCTTAAATATAAGCAAATTTAACTTTTTATTTTATTTTATCATTTACTGATATTTTCTTTAAAATATTCCTCATTTAATATATGACTTTTTAGTTGTACTACTTCTCTTGACAATTATAATAAGGACAATTTAAGAAAAAATTTATAAAAATAACAAAATTTAATACAAATAACCAACTTTTTTAATATGTATAAAATTAATTATTTTATTTATAATAGAGAACAAAATAAGTAGTTAAGAAATTAAAAGTATAAATTTTTTATTGAAGAGTATATTTGCAAGTTGTTACATGTAGTTAGTTATATTTTAGTTTTCAAAAAAAACTTTCTATATATTAATATATAAATTCATTAATCGTTGTCCAAAGGGCACATATTAAAATTTCTACTCACGTAAAAATGATATATATATATATATATATATATATATAATTTTCATCTAAATTAGAGGAGGAACCTAAGTTTTTCCTTTTCACAAACTAATAATATGTATGATTCGCTAAAAATCATAATATTGAACATGATAAATATAATATTTCATGTTTGATTTATAAAATAATCATGGAATAAGATAAAATAGATGAGAAAAAGATTGAACAAAAGTTTTATTTTTTGTTACGCGATAAAACATGAAATAACTTTTTATCTTAATAAAACTTTTTGGTACAACACCATCTTGACTTTTATCATTATTGTCCAACACCAACACCATCGATGCTACTTACCACTATTGTTATTGACCACAACTGTCATTATAATCCACAACTATCCTATTCTATCACCATTGTTGTTGTCTTTGTTGCCATCAAAACCATCATCAGATTCAACACTAATATTATTATCATCACAATTTCTACTACTGTCATTTTTATTAATATAATAATAAATCATTGTAATAATTAATATTAAAAAAGAATTTTATAATAAATTTAACATCATTTTATTTGAATCACTCATTATTTACTAAATAACATACATAATAAAAAATTGACCAGTAACTTAAATATTTATTGTGTGTTTAATCACTTTATGGTATACTTTAATATGTAGCGAAACCTAAGGACATTATAATTGGATTACCTCAAAAGGGAAGAGGCAGAAAAGCCCATAGGATGGCCCCCACAAAATCATTGACACATAATGCAACCTTTTCCCAAGCCCATTCCACGAGCCCACACGCTGGCCCTCACGCACGCACACAGCTATTGAACACAAAAGCGTGTCCTTTGCATAAAAACAAACAAGCTAATTAGTGCTAATTACTCTTCTCCCCTTCATTCATTATTATGCATCGTTGACCATTGGGGATTTGACCCTCCAAATGCTTGCAAGAAAGAAAGAAAGAAAGAAGTGGCATCACCAAAACAAAACAACCTATCCACTACGGTTCCCTTTGAGAACGAACGAACGTGTCTCCTCTTCATATTCATAATATTTATAGTACCATTGCGATCATAACGACAAAAACAATGAACCAGTGATGCTTCTTCTTCTCATACTCTCGCTGCAATCCCTCAAACCCACCTAACCCAAACCCATTTCAATTCTCGCACCCCCCATTTTCTTACCCTTTCTCTCTCCATTCTCTTATTTATTATTATTACACACATCACAATTTCCCTTGAAGGGAAAAAAAAAAACCCTAAAAATTTCGTTTTTTTGGATCCACAAAGGCCACCCCCCGGATCTCCAATCCTCTTGATCACTACGAAGTTCTAATTTTTTACGTTTTTGGCGAAGTGGGTCGTTGTTATATACGTGGTTTCTGATCTGGGATTGATTCAATTTGGGGGTTTCTGGGTTTGTGATTGAAATGGTCTATTTCCATAGCTCAATCTCTCTCTGCAACTCCTCCGTTGACCAACCCATGGCGAATTCCCTCGATTTCGGCTCGAAATCGAGGCACCGGAAAACCCCCAATTCCCTCCAGGCTCCGCCGTGCCGGCGATCCCGATCAGTGGTGGCCGACGTTGTGATTTTCGTGGCGGTCATCACGGCGTTCGGATTCCTATTGTTCCCCTACGCCCAATTTGTGGCCAGTGAGAGTGTCAAAATTGGTGTTGTGGTTGTGAATTTGATCAAAGAAGAGGTTTCTGTGGCCCCTTGGGTTTACATGTTCATAGGGGTTAGTGTTACCTTTGCTGCATTGACCACTTGGGTTCTTGTGGCTTGCACCACAAGGAAGTGTGGGAACCCCAATTGCAAGGGTCTAAGGAAGGCTGCAGAGTTTGACATTCAGTTGGAGACTGAGGATTGTGTGAAGAATTCACCTTCATTGGCTAAGGATGGTGGAGTTAAGAAGGGGCTGTTTAAGCTTCCTTGTGATCACCACCGCGAACTCGAGGCCGAGCTCAAGAAGATGGCACCCCCCAATGGAAGGGCTGTCCTTGTCCTCAGAGCAAGGTGTGGCTGTTCTGTTGGTAGGTTGGAGGTTCCAGGACCGAAGAAGAATCGAAAGATCAAGAAGTAGGATACATAAAAGAACAAACAAAGGAGAGGATAATTGAACACAGAATGTAGCCTTAAATATTTGGCAGAGGAGTTGGTTATAGTTATATGGTCATATTTTATTTAGGTTGTCTTTTGAATAAGCCCCTCCACTGTGGCAATAAGTTGTAAGGAACTATGGATCATACACAGTTTGGTTATTTATACATGGGAATATAAGAATCCGTTTATTTGAATTGGTTTACTTCATTGTTCTCTCAGATTTGGTGTTTCTGATTTCTTATTATTGTTTCTCATAGTTACAGTTTTTCATTCTATTGGTAAGTGGATGCGCAGGATTATAATTGCCACTCTTTTTGTAGAGTACAGGTTGTGATGGAGTAAGTTGTTGTTCTGATCTTATGAATGGACAGTTGAATTGTGCCTAGTGGAGATCCACTTTTAGAGTTGTAGTTTTGAGCATAACTGATTCATTGAAATTCAATATTTTCTCTTGTACCTGATTCTTCAGTACATTGCTATGCACTTTCTCCATTAATTATGTGGATTTTTATTGCATTGGTTGCTGTCGAAGATGGGCTCTTCTAGGAGAGGTTATACCTGTGATGTGAACCATGGAGTGGATTGCTCAAGTACCAGATTTTACAGTAAACTCTGGTTTTCTATATGATTTTTTTTTAGGAAAATAGAATTCACACATGAAGGGAACGGCAAAAAAATAACATTGAGGGTGTTGTTATTCCTTTTGTCGGTGTCTCATTTAAGTTTATTGTATCTAATACCTTGCGCTTGTTAATTGGATTCTTATTTATCTTTTTGCATCTTGTGGCGTGTTCTCGACTTCATAATATGCAGCTTGATATCTAATATTAGAAAGGCTATTAGTTATATACAGCAAAACAATATTGGACTACGAAACGTGGCTTTCAGCCTTTTGCCTTTTTTCTCCTACCTCTGTTCCCCCCATTATACTTGGTTAATACATCTATTATGTTGGCATAGCCTTTCTAGTTAACCAACAATGTGTGTAGCACAAGTGGTATATAACATTGTCCTTTAAGTATGTGGTCAGGGATTTGATCTATGGTAGGTGCGTTTGGAAAATATTTGTTGGAGAAGTCAACCCTATAAGTGGATTTTAGTATATTGGGAGATTATTTTTCAGTGTTCGGCTGGGAGATACCTTGATTTAAAAAATATGCCTTTCTAGTTATTGCTGGCACTTGCTTAGATTGAATTTTGGGCCCTGCAAGTGGCTTTCAACCTTTTGCCTTTTCCCCCTTCCTCTTATTCTCCCTTTGAAATATTCTTAGTTATTTAGTTAATATATCCATTATGTTGGCATAGCCTTTCTAGTTATTACTGGTACTTGCTTAGTTTGATTTGGCTTCAAATATTTCCACATCATAGTGTTTATCTTATTTAGAAATATTCCCAAGACAAGGTTAATGGCAAAGCAAATGTCATGTTTGCTGATCAAATCCATTTGATTTGTGTATGCAGATATATGTTCAAATGTGGCTAGCATTACATTGGCTTCTTTCATTTGCAATAGCCTTAAAATCTTGTTATTGCACAAGTGATTGTCTTCTGTAGTTGGTGATAACTGGAGGGATAATATGCTATTCTCAGATGGCATAACAAACTGATTTCTAGTTTTCAACATGTGTATGTTTCTTGATGTTAATTTATAATTCACTGAGCCAAAAAATAGTTAGTACATTTTAATCTTTACTGTGATTGAGGAAGAGAGGGAAAGAGGTGCTAAAGAAAGAGGGGGAGGGGGAGAGGTGCAACATAAGTAAAGCAAGCACTAAAGTTGAGATGAGAGAGTACACCATTAGACCATGAAAGAAACTTTAAAGTTTTGTTCCCCGCAATGACTAGTTGAGGTTGTAAATTGAAATGAAGGGTTATTTATTGAGATCAGAAGAGGTCCTTTTCTTTTGTTGTTGTCTGACATTGTGGAGTGAATTTATGAACTTCGGCCTCAGTATGGAATTCTCATCAACTACTTCCATGGTTTGAAGTTACACAAAGATCCCCCTTTCCTTTTCATTATAATAATTAATAGTGAAGTAACTGTTGATATAAATATCACAAAATAGACTGTACAAAAATACGTATGTATAAGTTAATTTGAAAATTTTTATCATGTTAGAGTCTCCAAAATGTTTTTTTTAATTCATGTAAAAACTCGTTTTAACTTGTAAAGAAATTTACTTCATGTTATCATTTTTTCTTATAAATGCTTTTGAAGAAATTTATTCAAATAAACTCTAGGTTAATTTTATTTTAATTTATTTAATTTCAATATTTTTTTTTTATCTCAACTTAATTTTTAAATTCATGTTTTTTTATTTATTTATTTATAGATCAATTTTTTTGGTAAAATATTTATAGATCCATTTTTTAATTACATTTTTTTAGTTTCAAATATTTTTTTTTTATATTTTGTTAAATATTACTAATCTTATGCTATATCCTGAGCTAGTTAATACAACTCAATATTATCTAATAACTAACTAGCTATCTATCAAAAATGAAAAAAGAAAAAAATATCTTGGACTAATTAATAATTTTTTAGGCTAAGTTATACTTTTATTCTTCCTATGATTTTTTAGATTAAATTACATATAAAAAAAATACAAATATTTATGTACATTAATGAAAGCATTCAAGTCCCTTTGAATGTAAAGATGGTGTGGTGTAATATATGAATATGTTAATATTTACGTATTTATGCCTAATTATAGAGACATTATAATGTAAAGAATGTCATATTAAACAACTCATTTACATAGTATAAAAAATGTTAATATATGTTGTATTAATGGAGTAGAGAAGTTACCAGGTGAGTATGACAAGGTATTTAAAAAATTTATAAGCTCCTTTATAATCAGTTTCATAAATTAGTTTAATCATAATAAGTTTATTTAATGTGGGAGTTTATTTTCATAAGCTAATTGAAATAATTTGTAATTTATAAACTTTTCAATTTTTTCCTTTTTTTTTAATCCTCGTTAATTCACTTGATTTTTTTATACCTTTTATAATTTAAAAATCATTTTATTTACATGTTATTACGTCTTACTCATTATTAAATAAATAAATATGTTATTTTATATTGACTAATTAGCTTATCAGTGAATTTTATGAAACACGTTTAAATAAATTAATTAGCTTATAAATTTTTTACTTTTTAGCTCATAACTTATAACTTATAAGCTTTTAATTAATTTATAAATTTTTAGTTAGTTTACAAGTTTTCAATCAATTTATAAGTGAATTTTACCAAACACAACCTATTATTATTGAATAATTTAGACTATACTACCTTCATACGTTTTTATATCACAAAACCTCAAACTTACTCTAATATTATACTCTATCAATAATCAAATATTTTAACTTGGTAGTTGTAAGACGTATTTTGAAATACAGGGGTCGACCTACTACTTTCATAATTAATTTTCATAATATTAAAATAATTATTGATCAACAGAAATTACATTACGTGAACATATATTAATTCTTGGTTATACCTCACTTATTTGATGTAACAAACAAAATATTTGAATTAGTCTTTGGACGAAAGATTTTATAAATTCAAGAAATTTAAAAATTTTGGTATTTGCATTACTTTTTTTTTTTTTTTAAGTATTTGCATTATTTTGATTTCAATTTGTATCATTTTAGAAATATTTTGTTTGGATAAGTCAATTTTAAATTTTTAAAATTTTAATTTTTAGTTTGGATATGTTAATTTGATTCCACTATGATAAAATTAATTTTAAAAATATATTCATATATTGATATTTTTAAATTAAATTTTATAAAAATAAATATTAACCAATTTTAAAATATTTAATAATTTTAAAAATTAATATTAAATAATATTTAATAATTTAAAAGATATTTTTAAATATTCAATAATTAAAATAATGAAGAAATAAGAGATAAAATAAAATATATAAGTAAAATAAGAAAAATAAATATGAGAAATTTTAAATTCTTATTTTTTTTGAAAAAATTTAAAATTCTACTATTTTAAGAAATTTCATAAATGCTTGAATTTCAAATTCTTTATAAATTTTCTATCCAAACAAAATATTTCACCTTAAAAAATTTAAAATTCTTCAAATAAATAAATTATCCTAATCAAATTCATTATTCAAACACATTCCGAAGGAAATTTCATTAAACACCCACAACCTCTAAATTAGAGATTAATTTAATTTCATGTTACTCCTATTTACTATATTATTGTTACAGGTTTTGGTTAAGTTTTTTCCGATCTATTGCATTTTTTTTCTTAATGCTCAATCTGGTACTACTTGCAACATGCTATGGTATCAGTTAATAAATTCTCTTTCTTTTGACCTTTCAAAAGAAAAATAATTAAAATATATCCTCCCTGAGCATATCAATTATATATATTCTCATAAATCACAGTGCATTTTTACAAATAATCATATTTTTTTTCGACTTCTCTCTTTTGATTCTTTCCATTAGTATTTAGACTTTTTGGTTGTCATTTGCTGTAAGAGAGCAATTAATTTGTTTTGATGGTTCACATATAATTTAATGCATGACGTCTTAGAATCTAAGTTCATTTACATATTCATTAAAGCATTCAAGGATAAAAAATCTATTTTCAATGGCTAATTTTAATTATATACCAATTTTATATTCTCCTCTTTTTATTGCCATGTACTGCTGGTCATTGTGATTTATGTCAATTTTCATATTTCCTGAAACAAAGAAAACTGATTATTTCTAAAGCATGTTGAAATGTCTTTTTGTCCTTTTTATTTAAATTAAACATGTAAATAATGTATTTTATTCTAAGATGTAAAAAAATAATAAAAAAATATTAGTCTGCTAGCATATTTTACATGGGAATGAGATACAAAATTCCATAACGTGCTAGCAGGAAAAAAAAATAAATCAACAACAGAGATGCTAATGATAGTAACTCTATTGAGATAATTTAAGATTTTAACATAAAAATAATTTTTTATTTTTTATTTTACAAAAGAGCATCACTCCATACAATAATAATGAAAGTGTAAAAATTTTACGTTTGTTAATGTTAACCAACTAGTTAATTTTGGTTAATTAGACTATTTCAATAGTATACGTTTGAGATTATGTTACTAAATTGATACATAGTATTATAATTGAATAAATTTAGAATTTAGTATCATTTTAAAAAAAAATAAGGTAACTAACTGTAACTCTTAATTATTTAAAAAATATATATACTTTACATAAATTTTATTTAATTAATAAAATGAAAAACTACAATAATATACATAAACAAAATTAACTCATTGAGCCAAAGAAAATTGTAAAAGTTGTTTAGTGAAAATAATATTTGATAGTTGTGAAAATCGTTCTATGTAATTGTTTTAAGCACAAATTAGATTTGAAAAGAAATAATAGTGTAATATTTAATATTTATTTACAACATGTACAATTTAATGTTAATAATATTAAATTTATATAAATATATAAATAATAATTTTTTTATATAGTATGACACAATTTTATTAGTTAATTGATGATAAAAATATATAAAAATTAAGTGATAAAATATGTAAAAATTAAAAAATTTAGGTGACAAAAAAGTGTAATATAATTTTTTATATATATTAGTTATCATGTCAATAATCATGTAATTATTTGTATATCACATCATTAATCTACATTAATGATCAATATAAAATATTAACTAATTAACGACATTAAAAAGTTAACCAGTAAAATGATAAAAAAAAAGTATAAAAATTAAAAAATTAGGTAATAAAATGTATAATTTTGAAAGTTAGAAAACAAAATCTACAAAATCTTAAAATATTATGACAAAAAGTACAATAAGTTGAGAATTTTTAATTAGTTATTAAATGTAGTAAATATGCACCATTATGGTTAGATAAAATTATCAATTAATTAAAATTATTTTTATTATTACTTTTAAAGATATGCTATCATATATCACTTTTTTATATGTAATTTATGGTGCGACACTTTTTCGACCGTTAGTTTTATCACAATTTTTTTCTTCTCATCCTTCCCATCCTTCCATCATTGTCTCTTCCTTTACTCCTTTCACCATTTGCATCATCACCTATGGCCTCTTTTGCCTCCCCATTCCTCTAGCCTCTATTTGCCCCCAACTAGTAATGGTACAAATCTATACACAAAAGAAAAAAAAAACAAATTTTTATCCCTAGTAGATTGTCTTTAAGTTCTCCATAGTCAATGTTTGAAGTTACAACAATTAAAAATAATAGATATAACAATTAACAAATTTGTTATATAGTAATTTATTTATTTTTGTTTATACAACAAGTATTCTCTGCTAGATGTTTGAGTTGAATAAGATCAAGATGATAAAGTTATTTTTGAATAATTAACTAAGCTACATATTCAAGTTTCGAACTTAATATCATTTATTAAATTAAAAGAATCTCATACTAGTTGACTGATTGATTCATGTACGTGATAGTATTATACACAATAATTTATAAAATTCCTTTAATCAAATCAAAACGGACCAATACAACTAGTTATAATAGATAATTTTATTAGTTTTATAAAACAAAATCATTACATACCAAATTTACCCTTCGTATTTATCATTAAATTTTCATGAGAAATGTGATGATATTATTTCATATCAAAATTTATACACCAAAACACACCTAGTAAAGTTTCCATCAAGTATCAATAAAATTGATAAATTAATCGAAGAGTTTAAAAAATGAGGTATTTATCAAAAAAAATTTATTATCTGAAAAAACATATTCTCTAAATTTTTAATAGGATAAAAAATGAAAAATAAGATTATTATTTTATAAAAAAATGTAAAATGCCTTATAAATTAGTGACCATTATTTTTTTCCTTCTATATTGTGGCTTATTATAATCAGTATTTACTTTAATTTATAAATGAAAGAAAATAAATTATATTTATATTTATGTAAATTTGCGTGTGTGATGTTCTTTTTTTAAAAAATGTTGCAGCAGTTGGATAAACTCGGAAACAGCTCCAATGTTCACATGTGGATGTTGCAACAGTGGATCTGCCTAGATACTAACTACCATACCTACCTGGGCGGAAACTCCGATGTTTCTGATGCAGACTCGATCCAAATCTCACCTTTTCCCATTCAAATTCCCTTCTTCACTATGACGAATAGGACCTCTCACTCTCATGCTTCTTCCTTATTCATCCCAATTGTTATAACCAATGGAAATTGCATTTTCCCTTCACAAATCCCAAACCCCTTTTCTGGGTTCTTCCTCTACCGGGAACCTTTCCTTTTGGGAGTGTTGTTTTGCCTCAAAGGTGAGAAATTGGAGCATCCCCTTTTCCCGGGTTTGTTGTTCCTCCAAGGAACAAAAGCTTAAACCCAAACCAAAGAAAGTTGAGTATGTGGAAAGGCAAGTGGCAGTTTTGGATGATACCCAAATCAGGAAAACGTCCTATTCTGGGCTCTGTAGTCAAATCGAGAAGTTGGTTTTGTGTAATAGGTACTGGGAGGCAATGGACTTGTTTGAAATTTTGGAACTTGATCATGATGGTTCTGATGTGGGTGGTAGCACTTATGATGCTTTAGTGAGTGCTTGTGTCGGTTTGAGATCGATTAGAGGCGTTAAGAGGGTGTTCAATTATATGATTAATAGTGGGTTTGAGCCTGATTTGTATGTGATGAACAGGGTTTTGCTTATGCATGTGAAATGTGGCCTCATGCTTGATGCACGCAAGCTGTTTGATGAAATGCCGGAGAAAGACGTGGCTTCATGGATGACCATGATTGGCGGACTTGTGGACTCGGGAAAATTCTCTGAAGCTTTTGAGCTGTTTTTGTGTATGTGGGAAGAGTTTAATGATGGAAGATCTCGCACGTTCGCCACCATGATTCGGGCATCGGCTGGATTGGGTCTTATTCACGTGGGAAGGCAAATTCATTCATGTGCTTTGAAAAGAGGGGTCGGGGATGGTAATTTTGTGTCTTGTGCGCTGATTGACATGTACAGCAAGTGTGGTAGCATTGAAGATGCTCATTGTGTATTTGATCAAATGCCGGAGAAGACAACTGTGGCATGGAATTCCATTATTGCTAGCTATGCACTTCATGGTTATAGTGAGGAAGCTCTTAGTTTATACTATGAAATGCGTGATAGTGCTGCTACAATAGATCATTTTACTATTTCGATAGTGATAAGAATTTGCGCAAGATTGGGATCATTAGAACATGCAAAACAAGCTCATGCTGCTTTGGTTCGTCATGGTTATGGCACAGATATTGTGGCAAACACAGCACTTGTTGACTTCTATAGCAAATGGGGTAGGATGGAAGATGCTCGACATGTTTTCAACAGGATGCAACGCAAGAATGTTATATCGTGGAATGCATTGATTGCCGGATATGGTAATCACGGCCAAGGAGAAGAGGCTATAGAAATGTTTGAGCAGATGCTTCAAGAAAGGACGATTCCTAACCATGTCACATTCCTTGCTGTCTTATCTGCTTGTAGCTATTCAGGATTATCAGCACAAGGTTGGGAAATTTTTTACTCTATGAGTAGAGATCACAAGGTTAAGCCCAGAGCAATGCATTATGCATGTATGATTGAACTATTAGGTCGGGAGGGGTTACTAGATGAGGCTTATGCACTAATAAAAAGTGTTCCTTTGAAACCAACAACAAATATGTGGGCAGCATTGCTGAGGGCATGCAGAATGCACGAGAATCTAGAACTGGGAAAGTTAGCAGCTGAAAAACTTTATGCGATGGAGCCTGAGAAGCTGTGTAATTACATAGTGCTTCTGAACCTGTACAACAGTTCTGGCAAATTGAAGGAAGCTGCTGGTGTTTTGCAGACCTTAAAGAGGAAGGGTTTAAGAATGCTTCCAGCATGTAGCTGGATCGAAGTCAAGAAACAGCCATATGCCTTCCTTTGTGGAGATAAGTCTCACTCACAAACAAAGGAAATATATCAAAAAGTGGACTACCTGATGGTTGAGATATCTAGGCATGGTTATGCTGAGGAAAATGAAACTTTGCTTCCTGATGTGGATGAAGAGGAACAGCGCATGCTAAAATACCATAGTGAAAAACTGGCTATAGCTTTTGGACTAATCAACACTCCACATTGGACACCTTTGCAAATTACTCAGGGTCATCGTTTGTGTGGTGATTGCCACAGTGCAATTAAACATATAGCCAGGGTTACAGGAAGGGAAATTGTGGTAAGAGATGCTAGTAGATTTCACCATTTTAGAAACGGTAGTTGTTCTTGTGGGGATTATTGGTGATGACAAAATTATGTCATTCTAGTCACTGACCTATAAAGTGAGTAGATTCTTGTTAGCGCACCTCCTCCTCTTGCTTCTTACTTTAGTAGCCCCATTTTTTTTATTAGGATACAACTATGATACATGTAATTTATAATTTATTCTGTGATCCATTAACACAATAAAAGTCCTATTTTCTTCTTGCACTTTGCACTTTTTTGTCATGTTTATTTTGTGGTAATTATGGGTTTGGTTTGCTGAGGACTGAAGGTGCAATTTCATTGTCTTTTTTCCGATAAATAGTGCATGTACAGTACAGTGTAACCATAATGTATATGATTTTTTATATTGTCATTTAATTATAAATCGCTATGTATGGTAAATTTGTTATTTTTTACGATAGCTTCTTACAAGTTATACCTGGGAATATAGGAATCCTTTAATTTGAATTGGTTTATTTCACTGTTATTTTAGATTTAGTGTTTCTGATTTTTAATTATTGTTTCTCATGGTTACAGTTTTTCAGTTTTTTCGATAAGTGGATGAACAGGATTAAATCGCCACACTTTTTGTAGAGTACAGGTTACGATGGAGTAACTTGTTGTTCTGGTTTTATGAATGCACTGTTGAATTGCCTTGTGGTTGTGGAGCTTTGAGCATAATTGATTCATTGAAATTCAATATTTTCTCTCGTGCCTGATTCTTCAGCACATTGATGTGCACTTTCTCCATTAATTATGTGGATTGTTTTTTTGCATTGGTTGCCATCGAAGGCTGGCTCTTCTGTGAGAGGTTGCCTGTGATGTGAACCATGGAGTGGATTGCTCAAGTACCAGAGTTTAGCAGAAATATGTAAACTCTCGTCTTCTATATGAATTTATTTTTTAGGAAAATTGAATTCACACATGAAGGAAAACGGCAATGAAATAACATTGGGGACTATTGATATTCCTTTTGTTGGTGTCTCATTTTTTAAGTTAATTGTATCTAATACCTTGTGCTTGTTAATTGGACTTGTTTTTATCTTGTGGCCTGTTCTCGACTTCGTAATATGCAGCGTGTTATCTCATATTAGATAGGCTGTTAGTTATATACAGCAAGACAATTTTGGAGCCTGAAACGTGGCCTTCAACCTTTTGCGTTTTTTCTCCTTCCTCTGTATCACCCTTTGAAATATACCTAGTTAATATCTCTATTATGTTGGCATAGCCTTTCTAGTTAATCAACAAGGTGTGACAAGGTTGGTAGATTACCTTGTCCCTTGAGCATGTGCTCAGCAATTTGATCCCTGATTGGTACTATGAAAAAATATTTGGTGAGAGTCAATCACTTAAATGGATATCAGTATTTCAAAGAATTAGTCTTTAACTTTAGCTAGAGGATACCTTAATTTATCAAAGGAAAAAATAGTCTTTCTGGTTATTGTTGGTACTTGCTTAGATTGAATTTTGACCCCAAAATTGACCTTCAACATTTTGCCTTGTTCCCTCTTACTCAAATTTTTTTTTTCATGACTAAGTTGTATCGTCCATTGAACATGCATAACTAATCTCCCTCGGGAATTTAACAAGTATCAAATAGGTTGACATTTCTTTCGAACTTGAGTTTTCTACATTTGAGAGTTAAGATTCAAACTTCATCTACTTAATTAAGTGATATGAGTCTCTCACTCCTCACGACAACCCTAGTTGATTTTTCTCCTACCTCTATTTCTTCCTTTGAAATATTCTTAGTTATTTAGTTAATATCTCTATTACGTTGACATAGCCTTTCTAGTTACTACTGGTACTTGCTTAGATTGAATTGACTTCAAATATTTCCTCATCATGGTGGTTATCTTATTTGAAATATTCGCAAAACAAGGTTAGTGGCAAAGCAAATGTCATGTTTGCCGATCAAATCCATTTGATTTGTGTATGCAGATTAATGTTCAAATCTGGCTAGCAGTACGTTGACTTCTTTCATTTGCAATCACTCTAAAATCATGTCATTGAACAAGTGATTCTCTTCTGTAGTTGATGATAACTGGAGGGATAATATGCAGTTGTTAGATAGCATAACAAACTGATTTCTAGTTTTTAACAGCAATGTGTCCTTGTTTCTTGATGTTAATTTATAATTCACAGAGCCAAAAATTAGTTGGTACATTTTAAACTTTACTGTAATCGAGGAAGAGAGGGAAGGAGGTGCCAAAGAAAGAGGGGGAGGGAGAGAGAAAAAGATAGATGTTAGGAAGAGAGGAAGGTAAGTAAGAGAGATAGTTGGTAGACTTTAAGAATGCAGTGTTGAATTTTGCCTTGTTAAGTTGTTACTTAGCAAGTTTATATTACCAATTTGTCAATCTGTGAATAAATAATTCATCTCCGAAGGACCTTTATAATTATTATTCTTTAATTTATTATAATTTTGACTCAATCTTAATTGTATGATGATATTTTTTAGGCTAAAATATATTTTTGATGTTTATCTTATTATAAAAACTCGTTTTGGTTTTGCATCTTTTTAAAAAAATTATTTTAATCATTTAACTTCCAAATTTCACTCAATAATGTCTTTTTAAAACAATAATATTTTTTATTTATTTTGGGGTGTGAGCTTTCTTTTAATTTAATTCAAAATGTGAATTTTATCTCAATAAATTTAGTATATGTAAATTACAAAGTTAAACTATTGTTCGAACAAAACAAAGTCGCAAATATGGTAAAAATCATGTAAAAAGTGAGTCTCACAAGCAATTGTAAAATTATTTGATATGAGATTCTCTGTAGTTTTTCAGTTGCTCGTGGGTTGATTCTTTACCATATTTACAATCATTTTTTGTTTGAGTAATAGTTGAAGTCTATAATTTTCATGTAAGTTAGTAAAATTAGACAAATTTCACGTTTTAAATCAATCAAATGAAAATCGTATTCTTAAATTATAAAAATAATCATTATTTCAAAAGAATAACATTAAGTTAAATTTGAATGTTAAACTAAAATGAATCTTTTAAAATATAATGGACAACACATTTTAATAATAAGATATTGGACAAAAATTGTATTTTATAAACAAATTTAATAAATAATAAGATACAAATTGCATGAAATGATAAGAATATAAATGATGTATAATTTCATGATAAACGTAGTTTGAATGTAATACATTCTTATATATTAAACATGAATGTCTATATTGGGTAAAAATGTTTTTTTTTTTATATCTTTTTATTGAGATCATTTTAAGACACTTTTTTCGATAAAAATATTTTTAGATATTCTTTTAACTTTTTATACAATCTAGTTTTTATTTATGTTATTTTTTGTGAATTGAATTTTAATATTTTTAAAATAAATTTAAAATAACCTTATGTTACAATATAATTTATATATCGAAATATGATATATATATATATATATATATATATATATATATATATATATATATATAAGTTATTATACTTTTAGTTATAAATGATAAATATTCAAGCTATTCAATGAACAAGCTAAAATGTTTATTGAATTTTAAACCTTTTGTAATGTGATTGTCTACTAACATGTTTACCTTTGCAATGCATGAGAATTATTTATTTTGTATTCCTAAATTTATAATAAATAAATATTATAATTAAAATTACAAAAAATATATATTAAAATAAATATAAAAATAACATATTTAAAGAGATAAAGAGTTATAAAATATTGAAATAGGTAGTAGGAAGTAGGCAAAAAGTCATAAGGAGCCGATTGCAAGGAACAAGTTACAAGTAACAGGTAATAGGTCATAGGTAGCAAGTTGTAGATGATAGGTAGCATAAAATAAATAATATTGAGAAAAACTCAAGTCCTACATCGACTAGAGATTAGACAATTGAATAGTATATAACTGGAAAGCAACCCTCACCTTATAAGCCGGTTTTGTAGGGTTGAGTTAGGCTTAAATCCACTATTCTAAGATGATATCAGAGCTATCTTAGATTCTTAAAAATGGGTCATCCACCATTCATTGATACATGCACCATGGGCATGAGGGGATGTATTCAAGTCCTGTCAATCCTAGATCATTAAAAATGGTCACTTACCATTTATCCACGTACCAAGTCCAATAGTGCTGGATATGAGGAGAGTGTATTGGGAAAAACTCAAGTCTCACATCGACTAGAGATTAGGCAATTAAATAGTATATAAGTGAAAAACAACCCTCACCTTACAAGCCAGTTTTGTAGGGTTGAGTTAGACTCAAATCCACTATTCTAAGATTGTATCAGAGCTATCCTAGATTCTTAAAAATGGGTCACCCACCATTGATACATGTGCCATAGGCATGAGGGGGTGTATTGAGAAGAAAAAAACTTATTAAAAATGGGCCACCCACCATTCATTGATACATGCACCATAGGCATGAGGGAGTGTATTCAAGTCCCGCCATTAAAAAATTGGCCACCTACCATTTATTGATACATACACCATGAGCATGAGGGAGTGTATTCAAGTCCTGCCAATCCTAGATCATTAAAAAGGGTCACCTACCATTTATCCATGTATCAAGCCCAATAGTGCTGGACGTGAGGGGGGTGTATTATGAAAAACCTAAGTCCCACATCGACTAAAGATTAGGCAATTAAATAGTATATAAGTGGAAAGCGACCCTCACCTTACAAGCCGATTTTGTAGGGTTGAGTTAAGCTTAATCTACTATTCTAAGATGGTATCAAAGCTATCCTAGATTCTTAAAAAGGGCCCACCCACCATTGATACATGCGTCATAGGCATGAGGGGATGTATTGAGAAAAACTCAAGTCCCGCCAATCCTAGATCATTAAAAAGGGCCACCCACCATTTATCCACGTACCAAGCCCAATAATGCTGGACGCGAGGGGGTGTATTGGGAAAAACCCAAGTCCCACATCGACTAGAGATTAGGCAATTGAGTAGTATATAAGTGGAAAGCAACCCTCACCTTACAAGCCGGTTTTGTAGGGTTGAGTTTGACTTAAATCCACTATTCTAAGATGGTATTAGAGCTATCCTAGATTCTTAAAAATGGGTCACCCACCATTCATTGATACATGCACCATGGGCATGAGGGGGTGTATTCAAGTCCCGCCAATCCTAGATCATTAAACAGGGTCACTTACCATTTATCCACGTACCAAGCCCAACAGTGCTGGACGTGAGGGGGGTGTATTGGGAAAAACTCAAGTCCCACATCAACTAGAGATTAGGCAATTAAATAGTATATAAGTGGAAAGTAACCCTCACCTTATAAGCCAGTTTTGTAGGGTTGAGTTAGACTTAAATCCACTATTCTAAAAGATAAACAAGTCACAAGTAGTAAATAGAAGGTAGCAAGTATCAGGCAATTGGTAACAAGTCACAGGTAGCATGTTACACAATCACAGTAACATGTAGATGGTAGCATGTCACATGTAGCAGGTAGCATGTTGTGAGTAGTAGGAAATAGGTCGTTGATAGCAAGTAACAAGTTGTAGGTATTAAGTATTAAGTATCAAGTAGCATGTAATAAGTCAGAGGTAGTAGGTAACAGGTCACAAGTAGGAAGTTGCAAGTAGTAGGTTACAGGTAAAAGGTAACAAGTAGAATCTAATCAATAGTAGGGGAAATAGGTCACAAGCTGTAGTTAATAGGTTGCAATTAGCAGGTAATAGGTTGCAAGTAACAAGTAAAAGGTAATGGATATCAAGTAACAAGTCACAAGTACCAAATAGTAGATAACATATTACAAGTAGCAAGTAATAGGTAACATGTAGCAGGTAATAAGTAATAGGTCACATGTAGCATGTCTTAGGTAGTAGGTAGAAAGTAAAATGTCATAGGTAGAAAGTAAAATGTCATAGGTAGTAAGTAACAGGCAATAAGCTGTAGGTCACAAGTAACAAGTCGCAAATAATAGGTAATACGTAGAGGGTAACTGGTTATGTAATGGGTAGTAGGTAACATGTCACATTTAGTATGTTGCCAATAACAGATCACATGAAACACCTTTCATGTAGTAGGTAGTAGGTCGTTTGTAACAAATAGGGTTGAAAATAAGTTAAGTTGAGTTGAGGTTGAAAATAAGTTAATAGGGTTCGAATGAATATTTTTTTTAGCTTGAACTTATTTTGGTTCAAACTTGTTAGTAACTCAATTCAACTCGTTAGCTTGAATCACATGAACTAAGAGTATTTTTTTTAATCTTAAACATTTCAAAATTTTATTTTAATACTAGATTTTAGACAAAATAATTTTTAATTTGTTTAAAAGGACAAAACATAACTTATTCTATTAATTTTGTTAGGTTATAAGGTATGATTATAAAAAATATATAATGACAACCAAAGTTTGTATAAATAAAAATTACTCCACCTTGCATAAAATTTAGAAAATTCAATCCATAACCATAAAACTTTATTTTTTTCACTTCGTTCATTATTATTAACTTATTATTGAGTTTTGAAGGTTCTTTCAAATTTTAATAAGTTGAAATTAAATAAAAAGAATTACACAAATTATATATTCATATGTCAAGTTGATTTATGAACACAAGTTAAATTATATACAACTCAAGTTCAGCTCATTTAATTATCAAACTTAATTTTTAGTTCAAGTTCAACTTATTTGGTTTTTGAACCAAGTTCAATAGACTAATTATCAAACCGTGTTTTGAACTATTTTCGAGTTAGTTCAGTTCATTGCCACCTCTAGTAGGTAATACGTAACAAGTTGCAGTAGTAGTGGTTGTAGCAAGAAACATGTTGCAAGTAGTGTGTAGTAGGTAGCTTATAAGTAACATGTTATAGTTAGTGAGTAAAAGGTTGCAAGTAGTAGGTCACAAGTTGTAGGTAGAAGGTAGTGGGTAATGGGTGGTAAGTAACATGTTGTAGGTAGTAGATAACAGGTAACAAACTATAGGTAACAAGCCATACATAGCAGGTAGCATGTAATAGGTCGTAGGTCGCAAGTAACATGTAGTAGAAAACATGTCACACATAATAGTAGCAATAGTAAGAAGCAGGTCATGGGTAATGTGTAGCAAGTAGTAGTCGTAGGTAGTAAGCTGTGGTAAAAGGTTGTAGGTAGTAGGTCGTTGGTAGTAAGTGAAAGGTGACATGTCGCAAATAAACAATAACAAGTCATAAATAGAAGGTAATGTGTAACAAGTCGTAGGTAATGAATAACAAATAACAGGTGGTTGGTAGTAATTAACAGGTAATGAGTAGTAGGTACCTGGAAGCAAGTAGCAGGTAACAACTAGCAGGTAGTAGATTGTAGGTAACATGTCATAGGTAATAGGTTGTATGTAGTGAGTAGTAGGTAACATGTCACAAGTAACAGGTAACAAGTCGCAGGAATGAGGTCGTAGGTAGTAAGTTGCATGTAATAGGTAATAGATAACAGGTCATAAGTAGTAGGTTTCATGTAGTAGGTAGCAAGTAACATGTCATAGGTAATAGGTAACAAGTAGTGGGTCATAGGTAGTGGTAACATGTAATAGGTAGTTGGTGACATGTAGGGTTTAAGGTTTAGGGTAATAGGTAATATGTAACATGTAACAGGTCGTAGATAAGAGATTGTAGGTAGCAAGTCGCATGTAACAGGTAAAAAGTAACAACTCGCAAGTAGTAGGTCTCATCTAGCAGTTAGCAAGTAAACAATCACAAGTAAATAAGTCACACGTAGCAGGCAACATGTCGTAGGTAGTAGGTAACAAGTAGCAAACTACAGATAACCTACAACATGTTGCAGGTAAAAGATAATACCTAGCATGTAATTTTGATTAGTGATTATAATTTTTCATTTTAACACTAATAAATTTTAAAATTTAAATTACAACAATTAATTTGTATTATACATTTATTGTAAAAGGTTAAATCAATGTCATATTTGACTATCATGTTAGGGCTAAACCCTAAACTATCATATTCATGACAAAATTATGTGTACTATATATATATATTTCTAGAAAAAAACTCTTCGTGTCTCTATTAATTTGTTTAAAAATAATAAAAATAAAAATGATAAAATTTATAATATTTAAATTAAGTTAGATAATGTATAATTTAAAAAGGTAAATAATCTAAAACAAATATGGGAACCAGATATAGTTATAAAATAAGTGGACAATTATTATTGATAGAGTGGATAATTAAAATTTTGTATACATATTTTTTTCTTCTTCCTATTTTACCTTAAGAGATATGATGGTGAGAAAATGTAAAATATATAATGAAGAAGTATAAATGTCTCTCCTTTTGGTGGGGGTCAAATAGGCAGGGAAACAAAGGCATTCACTGGTTAAATTAGGAGAAGTTATCTACAAGAAAAGAATACGACGAAATGAGATTTCGACACCTTTATGGCTTTAACCTAGCCATGCTAGGGAAGCAAGGTTGGAGAATTCTTTCTAACCCAAATACTATATTATCAAGAGTTTTCAAATCGAAATATTTCTCAAGAGGGGATTTTTTGGAGGCCCAACTAGGTCACAATTCAAGTTATGTATGGCGTAGCATCCATGCTTCACGGGTAGTAGTAAAAGGTAGCCTAAGATGGTGCATAGGTAATGCAAGAAGTTTGAATGTTTGGCATGACCCATGATTCCGTAATCCCATAAATTCCTATGTAACAACACCTATTCCAGAAGGCCATGAAAACCTTGCAATAGCAGAGCTTATTGACATGAACGTAAGAAGGTGGAACCAAGACCTTTTATCTGCTTAGTAATTTGCATGAGCATGACACACCCACATGGAAGCTCTCACATAAAGGTTCTTACTCTGTGAAGTATGCTTATTATTACGTGATGGAATCACTTATATCCAATACGCATCTTTGAGTGCCAGGAAAATGGAAACAACTTTGGAGCTTAAAAGTCCCGAATACCATGAAGATTTTTCCATGGAGAATAGCTTGTGGGTGTCTACCATCATTTATGAATTTACAGCAACATAGTGTCCCCTATATTTCTCTATGCGCACACTACAACTTAAACCAAGAAAATGAATGACATATTTTCTTCGGATGCTAAACAACAAAATCAATCTGGATGGCCTTCGGCCTTTATCCATTGATAAATGCCTATGTAGACAACATGGAGGATTTTAAGGATACTATTTTCTTCCTACTACCAAACCTGCATCATGATATTATGTGTAAAGTTACAGTAATCCTATGGTTCATTTGGAGGAATAGGGATGATAACGTATGGTCAGACATTACAACTCCTTCTAGGATAACAATCCATAAAGCCATGCAAAGATACTCAAAATGGCAGTTTGCGAAGATAAAAGACAAATCAATCTCCCAATAGCAAACACATACTAGCACTTGGACCAAACCACCTCCAGGTTTACTAAAATGTAATGTTGATGCAACTGTCTTCAAGGAAGAAAATATTATGGGCTTCGGCCTATGCATTAGGAATGAAGATGGAAATTTTGTTAAAGTTAAATCTGGTTGGCATCATGATTTCATAGACTCTCAAGAAGCTGAAGTTTTAGCTCTCTTAGAAGCCCTCACATGGCTTAGTGATGTAGGCATCACAAACGCTATTATAGAAATGGATTCCAAGCAAGTAGTTGATGATGTGTTAAGCTTCATTCCTATCTCTACAGAATATGGTCATGTTTTAAGTAGATGTTAGTTATTACTACATTCTCATTCGAACTTATCGGTAAGGTTCATTAGGAGGTAAGCAAATCAGGTCGCTCACACTTTAGCTAGGACGTCCAGGTTTCATGCTAGCTCCACTAGTTTTGATTTGATTTCACCCTATACTGAAATTTTATTTTTAATAAATTAAGTTGAATTGATTTGCTTAAAAAAAAGTATAAATGTCTATAAAATTATAAAAATCAAATAAATGCATCTCCTTTATATATAATTAGTATGATTGATACACTTCATACCTTTATATTTTATTTAACAAAAATATTTAAGAATTATCAACATTTATTAAATTAACTAAAATTATGTTTGACTCTTAAATTTTAAGGTCTCAGATTTAATTTTTATAAATTAATTTTTAATATTATTTTATTTAAATATTTAAAAATAAAATTATTTATATACAACAACAAACAATCATTTTTATATATGTTATAAATTATAAATATAAATAAAAATAATGAAATTTATATTTATTGATTTTTATACTAAAAGAAAATCTTATTAATGTGCTGTTGAAATAACATACACATTTATCACAATCATTAAATGCACATTTATCACAATCATTAAATTCGAACTATGTGATTAGAGCAACTCCAATGGGAGTTGCTTGTCCTATAAAGCAACTCAAATCTCGATTTCTTGCCATTGGAGGATTCTGACGTAGCAACATGAATTGTTTGAAGAAGAGAGAGAGTTGCTTCCTCAAGCAACCGTTCCTTACCAGATTTTAAGCAGATCTTATTGAACATATTTGGAAGCGTTTCGAAAATAATAATGATGAAAATTAATTTCGTATAATATTTATGTATTTATTATTGCTTTATTTTATTTTTAATATCTACTTATTGTGTATTTTTTCTCATAATTTATTTTCTTTCATTGTAGCGTAATTATCCTTTTTAATAAAAATTTAAATTTAGTTCATAAATGATTAGAAAAAAAATTCTAAAAGTTGAATTTCTTAAAGTTTCTTATCATTGAAGTAAATTTGTGTTTGAGTTGCTTAATGCTGATATGACACACTAAAGACCACTTTTTTCATTTTTCAATGCATGAAGCAACTCAAATGAGTTGCTTCTATTGGAGATGCCCTTATTATCGTAAATTTTTTTATAGATTAAAAAGTAATTACCCGCAATAAACTCTAGAATTATTCTGATTTAACATATTGGACCAAAAATAAAATGAAAATTTGAAATTTACAAACTCTACCGGGTTCGACATTACATAGGATTATTAATAAAGCGTCTCGTATCCGTGTTTGTCTCTCTCTCCTCTGCTCGCTGCTTGCTCGAAGAGCTTCGGAGGGCAAAGTTCACCAATCCATGGATGCATCTCGGATCGACGTCTTTGAGATTTATCGAAGATACTGTGGTAATCTCCCTCACTTCCCCTTTTCAATCCCACGCAGCAAACTTCAATTCGGTTTTTGATTATGCAGCAAGTTTTGTTTTTCTTTTGTTTCTCCAATATTTTGTTCTTTTGGGTCGCGGAAATTTAATTCTTTCTTTTCTGGGTCTTGTGGCATGGCTTAATTTGATCATCGTGGTATTGGTATAGTTTTCTCTCTCTAAGAAAAAAAAAGGGAACCGGAAGAATAAGAATTTAGTTTTAAATATGATTTTTTGGTTAGTTATGTTTGTGGTGATATGTATGTGATTATTTATTATTTATTAATATTATTATTATTTTATTTATTTGAGTGTGGTTGTACAGAGATAAAATCAGGACATGCATATGTTACTGGGGAAGAAGGGTACAGGCAAGACAGTGACCTTCAGAAGGCTAAGGTCTCAAGGGAGGCACTCACACAGCTCTCAAAATTGGTGGAGTCTCGAGTTAGTGCAGGGTATGTGTTTCTTTGAGATTTTCCTGTGATAATTTTGAAGCCTATGAGTGTTTTTGTACTATTCATAGTAGACAATGGCAAATAACGGCATAGAGGGGTCGACCCCAAAAATGGTATATCAGTATAGCGGATAGCGTGATGATCGTCGTGAACCCTAAACCCAAACATAGTTTTATATAACACATATTTGCTGAAAGATAAAAAATACCTAAAATTTATGACATTCATAATTAATGATAAAAGATTAGAGTTTGAGAAGTAAACACACGTTTCAATCAGCTGAGCATGATGTGAATCTGCTGGGAATTGTCTGGGTTTGTCTGAAATCTGTCAGGAGTTTACGTGGGCCGCTGGAATCTGTTGGCAAAGGTTAGGGTTTTAGTGGGTGGTGGTGGGGGTGGTGTTGGTGGAAATGATTTTGACATGGTTTCAGTGTGCAAATGATCTGGACAGGGTCTCCAAAACAGGTTTAACATAAGAGGGGTGGGGTGGGGGTGAAATCCCAAGATTGCCACCCGCCTAAAACATCTTCAAACAGTTTATGTTCAGGGTCAAAATGGCTTTATGCCTGTTAATGCAATAGCGTTTGTGATGGCCACGAAAGGCTGCGGTTCACACCACTCCAGGTGCGACAGCGAGCTGCGCCATGAAGCCATTATTGCACTACTATAGGACACAGTTGAAAACGCAGGCACTAATATGATTTCTTTTGCTACTTGTTCTTGACTCATGTTAGGATGGTTATTATTCTAAGGCAAACATTTTGGAACTCTGATGCTAATTTGTTGATTTCTAAGTATCAATAAGTAGTTCATTATTTAAGGAATTTTATGTTGATTCTCTCTTGCAAATGGGAATATATTGGACTCAGAAAGACACTTATTTTTCAGTGGTAGTTTCTTATGGAACAATTGTACAAATACAACAAACTTGCGTCATGATTTTAAGTTAAAAATTGTGAATATTGCTGCAAATCCTCTTCCATTGGTCTTGTACTTTCCTTTATAGTCTCAATTTCAAGCAGTGCATTTAGTTCTGTGATTTGGAAATAACTCTGGCAGATTTTAAACAAGATATGAAGTAAGACAAGAAGATTATATTTGACTTGGTAATTATTGAATTTAACAACCATGCCAGAATTATTATGATGATGACATGACAAAGGAAATAAGTTTACAAAGAGAATTTGGTCTTGGATGAAGAGGTCTGATGATGCATTTATGATTCAAAAAAATAACAAAATTGGCATTCGTGTCACCTGATTGAGGAATTGAGAAGTACAATGTGATTATTTAGTTCCATTTCCATCCCAAAGTAATGAGGACAGGGATACATGGATTGTGTTATACCATTTATGTTAATAAGAGAAGGCCAAGGCCCATATGTTGGAACTTGGAATAAAAATCTTTGTAGTTTAAATGAGGCAAATTTTCCTTCAAGGAAACCATGAATACTAAAGGGGGAGTTCCGTTCTCAATAATCAAGGGGAATATGACAATGGAAATATGTTCAGTAATTAATCTTTTGCAGTTTTGCTTCTATGAAAAAACATTAAAATTGGGATCTATTGGGGAAAACCTAAGTTCCACATCGACTAAAGATAAGAGAAAGAAACAAAATTTATAAATAGGGGGCAATCCTCATTGTACAAGTCAGATTTATAGGGTTGAATTAGACTCAAACTCACTTTCTAAGATGATATTAGAGCTATCTAGATACACTTTAAAAGGGTCACCTACCATTGATATACGCAATTGACCCAATAGTGTTGGGTGTGAGGCGGTGTATTGAAAAAAACCTAAGTCTTAGCTATCCTAGATCATTAAAACGGGTCATCTACCATATATTCACATACCAAACCTAAGAGTGCTGGATGTGCAGGGATGTTTTGGAAAAAATCTAAGTCTCGTATCGATTAGAAATAAGACAAATAAAAAGTTTATAAGTGGGGGATAATTCTCACCTTATAAGTTGGTTTTGTAGGATTGAGTTAGGCTCAAACCCACTTTCTAAGAAGATGATACGAAACAAACAGAAATTCTGAATGAGCAATCAAAATGTTTAGATTCATGCTGTTTTAGATAACTGCTTTCAAGCTAACTAAGATAATAGGTGTTGAAACTGCTCGTTCAGTAGTTCAGGTGATGCTGTTCATATGATAACATCATATAGATGCATGATTGGATATGTTTTTATGTCTATTTCTGTGATGAGCATAAGTGTTCTATTACAAAGTCTGTGGAATTTTCTACATATTGTTGTTTTTGGTATTTTTGGTATGGAAAATGTGGGCTTCAGGCTTCACCTTAACCCTGACAATTTTTGGGTTATGATTGGATCTTGGGTTCTTTACATTTGCAATCTGCATTAAAGTTATGCTTCTAAATTGTTTTTCCACTCTCCTCTCCAGCTAAATTTTCATGTGTATTGAAGTTGCTGCTGTATCATGTGTAGGTTAATTTTAATTTAAATGTTCATGAAATTATTTGATTAGACCATGTGTGCATCTTTCTTATATAACAAAATTGTTGACATGCCAAATTTTCCAGGGTAACAATTTTTGATGAACTTTCAATGCTCATGTCACGGTTGGATTTGACGGTGAGCTTTGATTTCTTTGACACTATTCATTTATGCAGTTTCATATATTTTTATCCAAGAAAATGTTTTCTTTCTACTAGTACACAAGTATGTTTTACCATTTCCTTTTCTGAATTATATAAGAAGAGTTTTACTGCTATCAGTTGCATCAGTCGGATGCACAGAAGTAAGACACCAAATAACATATTAACATCCCTTGCCTCTGTCACTGAGACTTTTCGAAAATAAAAATGAAATTCCAAGTGATTGTGCATTATCTATACTCTAGGGAGAGGGAAGAAAAAATGATATAGCATGTTGCAAAGACTTCTTGCACTCGTTTGCAGTGTTTTTTTTTTTTTCCACCACTTATAATTACTTTGATTCTCTGTTTAGGTGGACTTTTCAGAATTCTCTCGGTTCTATGATTTTGTTTTCTTCATGTGTCGTGAAAATGGTCAAAAGAATATTAGTAAGTGTTCAAGATTAGTAATTTGTACCTAATCTTTTATTTATTCCATATGGTGGTTAGCGGTATGTAATACTCACTGTTTATTTCATTTAATTGTTAAAACTTTGATTATTTACAGCTGTAAGCAGAGCAGTAATGGCATGGAAATTAGTTCTTGCTGGGCGGTTTCATCTGCTTCATCCATGGTGTGACTTTGTTGAGGTATGATAATGCTTTGAGAACTGAGAAACTGTTTTGGGTCATCAGGGTTGTGGTTGAGTAATTTTAACCATATATAAATTTCTTATGGCGAATGCTGTCTATTAGTGGAAGGATTAGAATTTGTAGGTTAAGTGTAGTGTTTCGTGGGGTGGGGAAAACCTAGGAAGCACATGTACTACATGGGGCATGAGCTTAGGGATACAGCACATTCTAAAAGTTGTACTATATAACACTTTTACAGCAATGGTGTTATGAGCCAAAGAGTTGGTTGAGGTAGCGACCGCCAAAACCACATCACTTTGATTTGACATGTTAAGGTGATGATGCAGCCACATCACTGAAGTGATGTGGATGTTTGAAAATTAACAAAAGTTGTTCATAATATAACAAGAAATCATCACCAAAATAGTATTAATGCAAAATTGCAAATTATATTATAACAATTCATTAATATAACTATATAGGAAGCCATAGCTTTCAATCCCAGATAATGGCAGCAGAATGGCTGATCCTGAAACTGCTTTAGGGGATAGTTGGGTGACCGCTATTATGAACTTTCCATATACAAATAAATAAATTTATATTACATATATGTAAATGCTAAAAATAAAAAAGTTACCCATAATTAATGCTGTATTCCTAGTTAATAATTAGACGTCCTATTGTTAAGGCAAACACAGGAGTGAATAAGTAATAACAGTAAGAGTCAAGTCATATAAAAGGAAAAAAGAAGTATAGCAAGAAAGGATTAGTGAAAATAAGGAATATAAAGCAAAACATAGACCCCTATTTGACGTGAACAGAACAGACCCAAAAGATGTGATCAGAGTAGAGCCTGTAGAATGGTGTCCCAAAGTTTCAGAGTGTGGGGTTGGCTGGACACCCTACCAAGCATGCCATGAGTTGGCTGTAAAAGCAACTGAGAACTTTTGGTCAGATGGTTTGCAATTTGCATTGAAGTGAGAAGAGACCAGTGTTATTTAGCCTTCAAAAGGAGTGAGAGTGGGAAAATAGGGTTTATGTTCCGATGAAATAAAAGGAGGGAAAAATCCCAAGATTCCCCTCAACCCCTTCCCTTCCCAAAAAACAGCACCAACCAATATTGTTTGAGGGGCTAAAAAAGGGGGGATTTTGCGTCTAATGTAATAGCGGTTGTGATGCCAATAGTACTCATGATTCATGGCACTCCAGGCATGACAGTGAGCTGGGTTCCACCGAGCGGTCCATAGCCATGCAATGCCATAGCAGCACTATAGTGCATATTGACCACTCTGCTGGAAGCTGATGGCCTATATCTTGGTTTGCCATTTAAACGCTAAAATGGGGGGGGGGGGGGGGGTAAAGGGAGATTGGAAGCTTACCAAAAAAGGGAAATTGGGGAACAGAGTGGAAAACACAGGAGAGGCCAGGAAAGATATGAATAGACATGAGTCTGTGAAAGAGCATAGAATAAGAGGGAGTGACCAATTTTATGTTATAGGATAGGATTGTAGAGCTGAGAAATTAGGCTTGGACCCATGTGGCATCACCTTGCTTTGGGATCAGGGCTGCACAATACTATCATCCTATCATAATCTCAATGTATAAGTTCAGTCCGTTTAACATTTGAGTTAGATCATAGATGGATTAGACCAGGTTGACCCATGGGTCAATCCATTTGTACAACCTACTACGGTTGTGTTATTTTACTTTATTATTATTATTTTTTTTAATGCTGATCTATTAATTTTTATTTAGAAAAATCAACGATACAACATCTCCGAGGATACCTGGCAACAGGTTCTAGCTTTCAGCTGGTGTACCCGTGATAGTCTGGAAGCATATGATCCTGAAGGTACTGTTTTCATTGTGTGCTTGCTACAATTAACTGTAGAGTGTAGATATTGGTACTTAGATACCCCTCTCTATGTCATTTAATTAAGTATTATTTGATACAATTGTAGTTGCATGGTTATTTAATGCATCTGCATGTAATTAAGGTATTCTCATGTTAAATAGTGAGGTCAGTAAAAAAGTTTTTGGTATCCTTTAATTAATGGAAGAGGAGAGTTTCGGGTGGATGAGGTGGTTTGAGTTACTGATGCAATGATCAATTTTTTTTTTTTCTTGCAGGTGCTTGGCCTGTTTTAATAGATGATTTTGTTGAGCATATGTACAGGTATGATTTCTTTATGGCCAAACAAAGCATCTAAAGTTTTTATAAGGTTTTTGAAGATAAATTATCCCTGTTAGGTTTACTGAAATATTAATTTTTGATATAGCCCAATGGCATTGGTTGGTCCATATAGTTCCCTAAGATGCCAAATATTGGATTAATATTTTATTGGTTGTGGTTGATGCCATATATATTATATAGATGGAGTGAAATGTTAGGTTGACTAATTTCATGAATATAACTACATGAGTTATCATCCTTTTCATAAGGGTTCTGTAGGATGACCTTCTTATCAGCGGATATTTTAGAGGAGATTGTGCTGAGAATGGTTTTCCTTAGGATTAGTAAATAGGTCAGGCGCTGTTTAAGGGTGGCATGTACCTGTTTTAGCTTACAAAACCTTTATATGGGTTACAAAAATGTTTGGAAGGTTGTTTATAATTGATCATGCTGATTAACTTATTGGTGACTTTCAGAATCCAGATCTCAAAAGTTGCTTCAAATTCAGGGTTATGTTGGTATTATGCACAATCCAGATGTTGGGGACTTGAAGTTTAGCATAGAATGTTCATTAAGATAGAATACAGTGAGTCGTTTAGGTCATCGTGGTGGTCTGATTGTATGACTGAGGAGGAGTCAAGGAAATATTGACATTATGTTATTATACTGACTCGGGACAAAATTTGGCTTTAGTTGGCCTTGTTCTACTGATTATTATGGTCTAGGCAAAATTTTCTGCCTGGATGAGTGAATTTTAGATTTCCTAGATGGAATAGGAATTTCAGAAGTTGTGTCTATTCAAACAGTGAAGAATAGGGGACTAGGCGACTAGAAGATCAGATACTTGCTGATAAGGAATAGAAGTGATATAAGTGAATAGTTGCCCAGATACTTCCAATATGCAGATGTGAAGAGGTACAAAACAAATCAGAAGCCTTCACCTAATGGCATAAGCATTTAGGACTGTTGGTCTTACGTGATATCAGAGCCTTTTGATCCAGTAGCAGGACTTAGGAGTTCAATCCTTGCTACACCCATTCTTTCAATTTAAAAAAGGTGGTTGAATTTTAGCATAAGGTAGAGCAGGTCTGTGTAATGTCCATACTTTTAAGTTCAAAGGGTCTTCCGTGAAGGGTTGTGTTAGAGATGTAAAAGCAATCATGAGTCTTCAACTAACAACTGAGGCTTTTAGTTTTAGGAGAATTGAATCTTTGACAGGAGACAAACTCGGTTCCTAGGATAAGGGCATAACGTTTCAAATCTGGAATTTGAATTTTAAGGACGATTCTGGAGGCCATTAGCCACTCAAGTGATACAATTTTGTTGGACAATATTTACTTCTTGTGATTGTAATTTGTAAAAGGGTTGATCTTGGCTTAACTTTTGGACATGGTAAGTGGTTTAAATGGCAGAATTTTCTGATATCCACAAGCTGGCATCGGATATTGCTGGACATTTTTAGGCTTTAACAATTTTCACAAAATGCAGTCCGGTGAAAGATATCCCATATTTAGAAAGGATAGTCAGCGGTTGTGTGAAATTCTGTGGGTTCTGTTGCTGAGACTGAAATACATGGATTTAATGACATTGCTTTTAAATCTTGCTGTATTTCATCGACAGAATCTATGGGGTTTTTCCTCCCTGCTGGGTTTAATTTGCCTTGCGTTCTAAAAATTTTGCAAGAAACCAATTTTAGGCATTGTTCCATGATTAATTTTATATACATTGGATTTTATTTGATCAACATCTTCGATTTTCATTTAGTACATTGTCATGCAGGGTGCAAGGATCATATTATGACAATTCCAACTGCCATTGTAGCTGTGGTGATCCAGAATCTCAGTCATATGTTTTTGAGGACCCCCTTCCTGGTCAGTTTATTTTAGTTATAGCCATTCCCTGATATAAGGATTTAGAGTCTCATTCACTGCTATATAAATCTGTAGTAGCTGACTATGGTTTTCATACAGGACTGAGAAGTTTTTCTAGTCTAAAGAGGAAGTTGCCTGAGGACTCGAGAAAAAATGATGATATGGAATCCAGTGACATGATCTTTTCAAATTGTAAAAGAAGTAGAGCTCATGATGCAGATCCAGCAGGGAACACAGCAGAGGAATGTATGGAAACCAGTAGACATAACAGCCCATTGTGTTCATCTATGTCCCCATGTGCAGTTGAAGGTTGTCTGTCTAAGGGATTTGCAGGACTGCTTTCAACGCGTTCCTATGTGGATTTTGGTAGGGAGAGAAGGGCTTCCTTTTGATGAAGTCATGAAGCACTCCCCTTATAGTTAAAGAGGTACATAGAAGTTTCTTTTGCTAGTTGATATCTGTTGATGTATTCATTTTGAAGGGGCTACAATCACATGAGTCTAGTTTCTCAATCAATATTCGTGGCATTGTATTTGTAACATCGTCATGGTGAGTGTTAAATAACTGTCCATTGCCTTTGATAAAATCAATAAAACTATAAAAGTGTTGTGTTTTATTTCAATGTGGTTCTTTCTTTCTTAGTCTTTCTGGAATTAATTGATGCTATTTATCAGTGATTCATATGGAAAGTTGATTTCATTGTCTCCAATATATAAACCTGGATTTGGAGACAGGTACATACGCTGAAGTTCTGAATAGTTATGTAAAATTTTAGAACTTGGATGAAATTTAAAAATCGTTTATGGCCTGTGTTTCACGTCATCAATCAGGTCTAGTAAAAAATGGAAGACGTGTAATTCATTTTTTTAGTTGGCTATTTATTTATTTTTATGCGTTGCAACTCGAAGTTGTGTTATATAACAATTTAATAACTTGTCATTTAGACAATGTGCCCTCGGTAAAATGTTCAATTATTTTTCTCAAGCAAGTTTCATTTATCTATACTAATATGGATACTTATTTTTATAATCATTTTTCGTCTCTACAATTAATGGATGATTATTTCCTTAATTATTAAGAAAAAAAATAATTTTAGTAATCATTATTAACCAATTCAATATCTATTCACACTATTATGTTTTTTATTTATTTTATTTTAAAAATATTTAGAGGCAAGAAGTATCTCTTTTCTCCTAATTGCTATGAAAAGAGTGTGTGTGTTTTTTTTTTATGTCCTAAATATATATAAGTTTGCATTTTGTTAAATTTGTGTGACTGAAGTTAGATATTCATGTATGTAAATATAATTAATTTTATTTTTAAGTAATTAACTATCATTAAATATTTCAGTAACCTTAAAATACTATTAACTAAGGTAAAGTGATATGCCTTTAGACATTTTAATACTAATAGTCACAAATTGATAATTAATATGATTTCATTTATTTACTTTTAACAACTTATAAAACAAAGTTAATTAAATTTATGATTGTACTTAGTCACACATGATGATCAATGATTTCATAATCCGATTAATCACTTTGAAGAAAAACTTTACCATATTATGTTAATTATGCATTATGGTTAATAATCTCTTTACATTGTTAACCACTTGTAATATAAAATCAACTACTATTAGATATTTCAATAATTTCATGAGTTATGATACCATTAAATAATTTATTTGTACTATAAATGTTTTATACACCACTATCTAATATTAGATTGTCATTTTTTACAATACTTATTTTAAAATTATATTTATAATAATTTCTAATTGGTTGATACCTATAACCTATACTATTAATAAAAATGATAATACTCTTGATATCCACTTTTTGCGTCCACTTTTATGTAAACATATTTATTCCTATGTACATAAGTTTAAGTTAAATTTATTTGCATAGTAATTATGTTTAACCTAACTTCTAATAACTGCATTGTCTCCTTTTTGAAAGACTTGTGATATAATATCTTTTATTTTGATTTTATTTTTAAATAACACACACATCATGATCGAGACATACTATGACTTTTTTACGTTAGTAATATATAAATAAAATACCTTTCTTTCATGTATATTTTTATTAAGACTTTCATACCTTTTATTATATTTCAATATTTTCCTACCAATGTATCTTTAAGGATAAAATTAAAAATATATAAAAAAGTGATTATCCACTCAATGAATAATATCTGCACACTTATTTTTTTTAACATAGACATGAAGTGATTTTTCCTCCATTAGTATAATATGAAAATCTTTTCGCTTACAAGTACAAGAAAATTATACTTTTAAGAATATGTTTTAGACTCTTGCTCGTATTTCTAATACTAAATATTCTAAAGTGGTGTTGGAATTAGAACTAATACAGTATAAAATATTTTGAAGAATTGTAATTGTGAGAAATGCTACCCGTGCAAATAATTTGATCAATACCAAATTTCAGTATACAATGATATTGTAATTGTTATAAAAACTATGCTCCTGATTTGAAATTAGGAGCGCTATGTTAACCAGAATTTAATATGGATACTGAATTCAACTTTCAAAAATGAGTATGACATAATCTTCATTCTTTTTTTCTTTTTTCCTTTTCTCTAATTGCGGTTTCATGTTTTCCTTTAGACCCTCAATATAGGGGTTGAGCTATTAGACTACGCGAGCTTTGGCATCATGTTGAATTTTATAAATGTCGCACCTCTTACACACCTTTTTATTTGATGTTAATCCACTGATGTGAGACTTATTTTATTTTCCAACACTATCTTATTATAGACTCTATTATCAGCATTTGCCCTATTTAAAGATTTTTTCCCCATCAAACCGGATTAATTGGTTTAACCAATTAGATCGTGAATTAAACATGTTCTAAACATGGTATGATCCTTAATTCCTTTTACATTGACACAAAGGGTCAACTATATAACAGTTACATAACCCAAGCATCACCAAAATTTGGCCTTCCCATTTCCCATCACTGAGGCTCTATACTAACCTATAAAGTTTAGAACTTGGTGGATAAAAATTAGTAGAGCTTTTGAGAACTTCTCTACAAAAAAATAAAGAGTATTTTTCGGTAGAAAATTTCTCAAAAGTGTTTCTAAGTTTGTATTCAAACAGACTCGTAAATAACTAGCACAATTCTCTTCCCTAATACATCAATTAGCACACTGAAAAGTATTCAACATGAACAAGCTCCATATGGACCAGTATTCTTAGATGGAACAAATGCCAAAAGTTCACCATTGGTATTTGGCAGCAAGAAGCACCTCCTCATACTGCTGAGCAGCATTGTCCCAACTAAGATCTTGTGTCATTCCTCTCCTTTGAAGCCCTTCCCAGCTCTTCTTATACTCCCTATAGGTCCATAAACAATTCCCTAATGCATCTACCAACTTACCTGAATCTGCACTATTAAATGTCCACCCAACTCCTGACTCACTAAAAGGATCAAAAGGCTTCACTGTGTCTCTCAGTCCACCAACAGCATGCACAACAGGAACTGTCCCATAATTCATGGCATAGAGTTGGTTCAATCCACATGGCTCAAACCTTGATGGCATAAGCAATATGTCTGCACCAGCCGTGATCCTGTGAGCCATCTTCACAGAAAAGCCAACCCAACCCCTTATCTTGTCATGGTGTTGGCTCTCAAATTGCCTAAGCATGCGTTCTAGATCAGGCCTTCCAGTGCCTAACATCACTAGCTGCACATCCTGGCCCATCAACCAAGGAATTGCTTCACCTATGAGATCAACTCCTTTCTGCTGATCCAACCTTCCAATGAATCCGATTACCGGAACATCCTTGTCCACAGGCAAACCAAGCTCCTTTTGCAATGCTGCTTTACATTTAGCCTTGCCACTAGAGAGTGTCTCAAGGGAGTAGTTAGTGTAGCCATCTGATTTCAAGTGAACATCAAACTCAGGGTTCCAATCTTTGTTGTCAATTCCATTTACAATGCCTCTCAGTTTCCAATCGTTATCATTTATGATCCCATGCAAGCCCCAACCACCTTCAGAAGTCTTGAGCTCCCATGCATATCCATGACTAACAGTGACAACACGATCTGCTGCCTTTAATCCAGCTGCAAAGATGTTGAAGTGGTCACCTCCAATGGGGTCATATAATTTGAAAAGGTCTATGTGGTGCTCAGGTAAATCCACAAGGAAGAAATCATCGACAGGCCCCCGACCCTGTAAGGAAATAAAGTTTGTTTCAATGTTCCTTCTCAATGTAGGAAAAAATGCAGTTTAGATTCTAACTATTAACTATTATGTAGATGAAACCAACTTCAATGATCTGGCTCCATTTGGAGTAGTTTCTCATTCAAAAGTAAGAAAAGAAAAAAAAAAAAAGATTTCTGGTTCATCCTACAAATAATTTAATATCTCAGGTGTGTCTGTTGAGTAAACATTTTCTTGATTTATTACTCTATAAAGAAATATGAACATTTCACAGAAAAAAATGACTCCACGTTTTTTTTATAACAGTATCTTTATAGGGATTTAAGAAATCTACCCTGGTGCTAGATTCTCTTACTAGATTCTCTTATCACTCTCATGTTAATCTAGTCAAAACTTATAAATAGGGAAGTACACATACTTATTGCTCAATAATGGAATTTTTTACCATCCAACAAATGGGATATATGCCAAATTTGGCTTATACTCACTCCAAAAAATGTCATAATTTATATTACCGAAATTTTCAACAAATTTGAGGTTGAAGTGCAAATTTGGAGCATAGATGTATTTTATGGAACAATTATATAGATATATTCAAAGATACTGATCCAAAGACATGTTTCCTTTCACTCATTTTCTATATTAATAAATCCTTTTATTGAACCTGATAAAAATGTGAACTAGGAATTCTAATCATTTTATAATCAGTAAATACACTTATTTCCATTCTAATTGCGTTAGGAAATCCATTTAAACCATGTTGAGTGGAATTTTCTTGAATTCCAATGCCCAAATGTAGAAGCAACTCTAAAGATGAATTGACTTTCAGTTGAATTGAACAAGTTTCCAAACACACCTTAATTATATTAAGTGTACAATATGCGTGACTAAAACATGAAAAACAACATATCCAGCAGCTTCTTCTTTAACTGTACAGAACGATGAGTTCACTATATTAAATGGTTATCTAGATAGAGATGGAACCTGGTGAGCTATGTTATGAATCACAAGAACTGATCTTGTATACTTCATTAAACCATGGTCACGATAATATGCCTTCAGATATACAGGCAGCAATGCAGTATGCCAATCATTTGCTATGAATGCCAAATTTCCATCTCCATAGCAAACACCCCCACATGGAACGTGCCAAGGAACCTGTAATTGTAAAATTCGTTTTGTCACATTGCAAGCATACAAAAATAAAAATTTGAAATAGAACTTGACCACTGATAAAAAATGATTCATAATAACCATGTTAACCACATCTGTCCACAATCTAGCACCAGGATATTTTTGTTTCCAGCTTAAATAAATAGCTTATGTAATCTGCTAAAACTCCCTTCAAATATTATATAGCTGAGTATCACTTTAACTGTTTCAGTTACAATGCCATTTAGTTTATGTACCTCAACAGCTGCCTTGCAAAACAGCACCATGCGTTTCAGAATATCCTGTTCCATAAATGACAACATGTGTCAAATGGCTAAAAAATAACGAAAAGATAACATTACAGCATTTTGATTACACCTTGCGTAATCATTTAGCTAATGAATGAAACCAATAGCTTACAAAATCAGAAGGCTATTGTTTTTGCCCTTCTTTTTTCTTTCTAGGGCCTTGAGAAGGTGCTGGATAATGTTATATGACAATCAATGAAAATTGAAATATGTAACAATGGTCATCAACTTAACAAAAATAGATTATTACCAATCGGCTTCCTCCATATATGTTACGTTCTAGATGATGAAAAACTGGATTGTCAATGAAAACAAAGTCTACACCATCAATGAAGGCTTGGAAATATTTTACTTCCAAATCCTGTAAACGATAGTTAGAAAGGTTAGTAATTAGTAAACCATTAAAAGTATAAGAAATTTAATAGATTCAAAGAATTTAATTGATTACTGATAAAGTAGCTTCTGCATACATGACCATTTACTCTGTACGTTTTTCTCACTCCTGTATCTTGGGCTTCTGCATAATTACCATAGCGAGGTGTCACAACCTATGAGGAAAATAGGGAAGAAAGATATTAGAAAATTCATATATTATTCAAAAGGAACCGGGAAAAGATTTTGTGAATTTCATGTTGTTCTTCATTTGTGAAGGAATAAATTTGAAGAGTAAAATCTCTTCCCATAGATGCGATAATCAAAAATTCATTAAGCAGCATTTTACCATAACTCTATGTCCACGTCTGGCCAAAGCCTTTGGTAAGGAGCCAACTACATCTCCAAGCCCACCTATGATTAATATTAGCACAAGGATAAGTCTTTAAATTACACAAAAATGAAAATGGCATGCTCACAAGGACTACAAAAGATATGACAAATGGTTTGACAAAGAGATGAAGAGAGTGAGTTCAATGGATCTTCTCATGGAAGTGGTGAATGGATATATTTTCCATATAATGGTATAAAGTTGTCTATGAGCAAGGTTTACGATGAAAAATATGATTCAAATGAGTCAAGGTGGTTTGAATCAGATAACAATGTAATAGCAAATGGTCTAATAAGTCTAATATATTCATTATGATAAATTTTGTTTTCATCTTAAAAAAGTTGATTAGGACTTAACTTAACCTTATAAAACTAGTTTATAATTAAGGTAAAAATTATTTCTCATTTATATACTCTATTTTAATCATATCATTAGTAAATGTGAGATTTTCAAGAAGTGTTTCTCAAAAATTCTGAATAATGCCTAACTTGGCTTATAACAGGACAGATCATCAACATGAATTTAACAAGGGAAACCTTAGATAGAGATCAAGCTAATTACCTGTTTTTGACCAGGGAGCACATTCTGCTGCAACCAATATGACATTCATGACATTGGTCCCTGCCAAAGGTGGGGGTATTTCAGTTTCACCTTCACCCTCAATAGTAGTAGCAGTTTCATTCACATCTTCCTGATTTTCAACCTTTATATTCAAAAGTTCAGTGCCATTTGCAAAGAAGGCTGAGAGAGTATCAGGCCTAATTGTTTCATGTTGATTGTCTTTCAATTGTTCATTAAAATATATTTTAACGTCTTTCTCCTTATTAGCTTCATCAGAGGTGGAACCATTCTGTGGACTTGATTTATTTAAGGGAGATTTGTCACTGAGTTCATAAGATATATTTTCCCCTCCTGATTCGGAAGAAACCAGTTTCTTTATTTCCACAACCTACGATGTACAAGAAAAAAACATGAATGAATGGGATAATTCACTGGATTAAGAAAGCATCAAAGAGATTAACGAAGTATGATGAAACAGAATTATTATTATTGATTGATTGTCAAATCTATTATTAAAATGAAAAGCTTTAAGTACATTTTAATCACTTTAAAAGGGTTAAATCTAATCCTAATATACTAATCAGTATTAAAAAGTAATTGCATCTAATTTATGGATTTTTTTAAAACTTTTCCATCTTTAAGTTGGTTCTAAAATTAAATATAATTCAATCTGATTTTTTATCTATCAAAATTACAATAACAATATCAAATTTTGAAATTAGAATCCTATACATACTATCTTAATCTGATTTAACTCAATGATTTGAATGAGATTGATTTTTAATTAAATTATTTTTTAAGGCAACGTTATAAATTTCTATAATGTATAATATATCAATAATAATTTAAAATTATAATACAATTAATATTGAGAATCATATTCATTAAAATTCAAAATCTAGACACTTTTTTTGTGCCAGTTCACACATTTATTGACTTTTACAAAAAAAAATTAACAAGTGATGATGATAATGATTTTGACTAGTTAAAATAATATTTCCTTTGTCTCATAAGTGTGATGTTTAAAGAAAAAAATAAGAGTTATATTAATTTTTCAATATAATATTTATTATTATCATTTTTATTTATATCTCTCATAATATTCTTTGGAAAATGATTTCTCGTTGCATCACTTTTAATAAAGATTAATAATAAGATTAATTTTGTAAAATTTTTATTTTTCATTTATTTATTAATTTTTTTTTAATTTGCATAAAATAATTTAGGACAACACTTATTATGAGATTGAATGAACACTTCAAATTAATAATATATAATCATTAACTCCTAGACATAATATATATTTGTAAATATATGCAAACATAAAAATTGTATTAGTTTCTTATTATTATAAATTTTGACAAAATTTAATTATAATCCAATAAGGAAATAACAACGTTAGTTAGTGAATGATTTTGACAAACACAATATCAAGAAGAATTTCTTTTAAACACTTAAGACATGTCTAACCTTTAAAAGATATAAAAAAGACGAGAAATAAGTGATTAATATAATCGATGACATATATAATAAGAAGAGAGAATTAATAAAAAAAAAATTACATAAACATGATAAACATTATATAATAAAGAGGGTAGGAGAGCAATATATAGATACCTGTTGAAGTAGTTCATTCTGCAAAGCTAGCACCTTATTCCTCTTTTGAGAGTTGGCCAGAAACACAGACTCTGCCCCATCTTTTTCCTCAAAGCTGTTATCCCCTATTGCCCTTATGCGCTTACTCAATCCCAATCTTTCCCAATGCTCAAAAACCGAACCATTTTTCACTCCAAATCTCAGAGGACGGTTTCCTCTACTGTGAAGCAGAACCAAAGCCTGGCCACTTACTGATGATGCCATCACAAATTAAGTACCACCAACAAGGTTCGTTTCACAAACTAACCAAACCTTTTCCTATTCAAGGATAACTAACTCTATAAAGAGACTTACTTATGAGGAATATGGAACTTGAACAACCTACCCATCTATATATACACTTTTTTTCTGTCTTTTTTTAATTAAAATTATTTACCTTACTTCAATAAATAATTTGTGAAATAAGTGTCTCATTAATACCAAAAATAATTTTTAAAAAAATATAAACTTAATGTTATTGATTAGGTTAATATTTTCAATCATGATAAATTAGATAATTAAATCTTATAAAAGTCAGTAAAAAAAATATCTTATAAAAAAATTTAGTGTGAGAATATTTTATAATAAGAACTAAGCAATTATATATATAGAGAATGTGGAATCTGGGAAATCCACTTGGTGGGTCTATGAGAAAGAGAAAGGATGGATGAGTTTTGAGGTTGGAAATGACAGAGGATTTTGGAGCAGAAATTTGAAGTGAAGATTTTCGTGTGAGAATTTCAATTGGCCACAATTATTCATAGATATATACGCGTCATTGTGCATGAATTTAAAACGTGGAATCTTATAGGTAAAGGTGGGACCATCAATGATGTTCTCCCTTTTCTTCCATTCCTCGTTTTAAGGTCTTTCCATTAATAATCCATTTGTTACAGAAGGAAAATCATGTAATCCTGTAAAAAAAATGTAATTACTGCTTTAGACTATTAAATTTGGAACGCATGAAAGAAATTCACAGAAGATACCTCTCTCTTTTCTCTGTTATAATTTATAAGTAAAAAACCTACATATTTTTTTTAATATAAATAAATTTCAACTACTTTTTCTTTATTTAATAATACTTAAAATAATATTTCTTTTTTAATATACAATTTTTTAGTTGCATTACTTTTATTTTGACATGTATAACAAAAATTAAATTGAGTTCTTAGTTGACTTGACGACGTATTAAATATAATTATATGTCTTGTTGTGTTGAATAAATTAAAGTTGATTAATTTGTTAAGTTATATGTTGTATTGTTGCTAGAGAAGTTATATGTTATATAGAAGTTAAAAATGTTGAGCTGTTTAGTTGTTCAGTATAATGAATTTTTTTTTATTTATAAGTTTAACTTGTATTTTTCTTGTGGGTGAAATTGTGATAACCATACTTGGTATAAGAGTAAAATATTATTAGTTGGATTCTTGGGGTTGGTTAGAGTGGTGAGTCATGCTAATGGTGACTCTCTTTTGCGTTATAGTTATTTTGATATAATGTGCTCATATATAGCCGCTCAATTGGTGAGTAAGGTTTATTTTACATATTATTATGTATTTAATGTAATTGCATTTATATTTGTCCAAGGTATATATATAGCTTATGAGAGTTTTCATTTTTGGTTGTTATTTTCTATTATAGCAAGTATACTTACACAATAACTTATATAACTATTAGGCATGACAATCTAACCTACCCCCGTGGGTACCCGCCCGAACCCGCCCCGATTTAGATGGGGAAAACCCGTGTTTATCGGGTTCGAGTCTTCCCCGATTGATAAAATCGGGGGCGGGGGCGGGAGCGGGGACCCACCTTGCCCCCACCCCCATACCCCCCCGCCCCTGTCCCGCTTAATAATATAATTAAAAAATTATTTATATATATATATAAACCAAAATTATAAATATTTATGTGTAAAAATTTATATTATTTTACTTTTCTTTTATTTTTTTAAATTGTTAATATTTATTTAAAAGAAAAAAGAAGAAAAAAAAATAGGAGCGGGGGCGTGGGCGGGGCGGGGCGGGGAAACCCAAACCCCGCCGGGGGTGGGGATGGGGACCCAGATTTTACCCCCGGCGGGTATCGGGGGCGGGGCGATTTAAATTTGCGGGGACGGAGGCGGGGAACGTAAAACCCGCTCCCGCCGTGCCCCGTTGCCATGCCTAATAACTATTACATGATAATCCTAAATTGTTCCTAAATTATTGTTACTCTATTCTTTTACATAATAACTAAATTATAATACGCTTAGTGATTTATTGCATTGTTACAATTTATCAATTATTTTTTAATAATTTCCTTATAAAGATATAATTTATTCTATTATTATTAATTTATAATTTTTTTATATTATTTGTTTTTTGAACAAGCTAATTTTTTTAATTATTAATTCACTGACTTTAACACAAGTGGTTCGGTAGGCAAGAAAAGAAACAAAAGAAAATACAATAGTACATTTCTTGTAATTGGAGAAGAAATTAAACCACTCTTTCATATATTCCCTACATTATCACTCATTAACATTATTCATCAGCTATATATATATATATATATATATATATATATATAGGTAGGTGACCCACTCTAAAAACAACAACAACATGATAGTGGGACATGTTTTGCACTTTTATATCATTTATCCAGTGTGAGACGAGTAATATTTAACCTCCACCAATTCTGACTTTTCTTAAAAATAGTATCATTTCTGTTCTTCCGCTAACACCCAAACAACAGATATCAAATCAAATACTCACCTCATCCTTGCACAATATCATTAATATGCTTGCGTCGGAGCCTCTATTATAGCATGCGTAGACAAAACTCGTGTCATAATAATAATTAAGTTTTCCTTGATTGAAGACATGACTTAGCTTATTCTAAAAAATTTCTAACGTAGATATTTCATATCATACAAAATCATAAGTTAAGATATATTTTAAATAAATATATTACTAATATCTCCTCTTTTATGTATGACGTAGTAAACTGAAATTTGATGCCATGCCACTGCCCAAATTCCACGAGTGATGGATTGGAGCTAATTTGTGGCCTTATGGATTCTCCCACACGCTCTAGTTCAGCCCTTTAAATTCAATTTGGGCCTTAAATTTTCTCTACAACTGTTCTTTGTTCATATATTTGGGCCCTTTTTTTTTTATTTCTTCTTTCTAACTACAGTACACTATACTTTTTTGGTTAAATTTGTGGGGTATGCTATTTACGCTGTTTTTCCCCCTTCTCTTCAGACTGCTTGCTTTATTTTATTTTTTTTGACAAAATTATCTTTCACAAAACGTAGTTTTTTATTATATACTTAATTTATTTTTGATGAATAATTCAATAATTTTTAAGAGTCAAATAACTTGTTAAATAAAATGTCGATATAAATGTACTTTTTTTTTTTGTATAACCATATAGATACAATTTTTAATTATTTGTTTAAATAATTTTTATAATTGGATAACCTGATAAATAAAATACGAGGAAGAAATATTAGACAATTCAAAACAAATTAACATACTCATTCAAAATAAGTCAACATCAAACAAAAATAATATAAGTAAGAAAAAATATAACAAAAAGCTGTAGAATATCAGGTGTGGCCTCATAGCCGCTACTTAAGTTCCATACAGTGTTCGATAAGGCAGAGTCTCATAGCCGCTACTTAAGTTCCATACAGCCACGATCGACAAAAACTAACAGGGTAAACATTTATATTTCAACATATTCTTATTCTTAAGAAGCCTAGAATCATGGTTGGAGATGTCTTAAAACATAATAAGACAGAACAAGGATTTTGTTACAGCGATGAAGAGGTAATAATCGGAATTTTAAATATGGTATAAAGATAGTGTTTCTGTATCTATTAAAATATGTTATTATTTGATTTATGTACTATAATTGTCTGGAAAAATTAAGTATCAACATATGTACTGGACCCAACAAGGATATCTAGGCCCAAAGTACTTTTATGGGTCAGATAATTAAACACGTGACTCGGATTTAGACCACACCGATTAAAGTGTATTCTAAAATGAAAAATTATAAACATCTGTACCAATTTGGGGGTGGATTGAGGTGAAAGGGAGTAAAGAAATTGAAAGATAAAAGAAAATAATAACTATGATATGATGAAATATTTAAAAAGTGATAGAAAAAATATAATAAAAATAAGCTATAATGAAATATATGTTTATAACGAGTCTTCCAAAATCATACTAGCTTTCTTTTAGAGCTACTCTCTATATTTTTGGTTAGTTAGATGTGTGGGTGGATCAAATTACGTCACATATATGTGACTTATCCGCCTATGAGTTTTATAAACACGAATTTTACGTATGCATTATTTTACATACCATCACTTTGTTCGAGCATCAACTAATTTGAGTGTTAAAATATTTTGATAAGTATCTCAATTAACCAGAAGCTCCATCATAATTTCCAAGAAAAGAAGATCTAATTGCATCGTTAGTCTTTGTTCATACATTATACAAATATAAAATTATTTATATGAATATTTGTTTTGGAAAGAGATGATTGATGATACAAACTATATATATATATATATATATATATAATATAGGTATACTAGTTGAAGATAGACGAGCTTAAAAATTCATGGAGATGCAACATATGCACCGAAACAAATATACTTTGTAATATAATAATACAAATTTATTTGTAAATGCACCAACACAACAAACAATTCGTAGTTTCTTTGCTCTACTAGGCGAAATGCAAAAATGAATTTCTCTAGTGTCACAGCAAATAGTACATAGATTATACCCTGTAATTTAATTTCTCTAGACTTGGAGTTGAGGGTCTTGTTTGTTGATGTCCTTCTGAGTGTCTCCTTGAAATTTGACATACTTATACCACTTAGCTATTGCTAAATATATTACTAGATCAGCTGTGGTGAGTGCTGCTAAGAGAAAGTAAAACCTGTCCAAATGCCCTTTATTCAAGTTCCCTGGGATCCACCCTGGCATCTCACCTCTGGCAGAGATCTTCATCACAATTGCAACGAGCAAGCTACTAACATAATTTCCCAATGATATTGAAGTCATACAAAGTGCACTACCAAAACTCTTTAATCCATCAGGTGTTTGTCTATTGAAGAACTCTAGTTGACCCACATACATGAAGACCTCTGATGCTCCCACTAGCACATATTGTGGTACTTGCCAAAATATGGACAATGAACTAGACCCTTCACAATCATTGCAATCTTCTATTGCATACTTCAGCCTAAAGTGCTCTACCAACCCTGCTGAAACCATGGCCATAATAGCTAGGACTAGGCCAATTCCCATCCTCTGAAGCTCTGTCAGTCCTTTGGATTTCATTGTTCTGGCCACAAGAGGGTCAAGAACTCTCCTATAAATGAAGATGAAAGCTGCCACACTTAGGATGTCAAAGGTAGACATGCTTGCTGGAGGAATGTGGAAAGCCGAAATTCTAGTGTCCATGGCATCACCTTGCTCCACAAAAAGTGATGCCATTTGAGCAAAAACAACCGAGTACAATATGGTGCATAGCCAAATTGGGAGTAGTCTTAGAATGCATTTCACTTCTTCTACTTGTGTCACAGTGGATAGACACCATGGACTGCACTTATTCTCTTCCATTTGTTTAAGATTTTCTGATGTGATAAATGCTGCTTTGTCTAAGAACCTACAAAATCAATGTAAGTTACATCAGTGAGTTGCTAACATATACTAATTCTCTAAAAACAAAAATTATTGTTTAAATTTGTTAAAATGCTTCTAAAGGAATAACTAGTAAAAACAAAACCAAGTGTATGTGGAGATAGTTATATGCATACCTAAATCCTTCGGTGTGGAGCATTTTTCTCCCTTCACTGGCAGAGAATTCTTCAGCATCGTAAAGTTTATCATCTTGTAGCACCTTGACCTTCCATTTTCTTGTAGCGGACACAAAAACTTGGCAAAATCTAGGAAGAGGGTTTCCACTAGGCTTAAAGTATCTATACCTTGGTGTGCCACAAAGAAACAAAACCAATGCCAAAGTAGCAGAGCCAGCTGATGCCCAGAATCCCAAAGTCCATAATCCCTCATCCTCAAAATAATTCAATATGGTGTTGGAGAAGAGTGAGCCAAGGTTCAAAGCCAAATAAAAATAGCTAAAAAACACTATTTTTGAATGTTGTTCCCTGGGATCACCTTCGTCAAATTGATCAGCTCCAAATGTGGCAATGTTGGGTTGATATCCTCCATTTCCTAGTGCTATTAGATATATGGAGACGTAGAATAAAACCATTTGGTATGATGGATGTGATCCACATGGTAAATCTTTATCACCACAACCACTAGGCTTCAATAGGAATATGTAAGATGATATTGATAATGACACCAAACCCTGTTACACGTAGAGTTAACATCAACACTCATGAATACCAAATCATCATAGTGATAATATAAGCAATATGAATATTAAGTTCAATATGCTATAAATTGAAAATTTGTCCTTATATTATAAATTTTGTTATCAAGAAAACTAATGAAAAATAAATTAAATTGGGTTATATGAAATTTGCTAGTTTTAAGGGAACTAGATTTATTGATTATTATTATTATTATTATTATTATTATTTATCACCTTTTAAATTTTTTCTTCTATTTAACTTTTATTTTAAAATTCCAAGAATAATATTAATAACTTTTTTCTCAATTAAATCCTTACATAAAAAAAGGAGAGAAACAATGATATATGAAATATCAAAGTAATTAATAAAATAAATAAAAAAGACATGCTAAAAAATTGTCAACATTATTTAATTATAATGTCAAAATTAATTACTTTTTCATTTATGTATTATAACTATAAACAACATATTAAAACATAGAAGAAGAAAAAATTTAAATGATAAGGAATTTTATGTTTACTTGCTTTATAAATATTTCCAAACTTTGGATAAATTCCTAACTAAAATTAATGTTTACAAATAAAAATAAATATAAAATAGGTGGAGATCAAGTTATTTTTAGAATAATGTAAAGTTACTACATCTCTCAATAATTCATGATATACATTAAATTTCAACCATTTAATCGTTAAATTAACTTCTTATTAAATAAATCTAATTTACAAATTTTGAAAGCTATCTAATACTTTAATGCATAATATACTTTTATAAAATATAAGTAAATGCTAATTACAAGATTACTTATCTACAAATGCCCGATTTAAATAAAATTTAGTATATGATCATTAAGAAATTATCAAAATATTTAACTATTAGATTATTAAAATTTAATAAATATTAAGAATTATTAAGAGTTGAGTGAAATGACTTTATTATAAATTATTCAGAAAATAACTAGTCTCCACTCATACAAAATTGTCATATAATTTTATTAAGTGAACTTCTCATAGAATTTTTTTTTTCTTAATAAAATATGTTTTCTTATCAACATCAAAATAGAATGAACATTCCCACAAACAAAAGAACACATGACGATATTTATATCCTTTCGGTAGGTCCTAAAGGTGGCCAGATGTATACTTAGAAATTTGAAAGCATATCACATATCCATTGGCACAATTAATGTCTTATTCCACCACTGACCATTATCACTCTACCAATGTTGACATTATAGATCATTAGAGCTAGGTATTTGTGAGTCAAGTTATATTTGTCTTTTAGAATCATTAAATTCTTTCTTTTTAAATTTGTCTCAACCATAGACATGAATAAATCCGATATATAGTATATGAGTTAACATTGAATCAAATTAGTCAAAAAGTTAGATGATTAGATAGATATGCTACTTTTTGTATGTACAATGAGTATAACTTACAATAACAAATATGAGTTGGAAGATGGCACAGGTGATATACCTTCCCCAGTAAGAGTCACTGAGGAAAGCTCCAAGAAGAGAGAAGATGTAAACTGTGCCTGTCCACTTGCTCACATTGTTGGCTGCTTCAGCATTCTCTTGACCCATCACTCTCGTCAAAAATAGTACTAAATTCACTCCTACCCCAAAGAATGCCAATGTCGCAAGCCCTTGATTCACTACATATACACAAATAAGTAATTAAATATATATACATGATTATTGATTCAATTCTAATTTTTAACTACTTTTCATCAAATTAATATTTGATATACTTACATATATACACACGTTACTACTATTTTAACTCATGCAGTGTATGTATTGATAACTTTCATATTATCAAGGAGTAATTATTACTTTTAAGAAAACAAAAAAATAAAAAAAGACAATTCGTGTATGTTAAAATTTGGTTTAATCATAAGTTGAAGTTGAAGAGAGGAGTGAGTACCTAAAATCAAAATCCCAGCAACCCAATTTCCAGTTCTCTCTCGGACTGCAGGACGACCACGGCTATCAATAGCTCCATCCAACGTGCAAACCTCCTGCTCCTTATTAACCTTTTCTTCCGTTATGTCCTGAAATATTCGGTAATAAAAACAAAATCAATAATTAAAATTAACCTGCATAACATGAATTTATTTTGAGTTTAATTTTTATACACTATTACTATATTAAAAATATAATAGATATATAATTTTAAAATAATACTATTATAAAAGTATTTTTACCAAGCCACCGTGTTGGAGAGAACGGGACGAGTAATATTTCTGTGGTTATTTGAAAGGAAATGCATTATTGGAACATGTTCTATTCATCTTTTGCATTTCCTCCGTCTCTTTTGGGACATGTTCAATAAATTAAGCAGGGAAGTAAATAACAGTTTTAATAAAACATGTTATGAAGTCATATATAACCAATATCCATGATCGCGATACTGCCACCAAAAATATCTGATTGAAAGGAGTGTTGCACAGGTGTGCGAGCCAACAAGATTCAAAGATCGATCAATTGTTCAGGCACAAATTAAAACTGTATAAATAGATTATCTATACTAATTTATATTAATATATTCCTTTTAGTAATCACTTTTTTTTATATATTTAATTGATCATTGTATCATCTTATTAGTAAAAAAAACTAAATTAAATTCAATTAATAACTATCATTTTTCTTTTATAAATTACTCACTCTATTATTTTTTATTTTATTTTATTTTCTAAAATAAATATTAAAATAAACAGGTTATATATATTAATTGTCTCATTCACAAGTGACGGTGTTTGAATATTTTGGAAAGGCAAGATCACGAGGCACCGATACGTATTGGTTAGTTTGATATTTTAAGAGAAATTATATCCATACAATAAATATGCACAACAATTTATATAAATAAAGAGAGATGAGAATAAAAACATGATATATAATGAAGAAAAATAGAAAACAATTTGTATAATTATCGTATGCTTTTGAATATATATATATATATATATATATATATATATATATATATATATATATATATATATATATATATATATATATATATATATATATATATATATGTCACCTTTTCTTTTTTAATTGACAAATCATTTCACCACGCTGCTCATGTAAGTATCATGACTGTAATACGCATAAAAGCAAAAACGTCCAACATTATAACTACAAATGTGGCACTCACAGAGTGGTACACGTGCCATTATATTAATCCAGATTCTTGAAGTGACAAAATTGAGATATCGTTCTTTAGATTATTTTAAAAATATTTTCTAATTAAAATTATTTTTTTTACTACAAGCAAATTAAATGAATTATACATACACATGTTTTTTCTTTTAAACATGATGATTGTTGGTAAAATAAAAACTACTTCTATCTATTGAATATTTAATGTAGATAAATTTAAATATTTATACTTATAACTATTTATTATAGATAAAATCTAAATAACCATTGTTATACGACTTACATAATGAATATTTTGTGAATGTAAAAAAGACATTTAGTTACAACTTTTTAGTTTTTAGTGACAATTTTAAAGTATGTTTGAATATAGTTTAAAAGGAATTTTAAGAATTTTTTTATTAAAAATAAATTAGATTTTCTAATAAAAAAGTTTTTAAAAATCCTTTTAGAATTGTATTAAAATATGCTCTTAATTTAGCATTACAAGTTAATTTTCTTATAGTTTTATTTAGTAACAAACAATAAAAAAATATCACTTGAGGTCGGCATTAATTGTCAAGGTAAGACTCTAATAGTGATTGAATAACTCCGAAAAAAAGAAAGAAAAAAAAAAAGAAACCTTTAAATGATTACATCATTTAGTTGTTTTAGAAATCGTAGAGCTTTCTCAATTCCCATTCTTGTGTGTATTAAAGAAAAGCAAAAGATTGGGAAGAACAAAGATGAAGATAAATAAACACCAACTAGAAGAATAAACCGATGAGGATGCCCTCCCCTTTAAAACTTTATCTAGCACTATAAAAGAAAGCTTGAAAAAAAAAAACCAGTAAATTAAGTTACCTTTTTAAGAAAATACAAACACCCCATTATTATTGGGACTAATCTTGCAAGATGATCGAAAAACTGAACGATAGGAAGAATTGAAGAGATTTTGAATAAATGATCAAGTTTGATATAACAAGAAGAGATATATCATATGTAAGCGTATGCAGGTATGAGCAAATATGAAGCTTGGGGCATGTATATATAGAAGTTGGGTGTAGATTTAATGGGTAGGATTTACACGTAAAAAGTGACTGATAAATTAAAGATGTTGTCTTGACTCTTGCCATTTTCACAGGAAAAATTTGGAAGAAGCGTGATACAGTTGGATACATATCAATTACTGATAACATATCACAATCACCACGAATTTGATAGAGTATCACGTTTTAGGTGTACTCTAATTAGACAAGTTGTCACATAGTTACATATTTGAAACATACGTGAATCTACATATTATTACCTTAATTTACAAGTATATCTATCTATACATTTTCTTTTGGTAAATGGTAGACGAATTTCATTAAAACATAATCAAAGCCCTAGCATAAAATATTCTAAAGGATAACCATGAGTTTCGATGTAGAATTTAAAAAGAAGAGAAAAAGAAGCCTCAATACAAAAGTAACATGTATATCTGTCTATACACTTGTACATATATAATATTAATGTTGATGTAGAATTAGTTTTAATTAATCAATTTCATACATTCTTTTTTAAATTATAATTATCATATTTTTTAATTAATGACAACTTTATTGTTAAATACTATAGTCCTTTATATAAAACAAAATAAATAATTCATTCATAATATTAATTAAAGTAGTCAAGTAAATTAACTTAAATAAATTTAAATTATTTAAAAATACTCAAAATTAAATGCTTTAAGTAGTTCTTATATTTGTAGACACTCGTGTTTTATGGGATTTTTTTTTATCAATAATTATGATTTATATTTTTAATAAGATAATAGATACATCCACTAACATTGGCCATGAGTGTCTCATTAATCAATATTTCATAATAAATTAAGAATGCGTTTCCTATAATTATGACAAAAAATATATATACCTACCTTAGTATTTCTAATAATATTTTATAAAAATTTATTATGTTGCACCGCTTCTAATAAAAATTAATAACAATACTAATTTTGTAAAATTATTATTTTTATCTATTTATTAATTTTTGACATTTATTATGAAAAATAGAGAGGACTTAACTATTTATTATATGAGCAGTGAGAAATAAATTAGAAAAAATCTATTCCCTCCATCCAATTTCTTTAATATTAATAGTTTAAGGTCAATGCAAATATGGACTATCTCCAAGTTTACAATAAACATTAACATCCTTTATTATTTTAATGTTTACAATAATTTCTGTCATCAATTACAATGTAATATTTTAAAAATAATTTAGAAGAATGTCTAAGGAGATGTTACCGCACGGAGTAAAAAAGTATAAGGTGTTTATTCAATTTCAAAAAACTCAAAAAAATGTTGGTGTAATTTACTCATAAATAAAAAATGAGAGTATTTTTTGTCATAATTATAAGAAACCTGGACTCACTTTTATTGTATTACTAGTCACTGATTTTCTTTTACTCTTAATTTATTGTGAAGTTTACTAATGAGACAGCAGTTATTCATTTCTTTTTCTAATTGAATGAGTATCTTTGAAATAAAATTTAAATTTAAATCAAGAGTTAATTAGCTAGGGTTATAAGAGGAACCCAGTTGAACTTTGAAGCATACAGTTATATATATATATTTTATTTAGGATTATTTACACATAATATCATTTAGTTTATATAGAAATAGTTGGGGTTATTTATATTTATGTAAACGACCTGTTGAGTTATATTTCAATAAAATGGCCTAATTAGAGGAAGGAAATATGGTGCAAGTTACGTATGAGTAAGGGGCTTATGTATGTCTTTATATATAATTAAAAGTCCAGGGTAGCAGTAACTGAAGAAACAAGCAAGAGCATTGCTGGGAGAAAGTTATACGAAAAACCTATTTTGGAATGCTTCCTAAATTTGCCACTTGTGCAGCCCAAGCATGCAATATATTGTTGGGGTGCAGCTTGCACCTTTGGCGTCGAACTGGAATGTCCTCGGAGCACACCATACTATGAGCTGGATCGCAGTTAAACAAGTTGCGTACGACAATGTTAAAACGTGTGTTGGAATGCTACAAGAGTAATAGTTACCAATATTTTTTTATTTTATCTAAAATGAGACAAAATTTAATTTCAATTCATTAAGAAGTGATAATACTATTTTCGATAGTTTTACTTTTGTAATATGTAGTTATATTTATTGTAAATTTTATTAATATACATATTTACACATATTATACGATAAAATTTTAATTTTGATTGGAGAACAATAATCACAGCATCTAAAAATTGTAATCAAACTTATCATTAATTTAGTATCAATTAATATACAAATTAAGGTTGTGCTGATCGATAAAAAAACTTTCCACCCAAAATCTAGAGTTCACTTAAACTAAATTAGTTTGATTTATTTATCATTTATGATAAAATAGAAGCTTTGAATTGATTACTTATATATATATATATATATATATATATATATATATAAAGATAAATCAAATTATTTTTAGATTAATTTTATACGTTAACATGATGATTAGACACCCTGTACTTATATGTTATAAAAACGATTTATTAAAAAAAATTATTTTATTTTTATCGTAAGTGAAAATATTCAAATTAGTAACAATTACAATTTTGAGTTAGATTAATCTCTATTTAATAGGCTAAGTGGTAGTACTGCGATGTGTAATATGTTAATAGGATTAGGGAATAAAGATAAAAAAAATATCAATTAAAATAATTGATACCAACTTTCAGTTCTATAAGTGACCAAGTTTTCCTAATTCATTATCACTTTCCTTTTCATTTGCTGTCTTTATTTTTAGCTTTTCTTCTCTCGAATTTGAGAACTTTAGTCAAAGGTTTGAGCGTGACACGGTTAATTAGTCAGTGTCATGCAGGAAATTAAAACCAAACACAAGTCATTTTCGCTTACGTTAATTTTTGTGTCTAAATTGGCATATAAGTATAGTATATGCATGAAATGTGACCCTATTCAATTGGCGTACGTCTTACATTATTTTAACGAGAAATGGGTTATCAAAAGCGAAAAGCTTTACTTTTTATCAGATGGAGCAACTTGCTGAAACTGTAGAAATAAATAAGCAGATCGGCGATAACTTCTTCTGCTTATCATTTTCCTCACATTCAAATCAACTTTTCAAAACTTTCAATTAGGGCGGCTTATTTAACATATTTATTTAAGAGCTTTATGTGTTTTCTAAAATTTACAATAAATATTTATGAGAGAGAGTGTTACTAATATTTCATTGATAATGTTCTTTTTATAAAATAATACATTTAATAGTAAGGATTAGTCATCGATTGAGTCATTTATAGGAAAGATATATTATTTGAATGTGGTAGTTAATTAATGAAAATAAAAATAGATCGAGGATAAAAGATATTAATTAGGAGTTAATAAAACAAGACCTTAAATTAGGCTTCATATCATTAAAAAAAATTAAAAGAATTTATGAAAGCCAAAACAAGTTGGAATCTAATGCATAGAAATTGTTATTAGGCAGGCCCTACACTTTGAAGAATATTTTGGTGGTTCCACTTTGTTGCATGGATCACTAATTTGGTGATGGGATCGTGTTTGAATTGTTTTGCTGTAAACCATTCATCGTAAATAGTGTTCATGTTTTTGTGCATCAAATAACATAAGTGTGTGTCAATGTCGTCGAAATGGCCTCCGATGTAGACTTTAGTTGTCGCCTTCTGAGCATTGTTAGATATACATCATATCCCCTTCCACTGCCATTTCAATAAGCCGACTTTATTTCTTCTGATGTCTCATGTCGCCATAATTGAGTTCATTTGATACTGTAGTAGTTTGGACGCACCTTGATTAGTCCACTTTCTATAATGTCTTTTTTCACACTAATTTCTTTGTGAGGATAATCCTTTGTTTGGGGAAAGTTGATAAGTCTCAAATTTGTCTAATGAAAATATTGAATTAGGATATTTATCTAGCATAATTTTTTTTTAATATAATGATAAAATTATGGAAAATACACATGGAATCAAAAACTTTAATTGAAGTGATTGAATGGAGTGATGATTCTTATGATTAAAATTTTCCTTTGTTTTGTAGATTTTTGAAGATTGGAACAAGAAGAAGTTTCACAGGCATGAGAGGGTGTATTGGGAAAAATCCAAGTCCCGCTAATCCTAGATCATTAAAAAGGGTCACCCACCATTTATCCACGTATCAAGCCCAATAGTGCTGGACGTGAGGGGGTGTATTGGGAAAAACCCAAGTCCCACATCGACTAGAGATTAGGCAATTGAATAATATATAAGTGGAAAGCAACCCTCACCTTACAAGCCGGTTTTGTAGGGTTGAGTTAGGCTTAATCCACTATTCTAACATGGTATCAGAGCCATTTAAATCCACTTTAAAAATGGGCCACCCACCATTGATGCATGCCTCATAGGCATGAGGAGGTGTATTGGGAAAAACCCAAGTCCCGCCAATCCTAGATCATTAAAAAGGGTCACCTACCATTTATCCACGTACCAAGCCCAATAGTGCTGGACGTGAGGGGATGTATTGGGAAAAACCCAAGTCCCACATCGACTAGAGACTAGGCAATTGAATAATATATAAGTGGAAAGCAACCCTCACCTTACAAGCTGCCGGTTTTGTAGGGTTGAGTTAGGCTTAATCCACTATTCTAACAAAGTTCTTGGAAGCAAACGGCTCAACCCTTTTAAAGGTTCGAGCGCTTTTAAGGCCGCAAGCAACCTAAGTGAAACAGAGGAAAAAGGATTCAGCGCCTCAAAGGAGCTGAGCGGTTTGGCCACAGAAGATGGGGCAATCTCGGTCTCTAAGGCGCTCAGCGGATTTAAAAGGCTCATCCCTTTGGAATACTTAAGGATGAAGGAGTCTCCCAGGCACTTAGCAGATCAAAAGGGCTCAACCCTTCAGATTTCTTCATGATAAAGGATTCTTTAATCTGCTCAACCGTTTCCTAGGCGTTGAGCTGTTTCTTCTCTCTCTTGCCTGCTCTATTTTAATTCCAACATATATAAAAGGGCTAGAGAGAGAGAAAAAGAGTATCGAAGGTTGCACGAGAGAAGAACAGAGGAAGATACACAAAACAGAACACCCTGGAGCTCGTGGGAACAAAGTTCTTAGGATCAATCTCTTTCTTCTACCCTTGTTATTTTCATCTTGTGATTTCTTCTACTATGGAGAGCTAAAACTCTTGGATTGGGATTGAATGTAATCATCGAACTCCTGTGTATTCATTTTTGATTCATATATATATATATATATATATATATATATATTAAATTTATTATTGAGTGCCAGTGATTTGAATTTTGTTCTTAATGCTGTGATAAATTGATCTTTTATCATTGATCTTGGATTTAGAACTTAGTTGGAAAACGTCTTTTGAATCTAGTTTTTGAAATGAATCACCTATTAGTTTTGAAAGCTAGGAATGGTTCCGGAACTGATAGTTGCAATAAATTCTGATTCTTAATGCGAGATGTTTAACCAGATGAAGTGATGAATCATTCATTGAGTTAAATATCTTAATTAGAATTTCTAGTGTCAAGGAATTGGTTCAGAATGAATATAGAGAACTCAATGGTAATGAATGATGAAATTATTTGCAAGAATCATTAGGAATACATAGAAGAGAGATTGATGAAATTTAGTCCCAACTGCTTCATATATCTAAATTGCTTTAAATTTAATTCGGTTCTGTTCACTTGATTTTAATTTACCGTTCATATCAATTACTTAACATTTGTGAATATTCAAAGTTCGAATCAACAAGTAGCAATTAGTCTAATAAAAATCAAGATTTACTTCACAAGTCTTTAAGGATCGACAACATTTTATTATACTACAGAGACTTGGGTGTGCACTTGCTCAAAACACCAACATAAGTAAAAATTGAGATGATTTTTAATTATTTGTTAAAAAAGGGGAAAATAATAAATTACCTTAATAAAAGTGAATACAATAATTTTATTTGTGTATGTTGTAATTCTAAATAATATAAATAGTAATTTTAATATTTTATTTTCCTTTTTTAAGCTTTTCCTCAAATTAAAGAGAAAATTTTGATTTTTTTTTTCGTGTCCACCTTTATTTGTAGCAAAGGAATAGAAGTTTATTTTTATTTTTATTTTATTTTTTTCAAGAAAAAAGGTATTCATTCTTTCCATAAGACTACGACTTTTCTTTTCTTCCCATCAAAGTGTATATGACAAGAAGAAAGACCAAGATTAAAAAAGAAAAGTGAAAAATAAAGAAAAAATATAATGTGATGAAAAATAATTATGATATATAAATATTCACATCATACACGCATATCAAATCAATATCTTTTATTTCTTTAACTATCTTTTTCCTTATCATATTATATTGTTTTTTACATTTATACTTTTTTTCTCTGTCTCTAATTTCTTGTTATTTGTTTGAAAGAAAATACGGCAAAAGAAAATAGAGAAGAAAGAGAGAAAATAAAAATACTTTTATATTTTCCTAGCTTGTTTAAGGGGAAAAAATGTTATTTTTACGAAACCCACCAAAATAACACTTTCCCTCCAAATTAGAAATGAAATGAGAGGGGAATAATTTTTTTATTTATTATTTTTATATTAAGAATATATTAAAATTATATTTTTAACTATTATAAAAATATTTTTATAAGATTTATTTTTTTATTTCCACTCTGTTTTTTATTCTTCTAAACAAGAGAAAATAAATTTTCCTACCCCTTTTCTTTCGATGTATATTCATCCTAAAAACCTATCTTTATTTTATTTCTTCTTTATTTTTATCATTCTTAATTTATTTCTTTGTATTTCACTCCTCATTCAAACAAAACATAAATATTTATGAGCACATGAGTAAGTACAAATGATGGATGAAAAAGGTACGAAAAATGTGAAAAATAATAAACATGCAAAAACATAAAACAAGTATATTCATTCAAGTAACTATACACACACACACAAAAAAAAAAAAGCAAGTAACTATTATATAAATATAATTAAGTTCTTTTGTGCAACGTGACGCAATTATTTAGGGACTAACACTTCCTGTCTCTTCAAATCACTTTATCTGATAATCTATAATTATTAGTTTGTATATAAATATAATAAAATTTGCTGATTTATTCTTCTTAATTCCCTGATCAATATTTTGCGTATTGATGAAACTTTTGATGAAACAAAAGCTCTCCCATCTTCTCTCTTCGTCTACAACTTTTTGGAAAAATGTTCACCATTATTCTTCTCATAAAAAAGCTTCTCATTAGAGTTTCAAAGTTGCTGCATTATTTTCTTAAGTGGTGATCATCTTTTTCTTTTTTCTTTTTCATCCACTTCTCGTCTGTTTTATTTTTTCTTTCCTCATTCATTATATACACTCATCTCTCTATTTTCTAAAGGGGTGATCATTTTTTTCTTTTTCATCCACTTCTCATCTGATTTATTTTTTCTTTCCTCATTCCTTATATATACTCATCTTTCTGTTTGCATTTGCATGTAATAGAAATAACACCTAAAACTCGTGCATGTGTGACTTGAGAAACATTATTAAATGTCATTTATTTTGTTTAATTTCAGTATTACTGTTTTGTTTTTTAGTTCCTTCAAAGTCCATATTTATAAAGAATATCTCATTCTAAAGCTTAATTCAAATGTATAAATCCTTATGTATAAGTAGAAATGACAAATGAATATATTTATTCATAATTCATCTGATTGAATCATAAATAAATCTATTCAATCCAATTATAACAATAAAAATAAATAATAAATAATGAATTAGATTCAATCCATTCATTTAATTTTATAGATATATGACTAGTAATTCATCCACTATTTATTTTTAAAATTTATTATTGATTACAAAATGAAAAGTTTATTAAATTGAGATTTAAAGATTATTTTATATATAATTATTTTTTTAAAATTTTAAAAGACTATATAAAAATGTAATAACTTATAAAAGAGAGAGATAAAATATTTTAAAAAATAAAAATTATTTAATTTTAACATTACTTTTATGGATGGATTAGATATTCATCTATGAAAAAATTGTTAATGGATGAATTTGGATGAGATTTTTTGCTTTAAATGCATTAGATGAATTAAATTTTTATGTGAATTTTTAATAGATCTAAATAGATTAATTAATAGATTATTTTTAAGCTAAATTATACTTTTGGTCTCTCTATTTATTTTTAAGATTCAATTTGATTTCACTATTTTTAAATGGTTCAATTAGTCCTCTAATATTTTTAAAATGTTCAATGTTATTCTTTTGTCCAAATTGACACTAACATCATTAATGAAATCTAACGAAAGTACAACATTGAATATCATTTAAAAATTAGAGGATCAAATTAAATCATTTTTTTAAAATAAAGCTTAGGTGATTAGGGCATCACAATAGGGTAGAAATTCTTGCTAGGTTGGCACCTCATCAATACCTACTAATCCAACACCTCCCACTTGAAAAAGAAAAATATAAAATAATATATATATATATATATATATATATATATATATATATATATATATATATATATATATATATATAGAATTCGAAACAAGAGCATGGGGCTATAAAACTCATGAAGGATTAACAAAACTTGAAGGAAGGTAAATTACAACGATTCCATAACTTAATAAAAGTAGGCAAAACATTCCACCAAACAAAATCACCTTTATTTGCTAAACCATATCTAATTAACGCATCCACACATTGATTGCCTTCATGAAAAATATGCGAGCTCCTAAAAGACATTGAAGAATAGAGTTTTATGTGATGCTTCCATCTACTACGAAGTGACCAAGGAACTATATTAATATTAGAAAAAACATCTAAAACCAATCTAGAATCACACTCAAGCTAGAGACTAAGCCAACCCCTCGCAAATGCGTGTTCAATTGCATGCATGGTTGTCACAAGTCCTACTAAGAAAGTTGAAGCAATACCAATAAATAAGGAAAACCCCTTCGAAAAACACCAATAGCATCACGAAAAATACCCCCACAAGCCGCTTGACCAGGAGATCCTCTAGCCTCGCCATCAGTATTACACTTGACAAAACCTTGAGGTCTGGGTGGACGAGGGTGTGAAAAGAGCTTTCACACTATGCATGCATCCTGCCAAGAATATGAAATACATCTAAATGAGAAACAATTAGAAAAGGGAAACCATGACCATCACCCTAGAAAATACCTAATGAATTGTCAGTGTTTGGTCCTTAAAACACAATTCATTCTTGGCTACCTAGATAATCCAAATCACATGTATTATTGTTGAGACCAACAACTCTTTAATTTGACCACTCCAATGCTTGTATAAAATAGAAAATAGAGAATGCATTGAACTAAAATCTATTTGTTGTTGAAAAATGTCTCGAATCCATTGCCAAAGATTCCATAAATAAACCAAATTGAATCATTTAAAAATAGTGAAATCAAATCGAACATTTTGTAAATAAAGGGGGCTAAATTGAACAAATATTTATCTAACATTTTTTTTATCTAGATAAATTTGAATTTTCTTTTATCTATTTAATAATTTATTTTATTAGATAACTCCTTCATTTTATGGTCTTTTTTTTTTTAATTTCAAGTACCCAATTTATTATAATTCATAATTTTGTTAAGATAAGTTAAAAAAATTAAATTTATTTAGACAAAAAAATGTTAAATAAATTTTTATTCAATTTGGTTCCTGTAACACTAGTAATTTTCCACTCTTTGCAAAACTAACTCCCTTCTTCTTCTTCTAGACCCACCTGAGTTGTAGGAAAGGGGTTGATAATGGTGGAGGGTTCGTAGAGCTTGGCAATAAGGAGCAGAAAGAATTGTGGTGCAACTATGAGAGTTTTGAGTTTCCTCTCCTCTCCTTCTTCTTTTCTTCCCTTCCGAAGAGCTCGAAATCAAAGTAAAGGGAGCTAGGACTTGATCATGGTGGAAGATTGTGCGGACTTTCATGTTGCACGTGTGGTATGCATGCTCTTGTTTGAGTTTTAAATTGATTTGTAAGGATACTTGGTGTTCTTAGTCTCTTGGGGATTTTTGTGGTATTTGGGGTTTTTGGGAGAAGTGGGAAACCTTGATTTTATACCCAAATTTTTGTTATGAGTTATTTTATTGTTGGAAATTGAAGCATTTTGGTTGTTTATATGAGTTTTTATGATTTAGAATTGAGATTGGAGTTTCTAGGAAGCTTAGGATGGAATGAAGAGGTTTGAAAACCCCAAAATTGTGAAAAATTAACAGAGATGGTTTCAATCATGAAACAGTTGAGCCATTTTGGAATGGTTGAGTAGAATTAGAAATGAGAAATGGAGGTGTTTCTGGAAGGAAACGGCTAAGCCATTTTAAGAAAGTTGAGCAGAATTGAAAATGAGAGATGTGGGTATCTCTAGAAGGAAACAACTTAGCCATTTTGAAACAGCTGAGCGGAATCATAAATCAAAAACATGTGTGTTTTGGAAGGAATCCACTAAACGATTTTGAAACAGTTGAGCGATTTGGTGCTTTCTGAATTAGACTTTGTTGTCTTCATAAAAGTTGTAGCCCTAGATATTATTTTTCCAATGGCTTTGGAATCACCTAAAAGGAGGTCTAGAACTCCAGTTATGACCTTTTTAGTGAGCAAATATCAAGTTGTTAGCATTTAGGCAAATTATTACAATTTTTGTGATTTTCACTATAGTAGATTATGGAGTTAAAACTTGAGGGTTTCATAAGAGTTATAGATAATCTTCTTATCTTTCATATGAGATAAAGATGAGTTTGATTGGATTAGTGGAACTCCAATTGTGTTGAGTTATGTGAACTAATATAGTTGATTTTGGTAAGTTACATGTTGATACATGTTGTATGATATATGATGATGATAATGATGATGACAAACATTGATATACTATTAGGATTAAGTTGTCTAACATTGCTATGTTATGTATGATTAATATGCTATAAATTGCATGGTTGGAATGTTGAATAAGCATTGATATGCTATTATTAAATGAATTATTGAGCATTGATATGTTATATTTGGATGAATTGTCAGACACTAATATGTTATTATTGGTTGATGTGTTAAGCATTGATATGTTATACATGATTGATGTGATTTTATCTTTATATGCATTGACCCGAGGGGATGTATATAAAAGATGTATGTTGATGTGTTAAGAATGTGAGTAGTTCTACTGTTAGTGGTGATTCCACGAAGTGTAATGACTATGATAAGTCGTTACAGTTATACTTTTTCAAAAATGCTCGATCTAATCCTACTATTTTTAAAATGATCAATTTGATCATCTAATTTCCAAAAAAAATCAATATTATCTTTCATTTAATTTTATTAATATCGTTAATGTTAATTTGAACAGAAAGATAATATTAAATATATTTTAAAAATTAAATGATCAAATTAACTCTTTTAAATATGATAAGAGTGAATTGAATATTAAAAAAAATTAAAAATTAAAAATATGATTTTATTTTATTTTTATTCAATTAATTGTGATCTGTTTTTTTTTTTTTAAATAATTATGCCATACATTCATTTTTCATTCCTACGCATAAGTGATTAGTAAAAATGTGGGTTACATCATTAGATTTGGCAATCATGGTTTCACATCAACAACCAATTCAACCGTGTGAAGCTTAAGTTGGTTTTTCAATTTTATACAAACTCTTTTAACCGTTTCAAGTTTTTTTTTTAATATTTATTTTTTACTATTTATTTATTTGTTTATTTTTCATTTAAATAAATGAAGTAGTGCACAAAATATCTAGGATGCATACGTGGAATTGCAACTATATGTCAATAACACAATTATTGCCTTACTTCAAAGAGTATCAATTTAGACATTATGACATTGATACTTAACACTTCTTCTTTTGCCTAAATTTCCTCTTTGTTTCTCCCTATTTTACCATTGGTGGGGGAATTGTTGCATGATGAAAAAGCAAGTAACTTCTATTTTTCTTTTTCTTTTTGGTTTTAGTGTTGTTGCCTTTGATCGAGATTCCACATTGGTGAGAATTTTTTATTTACTGACTTTTCTGTTGGTCTTTTTCCTTTAGTTGGTTTGAAATGGTGTTTAGGCAATTATTTATTTATGATATGAATTCATTGATTGTTATATATTTCTTCTTTTTATTGTTTTTTCTAAACATTAAAAATGTGCTACACATTAAGATACAATCATTTTGATGTTAGACTTTTATAGAAAAACTCTTAAGATCTAGAGTACAATAGCAAAACAATTGTTATTTTCTTCTTAATGGTCTTTTCCTATTCTCTTATATTTGTTCATTACACATAATTTTTGGCCAATTGTTCTCTGGTTTCCTTAGCCTAATATCATGAGTGCATGTGTTCATAGGCTCATTGTGTTATCCATGAGAAACATGACATTTTGCATTAATGTCTAACTAAATTTTGCTTTCAGAACGATAATGTCTATATATATATAATAGTCCTTTTGATAAATTTCATTATTATTATTTGTTATTGTTCTATATTCTTGTATAACACTAATACGATACGTTAAGTGGCACGTTGTGTCCTACCTTTCTTCCCATTTTTGTATATAATATTAGAGCTAAAATAAAGTTAATCAAAACTAATATGAAATACTTAATTTTCTTTTCCTTCTCTCTTTTATTATTTCTCTCCTCCCCTCCTTTTCTTCCTTTATCTTTTATCCTTTCAATTTTTTTTTTTATACTCTCTTCAACTTTTGTTACTCTTTTCAATTAATTATTCTTTCTCTCTTGTTTTCCTTTCCTTATCTTACTTCTAAATAAATATTATCATATTTAATTGTTAACAAGTGAAAAAAAAAACTTTTCATACTTATTTTTTTTTCCTTCTCTCTTCTATTATTTCTCTCCTCCTCCCCTTCTTCCTTTATCTTTTATCCTTCAATTTTTTTTATACTCTTTTCAACTTTTTTTATTCTCTTCAATCAATCAATCAATATCTCTCTCTTGTTTTTCTTTCCTTTATCTTACTTCTCAATAAATTTTATCATCTTTAATTGTTAATATATATATATATATTATCGAACTTACAATAAATGATATTAGCTCTGAAAAAAAATGTTTATAAAATTCAAATATTGTTCCAAACATATAATTTTTTTAGTTATATATATATTTTTCATCAAGGGGTCTAACTCAATTATGTGAGTAAAACATGTAAGTATTAAACTTCATTATTATTGAGTTCAATTCTCTTGAATTCTTTTCTAAAAAAAGTAAATTTTTAATGTAAATAACTTTCTAAAAAGAATAGCTGAATTTGTGGAAAATAATCTTTCCCATGTACCGTGTACGCTTACTTAGCCTTCACTGGAAAATTTGGGGGTAAATATGTAAGGAAGGAAATTTGGAAAAAGCGTGATAGAGTTGGGCACTTGTAATTAATAAAATCACATGCCATCATTATCGATAATTAATTAACTTGGCACACAGTTGGCGAAAAATCATGTTTTACGTGTCTCTCTAATTAGGAAAGCTGTCCATGAAAATGACATATTTGAATGCCCATGCCTAACCTTCTAATGCTTATATATTACCCTTTTTTTGAAAAGTAAATTATAAAGTCTGATGTACTTTTTTTTGTTCCCTAAAGTCTCATATGCTAGTATACTACATGTTAAATTAGTATAGATTTCACCCTCATATTAATTGAACCTGGATTTACTGACTCGCGACTCTTCAGTTAGCAAAAAGCTAGCGACTCTATCATTTAAATTGTGGAAAATAATTACTTTAATGATAAAAATATTCATACGAATCAAAACAAAGAAAAAATTGCACAATATATTTGAATCAATCCCTATATACAATTTTGATTCAAAAATGTGTAGATACAAAAGAGAAAACTGGGCGAGTTGACGAAGGAAATGACTCGTGATTCAATTTTCCTTCTTCTCTAACTTCCTTTATCTCTCTTTCTTACCTTTTATTTTTTTTCTCTCTGATTTTACGCAAAACTTTCAACTTGGCTTTAAGGAGACATGGTTCACGAAGTCAGTGTCATAATCCTTCTCTTTAAAAAAGAGGGTTCAATTGGTCAAATGGGGCATGTCCTCTTCACCAGGTCCAAATTTGTTTGCTACATTTTAGTCCAAATTGGATTCACTATCATCTCGCAACGTGAAAAACACTCACCACAATTTCTATTTGGCTTACGTTACACACACACACATATATATATATATATATATATATATATATATATATATATATATATATATATATATTTTATTATTTTTTTCTTTTTCTTATCTGACAGGGTTTATTCACAAGATTTTGGGATTGTAAGATTGATTTGTGAAGAGTGGATTATAGAAGGACGTGGGTTATCTGTTTGCAAGTTACTCATGCTGTGTAGATCTTTCCTTACTCACTTTCTTCTATGTGATTATACCTTATACTCCTTCAAAAGAGAGAAATACTTTACAAGTGCGTTTAGACTCTGATACCATTCTAGACGGTTACATGCCATTAATATCTTTATAAAATTCTTATAATTAAGTATAATTATAATAGTCTAGTTTAAAGGGATGCTAAATATTAATTTGGTCATTGCTCGCAAACAATAAAATATTAGAAAGGAATAAGTGGTAGCTGATATCTTTTACGCTTATCATTTTGCGCGGATCAATGTAAAAACTTTGAAGCAGATTTTATGGGTTTCACTTCCTCTCAGATAAGCACAACTAGATTACGCAAGTTGAATTATAGGAAAAAGTAATTGTATTAACTAATTCCTTGTGTTAATTGGAATAAGTGTTCCTTAAGATTGTGCAATGTGAACAAACTTTAAGCAATAAGCAAACATAGTTGATATATATTGCTCCTTATTATTTTGTGTATGCCTATCTGACTCAATATTTTGGATACTTTCAAGCAGTTTTTGATAGAGCTGTCAAAGTGGGCCGGGACCCGTGGGCCAACCCGGCCCACCTTGAAAACGGGCCGGGCCGGGCCAAAAAAAATTGAAGTTTTATAGTAGGTGGGTATATTTCAACCCGGCCCACTTTGACCCGGCCCACCCGGGCTAAACCCGTGGTGGGCCGGGTGGCCCACCAACCCACCATTTTTTTTTTAATAAAAATTTGAATATGATTTGTAGTTTATTTTGTATGATGATATATTGAAAATTTTTATTTTAAACTTTTATCATGATTTGTATTTAATTTTGTATGATGAATTATGACTTATAACTATTAATGATGTTAATTTTATGACTATTATGTTAATTTATAATTAATTTAAAATTTTGAATTTTGTTAATAATTTTTTTTTAATTTTTGGTGGGCTGGTGGGCTGGCCCGTATAACCCACCAACCCGTGGTGGGCCGGGCCGGGCCAAATTTTTTTTGAAAAAATTACAAGTGGGCCGGGTTGGGTTGGCTCGTTTTTAAAGTGGGTCAAGGTGGGCCGGCCCACATGGGCCGGGTTAGCCCGTTTTGACAGCTCTAGTTTTTGAGGGTTTCACACCATATAAGAAACTCAATGGTTAAAAAACTCAATTAATTACCTATTAATTGTGGTATCAATTGGGTAGAATATTGTTATCTTATATTTTTATATATATTGCGAGTTTGTTTATGAGATTAAAAGGAGTATTAAGTTTGTGCGATGTTTCCAAATTAAATAAATTATAATAAGCAGAAGCAGGTGATGGATATCTGACTCAGCGTCTTGAGGACCTTGTAAAAGATTGTGTGGTTTCCACTATCTTGGACAAACAAAGATCAACTACGCAAGTGAGTTTGATTTTTCATTTCTTTTTTTTTTTTTCTTTTTTTGGTTACACACAAGTAAGTTTGATTAAGTGTTAATTACAGTTAAATTGGCAAAACCAAATCTGCTAATATGTGGTTATGCAAGAAGAGTCCGTAAAGTTGTGAAGTTCTTGGGCTTCTCACCCTAAATGTTTGGGTGCAGTTATTTTATAATATTATGATGTAGGTGGAACCCTTTAGAAACAAAGTTTTTGGGTTAGGCTGGCCCAATATAATTGTACATGCAGAAACAGAAAGCAAGTACAATAAAAAAATACTGTAAAATAAAACAAACAAAAAAATGTCAGACAAAACTTGGTGTTCTCTTAAAATTAAAATAAAATGAAAATATCTTAATATTAAAAAATGAAATCTTGAAATATCAATATATTTGCAAATTTATTTAATATTCACATTTAATATTCCCCTCTTACCTAAATGAGCAAAAGATCATGACATATATGCTTTAGCTTTCCAAAATAGAATCGTGAATAATGAAAAATAAGGTAAAATAGCTATAAAAATAAAATAAAATTTGGTCGTATATCTTGTGGCTTATGAAATGATATGCATGGTCTCTTTGGTTGTTGCCGTGGTGCTCTGAGCATGAGTTGATGGGACGATCATATATAATCTTATTATTGGAAGGATAAACAAAAATGTTATCTAATTAATTTATATAATATAAAAACTTATATAATTAAATTATAAAAAAAATGTATTATAAAAATAAAATAATTGTAAACAATTATTTAATAATTATTTTTTTTCATTAGTCAACAAAAACTATCCATAATTTAGGAAAATAAATCAATAATTTAAATATAAAAAGTAAAGTATGATGTATTAATTATTAACTTTTTTTCCTCTCTTTTGCATGAACCTTCATAAGTGTTAATATAGAATTATAAGAGTCATCTTTAACTTTTTTTTTCATCTTTAATTTCTTTAAATCTCTTTTAATTTTTTATATTGTGACATGATTTATTCCGTTGAAATTTTGAAATTAAATTGTAAATCTTCATCTCTTTGAGTGTTTTTATAATGAGTCATCATATTATTGATCCATTTTTTTCAATGTGCAGTGGTTTATTAAGATAACTCATAATTTCATATGAATATATAATATGTTTAATATTTTTTTAACAATTGCATATTTAATTGTTTGTATGTTTTATATTTTTTAATTTAAAAATTAAAGTCATAAGTAGTATTCAAATAATTATAAAGCATCATCTTTTTCACTTTATCAAGGACATAAATAAAACTCAAAGCCAACCCTAATTAATGTAACAATATTATTTTTAGGAATTGATCTTTTGATATCGAAAAAAGTTAAATACGATAAGTGTAAGAAAAAGAAAAATAGAGAGAAATAATAAAATAAAGAGAAAATTTGATTTATACATATAGTATATGATAAGAAGTAGAGAGAAATAAAAAATGAATATATAATAATTATAATTATTTTTATATTAGCAATTTAACTTTTAGAAAAGGATAATATATATCACGTGACATTTTTTTTATATATGCACCAAAACAAAAGAAAAATAATATAAAATATAATTGTAGTTGAAATACATGATCAATCGAATACAATCTGTAGTACATCCGCTTCACTAAGAGAAATGCGTAATGAATTCCATTATTGCACAGACTATCTAATTTATCATGTAATATCTCTACACTATAAATCCCTCTTGATTTTTCCTCTTGATGTCTTCTAGGTTCTTTTCTTGAAACTTGGTATATTTATACCACCTAGCCAATACAATATAAATTACGAGGTCAGCTGTTGTTAGTGCTGCTAAAAGGAAGTAAAACCTGTCCAAATGTCCCAAGTTTAGGTTTCCTGGGATCCATCCTGGTATGTCATGTCTGGTAGAGATTTTCATCACAATTGCAACAAGCAAACTGCTTACATAGTTTCCTAGTGATATTGATGTCATGCAAAGTGCACTGCCAAAGCTTTTTAATCCATCAGGTGCTTGCCCATTGAAGAACTCTAATTGTGCCACATACATGAAAACCTCTGATGCTCCAGTCAGCATATATTGTGGTACTTGCCAAAAAATTGACAGTGAGCTAGACTCCTCACAATTATTGCTGCAATCTTTTATTGCATACTTTAGCCTGAATTTCTCCACCAACCCTGCTGAAACCATGGCCATGATTGCAAGGACTAGCCCAATTCCCATCCTTTGAAGCTCTGAGAGTTTGGTTTTCATTATTTTCGCTATAAGAGGGTCAATAATGTGCCTATTAGTGAAGATGAACAATGCTACCCCTAAAATATCGAAGCTAGACATACTTGCTGGAGGAATGTTGAAACTTGAAATACCAGTGTCCATAGCATCACCTTGCACCACAAAGAGTGATGCCATTTGAGCGAAAACAACTGAGTACATTATAGTGCACAACCAAATTGGGATTAGTCTTAGTATGCATTTCACTTCTTCTACTTGTGTCACAGTGGACAGACACCATGGACTGCATTTTTTCTCTTCTATCTGCTCCAAATCTTTTGATGTGATGAATGCTGCTTTATCTAAGAACCTGATAAATTATAATAATTTTCATCAATGACCTGCTAACTTATACTTCTTGAAATTAAATTGAATTATGTAATTAACATTGTAAACTCGCATTTTTTTATAAAAAAAAATGCTAATTTACAATTTAGATTTATTAAAAATTTAAAATGCTTCCTTAATTATATACATAACTTGTTAGAATAAGACTTAGATATCATACTCAGTATTTTAATTAATTCACCTCAAAAAAATTATCAATTTTTGTTATTAATATGAAAATATCTCCTAAAATATTTAATTTTATATATCTTAAGTCTAAAAAATTTTATACTATCAATTATTCAAATATTATTTACATCGTCAATGCATAAAAATTTACTCTTTACTAAATGATGAAAGTATGATGCAAGTACTATATTTATGTTTTGTGTATTAATCAAAATGATTTTAACTATAAAGTACAAACAGAACAACAGTATATATAGTATTATATATACACTTATGTTTTGTATACAGTCACACTGATGTTCCAATCAAGAAATTCATATATACTATTTTAACTCTATATTGTTAGACTAATTCTAATAGTTCATATATCTATGTTTTGTCTAACTTATTAACACACTTCTTTAAAAAAAATTGTGAAAAATTAGCAAATTTAATGCATGTGAGAGAGAATGATATACACACCTAAATCCTATGGTGTGGAGCATTTTCCTCTTTCCATCGTCTGAGGACTCTTCAACATCGTATAGTTTTCCTTCACGTGGTACCTTGAACTTCCATTTTCTTGCAGCAGCAACAAAAACTTGGCCAACTCTAGGTAGAGGATTTCCACCAGGCTTAAAGTATCTATACCTACGTGTGCCACAGAGGAACAAAATCAATGCAATAGCAGCAGAAGCAGCTGAAGCCCAAAATCCCAAAGTCCATTGTCCTTTATCCTCAAAATAATCCAATACGGTGTTTGAGAAGAGGGAACCAAGGTTCAAAGCCAAATAAAAGTAGCTAAAAAATGCTACTTTTGAATTTTGTTCCTTTGGATCTCCTTCGTCAAATTGATCAGCACCAAATGTAGCTATGTTAGGCTGATATCCTCCATTTCCCAAGGCTATTAGATATATGGAGACATAGAATAAAATGGTTTTGTATGATGAGTGTGATCCACATTGTAATTCTTTATCTCCACAACCACTCGGCTTCAATAGGAATATGTGAGATGACAATGATAATGACACCAAACCCTGTCATATAAAAACTATTAATTCTCTTTATCACAGCAAATATCGTGACACAAACTCTTGCTCATGTTTGTGTCTAATGTCTATACACACACACCTAAATATTTAATTCTAAAGTCTTCAAACCAGATTGTGTTAACTTGTCTTGATCAAATCTATTTTGAGAAGTTCCAATTAATTTTGAGAACAAGGTAAATTTATTGGACGTTTGGTAGATAGTAAATTTTTATTTTTTTCGAGAATTTGACTTTGAAAATGTTAATTTTTTTGTGTTTAGTTTGTTATTTAAAAAATAATATTCTTAGAAAATACTATTTTTAGGGAATGATTTTTGTATAGATCTCATCACACAAATATTTGCAAGAGGGAGGTAGGAAACTAAAAAATAAAGTTTTAATGTGATAAAAATATCATGCTATTTTTATTTTCTTCTTATGCAATAAAAATCTTCATTCCAAAGTTTTTTTTAGTCTATAAACATGATTTATGTAGTGTCGCAAAATTGATAACCAATGACTAATTTGTATTCATGAGGTGTGACTTTCGTTAACCAAGTATTGGTTTATGAACATGACTTACGCAATGTCTCAAAGCTAACAATCAAGGACTAATTTACACTTGTAAGATGTGACTTTTGTTAGTCAAGTATTAATTTAATATAGATGAGAATCAAACTTAAGAACACCAGATCGACCTTGTTTGTCCCTTCTTGATTCCTTAGTTAACATTTATAAACATTTTGAGAAACATTTATGATTAACTAAATTTTTTTTTCATAATTAACAAAAATCATGATTTCCATAATTTCTACATCTCACTAGTCCTGATTTTCAAACATAAAAAAATTTATAGTCTACCAAACGCCTACTTATATTTTATTATTTTAACCTAACTTGATGTATTATATACTTATTAAAAAAATCATACTATTTTTATCAATTGTATATTATACTTGAATTAAATTTCTTGACTTAATAAATAATATTTTTCACATAATATTATTTATTTTAAAATATATAATAAAATTGCTTCAAAAAAATATATATAATAAAATAAATCTTAATTTAAGTTTTATTTTTATTTAATTTTATAATTTCTTATATAAAACATTAAGAGGATAACAATATTTGTTATCATCTTATAATTTTAATATACTTTAACTAATATTCTCTCTGAATCTAACTATATATATAAATAAAAAAATGTTTATATTTTTAAACTGAAATATAAGTAAATTCTAATTAACTCAATTTTATTTAATACTCATAATTCAAAAATCTTCTTAAATTAATAAAATAATAAATAATAAACGAGAACATTATTTATAATAAATGTGATTGAAAATATTTTAAAAAAATATAGTATATTATATATATATATAATCGTAAAAATTAAATATATTTATCCAAATTACCTGATGCGTGTGAAATTATATATATATATATATATATATATATATATATATATATAGTTAATCATCCATACACTGCTAGTGTAAAAATTTTTACACTGTCAACTAATCATATTTTTTAAAGTTGCTTATTTTATTATTATTTCATAAAATAAGCAACTGACTTGACACTATTAAAAGATATGATTGGTTGTCATTGTAAAAAAACTTTACACTGATGGTGTATAGGTGATTAACTCATATATATATATATATATATATATATATATAGGGAGAGGGAGAGGATCATCCATACACTGTCTGTGTAAACTTTTTTACACTGGCAACCAATCATATCTTTTAAAGTTGCTTATTTTATTATTTTCATTAAATAAGTAACTGACATGACACTATTAAAAGATATGATTGGTTGCCAATGTAAAAAAATCTTAACACTAATAATGTATAGGTAATTAACTCATATATATATATATAGAGAGGGGGGTGTCACGAGAGAGTAATAAAAAATGTATAAATTAAAATAATACATGATAGGGATGTAGTTAATACTCTTATTGCTTTCCTAATAAAATCAAGAGTTATGGTGATTAATCGAAACATTAATTAGCAGTTGAAATTAAGATTAACAGTGTTCCTGAATTTATTTTAAATCTTAACAATTAATTAATGACGACTATAAATTTTCATTTTTCTCTCTACAATAAATTCCTCATTCTAGAAAGTTGTATAGCTGGTTTTCCACTCTTTCAAAGGCATTTATATTTTACCAAACAGCAAGTCAAAAGTGTGAGGCAGATAAATAAACACATCAATAAAGACCTAGCTAAATAAGCACGGTAAAAGCTAGTTTCTAGTTTTTCAAACTTACATCCAAACTAGAGTTTACTAATTTAACCAAGCAGTACGTGTACGTCCTTTTGTGCAGATCGAATAACCTTTCTTAATCAAATTGATATTAATATCTTTGTCATTATCCTTTAGTTAGAAAGTCATCGTGAGTCTGTAAGCTGATATTAAATGATGACACAGCAGAATATGGAAATAATGATGAAAGTTACTAATAATTATAGCAAGTTTGGTTTTGAAAGTCCCTAACGGGCCTAACCACATTAAGGTCAAAAAGTTTATCTGGTTCGACTTTTGCTTACACTGTATATGTTGACTTCTAAGATCAAAACAATTAAGGACACTATTAAGCCTTAATAAAGAACTAGGTTAAGACAACATTAATTAAGAATCTATGTTCTATGACTATAACAACACATGAGCTTTTCATTTTACTTTATTTATTGAGTTGTAGAAAAGGTGCAATAGGAATAACTTACAATAACAAATATGAGTTGGAAGATGGCACAGGTGATATACCTTCCCCAGTAAGAGTCACTGAGGAAAGCTCCAAGAAGAGAGAAGATGTAAACTGTGCCTGTCCACTTGCTCACATTGTTGGCTGCTTCAGCATTCTCTTGACCCATCACTCTCGTCAAAAATAGTACTAAATTCACTCCTACCCCAAAGAATGCCAATGTCGCAAGCCCTTGATTCACTACATATACACAAATAAGTAATTAAATATATATACATGATTATTGATTCAATTCTAATTATTAACTACTTTTCATCAAATTAATATTTGATACTTACATATATACTAATTATGAAATTATTTAAATTAGAGTTAATCACCTATACAAGTTTTTTATGACAGTAAATCAGAGCTGTTAATAGTGCCTTTATATTTTAATTTAATTAAATGAGCAGGTGAAAAAATATTATTAATGGCTCTGATTGATTATCAGTATAAAAAACTTTATACTAGCAGTGTATAGATAATTAACTAGTTGAATGATACCTAAAATCAAAACTGCCGTAACCCAAGTGCCAGTTCTTTGTCGAATTGCGGGATGACCATGGCTATCGATAGATCCATCCGTGGTGCAAACCTCTTGCTCCTTAACATTTCCCTCGATTGTGTCCTGAAAGATTTAATCATAAAAAAAAAAAAATAGATATTAGTTTGATCGGAATCCTAGCTAGAACATATTTATATATCCTTTAATATAGGGTTGAGATGCCGGTGTGTATCGCACACTTCAAATGAAACTGATAAAATTAGTCACCTAAATTATTCTTTTTTATTTTAAATTCGAACCATGTAAACTAATAAGAGTGGTTTAGTAGTGAGATAGATAATCTACATCAAGTCCTTGCTAGATTCTAATTTACATCAGTAAGAATATTGTATACAAAGAAAATCGAACCAAGTCGATCAATTGTAATTAATTTTATTATTAGTTTTATCTTTTTAATTTGAACTGAATGGATAATTCAATCAATTGTTTTTATTTCTATATCAATACATTTTAAATTTTGAGAGCTTTTTTTTTCTTTTTCATTCATTTGGATCTCATGATTTTATCAAGTATTTAAATTTGATTATGTTTACTGTATATAATTGTTTATTATTTTTTGGGTAAATAAATTAATAACTATATTTAAAAAGATTAAATATCAAAATAAATAAATATTCATTGACCAATAAAAACATGTTTTTACACCTTCCATATTAGATAATAAGTGAGATTGAAAAACTTGAAAAAATATAATAATTTATTTTTATAAGAAACTTCATGACCCAAAAAACATGTTTTTACACCTTCCATATTAGATTACCTTTTAATACCCTTAGTTGAGGATGACCAACTCTCTAGCTATAATAAGACTTGTATTAATATCTATCAAATAAATTAGATCAAGATATTTTTGAAAATAAATAATTAAAAAATAGGCTTAGACAATAAAAAAATATATTTAATATGCAAGCTTATATATGTATAAACAATAAAAATATTGATATGCATTTATTTTTATATTTCAAAGTTATATATTTATCAATTAGTTAAAAATTTAGGCCCGTGAATTTATTTATATGCATATTTATGTACTTAAAAAATATTTTCATAAAATAATTTTTTTAAAAACCTTTCAAGGCAAATTGAGCTTTAAGAAAATTCACGTCAAATATATAAATTAATTAAATTCAAGTATTAGATTTTTGAAAATAAAAATAAAGCTTAAGTAAACATCCTTTATTTGGCAACTTCTATTTTTTTTTATAAAAAATAAAAAATAAATCAAGAAAAAAATAACCATATAAGTATGGTTATTTTAAGGGAATTAAAATTTATTACCGAAGGACTGAAAATATTTATGTTGTTTATACTGTATTATTAGTCTTTCACTATCTGAATCCGTAGGATTCTAAAATTTACTATTTTGGTAATGAAAAAAGAAGAGAATTTGAGAACGTGGGGAAAGATAAAAATCATGCTTACCCATTGTGAATGAATTTTCTACGGTTAAATTTTCATTGGATAAAACCCTAACCTTTAAAAAAAAACTCTGATGTATTCTTATTCTAAAGTAAAGATTTAAAAGATTTAAGCGTAATATATTAACAATTGAGAAACTTTTTTTTTTTTTTTTCACTTGAGAGAATCTATTTTCTGCATGCTCGGATTGAGTGAATGTTATTTCCCTTTTTATGCATAACAAATTGAATGTGCCAGCAGAACTAATAACTAGGGAAAATAAGAACAAGTACATAAAATCATTGAACAGTGAAAAAGAAATTAATAACAGTAAAGCCTAATTCGAGAAGTTGAGAATATAAATAGTACATAGAACTCTTAATAAAATATAAATGAAATCATAACAAACAATTCATAATTTCGATTTTGCGAGGAAAATACTAAAAAAGGGTTGTAAACAAGAGAGAAAGCACGATTTGAAGCACAATCTTCAGAAAGAAAAAAAAATAAAATAAACTGAGAATAAACATGAATCCATGACTATATATATACATATATATGAGAGTTATAATAATACTGGTGTAATACTTACTAATTACACCAGTGCATGTTCTAGAGTTTTTTTTTATATTTTTTTTATAATAAAATTGGACATTAACCGGAACTGACCTTTTTAATAAAACCCATTACTAGGGTTAGTCTTGCACGTTGTGGGGTGGAAGAGATATCTTTGAATAAATGAGTTTATTAGCAAGGGATGAAAAATTGAAGAATATAGAGCATGTATATATAGAAGTTAATTGGGAGGGGACATTTAATGTATGTTGGGGATTTATAATACAAACAAATTAAAGAGAAGGTTATGGAAAAAGCATATTGTATACTTATCTTTTTACGTGTACTCTTACTAGGCATTACGCACGCAGTTGAAACAAGCATGCTCAGCAACATAATTCAAATTATATAAGATAAAATGTGAAAATCGTACCTTATTTTTATTTATTTTGTATTTTTTTTGTCTCTCAAGACAAAATTTGATTGGTCTTAATTTTTTAAGTAATTATATATGTAAAGGTGATGGTGTTGCATGTGTGAAACTCCGATTTCAACTTCTTCACGATTAAAAATCCCATTCAATCTTCGGTACATTCTAATATTTTTTTAAAAATTAACGACCTCCATTTTGCTTTAATATGTACATAATTGCCTCAAGCAATACACAAATTCTGAGATTTGCTAATAATATTTAGTAATAATAAAATGTTGTTAGCTCTCCAATAATTACTAATATGGTTAATTAACGCAATTTGAAATATGTATGTTCTATTATTATTAATTTTTCTATTTTTAGACCATTTTTTAAAAATAAAATAAAATGACATATTTATGATTAAAAATGTTTTTTTTTTCTAAACGAACTTTCTTAAATTCTCCTAAATCCTAATAGCATGTCAAAATGTTGATGAGATTAGAAATGTCATATCCCAGTACAGCATTGTGACTGGCACCAAAGTTTTAGTGACATAACCCCTATTGATTAGATGAATGAATGAGTGGCTGTTTTAATTTTAGTGGGCCTTGAAAGTGGATTCATCAAGTTGCTTACAAACAGTGCTATAGCAGAATATGAAAAGAAATAAAGCCCTTGACCAATGAAAAGGAAATAAATCGCACTAGAAATTGAAGGATTCTCATGGTCAAATGGAAACAACTATAGGTGTTGGCCACATAAATTAACATTTACGTAGCATTCGTCATGCAAACAAACAAAATGAAATAGTTTATTTGTTCCGTTGTATTGCATGTATTCTTCTTTAATAAACTCTTAAAATAAAATAAAATGATCACTTCTATTTAATTATTTATTTTACTAGCTAGTACAAGATAATGATTTTACGATGATATTTTATGTCTATTATAGTGTACCCGTCGTAATAAATGACGTAGTGATTTTGTGTGAATATTGGAAACTTTTCTATTTCCATCGTTATTTTAACATATATAAAAAATATTAATACAAATAATAAAAAATGGTGGTATTTTTGTAAATAATATAAGAATTTTTATGTTGATTGAGCAAGAAATCGACATAGAAAGTATTTTTTCATGATGATTAAAAATCAATCATCATAATAAGTGTTTTAAAAAATTGTTGAGAACACAATTTGTGCTTTTTAACTCCAAATTTTTGTTTCTCATTTCATCTCCTCTCCCCTTTCTTTCGTTTTCCTCCTTCTCATACATCTAAGTAAGTTTTTTTTTTTCATTTTTGTTAAATTTTTTTATTGATATTAATTAAATATAATGTTGATAGTGTGGTAGTGTAAAAGAAAAAGTGGGCGTGGTGGTGACAAACATAGTGAGAAAAGAAAATGTAAAAATGATGTTGTAAAAACGAACGTGATGATAAAAGTGGTGGTGATAGAACACAAAGAAATGCGACAACGAGAGAAAAAAAGTACAGTAGTAAAATATAAAGAGATGTGATAACAAGCGAAAAAGAACACTAAAGGAGAGCAATAGTTAACCAAAGAAAAAAGCTTTTTATGTCAATGATTTTTATAAATGATAAAGAAAATTAAGATTTTTTATGTTATATGTATTTATGATGGATTTATAATGAATATAAAAATTTATTTTTTGTCATAAAAAAAATATATTGCACAACAGTGTTCCATCTATTATCTTTTTTAAAATATACAGAATGTATTGAAATTTTAAAATAGAAGCAAAAATTACCAGTTAGATATAATTCAATAGCATGACAATCATAGTTAAATACATTATTTGTTAAAGACTAAAATAAATTAATTTAACAAAATCCTTTATTTTCTTCTAAAAATTTAAGCATGTCACAATTATCTTGTTATATTCAATTCATTACTTAAGCACATGGGTATTGTAATTCCAATTAATTGAATCCTAATATTACAACATAATGAGTTTTTATAGTAATTATATCTAAAACTATTATAATGTTAAACATGAATGTTTAATTCACTAAAATCAGTTCAGTGAAATTATTAGCAAAATTTATGAAGTCATTAATAATATGTGATCTTTAAGAGATTGTTTCAATAATGCTACCGTTAATAAATAAAGAGTTTTTATAAATAAAGAAAAAAGGATGATTCAATTAGTTTTAGAAAATATGATTCATTTCCGTCAAGTTGGTACTCCTATATTCTAAATTTAAAATTGTTTGCAGAGTTTTTTTTTTTTTTTTTTTTTAAGAAATACAACCCTTGTTAATGGTTCGTTGTCAAACCCGAGTAAAGGCTACTTACACTTGTTTTGATGATTCAATTCCACGAAGAACCACTAGTAAAAGGGTGATCATTTAATTGTAAAACTACTACTAACTACTAACAAGCTCATGGATCACAAAATTGAATCTTCGACGTCAGCAATGTTGAAGGAGTTGTTCAAGCAAGGTATTGGCGATGGTGATGGGACAAATGTGGATGCACTTGATGTAGTTCTTATTTTAAGCCATAACCTTAAACTTTACAATTGCCTAATATAGAAATTACGAATGATAGTATTGTCAATATTGTTGTGTTAAAGGAATGCTCTTGATTTGCCTTGTATATATAGGTCGACAACGGCATCATGGATGTTGATGGTCACTTAAATTGTATCAGGAATATAAAGTTTTTTTCGTGTTAATTTATTTAATGTACTTTTTTAAGAAAAATATTTAAGAGTTTGTTATACTTTTACTCATGATATAAAAATTTAAACATTAATATTATCTCAATTTTAAAATAACACCCGCAATATCTTGAAACTAAATGATAAGAATTTTATTTAAATAATATTTTAAAAAACTAAAACATAAAAAAAAATTAAACTATTTTTTTTTCTAACTAAATATATCTAGACATATTCCCAACAAATATTCCTGTAAAAAATGGAAATTTTGTTGTGAAGGATTCGTGAGTATCAAGCAATTTCGTGAGGTTATTAAAAAAAATAAAATAAAGGATCCGTCCAATATCAATAAACCACCTAAGGAATTAGTAATTTTGTGAACTTACAACTCCCACAATGTTAACATTTATAACAATTTCTTTAGAAGGGATTTGATGTAATATTTTTTAAACAATTAAATGGATTTATTTAATGTTTATGGAGATGTGAATGTAATATTTTCAAATAATTAATGGTATTTAGTGTTAGGCAAAAAGGTAAAGGGTGTATTTATAATTTCAAAAAACTTAAAAGAGATAATTATGTAATTTACTCAAGTATCTAATTTACTAAAAAAAATTTAGAAACTTTAAATTCAATTGCATCGTTGAAATTTGATGTAAAACATAAATTATTAAATGGAATAGATCTAAGTAGAGTAAACAAATCTCTCCACATATATATATATATATATATAGACAGAGAAAAAAAAAGAGAGAAACAGTCGAAATCAAATAATTTTAAAAGTAACTTTTGATAAAGTTAGTCCACTCAATAACTTTTGGTGTATGTTAAATTTTAACAATTTAATTACTAAATTAAAAGGTATTTTTGACCCCTGTAAGATAGTTTTCAAAGTTATATATCACTACAAGAAAAATTGTTATTATCTACGGAATATTATCTACGGAAATTTTTCCGTAGATAACATTTAATTATCTACGGAATATTATCTACGGAAATTTTTCCGTAGATAACATTTAATTATCTACGGAATATTATCTACGGAATATTTTCCGTAGATAATATTTAATTTTCTACGGAATATTATCTACGGAATTTTTTCCGTAGATAATTTCCAGTTATCTACGGAAATATCCGTAGATAAGTTATCTACGGAAATTTCCGTAGATAACTTATCTACGGAAATTTCCGTAGATAACTTATCTACGGAAATTTCCGTAGATAACTTATCTACGGATATTTTCGTAGATAACTGGAAATTATCTACGAAAAAAATTCCGTAGATAAATTCCGTAGGTAAAACATTTTTTTTATAAAATAATTAAAATATTTAATTTAACATCATTAAAAAAAATAATCATTATAAAATTTATTTATTTTAGTTTAATTATTTATTATAATACTTTTTATTTACTAAAAAATTATTTTTAATTAAAATATAATTTAGAATAATGAATAGCTTTAACTTTTGTGTACCATATTTAATGGAAAACATAAAGAAAAGATGAATTCAGTTTTACTTTATTAAACGTAAGAAATAAATTAAAGATTGAATTTTTTTAACAAATAAAAACTAATATAACAATTAATAATTTATATTTCTATTTATATTAATTATAAATATTTCTTATATTATATAATAATTCATATAATTTATTTAATATTTTTTAAGTTAAATTTGATTATCTTATTGTAGATTTTATTTATAATTTTTTTTTTTGGAAAAAACTCAAATGAAATCAAATTTCTAAATAAAATATTCAAAATAACATAAATTTAGTTATTTGAATTTTTGTAATTAAAAAACCATAAGAATTATATAAATTTCAAAATTCAAAATTAGGCTAATTTTAAAATTGAATTTATAATAAAATATGATTATATATTTAAATTTTAAAAAATGAATTTAGAAATTATTGAAACGATAATTTATATTTATGTTATTTTATATATAAAAAAATGAATTTGATAAATAGAAATATCTTAAATTTAGATTTTTAATAAGTTGAATATGTAATAACTCAAAATTGCTGGTGGCCGGAACGGGCCGTTTCAAAAGTGAAACGGGCCGTTCCGGAATAAGAAAATTGCCCAAAACTGGAGAAGCAGAACGGCCCGTTCTCATAACCAGCAGAACGGCCCGTACTGCTTCTCCAATATAGGGCATTTTTGTTATTCCGGAACGGCCCATTTCACTTTTGAAACGGCCCGTTCCGTCTACTATTACAGAATAAATTTAAATTCAGTATAAAAATAATAATAAAATGATTATAAAAAGTAAAATTAAATAACTTAGTTAAAAAATGACTATAATTAATAATTTAATGTAAAATTTGTTTAAAAAAATTTGAAAATAAATAATAAAATAAATCCTCCCTTTCGTCTTCTTCACTTTTTAGAAATGTGTTGACAAGATAATGGATAATATATTTATTTTTAGATAAAACTTAAATGCAATATTAAATGCTAGAGGGAACCGACCAAGTTAACTATATATTAAATGCAATATATTTGTTTCTCTCAGGATTCTCTTAAGAACCTACCTAGTACTCTAACATAATATTTTTCATAATTGAAATACCAAACATGTTTAATTCAAATCAAAACTCATGTATTTGTGGAATTAAATAGATATTCATACATGGCATGCAACAAGGAATACAACAGAACAATCAAAAAGCAAAATATAAACTTGCATAGTTTGTTTGTTTCTCTCAGGGTTCTCTTAAGAACCTACCTAGTACTCTAATCCATACAATAAACATCTTACTCATATAATTGTGTCTTACAATTGCATTCCCTTATGGTGTGTTTGGATGAGGAATTTTACAAATTCAAGGAATTTTAAATTCTTGGTATTTGAATTACTTTGATTTCAATTTCTATCATTCTTAAAATATTTTGTTTGGATAATTAAGTCAATTCAAATATCTCAAATTTTAAATTATTAGGTTAGATATGATAATTTGATTCCATCATGATAAAATTAATTTTAAAAATATATTTATATGTTGAGATTTTTAAAATAAATTTTAAATATTCAGTACAAAAAAAGCCAATTTAGCCAATTTTTGATTGAATCTATTTTTTTTTAAAAAAATTAGGCTAATTTAAATAATAGTTTATCTAGAAAATTTATTTATTTTTCTCTTGAGAAATTTATTTCTCTTTTATCATGCTTAATATTTTATTATATTATTAGATAATATGAAAATACATAATTTATTGTTCTTTCCAATTTTGTTAAGGTAAATAAACTTCTTTTCATAAATCCTATTTTTATTTTATTTAATGATAAAATAATTTTTAATATAAAAATATATATTTAAAATACATATATATATATATATATATTAAAATTATATTAATTAAATATGTATATAATAGTTTATCTTAAAAATCAATTCATTCAGATATTATAAAATATTTTATTTTAAACATCAATTAAATAATACCTTGATACTTATAATTTATTTAAATATTTATAAATGAACATTACATTAATTCCATTGATTATTTTAATCCTTGTATTTATTTTAATCAAGACTTCTTAATTTTATAGGAACTAAAAATATATATTAAAATATAATATCATTTATATTTTTTTATTAGTAATAAATAAATTTATGTACAATTTTAGTCTCAAATTAACTATATATTTAATATAAATAGTTGTGAAATGGGCGGGGTAGGGAAATAAAGAGGAGTTGGGAACTTTCGTCAAAATAAGTTTTGGTGCCAAAACTCTCCGCACACTAAAAATCCATTTTAGTTTTTTCCCTCTCATTTCAAACCCTTTCTCTCACTGCCTTCGCCTACTGACGCCGCAAGGGAGCCGGTGGATGCTCCTCCCACACCAAATCTCTTTCTCCAAACCCTAGAAAACGCCGAATCGACCGTTCACGTTGCTCTACTCGCACGTGATCGCGTTCACGCTGTACAAGTTGGAGACCATAACGAAGAGCTTCCGCGGCGACTACATCCTCGGCGAGGGAGGGTTCGAACTGTTTACAAAGGCTACATTGATGAGAACGTGAGAGTGGGACTCAAATGGCTACCTGTAGCGGTCAAAGTGTTGAACAAGGAGGGACTACAGGGACATCGCGAGTGGCTCGTGCATTTTGCGTCTTGCATTTTGCGTTTTGCGTTTTGCATCTTTTTTTTATTTTAGTTTGTCTGGTTAATTTTTGTGTGTGTGTGTTTTTGTGGTGCAGACGGAGGTGAATTTTCTAGGGCAGCTTAGGCATCCTAATCTGGTGAAGTTGATTGGGTACTCCTGGCACTCTTCTTCAGATCTTTCAGGTTCTAACTTTGCTCAATTTTTTTCTCTTTTGGTTGGTTCTGTTTAGATGGTGTCTTGATTGAATATTTGACCCTTTTTCAGGTCATCGGAAGTGAGGGTTGGGGTGGACTCTATAGTGGCCTCAAGCCTTCTCTTCTTGGAACTTTTGCTTCTCAGGTTATCAAGTTTCAGTTTTTAACCATACCCCATAATAGCCTTTGCCCATTATTCAGTATTCACCATTCATAAAGATGCAAAGTTCAAGGCTTAAGGCCCTATTTGAATAATTTTTTTTTTTAATAAATACAAGTTAAAATGGATTAAGTTTATCTTACAAGTTAAAATTAATTTATCCACCAGTTAAAATCAACTTTTGTATAAGCTAAATGAGAGAATTTCTATAAATTAGTTTATGTATAAGTTGTATTATAACTTAATGAGAAAATTTTTATTCATTTCATCTTTTTATTTTCCCCTGGTATATAAGTGTATGAAAAGTTTATCAAAACATGGCTAAAATGTGATACGTGATGTGCTTTTCTGTGGGGTTGTTATCTAAATGCTTATTTTAAATGTTATCAGGGCATTTACTATTATTTCTATCAAGTTTTCAAGAACAAGGCCGTGGCCATTGCAGCTGCGCGGAAAGTGAAAGGGCATGGAAATGGTATTGTTGGGATGTTTGGTTGGCTTGTTGTGGCTGCAATTGATGGGTGAGCACTCCATCATGCCACTTTTGTTTGAATGTTTCATTTCATACTACTCTTGTCTATGGTGTGTTTATTTGATTCATAATGGAAATAATTTATTTCCATTATTTTTGTTGTGGCCTGTTAACTGAGACAGAATATTTGATGGATCAAATTATTAATTTTAACTTTAGATTTTATATGCAGGTAAGTAGGTTCATACTACACTAGTCATATTTTACCAGGAAAGCATGGAATCAATGATGAGAAATCGAGAACTAACAGAAACAAGGATGATGCAGGTAAGTAGGTTCTCTGATCCATGTAAGATTACTATAATTATACAATATTTCCCATTCATGTGATGAAGCTGTTTGCATATTAAAACTGCTGATCTTTTAGGCTCTAAGAGAGGACCTAGCATCTGCTGAGCGAAGAGCAGAAGAGGAGCGTGCTGCAGAACTTGAGCAGAAGGTGGCACTTCTTTTATTTTATTTGATTTGAATTGTTTGACTGTTTTGAATTTGAGTTGCTATTAGATATTTTGGTGCTGGTTTTCATTTTTAATTATTGTTATGCAGTTTTTTGTTACATTTTTTTTTCTGATTGGATCTTGTTTTTGAGTTGCGTTACTGGTGCTTGTGTAGTTCTGTTGATAATCTAAGAGAAATTGTTGTTTTTTTTTATTTTTTTTATTTTATGTTTTATCTACGGAAATTTCCGTAGATAATTTATCTACGGAAATTTCTGTAGGTAACTTATCTACGGAAATTTCCGTAGATAAGTTATCTATGGAAATTTCCGTAGGTAAGTTATCTACGGAAATTTCCGTAGGTAAGTTATCTACGGAAATTTCCGTAGGTAAGTTATTTACGGAAATTTCCGTAGGTAAGTTATCTACGGAAATTTCCGTAGATAAACGCATCCGTAGATAAACGCATCCGTAGATAAATTTTATATCCGTAGATAAAATCCGTAGATAACGTTATCTACGGAAAATTTTCCGTAGATAATGTTATCTACGACCTTATTATCTACGGATTTTTTTCCGTAGATAATCCGTAGATAATTATCAGTTATCTACGGATTTTCATCATTATCTACGGATTTTTTCCGTAGATAATGCTGATTTTTCTTGTAGTGTATGTAAATGGATTTGTTACAAAATTTGAAACGTAGAGAAAAAAAAAGATTCAGTATCCAGAACGGGTCGTTCCTAAATTGGAACGGGCCGTTTCAAACTACTGATTTGGCCTTACAAAATGAAGGAGAACGGGCGTTCCGTAGGGAGAACGGGCGTTCCGTAGGGAGAACGAGCCGTTCTGGAGGGAGAACGGGCCGTTCCGGATGGAAAACGGGCAGGTCGTTACACTTTATGTCTTTGAGGTTTTTTATGTTATAGACATCTAAAAGAACTTTTATTATCGAGGAAAGGAGCTCCCAAAGTATGAAAGCAACATGATATGACATCAAAAGGTCAAAAGATGGTTTAGTAGCCCGGAACGGGCTGTTCCCAAAACAGAACGGGGGCCGTTCCAAACTACTAAAAAGTCTTAAAAACTATAATTTGGAACGGGCCGTTCCAGAATAATATTTTATGAGTGAAATTCAGATCTAGAACGGGGCGTACTACATTTGGAACGGGCCGTTCCATAATAGTATTTTATGAGTAAAATTCAGATCTAGAACGGGGCGTGCTAATTTTGGAACAGGCCGTTCCATAATAGTATTTTATGAGTGAAATTCAGATCTGGAACGGGTGTACTAATTTTGGAATGGGTTGTTCTGATTTTGGAATGGGCCGTTCTGTGTTCAAATTTTACTCTTAACGGATTAGATCAGAACGGGCCGTTCCGGAACGACCCTTTCTGACCATTTCTAATACCCATAAATAGAAGACCGGTCACTACCTCACGGGCTGGTAAATTAGTCTAGAAATCCATATTGTTCGAAATCTCTCCTCCTCTCTTTCTTTTTGTATTTCTTGAGATCTGTGAGAAATTTATTAATGTAAAAGGTTGTCACAAAGCATGTAAAGTCTCCATATTTGAAAATCTAATAAAGCTTGTTAAGAGGTATTTCAATCAATTCTTCTTCTCTTGGTCATACTGCTTGTGGTGGTCTTTTTAATGATAGTATTAGAGTTTTTTTTTTGGGTAAATTTGCATCTTACATTGGTATTAAGTCTGCTTTGCATGTTGAACTTATTTGTATGTGTGGTATTCAGGGGTGGGTAGATGGACCCGGGTCTGCGGACCGGTCCGTATGTCTGCGGATTTCGCGAATAACGGACCCGTTTTTTTCAAATCCGTATAATTATGTTTGATTTTTGAGCCTGGCCCGTGAAGTCCGCGGACTTGATGAATTTAATCTGCGGTCTTGCGGGCTAGTCCGCGGACTTCATTAATTAGTATTTTTAAATATTACGATTTTAATATTAAGTTGTGTATTTAATTTTTAAATTATTATGACATTAAAATTATATTTAATTGATATGTATTTGTCATTTGAATTATTTTTATGACATTTTGATGCTTTTATTATTGAAAGTTTGGTACTATTATTTAAGTATTTGTAATTATTTTTATTTTAATATTTTAATATTTAGTATTTTAAACTATTTTAACTATTGATAAATTTTAGTATGATAAAATTTAGCTTATAAATAAAAAAAATATTTTTTTCTTCTAATTTTATGTATTTTTATTTTTTTAAAATTTATTTTTTTGAACTATTATTTAAGCTCATGGACCGGTTCGTTATTCACGGATTTTGACGGGCCGGATACGGACTTAAAAAATAAGTTCATTTATTTTACAGACCAGACTTATCCGACTCGTATAAAATGCGGGTTTTACGGACCAAGCTTTAAACAGGCCGGACCGGTCCGTATACCTACCCCTAGTGGTATTGAATATGTGCATAATGTTGAATGTCGTAAACTTTGGTTAGGGTGTGATTTTAAGCTTGTTTTAGACGTTTTTGGAAATACCCATATGCATTTTTTTCATTCTCAAATTTATAGGGAGGAAAATCAATGTGCAGTAAAATTAGTTGATTTTGGTTTAAAAGAGAATTTTTTTTATAAGTGGTGGTCTATTTTGCCTTCTTTTATTTGATAAGTTTTTTTTTTTTATGATCATTGTGCTTTACTTTCTTTTCATTTTTTTGTTAATTCTTACATGAATTTTGGTGTAATTCTCTTATATTATTACTTTTATCTTTTTTATATATTTTTAGCATTCGGTAAATGATTAGTAGATTTTAGAATAGTAATCTTGTTAGAATACCTTAGTTCTACAATGATACTTAACATGTTAAATATTTAATTAAATTATATAAATATATGGATTATGCAGGTGGTGAAGGTGACGATGAAAATGGGCGAAGCTCACACGTGAAAGGCAAACGCATGCATGGTCCGACTCCCAATACCGAAGACACAGTCCCTCTCGAAGAAGCAACAATGTCTCTTTCTCCTAAACTCGTGTCGTTCAATGGACCAACTCCTCCAAATCCAGACACAAATCCACGTCTCTGGTCTATACCAAGACACCCACATTCTCTCCCAACTCGTCTACTTCTGCTCCCTCTCTCCCTCCAACAACCTTCACCACGCGCGCACCCTCGTTCACTACTCCGCCACCCCATCACCCATTTCCTGGAACATCCTTATCCGAGGCTACGCCGTTAGCGGTTCCCACATTCAAGCCTTTTTGGGTATTTCGAAAAATGAGAGAACGTGGCGTTATGCCCAACAAACTCACCTTTCCTTTCCTCATCAAGTGTTGCGCTGCTTCTTGTGCTCTTAATGAGGGCAAGCAGGTGCATGCGAACACTGCTAAGTGTGGGTTGGACTCCGACGTTTACGTGGGTAACAATTTGATTAACTTTTACGGGTGTTGTAAGAAGATTGTGGATGCGCGTAAGGTGTTTGAGGAAATGCCTGACAGAACTGTTGTTTCTTGGAACTCTGTTATGACTGCTTGTGTTGAGAGTTTGTGGTTGGTTGATGGGATTGGGTATTTTTTTTAGAATGAGAGGTTGTGGGTTTGAGCCTGATGAGACTTCCATGGTGGTGGTGTTGTCTGCTTGTGCTGAGTTGGGGTACTTGAGCCTGGGAAGGTGGGTTCATTCATTATTGGTTTTGAGAGGGGTGGTTTTCAGTGTTCAGTTGGGCACTGCTCTTGTTGACATGTATGGAAAGTCTGGGGCTTTGGGTTATGCAAGGGCTGTTTTTGAGAGAATGGGAAAGAGGAATGTGTGGACGTGGAGTGCAATGATATTAGGGTTGGCTCAACATGGGTTTGCTGAGGAAGCCCTTAAACTATTTGCAATTATGAGTAATGGTAACAGTAACAAAAATAACCATGATATATGCCCAAATTATGTGACTTATCTTGGGGTTCTTTGTGCTTGTAGCCATGCTGGGATGGTAAATGAGGGTTACCGGTATTTTCATGAGATGGAACGTGTCCATGGGATCAAGCCCCTGATGACGCATTATGGAGCCATGGTTGACATCTTGGGCCACGCTGGTCGTCTTAGAGAAGCTTATGAGTTTGTAGAGAGCATGCCTATTGAGCCTGACCCGGTCGTGTGGAGGACGTTACTTAGTGCATGCACCGTTCATGATGTGCATGACCATGCAGGGATTGGGGAAAGAGTGAGGAAGAGGTTGCTAGGGATGGAGCTGAGGAGGGGAGGGAACTTGGTTATTATTGCTAACATATATGCTGAAGTGGGGAAGTGGGAGGAAGTGGCAAATGTGAGGAGGGTCATGAGAGATGTAGGGGTGAAGAAGATTGCTGGAGAAAGTTGTGTTGACTTAGGTGGGTCCATGCGTAGGTTCTTCGCGGGGTATGATCCCTGCCCTGATTTGATGCCTGTATATCATGTGCTCGATGGATTGAACCTACATTTGAAGATGGTTGACTAATACTTGTAATAGTAGTGGATTTCAATGAAGGCTAATTGGTCTAGTATTGGAATTAAAGAAGAGCAAATGATAAGTTCTTTTGACATTCATTTTTATAAGTTAACCATTTATTTTTATATTATTTTCAAGAATGTTTTGTGGCTATTTCCTGTTTAACCCATTTATGAAATTTGTTCATTTTCATAAGGCTAATCGTTTTTTTTTTCTTCTTATTAGTTCTCAAAAAAAATTTAAAAATAGAAAATAATTTATTCCTAAAGTTGTGCATAATCTTCCAGTTGCTAGATACTTGAATGACATCAAAACCCGTGAGTGGCAATGCGAAGGTAAGCTGGTTGCATACACAAAGTCATAATGGAACAACCTAACGCTTGAAATTTTCTGTACAAAAACAAAAGGATCTAGGATGCCAATTTCACTATCATTCACCAATGATTTTTTTGGTATGCTCCTTTGGAGATAATTTTATATATGAGGTATTATCATACATTAAATCTGAATACCTCTTCTAGTCGAAATTCAAATACTTGTTTTTTCAATTTAAGGTAATATTTAAAGTGTTGGGTGACCGACTTGTTGTTTTGACTCCTAAGTTTATTTTTGGACAATAATGGAGTTTTATTAAGGGACGTCAAATTTCTTATTATATTTATATAACTTCATAAGCCATTAATATGTTAGATACAAAAAAATTTGGTGGTAATTTTAACTATTAAGTTTGACATTAAGAAGGCTTTTGACACTTTGGATTGAAAATTCCTAATCGAGGCTTTGTAGGCTTTTGGATTTAATAGTATGTTTTGTGATTTGATCCAAACTATCTTGAAGTTGACTAGGCTTTCTTTTTCAGTTAATGATTCTTTAGTATGTTATATGTCTTGTACAAGAGGGGTGTGTCCAGGAGATCCATTATGGCCTTTCCTTTTTTGTATTGTTGAGGATGGTCTTAGTGGGGGTATCACCTTCCTAGTAGAAAATAATTATTTGTTGCCAATGGCTAGTCCTAAAGGTATCTAAGCTCCTTTTCATATATTATATGTGGATGATATATTCATCTTTTGTCGAGGTACTACTAAAATTTGAAATATTTGAAGTAACTTTTTGGGCTCTGAGGGAGGCTTCTGGCCAGTACGTGAACCTAGAAAAATGCAAATTTTATCATGGCTCCATGTCTTTGGTGAGGGTGGCTAAGGTGCGGGATATACTTGGTTTTGCTGATGATCATCTTCCTTTTATATATTTTGGGTTTCCATATTTAAAGAAAAATCACGTGCTTGACATTTTCTTGGTATCATGGATAAAATTCATTATAAGTTGTCCTTTGAAAGGATATGTTTTTTTCCTTCATAGGGCGAGTGCAGGTGGTTAAGTCAGTTATTTCAAGCATGTTGTTCTACAATTTTCATGTATATTCTTAGCCAAAATCCTTGATTAATACATTAGATATGTGGTTTAAAAACTTTATTTGGTTGGGTGATACTTTAGTGCGTAAATTAGTTACGATATCTTGGAAGCATGTTTGTAGCCTACTTAAGGGAAGGGGGTTTGGGCATAAGATCTATTAGTTCCTTAATGAAGCAACTACTCTAAAGCTTGCTTGGGGTATTTTGCATTTTGATAATCAACGGGCTTTGCTCATGCATGCTATATTTTTGAAGCAACATATTCTTATGTCGAGCTATAAATTTTCTTCCATTTGGCCTTTTCTATCGCGACTCTAGTTGTTTATTAATGATTATTAGATGGATTATTGGTAGCAGGAAGGACGTTAATTTTTTGGACTGATTCATGGTGCCTATACACATCTATTGCTAATGCTTTTGGCATTCATGTTGGGTTACAATGTCATCTACATGCATCAATTTCTTATTTTGTTTAACACTCTACTTGGATTATTCCACATTTAATCCTTAACAGACTTCCTATTCTGAGTTACGCCTTATCGCATCTTTGCACCCCTTGCGAACATGGGAAAAATTAGCCAAATTGGTGTCCTACTAGTGATGGAGTCCTCTCTCTAAAGTTTGTTTTTCACTATGTTGGGCAACCAAAGAAACAAGTCTTTTGGACTCAATTCATTTGGTCTAATGTCATCCCCCCTCACGATCTAACAATTTATGGTAGTCGCTGCACAAAAAGATGCCAACTAATGAGAATTCAGATCTTGGGGCATTATCATGGATCATCTGTTTCTTCAATGCAACTTTGCTAAAGCTTTATGGTCTTGGATGTCAGACATGATATAGGTTACCATTGATTTGTCACCTACCATCTCGCTTTTCAGTTTCATACAAAGAAGTTGGGTTAGGCAAGTTATGGATGTTTTGGCCTCTGTAATGGTGCATGTCATTTGGATCATCTAGTTAGGGAGAAATTGTTTGCGCTTCAACAATAGAGTCATTTCGTTCTAACAATCAATTTAAGTTGTTGTCTTGATCGCTTCTTTGACAGGTAAATTGTCAATTGGTTTGAGTTCTCATTCCATGGAGGAATTCAATATTTTGAAATGTCTCATGGTCCCTATTCATTTGTCAAAACCCACTTTAATTAAACAGATTAATTGGTACCCTCCAGTTGTGACTTTATAAAGTGTAACTCATATGGTGGCACTCATGGCTCCCTTGGTCATACTGCTTGTGGTGGTCTTTTTAATGATAGTATCATAGCTTTTTTGGGTGAATTTGCATCTTACATTAGTATTAAGATTGCTTTGCATGTTGAACTTATTGGTAGGTGTGGTATTGAACATGTGCATAATGTTGGATGTCGTAAACTTTGGTTAGAGTGTGATTTTAAGCTTGTTTTAGACATTTTTTGAAATACCCATATGCATTTTTTTCATTCTCATATTTATAGGGAGGGAAATCAATGTGCAGAAAAATGAGTTGATTTTGGTTTAAAATAATTTTTTTTATAAGTGGTGGTCTATTTTGCCATCTTTTATTTGAGAAGTTTTTTTATTTATTTATTTTTTTAATTTTTTTATGATCATTGTGCTTTACATTCTTTTCATTTTTGTTAATTCTTACATGATATTTGGTGTAATTCCTTTATATTATTACTATTTTTTTCTTTTTTATATTTTTTTAGCATTCGGTAAATGATTGGTAGATTTTAGAATACTAACCTTGCTAGAATACCTTAGTTCTACAGTGATACTTAACATGTTAAATCTTTAATTAAATTATATATATGGATTATGAAGGCAGTGAAGGTGACGATGAAAATGGGCGAAACTCACACGTGAAAGTCAAATGCATGCATGTCCGACTCCCAATATTGAAGACATAGTCCCTCTCGAAGAAGAAACAATGTCTCTTTCTCCTAAACTCGTGTCGTTCAATGGACCAACTCTGCCAAATCCAGACACAAATCCACGTCTCTGATCTTTACCAAGACACCCACATTCTCTCCTAACTCATATACTTCTGCTCCCTCTCTCCCTCAAACAACCTCTGCCACGCGCGCACCCTCGTTCACCACTCCACCACCCTGTCACCCATTTCCTGGAACATTCTCATCCGAGGCTACGCCGTTAGCGGTTCCCCCATTCAAGCCTTTTGGCTATTTCGGAAAATGAGAGAACGTGGTGTTATGCCCAACAAACTCACATTTCCTTTCCTCATCAAGTGTTGCACTGCTAAGTGTGGGTTGGACTCCGACGTATCTTGTGCTCTTAATGAGGGCAAGTAGGTGCATGCAGACGCTGTTAAGTGTGGGTTGGACTCCAACGTTTACGTGGGTAACAATTTGATTAACTTTTACGGGTGTTGTAAGAAGATTGTGGATGCGCGTAAGGTGTTCGAGGAACTGACAGAACTGTTGTTTCTTGGAACTCTATTATGACTGCTTGTGTTGAGAGTCTGTGATTGGGTATTTTTTCCGAATAAGGGGTTGTAGGTTTGAGCCTGATGAGACTTCCATGATGGTGGTGTTGTATGCTTGTGATGAGTTGGGGTACTTGAGCCTGGGAAGGAGGGTTCATTCGTTATTGGTTTTGAGAGGGTTGGGCACTACTCTTGTTGACATGTACGGAAAGTTTGGGGCTTTGGGTTATGCAAGGGCTATTTTTGAGAGAATGGGAAAGAGGAATGTATGGACGTGGAGTGCAATGATATTAGGGTTGGCTCAACATGGGTTTGCTGAGGAAGCCCTTGCACTATTTGCAATGTTGAGTAATGGTAACAGTAACAAAAATAACCATGATATATGCCCGAATTATGTGACTTATCTTGGGGTTCTTTGTGCTTGTAGCCATGATGGGATGATGGATGAGGGTTACCAGTATTTTCATGAGATGGAATGTGTACATGGGATCAAGCCCCTAATGACTCATTATGGAGCAATGGTTGACGTCTTGGGCCGCACTGATCGTGTTAGAGAAGCTTATGTGTTTGTAGAGAGCATGCATGTTGAGCCTGACCCGGTCGTGTGGAGGATGTTACGTAGTGCATGCATTGTTCATGATGTGCATAACCATGCATGGATTGGGGAAAGAATAAGGAAGAGGTTGCTAGGGATGGAGCCAAGGAGGGGAGGGAACTTGGTTATTATTGCTAACATATATGCTGAAGTGGGGAAGTGGGAGGAAGCGACAAATGTGAGGAGGGTCATGAGAAATGGAGGGGTGAAGAAGATTGTTAGAGAGAGTTATGATGACTTAGGTGGGTCCATGCATAGGTTCTTCGCGGGGTATGATTCTTGCCCTGATTTGATGCCTGTATATCATGTGCTCAATTGATTGAACCTGCATTTGAAGATGATTAACTAATACTTGTAATAGTAGTGGCTTTCAATGAAGGCTAATTGGTCTGGTATTGAAATTAAAGAAAGGCAAATGATAAGTTCTTTTGAGATTCATTTTTCTAAGTTAACCATTTATTTTTATAGTATTTCCAAGAATATTTTGTGGCTATTTTGCTATTTAACCCATTTATGAAATTTGTTCATTTTCATAAGGCTAATCATTTTTTTTTCTTACCAATTCTCATTTAAAAAATTTAAAAATAGAAAATAATTTATTCCTAAAGTTGTGCATAATCTTCCAGCTGCTAGATACTTGAATGGCATCAAAACCCGTGAGTGGCAATGCGAAGGTAAGCTGGTTGCATGCACAAAGTCATAATGGAACAACCTAACGCTTGGAATTTTCTGTACAAAAATAAAAGGATCTAGGATGCCAATTTCACTATCATTCACCAATGATTTTTTTGGTACCCTCCTTCGGAGATAATTTTATATATGAGGTATTATCATACATTAAATTTGAATATCTCTTCTAGTCAAAATTCAAATATTTGTTTTTTCGTTTTTTGGGTTCAACTATATGATGAAGCCTTCTAATGCTCCTCTTGGGCCTTATGATTAGGTTGCCTGATCACCACTTGGATTTTAGATTGGGTTTACATCAGACTTTTACGGTATTTCCCTTTCTAATTTATTCCATTACCTATGCTGGACTGCCAGAGGTAGAGAGCAGTGTCATATTCCAGCCTTCATCAAGTAGAGAAGTGTCACTAGCTTGTTATATAACTAGTTATGAATTTTCACAAATCACTTGTTATCATAGTTGGGAACTCGGCAAGCCAAAAATTGAGGATAAAGATTTCAAAGGAAAATGGAAATGTTGGTAAATACTCCAAAAAAAACTCCATATCAGGCTTAAGCTTGTGAGCTCTGGAATTCTTTGTATTGCTTAATTCAAATGAAATATATATATATTGTTAAACAAGTTGTCTCAAATAGCTTAAGAGGGGGAGTGAATTAAGTTTTCTAATTATTCTCTACTTTTTTTTTTAAGATTTAGAACTACTTTCTTATAAATTCATTTTCCTTGGTTAAAATCCATATATTGAAAATGAAAAATGAACACTTCTTAAACACAATTAAAAACAAATAATTAAAAGAGCGAGGAAAAGGAATTGCAAACTCATTTTTATACTGGTTCAGCCAAACTTGCTTACGTCCAGGAAGTATTTGTAGCAAAGGATCTTTGGCTTGGTAGGATCCGTTGAGTTGTTCTACCATGAGCTTTGAGTCGCTGTTACTCCTTACCCTCTGTGCGCTGATGTCCTGTGCCAATCTTAGTTCTACCAGGAGTGCTTCATACTCGGCTTGATTGTTGGTCGCTTTGAGCGTGAATTTTAGCGACTGCTCGATGACGATATTACTTGGTTCTTCGAGGATGATCCCTACGCCACCTCCTTTAGTATTTGAGGAACCATCCACATGCAATATCCACGCCTGGTCCTTGTCGGGAGAAGTTGGGGTGTACTCGGCTACAAACTCGGCGAGGTGCTGGGCTCGAATTGGGCCTCGACTTTTGTACTCGATTCCAAACTCGGAAAACTCTACCGACCATGCGATCATGCGTCTTGCCAATTCTGGTTTTCAAAGTATTTGTTTGATGGGGTAGTCTTTTTTGACCACTATTTGATGGCTTTGGAAATATGGTCGAAGGCGCCTAGTCGATGTAATGAGGGCCAAAGCCAATTTATCGATGGCTTGGTATCGTCTTTGGTGTCTTGTAGGACTGATGGAAGTTAGTAGGTGAAGTGAAACTTGATCTTCCCTTGCCTCCTCCAAGCTCACGGACCTTTCTTCCTTGATGATGAATTCTGGACTTGAATGTAGAATGGAGATCAAATGTGAAAGAATTCCTAAGCTAAGATGGAAGTATCCTAGCTAGAAACTCAAATGAAAACTCACGGACTAAGCCTAGAATTTAGGATTCCTAAGGCTAAGGCTATGAACCTTTGAGAGAGACTTTGAGAGAGACTTGGCTGAATGAAAATTCAGAAATCTCTATTATGATTCAAAGTGTTTACAAAGAGTGAAGGAATAAACATTTATAGATCCTAGAAGCAAGCTAGGTGGCGCCAACTTCACTAGCCAATATTGGAGCCAAAAATTCAAATTTTAAATGGAAATTTGAATTCAAATTCAAGGCTCCATGTGCTTAGTCCGTGAATATGCGGCTGCCATGCATCTAAATGTCATTTAGGGGACATTTAAAGTGTATTTGGAGCTGCACATGTTCAACCATGCTTGGCAAGAAACATGTGATCCAAATGCATCTCAAATGACTACTAAATGAAACCTAGATTTTAGCTTCTTGGTCTATTTTAGTATTCCTTCAATATTCTTATGCTAATGACCTAAATACAATGGCCAAACATATACAAACATTAGGAAATAATAAAAGAAACAAAATGAGCCCAATATTGGGTACCAAAAGCCCAAAGGCCCACAAAGTCCCAAAACAAGCCCAATAAGCCTATGGCCCAAAAATGCTAATCTATGTGGTCCAAAATACAAGACCAAAATATGTAAAACCTATACTAATATAATATGTGCAAAATATAAGAAAAATGGATTTATCAAGAGATGGCCCATGTGAAGCTCAACTTGGGCCTTCCAAGCCCATCGGGCCCATTGGGCCTTGACTGACCCAAATCTTCATGTCTAGCCCATTCCTCTTGGTTCCTTCAAGATATCACCTCTTGCCCTTCTAGGCATGATTCCATCAAGGACTCTACTGATGAAGTAGATCGAGACCTGATTTTGTTCTTGATTTTGTACCAATGTTGCGTTGATTGCGTTTTCTGCTACCGCGAGGTATAAGTGCAGATTAGAGTGGTGATCGAGCTTGCTCAGAATAAGTGGAGTGGCGAGGAGGTTTTTTAAGGCTAAGAGTGCCTCTTCACATTGTTTGGTCCATTGGAAATTCTTTGATTTTTTTAACAAGTGGAAAATGGGACTGGCCCTCTCTGCGAACTTGGGCATGAATCTAGAGAGAGAGACCAACCATCCTGCAAGCCGTTGGACATCTTTGATGTTTTGAGGGCTTCTCATCTGGATAATAACTTGGCACTTTTCAGGGTTTGCCTCGATTCCCCTACTTGTGATTATGAAGCTAAGGAAACGTCTGTCTTAGACACAAAAGGAACACTTCTCAGGATTCAGGCGCATGTTATGTTGTCGAATTTGGCCAAACACCTTGGCCAGGTCAGTTGCATGTGATCCGGTTGATGTGGTCTTGATGACCATGTCGTCTACATAAACCTCCATATTTTTTTCTGATCTGCTGATGAAAAACCTTGTCCATCAGTCTTTGATAGGTGGCTCTGGCATTTTTGAGGCCGAAAGACATAACTTGGTAGCAAAAATTAGTCTGGTCGGTGATGAAGGTGGTCTTTTTTGCATTTGGCAGGTACATCATAATTTGGTTGTAGCTAGAGTAGGCATTGAGAAAGTTGAGGATGGTGTGTTTGGAGGTCTCGTCAACCAATTTGTCGATACTTGGTAGGGGGTAAGGGTCCTTTGGGCAAACTTTGTTGAGGTCGCTGTAGTCGACGCACATACGCCACTTCCCCAAGCTCTTTTTTTACCAATACCACAATGGCCAATCATGTGGTATATCTAACTTCCCTGATGAATCCGGTGTCTAGTAGTTTCTTGGTTTCAGCTGCTGCAGCATCTCATTGTTCGTTGTCCATCTTTCTCTTCTGCTAAGTCACGAGCTTTGCCTCCTTGTGGATCGCCAACCTGTGACAAATGAGATTAGGGTCTATACATGTCATGTCGGTACTGAACCAGGCAAAAAGGTCGGCATTCTTGACGATTTTGTCCATGAGTTACTTTTGTAGTGCAAGGTCGAGCTGCTTGCTGATTCTCGTACATTGGCCCGGGTGTTTCCCAATTTGAAAGTCCATCAGGTCATTGATGGGACTTGGGCGAGTATCATTAGATTCTACCCTCGGGTCGAGATCGGTAACCTCGGCTCGCATCACGTGGGCTACTATGGGGGGCTCGTGGTGGCATTGCTTTGGGGGTAAAAGTGGTGACACTTTGAGGCTTTTCACGTAACATTATCGTGTTGTTTTCTGATTTTCCTTGACAGAGATTACTTACCCCTCGTTCCCCAGGAACTTCATTGTCAGGTGCGGGGTAGACACCACGACACTAAGCTGATTCCATGTAGGTCATCTTGTTATGATGTTGTAGGATGTGTTGCATCGACGAGGAGATATTTTACCATTACTTGCCTGGTGTTGGGAGCCGCCTCGAAAGTGGTCAACAACTCAACATAGCCATAGGTGTGGACTCGTTCGCCTGCGAAACCGATTAAGGGGTCCGAGTGTGACACTTTGAGGCTTTTCACGTAACATTATCGTGTTGTTTTCTGATTTTCCTTGACAGAGATTACTTACCCCTCGTTCCCCAGGAACTTCATTGTCAGGTGCAGGGTAGACACCACGACACTAAGTTGATTCCATGTAGGTCATCCTGTTATGATGTTGTAGGACGTGTTGCATCGACGAGGAGATATTTTACCATTACCTGCCTGGTGTTGGGAGCCGCCTCGAAAGTGGTCAATAACTCAACGTAGCCGCAGGTGTGGACTCGTTCGCCTACAAAACCGATTAAGGGGTCCGAGTGTGACTATATAAAAGTGGGGGGAATGTCTAACCTTATGAATATTGGCCAATATAGAACGTCCGCCGAGTTGCCTTGGTCAACCAGTGTCTTGTAAACTTCCCAGTTGGCCACCTCAACTGCAATGACCATGGGATCATCTTGATTTGGGCAGTCTCCCACGTAGTTGTCGTCCGTGAAGGTTATTGGGGGTGAGGTGTGTGGTGGACACGAGGTGCTAATGTGGACGTTGTTGATGCTATGTAAGTGTCTTTTTCGAGCGGAGCTGCTTGTTCCACCTCCGATGAATCCTCCTGCGATTGTATTTATGACGCCCCACAAGGTCGCTGGCTCGATGTCTGGCTTTGTTTTAGGTTGTCCGGTGCCGCCTGCATTCTAAAGAGATTCGGATGGTTGATCGGCTTGAAAAGTTGAATCTCGACCGCGGCCACGTCCTCTACCTTGTCTGTGATAGTTGCCTCTGTGGGGATGAGCTCTCTGAACATGTTGCCCGAGATGTTTGCCTTAAACGAGCTCTTAAATTCGATCTTTGAGCGTGCAACATTCTTTAGTTGTATGACTGTAGTTTTTGTGATAGAGATAATGTTTTATTTTATCAGCATGGTTAAGGCTGTATCCTGGCGGTGGTAGGGTATCAACTCAACATTGCTGCCATCCTCCAGTATGTGCACCCGAGGTGCGTTCAAAGGGGTGTAGAAGTTGTATTTTCTGACCTTATTCTGCCGAGGTATTTTGAAGTGAGTTTCGTTTGTCGCCTTTAACTTGTCCTTGTGGCCTTGGCTGACCTGGTCTTGCTTACCTTGTGGTTTTTCGCGAATTTGCTCGCGAAATTCGGAATGCTCTTCCATCTGGATGTATCCCGCGGCGTATGCACGTAGCTCGTCCATATCTGTGGGAGGTCGCCGACAAAGGCTGTCGACAAAAGGGCCCAATTTTAATGCCATGAACATGGAGTGTAGGGCAACCTCAAGATTGAGATTTCGGATTTGGATGGAGACATTGGCGAAGTGCTCCATAAATTTCTGTAATGTTTCGTTCTTGCTCTGCCTTAGATTGGCAAGGGCGGCAGAGGTTATGTGGTGAGATCTGCTCGTGGCGTATTGAGCCGTGAATTTTCTTATCATTGTCTTGAAATTATCGATGGATCCTACTGGCAGCCTAGTGTACCAGGTAAGCCTTTCAATGAGGTTGGGAAAACTCGGCACATGATGGCGTCGTCATTGGTATATAGATTCATTTGTGTGACGTACGCGTCAACGTGCTTGTCCGAGTCGATAGAGTTGTCGTACCGATCAATGTTTAGGGGCTTCCGACCTAGAGGTAGGGGTGTCTTCATGATGCCATCTATGAAAGGGTGGCACCTGACGCCCATCCGACGTGTGGGATCTTGGGTGGGTGCACGGCTAATGTCATGGCCTGAGCGATGTGTGGGTGCCTGTGACTGATGTGTCATCGGCGGTAGTGAGGGCGACTGTTGTTCTTCCTCGTGGTGGTTGCTTTGGTGAGTAGGTTCGTGGGGAGGATCGAGGGGAGTTGGGCGCGAATGCGCTCGTTCTCCACACTCAAGGCCACCAGGTCAGCTTGATGTTGGGCGCGCATAGCTTCGAGGGCCCCAGTGTTCTATTGTCACATTTGTTCGATCTGCTCGATCAATCGCCAGAGTGTGGCTTCTCCTTCCATGTTTGGCCTGTTCTGATTTGCGTCGTTTGTTACTCTCTTGTTGTGGCTTCGGGTAGAAACCATAAGGTAGATGAAGAAAGGGAATTTCTCTTCGGCCCCACGGTGGCTGCCAAGATGTTCTTACCTGAGATCGGTCTGGGGATGACCTTTCGGATGAGATTGGTGAGTCTTCCTTGCTTGGCACGTCGGTCATTCTGAGATCGGGTCAGTACCTGCAAAAGAGACTCCAATGCTTAAATTAGTTTTTGTAGGCGTGTGAGTCTTATATATATATATATATATATATATATATATATATATATATATATATATATATATATATATAATGCGCGTACCTTAGTGTGAATTAGAGTTTTTACTCTAAAGTGAGAACAGGGTTGGGCTGTGGCCCAATAGATCATGAGCTTGCCGTTTGGCCGATGTTGATGAGTGACCAGGTGTCGAGTTGGGCTTCAACACCCGATGTGAGTAGTATATATATATAATTCAACCCCTCCCAAATTATAAAATCATATGCTTTTTTAAAATTAATCTTCAAAATCATTCATTCATTTGAGGATGTTTTAGTCATGTCTATACTAACTTATTAATGACTAGAGCAGTATCTAGAATTTGCTTCCCAAGCAGGAAAACAAATTAAAAAAGAAACAATAATAATAAATTCATATCCAACTTTAACGTAGAAGGTAATATCCTGAAAATATTTTCGTTGATATAGTTATGTTAATAGTCTACCTAATGGAAACTTGAACATAATTAACCAACTATTAAGCAATAAAATATTTGTTTGGAGAAAAAAAAGTCTTATTCAGGAAAGTGAGGGTAATATATTCTAATTGTTGAATATGAAATAAAATATATATTATTGTAAAATATCGTATTAAAAAATCTATTTTTTGGGTAAAATAATTACTACGTAATCTCGCAGTAGCTGGTGTAAGGGAAATAAAAATATAAATGAATTAATGAAAGATTAAACTTTAAAATATAATCAATAAAAATTTAAGTTTCATTTATGTTAAATAATCATGTACATCAGTACATGTATGTTAATTCGAGGAATAATTTTTTTCTATTAATTTTGGAAGAAATATTAGCGATAACGTTTTTTTATTTAACAACTCTTCGGCGAGTTTCACAAATAAATAAATAAAAGTAGATGGAGTTTTTTTTAATAGGCATGCATAAATTTTACCAAATAATGAAAAGTATATTAAAAAGTGATAAAGTATTTTAATTTCTAAACATAAAAAACTATACACCCAAAAACAAGTACATGTTTATAAGGAAATTGTTTTAAATGAAAATATAAAATCTTTTCCATACTCAAGCCGAGCACCTCCAGTTAATTGCAAGTGAAAAAATTGGAAGCAACCCAACAAAATTTGTGAGCTTCGTTCAGTCTCTGGAAGAAGCCATGTCAAATCATATCCCCTGATTTTAACACCTTTCAGCATAAGGTGGCGCATAACAAGAACACAATTTTATTAGGTGGCAACATTTGAACCTAGGATTCACCACCCAAAATTTTGGTGTTTAACAAGTCCAATCAATCCACACACCCACTTCAAATTCTTCCAAGTGTGTGGCTGTCATATATGATCACCGGGAAATATAGTTGATATCTTCTACAGTTGTTCGCTCTTTGCCTGGAACAACCATATCCATCGATCTTGGCACTTCTAAATGAAAAATAAATCCTCTTCTTTTCCTTTTTTGTTATTTTCTCTATGACTAAACTTTTTTTTTAATAAAAAGTAAATGATATCCTTCTCATTTTCATTTTTTTTCTCCAAAAGCTTAGAAAATAGAAGAAATGAAAGATAAAAAAGAAAAAGGAAATTAAAAGAATTTTTTCCTCTTCTAAACAAGAGTGAAAGATACATGAACATAGTAGACCCTTCGTGAATGAAAAATTAGGACAAGAGAACAAAAACTTTACTCAGAAAATTCCAAATTAAGGTACCAGAAGGTTCCCATTTCTCTCTCCTTTTTTAAGCAAACTCCCTCCAAATCAATTCTTGCATGCACACTAGAGAAAAGGTGCAACACCATCATACCCTTGTAGTAGTAACACTTCATCTCTAAATACTCAATTTGAAATAACAAAATAGGTGACCCGTTTTGCAATTAAAAAAATGTCTGCTGCCCTATGTTTCTCAGTCTCCCCCACCTTGATCCACAAGCCTCAAGACTCTTCCAAGGACAACAAAAGAGAGAAACCATGGCAACAATCTTCTATGTTAGATAACAAAGTCAGCAAGAGGAAGCTTTTTTCATCTGCTGTTATTGGGCTGGGCCCAGCATTGGCTGGGCTTTCTGTTGCTCAGCCCACAATGGCTGAGCCAGAGAGCCCAGGTGCTTCCACTTCAAGCAGAATGTCATACTCAAGGTTCTTGCAGTACTTGGAAGAAGGTGCTGTCAAGAAGGTGGACCTCTTTGAGAATGGAACAGTTGCTATTGCAGAGATATTCAATCCAACCTTGGAAAAAATCCAAAGGGTCAAAATTCAGTTACCTGGGTTGCCTCAGGAGTTGATCAGGAAAATGAAGGATAAAAATGTTGACTTTGCTGCTCATCCCATGGAAATTAGTTGGTGGCCTGCAGTACTTGATTTGTTGGGAAATTTGGCCCTTCCTTTGATTTTGCTTGGTTCTCTACTCTTGCGGACATCAACTAATAATCCTGCTGGTGGCCCCAATTTGCCCTTTGGGCTAGGAAGGTACGAATTTTTAGCAATGAGTATATGTACCAACTTGCAAATTTTTACTAGGTAGACATTTAGTATTCTTAATTTTTTTCTTCTTCTAATTTTTATCTAAAAACGTTTTAAAATAGAAAAAGACAATATAAACATGTATGCTAAAATAAAATAGATCATGCACTATCAATATAAAATAATTTTACATTATAATTTAATTATTATTAATTAGTATGTATGGTAAACTTGTTAATTTTTACAATTAATATCTTAGAAGTCTTACCATTGGTGATTTTAAATTAGTTAACGGGATAAAATTATTATTACATGATCATTAAACTCATGTTAATTGCTAAGTATGGTTGTTCATGGTTTGGCTCAACCCAAAGAGCCAAATTAATCTTGTTATAATTTGCGAGAACTGAACTGGCTTCCTTGGATTTCAGTGAACCGGTTCTGATTCTGCAAACTGGTTTTGAACCGGTTGTATATTTAACCTATTCAAGAACCGGATTGTTTCCTATAACCAGTAACTGATTCTTCTAAAAAAAATGATTTGATAAAAAATGAGTGCTTATTGCTTACAATGCAGCTCATAAATAATTTATTTATTAAGTGTTTGTTCAGTGGATAATACTCACAGTCACAATAAGTCAATAACAAGCAACTAAAAGGTTGATATTTCATGCCTAGTATCATGATTTGGATAGATGGAGTACATGCTCCTAGATCACTGAAAATTTGTTGAGTATATGACACTTCCATGGATATAAACTAGTTTATAATTATATTGAGCAACTTCCTTGACATTATTTCCTTAAATCATGATTAACTTTAGGAGCAAGGCAAAGTTTCAGATGGAACCAAACACAGGAGTTACATTTGAGGATGTAGCTGGAGTTGATGAAGCCAAGCAAGACTTCCAAGAGATTGTTGAGTTCTTGAAGACACCAGAGAAGTTTTCTGCTGTTGGAGCAAAAATCCCCAAAGGGGTTCTTTTGGTAGGGCCACCAGGGACTGGAAAGACATTGCTGGCCAAGGCAATTGCTGGAGAGGCTGGCGTTCCTTTCTTCTCTCTATCTGGATCAGAGTTCATTGAGATGTTTGTGGGTGTAGGGGCCTCAAGGGTGAGGGATTTGTTTAACAAGGCCAAACAAAACTCACCTTGTTTGATATTCATTGATGAGATAGATGCTGTAGGGAGGCAGAGAGGTACAGGTATAGGTGGAGGAAATGATGAAAGGGAGCAAACACTGAATCAGTTGCTCACTGAAATGGATGGTTTTACTGAAAACACTGGGGTTATAGTCATTGCTGCCACTAACAGACCTGAAATTCTCGATGCAGCATTGCTTAGACCCGGGAGGTTTGATAGGCAGGTAAGCTACTAGCTCCTTTTTCAATATTCTTTGTTATTATTGGAGTTGGAGATCCCACATTATTTGATAGTATGACCAAAATAAAGTATTTAAATAAAAGTATAAATAAAAGACAATTTTTGTTTCATGACTTAACTTGTAGGATTGTATTAAACTCCACCCATATTTTAAGATGGATAAGAGTCTATTTTAATGGTTATTTGTTAAGCCTGATAGACCATTCACTGATGTCAAATCATGCAATAATGAAAACATATATATTATTACACTTTATTCATTTCTAAGATTTTTAGTAATGGTGATACTTGCTTACATATATTTTTATTTGAACTTAATTTAAAAATAGACATCCAATACATGAAAAGCTTACTAATTGAAGTTGATGAAGTGTGAAAAAACAGATGAATTGTTTTTTGATTGTGCCAATAGGTCAGTGTTGGATTACCAGATATAAAAGGGAGGGAAGACATACTGAAAGTTCATAGTGACAACAAGAAGCTTCACAATGACGTCTCTCTTAGTGTCATTGCCATGAGAACTCCAGGATTCAGTGGTGCAGACCTAGCAAACCTCATGAATGAAGCTGCCATTCTTGCCGGTCGAAGGGGCAAAGACAAGATCACAATGAAAGAAGTTGATGACTCCATAGATCGCATTGTGGCAGGCATGGATGGAACCAAGATGACTGATGGCAAGAGCAAAATTCTGGTGGCTTACCATGAAATTGGACATGCTGTTTGTGCGTAAGTACATTAAATACTTATTCATGTTCATAGGAAAAATTTAGGCCAGCATGTTTGAGAAAATGTAAACAAAATAATGTAAACAAGTAACATACTTGTAGCATTTTACAAAAACAGAAATTGAAAACAGACCAAAGGCCTGTAGAACACTTTTGAGTTTGGAGAAGGAAACCTTTAACTGCTTTATATTGTTCAACACTTGAATTTTTTCTAGATTATTAGTCTTTATCGTAAAACCTGATTGATAACTTTTAGTAAGATCTTTTCTTCCAATTATGTTTTTCTTTTTTTCTATTCATAAGATTTGAATCCAAGACCTTGATTAAAAAGGATTAATCCAGTACTATTTGGACTTTCGATTTGTTGGTATTTGAATTTGTTGTCTTTGAAGTGTAAGTTAATAATGTTTGCACTTTGCAGGACACTGACTCCAGGGCATGATCCAGTACAGAAAGTCACTCTAGTTCCTAGAGGCCAAGCCAGAGGCTTAACATGGTTCATACCAGGTGACGATCCATCTCTCATCTCTAAGAACCAACTATTTGCTAGAATAGTTGGAGGCTTAGGGGGAAGAGCAGCAGAGGAACTCATATTTGGTGAAACTGAGATAACCACTGGAGCTGCTGGGGACTTGCAACAAATTACACAAATAGCAAGACAGGTTAGTATTAACGACTCTAATCCTCAACAACATAGGTTTCTTTTGTGGGATGAAAAAGGAAATTTTGAATAATATTTTTTATCTCCATTATTAATAAATGTGATAAATGATATGATAAAGAGAGACAAACACCAAAGAAAGAAAATGTCGTACAAGTATCATTTCCCATTTAGAAATTACATCATGCTAAAAGATTGTTATAATTTTTGCAACAGATGGTGACAGTGTTTGGCATGTCAGAGATTGGACCATGGGCATTGACTGATCCTGCAGTGCAAAGTAGTGATGTGGTGCTAAGGATGCTGGCTAGGAACTCGATGTCAGAGAAACTGGCTGAGGACATTGATAACTCAGTGAGGCAGATAATAGAGGCAGCATATGAAATTGCAAAGAATCACATAAGGAATAACCGTGATGCAATTGATAAATTAGTGGATGTGCTACTTGAGAAGGAGACCCTTAGTGGAGATGAATTCAGAGCTATCTTATCAGAGTTCACTGATATTTCTTCACTTAAGATAGATAGAACCCCTATTCGAGAAATGATAGAAGCATAAGTATAGTTCAAGTGATGTATAATGGGGTAGGATGACTTTGTACATGAGTACTAGTAATATTATAGAGCTTAGTTTTGAGATGGTGCTTTCTTGATAATTAGTAACTTTAATCTTGTTTCTCATGTTGTATCATTCCTCCTTCCTATTTTTGTATTCACTATCACTAGACTATTCATTCTTTTTAGCTAAGCAAAAAACTTAAATGTACTTCGGAATTATGTAATAAAATTATAAAACAAAACAATTTAATCTAATTTCTGAAACAAGATAAATCATGCTCTATTAGGTTAGCGGAAACATTTCCAGTTTTTATTTTCTATTTACATTTTGCATTCGATTTTAAAAAAATTTATATAAGAATTTATTAACTGGGAAAATGAAAATAAAAAATAATAAAAATGACTTTTTTTCACCATATTTTAAACAAATTTTAAATATTAGAATGACATTTTTGTAATTAAAACAATAGAAAATGAAACTGATTTTCAAACTAAATAGCCCTTAATATCCATCAACAAGGGTTAAATAAACTATTATTTTATTTTAGTTTTTGCTTTTATTGAGTTAAATAACATCACTAAGTTATGATAGTGGTTAATTAAAATTTAATTTTTGAGTTTTTTTTTTATACTCGATCATAAATTATTAGGAATACTCAGTTTATAATGGTTCTATATCTAAAATAAAATTGTATAGTAGATGATATATGTATAATATTATTTGAGTTTGGATCAATTCCTTGCAGACTTGAGAGGGAGGAAAAAGAACACAGACTTTAAAGAAAGACAAATGCAGGCCCACCATTAAACAATATGGTTTTGGAATAGGTAATTGGACTAAGCCCGTTTCTAATTTGATCATGAAGTAGGGAAGGGGTTTGGTCCAACTGAGGAGTCCGTGATCCATCATGAAACAAGAAAAACGAAAGAAAGATGACTCATATACACCAAATATATTTTGTTGTCTGTGTAATTTATTACTTTTTTTTTTCTTCTCATTTTAGTCTCTATAATAAGTTTTTTTTTTCATCCCTAACCTTTTATAATATTTTAAAAATAGTTTCTGTTATCAGTTTTTATTAAAAAAAAATCTTACATGAATTGTATTTTACTTTACCATTATTATACAGGTAAATTGATTTTAATTTTTTTAGACAAAATTTTAAAACATATTTCATTATTTTTACTTCGTCATACTCTTCACAAGCACCTTCTTTAAATGGAGGAACATCACGTCTAAGTTGTCATCAATGACGGAGCTAGACTACTAACTCCCTTCTCCAATGAGGTGTCTCACTCGTCATTATTGCAACGACCACAATAGGTGGTAGCAATCTTGATGGTCTTGAGTCAACTAACATAGTTCTTCTAACCTTGGAGGAGAAGGCATTGGTGGTGGCTCTAGTAGAGTGCTGGATGCTCTTGTTGCAAATGAGCTCTTACACAACTAGGAAATAACTAAACTTGAGGTCAAACTCTATTATGGTGAAGTGGTAGGTGATGGTGACCTTGTAGAGATAATGGTCATTGAGGACGAATTCGATATCGTTGTTAAGATCGCAAATTGTGAGAAGTTGCTTCTCGTTGAGAAATTCAAGTTTGTATTTAGAGGTTTAAGATTTATAATGTTGGATTTGGATTAGAGAGGGGAAGCAGAACCATAGAAGTGAGGGTTTAAGTGCAATAAAGTGCATTGTTAAATTTTATTTTTTAAATTAAAATTAATTTACCTAAGTAACAATAATGAAATAGAATATAATGAATATAGTATGTATTTTTTTATCATGTAGGATTTCTTATAACAGTAGTTGACACCAAAATTAATTATGAAACATTATAAAAGGACAGAGGCATGAAGTAACACCAAAAAAAATTTACAAGGACCAAAAGTGAAAAAACGGTAAATTATAGAGATAAAATTTATATTTAAGTCTTTTTTATTTATAAGAACATCTCCTTTTCGCTTTATAAAAAATAAATTCGTAAAACATTTTTTTTTATTTTCTATTTTTATTTTATTTTATACTTCCAATGTTCAATTTAATTTCCTTCTTTTCTACACATCTCCTTGTCTTCCTCCTTTCAATTTTCACATATATCATCTTACTTTCCTCCCACCTCACATAGTTTAGTAGGTAATTTTAATTTTTTCAATTTTCACAGTACCCTATTTCCCCTTTGCTTTCAATTTTACTTTTAACACAATTACTCCCCCCCCCCTCCCCTTTAAGTTTTCATGTGTACTCGAGCTGTAGAATTAGTGCGTCACAATATTGTAATCATGTATGACTTCTCAATAGTTTTGAAAGTGTTAAGCAGATACGTTTTTTTTTTCAAGCACTTTTTCTCCTTTTACACTTTCAAAAAGCATAAAATTAAATTTAGTTTAAAAAAAGAATTTTTTGAACATTAATTTTAGTGTTTCAAATGTAATTTTTGGAATAGTAAAATTAGTAATTCAAAAAATATTTTAAAAAATTGTGTTTTTTTTACATACTTTTAAAAAATAATCTTTAAAATACTAATTTATAAAAATAATTTTCCAGAATTTTGTAAAAATACACTTCCATAAAATATTTTATGAACACTAAAAACAAACTTTCAAAAAACAATTTCCAGAAAAATGAAAAAAATTTAAATTCAACGAGATACCTTTGTCTTCTATTGTCTATTCTATGCGTTGTCAACTCATGTAACTTGCACAAAAATTCAATCAGCTATTTTTTATTATTATGTATAAGTAATATTAAATAAATTAAAAAATATATATAATTTAACATATTAATTCATATCTTGTATTAAATGTATGAAACAATAAAAATTGAATGAAAAATTAAAATTTAAAGAACCATAAAGTTAAAAGTAAAAAATAAAATTTAAAAATATAAAAATAAGATATAATTATCTTAATTGTCATATAAGAAAAATTAAAAATCAAAACTAATAAATAATAAAATCAAGAAAGAATGACTAAAAAGATGAATATGAAGAAAAAAGATGAAAAAAGGTATAAACGAAAAATAAAATTTTAAAAAATATTTTTTTTTTAAAAAAAAAAAGATGTTTATATTATAAGCCAAAGATAGATTCTGGACAAAACAATGCTTATAAGGCATTTTTAAAAGATAAGAGGTAAATAAATTCAACAGTCAAATGTTTCACTACCATCATTGTGTAAACCAACACTTTCATTTTTAAAAATATTATCCTTTTTCTAAAAAAATTATTAAATCATTTTAAAAGTATTAAGAATTGTGTTAAGTAGCATTTCAAATTTTAAAAATATAATATTTATTAAATTTTATAAAAAAACATTAACAATACACTCTCTAATATATTCATTCTCTATTATTAATTAAAATTTATTATAAAATATAAAATTCGTGAGTTTTACATTTTATTTAATAAATCTTCTTTATAATTTTGTATTTTTTAATAAACTAATATTAGAGAATATATTAAAAAAATGTCAGAGAATATGTAGTTTTCATGTATTAAAACGAATCAAAGTTGAAACAAAAACTATAAATATAAATATTCTTAACATATATTTTGAGAATGACCCTGGGGTCCTAAGAAGATTTATAGCTGGCTATTGTATTGTCGTTATCTTCTTGTTGCGTTCAATGGGCCATCACATAAATTGACCCATGATTTGGACCACCAATTCCTAGAGAGAACAACTCATGATCGATTTCAACGCGTATTGGCAATGGCAAAAAGTGAAGTAAAGTTGAAAAGTCAAAAAAGTGGTGGTGTTCTCCATGTCCTCGCCCTACTATTCTTTGATCTAGTTTTTCTTTCTCTATCGCTAGGAGAGGTCTCAATAATCTAAATTCTTATAAAACTTAGATTAAAAAACTTATTTAGTTGTTATTATTACTCTCACTATTTTCACTATCACTATTTCTAACACTACTTCTGTTATAATTTTTTATTATTAAATCTTAATCTTAACATAAAAATCCAACTTTTTTAATCTATTGAACTTGTAAATAAATAATAATAATCGAACTATACTTGCATATAAACACACAAAAAAAAAATTAAATAAATTAATAATTTATAATAATTTTGTTAATCAAAATTAACTTATAGATTAATTAATAAGAAGAAAATAAAAAAATAAAGTGTTTTAATTTCATATATTTCTTTTTAGATGCATGACCAGAAGTTATGTATGATACACGTACTAATTTGAATCGATTAGTTATAATTATATACTATTTTAAATTTTAACTTTTATGATTTTTATGGATAATATTATTTATTAAACAAATTTGATTGAGAGTAATTATTAACATATTTTTTCAATTTTTATCCTATAATTTTATAAATTTTACTTTTTAATCTTTACAATTAAAAATATTCTGTTTTAATATATATATATATATCATTTTTTTTTGTTTTTCTAGTCTTTTTTTGTTTTTATAAACTTAATATTTTAGTATTTTTTTTTTCACGTACTCTCTATATTAAATAGATGACAGAAATTAAAGAAACAAAACTCATATGTATAGAATAAAAGATAAAATTTATAACACTGATCAAATGAATATTAAATTTATTTATTTTCATATCACTGTTCATTTCTCATTATCACATACACCACTTTCTTTACGAGACATGCTATTCGGTACGAAACAAAATACACACAATTGTACGAAATATAACTCTGGTAATTTGATTCAAGAGAAATCAACCTTCATGTGGTTTCGAAGAAAAAACAACTTTCTTAATTACCATTTCCTTTATTATTTATTGATTGCAATGCTTATTAGATATTACAATCTGTGGAGTATTTCCATTACAGAGGTGTACGTCCCAGATATTCCCATTACTACAGCTGCTAACACTATTACCACTATGGCAACAGTTTCACACCCTATTTTCTTGTAAGTGCCTGAAATCTTCAAGTAACACAAACATGGAAGCAGAATAGAAGCTGTGACACTGAGAAACGCTCCAACTAGGGACATGAGACCCCCAAAAAAAGGAACACTGAGGGCAACAATAGTAGTGCTTATTACCAAGAAACTGCTAACTAAGATACTCATTCCTCTATTCATGTAAGCTCTTGGAACCAAATCCTTCAAAGCATTGGTAATAGGTGTCACCATCAAACCAAACTTGGCTATAGGATTCACCAATGTAGTATATATTGCCAATTTTGAGCTTACTTTGTTCAGTGGCAGGTTTAATGTCACTTGTGATTCAATTTGTGGGCCAAACATCAGGTAACCAATTATAGCCATCGATGCATAACCAATTGTGCTCAACACAAAGCATACAAATAGGACCTGCAATGTTAAAAGAAGAAATTATTAGAGCCAAAGAAAGTCATGTATTTAGTTTATGAAGTATCAAAGGACACCTATACCAGGGTACTTAATTACATCCACTCTTAAGACTTGATTATGAATTTTATTTTTCATAAGAGACAAATTAAAGATAAGGTACATCCACTCTTACTAACTAACCACTTTAATTCAAACTAAAGTTAAGTGTATGCACTTTGTTATTTTAGACGATTTAATTAAATTCAATCCAAAATAATATATAAAAGCTCTTACATTAGAGAAGTGGTGTTTGTTTGCCATGGAATTGTACAAAGTGGGGAAGACTGGATGTGCACAGTAACAAAAGGCATACAAGCTAACAGCTGTGGGGATTCCATTCCAATTAAAAAGAGTTCCCTTTTGATGAAAACCAACTCCATCAAATGTTGCAGTCCATAATATTGAGAGAATAATGATAGCAGAAGCAAAAACTCCACTTGCAGAAACATAAGAAAGTAGGCTCAAGTTATCCAACCAAACTGTTGGCAAGACGATAAGTGCAACCAATATCACAAAGAATTGCTTCCCACTAATTGCTAAGCCACCTATCTGAAACTCCTCAATTGGGAATAAATTACTCAAGTTATCACCTTCTAGAATCAAGAACCCTGTTGAAACCAAGTATAGCTCAGTGTACATGGACACCGAAACTACTAACCTTCCTATCTTTCCAAATGCAACCTCACCTATATCAGGGTAGCTTCTAATGTTGAAATTCTTATCCATGCACTTTTTGATCAACATGCCTGTGTAAAATGCTGCAGTGGCAATAGCAAACAGAAGAACCAAGCTTAACCACCCTCCAGACGCAAGAGCATATGGAACTGAGAGTATCCCAATACCTGGAGAAAATTAAACCAAAACACACAAAACATTGGCATGTTATAGGATTTTGTTTTAAGATTAAGAGCACAGCATCTTGAGATTGAGGTAATAAAAAAACTTATTTCTTTAAAATAAGCTGAATTAAAGATAGATTTTTCTTTGAATAAGAGAAGGGCATGTTTTGTAGATAATGAAACCTGATATTGCATTGAGTCCATTAAGGCAGGTGCGAAAGGAGGAAACAGTATTTTTGGAAGAATGATGAGAGGCTATGCCATGCCCTTGCTCATGGTGCTTCCACTCTGGTAGTAAAGGAACATCCAATGATGAATTGTAAGAATGTTCTTCTGGCATCTGAACAAAAACAGTTATAGACCTTCGATGGGAAAAGTTCAATTCTTTTGCAAAAAGGAGAAGTTGGCAAATCTCAAATGTTTGATATTTGGGGTTTAATGTAACCTTATAAAAACATTAAATTTTCTACCAACTTTTCTAGTAATCACTTAAACGTTTAACACATGACCAATTCAACTACTTTTAGATGCCAAATAACCTTATAAATTAACTTACCTAATTGTATAGTCTACTGGGACACAAATTTAGAAGCTTTTTAAAAGTTTACCAGTGAAAATAGAGAGTTATAATTACGTGCATGTTTGGTTTTTAACTCTAACGTGAATTTTCACGTTTGCGTAAAATTGATATCTAATGTGGAAAGAGAATGTAGAATCATGTTTCAAAAGCTAATCTAAACATGCACTAAGTAGTTGAAAGCCGTTCTAAAGAGAGACGAGTATCAAATCATTTGTTTCTAGCGTGTTTAGGGGTGCTGGTAGTAAGACCGGAGAAAATCAGTCTCAATTTCACGGCGAATACAAAACAACACATTACATTCTAACATTGTTTTGGTAACACAAATCTAAGCACTTTTAAGTTTTAAAATGTAGAAATTAGATTAAAATCGACTAAATGTAACATATCATCATCGTTGAATTACGGATAAGAGAATATATTTTAAAATGAAATGTATAATTTGAACATGTTTCCAAGAAAAAAAAATATAATTATATATATCCACTATAAGAAATATTACCATGTAAAGAATATCATTATATGTATAAACAATGTAAGTATAAATTTATTTTATATTTAATTACACGTAATTTTACGTTAATTTTGAATAAAATTTAATATATATTATGTGATATTATATTTACATTTTTTTAATAATATATTATAATATAGATAAAAATAATTTTTAATAATAAATATTATGTCATTATAAATTATGTTATTATAATATATATATATATATATATATATTTTTTTTATAGTGTTTATTGTTGCTTATCCTCATTCATCTCCAACCTTACACTACCACCTAAGGCCAAGCATGCACCGACGTACTGCAGCATTTACACTAGCACCTCAAGGCCAAGCCTTATATTACCATCACTCAGCTACGTTCCTTCTAACGTTTTCTTATTAATATTTTCTCCCTTATTAACTAAAAATCATAAGTTTTACTATGTTCTATCATAAAATTAAAAAATCAATTTGTTAAATGAGATGTAACTCTACAAAATATATAATTTTTAATAAATTTAAACTAATAATTAAAACTGTTAAAAAGAAAATATTAGCTAAAAAGAATATTCTGTAAAAAAAAAAAAAAAAAAAAAAAGCTTGAAAGTTGAAAGATATCGATACCTTTCCTCTGAACTTAATTTGCAACAAGTCATGTGTCACTTGAAGGCTGATCGACCATAATAAATTAAAAAAATTACAAAAATAAATTAATAAAAAAATTATTTATCAAATTAAATAATTTTGGCCATGTTGAAATTAGAGGAAAGAAGAAAGCGTCAATGAAGGGCACGATTTCTAGAAAACGTGGAACAGTAAATAACAGAAAACATCAGCATGGTTGATGCTTACTGTACAAAAACATTTGAATGAAAAACGTCACTCATAATGACGTTTTGTGTATATACTGCATAAACTAAAAACGTCACTAAGGCTGACATTTTTTTTATTAATTTATTTTAGACATTTTTTTTAATTTGTTACGGTGAAAAAATATAAATTTAAAAGTGATGAACTATCGATGTAAAATATTTTATACCATTAATTAATTAAAAACCATAGTTTTATTTAACTTTTAAGCTAATTATCATAAAAGTAAATAAATTTATCATCTATAATAATTTGTGATTAGATATATCTGTAAAATTACTTTACAAGATCGGTGCATCACGATTGAACTAACTATATATTATTTGTTTTTTAAACAAATATAAGGCATGAAATCAAGTTAAGACGAGCGAAGAGATTAGTCACTACTATCGGCGGTGAATACTCCAGGGACGAACAAAAAAAAAAGTTAAGACGAGCGAAATAAAAAAGAATAATCCATTTTCAAAATGCATAGAAAAATTTCAAAAACTCATACATCTCAATCAACATGGAAGTAGAAGGACAAGTATGACTTTTTCACCATAACAAATAAAAAAAAAAAATGTCTAAAATAATAATAATTTTTTTTGTTTGCATTTTTTTATTTTTATGTTATAGATTTGTTTATGTGAAATATTATTGTTGATAATTAAAATTTATAGAAGTTTAGATTTTTTTTAAGTATTTAGAAGGGACAGATCTGGAAAAATGTTAACCAGGTTGATGTTTACCACTACATACTAGATGTCAGCCTTAGTGACATTTTTAGTTTATGCAGTATGTGTATAAAACGTCACTATAGGTGATGTTTTTCATTCAAATGTTTTTGTATAGAAAACATCAATCATGTTGACGACTTGACGTTTTCTGTTATTTTCTGTTGCCTTTCTCTCTTCTACATGTTCTACCGTTTCACGTTTTCTAGAAATCGTCTCTTTCATTGACGTTTTCTTCTTTCCTCCAATTCTAACATAGCCAAAATTATTTAATTTGATAAATAGTTTTTTATTTATTTTTTTTTGTAATTTATTATGGTGAACATGGCCTCGTACACTTTTCCTAGTCTTTCCACTCCTTGTAGCAACAATGCAAGTCATTAATTAGAGTTATTGGTTGGCTATATCTTTCCTACCTGTTCCATGCTAGGAAAGATATAGCTAACCAATAACTCTAATTAATGCAGGTAGGCCACAAGTCACTTGCCTTCCACTAATAATAAAATATTATTTTTTACTCAAAAACTTAATTATTTAATTCATTACCATCAAGAGAAATAAATATTTTAATTGATAACAATAAATTTGGTTTATATATATTATTTTTATACTATTTTTTCTTCTAATTTTTTTAAATAAAATCTTAGTGTGTTAAAGATCACTATAAGAAAATAACATTTCAACAATGTTGGTATCCTAATACATTTAGATTATCTCTCCTAATTAATATTTATCTCCTAATAAATTAGAGTAGATATCATTTAAAGAATTTATAATTAATCTTTTTTATCAAATTAAGAGATTTTTTTTATCTGTACTAAGAGAACATATTATAATTACATATAATTTTATATAAAAATAATTGATAGTACATAAAATAATATTGATTGGTCTTATAAAAAAAAACAACAAACAATTACTTTTTAACTCTATTCTCATTTTACTTTTGGGTTCCATACTCACAGTCTTTCAGGCTCTATGTCTAGTTATTTTCGAGTTCCTTGCTCATTTTCTTAGGACTCCATACCCACAATCTTTTAGGTTCTCCGCTTATTTATTTTTCAACTTCGTGCTCATTTTATTTTAGATTTTTGTTTTAGCATATTTTCAGGCTCTGTTCATATTTGTTTATGAGTTTTGTGCACATTTCCTTTTAGGGCTCCAAACCCACAACTTTTCAGGCTCTATGCCTTGTTTTTTTAACTTTTGTGCTCATTTTCCTTTTGTTGGGTATTGGACTTTTTTTTATATGGAGAAAAGACCTAAAAATTGAGAAATTTAAATTTTGTCTCACTTAAAAATCAAGTAGAGAGGGTTTCTTAAGAAATAAGAGAGAAGAAAATTATACAGCCGTCAATGAGAGAAAGAAGAGAGAGAGAAAATTACACAGTCTCATGGAGAAAAAGAAGGGAGAAAGAGTAGAAAATTTGGTTCGCATACACAGAGCAATTTTAGTAAAATTGCGATCCTCACTTCGTTTACTGTTGGATCGGGCTGGAAATTTGATGGCAGGTTCTTAACACGGTGATCTTCATTTTGATCTTTGGGATCGTGGATTGGAGGTCTATGGTTGGAGAAATCAATTTCGTACAATTGCTCTAATTTGAAGTTTCTTCTTCTTTATTCTTCAATTGCTTTAATGTATTGGCTGACTGTAAGCATTTGTTTATGCATTTGATTAGACTCTCTTGTACCCTTATTTGACTGGCTTGTGCCCGTGAATTTTTACTTTTCACATTAAAAGTTTTCTCACGTTAAAAATATCTGTCTCTTTGTAAATATTTTCTATCATTTATTTGTTTTGTTATTTTTTGCTGATTTTTTCTAGTGCGTACTCTAGGACTCTTGATTATTGTGTTGTGCTCAATGTCCATAGTTTTTCAAACTCCACGACTATTTGTTTTTTAACTTCATGCTTACTTTAATTTTGGATTCTGAAGCTCATTGCATGTTAAATTATGAGTTTTCATGTCAATTGCATTTTACATTTTGGATCTTGTACTCATTGATTTTGCATTTAGGGTATTCATGCCCACTATATTTCACATTTTGGGTTCGCATGTCCATTATATTTTGTATTTTGAAACTTTGCATCCATTACATTTTACATTATGGGTCACCAAGTATACCGCATTTTATATTTTGGGTCCTTATGCCCACTAAAATTTTCTTTTTAGTCCCCACCTCCACCACATTTTGTATTCTAGGTTCCTACATCCACTATATTAGATTCTCGCTTTCGTTCCATTTTACATTTTGAGTTCCTGCATCCATTGCATTTTACATAATTGGTTTTGCAGTCACTACATCTTACATCTCTAAGTCTGATATATTTTACATTCAAGGTTTCCATGTCCACTTCATTTTGGGTTTTTGCCCCCACTGCATGTTACATTTTGAATTCTTGCACACATTCCATTTTACATTTTTAAGGTCCTTGCGCATGCTACATTTTACATTTTGGATCATCGTAGCCATTGCATTTTACATCATGGATTCATGCATCCACTGTGTTTTACATTTTAACACCCACTCTTTTTCACATATTATTGGATTATACAATTATACAGCTATCTCTTTGCTGTAAATATGTATTTTTAGTTAGTTTTTGTTTTTGGTCAGCTATTAGGTTATTACAAATTGTTAATTAATTTCTAGCCTCATTTATTTAAGGTATAACTATATAATCTTTCATCAATTTTCTGAATGAAGTTCTGATGTATTTTTCAGCGTTCTATTCATTCTCTTATCCAATTCTCATCTATCATCACTGTAGCATCAATTCATATCGGTCGCTACACGCAATCTTTTTTACATCTTGGATCTATGTACTCACTCTTTTACAATTCTGGTCCTCGCGTCTACTTTGTTTACAACTTAGGTCCCTAAAACTATTTCTTACAATTCAAGTCTCCATGTCTACTTTTTTTTTTAACTTGGGGTTCTTGCGTCCACTCTCTTTTACACACTGGGTCTCTATGCCCATTTTCTATTTTCATTTTGGATTTCTGCACCAACAACTTTTTGAGTGGTTGTTCTTGCTCGAACTTTAGTTTTTTTTAAGTCATTACTTTATCTTTCAGCTAAAGTTTGAATCCTCCTCATGCCCTATTATACTCTTTTATAAATCATCTCAATAAATAAAGTATTAAGTGACGTGACATCTTTTTATTCATAATAATTTAAGACACGACAACTTGGGACATCTCTTTTCTAATAACTTTAACTTTTTAAACAAAATCAAATTGTTCAAAGGGATCGCGACTTGGGTGAAATACCTTTTTCAATGGTGCTTTTAGAATTATGAGTTGTGATCTTTCAAAAATTGTAAAAAAATTTAGTCTAAAATTTAAAAGTTCCGTACCTGGATCCAAGTTAAGAATCATGTCACGCTCACATCCAAGTTTGATATATATCTTCATGACGCTTACAATTTGCAACAAAGCCCTTGTCAATTAAACTTCATGTGATTCCGGTTTCATGTGACATTCATATGCTTATTCCTTTCCAACATTTCGTCTTTTGTCAACATGGTTTTATTCCTAATTTTTGGAACGAAATTGCAGTTCGGATCTTAACTTATATTTTACTATGATAATATGAAAATATTTATTATTAATATTTTCGATTTAAATCTAAGTAAAAAGGGATAACTATGAACACTTATTTTCTTCTATGAAAATATTATTTTTTTAAAAAGTGATTAAAAATAAAGAAAACAATAAAATACAAAATAGATATTTGTTTCTTTAGAACATAAAAGAAAAGAATAAAATATAAAATACAAAATTAGAAGAGAAAAAATTACAAATAATAAAAGACTATATTTGCATCTGATTACGCCATCTGGCAGCTAGCTACACTTAGTCGTCTGTAAAACCAATTACAACTATTGATACCGACAATTGCAAAAGAAAGGGAGATTAAAAAAAAAATTGAATTGAAGCAAACAAGTCAAAACTAAATAATGGTTATGCTTCTAGTAATATTCCATAAGAGTTTTTAATTTCAAACTTTGTAATTTCATAGTTGTCATTGTTAAGAGCACATATCCTAATTTAATTTAGCGATAAAAATAAAGACTTCTTTTTTGTTGTCTAGAACTATTTTGTCCACCTTCATTAAGATTGTCGATTAAATTAATGATTATATATAGAGATAATTGTTTCAAAGTATGATTTTGTATTCTCTAAAATATAAGTTGGAATGTTATTTTTGGATATATTTAAAAAAGTGTTTGGTTAACTTTTAGTATTCCTAATAATGTTTTTTAAAAAAATTAAATTAAAAAATACAAGTTACAAGTTTCATAGAAAATAACTTACTATATTCCCATAAAAATATTACATTCCCACCATCTTATCATGGGAATAAAAACTGCTTTAAAAATGGGAATGTATATTCCTGGAAATAAAAGACACCAAAAAATTAATTTGCAAAACTTTCTAACAAATGTGGGAATAAATATTCCTATCAAAATATTCCCGATAATAATAATAAAAAAATGACATCAAACAAAACTCCCTATATTGTGTCTTTGATTTCAAGTATTTCAATAATATGTTAATTGAATTAATACAAACTTAATATTAACACTAAAAACATTAACACTAAATATGTTTTTGAGTTGTTAACAATTATATTTATTTAAGTTATTTAAGAGATTAAAGGGAATATCCAAGTTCAACCATTTCGATTGACAAGTTTGAAATATTTGAAAGTCAAAAAATTGTTTTAAATTATTATTATATTTGTTTAAGTTGTCAATTTTTTATATATAAAATTTGTAAGTTTGTATCATTCATAAATATTAATAAATATCTTTTATTTATCAAATCAATAATAATAAAGTCATTTAATTTCAAATACAATTATGTGTAACTTTTAAAATAGCAATAACTAAATATAAAATGAAAAGACTATTAAAAAGAAAAATTAATGATAATCAATTTTAAAAAAAAAACTAAGTTATTGTTTCTATATTTCTTACTAAAAATAATAGAAAATAAATAAGACATATATTTATTTTGGCATAAAAAAACAAAATTAAAAAGTAATTTAACGTACATATAAAACGTTAATTAATAAAAAGAAAGTGACTTAGACAACATGTTCATTCGTCCTTAGTCCTTACCCAACTATCCCTACCATGCAGAGATTATTTCCGTACTATGCAGAGATTATTTAATAATAGTAATAATATAATAATAATAGATCGTTTGGCTTGATTCTTAAAAATCAAAATTTGAAATTGAAATTTGAAACCAGATTATGAAATTTCTATTTTTTAAATTCAAATCAATCTTTTCAATTTGACTTAGGCAGCCACCTCTAATGATAAGTCATAAGAGTGATTGTTCTTCTTACGAAAACGCTTAGTAAATAGAATAGGCACCACATTGTCCATTACAAATGTTGCACTATGTCCCTGACAGATGTGTAAGTCCCGGATATTCCCATTGCTATACCTGCTATTATTATTGCTACTATGGCCACCGTTTCACTCCCAAATTTCCTGTAAGTGCCTGAAATCTTCAAGTAACACAAGCATGGAAGCAGAATAGAAGCTGTGACACTTAGAAACGCTCCAACCAGGGACATGAGATACCCAAAGAAAGGAACAGTGAGGGCAACAATGGTAGTGCTTATTACCAACGCAGTGCTCACTAAAATGTTGCTCATTCTATTCCTGTACGTTCTTGGAAGGAAGTCTTTCAAAGCATTCGTAATCGGTGTTGCCATCAAACCATACTTGGATATGGGATTGATCAAAGTAGTGTATATTGCTAAATTTGAACTTACTTTGTCTAGTGGCAGGTTTAATGTTACTTGTGATTCAACTTGTGGGCCAAACATTAGGTAACCAATTATAGCCATCGATGCATAACCCATTGTGCTCAACGCAAAGCATACAAATAGGACCTGCAATGTTAAAACAAGAAATTATTAGAGACAAAGAAAGCCATGGATTTAGTTTCTCAAGTATCAATAAGGGAACCTATATCAGGGTACTTACATCCACTCTTAAGACTTAATTATGAATTTTATTTTTCACAAGATACAAATTAAAGATAAGGTACATCCACTCTTACTAACTTACCACTTTAATTCAAACCAAAGGTAATTAGTGTCTGCACTTTGTTATTTTAGACGAGTTAATTAAATTCAATCCAAAATAATACATAAAATATTTCAAAGCTCTTACATTAGAGAAGTGGTGTTTGTTTGTCATGGAATTGTACAAAGTGGGGAAGACTGGATGTGCACAGTAACAAAAGGCATACAAGCTAACAGCTGTGGGGATTCCATTCCAATTAAAAAGAGTCCCCTTTTGATGAAAACCAACTCCATCAAATGTTGCAGTCCATAATATTGAGAGAATAATGATAGCAGAAGCAAAAACTCCACTTGCAGAAACATAAGAAAGTAGGCTCAAGTTATCCAACCAAACTGTTGGCAAGACGATAAGTGCAACCAATATCACAAAGAATTGCTTCCCACTAATTGCCAAGCCACCTATCTGAACCTCCTCAATTGGGAATAAATTACTCAAGTTATCACCTTCTAGAATCAAGAACCCTGTTGAAACTAAGTATAGCTCAGTGTACATGGACACTGAAACTACTAACCTTCCTATCTTTCCAAATGCAACCTCACCTATATCAGGGTAGCTTCTAATATTCGAATTCATATCCAAGCATCTTTGAATTAACATGCCTGTGTAACATGCTGCAGCAGCAATAGCAAGCAAAAGAGTCAAGCTTAACCACCCTCCAGCTGCAAGAGCATATGGAACAGAGAGTATCCCAACACCTTAAAGTTAAACCAAAGCCACAAGCTAAACATTAGCATATTTTATTATTAGGTAGCAAAATAGAATTATTTCTTTAAAGTAAGGATTAAACATAGAATTCTATTTGAATAAGTAAAGGAAGAGATGCATGTGTTACATAAATTAATAAACCTGATAATGTATTGAGTCCATTAAGACAGGTGCGAAAAAATGATACAGTATTATCAGTAGAAGGAAAAGAGGCTGTGACTTTTTCGTCATCTATGACATGCCCTAGCACATGCTGCTCCCTCCCTGGTAGTAAAGGCTCATTCAAGGATGAAATGTGGGAAAGTTTTTCTGACATTTGAACAAGGACAGATATAGAGATTGATGGAAAATGTTGAATTCTTGGCAATGAGCAAATCTGAAAGGTTTGATATTGGATTGATGAAGTTGTTGCATATACATTATATTTATACCGGATCCGTTAATTCCTTGGTGAATAATAAAACGTTAGATATGTTATCATTCAACTACTTTCGCTGTCAACTTTATATGGGCCACATAAATAACTTTGTCATTTACGTAACAAACATAATCACTTTGTTTTTTCACAAAAGAAAGCTTCACTCTATTCAGCATTTATTAGACGGATTTTTCCACCGTGAGTCCACGAATTTAGAAATTAATCAAAAACTAAAAAAAAATGTTAAAAGAAAAATGCTACAGATTCTAACAAAACTACCCCATGATACTACATTTTGTCCTAATTACAAGTAATATAAGACAAATCATTAAAATTAAAAATATATATAGAGAGAATAGAGTTAACAATAAATGAAGGGTACAAAATAATATATAATCCTAAATAACTTTAAAAATTAATGATTGTGACTTAAAATTAAGACTAAAAGAATTTAATTTATTACTTATAATTAAATACCAAAAGTAGCATTAGTTATTAGTTATATATGTGGCTTGATTTCCGTAACGCTTTCGATATTTTAAGTTTTCCAATTTGTTGATTAACCAATAAAATTACTATCACTTTGTTATATTCGTACAAATTTGTTATTTTTGTTCTATATACTTTAAGTATCTTCCAATGAAAATATTTTTTTTTAAGTTAGATAATCGATATAAGAGTAAAACTTTCTCTATAAAAATTTAACACAATTGTATATTGATGACGTACAATTTTGTCATGTTTTTGTACTGCACAATACCGGTCTTATATACTTTCTTTTTAATACAATTTGAAATATTAAATGAAATTAATTAAATAGTAAAGTTTTATGGATACAAGTTAAAAACTACTACTTCACGTCTTGACATATATATTTTATTTTAGTATATTTTTTATAATGTGCATAAATTGATTAAAATTTTAAAATTTGATCTTCCTGGAGTGAGAGCGAGAATAAGATAAGACAAGTCTCGTAGAAGGAAGCTATTGACGCAACTTTTACGACAAAACGTATGGGTGGAACTTGAAGAAAATAAAATTAGGCAGGCCACGTGAGTTTCATGGTGTTTTAAAAGTAAGCGATGCTGAAAAGTCATTGGAACACGTGATTTTCCTGCTATCTCCCTCTTGCAAACCCCCTCGTTTCAATACTTTTAAATGAATAATATTTTCATTTTTAATATAATATTAATTTATTCTCTCATAAATTATTCAATTATCATAATAATATATTTATTAAGAGATTAGATTATTATGGTAAAATTATATAAAGAATAATATAGTTATATTATTTTCTTTAATCTATATATAAAAATCTTATAATTTAGTCGCTTTAGATTTGTAGGAATACTATCTTGAAGTTAGTTTTTTTTTTTTTTATTAAATCAATAAATATTTCTTAAGCTTTTATTTTTCCAAAAATTACTCCTACATTAATGAGACTTTTAATAATATATTTTTCAAAATTTTAAAAAATATAAATTAAATTAATTTCACTTATATAAGTAATAAAAAAAACAATTCACGTTAATTAAGAAAGATTATTTATAATATTTAATTTTACTAACTTCATCTAAAAAAAGTATTTTCTTAAACTAACCTTCTTAAAATTTGATATCAAAAATAGAAAAGAGAGAATGGAAATACAATTTTAATTAAATTAAAGGATATTTTGAGGATGATAACATTATATAGAAAAATATTATTTGAAATTTCTTTATATTTAAGATTAACAAATATAAAATTTTTATTGTTTATATTTTGAATAAGAGGAATTATGTATTAGAATGGGTCTAAATTTTTTAAAAATTTAAAAAATTATTTGATATTTATTTTATTAATTTAAATTGATGAATACTTATAAAAATATTTTATTTGTTGATTTAAATTTATATAATGAAATATCATTTTATTTTCAAATTTTAAAAAAAATTTATAAACTTAATCAATACGTTAAGAATTCTTAATTTAATGATTAAATTATTAAAATTTGACATAAAACATGAGTTATTAGATGAAATAAGTTTACTATGTTTTAGAGTAACTTTTATCAACTATTACAATACTTAATAATTTTATATTAAATGTGAATTTCACCGATTTAACTATTGAATTATAATTTCTATCACTTTACATACTTATGTCAATTTTTTTAAAAATGAACAATAATTTAAAATAATCAAAATATTCATATTTTAATATATTTTAAAATAAGTATATTATATCAATTTTATTTTATAAAAATAAAATATAAAATCATTTTAAACTAATATAAAAATTTATATATGATTTAAGGGTTAAAAATTTGTAATCTAACAATAAATTTTAAAAAAATTTACATTTAACATAAAATTAATAAATAATATAATAATTAATGTTGTTTAAACCTTTATAGATATAAATTAAAAATCCCTGAAATATTTTAAAAAAGGATAGGGATTGCTAGAGTCGAGGTAGGCGTGGTTGAGACCAAGACTTTGACATGGTTTCCTGTAGCCATGGGGGTAATAAAAATAATGAAAAATTCTTCATTCCGAAATATATTTCGAAAGTTTAAAAAATTAACTTAAATTATAAAATATTAAATTAAATAATTATTTAATAATAAATTTATTATAAAATATTAATATTTTAAAATTTCGGACCGTGTTTTGGTTCCGAATTAATAATAGGTCTAGTAATGACTTTGTTTTGTTATTTTAAGTTTTTGTTTTTATCTTACCAATCAACTTTGACGTACCACTGTACCAGTAAGGATATCATGCTTTTCGGTTAACTGATTTTACCATCAATAGTGTGAAGATTTGCATTTGAGATTCACTTAACTCACCATCACATGTGATGGTTGCATCAAAAAATAAAATAAAACAAAGAAAGTGAAAAGAAAAAAAATGAATAGAGAAAATAAGATTCACTAATTATTTTGTAAAATAAAAAATAAGTATTTTTTATGAATAAAAGCAACAAATAGAGAATAACACACTTATAACTATCCTATATATAGTGTTAATGACATGCTCAAAAAATAAGTATATTTATAAAATATATAAATTGTTCTGAAAATAATTAGATATAATAATTATATGCTTGTATGTGATATAATTGTAATGGGTATAACAATAATTTTGATTTTTAACTTTGCTTTTTGTTTTTTTTTTCAAATTAAAGAGAACTAGTTTTAGTGTGATATCCACACAAAAAAAATCTCTCCTATTTGTTTTTTTTTTTTTTTTTTTTATGTACCAAACAAAGGAATTTTTTTAAAAAAAATACGTATTAATTCCTTCCTTTCATTTTTCTTCTTTCCCTTGTTCCAAACACAATGCATTAATTTTCCGGTTCATGAAATGTTAATTTGTTTACTTGTTATAACTGCAAAGTATTGATCACTTTTATTCATAATATATCACTTTTATCGATATATAGTTAATTATTGTTCACGAACTTAATTAAACATTTATAATTAAATTTTTAATCATTTTCATTTACAAAATTCAAACATTATACTTTATTTAAAATATTATTTTGCATGAATCCAGAATTACTCGGACTCGAGAAGACTTGCTGGACTATAAATGTTAATTTAATCGTTTGATATTTAGTTTATAAAATATATTTAAAAAAAAACATTTTTTTATAAATAGTAATAATTATACTTTAATAAAACTCTATATTATATTTTTTTAACTGATATGCTTCTTATACTTGTTAGCATTTGTCATTTTTCACACCCTTTTTTACAAAATATTTGAAGTTCTCATGTTCAAATTTCACCTTTAAACTACGAATTTTCTGTCTATTGCTCTATTACTTTTTCTTTTCTTTCTAAATTACATTTTAATTTCATTTGATTTTAATTCATAATTTTAGTCTCCTTATTTTAATTACAAAATTTAGGTTATTCAATTTCAAAAAAATTTAATTTAACCATTAAGGTAGTATTTGGTAAAGAGAAAAGAAATATAAAAGATAAGAGAAAGGAATTAGGTAATTAAAAAATATAGTTGAAATTGAATTTGCTTGATAGGAGAGAAGTAAAAGAAAAGTGGAAGGAAGATAATTTTTTAATTAATTTATTTTGAATTCACTAAATATTAAATTAATCAATTTTAACTTATTAAATATTATTATTATTTTATTTATTTAAACAATTAATTATATTTATTATATTTTTAAAATTATTTATTTTGTAAAATAAATACATATAAAATTATATATTACCATGTTTCTTCATAAATAAAATTATATATTTATTTTGAATTATTTATTTTTAAATTAAATAAATAAAAAATGCATGAATCGTAACTTCTCTCTCTCACCAATCAATTTTTGGTGGAAACTTCTGAACATAAAACCCACAAAAATTCACTTCTACTTCCACACACTCTAAATATAACTTCCACACACTTCTCAATTTCTCTCCATCGTCTCCTCTTCCACTACACAAAACAAAGCATAAATATGCACAATGTATCAATACATAATTTTCATGAAATCACATAACATGAAATACAACTAAGTCCTCACTTTTTTATGCTGAACAACTTTTCTAAATATAACTAGTCAAATACGTGTATATATAGATTTGACAGTTGAACTAAAGTTACAAATTTTTAATATTGAAGAACCAAAATTATATAATTCAAATAAAAAATTACAGATTAAGAAAAGAAAGGTAGAATTTATCCTTTTTTTTATATTCATTAAATAAGTGGAAGTACTACAAAAATTTATAAAGTTGGGCGTAGCTTTTCGTGCGATATGTGAAAGGGTCCTCACTCTCTATTATACACATTAAAAAAAATTCTCTTTTCAATCATGTCTCTCCTTATCAAGTGATTTGAAACTTCTAATAAAGAAGAAAAAGGATAAAACATAAATAATATCACCTAAACACTAGCTACCACGGTCCACCAAGTGTGAATAAAATAATAAAATTTAATTAAATTAAATAAATAACATCAAGTTAAAGTATTACATTAAAATGTGTACGGTCCAGGACGAAATCCGACTAGGGGCCTCCACGAGGGACATGTCGACCATGGCTAAGCCGACCCCCTGTCTAGCAAAGCCCTTCCGCCTTATAGGCTCAGCGCTGGAGGGCTAGTGTACGGTCCAGGTCGGATTCTAACCTGCCTACTACGTATGTCAGGCCGACTGTAGCTCTCGCCGATATGCCAGGCCGATTGTAGCTCTCGCGGATATGTCAGGCCGACTGTAGCTCTCGCCGATCACCCCTCTAAGAGTGGTTCGGTTATTATTCGACTTGGTTTCTCTACTTAACCTGGTCGGTATATTTTCGATTCCTTCCGCTTACAAGAACCAACTCGGCCAATACCCGACTGTACCCTCAGTACGGGTATGGTCGGTCGGGGGCCAACACAACTCTCGCATACAGGGACTACCCGATAGCAAGGGCAAGGTCCCACTGTCCCTCACCAAATATTAGCCAGATCAAAAAGGTTAAGGAAATCCCTACATTCTCGGGGCCCATAAAGCCAGTAAACAAGAAACTATAAAAGAAAAAACCCTAGGGTTGAGAAGGCAGATTACACTCTTGAATGCTCTGGCTTTGAGGTCTGACCTAGGAAAAAACCCTAGTGCACCTTGTGGCCGGAACACTTTGGCGCCCACCGTGGGGCTACGGTGAAACTTTTCATACGCCCCAAGTAACACAGGAGAACCCGCACTTTACCATGGCGAGAGGCGGCACATCCAACAACGACTCACAACACCCTACCATGGAGGAGATGATGGCATTGATCAACGAATTGAGGGAGGAGAATGCGCGATCCAGGGAGAGAAAGGAGGCTATTCAACGAGAAAACGAGGAGATTAGGAGGCGGGCGGACGAGATGCAAGCTATGATAACGACCAACGCCAGGACGGTGGAGGAAGATGTCATGATGGAAGTCCCCAGGGATTTTTGACCTTTTTCGGAGGCCATAGAGGCCGAGACCATCCCGAGGGATCATCGGATTCCCCAAGTCGAACCTTTTGATGGAAATCAGGATCCCAGTCAGCACTTGACGAATTTTCGCGCTCAAATGTTGATTTGTGGAGGAAGTATGGAAGTCCGCTGCAAACTATTCATGGGTACACTCAAAAAAGCAGCACTGGATTGGTTTAGTGGTCTCCCTGACCGATCAATCACCGACTTTGATGTCTTTAGTCGGCTCTTCATGACACAGTTCGCCGCTAACAAGAAGAAACCATCGATCACGTCGGACTTGTTCGATCTCAAACAGCAGCGGGAGGAGTCATTGAAGGACTTTCTGCAAAGGTTCAATGAGGTCGCCTTGAGGATAGCGTCCTTGGATGAAAGGATGGCAGCCATCGCGTTCCAGAAGGGCTTAAGGTCTGGAGCTTTCGACATCGCGCTAGAGAAAGCGAGTTGTCAAACGATGTCGGAGGTGAGAGCTTTCGCCTTGAGCCACATCAAGACGGAGGAGGGACAAATCAACAAAAGGGCAGCTGAAAGCCGAGAAGCTGGGGTCGTCCCAAGAGATTTTTATTCCATATAAAAATGTGAAAAGGTTTTTTGCTGAGAAGGTTTTTAATGAGGCACCGCAAACCAATAATTCCTGAATCCTAATAAACATCATTCCTTATTTATCTTATATGATTTCTAACATGTGTTATTTTGAAGGCACCACAAACTCGTGATTGTCGGCAAAAGTCCGGCTGGGCGAGTATAAATAACTCGAAGACCAAACTCGTGATTGATCGGTAAAAATCTGGTTGGGCGAGTATAAATAACTCGAAGACCAAACTCGTGATTGATCGGTAAAAATCCGACTGGGCGAGTATAAATAACTCGAAGACCAAACTCGTGATTGATCGATAAAAATACGACTGGGTGAGTATAAATAACTCGAAGACCAAACTCGTGATTGATCGGTAAAAATCCGACTGGGCGAGTATAAATAACTCGAAGACCAAACTCGTGATTGATCAGTAAAAATCCGACTGGGCGAGTATAAATAACTCGAAGACAAACTCGTGATTCATCGGTAAAAATCCGACTGGGCGAGTATAAATAACTCGAAGACCAAACTCGTGATTGATCGGTAAAAATCCGACACCAAACTCGTGATTGATCGATAAAAATCCGATTGGGCGAGTATAAATAACTCGAAGACAAACTCGTGATTGATCGGTAAAAATCCGACTGGGCAAGTATAAATAACTCGAAGACAAACTCGTGATTGATCGGTAAAAATCCGACTGGGCGAGTATAAATAACTCGAAGACAAACTCGCGATTGATCGGTAAAAATCTGACTGGGCGAGTATAAATAACTCGAAGACCAAACTCGTGATTGATCGGTAAAAATCCGACTGGGCGAGTATAAATAACTCGAAGACAAACTCGTGATTGATCGGTAAAAATCCGACTGGGCGAGTATAAATAACTCGAAGATGTAACGCCCAAATTCTAATACCCAATTTATATAATAAAAATTATAAAATTTTAAAATATTTCTGCAATTATATCATTAACAATATCTATATATTTATTTAATAAAAATGAAAGTAAAGAAAAGATTATTTTGTGAATTTAATACATGACATATCGTTCTAAAATATTTAGAATAACGTATTAATTTACACATTATTCCTCTTCCTTACCCTTTCAATACAATATTTATATTCATAATGGAAAGAAAATTTCAATTAAAATAATATGATTGACAAGTAAAGTTATAACAAATCCATCAAATAGCCTCCATATTCCGATTTCCTTCCAAGTAGGACAGCAATAACAACAACAGCAAAATGATCTGGAATCTCAAGTTGATCCATCTATTTTATAATATATTTAATTTAAAAAAAAACAAAGAAAAGAAAGGAGTAAGAACGATATCCAATAAATAAAATAATTCAAAAGAATAAACAGAATTATTTATAAACAAAATTAAATATAAATATATATACCGATCAAATATTAGTTTTTGGTGATACAATAAAATTTGAATTATACTTGTAGTGACTAGTCAGGATAAATGAGCATCATTATAACAGCAACCAACAAAAGGATATTTCACCTTCATTTCTTACTCATTTAAATCCCCAAGGTTAAACCTCCAGCTACAAATAATTCAAACTTTATCGTCTATGGCCATAGAGTATTATTTATCTTTAAAATGAGTCAAAAACATTTTAACAAATTATATTAATCATAAAAAATTACTCAAAATAGATTTAAGAATTTATCATTATTTAAGCTTTAATTAAATAACACAAATTTAAATAAAATATATTAAGAGCACTAATTAATTAAATGACAATGACAATTATTATAAAATAATTAAACAATATAAAATGTGAATATATTAATAATTATCATGGATAAGAATAATCATAGAATAAGTAATAGTAATTAAAGGTTAAACAAATATATGAGGTTAGAAACACCCCACTAAATAATAAAAATAACATAAATAAATAAACATAATAATTAAAAGTTAAGTAGTTAGATGAGGCTAGGAACACCTCACTGAATAAATATAACAATAACATAAATAAACATTGTAATTAAAAGTTAAGTAGTTAAATGAGGTTAAGAACACCTCACTGAATAAATATATAAATATAGTGAAGTTAGAAGCACCTCACTGAATAAATATATAAATATAGTGAGGTTAGGGACACCCCACTAAAATAACATAAATAAATAAACATAGTAGTATATAAAATTTTAAAGAGATAAAGTTCTCCTCCCCTTACCTAGAAATACACACTTATCAGATTTTTATTATCATACGTTCTCTTCAATTTTTCCCGTTGCTGCATGTCTTAATGGGAGCCTATTTATAGGAAATGAAATCTCACTTACTACACAATTGTATCTTATCCCCTTACGTAATTGCTTACGCTAAAGCTATATGATTGCTATATAATTGCTTTGCCACGTATCACATTTCCTACGCACATAATTGCCAATTGCTATACATTCATAATTATTGCTTTGCCAATTGCATTCACATTGCTACTGCACTTAGAAGAGGCCATGTTAGGATTTGATTTGAATTCTGATTGAAGATTATTATTCATCAAAATAATATTATAAAATATTTTTCACATTTTTTTTTTTAACTTTTAATAATCCCATACATAAAAAAATAACCCTTTTAATATTAATATTGAATAAAATTTGGGATGTTACAGAAGACCAAACTCATGATTGATCGGTAAAAATCTGACTGGGCGAGTATAAATAACTCGAAGACCAAACTCGTGATTGATCGGTAAAAATCCGACTGGGCGAGTATAAATAACTCGAAGACAAACTCGTGATTGATCGTTAAAAATCCGACTAGGCAAGTATAAATAACTTGAAGACAAACTCGTGATTGGTCGGTAAAAATCCGACTGGGCGAGTATAAATAACTCGAAGATAAACTCGTGATTGATCGGTAAAAATTTGACTGGGCGAGTATAAATAACTCGAAGACCAAACTCGTGATTGATCGGTAAAAATTTGAACTAGGGGGAAGCAAAACTCATCAGAGAACACCCAAAATACTAAATCATTCTAGGGAGATCGGCATTTGTCTGACCCGTAGGCTTATCATGTCCCACACCTCGGCCAAAAACGCCACATCTTAGCTAGAAGAACATCTTTTTATTTCACTCTCGGAATGGTGGGCATGGGGGCTATTAGTTGGATTCATTTTAACTCGAAAAATTTTCCACTCATTTTGTGAGTTCGTATTTCGCCGATCGGATTGTCGAATTTCATTGTAACAAAAAAATTTTCTCATCATTTATAGTCGAAAATTAGGCGACTTGATTTTGGTGAATTTCAACTCGGTATTTCGATGACCCAAGGTGACTGAGTCGGATAGTTAACCGACTACTCCATTTGAAGCTTTTTAACTGGGTGAATTTTCTCACATCCCCTCCTAGAGCCCAAGGAGCCACGAATTGAGATAACGAGTCAGTGAATCTTCTTGGTCTATCCCTTGCCTTAGCCATAAAAGTGTGCTCAACAAGAATCTGACTGTATGTATCGGCTGAGGATAAGCCTTCTCGCCTTGCACGCTTAAGGCTGGAGGGCTAATGTACGGTCCAGGACGAAATCTGACTAGGGGCCTCCACGAGGGACATGTCGGCCATGGCTAAGCCGACCCCCTGTCTAGCAAAGCCCTTCCGCCTTATAGGCTCAGCGCTGGAGGGCTAGTGTACGGTCCAGGTCGGATTCCGACCTGCCTACTACGTATGTCAGGCCGACTGTAGCTCTCGCCGATATGCCAGGCCGACTGTAGCTCTCGTCGATATGCCAGGCCGACTGTAGCTCTCGCCGATATGCCAGGCCGACTGTAGCTCTCGCCGATATGTCAGGCCGACTGTAGCTCTCGCCGATATGCCAGGCCGACTGTAGCTCTCGCCGATATGTCAGGCCGACTGTAGCTCTCGCCGATCACCCCTCTAAGAGTGGTTCGGTTATTATTCGACTTGGTTTCTTTACTTAACCTGGTCGGTATATTTCCGATTCCTTCCGCTTACAAGAACCAACTCGGCCAATACTCGACTGTACCCTCAGTACGGGTATGGTCGGTCGGGGGCCAACACAACTCTCGCATATAGGGACTACCCGATAGCAAGGGCAAGGTCCCACTGTCCCTCACCAAATATTAGCCAGATCAAAACGGTTAAGGAAGTCCCTACATTCTCGGGGCCCATAAGCCAGTAAACAAGAAACTATAAAAGAAAAAACCCTAGAGTTGAGAAGGCAGATTACACTCTTGAATGCTCTGGCTTTGAGGTCTGACCTAGAAAAAAACCCTAGTGCACCTCGTGGCCGGAACAAAATGCAACTGCACTAAAACTAGATATAAATAACACTAATGCCCTTAGTAAAATAATCTTATATTTGAATGCAAAAAAGCCTAAAAAGCTAACATTAATTATTTTTAATTCAGATCTGAAAACACGTTCTATAGCCGACAAAGCATATCCTTATAAATTTGAAAAAAGTAAAAACAAAAACTAATTGCATTTACTTTTTACGTGAAAACCACCTGTTTCCCAAGAAATATACACTCTCATCAATGTGAACAAATATTTTTATAGTGAATAAAATGAAGCACTCCACCACATTACAAATGTTGCACTATGTCCCTGACAGATGTGTAAGTCCCGGATATTCCCATTGCTATACCTGCTATTATTATTGCCACTATGGCCACCGTTTCACTCCCAAATTTCCTGTAAGTGCCTGAAATCTTCAAGTAACACAAGCATGGAAGCAGAATAGAAGCTGTGACACTTAGAAACGCTCCAACCAGGGACATGAGATACCCAAAGAAAGGAACAGCGAGGGCAACAATGGTAGTGCTTATTACCAACACAGTGCTCACTAAGATGCTGGTCACTCTATTCTTATATGAAACCGGAAGAAAGTCTTTCAAAGCATTGGTAATTGGTGTTGCCATCAAAGCAAACTTGGATATGGGATTCACCAAAGTAGTATATATTGCCAATTTTGAGCTTACTTTGTTCAGTGGCAGGTTTAATGTCACTTGTGATTCAACTTGTGAGCCAAACATTAGGTAACCAATTATAGCCATCGATGCATAACCAGCAGTGGTTAACACAAAGCATACAAGTAGGACCTGCAATGTTAAAATAATTATTAGCTAGAGACAAACAATGTCTTGGACTTAGTTTATAAAGCAACAAAGGGTAGCGGTACCACTCTTTTTCTTAAATAGGGTAACATCATTACATCAATTTAATTCAAATCAAAGATAAAACCCACCACGTTTCATTATTCTATGCTAATTCCAAAGATTAAAAGAAACACACATCCAAAATAATATATAAAAATTTTCAAAGCACTTACATTAGAGAAGTGGTGTTTGTTTGTCATGGAATTGTACAAAGTGGGAAAGACTGGATGTGCACAGTAGCAAAAAGCATACAAGCTAACCGCTGTGGGGATTCCATTCCAATTAAGAAGAGTTCCCTTTTGATGAAAACCAACTCCATCAAATGTTGCAGTCCATGATATTGAGAGAATGATGACAATAGAAGCAAAAACTCCACTTGCAGATACATAAGAAAGTAGACTCAAACTATCCAACCAAACTGTTGGCAAGATAATAAGGGAAACCAATATCACAAAGAACTGCTTCCCACCAATTGCAAATCCACCTATTTGAACCTCCTCAATAGGGAACAAGTTGCTCAAGTTATCACCTTCTAGAATCAAAAATCCTATTGAAACTAAGTAGAGCTCAGTGTACATGGACACTGATACTATTAGCCTCCCTATCTTTCCAAATGCAAGCTCACCTATATCAGGGTAGCTTCTAATGTTGGAATTCTTATCCATACATTTTTTGATCAAAAGTCCTGAGTAAAATGCTGCAGCGGCAATAGCAAACAGAAGAGCCAAGCTTAGCCACCCTCCAGATGCAAGAGCATATGGAACTGAGAGTATCCCAACACCTGAAAATCAAACCAAAGCCACACACTAAAAAATAGCTTCTTACTAGAATCTGTTTTAACAGAAGACATCTCGATTCTTGAGGTTGAGGTGGTAATGAGAAAGAAAAAAAAATCATAAATTAAGCTGAATTAAATTAGAGTTGTCTTTGAATAAGTTAAGTAAGTGCATGAGTTGTAGGTAATGAAACCTGATATTGCATTAAGTCCATTAATACAGGTGCGAAAGAAGGATACTGTATTTTTGGTAGAAGGATGAGAAGTCACGGCTTTCTCTTCATCATGGTGATTCCACTCGGGTAGTAAAGGAACATTCAAGGACGAATTGTTGGGAACTTTTTCTGACATTTTGAAGAAAAAAGGATTTTGTGGTTGATGAAAAAAGTTTATTTTTTTTCCGTTTCTTTTTGTGGTAAGCAGAAGTTTGCAAATCTAAAAGGTTTGATATGTTCAAGGTGGTAGCGGAACTGGCCATATAAATATACACATACACTATTAATTTCTACCGTACATGACTATGTAGGAGTCACAAAAACGTTTAAGATATTGTCCAATTCAACCACATGCATCAATCGATGTCAAATATGAGCCACGTGATTACACTTGTCCTTCATCCGATATTATTTTGTTCTTCAAGTTAGGCGTGATCAACCGTCCAAAATTTGTGAAATCCGAAACTAAAAAATAAAAAATCGAATGGGTAGAATTAAGGTTATGAATTTGAATGGTTTAAAAAAGTGATGAATGCGGTTATATGCGGTCGATTTTGGGTATAAAAAAAAAATTTGTTGATATCCGAAATCAACGACACCTTTTCATCTTTCTTTTCTACTGAAACCACTTTTTTCTCATCTCTTGTTTCATCTTTCCCTTCTTCTTAGTTTTATTTTTTGTTTATTTTTCTTTGTCACTTCTTCTCCATTGTTGGTTAGGTCTTTCTCTTCTTCTCCGTTTTCTTTTTTCTCTTCTTCTCTTCGTCTCCCGTCACTTCTTCTTTTAAACAGGTTATTTTGAACATGTTTACAACTACTGAAGAAGTAACTTCTTGGTAACTTCACAGTTCAGAAACTCTAGTCCAGTGTTGAGGAATCAAAAACTAAAAAATATTTATCATAAACACAATAATTTTACTCTTGTTTTTTAATGATTTAAAAAATTTAATATTGTTTAACGTGTATTTTTGAATACAAGTAAGAGAGTTTTGTCATAATCAAAATATCTGAGCTGACTCATCGGGTAGGAATAAGACAAGATGAGAAAATTTCCCTTTCACGAATTTTTTTCATTTTTATTGTGTCGAACAACAAAGAGACGTGTTAGAACTTTACAGGCAAATATGACTCCGACTTGTAGCAAAATAAAACGCGACGCTAATAAGGCCGTGTTTGGAGATGGCAACTACGTGCTCGTGAAGGATAATAACTCTTCTGCTCTATTTAGTGTGAACATTTATCTCATGAGTATTTATGAATTTTTTTTTTATATATTTGTGACTATTTAAAAATATTCCTAGATATTTATTAAAATATGAAGTTTTTAATAAAAATAAGAAATAAAATAAAATTAAATTAAAAAATAATTTTAAAAGATATATTTACATTAAAAATATTTTATTATATATATTTGTACTAAAATAAAATAAATAATTATGACATATATTTATAATAAAAATCAATTAAATCAAATTATTTGACATATAATTAATGATATTTTTAATATTATTAAAGTGTTAATATCCATGAATACAGATTCTTTACTATCCATCTGCACTCCATTTCCAGACTCTAAGCATTTGTATTATTAAATTGGTACTCTTTTAAATATTTATTTACAAGTGATTGTGGGTTTTATTTGCTTGTAAGAATATTTTTGCCATGTCATGTCATGATCAGAGACATTTTATTAAAGATAATTAAGTTTTTTATAAACACTTCTTGAAAAATATAAAATGGATAAAATATTTTTTTTTTCTAACAATTAAAATTAACTTATTTATAAATTAATGTGTGGAAAATCTCGTTTGTTTCAAAACTTATTTTTAACTTATATGTATAAATTGGTTTTAATATAGGACAAATTTAATTTTTTATTCTTTTATTTTTGTTAAAAATACCTATAAAAAAGTTTATTCAAACATAATCATATAGTGCATTCGATGTTTCAAAGTGACGAATGCTAAAACGTCGCTATATTGTACAAGACTTTTCTCTAATCTTCCGCGTGCAAAGACAAAACAAATTAATGCGATTTTAGAGTTTTATTTTATTACCTATTTTATTCTATAATTTTCTTCCTTGCCCTTCTATCTCTGTTTTCTTTAAATTATAAAAAAAAATAGAAGCAAATAAAATTTGTCTCACAAAAATGATAAATTTCATAAAGAAATTTTATATTAAGCATTAAAAATAATTAATTAAATTTTCAATAGTAATTTTTGTATCAATAAATATTTAACACAAATAATATAATCGAATGTCGTAACATAGATACCTGTTGAGCTTTAATTTCATATTTATTAATTTTGTACTCTTGATAAAAGAAATAAAAATTCATAATTAATTTTAAGTTGGTTGCTCACCCAAGACATACATATATAATTTGCAAATTAAAACAAAAAATTTGCAGAACAAGTGACGTGCATGGCTTTTAAACCCTAATTAAGAGAAGAGTGATTGAAAATATCGGTGAACTATAACCCTATGTTTTTTTATCAACTGAAATCAGAGTTTTAATATTGATTATTTTTAATTACTTTAAATTGCTGCACTCAAAACTTAAATTAATTTACCTATACTATGTTTAAATTTCTTTAAGAACATATTACAAGTCTTTTGAGTGAGTTTAATTCACGTATTAGACAAGATCAAAATTATTGTTCTACATTTGATTTATAAAAAAGTCATGAGGTAGGATTAAAAAATTTCTCAGCCTCCCCAATCCACCACTATGTCTTTAATATTGTCATTATTATTAATATTATTATCTTTATCATTACTATTATTACTGTCGTCAACACCACTACTTTGAAACTATTGTCTCCATTAATATAATAATATTTGTAACGTAGTGAGTAGATTTCAGAGTTAAATTGACTTTAGGAAGAAGAATATATAAGGATTTCTCTGAGAAGAGAACTTCATAAGTTCATTCTCAAAGAAACTTATAGAGAAGTTTTAGAAATAAGGACTCTGGAAACGTGAGCTCCTTTGTCTCCCAAATTTCTCTGTTTGATTCCTCTTCTCATCTAGATTACAAATCTCTTCTGTCTTCTCTTGGAATTCAGGCTAGGAAGCTTACTTTTGGAGGATTGAAGTCCGGGAGTCAAGCTTTCGAGGAGACTTCTTCTTCTTCTCAGCTCTTGGCTATTTTGAGCCAATTTTCAAGTGAGGGAAGCTAGAATGTTTGTTGTTTGATTGCATGTGAGTTTAGAAACTTAATTGATACATGAATGTTGAGAATCCGTGGTTGGATTAGAAAAATTGTTCATTTTGGGGTATTGGGGAAAAATTGAAGTTTTGATGATTTTGATGCGTTTGGTGAATGCATGTTGAATCAGAGTCTGTTTTCTTGTGGTATGGAGTCTATATACTTCGTTTCTTGGATTGCATGTAGTTAGTTTCCCTAATTTTCAGGTTTGGAGGTGAAATTCTACGTTTTTGGGCTGTTGTTTGAATTTGTGTCGGGCATAGTTCTTGGTGTTGGGCGTGTACTCATCAAAGGCACCCATTTTTGGATCACACAGAGCGCGAGGTTAGTCGCACCGAGCGTGATTGCAAATGGGGGGTCTCTAGATGAGTTTGCGCCGGGTGTGAGGAGAACCACGTTGAGCGCAATATCAAATTTGGGTCTGAATGATGTTTTCTGGTGTGGCACCGAGCGCAAAATGGGCGCGCCAGGCGAGGAGACCCTTTTGAGGTCTTTTTCTGAGTTGGCGCTGGGCGTAGGTTGAGCACGTCGGGTGCGAAGACCTCTAGAGGTCTCTGTGTGGTCGATGTCGGGTGTAGGGTGAGCACGCCAGACGTGGAGAGTCCTATGAGTCTATGTTTCAATGACGCCGAGCATGGATGAGTTTTAGGACTCTCGGGTCGGGATTAGGTCGAGCGCGCTTAGGCTGCGCCGGGCGTAAATATGTTTATGAATGATTGATTTGAAATGATGTATGCATGCTTAAAGTCGAAGATTTGATCATGTATGGATGATATATGATGTATGGTGGTGTATGATTCATGTGTATGCTTGGTAATGGTATGTATGAATGTTTAAATATGATATGACATGTGTATATGTTCATATGAGGATGATTTTGATCATGATGGTGGATTGACCATGTATGATGTATGATGCATTATTGCATGTGATGCCTTATAACATGAGTCTAGCCTAGGACTTGAGGAGAGACAAATATTTTTGAACTGGAAGAGCTCACATAGAGTCTCTTGAGAGTGGTGCTTGGATAGGCTACTGATATAAATGAGAGTGGTGCTTAGATATACCACTAGTTTTGGGTGAAAGTGGTGCTCAGGTAGGCCACTGGTTTGGGTGACTCTCCTCTAAGTCCTTAGTTAGTGTTGGAGCGGAGTATGAGGTCGAGGGTTATTCCCTTAACCAAGTACTAGAGAAGGTGTGTGGTTCCTTGCAGATAGTCGATGGGCGAACTTCACAAGTGACTTGGTAATACATGTCAAGGTCGTGGTAAGCCTGTACCCAATTGTGCTATACTTGACGGTGGAACCAGACTTCCAATTAATTGTGTAAGGGACATCATCCGAGTAAACCCAGTGAGGATTTATATCCTGTTTAGCTGTGACCGAGCGGGCGCATTGAGCGTGAAAACGGTTGGGGTGGTTTCGGTAGGATTAGGATGTCACTTATAGTGATTTGCTGTTAGGGAGATCTCCTAGATATATGCGTGATGATGCATTAGATGATTGATATGCATTGGTATATGTCATGAGTTACATGTTATTGCATGATTTCTATGATGATGAAGTGTATGGTGTTTGACTTCATGCTTGATAGTTGGATGATTGTGTAGTATAAATTATTGTTCTATACTTGTATGATTGTTTATTGAACTCTAGCTTACTCTTCTGTTTCCATGTTGATGGACTGCGATGATTGTACTGTGTATGAGAGTAGGTTAAGGTTAGGTTGGAGCTGATTGATGTGACCGTTATGGGACAGGGAGTTTGGTCCTCATGTTAGAGTTACCATTTTGGGTAACAATTTTGTCTGTGTTTGACCGGCACTAGGTTGATATTATTTTTGGGATGATTATACATATATGATGTTATATTTTGTATATAAAAACTTAGTTATTTTATTCTTATCTATACTTGTATGTATGAGTTATACAATCTTAATATTTCTCGTAGTTAACTATTAGTAGTGCGATTTTACTAAATGTATGAACCATAGCAGGCCGTTACAATATTAGTAATTAATTATGATAATTAATATTAAAAAAATATTATAATAGTTTTAACTGTTTTATTTGTGTTGTCCATTATTCACCAAATAATGTAAAAAAATAAAAAGTGGTCTAGTGATCTGAGAAATTGTCTTGTACTATTTTTTTTTATTTTTAAATTTTGTACCTTAACATATATCAAACACATTTTTTGAGTATCATAATCTAGAGTTTGTCCATTGTTATTGGTACAAGGTACACCTATCTTTAAAAAAGTTTTAAAAGCATTAATATTAAAGAGCACAAGTCTAGAACCATGGAAGAACTACAATATCTTATAAGGACAAGTAACAATATTAACTTGATAAATTTATGGCTTATGCAACTCGTAATTCCCTTCCATGGTATGAATTGTTGAAGAAAAACAAAATCGAGTGGGAGAGATGAATGTGAGCAACCCTTCCAAAAGCTAAAGGATTATATGTCGAGCCCAACAGTTACACGATATTTGATATAGCTAGATAAACCTCTTCTATACTTGGTGATTGCGGAAAAAGTTTTAGGTTCTATTTTCGATAGGCATTGTACTATACAATAATCCTCAATTAATAGGCAGTGTTCGGTCTATTTTTGAAGCAAAGTATTGCAAGGATTAAAAGTTGGAGAAACTTGCATTAATTTAATAACCTAGCTAGCTAACAACTATAATCAATCAGCAACAATAGTACTTTTAGACCTATCTAAACATTTCCTTACATATATACCTAATCCGTTAAGGATGGTTAACCGGACTACGTGGAGTTATCACAGTAGAATGTCTTTAATGAATTGAATCCAAGAAAGGCCAATTACTTAATTTGTAATAGAAACGCTATCTTTACTCATATTTGGAAAATATGTATATAATATGTATATTTTCTTTCATCAAGAGTCATAAATGAAAATATATGAATAAAGAGTCGCGAATGAAAAGTCATAAATAAATAATTATGAATAAAAAATCTTTTCATCTTCCATAAATAGAAAGACTTGTAAAGTGGTGATTTGGTTAATTTTGTCAAATCCATTCTTGAATCCTCTTTGGGAGAAAGAGAGAAGTAGAATGAGAAAATTATTATATTTCTCTTTTAGAGAAAAAGAGGGTTGTTTCTATCATACTAAGAATTGAGAAATAGTCATTTGAGAGAAGTGAGATTTTTTGAGTAATCTTTTTGAAAAAGAAATTATTTGTAATCCTTCTTTTATAGGAGACTTGTTATTAAACTAGATCCGGTGGTTTTTCCTTGCTCACATTGAGAGGATTTTTTATGTAAAAATTTGACTGTTATTCTTTTACTCCTTACTATTATTTTTTATTTCTTCATAATGTTATTCTGTGTTTACAAAGGTGAGAACTAAATTTGTTAATAACATAATTTAGTTTTGTTTTTATACAATTAATGTTGAGATACAATCAAAGTCTTACATCATTCAAATAAGAAGATAAATATGAATTTATATACACGATTTTCATTGATTAGAGATCTTTTAAGTGATATTCAAAAACAAAATCATAAAGATTTTGTTTCAGCCAAAGGATGAGCTAGGGTTTCTTCCTAGGTCGAGCCTTAGAGGCAGAGCATTCAAAAGTGTAATCTGCCCCTTAGCGCTAAGGTTTTCAAGTTTTATACTTTCCTCTCGTTGGGCTTCTTGGACCCCGTGAATGTGGGGATTTCACAATCGTTAATATTCGAGGGATATTTGATGATCAAGGGGTAAGGATTTTTTAACCTTAATTCTCAGATCAGCACCAAAGTTAGGTCCACTCGGATCCTGGCCGATGACCCCTCGGCCGACCCTCCCTATCCGAGCTCGCCCTGGTCGAGCTCATCCAAGTGGAGGGTGGGATCCAAGTCCAACTAATCTTATCCACTTGGGAGGTTGAATCGTTCGCCGACCGAGACAACCCATGCTCAAAGGTTATCGGATCAGGAACTATGAAAGGGGGAATGGTCGGTATCCGATCAAGACAGTACACTTGCCTTCCAGCCCTAAGTCTGAAAGGCGCAAGGGCTTAGCTATGCCTGAGATAGACCCCGGTCGAATTCTTACCGAGCTCTCTTCGACCGAGACAATACAGATTTAAATGTAAAGTAGATAATATCTTACCAATATAGAGAGATGAATGTAAACTCATGATGCACTACAATTTTTTTTTCTATCTATATTTTTTTCAACATATCACTTTTTTATCCTATATATTCTATCTTCGTGTCTTATCTATGAGGAAAAGTTTAAAAAAAGAAGTTATGAATGGGTGTAGAATTTATCGCGACCTTCTGCCAAGCATGGTCTATGGAAGGTAACAGAGGGATTACATTTTTTGTCTTTTAATAAATGTTCCAGGCCAAAATAGAACCGAACAAGTAAAAGAATATTTTTTGGTACGAAATCGACCATAGTGCCTGTCTTGGTCCCTAAACCCCTCCAAATATCCGTTCCCCACATCTAATAAAGGTTAACTTTTTCTTTATCTTTTTACGCTTGGTGGAATAACATTCCGCTCCTGTTTCTACCTACGGTTGTTGATGTGCCCACTTGTTCAACAAAAAGTAAAATTGGAAAATTAATGTTAGGTTTTAAAATTTAAAAAAATTTAAAAAAAATTAAAAAAAAGAAAAAAAAGAAGAAGAAGCGGACTGCTACAGTATAATATTTGGATTCAAATTTATGGTCTGCATGCGACCATAGCAAGAAAGTCTCCGGCTGCGCCCAGTACTTTCTCTCTCACTTATGTCTATCGGGATTGGATTTCAATCTTCTCGTGATGCCATTTCATAATTAAATTAAATAAAGTTGACAAATGCTCCTATGGACCTGTTATAAGTGTTCGAGATCTTGTAATAAATTATTATCTTTCTGATAAACTATGATTAGTGAATAAATTAAATTAAAGAAGTTGCTTGCTATGCTAGCTAGCTACCCCGGCTGAGTGGACAGTTGCAGACGACAAAATAATAAAAAGTCATAAATCAATAATAGGAGGTTATGTTCATTCACCAGTACCACACATTATTCTGGTAAATGGGGACTGAAAAATATCATCGGAAATTTCGGGTTTTGGCTTCAAATGAAATAATCGACAAATGGATCTAGGAGACAAGTTAAATAGTATTAAAAAATATATAAATACTGGCTGCGTTGCATATATTGATAAAATAAAAAGCAACAAACCAAAAAAAATCTAACATATATATATATGATGGTAACTCTTAGAATATGCCAATCGGGTAGGGCAAATGGAAACGAAGGGCATGCACGACAAAATAAGGTAAGAAGAGATCGATGGGGAACACATACCTGACAAAACATTAAGACCATTGAAACAAGTGTTGAGGAAAGATGAGGTGCCATGACCATTGGTTGAATCGGTGCCAGAATCTAGGGTTGTTTGATGCGAGTGTTGTTGGTTTTGGTGTTGAATTAGGGGAATGTTCAGGTTGACATTAACATCACACAACCCACCATCCATAATTGGTGAAGGAGAGACTACGTGTCTCAGTATATGATAGTTAGGTTTGTGGTCTCTCTATCTGTGTCTGATAATAAAAAAGTGATAAGAAGAATCTTGTCTACAAGTAGTTCATATATATTTCTGATATGTGGGAGTGGATTAGATGAATCATCGTGATTTTACCCCTTTCAACCTATTATTTAAATTACGGTTAAAATTACGTTATCTAAATTACACTGCTAGTTATTAGTTTAGTTACACAAATTAATTTGTAGATAGATGTTAAGTGCCCCCTTTTTAATGATCTAGAATATCTTAAAATAGTGGGTTTGAACCTAATTCAACCCTACAAAATCGGTTTATCAGGTGAGGATTGTTCCTTACTTATATATTCTTTAATTGTCTTATTTCTAGTCGATATGTGACTTGAATTTTTTCCAATAATTTTTAATAAAAAGTTAATTATATATATTAAATACGAATTTCATCTTATTTTTAGAACTTTTTTTTGAAAAAATATTTATAGAGATTCTTTTAACTTTTTTTTTAATCTAGATGTTTATTTATCGCATATATTTATGAATTAAATATTAATATTCTAGAAAAAAAAATTATTTTCTTATTATAATATAAATTATTTATCATACATATAAATATAACTTATATATTTAAAAATAACTATTTATACAAATGTTAAATATAAATTTTATATTTAAACATAAGATTTATATGTATAGCTTATTATAAATTTTGATTATATAATAAACATGTATGTGGAGTGTACATATTAATATATATATATATATATATATATATATATATATATATATATATTATCAAGCATTCTAAAAAGATACTATATTCAACTTAAGGATCTAGATTTTTTTTATAAATGAGAAAATTGCACTTAAGAGAAAAAGTGCAATAATAATAATCGATTAAAAAATTAATGGTTAATATCATAATTATTTTGAATTTTACTTTGAAAGAATTTGATTTTATCATAAATTTTAACCGTTGATTTTAAAATTAACAATGGCGAATGTACTTTATTAATTGTTAGAGTTTCATAATTTATTAATAGATTTCATAACTTCTCAAAGAAATAAAAGGCTTCAAGAATCAAAATAAAAATCTTAATTTAATATTAATTTTTTTAAATAAAAAATATATATATATATATTATAAATTTATTATTTTTTATCAGCATTACATGTACAATTTATGTAGAATTATAAAATCCTTAAAATTATAACACTGTGATTTTGTGATTTATTGTTTTTTTTTAAATATATGTTGTGATTTATTGCTTATATGTTGAAAAACTCTAGAATTTAGGAATTTTTGCGATTTTTCAATTATTAAGAATTGTTCTAAGTAGAGGTCGAGTTAACCTGTTAGGGGGAGAGTATATAAGATTTTCTTTAAGATTTAAATTTCATAAGATCATTATTAAGAAAACTTAGAGAAAAACTTCAAGTAGTAGAGTGGTGATTCTAGGTAGAGCTGTCAAAACGGGCTACCCGGCCCGGCTCGGCCCGGCCCACCACGGGTTAGCCATTTGGTGGGGCAACCCAACCCGACTCATTTATCAGTGAGCTCAAAAAAATTGAGCCCGGCCTGGCCCACCACGGGTTGGTGGGTTAAACGGGTTGGCTCACCTTAAAAAAAATAATTTTTTTCATTTTTTTTCTTAATATACAACTAAAGTTCAAAAATTTAAACTTATTTTAAAAATCTAAGATTCTTAATTAAGACATCTTTAAATGAATTATTCATCTCAAACATTAAATGATAATTTTAAATACAATCAAATCAAATCTAAATAATCTCAAATAGATAAATATAATCCAAAATTATCTTAAACTTTAAATACAATCCAAAATCACAAAAATTACAAATCACAATCCGACATTAAATTATTATTGTCTCATGTTGGACTGCACCATGACCCAATAATTATTGTATTTTTTCAAAAAAAAAAGTTAATCACGGGTTGGTGGGCCAACCCGGCTCACCCGGGTTCCGGGTTGGTGGTGAGCCGGGTTCAAATTTGACCCGTATTAAAATTTTCAAAATTTTTTTAACCCAACCCGACTCAAACCCGTGGTGAGCCGGGTTGGCTCGCCGGGCCAAGCCCATTTTGACAGCTCTAATTCTAGGTTTGTAGAGTCGAGAATCATAGTGGTGGTGATGGTTCCATGCGAAGTTCTTTGGACAACCTTCATTCCTTCTTTATTATCTTGTTATGTTGATTTAGAGAGGTAAGGGAAGCTAGAACTTAAAGCATTGTTGAATCATGAAGTTGTATGATGCTTGATTTCACTTAATTAGTTGTTATGTTGATGAATTCTAAAGTGAAATGCGTATGTTGTGTGTTTTGGATTTTCTTGAAAATGATGAAGAAAGATGGATGATCCTTGACATATATATGTTGTTGCATGTTGATCTTTTGATTGGATTTTAAGTTGATTATGATATGTATGAGTTGCTTAGTGCACTTCGTGTTGGTATCTTCTTATTTTCAGGTGAAGGGAGTCAAATTCATGATTTTGCTAAGTGTAGAAATCACTGTGCGTCGAGTATAGCTTCAAGGTATTGAGTGTGATGTAAGTCAGAAACTCTCTACCTCACTCTTGTCGGGCATGAGATTAGTAGCACCCGGCGTGAGTTAAAGGAGAGTTTTTTGACTTGGTCACAATGGACATGAGTTAGAGTGAGACATTTCTTACTCTCCTCTATTTTTGTGTTGTTTGTGCTGAGTATGTTGCAAATAATGATTACCATGTTGACGATGCAAGTGATGAGACAAGCCTTGTGGGGTCTTGATTATGCTCTAAATTGATGTGAAATCAATGAGCGTACCATAAAATTTTCTAATTATTTTGAGTTATGATTAATGTTCGGCATTTGACTTATTTATGTCATTAAAACTTTTAAGTATTCTTTTACTTTAAAATATGTTGTGAAGTTTATGAACGTTATTAAATGTGAAGACTATTGTAGTTAATTGTGCTGGAATACCTTAATATTGCCTTGGGGGTAGTGGGTGTCACAAATGGATTCCTTGGATCAAAATTAGACTTGGGAACTTGTGGATTTGCCCAAGAATTAAAGGGTAGTTGGATGCAAATGGATCTTCAAAAAAAGGAAAGCTACAAGGCAAGGCATGTGGCAAAAGGTTTTACTCAAGTGGAAGGGATTGATTATAATGAAATGTTTTCACCTATGATAAAACACTTTTCTATTAAGGATTTTGATGGCAATTGTGAGTCAGTATGATCTAGAGTTAGAACAATTGAATGTCAAAACAACTTTTTTTAATGGAGACCTTGAGGAGACTATCTATATACAGCAACCTGGGGGGTTTATAGGGGTTTATAGATAATAAGTCTAAGAAGTTTGATGTTTTTTGTTAAGCTTAAGGTTTTTTAGAAGCAACTATGACAACTGCATTTACATATTATAAAGAGAAGAAATATGTGTTTTTTTCTTGTTTCTATATGTGGATGATATTCTAGTAGCAAGCTCTAGTGAGGATGAGATTGTATGCTCAAAAAGAAATTAAAGTTTAAGTTTGAAATAAAATATCTCGATATTGCTAAGAGGATACTTGGGATGGATATCATGAGAAACAAGTTAGAGGGAGAATTGATTTTATCTTAATTAACATGGGTATATGCAAAAGGTAGTGGAGAGGTTTAAAATGCATCAATCTAAGCCTGTTAGCATTCCTTTGGGTCATCACACAAATCTCTCTATCATATAATCTCCTAGCATTGAAGAGGAAAAAAGGAAGATGTGTTCTATTTCATATGCAAGTGAAGTAAGGAGTATCATGTATGACATAGTTTGTAGTATAGCTAATTTGGCTTATGTTATTGGCATTGTTAGTTGATTTATGGCAAATCCGGCTGAAGGTCATTAAGAGACTTTAAAGTGGGTACTGAGATATTTAAATGTTTCTTTAAAATCTAGTTTGAAGTATAAGAAGACAATTCAAGATGGAGAAGCTACTATGCAGTATGTTGATGCAAACTGTGCAGGGAATATGGATACTAATAAATCTTTATCTTGGTACATGTTTATTTTGTTTGGGACTTTTTTTAGTTGGAATGTAAGTTTACAACCTATGTCAGCTTTGTCTACAACACAAGCAAAAATATATTACTCTTGCTAACATAGTGAAGGAGGCTTTATAGTTAAAAAAGGATGATTGGTGAACTAGGTATATCACAAAAATGTATGACAATTCACTATGATAGCCAAACTGTTATACACCTTATGAATCATCAAGTTTATCATGAGAAAACAAAGCATGTTGATTTAAGGCTTCATTTCATCAGAGATGTGGTTAAATTCAGAATAATTAAAATTAAGAAGATTATTGCATCTGAAGATAATCTTGTTTATGTGTTTACAAAACTCTTTCTACATCCAAGTTCAAGCATTGCTTAGACTTGATTAACTTCCTCTAATTTTCATTTTAAAGTGGGAAAGCAACACTATTGTGAAAAAGTTCTTTTCTATAGATTTAGAGTCAAGGTGGAGAATTGTTGATTATGACTCAAAATCTAATGTATCATTTATATGCTTTGTAAAGTTTTTTGTTTGTACAGTCTTATACATCTAATTTGTCTCGATTTGTTTGATGGGTTTAGACTATACATAGTCTTTCATCATTAATTTGATGGGTTCAATTTGTCTTGTTTTATAAGACATAGTCTTAGAATTTTTTATTCCTATATGTGTATGGGTGTGCATGTGTGTGTTTAAGGATCCTTTTTAAGTGTGTGAAACAAGAAAGAGTAATTTTGAGGGCAAAGTACTAAGTGTGAGCACGATAGAGTGAGAGTGTACGTGTTGAAGCTAGAAAGAAGATACATAAAGGGGAAAGAGGAATCTATTAGAGAATTCAAGAGATTTATGAAAAGAGCAAGAGATTGCTTTATTGTAATATTTTTTAAATAATAAAATTTGCTCTTTCTTGTGAATGTAGGCCAATTTGGCTAAATCACATAAATTTGATATATTTTCTTCTCTTAATCTTTTTTGTTTTCCTATTACATTTTTTTAGGTTTACGTTTTACATTCTTATTAGATATTCTCGTTTCTATGTTTTTTATTTGTTCTTGCATAGGATTTATTCTTATTTGCTTTTTTCTTGATTTCGATCCAAAAAACTAATTATACTTTTTTATCCTAATTAAAAGCAATAATCAATAAATTTTTTTATACTCATAATTTATTATTAATTTTATTTCTTATATATTTATATATATAGCATATATATGCCTAATAAATAAAGGATATATTTGAAATAAAATTTGAATTAACATATAATTTAATAAAAATAATTAATTTAATTTTTTAAGTTTCGATGATTTATCTATATTAACTATAATTAAGATCGGAACAGTAATAAAAAAAAATTATGATGAAAAAAGAACTGTGTACTAGTGCTTATAATCATGCATGAGACCTGCGTTTTATGCAAAGATCCGATATGAGTGTGAAGTTTTTAGCTTGAATTTCGATAAAAACGAACAAATTAACATAATTTGGGTGCTAAGAGACAAGAAGAAAGAACAACGTCTCTATCCTTCTACAATGAAAAATGGAAATTGAAGTAATCCACTAATCTGTATGGCAAATGGAAAATGATTTGTCAATATGAAATTCGAGTACATTTTTAATTCCTTCTACTATTTCGATGTGCCTGACTATGACTATCCTCCAATGTATACATAAAACGTGTCATCTTCAAAAATTTGACTTATGATTGAACTTAAATCGTGCACGACTTACAATTCAACTTGGGCATAACTTATCCTCATTCAAGACAAACAACCATGTCAATAATACAATCAATAATTTTAACTTCTCTTACAATTTCTTTTATTAATTCACTTATTTATTAGATGAAAAAATATTATATATTTTATATTTTTAAGTGTCATATATATTATTTTATATTTAATATTTTCTTTGAGTATAAATAATAAAAATGATATTAAAATATCCCAACAAGAATTGTTTATTAGTTATATATTGTATGAGCTCTTAATAATAAAATATTATTTTGATAAGTCACGTGTAATTCTGAATTCTTTAAAATTAGGAAGAATTATTTATATAAATAATTATTTATTATGAGTTATTTAACTGTGTGTTGAAGAAAGAATGGCTTAAAAAAAAATAAAGAAGAGAAAATATAAAATGTTGAAGAGAGAGGAGATAGTTGAGGGTTAAGTAACTTGTGAATAAAAAACTCCCTTTAGAATAAAAATCGAGTGAATTGTTTAAAATTGAAGTTGCATGCATGAAGACCCAGTTAAAGTAACTGTTTACGGTGGAATTTGTTTAAGGGTTCTTTATGTTCGGACTAGCACACAGAATGTTTCAATTTAGGTATTTTAACGCGTTTATAACCCTACAGAGAACAAAAGACGGAGTAAAAGTTTTTTAACAGTTACTAGTTTCCAAATGTTCATCAATGATTACTCATAAATAACGTTCATGCACATAAATAATTAGATGAACAGAATGAACGATAAATTATTTCCAATACAGATCATGGTTCATAATGTTTCAGCATTCAGCATTTACAACATCAAAGGTTGAGTAACTTACAACTATATGATTAAAAGAAGAAAGAACACTAATCCTAATCCTAGAAAGCGAAAAGAAATTTGGTCAAGAAGTAATCATACCCAAAAACGATTCCGTGCACGAAAGTCATATGCGCAGGCAGAGAGTGCTTGAGAATTTAGTTCTAGTATGAGTTTTTCCGACCCTCGTGAAGGTGTCCAACTCTCATACACTAGTGCAAAAGAGGCTTTTTACGTCTGTATTTTTACGTCAGACTACAACATATCCGACGTAAAAACGACGCGGTGACATTTTTGAAAATAACACAAATTTTTTTACGTCGGACAACAAAGGGACCGACGTAAATTAAACAATCTACGTCGGACCTCAGCTACAACCGACGTAAATTAAACAATCTACGTCGGTCCCTTTGTTGTTCGACGTAAATGAAGTTGAATTTTTGAATTTAAGTTGCGTAGCGCCTCTCCTTCTTCACCAGATTTCCTTCCCGCTCTCCCTGCTTCGCAGCCAACACGTAACGCCTCTCCATTCTTCACTAGATTTCGTTCAGATTTCGCAGCCAACACGTAACGCCATTGTTTGGGAGCATTCAGATTTCGTTCCCGTTCTTCGCTCATTTCCTACGTTCGAAGGTTCCTTTCTTATCTTCTTCCCTCCTTTCTTTATTCCGTTCGAACGTATCGTAATGTTTATCTGGCTGCAGACAGGAGCAGAAATTTGTACAAGGCCTTCTGGATTTGGAGACACAGTCCTGGGTTTATCAAGCAGAACGGTCCGTTCTCCAAGTAGAACGGGCTATTCTCCAAGCAGAACGGGCCGTTCTCCAAGAAGAACGGGCCGTTCTCCAAGAAGAACGGGCCGTTCTCCAAGAAGAACGGGCCGTTCTCCAAGCAGAACGGGCCGTTCTCCAAGCAGAACGGGCCGTTCTGCTGCACTTGTTTTCTTTTTTTTTTTTTATTTAAATTTTGTATGACTTTTTACGTCGGACCTTGGCATGTCTGACGTAAATTTACGTCGGTTTTCGCGCCACGACGTAAAATTTACATCTCCCGCTTCTACGTCGGACGTTTCTCTGACGTAAAAACCCCTAAATAACCAACGTAAAATGCTTATTTTGTACTAGTGATATTTATAGAATTTAATCACGAGCAGTTAATTTCGTGAGAATCATCGTGGGTGAGTATAACTGTTATCCACTACTTTGCTTACGCGGGCTCAAAAGATAACTTCCCATAACCGTTCTCCCGTGAGCTTTTACTTCTTCGACCCGCTTTTGCCATAACCGCCCTGATGTAACCATATAAGGAACCAATAACCTCTCCACTATCTTTCGAGTATGTCTTTGTTTGACTTGGACCAAACTCTTTTTCGACCTTGAACCTCTGTTACTAGTACGTGTTGACATTATAATATTTTTCGAGAAACTTCAGACACTATTTTTCGACTCATGGAGTTTTCGAGTGGCCCTAACAAATGCCCCCCTAGGAATTCAATCTGATGAGCATTACGATGAGAGATCTGAATTCCTATCGAAAGTTGTTCTCTGAATTCGGTCGATTTGTTTAACCAGTGGATGTCGTTATATTTTTTCGATGAAAACCTACATTCTGATCTGTATTAAATGCAAGTGACCGTTTTGATGGGACATTGATTGTCTTGACGGCGCACGTTTCACTCTGCTTCATAAAAGTGTCTTGGCGGCTGATATGAATATTCAAATTAAAATTTGAAATTAATTTGGTAAGCCCGTTGCACCCTAGGCCCACTAATGCGTTAAAATCTTGATTTTACCCTAGGGTGAAACCACTTTCACCATTCTCTCTTTTCTTTCCTTCACGCCTAAGCTTTCTTGCCTTCTGCTCTGGTTCTTTGTTCCCTTCTCCGGCGATCTCTGTGCACCCTGCTTTCTTACCTTTATTCCCAAGCTCTTTGCTTTCGTGTGACAATGGCTTCTTCCGCTGCATCAACTTCCGCCGTTGTAGCCTCCACTACTTCTCCTACTACTGCCTCGGCTTCATCTCCGATCTTGGCAACTGCAACTTCACCTACCATGGCCCCCGTAACGACCATCGCTACTGCCACCGCGACCTCTACTCAGATGGGTCCTCTACTGATGACTAATGCCCAAGTCTGCAAGGTTCAAGATGGGGACGACACCTTCGTACCTATTCCTGGCATGGAAGAGGCCAGCCTGAAAATCTTTCAATCTCAGGTACTACTTCCCTTCTCTTTTGAGAATGGTAATGTGCATGCTTTCCTAGGGCCGTTCATAGGTCAAAATAAGAAAAAATTTGCCAATACTTTGTTACCTAAGGATACCTCTACCCTTCCCTTTATTCATTCTGCTGAGATAGACCTATCGTTGTTTGGAGACACCACCAAGATCTTTAGAGCCTTTCCTCCCATTAAAGATAAGCATTCGCGTTGGTTAACTCGAATAGAGAATGCAATGAGTTCTTCTTGGATCGAAACCGATATTTTCGAATTTATTCAACTTGCCAAATTTGATTTACACCTCTTCGACCCCCAAATGCTTCTTTCTGCCATTTTCTTTTGGAATCAAGAAACTCGGGCTTTCGAGTTCCCTTGTGGCTTTGTATGCCCTACTTTGTTGGACATTGTGGCAATCACTGGTTTGGCTCCCATGGGGGATAGATTCCACCCTGACGTTTTCGAGGAACAAATCCCAATCAAAGAAACTTCTATTTCCTGGGACAAGAAGACTTATCTGGCTTTTATCACTGCTCACGTAGGAGAACCGGGTACCCTTGTTTCAACTTCTAAGCATATTGCCTTCCTAATGTATTGGTTATCTGCATGTGTCTTCTGCACCCCCTCTCTTCAAGTTCCGAAATATTACTATGCTCTGGCTCAAGCTTTACATTTGAAGAAGCGAATTTGCTTAAGCAAACTTTTATTAGCTTCTTTATATACTTGTCTTGATGAAGCCTCAGAGAGTCTTTTTCGAGAATCTGGTCCTAGAAATCTCTCAGGACCCTTATGGTTGCTTTAATTGTGGCTCAACGCCATTTTCGAGAAAAAACTTTCTTTGACCGCCTCATTTACTCCAACCTGTGCACTGGAAGGAGCTCGTTTAACTACTCTGACCCCTCAAAAACGCTCCATCCAGAACTTTGCCAAATATATAGATGCTATCTTGAGTTTCACGGACTTCAGTGAAGATCTGGCACCTTTTATCCGAACTACATTGATAGGCCCTTCTTGGCTTCGACAGAACAATCAAGTAGGGCACATATCTCACGATTCTCTCGAAATGTGGTTTGGCTTTCTTTCGTGGGATGTTATAATTTCGGGAATGCGACAAAAGGATGTTCGAATTTACCCTTATCAGCCTCAACTCTTTGCTCGACAATTCGGACTTTGTCAAATGAAACCACTTCCTCTTCGACGTACAGAGAGTATTGATGCTGATATTTGTGTCGAAGAAGGAAATTACCAAGAAGTGTTAGATTTTATCCTTCATCTCGGCACAGAACTTAAACTCACACCATCTACTTTCTCTCCTTCCTTCTTGGTCTCGAGATGTTATCTCCGCTGGTGGTGTGAATATCATGTAGATAAACTTGTCGACTTTGATCATTTTTTGAGGAAGCTGATTAATTCTCCTCTTTCTTCGCAGGGTCCACAACAATCAGGTACTTTCAAGAACCGACTCATTATTTATCAATTTGAGCAATTTTTTAAAGTCTGTTATCGACCTGACAACTTTGGTCGAACCATCTTTGACGCATCCGTTTCTCTATCGAAAATGGTACAGAGGAACATTCGCTCGAAAAAGGTAATTAATATCCGAGGAAAAACTGATTTCAAAAAATTTTGTCATAAAAATATACCCCCTCTTCCAAATGCTCTTTTTGGTTTAGCTAAGTATTTGTCTTACCCCCCTTGGGTAAAAACACTCGACCCACTTTACCTCGAGCATAAAGCGAGCCCTGTAAAGAATCGAGTTACTTACGCGAGATGTTCCCTTTACGATTTTCCTCGAAGAAGATGGTGGCCACTATGGTGGGTCGATAACACTAATCCTCCCCCTGGTAAATAACTATAACCAAGAAAATTTGTCGAACTCTTCATTGTACTTATCTTATCTCCTTACTGTTGTTATACAGCTGCTATCGCTCAACGTGTTCCACAACACATCGAACAAATTCCTGATTGGGAGAGTGATGATGACGATGTGAAAGAGTCATCACTGAAAGGACGAAAAAGAAAGACCGCTTCTGACAAGGTCTCAATACGTTCCAAGGTACAATTCTTTTCGAGTATCCTTTGTTTGTTTTTAATGATAACTTAGCTGGGAATCCTTCTGGAGAAATGATTAAAAGACCTATCCCAGTGCCTAATTCGTATTTTGAGCCATCGAAAAATAATTTCCAGGGCTTAGTGGTTAAGAAAGTAACTTCTTTAGTTTCTTTCGAGTGATCTGCAAGAAAGTCTGCAATTATTTGTCCTTTAGTTGTTTTTAACGGCTCAAAAATTAACGAGTATTCAGTTAACGCAAGTGCTCATTTGCCAACTCGAGAATGTAAAACAGGTTTACACAACATATACTTAAATCACATTACTTCGACAAAATATTACAACATCACAAGGCCTAATATAATATTTCAACTTTGTACAAGCAACATAAAGACTTAAACATAATTTCTCTAAAGGAGTATATCTAATTTATGCCCCTACTAACATTCGACTTAAATAATAAATGACTGTTTCGATGCCATTATCATCATCTTGCGCCAGCATGCCCGCAATAGTCGAATCGCTAGCTGAAATATACAACTTCAGTTGCTTCCCTTTAGAGAGTGGTGCAAGCACTGGAGGATGAGCCAAATAAACTTTGATTTCCTCGAACGCTTTCTGGTGCTCTTCATTCCATCAAAATTCTTGCTCCCTTTTTAAACGTAAAAGAGGAGAAAACACTTTAGTTTTACCAAACAAGTTCGATATAAATCTTCTCAGAAAGTTTATTTTACCTAGGAAAGATTGAAGTTCTTTCTTGTTCGATGGAGGTTTAGTCTCCATGATAGCTTTGGTCTTGTTTCGATTCACTTCGATCCCTTTCTGGTGTATGACAAACCCAGAAATTCTCCCGCTGTAACACCAAAAGCACATTTTAGTGGATTCATTTTTAAACCATGTTTTCTCATTCTCTCGATAGATAATTTTAAATGGCTTAGGTGATCCTCCTTTTGTTTTGAACCAACAATTATATCATCAATATATACTTGTACAAACTTATCAATTAAATCATGGAATATTAAATTCATTGCCCTCTGATAAGTGGAACCTGCGTTTTTTAATCCAAATGGCATCATCACCCATTCGTAGACGCCTAAAGCACTTGGACATCTAAAAGCAGTTTTCGATACATCATTAGCTGCAATATAAATTTGGTTATATCCAGAATAACCATCAAGTAAACTCATAATTTCATTACCTGCAACAACGTCTATCATAGTTTCAGCAATGGGCATAGGATATTCATCTTTGGGGGTTGTTGCGTTAAGATCTCGAAAGTCGATGCATACTCTGAGTTTTCCATTCTTTTTTATAACAGGCACGACATTTGATATCCACTCAGCATATCTTGAAGTTCTGATGAACTTTGCTTTCAGTAATCTCTCGATTTCTTCCTTGATTTTTTGATTACTTCAGGAGCGAACCTTCGAGGGCTTTGCTTCACAGGTTTCTTTCCAGGGATCATGGGTAGCCTATGCTCTACCAATTCTCGATCCAATCCTGACATTTCATCGTAATCCCATGCAAAGCAATCTTTATATTCATGCAAAACTCGAATTATTTCCTCCTTCAACTCCCCTTGCAAGAGCTTGCTAATATAAGTTACCTTTCTATTTTCGACAGTTCCCAAGTTAATTTCCTCGAGTGGGTCTTGAGATTCTAATTTATGTTCTCCCTTGGTTTCTCTTTCGAATCCCAACGGTGAATCATCGAAAATATTGTCTAACTTGAGTTCTGGCTCTTGCTATTTACCTTCTTTCACTTTTTCGACCTCCTGGTCCATTTTAATTTCTGTTTTTTCTTTTTCTGTTTGTTTCGAGACGACCTGATCCCCTCGTTTTTTCTCTGTTTTTCCCTTTCCTTCCTTCTTTTCGACTTCGAAGTCTATATCCTCTTCCTTTTGTTTTTGTTTTTCTTCCTTCTTTTTGACCTCGAAATCTATTCCCTCCTTCTTTTTTTTTGTTTTTCTTCGGCCAAAGCGGCCGTGCTATTTTCATCATCCTCGATTTCATTTATATGTACCTCATGTCTTGTCTTTCCTCGGCCATGTTGGCCGTTCGATCGGCCATGTAGGCCGATACTCGAGCTAAAAAGCTCGAATAAGGATCTTCATCCTTCATTCCTCAATTGGAGCCGAATCTTTTTCGGCTCGAATTACAAAACCTTTCTTCACATCCCAGCAGAAAGTTTTCTTAACTCCTTCTTGATAGACTATGGCTAAGGCCAAGGAATCCAAGAGGTGATATACTAAAAGAACCAAGAGGAATGGGATGATCTTAAAGACCTTTTTCTTATGTTTATACATATAGTAGTTCTTTTGTATAGGTTATTTTTGCCTTTGTATTTGTGAGGCACTTTACTTGCTTTTTCTAGTGTTTGTATATTGATTTCAAGGTAGGTTACTTGGAGAGTTTAACTCCATTTAACCTCCCTAATTGATGTATTCATTTTGTATTTTTTCAGTAGGGAAAAAGGGGTGACATTTAGCAAAGCTAGGGAGTGTACTTAGAAATTGGGCCTAAGTTGAGCCTAGGCAAAATTTTGCATATTGGACTCATTTTTCTCCTAATTTTTCATAGATTTGATTTAGCTAGGTATCATCATCATTTGATGAACCTAACTAAACCAAATCAATAATTTTTGAAATAAATCAAAGGAGAAAAAGAAGCCAAGGCCGCCTAGCTCCTTCATTTCTCTTTGGCCGAAATTTCCATGTGCATTCTTGAGTTTTTGAAGCTTCTCCTCCAAGTTTCTAAACCTTGGTAGGTTGGCTGACCTTACCATGGTTCTTAAGTGAACCATGGTCAAGGATAGCTTCTCCTACAAGTTTTAGAAACCATGGATGGTTAGCTACACCTTACCATGGTTCCTAGTGAACCATGGTTAAGGTTAGCTTCTCCTAAAACGACCTCTCCCTATATATTTGTAATTCCTTCACTTGTACTCACTTTTGGACATTTATGAGGAAAAGAATTCAGAATTCTCTCTCATTTTCAAGAGTCAAAATTCGTGAGAAACCTTCTCTTAGGTTCTCTTTCAAGGTTCCTTCTCCTAGAAGCTTGGTTTCTCAAGCTTCTTCACTTCTTCAAGAGGTAACCGAACCTCTCTTAGGTGCTTCTCCTCCATTGGAGATTTCTTCAAGGAGCTTCCGCTGATTTGAAGTGTACAACCTCATTGAGCAAAGGTCTTGGACGTTGGAATTGTTGAAGAACATCAATCCTCTTCAACCTAGTTCCATCATTTTTGGTATCTAGAGCCTAGTGCTCTTGAGGTTTTGTTTCTAAACTTTTTCTACTTGAATCTGTGTTGTCTAATCTTCCTTTTCTATGTCTTAAACTTGTGTTTGCTGCATGGATCTAGTTCTAATACAATGTTTGATGGATCCTATTTGTCAAGTATGAATTAATTGATTCATCTTTGCTTATTCCTATTCTTGTGAATCAATTTCGATTTTGTGCTTCTAGGACTCTTGAACTTGTGCATTTTTGTTTTTGCTTGAGTCTTCTCCATTCATTCACATGTATCCGTGATTGGACAACATTCATTGAGCATAGATTTTGTTATTGAATCAGTTGTTTTGTCATAGAAGTCATGTGTAGTCCTTTCACTTGTTGAAACTTCCTAGACTAGCTTGTTTGACCTAGTTTTTTGTGTATTGTTTGAGTCCAAAATTTTGTGTGTATTTTCTTATTGAATCTGAACCTTACTATATGTTCTTTTTCTTTACATGTTTGAGTTCTTAATTTGCTATTAGTTCTAGCAAATTTCCTAGAGTTAGGTTTCTATTATGTCTTGTTAAAAGTTTTGTCAAAAAAATTCATAAACACTATTTCCTATTAGGTTTTCCTTGAGTATTTTGTGTGGCTGAAACCTATTGCAATTTTTTTGAACCTTAAAACAGAGACAAAACAGAGGTGTAAGTTTTCTAAATGCTTGAGAAAAACAAAAGAATGAGTGCTTAAAAATTTGACCTAAAAACATTACAAAATTGTGAAGCACTAGTGAAAACATGCTTGTGAACACCTCTTGTTTTGTGTGAAAAATTTGCTGCAATTTTTATAGCCTAAGGCCGAGATATATACTTGTTCAAAAGGCATATAAACTCCTGATTAATCAAAGAAAAAAAAAGTGAAAAATATTTTGCAAAAAGAAAAGAAAGAAAATAGCAAAAGAAAAAGCCAAAAAGGAGTGAAAAATTTGTAAAACTAGCTCTCGGTTTTGGTATGTGTTTGCTTACATATTTTTCGGTCCAGCCACATAAATTGTGTCTTATTTTTGTGTCTAATCTTAGCTTTTATTTTGTAATCCATTCTAGTTCCTTTGATAGGTTATCTTTTGTGTGCTAGCTTCCTAAAATTTCCTTAATTATTGCTTGTCATTTTTGTGGAATTCCTTCTAGTTTTGTCTCATCTACTTCCACCAATTGGTGTAGCTGTTCCTAATTGTTCCTTTTCAGTTTTTTTACTAATATTCCAGCATCTTAAGGTGTGTTGAGTGCCTCTTGGAAGGTGTTGAAGGCCAAGCTCAAGGATAGCCATTATTGAAGGATTTTGGTGGTGACCTAGGAGCTTGTTTCTCATTGGATTGGATTCTTGGAAATTCAAACACCTAGGAGTAACCAACATCAAGGTTGCTTCTAAAGAGGAGTGAAACACATTGTGAGGCTGCAAGCTAGGTGGCTGAATTGGAAGAAGAAGGAGCAAAATTTTTTGTGAAAAATTTGTGAAGAATTTAGCAACAAATTTAGTGATGGAAATTTTTCTTCAAAAATTTCAATACCAAATCCGTCACTAAAGTTGTCACTAAATTAGTGGCTGATTTTTGTTTCTAAAGTTCTTGGTGCAGCCACTAAATTTTCTTTAAGTGAATTTACATTTCATTTGGTGTAAATTTGCATTTCATTTGAATGTGAATTTGCATTTCATTTGGTGTAAATTTACATTTCATTTTTGTAATCTTTTAATTTCCAATTTTTGTACAAGGCCTTTATTAAGGAGTGTCTTGGAGTACCTTTGGTGTATCTCCATCTCTCCTTAAGTGTTCTAATAGTAATTTTCGTTTAGTACTTGTGAGAGGGTCCTTGAAGGTCTTTGGTGCCTTTCAAGCTCTCACATAGGTTTAATTGCTTTCCACGTCTAGTTTAAGTTTTCTAGTCTTTAAGTTTTCAAGCAAGTTATGTTTTAAGCAATTTATGTTTTCAGCAATTTAAGTTTTCAAGCAATTTATGTTTTCTTTTCATTTATGTTTTCAAGCAAAATATAATTGTACACTCTAGGCACTTGTTTGTTATTTTTCTTTGAGAAAAGATCTTTGTGAAAATTGCTTTGTGCAAGACAAAAGTACAAGGGGGTTTAGAGATTTTTACTTGAAGAGGCTTGGTTATTAAATGGCTCTTTAGTAGCTCACCTCCCTCCAAAGTTCAATTTGTACTCTTAGACCTCCAAGTGCCAAGTCTAAAGCACTTCAAAAATCTTATTTTCATAAAAACTATTTTTGTGTGGAAAAATCTTCTTGAATTAAAATGTCTCAAAATTCTTCCAATAGTGAAAGTGATGGCTCTCCAAAAAGTCTTTCATATATTACTAAAGAGCTCAAATCACTTAAACTATGGAAAAAGCAAGAGTCTCTTCAAAGAGAAAAAGAAAAAATTGAAAGAGAAGGACAACTTGCTTATATTGAGGAAGAGTTGAGAATTTTAAAACAAGAAGAAGAAAAATTGAAAGAAAATATGAGAAAACATGGAAAAAAAAAAGTAGGAGTTCACACTCCCAATACACATCTCCTAATGAAAGCCTTAATGTGGGCAACCATTATCAACCTTCCCCTAGAAAAACTATTAAACCTAGGGAATCCAAGGTGGATCTCCCTCAATTTTTTGGGAAGGATGATGTGGAGGCCTTCCTTGATTGGGAGATGAAGGTAGAACAACTCTTTGCTTGCCATAGGGTAAGTGAAGAAAGAAAAGTCCCTCTTGCAACCCTTAGCTTTCAAGGGCATGCAATGTATTGGTGGACCTCTTTGGAAAGAGAAAGGTGTCTCCACAATGATCCTCCTATCCAATATTGGAATGATCTTAGGAGTGCATTAAGGAGGAGACACATTCCCTCTTATTATGGCAGGGAGCTTATGAATAAGCTCCAAAGGCTCCAACAAAAGGATATGACTGTTGAACAATATAGGCAACAAATGGAGCTATGCATGATGAGGGCATGTATTAGAGAAGAGAAAGCCACTACAGTAGCCAGATTCATGAGTGGTCTTAACTTAGAGATTAGAGACCAAGTGGAGCTACTACCCTACAGGGACCTAAATGACTTGGTCCAACTTTGTGTAAGGGTAGAACAACAAATGTTGAGAAAATCTTCTAAAAGAGAAAACTCTCACTCTAGATCTCTTAGGAAAGACTACTTGGAGGAGGAAAAACCTTTTGAAAAGAAAATTATTTCAGAACCCTCCAAAGAATTGGCTAAGAGGAAAGAGAAAAATAAAGATAAGGATAAAGATCTCATCACTCCACAGACTAGCACAAAGACTAGTGATATTAAATGTTTCAAGTGTCTAGGGAGAGGCCACATTGCTTCTCAATGCCCTACAAAGAAAGTCATGATCTTAAGGGGGCATGACACTTATAGTAGTCAAGAAGAGACTACTACCTCCTCTTCTAGTGAGAGTGAGGTTGAAACAAAGCTTCAAAGATCCAAAGTGGAGTCAATTTATCCTTATGAAGGAGAGCTCCTAATGCTTAGGAAAATCCTTCATAATCAACCTAGTGGTACCCTATCACAAAGAGAGAACATCTTTCATACAAGATGTAATGTTTTAAATAATGCTTGTTCTCTCATTGTTGATAGTGGTTCACGGTGCAACTGTTGTAGCACTAGGTTGGTTAAAAAGTTGAGTATAATTACTATGCCACATCCTCAACCTTATCATTTGCAATGGCTTAATAAGGATGGTGACATAGTAGTTGACCAACAAGTGAAGGTCAAGTTTTCCATTGGGAAGTATAAGGACCAAGCTTTATGTGATATAGTACCAATGGAAGTTTGTCATATTTTGTTAGGAAGAGCATGGCAATTTGAAAGAAAAACTGTACATGATGGTCTTACTAATGAAATTACCTTCACTCACAAGGGAAAGAAATTTGTACTTTATCCTCTCTCACCTCAACAAGTGGCTGAGGATCAAGCACAAATGAAAAACAAAAGAAAAAGAGAAAAGGTAGGGAAGAGTAAAGAGGAAGAAATATCCTCTAAGGTAATTATGCCTAAAGAGAATTGTTTTATCACTAAAGAACCTATGAAAACTATTCTTTTTATTCATAAAGACCTTAACTCTTACCCTCACGCTGCCACTAGTCTTGAAGAAGAGATTCACAAATCCATTATTTTTAAAGAAAAAGAATCTCAACTTCAAGATTTTGTGAAGGAGAAGTGGACTTCATTTAGTTCTACTTCTCATACTACTTCCTTGGTGGTGCCCAAGGTAGATAGTCTTCCTACCTTAGTTGTGTCAATAATGCACCCGATTTATGAAATATATTATTTTTTGGATATAACATCTGAACCTTCAAGGTTCCTTGTGACAAATTCTTTTCATAACTATCCAACAAATAATATAATCCAAAATTGTTTAGGAAATTTCTTGGTTGTATTTTCATTATTTTCTAGGAAATGCCTAGCTTACCACATAGGGTACTTTAGGCAAGATATTTTAGTTTTTAGGATTAATTCTTTAGTGTGCTATAGTTTTAGCTTTAGCACATTTTTAGGATTTAGAAACATACCTAGTCTATGTTTAGGAAAGGATCCTATTCATTATATTAGTAGGTCTAGTGTCATAGATTTCTTTAGGTTCCATGAAAGGATTCCTTCTAGGATATTCCTTTCACATTTATTTGTTGAAAATATCACCTCTGATGAATTTTATTATATATTTGTAGGTATGGCCAATAATCATGAGGACCCTCGAGATTTGAGGTCAAATCCTTTTCAAGAGGGAGGGGATGATAGACTATGGCCAAGGCCAAGGAATCCAAGAGGAGATATACTAAAAGAACCAAGAGGAATGGGATGATCTTAAAGACCTTTTTCTTATGTTTATACATATAGTAGTTCTTTTGTATAGGTTATTTTTGCCTTTGTATTTGTGAGGCACTTTACTTGCTTTTTCTAGTGTTTGTATATTGATTTCAAGGTAGGTTACTTGGAGAGTTTAACTCCATTTAACCTCCCTAATTGATGTATTCATTTTGTATTTTTTCAGTAGGGAAAAAGGGGTGAAATTTAGCAAAGCTAGGGAGTGTACTTAGAAATTGGGTCTGAGTTGGGCCTAGGCAAAATTTTGCATATTGGACTCATTTTTCTCCTAATTTTTCATAGATTTGATTTAGCTAGGTCTCATCATCATTTGATGAACCTAACTAAACCAAATCAATAATTTTTGAAATAAATCAAAGGAGAAAAAGAAGCCAAGGCCGCCTAGCTCCTTCATTTCTCTTTGGCCGAAATTTCCATGTGCATTCTTGAGTTTTTGAAGCTTCTCCTCCAAGTTTCTAAACCTTGGTAGGTTGGCTGACCTTACCATGGTTCTTAAGTGAACCATGGTCAAGGATAGCTTCTCCTACAAGTTTTAGAAACCATGGATGGTTAGCTACACCTTACCATGGTTCCTAGTGAACCATGGTTAAGGTTAGCTTCTCCTAGAAGCTACCTCTCCCTATATATTTGTAATTCCTTCACTTGTACTCACTTTTGGACATTTATGAGAAAAAGAATTCAGAATTCTCTCTCATTTTCAAGAGTCAAAATTCGTGAGAAACCTTCTCTTAGGTTCTCTCTCAAGGTTCCTTCTCCTAGAAGCTTGGTTTCTCAAGCTTCTTCACTTCTTCAAGAGGTAACCGAACCTCTCTTAGGTGCTTCTCCTCCATTGGAGATTTCTTCAAGGAGCTTCCGCTGATTTGAAGTGTACAACCTCATTGAGCAAAGGTCTTGAACGTTGGAATTGTTGAAGAACATCAATCCTCTTCAACCTAGTTCCATCACTTCTTCCTCATCCACCACTCCAGAATTGTAGGCATCGAAAGGCTTGGTCTTTGCAAATGCTGTTAATTGTTGGTCAGCAAAATACATACCAACCTTATACGTTTTCTGATCAGCCTCTCCAACCCTTCATCATCGTTCCAGAAGAAGATCTTTTGATGCACCGTGGAAGGAACAGCTCCTACCCCATGGATCCACTCTCAACCTAGCAGGACGTTAAAATTTGCCTTGGATGGCGTTACGATAAACATGGTCGTCCTCTTCATACTTCCAATCTGCACATCAAGCAGAATCATACCTTCAAGGTGTGAAGACTTTCCCGCATAGTCTGAGATCAATATATTATGAGGCTTCAAATCGGCCATAGATTTCTCGAACCTCTTCAGCATTGTCTTGGGCAAGATATTCACAGTTGCACCTCCATCAACCAATACCTTGTTCACCTCGTGACCTTCGATCATCAAGGTCAGTAGTAAAGGTTTCAGGTGACCCTTCATCTCTTCGGTAGGAGAATCGAAGACAGTCGAATTAAACTTGGGGATAACCCTCGAGATCTGATTTACCCACACGATCTTGGATTCGTAATTGGGATCATCAAAGAAATATTCTCGATGAATGTCTTCTTGTTCATTTACAGACTCCATGGCCCCAGCATACTCAGAAGGCAGAATTGAAACTATTCCACAAATGTCTTCCAAAGAATCATCGAATCCACTGTAAAAACAATAGGGTATCAAATCTTCATCGTCCTCTATGAATTTTCGAGAAGATTCCCCCTTTTGAGGTACAGGAATCGAAAAACGGTTCCCTCTGAACCCTTCAAAGGTGGCCTTTCTCATCCTTTGTTGTCTCCTCCATTGTGTTTTGGTTAAGTTATTAAACGGCTGTCAAAAACCGCGCCCATAACTTCCAATTGAAAATCTTCCAGGACCTGCAGACATATTCGAGGGTTTCCCAGGGTTTCCTTGCACTAGGTTCCCAGCATAGTTCATCACCTGCATTCCTCGACCCATTGGTCTTGGAGGAGCATTCCACTTCCCTACTGGGACGTTTGCATTCGGCACAAAGGTATTGCCGAACTTCGACGAATTGTACATCTCCATCTTACCCATAGGGGCGTTATATTGAGGCATGTGAACCTGCCTCATGGTCAACCCAGCAGTAGATTTAGCCTTCTCACGAAGCTTCTCGGCTTTGTAGTTCTTCATCATTTCTGACTCCTCGAAAGCCTTAGCCGCAGCTCTATCGAAGATAGCACTGCATCGAGGACACATCATAACCTCCCTGTCAACTTCTTTTTTCTTCGACAGAAATTGAACCAAACTATCTCCCTCTTTTGGGTAGATAGGTTCCTCTTCCTTGGCGAAGTCGTCCATCAGTTCTTCGAGTTTCTCATCGGAAATAGGTTCGATATTTTTCTCATCTTCAACACTGACTTCAACCATATTCACTCCCATCGAAACTGGCTCCACATATCCAGTATGGGCAGCAAATGGATCAGTGTCCACTTTCATTTCCTTTTCCTCGAAAGCAAGGCGACCATCAGTAATCGCTCTCTCAATCAAATCCCTGAAATGTACACAATTATTAGTCCAATGCCCATACATATTATGATATTTACAAAATTTCTTCCCTTTTCTTTGCTCGAATGGAGGAATTTTATGGTTTTCTGAGAGTACAATTTGTTTATCTTTTAATAAGATATCAAATATCTTATCAGCCTTAGTAACGTCGAAACTGTATCTCTTGGTCGAATTTCCTTCTATACTATCTCCTGGTTTTAACATTTGACACTGGTACGTAGGACCAGGACGCAATTCTGCTATGTTGACATCAAAATCTTCACTCAAAATCTCATAATTAGGATCGTCACTTAATTCGAAATTTTCTAGATAGGCCATTTTTTCCTTCCGAACAAATTTATCAAATTTTCTTAATCTTTCTTTTTCTAGCTTGATTTGTTCGATCATTCTTACCTTTTCGGCTAACTGGGCCATATCTCTCAACTGTTCATTTACTAATTTTTTACGTATCGAGAAATCTAACCCTGTTGCTGCAATCCTAATTAATTCATGTTCAGGTATATTAGTATAACATCGAGATTTTAATTGCCTGAACCTATTTAAATAGTCATCTAAAGTTTCATGGCTTTGTCTCTTAATGTTCATTAGATCAACTATACTAACTTTCATTTCTTCTCTGAAGAAATGTTCGTGATAACTACCTTCTAATTGAACCCAAATGTGTATCGAATTAGGGGGCAAGGTTGTGAACCATGTAAAAGCGTGCTTAGTTAACGAACTTGGAAAATACTCCATCTTTAAATATTCATTGTTCGCTAAATCCCCACATTCGACTACATACCTAGCTATATGTTTGACTGTAGATTCGGTTAAATCCCCCGCGAATTTCGAAAACTTTGGGACTTTTGTTCCCCTAGGCAGTTCTACTTGAGTTACGTAATCTGGGATGGCTGACACAAAATAAGGACGTTCATTTCGACCTACATCGAATCCATGTCTGTTTAATATCCTTTCTACTATTTGATTTGTATTGTCATTAGGATTCCTATTAAGTCGACCTACGTTTTGTCGAAAAATCCCATTCCCATCTGGATTATCCATTTCGTTCAGATTTGCACTCATGGATCTCAAGGGTGGTCCCTCACCTAATTTATCTCCTATTTTATTTATCATTTCATACAGAGGAGTCATAATATTATGCATTTGGGTTGACAACAAATTGACCATGTCATGATTACTATGGTCCATCTGTTATCAAATAGCCATCATGGCTTGATTGCTAATACCAGTTGGTACGTAACTACCCTGTCGAATCAAAGACCCTTCCTGGCTTGTCCCTACATGTTGATATGGGTCTTGCATGACAAAACCCAAGCCATTCGGTCCAGGATTATACCCCTGTGGGGATATGTGCATTTGTGGATTTGGTCCTAAGTAAGGTGTTGGCATTTAGACATGTACAAGTTGGGTATTTCGTCAATTCTGTGGCATACCCCAGGGATATTCCCTAGTGACGTTTGCTAGTTCCTGAGTAACATTTGTTTGCCTAGCTGTATTTTCGAGTAACATAGGGGAAGATGCTGCCCCCCTGGTCACATGAGTCACATTATCGAGGTTAGGGTTTGCTTGTTCTACATCTACGTGATTATTATTGTTCGTGTTTGTTTCTCTCTGATTATTAGATGTAGACATGGTTCTTCCACTCCTAAGTCTCATGCAACATGCATACCTAAAACTAGCTCAATTATGTTTGTGACTTAAACGTGTCCCACCGGGCGTGCCACTTTGTTTACGGTAGAATTTGTTTAAGGGTTCTTTATGTTCGGACTACCACACAGAATGTTTCAATTTAGGTATTTTAACGCGTTTATAACCCTACAGAGAACAAAAGACGGAGTAGAAGTTTTTTAACAGTTACTAGTTTTCAAATGTTCATCAATGATTACCCATAAATAACGTTCATGCACATAAATAATTAGACGAACAGAATGAACAATAAATATATTTCCAATACAGATCATGTTTCATAATGTTTCAGCATTCAACATTTACAACATCAAAGTTTGAGTAACTTACAACTATATGATTAAAAGAAGAAAGAACACTAATCCTAATCCTAGAAAGCGAAAAGAAATTTGGTCAAGAAGCAATCATACCAAAAACGATTCCGTGCACAAAAGTCATATGCGTAGGCAGAGAGTGCTTGAGAATTTAGTTCTAGTATGAGTTTTTCCGACCCTCGTGAAGGTGTCTAACTCTCATATTTATAGAATTTAATCACGAGCAGTTAATTTCGTGAGAATCATCGTGGGTGAGTATAACTGTTATCCACTACTTTGCTTACGCGGGCTCAAAAGATAACTTCCCATAACCGTTCTCCCGTGAGCTTTTACTTTTTCGACCCGCTTTTGCCATAACCGCCCTGATGTAATCATATAAGGAACCAATAACCTCTCCACTATCTTTCGAGTATGTCTTTGTTTGACTTGAACCAAACTCTTTTTCAACCTTGAACCTCTGTTACTGGTACGTGTTGACATTATAATATTTTTCGAGAAATTTCAAACACTGTTTTTCGATTCATGGAGTTTCCGAATGGCCCAAACAGTAAGAAAGTAAGTTATTTTTTAATCATAACTCATAAGTAAGTTACTTTTTAAAAAGCATAGGAGATTCTCTTATATATGAATAAAAATATATAAGATTGCACCTAAAACAGCATGTATTAATTAATCGAGATATGTGTAAGTCATTCGGATATTACTAGACCCAAGAAAAGTAAGTTATGTCGATTACTTTATGAACATAATATTTTAAAACAAAATGTATTAACTAATTGAGATTTGTGCAAGATATTCGGATATTACTTGACTGAAAAAGTAAGTTATCTCGATTAGTTTATGGACACGGATCTTATAAAGCAGTTGGAAACTTAACTGTATGAGATTTGATTTTAAGGCATTTAATTTTTTGTGTTATGATTACATCTCTCTACAAAACTTGCCAATTTAAGACATTATTAATTTTTTTCACCTATATCCTCACTTAATAAATGACTATGTGTTTCTGTTCACTTTTGTATTTTATTTTTTTATCATTATCTTTCTCTTTTTGTTACTATTTTTCTTTATCTATTAACTAAAATTAAATCAAATGAGTGTATTTTAATAAAATAAAAAAACACAATATTTTATGTTTATTAATCATTGAATATAATAAACCTTAAACAACAATTTGTTAGATATATAGAGAGTGAGTTATTTAAATAAATCAACCGCTTCTTAACCACTTGTGTCCATGATGCTCTTATTTTTCCGAAGAACCGTTTCTTTAGTTTCATACATACAATTGACTAAAATGTTAATTATACTCCCTCGATTTTGAATTATGTCTTTTTAAAGTAATGCACATTTTTTAAGAAAACAAAAATTATTATAACATAATTTTCTGAAATAATTATTCTTATTACAAATCTTAAATATAATTACAAATTCATTAAATGATTACGTATTTTTTTGTGATTCCATTAATTGTTTAAGTAGAAAAATCAATGAACGAAAATATTGTTAAAAACTTTATTAAGGATTCTTTATTGTTTTTTTTAATTAAGATGAATAACTCATTTTCACTAGATTAACTTGTAGAAATAATGTAACGACCCGACTGGTCACTACACACGCCATGGTACACCGGAAACACCAGACAGAAAAAATGAGTATATAAATATAGGATCTAGAATATAAATATATACAAAGTCTCAATCCGACCAGAGTTAGAGTGTGCCAAAACAACTAAACAAAACAAAATACATCATCAACCGCTACACCAAGTAGCTGAAACAATACAACAGCAACTAAGATCAGCTCCGCCTGCCAGCTGTAGACTCACCACAAGCCACACACCTATCCCTGCTCTGCTCCCGTACATAGTACGATCATAGCAGTCCAACCACAAGGAAACAACAAAGGGTAAGCTAGTATAAAAAGGACAACGTATAGCAAGATTTAAGTAATCAGAAACAACTTCAACTATCAACACATTGTTAGTCTACATCTCAATGTTACACAACAAACCAGCAATTAGCAAATAATGCTTCGTCACACATATCACCTCGGAGATCTCCTACAACAACTCAGCCATTATGGCCTACAACAACTCAACCCTTATGGCCTACAACAACTCAACCCTTATAGCCTACAACAACTCAGCCCTTAACATACAACACAACACAACTTTTACAACTCAACATATCAACTTACAACACAACTCAACTTTACAACTCAACATATCAACTTACAACACAACACAACTTTACAGCTCAACATATCCACTTACAACAATATACACCTGATACAACTCAACATCAATCAACCAACATTATCTACTAGTCATCACATTATACTCATCCATTTCAAATCAACTCAGCATAAAACAACATAATTCAGTACATAGTAAATTCTCTTCTCCGCGCCCGGCGCCCTCGTAGTTGCGCCCAGTGCAATACAACCAGAGAGCACCAGGGGGCTAGCGCGCCCAGCGCAAGCATGCATGCGCCCGGCGTGACCCAACCCGTGAGCCCAAGGCTCTCACGCGCCTGGCGCAATACCACTTGCGCCTAGCGCCTGCCAGGCAGAGACTCTAAGGAGTCTCATGCACCCAGCGGGGACAAACCTGCGCCCAGTGCAGGGAAGGCAGAGACCTCCCCTTGGTCTCGCGCCCAGCGCAATTCAAATTGCGCCCAGCGCGCAAAAGGCAGAGACACCCAAGGAGTCTCACGCCCAGCGCGACAAGGGTCGCGCTCAGCGCAGAGTCAGGAACCCAAAATCATGCCACAACTGGTATCGTGCCCAGCGCGATCCAAGTCATGCCCAGCGCAGGCCAGCCAGAGACCCACATTCTCAAGCGCGCCCAACGCACTCATCATTGCGCCCGGCGAGCTTGGCCAAATGGGGTCCCCTGGTGGCCACGCGCCCAGCGCGATGAACAGCACTCAGCGCGAAGCTCAGCAGCAACCTTACCAAGTTCGAAAATTTGCCCAAAAACCTACAAAAACCCACTTTCCAGCACATGCAATCCAACCAAAATACCACATTTTCATCCAAGAGTTCAAAAACAACCTTTTTTTACACATGCATCTACAATCAATTAAAAACCAAGAATTTTCTCAAAACCCCAAAGTCCCCAAAACTTAATGTGTCATCCAAGCAGCCAAGAATCCGCAAACACACGCAACCACATGAATTCTTAGACTCATTTCAGCCAACCCACAACAAGAAAACTAACTTCCCTTACCTCGGGCAAGAAATCCGAGCTTCGGGAAGAAGAAATGGAAGAGAAGAAGCTTGAAAGAGATCAATGGAGGAGAGAAAAGTTTTCCGGCTTCCTTGCTAGCTTTCAATCACGAGAAATCAGCTCCTACACACCCAAGAATCCAGAGAAATGGGACCAAGGCAATCCAAGGAAGGAAGAGAGTGAAATATGCAAGTGAGTGTGAGCAAGAGAGTGAGTCAGCAAAGTAAGAAAGAAAAAAATGAAGACAGGTCCAGAGAAGAAGGAAAAGAAAATAAAAAGGGGCCTCACAAATAAAGTGATATATTATTCAATTATAACTACATACTTAATTTAGGAATGGACTCTGATTTTTAATTAAAAATTTGAAGCGTCATGTTATTTAAACTAATGACTTTGAATATGATTTCTTATTTTTTAAAATAAAAATATTTGAAACAAAATAAAACACTTAAAATAACATATAATATGAAATAGGAGTATGGTCGTTAAGTAATTATGCAATTATTTTATTATATCGATTTTTTTTTATGACAATACTATCATACAGTTTTGATGTCATGTCACCGGAAACAATTTAAACGCACCCAAAGAAAAAGAAAATGCCTCCAAAAATTAATATCAATATCAGAAATCTTGTCAAGTCCACGAGACCCAACCATTTTAACTTGATAACACGCCGGACCAATTGAAACATATTGAATCAACAAGATTGTTACTTAACGGACACGATTGAAATCAAGTCTAATCAAGTTTTTTTTTTTTTTTTATCTCTTACTTTCAATTGAGCATTTTTTTTCACGCATTTCTTTCCTTCTTTCTTTTAGTTTTTAAATGTACTCATTTGATTTAATTATCTTCCCCTTATTCTTTATCTGTTTTAATAGATAATTTTAATTTTTTAATTTTTATAATATTTATTCTCTCATCTTTTTCAATTTTTACATGCATCTAAACCGTAAAACTATTGCACAACGATGTTATAGACACATGTAGCTCCCGTTACAATTTTAAATATGTCGAGTTAGATGTTTTTTCTTCAAATACTTCCACTCCTTTCACACATCTAGAAACCCTTAATATTAAATTTAGTGTTTCGTAAAATATTTTTTGAAATTGTATTTTTTACGTACTTATGAAAAATACTTTTTGGAACACTAAATTAATATTCAAAAAATAACTATAAAATTATGCAAAACACAATTTTGGAAAATCTTTTCCGAAACACTAATTTTATTATTCTTGAAAATATTTTCTGGAATAGTAAAACTAATGTTTCAAAAATTACTTTCTAGAAGTGTGTTGTTTAACATAATTCTAAAAAGTTCTTTTTCAAAACAGTAAAATTAGTGTTGCAAAAAGTACTTTTTGGAAGTATGTAAAAAATATAATTTTAAAAACATACTTTCTGGAACACTAATTTTATTATTCAGGAAAATATTTTTTGAAATACTAAAATTATTTAGAATACTAAATTTAACGGAGAAGTGCTCAAAGAAAAAATATACATTTGGTTAAACACTTTAAACACTACCGAGAAAGTTACACATGACTATAATAATGTCAAAAACTAATTATATGTCTTGAGTGCATGTGAAAACTAGAAGAATAGAAGGAGAGGGTAAGTGTGAAAACTGAAAGAGAAAGAGAGAAGAAAGTAATGTAAAACCTAAAAGAATTAAAACAACCTATTGAAATAGATGAGAAATAGGAGAAGGTAAAGAGATGTATATGAAAACTGGAAAGAAAAGAAAAGGGGATATGTGAAAAATAAGAAAAAGGTATTAAATTGAATGTTGAAGGTGAAAATTAAAAAAAAATATTAAAGATAATTTTTAAAAAAAATAAAAAAGAGATATATTTATTATAATAAAAAAAAATACGTATATATCATGAGCCTTGAAATAAAATACCATCAAAATGCATATCAAAATTCTGTTGAATCCCCATTTGGCCCAACTAAACTTACAACACGCTAATATGTGGCCCAATTATGAAGCTTGTTATGGAAAAAAAAAAAAAAAGAAGCACTTAGTTGAAATAAAAAAACCCAAAATAAAAATCAATTATCTGTTCAAGACGCACGTGACCCAATCAATTAGACCGTATAACATGCTAATATGTTGGGGTGATGATATATACACCTCCTATTTTTTATAAATATACCTCCAATTTTTTTTTTAAATAAAATTTCTAAAATATCCTTCTAACTAAATATGATTATGTTGATGGAAATGTTAATTTTAGTATTTTAGAAAGTATTTTCTGAAATAGTAAAATTATTGTTCTGGAAAGCATTTTCCGGAAGTATGTTTCTTATATAATTCTGGAAAATTCTTTCCGGAACATTAAATTTAGTATTTCGGAAAATATTTTCCAGAATTATGTAACAAGCACACTTTTGGAAAATACTTTCCAGAATAAAAAATTTACTATTCCTAAATATACTTTCCGAAACAAAAGCTTTATTATTCTGGAAAACACTTTCCGGAATAAATAGTGAGAAGAATTACTTGAAAGAAAAAATGCATATGGTTTGACACATTTCCCTTCGACATTGAACCCACTTACAACTTATAACAAAACTAAAAAAGGAAGAGGATAATGCATAAATTGAAAAGGAAGAAAGGGAGGTATGGAGGTGCGGAGGAAAAAGTAAAGAAGAAGGAACGGGGTGCACAAAGAAGAAAGAAGAACGGTGAGAAGGGGGTGTAAATCTGAAAAATTATAAGTTAGAAAAATAATAAATTTAGAAGTGTGCTTGTTACATAATTATGGAAAATATTTTCTGAAATACTAAATTTAATGTTCCAGAAAGAACTTTCCGGAACTATATAAGAAACACACTTCCGAAAAATGCTTTCCGGAATAATAATTTTACTATTCCAGAAAATACTTTCCGGAATGCTAAAATTAACATTTTCATCAATATAATCGTATTTAGTTAAAAAGAATATTTTAGGAATTTTATTTATAAAAAAAAATTAGAGGTATATTTATAAAAAATAGGAGTTGTATATATCATCACCCAATATGTTGCCCATTTGCAAATTATTGAATCCAACAAGCTTGTTAGCGAAAAGGCACTTAATTAACGACCCTCTAAACAAGCCAAAAATGAAATAGGCCCAGCAGGAATCATTATTCAATTTAGAAATACTAACTTGAACTAAAATAAAATTTAAATTAGACTTTAATATATTTTTCGTCCATCCAATTTAGCGTCTTTTTTCTTCTGAATTTCATCCTTGCAATTTTCTTTACGAATAATCCCTCTAAATATGAATTGTCTTTTTTCGTATTTGTCACCAGTCTCTCTTAAAAACAGGTGATGAATATCACTGATCAAACCATTGAAGGTACAAAGGTTGCACGATTAGGAGATTTGTTCGGGTTATTTTGTTAAGTTTCGGTTTCTAGGCATTAATGTTAGTGATGAAGAGAAGGAAATAAAACTATAATTAATTGTAGTGTTTAATTGTTTTTCCCATTACTATACATCTAGTTAAAAAAAAAAAAATTGTCAAGATAACAATTGCTGGCTATTAACAGTTAGATATTAGTCTTCAATCATCAACTATCAGCAATTAGTCTTTAACTATTATGTGTCGGACATTAAATATTGGCCATTAATTAGTTGTGAAATTTTAGCAGTTAACTATCAACTAAAGTTACTGTTCCAATAGCTATCTTGATTAACTAGTTCAAATGGACTATAAAGACAAATGAACCCAAATAATTTTAGTGGTTATTGTTCTGTTATAGGAAATAAATTAACATTACAAGTAAATGTTAGTTGTTAATATCTAATTATAGTTGAAATTTTTTAATCTGTGTTTGATTTTCTCATGTATACACCTAAGTATAATGTGCTTCTTAGAGACATGTACAAAGAGATATCTACAAGAAACATTTTTATTATGATATTAATTTAGTAATTGGAAAGCTACTTTATTATAAAGTAATAAAGGAGTGTTATTACATCCCTAAAATCAGACTAACGATAGATATTTGAATAATATTTTATAAAGTCTAACATTTGATTTGTAATTCTTATTTATCAGGAAAAAAAAAGAAAGGAAAAAAAAGATTTCTATTAATTAGATTTTCAGAGCTATCCTACATCGATATATAATATTTATATACAAGTGATATTATTGGTTGGGCAACTTTAGATGATATATTATAAGTATTACAACAAAATTGTCATATAGTGACACACCCTATAGTGATATTATATATGTCACTAAAAATTACTTTTACCCACATAATAACTATAATATATGTTGGTATCTTATTAAAAAGTGTGGGTATAGACTATATATAATGACACACAAAATATGTTGTTAAATCTCATTCAAAATTAACACTAAAATTGTGTGTAACTATATGTCAAATAGACATATACTTACATATATTGTATTTATAGTGACACTTTTTGTATGTCACTAAATGTAACATTTCTTGTAGTGAAGGTAAATTATATTTTATGTTTAGTGATAAAACATATATATTTTATCTTTTTTGTAATTTTGTATACATATATCATTAAACCCTTATAATATTACTAAACTCATATATTTTTTGTTCTATTTAGCTATGGTTTTAATTAGCTTATTAAATTCGATTTTCATTATGATTATATATAATTTTTGTAATTTAACAATGTTTAACCATAAAAAAACTAATTTACCCAAAAATTAATGAACTATTGAATACGCCAGAGTGGAGATATCTCTTTTTCCCTCTATTTTTTATCCACAATTTTGGTTTTTTATTTTAAAATATAGATATTTAATTTACTTATTTTAAAAATTATGAAATTTTAATCCTATTATCAATTTGAAATTCATTAATTATTAAATTTTGGTATTACCTAATTATCTATCACTATTTAAGTGAGTAATATGGTAAAAATTATAAAATAACAAAAAAAAATTATATATACTTTAATGAGTGATAAATATTTATTTTATTAATAAATTTTATTTACATAATTTATTTCATCTCTAATTATCATGTTACTAAATATCATATTATTTAAATATGAATAAAAATTGAAATTTAATGATTAAAAGATATCAACTTGATAGAAAGATCAAAATTTTATATTTTTAAAATTAAAGAAATTAAATGTGTCTATTTTAAAATAAAATAATCAAAATTGTGGATTAACAAAAAAATAAAGAAAGAATAAACATACAATTTAACCTTTTTCAAATACGCACGTTATTATATAATTTATTATACTAATATTTTAGTATGTAAATTTCATAAGCTAAATGTTTAATTTATTATATATAATAAAATTTATAATAAATTATAAATATAATGCATAAATTATATTTTAGATTTAAAATAAATAAATTATATTGTGATACGAGATTATTTTTTATTATTGATAATTTATTTTAAAACTTTAAAATTTATTTCATAAATAAATAATTAAATTAAATAAAAAGTTATAATAATTTTTAATAATATTTTCGTTAAAGAATAATCCTTAAAAAATGCTTTCATGCAAGATTATTGTTTTTTTTAATATATATGTATATATATATATATATTAATTGGCTGATATTATATTTTATTTGTCTCTTTCTTTCTCTCATTTATAAAATTTATTATATAATTGATTTAAATATATTTTTAATCTTTCATTTTAAGATAAATTTATTTTTGTTTTTTTTAATCTTATAGCTTCAAAAAGTTTTGTTTTAGTTCTCAAAAATCATAGTAGTATTATTGATAAGATTCAAATAATTATATATATCAATTAGATTTAATATAATATTTTAATAAGAAAAATAATAATAAGAGATTTTTATGTGATAGATTTAGTAATAATTAAATTTTATTTGACACATTTACATCTCTTCTTCAAAAGTCAGGCTTTATGTCGGTTGTGCTGTCTGCGTTCGTGGGATTAAATATTACTATTCGTTTTTGTTCATCATTGACCACTTCCTTTACGATATTGCTATTCGTACAGAATGAAATATAAAATTGGATGCGTTGAAATTTTATCTTATCTGCAATTCTATATTTATAAATTCGTCAACTTTTTCCTTCTTATTTTTTATATGATCTTGTAAGTAAGACTTCTGTTGTCAAATTAAAGTAACATGTTTTTTAATAAAATTTTGCTTATATATGGAAAAAAAAATCTGGTACTAGCGAGTAGGTATCAATCATCATGATAAAAATATTGAGAATCTTTAATTATAAATAATGTTTATAATTAAAAGATAACTTATTCTTTATATAGAGAACAGTTTCATGTTTGATATTGGAGTTCAAGTATGAAATGAAGTCTCACATCAGTTAGAGTTGACATGTTAAATAATATATAAGTGAGAAAGACTCATTTATCTATTGTCTTAAAGTTTTAGGATATGTTTTAGTGTCAAGATATATTATCTACTTCATTATTTGTTGGACCATTATAATTTTTTTTTTAAAAAAAGTTATAATAGATTAAGAAAAAGAGAGTTTATATATTTATAACTTTAATTTTTAAATAATGTAAGACTTTTGGGTATATGGAAATAATAACTATTTACTCCGTATTACATTATTTTTCACACAGCTTCCACCATTTTCTTTTGTTAATTTTACCTGGTTAAATTTGTCCTGAGGACGGTGCAACTACAAACGAGTGAAAGCATCACGAAGTATATAATTACTGCAACTTGTTGCAATTTTGAAACATTTTTGCATGGACGACATTTACTCACCCTATGCATAAATTTTGTGATTTTGAATATACTATATTCAACCAAAAAATAAGAATAAATGATGACTACTTTGAAAGAAACTTTATGAAGTAAATTAAGTAATTTGATCCTAGCTTATCTTTCAACCATTCTTTAAATAATGAATTGGCTATTAGTTGTTGACCAATTCAACATTACAAAAATGTATAAAATAGATGTATAATTCAGCTCCTGCAGCGTGACTATGCAATATGCATGCCGTAATTCATATGGTATACCTTCAATAATAAATATATCATCAACTTAAAATATAGTTTTGAATCATCAAAAAAGATAGAAAATAGAAAAAACTTATAGCAAGGGAGGTCAAGTATCTCATATTTTACTATTCTTAAGTGTCGAATATTCTATATTTTATTAAAGCGTGAGATGCATTTTTAAAAAAAATAATAATAAAATCGAGATTGTATATATAATGCATTTTATTTCTTGTAACACAATCGTGGTATCAGTGGAAAGAAATTGAGAAATACATGGTATTTTGTTTGGCTAATTTGGTCTTTGTAGGTGCATAAAACAAGACATGATAGAAAAACAAGACATGAAGGACTTTTCTTACTCTTCTTTTTTTTAGTGGTATATGAACCTTTGATATACTTGAAGTTGAGAGTGTTATTTAGGTAATATGTTTAATGTAAAAGGATAAGAAGCGATTCATACACATACATGAGGAGCATATTTAATTTCATACAAGAATGTGACATTTCAAGTATTTTTAGGGGTTATTGTATTGTTGTGAAAACAATAATAATAATAATAAAACATTGTTATGTGACAGATGTCCCGAAAACATGCAAGACCTAACCTTATATAAGGTTTGCTGATCATCTTTGATAATGATGTTAATTCAATGAGGTCAAATCGTCCGTACATATTTACTGTGCATATTTTTGTATTTCCTGTTTTCGTTAGATAATAACATTTTATATGTTCCTAATAAACAACTTCTCTCAACCATCAACTAATTATAACACCAAAAAAAAAAGGAAATAAAAAAAAAGGCGAGCCAAGAGAAAATGAAAAAAAAAAAAACATACTTATGTTATAGAATTGAAAGGATGGAAATGAAACAAATGCATTGATGTATTTGTGGCATTCAATGTTCTCTTGAATGTTTTGTTCTTGAGGCTTTTTTAATATTTTCAAGATAGAAAATGAGGGTTTCAAAATATGAATCTGTATTTGACTTTTTAAGATCAATTATACCAAGAATTAATCTAGAAAAGATTAATTTAGTTCCTACTGTATCAAGAAGATCTTATAAGAAATTTCATAAATTGATTCTAGTTTGGCTGATAAGAAAACTGATATAGAAAATACTTTTAATTAATTCTTAGTATATATAATCGATTTAAAAAGTCTTTTAAAAAATTTTAAAAATCGTAAAATATTAAATTATGTTAATTACATTTTAGATTGGGTTTGATAAAGAATTCATTTAGAACGTGTTTTGTAAATTAATTTTTTTAGCAATTGTTCTAGAATGTTCATATCAATATATCACAAAATTGTTCCAAAAAATGGTGTAAATTGTTGTCGTTGTAAGGAAACTTTACTTTTTGCTAGTAATATTATTCATTCTAATATTTACATCTTTAGTCTTGAATAAATATTTTACAATAGTTTTTTTAACCTATATTTTACAATAGTTTAGTTTCTCATTAGTTCAATAAGTGCAAAATTAATTCATTATGGATTATTCGGTAATTCTTTAAAATTATTTTTCCTATTTTATAAAATATATCATATAATATCATATTTTACATTTTCTTAATAATTAAAATATAATTTTTTTGACACAATTTATAGTTTAACTACTCACAATAGAAAATGAGATCATACTACCTAAAGTTAACATACAAACAATTCTTCTAGGATATATGTGTAATAATATATGTATAGGGATAAAATCAACTCAAAGTGTAAATGTTGCTCAATGAAACTACTTACAGTAATTCAAAAACTTAAAATGTAACTTAGGTTGCCGATTAAGTAACACTACAAAATATCGACACGAGTAGCACCAAGCTACATCGTCACCCAACATAACTCTCAACCTGATCCTCCTCTAACATATCCCTACCTTTTTTCCATATAAATATGATCATAGCAGTCTAACCAAAAGAAAATATGCAAGGGATAACCTAATTTTCAAAAAGAATCGATATAATAAATATAAAAGTAAAAGCAATTATACTTCCCACATAAGCAACTTATTTGCTCCCACATTTTATCAATTTGCAACACAACATGTCATTCAACTTTACAACATAGAAACAATACCTCAACATGGCATTCAACAACCTTTAAAAAGGTAAAAAACATAACCACATAATAACAATTTCAGCTTACACCACAATAATGCAACTCATCAACAATTCAACATAGTATATAAACAATACCAAATTCAACACATCATATACATCATACTACAACTATATGTGTCATTATGCATTTAACTAAGAGATCTTTTATAACACAAGTGAGTAGTTTAAGTGATTTGACCTTGTCGAACCAACAACAACATGATTTTTTTACACATGTTAGATTAATAATAAATTTCACTACAAAAAATGTTTCATATAGTGACATACAAAAAGTGTCACTATAAATATAATATATGTAGGTATATACCTATTTGACATATAGTTACATACAATTTTAGTGTTGATTTTGAATGAGATTTAACAACATATTTTGTGTGTCACTATAGTCTATACTTACACTTTTTAACAATATAGCAACATATATTATATTTATTGTGTGGGTAAAAGTAATTTTTAGTGACAAGTATTGTGTCACTCTAGGGTGTGTGTCACTATATGGCAATTTTCTTGTAGTGTTTGGATAAAAATTCACAATAACGTGATTTCTCAGATTTTGCCACTTAAACTAGGAAAATCTAGTATTCTTGTTAGAATAAGACTACTTAGGTGTGAGCCTACCATGACATTAGCATGCATAGTTAAGGTTCTTATGGGATTATTCTGTCAATTACCCTCCAAATACTACTTCCTTTTCTAGTACTTAGTTAGGGATTTTGACTCCTTACCCTTACCTTACTCTAATTTGGTGTTTTATACATGTATGACTCGACCTGACCCCCATACAAATCAACATTGGTCATTTATAATCAATATAGCTCGACTTGACCTATATACTATTCTTGCTTTATAGACGATATGACTTAACTTAACCCTCATACTTTATTAATTAATGTCCTAGAAAAGATTCAACTTTTCACTTCAAGGGTCAATTTCCTAAGAAAGGTTTTCAACAACTAGGCTCACAAATCACTACAAACACAATATTCTTACAATGGAATATTCAAATTTTTTTCAAAGCACCTCTCTTTTAATCCTAAGTCAATCAACACAACATAACTTAATGCCCAAAGTAACAATTATCAACACAGAACATGTAATAAACTTAACTAGCTTATACATGTTCAACACTAAGGCAAGAAAACAATGGATTTTTATTAAGCAATCCATGCCCAATGCCATTCTCCCTACGCTTGGCATCATTAAGGTAGAGAGCTCTTGGACTTTTCCATGCCCGACATCACTTGACCTAGGCCCGACATAGATAAGGTAGAGAGCCTCTTATTCTCTCACACTTGGTTAAAACCCATGCCTGGTCTCATTTCAGGTAGAAAACTTCTGTCTTGATCACATTTAGTGCCACTTAATTGGGGCCTAACGTCACCAAATTAGAAAGCTCTAAGACTTCTATATGCTTAGTGTCATTCAACTCACGCCCAACGTAATCAAGTTAGAGAGCTCCCTTCTAACTCAGGCCTAACACTACCAATCTCGTGCCTAGCAAGAAAGAGGTAGAAAGCCTCTAACCTATGTCACGTCTGGTGCCTTGAAGCTGCGGTTGGTGCGATGGTGAATTCTATTCTTGGTAAATTCTCAAATTTACTCAATTCACCTGAAACTCGGAAGATTCCAAGCATGCAACACAAGAATACATATCCACCCATCATATACAACTTATTTCTCATCAAAATAACAACATGCAACCACAATTTGATCAACATCATCAAATTGACCACAACATATTTCAACACCAAAAACTCACAATACACCATTTCCACCTCAAGATTCAACAATACAACCACGAATTTCATGAAATCAAAGAACATTCAACTTCATCAATCAACAATTAAATAGGTTCTAACTTCCTTTACCTTTGGATTAAAGAGAAACAAACAAGAAGGAAGAAGAAATGAGCTCCTTCGAGAAAACTTTACATAACACTATGAGACTCTGATTCAAGCTCTCCAAGCTGGAATCTCTACAACAAACCACCAATTAATTCTACTCTAGGGGAAGGAAGGGAGAAAATTCGAGAAATTGTCGTAAAGGGAGATGATTCGCTTCAACCTCAAAGCTTTTTTTTCTAGACTATCTCTCAGTTTTTTTCACGATTGAACTTATAAAACTCAAATATTAAAAAAAAATTATATACCTTTTTCTTATAAATAAAATTAGACCTTTATTTAAAGAAACACCCACACAAATAAAATTCCTTATGAATGCTTCAATTCTAGAATTTCTTAACATAAACAACAATATCACCGCAACATAAAAGCAATAAAAATAACAAAAATAACTAAAAATGTACAGTATTAAATATCAAAACATAATTTTATAGCAAGCTTAAGATGTAATCTGATAAAAAAAATGCTTTTAAGATAATATTTCAAATAATATGTTCAGATTTTTATTTTGCAATTATGTAGCAAGCTAAATTCTAAACTATGCGGTCCCTGTCGTAATATTAATATTAAAATAAGAATCTAATACTGTCACATGCATAATATATAAGCTAAATAATAACCGCTCAACCAATAAAAGCAACAAATCTTCGTTGTATAGTTTTTTTTTTTTGGTGGAAGTCGTTGTCCTGAGACACGAATTAATCAAATTATATTTATTGTTCTTCCAACGCATATTATTAAAAAGAAAATTCTTGCTCAAAAATATTATTAAAAAGAAAACCGATAGCGCGAAGATAAAATATTATTACACTATGGTTAAATGGTTGAAAATAGGGGATATATAAAGAGCGAGGAGAGACATAAAATAAAAATTCAAAAATTGTAACATTTCATTTAGAAGAGGAATGAAAAAAAAAACCTGGGATTTACAAAATATTTGATTGATAATAGAAATGAGGAAAAAAAATTCTGGAATTTACAAAAAGAAATTTCCCCCCCAAATTGAAGTGAGGCGACGGCAGTGAGCTCCAACTTTTTATTTTAGATTTTAAAAAATTAAATAAAAACATCATCACATCAAATAATAGAAAATGATTTTATATAAAGGAAAACAATAATTGAATAAAATAATTTACTTTCTAATTACTATGTTTTAAATTTTCAATATCACTTATTTAAATTTATTCAAATGAGGAGAGATTCGTTTATTTTAGAAATAAGTCAACCTATATTTACTTTATTTAATAACTCATGTTTTATATCAAATTTCAACGATTTAACTATTAAATTTAAATTTTTTCATACATAAATCAAGTTTATAAATTTTAAAAATATTTGAAAAATATTTGATAATTAATTTTATTAATTCAAATCAACGTATAAAATATTTTTATGATTATTTATTAATTTGAATTAATGAAACGATATATCAAATAATTTTCAAATTTTTTAAAACTTTGCATACTTGATTTATGTATGAAGAGCTTTAAATTTAATGGTTAAATCATTGAAATTTGATATAAAACATGAGTTATTGAACAAAATAAATTTAAATAGATTTACTTCTACAGTAAATAGATCCCTCTCCTATTCAAATAAATGAAAGAAATGTATTTAATTTTTTTATTTATATAAATAACTTGTGATTTTTACTATATTTTTTTCTTTTATATCTGTTTCTCTTAATTTACTTCTTATAATTTTCCTTTCTTCCCCACTTCCTCTAATCATTATATTAAAACAGTGTAATTTACAATACTCTAACCGACGACTTTCTCTATTTATGTACATATTAAAATAATCATGTTAATATAATCGAATAAATATTTCTTTTAGAAAATTAAGTCGTAATAAGTTGTGTGGGACTTGTTAACGTATTAGATCGTTTTTCAAGTAAACTTATCTTCATTGACTAAAAAGAATTTAAAATGTTTTTTTTTTAGTATAGCAACTCGCCAGATCATCACATTTTATAATTCAGTTACTCATAGCAAAATATAAACACAATTACGTAGATTTAATATATAAATAATCTCTAGATATATAAGTAATAATATATGTATAAGAATATAAAAAAAAAACTAAAATCATAAAATGTTTCTCAGTGAAACTACATCATATCTTGTACACATATATATTTATAATAATTCAAAAACTAAAATATAATTTTAGGTTGCCGGTCAAGCAACACTACAACGACTAACTAGCAACATTGAGACAGCTCAAAAGGTTAACATTACCATCCTCCAACATGACTCACAAAACAAACTCTGTCTCTGGCCTAATCTTGCCTTACTCTTATATAAATGTGATCATCGCAATTGAACCACAAAAAAACATGTAAGGATAAACTAACATTCAAAAGATAATTAATCATATCAATTATAGAAGAAAAATACAACTATACTACTAACATAAACAACTCAACTATACAACACAACTAGTTCTTAACCTACAACGCTCTAATATAATTGTCACATATCACATGGCATATGAATAGTATAACACAACATTAAACTTGAACAACCCCATAACACCACAACTTATTCAAACAATAACACAACATATACATATCATTCATTAATTCAACAACATATGCACCACACAAAAACTAAAATAATTGTCATGCATTTCAACTAAGAGACCTCTTACAATGAGTAGTCTAAAGTGGTTTAACTCTACTGAACCAATTACAAAGCGATCTTTTTACACCAGCTAGATCAACTACTAATTTGGATAAAAATTCACAACAACATGGTTTCTCAGATTTCGTTAATTAAACTAGGAAAATCTAGTATTTCTATTAAGATAGAACAACTTGGGTGTGAATCTACCACGATGTTAGTATGCATAACTTATAAACCTCATATGGGATTAGTCCCATTTACTACCCTCCAAATGCTACACTCCTTCTAGTTCTTAATTAGGGAACCTCTAACCTTGTACCTTACTCGGTTTAGTCACTTTGTACATGCATGGTTTGAATTTGCCTCATATGGATCAACATTGATCGTTTTATAATCAATATAACTCGACCTTAACTATGTTGTAGTCCCTTTGTAGAAGGTATGACTTGACTTGACTATTATACCGCATAAATTAAAGTCCCAAAGAAAACTCAACTATCCACTTCAAGAGTCAACTTCTCAAGAAATATTTTTCAACAAATAGGCTTGTAGAGCACCAAAATAATATGTTCATAATTGATATCCAACTTTTAAAATAACCTCTCCTCTAGTCCCAAGTCAATCAACACAACATAACTTATTGCCTTAAGCATTCTCAAAACAAACACCTCAATACTTTAATAATTTAATCATCTGTATACATTATCCTAGATAAATGTATAAAGAATCAACACCAGATAACAATGTACAACATATAAGCATTCTTATTTACTCATAATATGTTCAATACTTAGCAAATAATAAGGCAACTCATGTTGACACCTTTTTTCCTGTGCCCAGTGTCATTGAGGCAAAGAGCCTCTGGCTTGTCCATGCCCAACACCAATCTTCACCCAACATGGATAAGGTAGAGAGCCCTTAGGTCTATCACGTCTAGTGTGGGCAAAACCCACACTTGGTTTCATTTTAGAAAACAGGCTTTACCTGATTCATGTCCTACATCACTAAACTATCACCCACGTTGTCTAAGTAGAGAACTTCTGTCTGGATCACCCTTGTCACCACACAATTAGGGTTCAATGTTATTAAGTAAGAGAGCTCCAAGGGAATTCACACCCGACACCATTTAACCCACGCTCGACGTGACCAAATCAAAGGGCTCTCCTTGAACTCAAGTCCAATGTTACCAATCTCATGCTCAATGTCAGTGAGATGAAGAGCCTTTGGCTTGCATCATTCCCAACACCTTGAAATTGCACTCGATGTGATGGTGATTTCTGCACTTAGTAGAATCACGAATTTGACTCCTCCACACCTAAAAAACTTAAGACAAGCAAGGTACTAAACAACTTATATACAACACCAACAATTCATATCCAACAAAAATTTCAACATGCAATAACAAAAGGCTCCAATTCATCAATTTCTCTAAACATGGCAAGAAAACACCAAAAACCACAATACATATATATAATTCATCTTACAATTCATCAATCTAGCCACAAATTGAGTGAAATCAACCACACACAACTCCACTAGTTTATCAAGAATCAAAATTCTAGTTTTTTTACCTTTAACTCTAAGAGAAAAGAAAAGAAGGAAGAACAAGAATTCTCTAAGGCAACTTCGCACAACTATCCTCCCGACTCAATTCTCGATTCTCCAAAACCTTGAATCCAAATACAACAAATAAGCCACACTCTGGGGGAGGATTTAGTGCTCAAAGGAGTCAACAAGAGGGAAAGAAATGTCATTGACACCAAAACACTTCTCTCTAAACTATCTTTCTAAGTTTTCTTAACTTATGAAGCTCAAATCTTAAAGAAAATCTTATATACCCATGTTACATGTCAAACTTGACCCATGCTCAAAGAAACTCCTAAACAATTAAAGGTCATTAAGAATTCTTTAATTCTTATAGTTTCTCAACAATAAAAAACAATATCACCACAACGCATAAATTAATAAAGTCAACTAATTTATAAAAATGCACAATGTTACATTTATAAAGTAAGTTTTGGTTTTAAATTTTGTAATTTTTTTTCTCTGTTTTTTATTTTTATAAATTTTTTAAACATTGTTTTGGATCCTTATAAAATATTTTTGGTCCTTGTTAAATGAGTAAATTTTGACTTTAATCTTTGTAATTTTTTTTTTTTTGACTTTTGTCTCACCAAAATATAAAATCACTATGTTTATTTCTTAATCTTAACAATGATTTTAAGGTAAATAAATAATATTTATTTTAAGAACTTATAAAAAAAATAAAAATCACTATAATATATATATATATATATATATATATATATATATATAGTATCAGTAATAATTATGGAAATAGAACAAATGAAATAGTCACTTAATCTTTTGCTGAACAAATAAGTTTTTAAAAATGATTATGCAATAACACATACTACAATAATAGTTTTAAATTTTATAGGGATGTAAAATTAAAAAAAAAAAAAAAAAAAGTAGAGCGACTAAAACACATTTAAGCCTAAAAATTATGAGGTAAATTGTTTCATTAATAATAAGAGTCATGTGTGTCTGTGCGTGTGTGTGAAGACTAAGTCTACTTAGATTTACTTCACTCAATATATAACTCATATTCTATATCAAATTTCAATGTGTTTGTGTGTGTTAAGACTAAGTCTACTTAGAATTATTTCACTCAATAATTTATGTTCTACATCAAATTTCAATGATTTAGTTAATCGTTAAATTAAAATAAAGGTTCTTGATGCATAAATCGGCTAGTATGCAAATTTTTAAAAAATTGAAAATTATTTGATATTCCGTTTCATTAATTCAAAACAACATATAAAATATTTTTGTGATTATATGTGAATTTGAATTAATTAAACAGAATATGAAATAGATTTGAAAATTTTAAAATTTTGTAGACCTGGCCTATGCATTAAGAACTCTTAGTTTAACTATTGAATCGTTAAAATTTAATATAAAATATAAGTTTTTGAGTGGAATAAGTATAAGTAGATTTACTTTTGGAGTAAGTGAATCTCTTCTCTCTCACATATATACAAACATACACGTATATATTTGATTTAAATCTTAAGTATGGATTTATATCTAAACACAACTTGATATCATTTTAACTTTAAGTATGGATTTATATCTAAACACAACTTGATATCGTTTTAACTTATTTAGGATAAAATTGAATCTATTTTAGTATTATTGTATGGGAAAAGTAACACAACAACAACTCCATAAAAATTTAAAAAAAAACAATAACACGATAGAAATTAAATCTTTTTACTTATAAGAATCATCGAGGAGCACAAAAAAAAAATAAAACAAAAATAGATAACTTAAACGTATAAAAAATGTAAAAAAATTTAACGTGAAAACCCTTCAATAAAAAATAAAAATCTCAAGTCGTTCAAACTAAAAAAAACTCTACTATGATTAATAAAGAATATAAGAGAGTTTCCAAAAAATATTTTTAATATTATTTTTAGCCAAAATTAAAATTTAACTTTAACAATGAAGGTCACTTTAATTAAAAATAAAACAACAACTTTAATTTAAAACAAACTAAAAATCCAAAACAGTTTTGTCTCTTTATATGTTCTTTTCCCCCTTGTTTCCTTCTTGTATCTAGTTCCTAAACTTATTCGAAAAGGATATTATTGTCCACAACTTCCTCTTCATTATATTATTAATTAAGAAAAATATCATTATCCCGTGGTTTAGTTTCCCTCGTACGTCTTATCTCCCGTCGAGGACTTGCCCTATTTCGTTTTAAAACATTAAATTAATTTATTAGTGGCGATTAGACTTTTACGAAATAGATATTTCTTCTAAAGAAAAACTCATATAAGAAATTAGTCATTATACACTATTTTACATTTGGTATTCGATCATAAATTATCCTATAACAAAATTTATTAAATTTTATAATATTTATGATAATCTTTAATGAATTTACGATATAAAACATTTTATACCCAGAGTTGAATTCAATTGCCATTAAGTGAGATGGAAATGTCAACTTCCCTAAACTCGAATCAGTTAAAAAAAAATAGTATTGTTGTGAAATTGAGGGATTTTTTTATACTATTAATTTATAGACCAATTGCATTTAAATTTATTTTATGTTAGATATTTCACATAATTTACTAAGGTATCGATGACTGTGTTAGTATATTGATATAAAAGCAAATCATGAGGCTATAGAATATTAGATATTATTGGAGCAACGGGATGATGAAGAGTACAAGTCTTCTACTTACATTTTTATATCTTTAAATAGCAAAATAGATTAAATGACATGTAAAAAAAAAGTGATTATTTGAGAAGAGTTGGGTGTATAAGTTGAAATAAAATGAAATTAAAAATGATGAAAAGTGGTTATTGGTTAAGCATGTAGGGAAGATTGAAGCAGAGTTGAAACGTGCGTGAGAGAGAGAGAGAGAGAAGGGTGAATATGAGGGGGGATGACGTAAGCGAAATGTGAGCGTAGGTAGTGAGCATGTGGAAGAGAAGTAGAGGCAGACTTGGGAGATTATAAAAGGACCATTGATCATTGAGAATGGTTGCCAGTTATTGCCACTCGTAGGCAACATATAGATCACATTGATTTAGTGAGATATAGGTCCATAAACAATGGAGGGGAGCAACCAAAACACGTTTAGCTTCATGGCTAACACGCTTGAGCCCCCAAGTCCAAGCACCCTTGACCCGGAGGCATCATCCTCATCATCCCCTGCTTTTTCCTTCGCCAGACTCGCAGAGTGCTACCCCCCTGGCTTTTCCAGAAAGGTAAGTAATAAATAAAATGAACAACATAGGATGTTGGTTTTGAGTCTAATCTAAGTTGTCTTAATTTGGTGCGTGAAGGTGTTTGCGGAGGTTATAGGGACATTTCTGTTGGTGTTTGTGGGGAGTGGGTCTGCGGGGCTGAGTGCTATCGATGCAAGCAAGGTGTCGAAGCTTGGAGCCTCACTCGCGGGAGGGCTCATAGTGACGGTCATGATTTACTCCATTGGCCACATCTCTGGCGCACACATGAACCCAGCGGTGTCCCTCGCTTTTGCAGCCGTCAGGCATTTTCCCTGGCCACAGGTGAGTGTTCAGTTTCAGTCCCTATATTATTTAATCATTCTCCACCACTGTCTACCCTCCACCTTTTACCGTCTTTATTATTACTATATTTTCATATATCCTATGCATATTTCATATTTATTTTCCACACGTCCTTCATTCAATCCATCCACACCACAATGCATTACTCACCACTCCTTTTTTTGGTTGTTTTCGTACTCTCATGACAACCCTTTTTTCTTTTTTTATTTTGTTGATTATCTCTAATAAGGTTTTGCATCTTATTATTGCAACCATCTTTTTTATCCATATAAATTAAGATATAATTTTAAAAGAATTTGAGTTTATTTTTACTCAAGCTTGTTGTAGAAAAGATAAAGATTGTTAAATATAGTTAGACTAATTAAGAAAATAATGCTAATTAAAGGCGTGTTGAGTTTGGTTTAATTGTTGAAATAGTGAATATATATTGATTAATAGACTATTACTTTAATTATAACTAAACTGACAATGGTTAAAGTTAAATATATGTTTTTAATTACAAAATACAAAATAATTCGTTAAAACATATTTTTCACCATTGTTTTAGGACCATTTAGACCAATAGTTGGGTTTTCAGTTTTCACCCATTCTTATACTGTTTCTAAACAGGCAACCTATGTATGTATAGTTTGTTGATTGATGCTTATACTAATTAATTTTCGATTATAGTTAAAAATTTATGCTTAAAATTTGCATACTACTTTAATGAAACTTTTTATCACGCGAATTGTCAAACTGAAATTTCAATTTCAATTAAAAGACAGTATAAATATCGTCTATGAAATCATATCTTAAGTTTTGGTCTCTTTTAAAATGTAATGGAGTTGATACTTGGTCTGCTCACTGATTTTCCAATATAACCAGAAACTAATTTGATTTGTCAGTCTATGATTCTTACACGTAACATCCGTAAGTTGTGCCATTGTTAATGACTAATAATTCAAGGTTAATATATTTCATTAAATCCTCAAATACACGGTGCATACGAACTAGTTAGGTTGACCCAGTGCTTCAGTCCCTCACCACACCTTTTATTTCAAAACTCCCCCTAATACGAATATGACATTAATTATAAATTAGTATAATTAACACAATCATAATACAATGATTAAAATAATCAGAGATACGACCATGTACACAATAATGTATACCTACCTGCTATATGTTATTAGGTGGTGATATAAATATTATCCACCATTTCTTATGATTGGTATATTTAAAGAAGGAAAATGATAATTGCACAAAAAATGAAAAAAAAAAAATCATCATAAACTGTTGTGTAAGCCATTGAGTAGCATATTTATAAAATTGTAAAAATATCTAAATAGAGTGACTTTCAAGTCTGCGTCAAAAAGGGTCTGCCAAAGGAAAAAACAGGTACTGGTCAAGTTCACGTCTCACCATGGACCCAGAGTAATGTGTATGCATTTGTAGCCAGAAACAATCTGAAATATTCATTAAGGATGTGGTCCATAAATGCCTTATGAATCTAGTCCCTACCTTAAGTGATGACGATTTGAACCACCCTGCTGCCACGAGATAATGCAGAATAAATGACCGTACTTACTACTTATTGTTTACACAGATTAAAAAAATTATTTAGTGAAAGAATATTTATTTTAATCATGATATTTGTTACTAAAATGCAATAAATTAATTTATATTAAAAGAATAACCACTCTCCCTTGTACTCATGTGATAATTTAATTTCTTGCTAAGTTCTGCATTGTTGTTTGTATTTTGTGAGAAGTAATTTAATAGGTTTAACTATATTAGGAGCCTACACAAGAAGACAAGAATGGCAAAATGACACTGTCAACAAAGAATTCAGAAAGACTTGAACTTAAAAAATAAATTCTTTGCAGATAAGGAAATTGGGGCAAAGTAAAATTCTTGGGCATCTCATTTTTTAGCAATTTAGCCGAGTCATTTTGAGGACTAGTTAAGTTGTTGTTTTGGACCCTACAGAAATAACATTAATTTGGTTGCAGGTCCCATTTTATATAGCAGCTCAACTCACTGGAGCCATTTCTGCTTCATATACATTGCGAGAGCTGTTTCAACCATCAAAGGAAATTGGGGCAACTTCACCTGCTGGATCACACATTCAAGCACTAATCATGGAAATGGTATCCACTTTCACTATGGTGTTCATCTCCATGGCCGTGGCCACTGACACAAACGCTGTAAGAATTGCATTAACTTATTGGAAATTCTATAAATAAGAAAAACACTCCTAAAATTCCATGATTTAGTGAAATTTATTATTCTTTTGCTAATTCTGGAATTTCTAAATTTCAATATAAATTTGTTTCACTGGTTTTAATTTTTTTTCAATTGGAATAATTTGTTTTTAAGAATTGTCAATTACATCATCAAAATACAAAGTCAGCAAACATGAATATACTCAAACATACATACCCCTGACCCTGATATTAAAATGTTGTTATTTGGTTTCAGACAGGACAGCTGTCAGGAGTAGCAGTAGGTTCTTCTGTTTGCATAGCAAGCATTGTTGCCGGGTAAGTTCAGGAAAAAAAAAATGTGATCCATACACATACACATGTACACACAAGCACAATTTTGCATTACAGGAATTACATGTGACCACAGGCAAAAGAAAAAAAGAAAAAAAAAAGAGTAAAAAAAATGAGAGAGTACTCAAGATTAGCCAAAGCCTACATATTGAGGAATCTTGAGTTGAAAGTAAGAGACATATACATCATGACATGCAGAAACCTATGTTTTGAAAATTATTGTTGTGCTGTCCATTTATACAGACCAATATCAGGGGGATCAATGAACCCAGCAAGGACATTAGGTCCTGCAATTGCAACTTCATCATACAAGGGACTTTGGGTATATTTTGTTGGACCGATTACTGGGGCAGTGTTAGCAGCATGGTCTTACAATGTGATTAGGGACACCGAACACCCTGGTTTCCCTTTTTCACTATCCTCCCTCTCATTCAAGATTCGCCAAGGCATTGGTGGAAATGATCAAGATGCCAAAAACAGCCACCGATGCTTGGTGTGAAGAAATTAATTAAACAATACATATATGTTTTGAACGTGTACACCACCAACATCAACATCGTCTTGAATGTCTTGTCATGGAGGATCTATCTCATGTTCCACGTCTATCGTGTATATTCATAATACCATACGTAGAACATGGTGTTATTAGCCTAGTCGTCGTGTATCAACTTTCAGGAATATTAGCCATGTATAATGCTCAAGTATGTAGTGTGCTTATCCTACATTAATGAAATGTCCGTTTCGTCTGAAAGGCAATGTTGACAACAAATCGGATGTTATTAATGATAATTAAATGCGGCTCCAAACGGGTGTGTGTAAGAGACTAATGATCATAAAATATTCTCCTAGTTAACATCTAGAGTACACCTAAAAATCTATCAGCGGTTTGGCATATATGAAAAAAATTCTTTGGATTGATACGTATTAACTTGTTCATATGTCTCTATTCATAAAAGTATTATTCCTAAGGCCGTCGGAGGATTAAACATACCACATGTATGGTAAGCAAGAGACTAATTGATCATGACTCTTCAATTCTAACATCATCAACTAACGCAAAAATAAATATAATACTCCGTAAAACGTTGAGATTATATATCTTTAGTTATAGTCTATATATGTTTAATATAAATTAAATTGTTAATGTAGATATTATGAGTCTATTAACTCCATATATATTGATTTTTTATATCAATTTAATGTATATGAGATTAACACTTAGATGATACAAAATATACACAAATAATTAGAATTGAAAGTTATTTAATCAATATTTATATTTATAATAAAAATATAATGGTGGAGATTATCCTCTCACTCTTACTTGACATTTCTCTTATATTTATATGACTATTTTTGTCCTTATCTCTTTCTTTTAAAATGTATATAATTTTTAACTTTTAATATGACCTTTTCTATTTATCTCTATAAAGAGGGAGATAAACACAAAATTTTCATCAAGTAAAGATTCAACATGAGAGGATGCATGTACGAACGTATCTAAAGCTCGATTTCACCCATTATCTAAAGAAGGGTAGGCTCGCAATGATGAAAAGTAAATACAATATTTAACTAATGAGCACGACAACCTCTTAAAGATTATGACGAATTTGACCATCGTTGATCCTGTCTTTTATATACCCAACGACAGGTACAATCTTACAGTCTGGCACAACACATGGAGTTGAGTATATTATAAAATTAATTAAATAACTTGCAAATTACAATAATCTAATATGGCAAGCAGTAAAGTTAATACCAATAAAGTATCCAGGGAAGAATCAATTTCACCCGTTACCTAAAAGCAGGGTAGGATTAATGCAACAATGGAAAGAAAATGCAAAATAGCCAATGAGCTAAGAGTGTGCCAGTTAAAAAACACAAAAATATTGAACTCAACTTTAAAAAGGGCTAACAAAGAGTGCCCACAAAGGCACTTTTGTATGATTTGCTTACATAAAACATGGCTAAGCACATCAACTTTTCAGAATGATTTTAAAGATAATCACTTTATGAACATTGAACAACAAACGGTCAACTTGACTGCCACGTACTGATAACTCCAACAAAAGCACCTTTCCAGACTCCATGGTAGGCATTTGCTTGTTCTAAATCAAAAACTTATACTACAATTTTTTATATAATTATTTTCTGTAACAAATAGTGATGAAAGAAAAGAGACAAAATTAGAAGATAAGATAATCCATACGATGGAAATAATATAAACATTATTGTACAAAAGTATTAAAAAAATAATACAAGTTTTCTAAATCTAGGTATAGTATTTCCTCTTTTGCTATTGATATGTTCATTTAAAAAGAAAGAAAAAAAAAACTTCTATTATCTATCTACTTAGAAATTTAAGATAATATTAATTATAATTTTTCAATTATATTCACTAAGAAATCTTAAATAGTCATCAATTATTTCAGTGTTAAAAAAGTTCGAAAGTTAAGAGGATATCTAACTGTAGATCACTTTGCCACTTGTTTCCGATCATTTATAAAGAATTAAATATTTAATAATAAGTTTAAAAGTGCTTATATATAAGTTTAAAATGATTTTAAAAAACTAAAAAATATGAATTTTATTTCTTAATCTATGAACCAAAACCTTAAAAAAAAAAAAAGATACATAAAACAACTGAAAAGATTATTTATCGAGTTATCTTAATATTTTAATTTAGAATATGTTTAAAAATTTAAATAATTCTTATGTTTTTATATAATAAATATTTATCTTAATTCTTATGCTTTATATTAATTATTTTTAAGTATCATTATTCACTGAATTCTTTTAAAAAAAATTGCCATAGAAATAGCCTACTCAACACAGTTTCGAAGCTAAAAGAATCTGGAATGTAAAAGTAATTCCTAAAAAGTGAGAGTTTTAAAATAGATTAGGAGAGCTTTTACCATTAAAAAACTAAAAATAAAGAAAGAAAGAAGTCAGGTAAACAGTGTTTAGTATCTTTAGGGACAGGAAGGCAGGCTCAGTATCATGCATTATTTAAACTTAAAGAATGGTAACCCCGCGACACGTGGCACACCATATTTAATTATTTATATATAGTACATGCATGATGCATGCAGAATTCACTGTATGAAAGGATCAAATTCAATGAGTGGGAGGGGCCAAATCTCAAACTACAACCCACGGTCAGGGATCACATTCACAGCTAAATAAAGCATAGCCTCGCAAAAATTAACTTATAAAAAATCAATTTATACATTATTAAAATTGACTTGTGAAACACACTGATCATTATCTTAATGCAGGAGGGTAGGATTGGATTGGTATGATGAAAAGAACGTACAACAGCTAAACAGTACTGATTAATTGCCATCAAGGCACTTTTATATTTGCGAACACATGAAGACATAATCACATGATTAAGAATAAACAGAGAACTAATTGAATAATTAAGCAGAAACGGATAAGCTGGTTTATTATTCCTAGCTTATTTGGTTAAAGACTAATTTCCTTTAGAGTACTGTAACTGTAGCCGACATGAAAGGTTTATAGGAAGCTGGTTTATATATATATATATATACTATCATTATGTGAGGCTGATGAAATTCTACAACTTCACAGTAACAGTGTTTATTGCTATCTCAAATCTTAAATGTAAGTCTTCGTCTTACCCCACGATGGCGTTTCCCCGCTCTCAGTGCCCCCACCCATTGCACCAGATTTTCAAATGAAATAATGCAGCTTCAAGAGCAACCACACATGCACCTAAATTTCTTTGCTTTCTGCTGCACCATATGCTGTTCCCAAAATTAAAAGGACGAAAGCAAAGATGTTACCTTGCTGTTTCAACCACTGGTATCAACATTTAATTTCACCCTCCAAAATTTAAGATCTCTATTTAATATTCAGCCACCCAATCAACAACTATATATATTATAAAACACTACATTTTCAACTATATTAATTGTCATGTCACCTTATTGCTTCCGGGGGATAAACTCAATGATATGAGAATGAAAGAAAATTGAAATCCAAAGCAACAAAAATTTAATTTCTTTGCTAAAACCAAATCAAAAGGAACATATATCAACAAGTTTGCAGGAATTTTTTGACGACCCTTGAAAGAAAAGAAATGAAATATAGACATAAAAATCAAATTAATATAAATTTATGGAAGTTAATTATATATATATATATATATATATATATATATATGAGGGATTCTCTAATAAGTTAGAAATCAACTATTTATCCCAATTAATTCACATTAGAAGTTCGAAAAACAACTTGAATACTTAGACCATTATCTTTTACGGTCTTACAAATATGATTTCATGATTTCTGTTGAAATATAATTAAAGTTACACATTATTAGAATAAGAAGAAAAACATAAATTTATAAACACACAAATATCCTTATTAATTAAAAAATCTTTTGAATAACGATTAAAAATAAACCTATAAAAATTTAGACTTAAAATAATAATATTATATTAATATGAAAACATGTATATCAACCTCTCCGTCTTAGAATAGTGGATTAAGCCTAACTCAACCCTACAAAACCGGCTTGTAAGGTAAGGGTTGCTTTCCACTTATATATTATTCAATTGCCTAATCTCTAGTCGATGTGGGACTTGGGTTTTTCCCAATACACCCCCTCACGTCCAGCACTATTGGGCTTGGTACGTGGATAAATTTTTTTTTTTTTTTTTGAGTGAAAATACCAGCTACTTATTTGTATAGACTAAACATATTACTGAAAAATAGTAAATAAATTCTATGGACAACTCAACATCTTTGGAATAGTTGAAGCTGTAGCAGATCAATCATAATTAGAAGTCCTCATCAAGTTTGAAAACAAAGTTTTTACCAGCATCTTGGAGGCTTGACATCACAGATGCCTTTTGATAATCACCCACCCTTCTCTCAAAGAAGTTTGCCTTTCCTTGCAAAGAAATAAACTCCATCCAATCAAATGGATTTTCCACATTGTACTTTCTTTGACACCCTAAAGCAACCATACAAAACCGGCTTGTAAGGTAAGGGTTACTTTCCACTTATATATTATTCAATTGCCTAATCTCTAGTCGATGTGGGATTTGGGTTTTCCCAATACACCCCCTCACGTCCAGCACTATTGGGCTTGGTACGTGGATAAATGGTGGGTGGCCCTTTTTAATGATCTAGGATTGGCGGGACTTGGGTTTTTTTCCCAATACACCCCCTCATGCCTATGAGACATGCATCAATGGTGGGTGGCCCATTTTTAAAGTGGATCTAAATGGCTTTGATACCATGTTAGAATAGTGGATTAAGCCGGTTTTGTAGGGTTGAGTTAGGCTTAATCCACTATTCTAACACTCCGTGCACGAGTGTTTCTCATGTGAGGCTTGTGAAATGATTCGGGACTTTAATTGTCATGCTAAGCTCCCAACAAGTGTCCTATCTTTTCGTTCATCATCTTGGTACCTAAAAAACCAATCCATGGATAATCTCTAAGTTTATACCTATATCAATTGATTGGTATTGTTTATAAAATTATATTGAAGCTCATAGCCACTCGGTTAAAAATGGATTATGGGGTGTGTGATTTGATCTTGTCAAACAACTTTCTTCCCAAACCCTGGATTTTGGGGTGTATATTTTTTTATCAATGAGTTGGTGGACTTGGTAAAAAGAAGTAAACAATGTTTTATTCCAGGGATATCTTCCTTTGAAAATGACTTCATAGATTGGGCCTTCTCATATTACAACTTACATATTGGGCTTCTTTGAGAGGTTGATATCTTGTATTAATTCTGCACTACGTACTTTGAAGGAAACTATAACTCACTATAAAATTAATATAACAATTTAAAAGTTGAGGAGATATAAAATGCCATAAAATATAAATAATGAGATGCAAAGTTAAAAAAATGAAATTATAATTTAAATAAATATTAAAAGATCAAAATATGAGAAAATACTAAAATAGTATGTAAAAGTTTAATAGAAGGTTATTTATATCTAATATAGCTTCCTTTTTGTTAATATATTATGTAATTAAATTGATGAGAAGATTTGTAACTTTTAAAAGAGTTTCAGTAGTTAAACGTTTGAATGGGAAGAAAGAAAACACAAACAATAATATATTTTCTTTCATTATTGAAGAAAAAGAAAACTGACTTATAATTTTTTTTATTCAAATTAAATTTTATTATTAATCTTAATTTATTTTCCTCCCAACCAAACTGCGATTGATCCTTGAAGTTGAACTATACTTTCCTTCAAAGTACGTAGTACAGCATTATTCAGTACGTAAAATCCATAAATCATAGTTCAGAATTCAAAAAATAAATAAATAATTTAAGTTTGATAAAATTTAATTTTAAATTATTAAATATAATTGAAATTTGAAATTAAATTAATTTAAAATATATTTATATAAACATGGGTGCTTTTATCAGAAAAAAAAAGTATATCTTTAAAATAAAACAAGAAGTAAACCACTTACGTAAAATAATAGCGTTTTATTAACTGGTGCCTAAGGAAATAAATAAATGAATTGTCAGAAATCATATTAAAATACATTAAAAATAATGAAGAAAATCCATTGATATTTTTTAGTATAAAAAAAAAATAAACTTTTTAATTTCCTTGATGAAACTAACTTTGTCAACAGTATTTGACTGAGGTTGCTGGCTTTTCAGACATTTTTCAAACTCAAGTATCGTCTTCAATGTGTGAAATTGGACTAATCATTTTTTAATCATCTTTTTCTTCATCATTTTTTATTAAAGTCAGCACAGACACTGTGGCTTCTTGAATCACCGACACTGTTGCTATTTATTTCAAGTCATTATCGTTCACCCATTCTTCAGTTTTGTCAGTAGCTACGAGTGCCATACCATTATCTAATATGAGATGATTTGGGATTAATTAAAATCTTACACTTGTTTTTGTTTACAATTATACTATATATTGTGGATGAACTTAAACTTTCTAATAAGCACTTTTGAATTTGCTACAGTGCTGAGTGGGGATTTCTATTTGATATCACATACTTTCCAAAATTGCATTCATAGATTAAGACCACTATCCACTTAATTTGAAAATGAACAAGGATGATAAAAGTCGTGCAAGACTTTCTTACTATAGGCCATAATTTCAAAATGTACACCTTAGCTTTTCAGGATTTATATATGGCCGGCAAAGTTAATCTTTTGTTTGAAAAAATGAATAATAAGAAAACGAAACTTTCTTTCATGGGCTTCACAAATTACGTAAATTATATTTTATTTTCATTGTTAATCATGATTTATCAAATCATTAACTATATAAGATAACATAAGTAATATAATTTTACACTTTCATTCGATCATAAATTCACAAGTTATTGCATTTTACAATAAATAAATAAATAATCATATCGTCAATGATGTATAATTGGTTTATAATGTAAACAAAATTATCAAAATTTGACTTACATAGATGAATATACTCTTTCTATTCTATAATAAATGTTGTGCAAGAAGAAAAAATTAAAAATGTTTAGAAAAATTTTGGAAAAAAAATTATTTATAAACAAATTGTGTTTGGAACACCAAATTGTAAACAACTTTTTTTTTTCTTGAAGAATAAGTTGTTTATATGAAGCTAAAACTTTGAAGTCCATGATTATTTTTTAACAACTTTTTTTCTTTTTAAGTTGATTTACAACATAAAAACTTATTTTTGTTGTTATATCCAAAAACTTAAACATTAATATTATTTTTCAACAAATTTATTTAAACAAAACTTCATTATGACTATAATTAATAAGGAGAGTTTAAACAATATTGGTATAATTTTTACTAAGTATTATACCACTTAATATTTTTATATTAAATATTAATTTTATAAATTCAATCGTTAGATTAAAAATTCTTTACTTTTATATCATACATACAAAATTTTATATTACTCCAAGATGATTTGATACTTCATTCATGTAATATATACATTTCAAAATATAATAAAATATGAACATTTTGATTACTTTCAAGTTGTTGTTGAAATTTAACAAAATTTGATATAAACATATAAAGTGATATGAACCTTCAATCTAACAGTTGAATTTATAATATTCATATTTAATATAAAGTTATTGGTGGTAGTGTAATACTTAATAAAAGTTATACCGGTATCGTTTAAACCCTCATTATAGTTAATTATAACAATAATCAATTGTTGAAATAATATAATTTATACAACTTTTCTAAACATGGTCTCAGAATAAGTGTCATTTTAACTTTTTAAACATTAATTATTACCTTTTCATTTATATCAATAACAACATTCTTTAGAAAATTATTATTGTGTTGCATTATTTATAATAAATTAAATAAAAAATAAAGTATCAACTTGGATTGATATGAGCCGCGAGAAAATTATTTAATCAAGTGATCAATAATTGAATCTTATTCTAGTGAATACAAAAAAATTCAAGTTATAAAGAAATTAAAAAAAAATTATCACTGTATTCGACGAGAAATATTCATTAGTAATAAACTAAAATGAAATTAACAATAAAGTTAATTTTAAAAAATATTTTTTTCCTTTTATTTTTTTATTTTTCTTTATTTATTTAAAAAATATATAACAAGACTTATTATGGAAGAAAAAAAAAAGTAAAACACCATGAAAAATATAGATGAAATAATCTAGCCATTAATTTGTTCTTAATAATTGAGAGACAAATAATTAAGTAGGGATGATGACTGGTTTTTAACAATACTATTAATAATAGTTAACACGTCCTTATTAAGGAGCATGAGACAAATATAATCAACATGTTGAATTCTTAAACCAACGTCGTGTTCCATTTTGCTCTTCTCTCTTGAAGGTTCTTGTGTTGTGCATATTCTTTTAATTTATTATTAGGTGTGCATCAAATAATTAATAAAATTTAAAGTTTATCTTATTTTTATCCTATCATATTTTATCATGCTTTTATAATATATCACATGCTATCATATTTTGACTACTAAATAAACCTTTAATTATCTATAAATATAAATTAGAATATTTTTCTTGATCGAAAGTTTTTGAGAAATTATCCTTCAATAAAAATGTTTTTGTTCTTTTTTTTTTTTTACGATACCATTTTATTTATTATTTTTAAATAATTTTTAATATTTTAAAATATAAATAGTTAAAATAATTTTTATATTAATTAAAATATGAATTATTTATCATAAATCTAAATATAATTTATATGCTAAAATGTTTATCTAGTATAAATTTTAGTTATATAAAATATATAAAATAATATTATGTACATTGTTCAAGTTAGAATATTAATGTATAAATCATTTGCTAAATTATTTAAATAAAATATATAATAAATTATTGAACTTGTCCTTAAAATGCACTTATCAAGAAATTAATAAATAGAAAACTGTTATTAAAAATTATGTTGGAATTGCATTAAAAATTATGGGTGAGTAATACCTGCACTTTTCAATAAATAAAAACATTATTATTTTTTATTTCTTAACGTACGAGCACTAATTAACATTTTCTAATTATAAATCAAAATTTATAGTATAACTCATAATTAGATTGGCTAAAAGTATTCAAAACTTGACCTGTTGCAATAAATAGCTGGTTGTAGTACAAATATATACCATGATTTAAGAGTTAAAACTTAAAACATACTATTACTAGTCAGATGTTCAAATTCCAATTTGTTACTTTTTGTAATGCTTCATCTAATAATAACTTCCCATGCCTTATGTCTATACAGAAAATAATTTGATATAGTAAAAAAAAAATTGCAAAATTCCGTTTTGTAATCTTTCCGATGATAAAAAAAAAAATTATTAATTATCCAAACTTTATAACATGATTGACTAATGACTACATAGATATTATTGGGCTTTTGATTTTTATGTTTTATACTTGGTTTAAGTCCTTAAATTTATTTAACCAGGACTATTGTTTTAATTTTTAAATTGTTATAATATGATTATTTATCGTGTTTCTTTTTATTTTGATTATATAAATGCTTTTTCCTACAAAATAAATCATTTTTAAAAAAATTACTTTAAACTCACCCATCAAAAAGATCATCTCTCACTCAATTAGGGAACATCCAAAATTTCCCTACTAAATTAGAAACCCTAATAATTCTTTTTTTTTTTATAAAATCCCATAATAATTCCAGCAGAATTTCAGTTCACGAACCTTTAAATTAATTTTTATATTAAATTTATGCTTTATCCCTGATTATTTGAGTGAAAGAAATAATAATTCTAGAGTTTAAAAGAAAATCGATAGAATGGCTTTAATTTTTAAAATTAAATAAATCAAGGAGATTAAATATAAAAAAATTTATTTATAGAAATAATAAAATTGCACACAAGCGTGAATTTATATAAAAAGTAGTACTATTAACCACACCTAAAGGATTATATATAAATTTTATTCTTTAAAAATTCAAAAAGAAAAATACAATTATACCTATACAGCACTTAATCACTTTCAGGATCCTAAAAAGGCATAAAAGGTTACCCCTTTCTTAAGGGGTGGGGCATCGACCTAAGTTAGTTCTTAAAAGAATGTGTTTATAAAAGAATTTATTTAAAGAAAAAAAAACTTCAATGATTATTTATTTTGAAACAATTATTTTTAGCTGTTAGCTGATTATATATTTTAATCTGTACTCTACGAAAAAAAAAAAAAAAAAAAAAAAGACTTATTGTTGTTGCAAAAGTCTTTTCATCTTGTTTATGGATCGCTGGCCCAGCCTGTGTGGTTACAGCTTCCTGATTAAATTTCGTGGGCTCAGTCTTGTCAGACCGTGCTGAGACATTCTTCCGTAACCAATGGGTTTCTTTAATTGTCATGTGGGCCTCAATTAAATTACCCTTCAACTGTCACGTTGAATTTCGATTCTAATCATACAACCTTCATTTCATGATTTTCGTATCAAAGGGCCCAACAACTGAAATAGTGAATTAATATTTATGCAATTTTTTCTATTAATTAACAATTATATGTTGATTTATCTGTTCTATTATTTTTTTTTGCTGCATATATCATTCTTTAGATATAATTTTATTGGAGCTAGTCTCAAATATTAAATGTAGATACTTGTCTCTGCATGGAGATTTGAACTGTTGGGAGGGTAATCGAATTTCTTAAGATGGTTAGTTCAAAATAGGAAAGACACTAACATTTTCATTAGAAGCTCGTATTCTTAGCCCATGCCCCATCTAGCTTTTTTAGGACCGCCAAAGAAAAAGGCCCAATAGAAACTGGACCTGGATCAACAAAAGCGGCAGATGATAAACACACCTCCACTCTCGTATAAACACACCTTTTTTTTTTAAAAAAAAATATAAAATATCTAAATTACCCTTTTAAAAAAAATTAAATTCCTAAATTTACACCTCCCTTCCCCGCACCCCCTTCCCCGCACCCCACACTCCACACCACTCTTATTCCCAAAAAATCGACGCCGGCGGAGGAAAAAGAAGCGTTGCCGGAGCATCTGCGGTGCAGCCGGACGGACGGGCAACAATGGTCGTGCCGGCGTTGAGTGATGGGAAACCTAAAGCTGTGCGAGATTCACTACCTGCAAGGTCGGCATCGGTAGCACAAGGAGAAGGTTCCGGAGTCGCTCAAGCTTCAGAGGAAGAGGAAAAACGACGCCATTGCAGTTGAGATTGGGGCCATGAGGAAGCGAAAATCGGCGGAGGCGTTGGCCAGTAGGAGGAAGCAATTGGAGCTCATAAGGATGGTTCTGCAGAGAGAGGTTGAGAAGAAGAGGAAGAAGGAATCGCAATTGAATTTGCATTCGCATTTGCATTTTAATCACGATTTGCCGAAAGAGCCTGCTGGTTATGGTGGGGCTTTGGGAAGAAGAGGGGTGTGGAGTGTGGGGTGGGGGGAGGGGAGGTGTAAATTTAAGAATTTCATTTTTTTAAAGGGTAATTTAGACATTATATATATATTTTTTTTAAAGAGGGGGTGTGTTTATACGAGAGTGGAGGTGTGTTTATCATCTGCCTAAACCCAAACCTCTAGCATATTGATGGACTAAGAAAAGGCTCATGATATATACACTTCCTTTTTTTTTTTATAAGTATATCTCCTTTTTTTTAAAAAAATTATAAAATATTATAATTTAAAAAAAAAATTTAATTTTACACTTTCAATTTTCAATTTGCTACTTTTTTCTTCTTATTCACACACTTTTTTTTTCTCTTTCAATTTTCACATGTTACCAAAATAGGTGGGGTGAAAGAAAAATAAGGGAGTACATGTAAAAATTGAAAAAAGGAGGAAAGATGTGTGAAAAAAAGTACTAAATTAAATATTATAGATGTAAAATTAAAAAATTTAAAACAAAAAATTAAAAATATTTTAAAATTTTAATTATTTTTTTTAAAAGGAGACGTACTTATAGAAAAAAGGAGGTGTATATATCATGAACCCTCTAGTATATATTCTAAGGGCTTATGATATACACACCTCCATTCTATGATAAACTATACTTTTTAAAAAAAAAATCTTAAAATATATTTAATTTTTTATTTTTAGGTATTAATTTTCTATGCTTCTATTACGAGACTTGCTAGATAGAATATGCACTGCTATGGCCAGAAATGTCCAAAGCTAGTTCTGATTTTGGGCCTTTGTCCTTTCTTCTTACAAAAATAAATAAATAAATAAATAAATAAATATATATATATATATATATATATATATATATATATATATATATATATATATATATCGAATAAGATTCCTGATGATGTTTTCTTTTTTTAATGTTTAAAATATTACTTTCTTATTTTTGTAAAATATTACGTTTTATCCTTGACAGCTGCTCATATTTTATATACTAAATTAGTAACACCGGATAGAATAGGTTATATATAGTTTTTTTTTTTTTACATTTTTTAGTTTATTGTTTTAAATAATTATATTTTTAAAAAATATTAAAATTAAAATAATTTATCTAAATTTTAATCAAATACAGTATTTTTTATTTCATAAATATTTTTTTGTTAGACGAGATATCTAATTATAAGTAAAACTAAATGTTTTAGTTTTTCCACCAAACAACTTCTGAAAGTAACTTTTAAGTGGAGAATTGGTTGGCTTTCTTGAGTCCATCAATTTGCTGGCTATTTGGGCTTTTGCTTTTTGCTAATTCAAGCCTGGTTTCTATTGGGCCATTTTTATTTTGTGATATTTGTTTTTCTAACAATACATCCATCTTACTTGAATGCAACTAGATTTTTGGTCAAAAATTTGGTTCTGGTGGTATCTTATGCAATCAAACAGGTGAATTTATGTGATTTTAGTGTAAATCTAGGTGACAGTTCAGTTCTTGAGGCTGAATTGAAAGCAATTTTATTGGGTCTCAAATTGGCTTGGTCAAGAGGTTTTAGGAACATAAGAGTTGATTCTGATTCCAAATTGGAAGTGAATTTGCTGTCAAATGGTTTGCAGTACCCTTTCTACAACATTATTAGATCAATCCATGAAGTGCAATCTAATTTGCGTCAGGTGACTTGAAATCATATTTACAGATAAGCTAATCAACTTGTTAACACATTGGCCAAACAATCTATTTTGACTGAAGAAGAATTTCATGTTTATGAACACGTTCCAAATTTTATTGTCAATGTTGTAAGAGCTGATATAGCTCAAGTTTCTTTTCCTACAATCTTTTAATTTTTGCCTCATTTGTAATTAAAAAAAAAAAAAAAAGAGAGAGAGAGAGAGAGAAGGTTTTGGTAGTTGGTTCTATTACAATTTTGTTTACCCTTCAAGTTCAATTGCATTGATCGGTAATCACTTTTAACTGAGTAAAACCACTCTGAACATGCTAAAATAACGTGAGCTTGAAACTTGAATACTGCTTAGAAAAACTAGACAATATGCACGTGTTAAGAAATTTGTATATAAAATGTGTTGTTAACACACCTTTGTTTCTCAAATATGTTTATTAAATAATAATTAATCATACAATAATTTTATTAATTTGTATATAAAATATAATATTAAAAAAGACTGTAATGAGTGTTGTAATTTCTCCATAATTAATGAAGGATCACAAATGAATGACCAAATGTTATGAGTATCTTAATAAATATTTCTAGTATATATATATATATAGAAAGATATATAAATAAATAAGAAATCTAAATAATAATACCATTAACTATTGGTATTGTCGGAAAAAAATATTTTTTATATTGTGAGTTGTAAATGAGACTATTATTGGCATTTCTCTTGCCATAAGAGAGATGCTTTAGAATCCTACTTTCAACTAATAGTAGTATATCTTAAAAAAAAAAAAAGTAATATATAACTTTAATGATTTTTGTAAATTGAAAATGTATCACATTAACATTTTTGGTGTCATACTTTCACCTCATACACTCATTCTATACCCATAGAGTTATGAGAGTTAAAGATTTAGTCCGATTAATCCTCTTAGGAGTTGAAGAATGAGACTGAGATGTTTTTTTAAAATGAACCTTTGTCGCAATTGTGACTTGGTTTTCTTTCATACAAAATTATTGAGATTTCATAATTTTCTTTCCGTCGTGATGCGCACAAGGATTAAAATAATGATCTCAGATCGACCAAATTAACTAAAAAATTATGAAGTAGGCAGCATAACATAAAATCAAAGGAGCAAAAAGTTAATGGAGAATAAGTCAATTTAGTCAAATGATGCTGACAAACAATCAGTTTGACTATTTATTCAAATTTAATTTATTTTTATTTTTATTTCATTATAGATTCTAATTAAAATGAAAATCATGTATAAGATTTATATATGAATTATTGTTATTTAATTTTCCTAAATTTTCATATTTTAATTCATATATATGATATTTTTTATATTTTAGTAAAATTTTATATATTACCTTTTTAACATGTGTTTCATCGTAATGTAAATATTATTTTAGTATAAAAAAAATAAAAATCATTACGTGCCAATTGCATGGAAAAAAAAAAGCAGCATAAAGGAAAATGGGTTAAATATCTAGAAGTTAATATTATTAATAAAAAAAATGTTTACAATTTTTCCTCTTCTTTAAATTAAACGAGATAATATTATTGTAATAATAATAGTTTAAAATTTAATATATAAACATATCTTTGTCAAATACAATTACATTTTTCCATACTAAAAAATGTTCGATAGATTTTTAATTTTACAATAACTTTGAATGACAGTTATTTAAATTGAATGAATTATAAAGAAGAATACTAAAAAAAATGTTATTTTATAAAATTAAAGTTTAAATTTGATCTATTATCTATTATAAATTTTTTATAGGTCTAATTTAATTTCTTTAAAGTTTGACTTAATCTATTAACTTATTTAAAAACTTATTTTATAATAATAATATTAATTAGGTCAATAAATTTAATTTTTAAAATAAAAAATATTTTTAAATATTTTAACAAAACTATATTAGAACTCATATAAATACCATCATTTGTAGTTCAAGATATCAACAAATTATTTAACAAATAAAAATTGAAATGCTCCCTCATGTAAAGTCAGAATAAATTTAATTTGAAAAACTATGATATAATCATCTCAATTTCTCATTGATTAGTGATTAGAATGGTTATAAATTATATTTCATAGCAATATAAAAATCACTAAATATATGAATTAACATAATTGACACATTTAAAAAAAATTATATAGGAATCACAATAACAATAATAAAATTTAAATTTAAAATTTTATTTATATTATTTCAATTTTAGTTGATCCTAGAAATTTATTATTTATGTTCGATCAATAGTTTTAAGATTAAACTTTAATTATAACTGCATTAAATATTGAAATTGAAAGAAAACTTTTCGTCCTGTTTGAACATTTTTTTTTTGTTGAAAATATTATATAACAGATAGAAAGTGATGAGTTAATCTATTTGGATATTGAAATCTAACGTTTTATTTTTTCTTTTATTGTATGAGCTCAATCCAATTCTATTAAAAAGAATTATGCTGTATCATATAATTTTTTGTAAAAATATATTTTTCGTCTTTTATATTATTTATTAATATCAATTTAGTTTCACGTTAATTATTTGAATTAATTTAATTCTAGTTTATTTTTCGTTTTTTCTCATTAACAATTATGACACGTATCATAACATGTGTCATGCTATCATGTCATGTGTTATGTCAGGTAATATGATAATATGACACATGTAATATGTGATAACTATTTAAATAGACAAAAAATTAAATATTGATATTGTAAAATTAAATTAATTAAATTAATTAAAGTAAACTTAAATTGAATGTAATAAATAATATATTTTTACATTAAATTTTTATAGATGACAAAATTGTTTGCGATATATAACACAATTGTCGAGATCAAAGCCGACAACATTCACTAAAGTGAGGCACAGATAAGTTGATTGAATCGGTGAGTGGTCATTGAAAAGAGAAAAGAGTAGAAACTGAATTCATGCTTAACTCACCATGCGAACTAAACCACCAACACCCTAAAGCGTTTAACCAGATTTCAGTGGTAGTTTGCCACATGCATGAGCATGTGGAAGAAGCTCGCATATATAACCACATAAAAGAGGCACTTTTTAAGTCGGTGGCGTTTAACCTCACATTCAATTCAGATAAACCTATCATTGATCGAGGCACATTTTTAGTAACTGAAGCAGAAAAAGGAATCACCAAGGGGGATCTTATGCTTATGCCTAACAATGCCAAATGGGTTTCATTTCATCTATGTGGCAAGAAACCCTCATTACGCGTCTCCTTCAAGCACAAAACCTGGAACTTCTTCTTGTGGACCCCACACATGGACTTTATTGGTTCATGTTCATACATATCTCAGTTTTGGATTGTCGCCACTGGCCCAAACGGGCCTCGGCGGTCGCGAAGACGGTCGAGCTCGCTTTTATTTTAGTTTTGAAAATGTATTGGATTATTAGAACGACTTGTTCTCAAACTGAGACCTTGTCGATCTTATCCAATTTATTTATTAAATGTCTCACCAATCCATGTTAATCCCAAGCGGGACCCTCCATGGATTAGTGGTTTTCGTAGTAAAAGGGTTCATGGAGTCGCCACCAATGTTTTACTCAAAACATTGGAAAAAGAGGTTTAAGGCAATCGATTCAAAAATCGACTTCGGCCATTACAACCAGAGTCGGGTAAGGGAGTCGGTTACGCGTGGGGAAGGTGTTAGCACCCCACAGCGCCCCTTTCGGGTTCCCTATGACAGATTATTTCTAAAAATAATAGTGTGAAATTACTAAATTACCCCTATTTATTCTAAGCAATTACAAATTAACTATCTACATGATGACAGTTTAAATATGTACACACAGAAAGCGGTAAAAGAAGGGACTTTAAAGAGATAAACCTTTGAAGCGTGCTTTCTTATATATCTTGACAGAAATTGGGAAGCGTTTTGGCGTTCCCTCCCTCTACAAGACCGCTCGCTCCCTCCTATAAAATTTTTGACTTTGGAAATCCGATGGATTTCCCTTCGACTTAGTTCGAGACTCAAGCAAAATGCTCAGAACTCAAAAACTTCGTCGGATCAACTCTCCGAGTGATTTCCAGGCAGAGCACTGCTCAAAAAAACCCAGAATCCTCAAGAAGAGGGTTAAAACTCAGTGAAAAAGTGTCCTATGACGTCAAAATGACGCCATATTTATAGGGAACAGGCGGAATACGGGCTATGGAATCAATACGGCCGTATTGAAATTTTTGAACTTCAATACGGCCGTATTGAGTTCAATACGGCCGTATTGAAATTCAGAAATTTCAATACGCCCGTATTGAGTTCACTGCGGCTGTATTGAAGCTTCAATACGGCCGTATTGATTTCAGTACGGCCGTATTGAAGTTTCAGAAACTTCAATACGCCGTATTGAGTTCACTGCGGCCGTATTGAAGCTTCAATACGGCCGTATTAAGTTTAGTACGGCCGTATTGGGCTTCTTTCCCTCCACTTCCTTATTTTAAGCTACTCTAAGACCTCTAAACCTACAGATAGCCATCCTATGGTCTTCTAGGAGTCCTTCTGGCTGACTTTCCTTCGATCTTTGAGGGTCTTCGAGTTTTATTTCCGACCCGGACAATTTTAGGGGTCTACAACTGCCCCCCCTTTACTTAGTCAAACGGCCTTTTGGTGTACCGATTGACAAGTAAAGGAGTTGACCCAATTGTCCGGGTAATATGCCAACCTTCTGACTTGTAGCGTCTTCCGGTGGAAAATTGTTGAGTAGCCTCTCCAGGTTGTTGCATACCTCGGTGTTTCTGACAACCTCGGTAGCTGAGTTTTACCCTCTCCAGGGTCAACTTCACTCGACGCCCGAGCCGGAAGTTGAACATCGACGTGTCTCTGACGACGCTGATGGTTGAGTACCACCTCTCCAGGCCTAGCCTCACTCGACGCCCGAGCCGGAAGCTAGACACCAGTGTTTTAACATCACTGATGATTGAGTACCCGCCTCTCCAGGCTCTGCTTCGGTTGTTTCTGACGACCTAGGCAGCTGAGTTTGCCCTCTCCAGGGTCTGCGTCTTAACATTCGGCAGTTGAGTTTACCCTCTCCAGGGTCTGCGTCTTAACATTCGGCAGTGTGAGTTTACCCTCTCCAGGGTCTGCGTCTTAACATTCGGCAGTTGAGTTTACCCTCTCCAGGGTCTGCGTCTTAACATTCGGCAGTTGAGTTTACCCTCTCCAGGGTCTGCGTCTTAACATTCGGCAGTTGAGTTTACCCTCTCCAGGGTCTGCGTCTTAACATTCGGCAGTTGAGTTTTACCCTCTCCAGGGTCTGCGTCTTAACATTCGGCAGTTGAGTTTACCCTCTCCAGGGTCTGCGTCTTAACATTCGGCAGTTGAGATTACCCTCTCCAGGGTCTGCGTCTTAACATTCGGCAGTTGAGTTTACCCTCTCCAGGGTCTGCGTCTTAACATTCGGCAGTTGAGTTTGCCCTCTCCAGGGTCTGCGTCCGTGTCTTCTGATCACTTCGGCAATGTAAGTTTACCCTTTCCAGGGAGTTGAGATGATTTTTTTGTCTCCACAGTCCACGATGCTGCTTCGACGGTTTTTCTGATTTTGTGCCACTGAGGGCTGGATAACGCAGGGATCCGTCTAGGGGATGTGCAGTCATTCATAGGTTCCTGTGCCCCAACTTGCATTGCATTGTTGGTACCCATGGGGAATTTCTGACTCCTTGGGGTGTAGACACAGATGCTCTCTCTCTGAGTTGAGCGATGCCTTATGTTTGGCTGACGTCCTTTTGACGTAGGTGGAGTATCCCGGTTGTCCTTATTCGGGCGACTCTTTTTGTTTTCCTGGTTTTGTTGCCTCTGTGTAGGCTATTATCCGCTGGGGATTTTGTCATTGATTTTGATTAGCCTCTTCTGTTAGGCAGATCATCTTGACGCTTGATGTTTGGCTGAAAAGCCAGATTCCGCTTGGGGAATTGTTATTGATCTTTTGGATTTTTGCTTTTTGTAGGAATGCCTCTGAGTAGGCGAGTGGGGATTTAAAGTTTATATATCCCAGAGTATTATTTAGAAAGCCTCTTCAGGCTTAGCTTCACTCATCGCTTGAGTTGGAAAGCTACCTTCCACTGAGGAAGTCTAAGTCCTTTGACTAGATATACTGCTTGGGTGATCGTGCTTCCATTGGGAATTTTGTCGATCTTGCTTTGATAGCTCTCGCTGGGGATTTGTTCCGTGAGCTTGAGTTGGGGTTTCCCTGGGGAGTATTATTTCTGCGAGCCTCTCTAAGCTCAATTATTCTGATGAGAGTATTATTTCAGCAAGCCTCTCCAGGCTCAATTATTCTGTGGGAGTATTATTTCGGCAAGCCTCTCCAGGCTCAATTATTCTGTATAATTTTGTTGGATTTTCTATATTTTTCCTTTTTGTTGATTTTGGCTTTTTCTGTGTTTTTGCCTTTTTTGTTAATTTCGGCTTTTTCTGTATTTGTTGATTTTGGCTTTTTCTGTATTTTTGCCTTTTTTGTTGGTTTTGGCTTTTTCTATACAGAAATGTCTCTGAGGAGTATTATTTTGGCAAGCCTCTTCAGGCTCAGTTATTCTGAGAGAGTATTATTTCAGCAAGCCTCTCCAGGCTCAGTTATTCTGAGAGAGTATTATTTCGGCAAGCCTCTCCAGGCTTAATTATTCTGAGGAAGTATTTTTTCGGCAAGCCTCTCCAGGCTTAATTATTCTGAGAGAGTATTATTTCGGCAAGCCTCTCTAGGCTTAATTATTCTGAGGAAGTATTTTTTCAGCAAGCCTCTCCAGGCTCAATTATTCTGTACAAACTGAGGAGTATTGTTTGTATCCTTGCCTTTTTTCCGTTTTCGGCTTTTGTTGACTGCTGTCATACACAAGCAATTTTCTATTTTTCTATTTTATGCGATTGCTTCATGATAAGGTCTTTGAATGTGCAACTAATGTGTGTGATGCACGAAATGCAAGCTTTATCATTTGTTTATTATATATATATATATATATATATATATATTTTTTTTAGAAAGATGAATGGCTCTCCCTATCCTCTTCTTCTATTTAGAGGAACTTCTGTCATTGACGCGAGGGAATATTTTCGTGAGCCTTTGAATGCAGGAGTTTAAAGATTTTATAGGAACCCCTCCAGTTTTCTTTTATTGACCGATTATTAAGAGTTTCGTACAATTTTTAGAAACATCAATTTAAAGGCATAATCACAAGGTCAAGAGAGAAAAGAAACAAATGGATATTTTATTGATATTCAAATGTTTATACAGAAAGATTTACAAAGGGATTTTCTGAAGAATGGCTGGCCAGGGTAGGCTGTACATTTTTGGCTTAAACAATTACATCTGTGATTGCTGCCCTTCCCGTTCCCTAGTTGCTTCGGGTGAGATGCCTGAGCCAGGAGTGTAGATGCTGCAAGACGCTTGCTTCTAGAAGATTATCACTTGAAACGCCTTTTCGGTTTTCGATTCAAGTGATCGTTGCTTGCTTTACTTTTTGCATCTTATTCTTTTGCCCCTAATTTTTGCCTAGGACATGTCCTAGCGGGGATAATTTTGCCTTTGTTTTGCCTAGTACCCTTGTACTGGCGGGCTTTTCGTTTTGCCCTAACTTTTGCCTAGGATGCCCTTTTTGGGTTTTCATCCTAGCGGGCTGATGCAAGCAACGTCTTCAAGCATAATACTTCTTTACCACGTCAGCGTTGACTGGGTATCGAAGTTCTTCTCCGTCCATGTCTGTGAGAATCAATGCTCCTCCGGAGAAGGCTCGCTTCACCACGTATGGTCCTTCGTAATTTGGGGCCCACTTTCCGATTTTGTCCTTTTGAGCTGGTAGCAATTTCTTCATTACCAACTCTCCCTCATGGTAGACTCGAGGGTGGACCTTTTTGTCAAAAGCCTTTTTGATCTTCCTTTGATAGGCTTGACCATGGCATATGGCATTCAGTCGCTTTTCTTCGATAAGGTTCAATTGGTCGTATCGGCTTTGAACCCATTCTGCCTCGGAAAGTTTTGCTTCCATGATTACTCTCAGAGAAGGTATCTCGACTTCAACAGGCAGAACTGCCTCCATTCCATAAACAAGGGAGAATGGAGTAGCTCCTGTGGATGTACGTACTGAAGTCCTGTATCCATGGAGAGCGAAGGGTAACATCTCATGCCAGTCTTTGAATGAGACAACCATCTTTTGCACTATCTTCTTGATATTTTTGTTGGCTGCCTCGACTGCCCCATTCATTTTGGGTCGATATGGGGAAGAGTTGTGATGTTGAATCTTAAACTCTTGGCACAGTTCTTCCACCATCTTGTTATTTAGATTGGATCCATTATCAGTGATGATCTTATCAGGAATACCGTATCTGCATATAATGTTTTTTCTGATGAAGGATGTTACCACCTTTCGGGTCACATGAGCATACGATGCCGCTTTGATAAATCATAATTTGATATGTATCTTTTCCTTTAATTTAGCTATTTTACATTCCAGTCATGGCTAATTATAGGATTTAGATAGATATGTGTGTTGTTAGGCCTAATTGGATAGTTGGGAATTATTATTCAAAATTTTCGCTGTTTTTGGGCTGATGAACATGTCTCGGTTTTCAGGCCATAACTTGGGCTGTGGTGATCCAAATGGAGCAAACTCGTTGGCCCTGGAAAGCTAAGACAAAGACCTAAATATTTACAGAAGGAGCCGTTGGCAAATTCGTCCATCTAGAAGGTCCAATTCGGTGGTCAAAAATCGGTGCGGAAATGGAATCCAACTCATCCCACCAACAACACCAACTCATCCCACCAACTCTCCCATTTCGTTTTGTCTACTCTTTTCCCCATTATTTTACAATTTTTTTGTGTTGTATGAAGGCTATAAATAGGCCTTCACTTCTCCATTGCAAGATGTCCCAAACACCTTCAAATAAGTTACTCTTGGGTGTTCTTCTACCTCCCTTTCTTCTTCTTCTTCTCAATTTCTTCTTAGTCTTTCTTGTTATTTAATGTTATAATGTCTTTTAATTTTATGGATAGCTAAGTTTCTAATTCAGCTTGTGGTAATAAGTTCTAATGGATTTTGAGGTTTGAAGAAAATTTTGTGTATCCTCAACTCTTAATAATTGAATTTATCTTTATCTTTCTATCTTGTTTATGCTTATATAATTGAATTTGAATTGATCACTTAAATTCATTACATAAGACGTTCTCATTAACTCCTTGAACTAAGACCTATGTGATGCTTACTTACATTGGACTTAAGAAGGAATGCAAGACCAAGAATTATGTGACGCTTGTTTACATTAATTTTGAGAAAGACAAAGGAATATTCATGGACTTAATTGATTGACTCATTAATTGTTTGCCGATTCAAGGACTTAGAGTTTAACTAGGGATTAAATGTGAATGAATAATTCTAACCTTGTTAACTCGAATCATGTTTGCTTAAACATTTGAAGAATCTCCTAAATTAATTGACGCTTGATTGGTTAACTTTGGGACAAGCAAGAATTGATTAATTAAGTTCTCCAATGGATGGCTTGTTGGATTCTTGGACTTAGAGACCAAATAGGGATTAAAATTGGACGCTTGATCCTAACCTAATGGACTCAAATAATGTTCGCTTGAACTTTGGAAAGAATCTATTTAAGTTTTGTTGGTGCTTAACTAATTGAACTTAAATGCAAGAATTTAATTATTATTTGAGATTGAGATTTTGAACCAAGGATAAATCCAAAGAACGAAAATCCACAAGTTGAAGTTTTTATCATCTAAGTTTATTATTCAACTTCTTGTTCTAAAAATTATATCAAACTCCAAACCCCCCCCCCCTTTTTTTCCAAAAACTGCTAATATAATAAAAAGAATTTCCTTTGATCCTCGAGAGACGACTTTGGGGCACTACTGTGCTACAAGTTTAAACTCATTTTACATTTGTGTTTGATAGAGGCTTCGACAACCTCTCGTCAAATTGGCGCCGTTGCCGGGGATTAAAGGTGTCATTTTGTTATATTAGATATCTTTCATTTTATTTTATTTTCATTTTCTCTTTGTATTTTTGTATAGTGTATGACAAGATCTTCTACTAGTCCTTTACTTGATTTGGATCCTGAAATTGAAAGAACACTAAGGATAACTAGAAGAAGACTTTTTAGAAATACTTCTAATAATCAAAACAATAACATGGCTGATAATAGGACACTAAAACAATTGGCTGCACCTGATGTTTCAAATCCACCTTTATGCATTCAATTTTCTGCTGATGAGGATGACTGTGAACTAAAATCAAGTTTAGTTCATTTGTTACCCAAATTTCATGGACTTTCAGGTGAAGATCCCCACAAGCACTTGAAAGAGTTTCATGTTGTATGTTCAACCATGAAACCCGCTGGTAGCAATGAAGAAAGCATAAAGTTGAAAGCATTCCAGTTTTCACTAGTTGATGCAGCCAAGGAGTGGTTGTATTATCTCCCTCCTAAAAGAGTCACATGGGATGAAATGAAGAGACTGTTTCTAGAAAAATACTTTCCTGCTTCTAGAACTGCAGCCATAAGAAAGAGCATATGTGGCATCAAGCAAATGAATGATGAAACACTACATGACTATTGGGAGAGATTCAAGAGGCTATGTGCAAGTTGTCCACAACATCAAATCAGTGAGCAACTTCTAATTCAATACTTTTATGAAGGTCTCCTACCAATGGATAGAAGCATGATCGATGCTGCTAGTGGTGGTGCTCTAATGGATAAAACTCCTGCTGCTGCCAAAGACTTGATTGCAAATATGGCAGCCAACACACAACAATTTGGTGCAACAAGAGGAACTAGTTCAAGGTCAGTAAATGAGGTACAATTATCTAGTACTGAACATCAAAGACTAGAGAATAGATTAGATGAATTGACCTCTTTGGTGCGAGGATTGGCCATGATGAAACAAGCGCCTGCTAAACTCTGTGGCATTTGTGCTTGTCCCTCTCATCCAACTGATGCATGCCCTCAGCTACAAGAAGATAATCCTGAAGAAGTAGCTGCTGTAAATAACTTCCCAAATTCCTCACAACCAAGAAATGACCAAGCCAGAAATAACTTCAATCCCAGATACAATGATCACCCTGGTTTCAGATGGAGCAACAACAACACATCACAACAACAACCATTTCCAAATAGGCAACCTTTCCAACAAGCTCCAAGGCAGTCAATGCAACAACCACAACAACAACAAAATAACCCTTCCTTGGAGGACCTTGTAAAACAAATGGCTATGCAAAACTTGCAATTCCAACAAAGAACTGATGCTAGCATTCAAAACTTGGAAAAGCAAGTAGGACAAATGGCATCTTCCATAAGCCAACTTCAAGCACAAGGATCAAGTAAGTTGCCTTCTCAAACTATTCCTAATCCTACAGGAAATGTTAGTGCCATCACGCTTAGATCTGGAAAGATTGTGGAAGTTAAAAATGATGTGAAACCTGCCACTACATCTGAGAAATCTGAAAACAAGGAGAAGCAATCTTTCCAGTCAAAGGATGAAGAGCCAAGCATTCCACTACCCTTTCCACAAAGAGTTTTACAAACTAGGAAAGCTGAAGCTGAAAAAGATAAAGAATTGCTTGAGACTTTCAGAAAGGTAGAAGTAAACATTCCTCTGCTAGATGCAATCAAACAAATCCCTAGATATGCCAAATTCTTGAAGGAAATGTGCACCCATAAAAGAAGGCTGAAAGGGAATGAAAAAATAAGTCTGGGAGAGAATGTTTCTGCTATCATTCAACCAATGCCTCAGAAATGCAAGGATCCAGGTACGTTCACTATCCCTTGTACAATAGGTAATTGCATATTTGAAAATGCCATGTTAGACTTAGGTGCATCTATCAATGTCATGCCTATGTCTATCTTTAAATCTTTGGGGCTTGGTCCTTTAATTCCAACTGGTGTGGTGATTCAACTTGCAAATAGAAGTAGTACTTACCCTTCAGGATTAATTGAAGATGTCTTAGTTAGAGTAGGAGAACTAATTTTTCCTGCTGACTTTTATATCCTAGAGATGGAGGGTGAAACTACAACTAAGGTACCAATCATTTTAGGTAGACCTTTTCTTAAAACTGCAAAAACAAAAATAGATGTGCATGCTGGAACTCTTTCCTTAGAGTTTGGTGATAATATAGTCAAGTTCAACATTCTAGATGCCATGAAACACCCTAGGGAAGAACACTCTGTATTTCACATTGATTTGTTGGATGACTTGGTTGATTGTTATGCACATGACCATTTATGCATTGAATTTCCTGACATACATGATCTTGATGATACCATAAATTGTCATTCATGCATAAACAATAAATCAGAATGTGCTGCTTGTACTGAAATAGAAGAATTTTTAAGCACTAACAATTTTGCTGAGGAATATAAAAAAGAAAAATATGCAGAAATTTTAGCTGCAGAATTGATAACAACAAACAGAATGTTGCCCTCCATTGTGCAACCACCAGCATTAGAGCTAAAACCTCTTCCTGATCATTTGAAGTATGCTTACCTTGAAGAAGGTTGTAAACTTCCGGTCATTGTTGCAAAAGACTTAGATGCTGAACAAGAAAGGATGTTGTTACAAGTTTTGAAGGACAACAAAAAGGCAATAGGGTGGACACTTGCAGATCTCCCTGGAATCAGTCCTTCTACCTGTATGCATCGGATTCTCCTTGAAGAAGATGCTAAACCAGTAAGGCAACCTCAAAGGAGACTTAATCCTCAAATTTTGGAAGTAGTAAAGAAAGAGATATCTAAGTTGCTCCAAGCAGGTATCATATATCCTATCTCTGATAGCAAATGGGTAAGTCCTGTTCAAGTTGTTCCAAAAAAATCTGGAGTGACTGTAGTAGCAAACAAAGACAATGAACTAATTCCAACGAGAGTGCAAAATAGTTGGAGAGTTTGCATTGACTATAGAAAATTGAACCAAGCCACAAGAAAAGATCACTTTCCTTTGCCATTCATTGATCAAATGCTTGAACGATTGGCTGGGAAATCCCATTACTGCTTCTTGGATGGATACTCAGGATACTTCCAAATCCACATAGCACCTGAAGACCAACATAAGACCACATTCACTTGTCCTTTTGGAACTTTTGCATACAGAAGGATGCCATTCGGCCTATGCAATGCTCCTGGTACTTTTCAGAGATGTATGGTAAGTATTTTCTCTGAATTTCTAGAAGATTGTATGGAAGTTTTTATGGATGATTTCACTGTCTATGGGTCTTGTTTTAAAACATGTCTAGATAATTTATCCAAGGTGCTACACAAATGCATTGACTCTAATCTTGTCTTGAATTTTGAAAAATGTCATTTCATGGTAAAACAAGGCATAGTTCTAGGTCATGTCATTTCTGAAAGAGGTATTGAGGTAGATCCTGCTAAAGTAGAAGTTATTTCTAGTTTATCTTACCCCGCATGCGTGCGGGAAGTGCGTTCCTTTCTTGGTCATGCAGGATTTTATAGGCGCTTTATCAAAGACTTCAGCAAGATAGCATTGCCACTGTCTCGCTTGCTACAAAAGGATGTTGAATTCAATTTTGACCAAAAGTGCAAGGAGGCATTCCATACACTGAAGAAAGCTTTGACAAGCACGCCTATAATACAACCACCATACTGGACACTCCCTTTTGAACTGATGTGTGATGCATCCAACTATGCTCTGGGAGCAGTTTTGGCCCAAAGAATGGGCAAGGCACCTCATGTCATATATTATGCTTCTAGAACTTTGGATGCTGCACAAGCCAATTACACTACTACAGAAAAGGAACTTTTGGCTATTGTTTTTGCATTAGACAAATTTCGATCTTATTTGCTAGGTTCCAAGGTGATAGTGTTCTCTGATCATGCTGCTTTGAAGTTCCTACTAAAAAAACCAGATGCAAAACCTAGGTTACTACGGTGGATGCTTTTACTCCAAGAATTTGATTTGGAAATAAGAGATAAAAGTGGAGCTGAAAACTTGGTTGCTGATCACTTGAGCAGAATTGAACAACCACTTGATCCGATACCCATACATGATACTTTTCCTGATGAGCAATTGTTGAAAGTTCAGACAATCATTCCATGGTTCGCCGATTTGGTAAACTTTCTTGTTGCTAATGTTCTGCCTAAAAAAGCATCTAAATCTTACATTGCTAAATTAAAGAGTGATGCAAAATATTTTGTATGGGATGATCCTTATCTTTGGAAATATGGTAGTGACCAAATAATTAGGAGATGCATACCTGATCATGAAATTCACTCTATTCTTAGCTTTTGTCATAATCATGCATGTGGTGGTCATTTTGGTCCCCAACGAACAGCTAGGAAAATTTTGGAATCAGGATTTTATTGGCCTACTATTTTCCATGATGCATATCAATTTTGTAAAACTTGTGAACAATGTCAAAGGACTGGTAATATAACTCGAAGGAATGAGATGCCCCAACAACCTATGTTATTTTGTGAAATTTTTGATGTTTGGGGTATAGACTTCATGGGTCCATTTCCCACATCCTTTGGTTTTGTTTACATTTTACTTGCTGTTGATTATGTATCCAAGTGGGTGGAAGCTAAAGCCACTCGAACTGATGATTCAAAAGTTGTTGTGGATTTTGTTAGGTCTAACATTTTCTGCAGATTTGGCATTCCAAGAGCCATCATCAGTGATCAAGGGACGCATTTTTGCAACCGCAATTTGGAAAGCCTCTTGAGAAAATATGGTGTTGTACATAAAACTGCTACACCGTATCATCCTCAATCAAATGGACAAGCTGAGGTGTCAAATCGAGAGATAAAACAAATTTTGGAGAAAACAGTCAAACCAAACAGAAAGGATTGGAGCAAGAGACTTGAAGATGCTCTGTGGGCTTATAGAACTGCATACAAAACACCAATTGGGATGTCACCTTTTCGATTGGTCTTTGGTAAAGCATGTCACCTTCCAGTGGAAATTGAGCATAAGTCATATTGGGCAGTAAAACAATGCAACTTAGCTTATGACAAAGCTGGCATGGAAAGAAAGTTGCAATTACAAGAACTTGAAGAGATTCGCTTAGAGGCTTATGAGAACTCAAAAATGTACAAAGAGAAGACCAAAATTATCCATGACAAAATGATATCAAGAAAGGAATTCTCTGTTGGACAAAAAGTTCTTCTTTACAATTCTCGCCTCAAGCTCATGCCCGGAAAGCTTCGTTCCAGATGGATAGGACCTTTTGTAGTTACTGATGTGTTCCCTCATGGAGCAGTAGAGATCAAGAGTGAATTATCACAAAATAAATTTAAGGTCAATGGCCACAGACTAAAAATTTTTCATACAAGTGAAGGATACCAAGAGCAAACTGTTGAGGAACTCAGCTTGCATGATCCATTCCAACCTCCATAAATGAGGGAGTTTCTTTATCCTCTCCTTTTATTTCACTTGTCGTAATTTACATTGCATAACATTGAGGACAATGTGAGATTTAAGTGTGGGGGGGATTATTCGTTAGATGTTTTTGTTATTTTGGGTTTTATGTTTGGTTGTTATGTAAAATTTTGCATGTTTCTCTTTGATTTCTGGGTTTTGATAGTTTTTAGGCACTTGCTTCACTCTAAGATATGAGTTACTTGATGTTACATGGATTGAAATCCCTGTCTTTCTCTGCTTGTAAAGTTGATTATGAGGTTTGAGAGGTTGAATTGAAGGTGACAGATATACCCTGTGTGAGGAATTAAACCATTCTCTATTCTTTCTTGTGTGATATGCCTCTTGATTGCTTGCACAGTTGCCTTGTCTTGACTCTATTTGATACTTCTTGATTCACATGCATGTTTGGATATGATTAAGGCATTTTTGTTCCTATAAGCCTATAGCCAAATAAGCCTACCTTGAATTAACTCCTTTGATAACCCCTGCTAAGCCTATTTACCCTTCTTTATTTGAAGCTCATTACAAGCCTTAAGTGAAAAACCAAGATCACCTTAACCTTAGGGAATTTTGGAGCTTTGGAATAGTTTTGGGAATAAATTCTTGAATAAGTAAGGGATGTATCATTGGTTATTAAATTTTGGCTAGTTAATTCTTCCTGTTGTATATGTCTTAGTGTTTCATGATGTGTGAAAAAAAAAAAACAAAAAAAAAACAAAAAAAAAACAAAAAAAAAACAAAAAAAAAAAACAAAAAAAAAAAAACAAAAAAAAACAAAACACAAAAAAAAAAAAAAAAAAAAATTAGTTGTTTTGAGGAAAAGGAAAATAATTGGTGTTGGAGGTGTATTAGCAATTTTTGGGTTTGCTCTTATGCTTATTTCATACTTATTCCCCATTGCTCCTATAGTTCCTCTGGTTTATAGCTACTTATCCTAAATTTTATCCCACCTTGTCCTTGACCACATTACAACCCTGAAAAGACCTTATGATCCTTTTGTGCATGTTTATTGGGCATTGATTTTAGAGGCTTGCCAAGTCTATCTGTTGCTTGTTTTTTTTCATGAGTGCTTTGAGAGTATACAGTTGCCTAGACACTTGAGAGATACAGTGATACAGTGCATCTTGTGAGGTTCTGTTACTTTTGATTCACCTCTTGAGCTGATTAATTATCTTGCCATGCCTTGAAATGCTTGGATAATTTCCATAAGTGTCTAGTTTCTCTGACTCTTTTTGTGTTGAACGTTGTCTACTCTTTTTTTTTTCCAGGATTCATTTAGGATTGTGCAAATCTATTTGTTTTCTTGTGTGTATTGTTTTCTCTGTTTCTTCCTGTTTCGTCATTTTCTTTGATATTGTTCTTTGCTTTGCTTTCATGATTTTGCCCAGGAGTGCAAAAAGCTAAGTGTGGGGGTATTTGATAAATCATAATTTGATATGTATCTTTTCCTTTAATTTAGCTATTTTACATTCCAGTCATGGCTAATTATAGGATTTAGATAGATATGTGTGTTGTTAGGCCTAATTGGATAGTTGGGAATTATTATTCAAAATTTTCGCTGTTTTTGGGCTGATGAACATGTCTCGGTTTTCAGGCCATAACTTGGGCTGTGGTGATCCAAATGGAGCAAACTCGTTGGCCCTGGAAAGCTAAGACAAAGACCTAAATATTTACAGAAGGAGCCGTTGGCAAATTCGTCCATCTAGAAGGTCCAATTCGGTGGTCAAAAATCGGTGCGGAAATGGAATCCAACTCATCCCACCAACAACACCAACTCATCCCACCAACTCTCCCATTTCGTTTTGTCTACTCTTTTCCCCATTATTTTACAATTTTTTTGTGTTGTATGAAGGCTATAAATAGGCCTTCACTTCTCCATTGCAAGATGTCCCAAACACCTTCAAATAAGTTACTCTTGGGTGTTCTTCTACCTCCCTTTCTTCTTCTTCTTCTCAATTTCTTCTTAGTCTTTCTTGTTATTTAATGTTATAATGTCTTTTAATTTTATGGATAGCTAAGTTTCTAATTCAGCTTGTGGTAATAAGTTCTAATGGATTTTGAGGTTTGAAGAAAATTTTGTGTATCCTCAACTCTTAATAATTGAATTTATCTTTATCTTTCTATCTTGTTTATGCTTATATAATTGAATTTGAATTGATCACTTAAATTCATTACATAAGACGTTCTCATTAACTCCTTGAACTAAGACCTATGTGATGCTTACTTACATTGGACTTAAGAAGGAATGCAAGACCAAGAATTATGTGACGCTTGTTTACATTAATTTTGAGAAAGACAAAGGAATATTCATGGACTTAATTGATTGACTCATTAATTGTTTGCCGATTCAAGGACTTAGAGTTTAACTAGGGATTAAATGTGAATGAATAATTCTAACCTTGTTAACTCGAATCATGTTTGCTTAAACATTTGAAGAATCTCCTAAATTAATTGACGCTTGATTGGTTAACTTTGGGACAAGCAAGAATTGATTAATTAAGTTCTCCAATGGATGGCTTGTTGGATTCTTGGACTTAGAGACCAAATAGGGATTAAAATTGGACGCTTGATCCTAACCTAATGGACTCAAATAATGTTCGCTTGAACTTTGGAAAGAATCTATTTAAGTTTTGTTGGTGCTTAACTAATTGAACTTAAATGCAAGAATTTAATTATTATTTGAGATTGAGATTTTGAACCAAGGATAAATCCAAAGAACGAAAATCCACAAGTTGAAGTTTTTATCATCTAAGTTTATTATTCAACTTCTTGTTCTAAAAATTATATCAAACTCCAAACCCCCCCCCTTTTTTTCCAAAAACTGCTAATATAATAAAAAGAATTTCCTTTGATCCTCGAGAGACGACTTTGGGGCACTACTGTGCTACAAGTTTAAACTCATTTTACATTTGTGTTTGATAGAGGCTTCGACAACCTCTCGTCACGCTTCTACCCATTTGGTGAAATAGTCAATGACTACAAGGATGAACCTATGTCCATTGGATGCCTTTGGCTCGATGGGTCCAATAACATCCATGCCCCACATTGCGAATGGCCATGGTGAAGCCAACACATTGAGTGGCGTTGGTGGGACATGAATGTTGTCGGCGTATGCTTGACACTTGTGGCATTTCCGGACGTATTGGTAACAATCCCTTTCAATGGTCGACCAATAATATCCTGCTCTGAGGATTTTCTTAGCCATTGCAGGCCCGGGAATATGGGTACCGAAAACCCCCTCATGTATTTCTTTGATTACATTTTGAGCTTCGACTTGGTCTATGCACCTCAACAAGACCGAGTCATAATTCTTTTTGTAGAGGGTTTCTCCAATCAACAGAAATCCCATGGCCCTTCTTCGGATATGCTTTTTATCATTATCGCTAGCCATATCAGGATATTCCCCTTTTGACAGATATTGTTTGATGTCATGGAACCATGGATAATCGTCAACAGCTTCATCTATCAGTAGGCAGAACGCTTGCTTATCGTGCCGCCGGATATTGATGATGGGCATTTCATGCTCCTTATCCAAGGCGAACATCGATGATAGTGTAGCAAGGGCGTCAGCGAACTGATTTTCCTCCCTTGGGATATATTCAAAGACGACATTTTGAAAGAATTGTATCAGGTCTTTGATATGCTCAACATATGGTATCAGCTTAGGATTTCGGACTTCCCATTCACCTCGCAGTTGGTGGATGACTAAAGCCGAATCTCCAAATACTTTGAGCTTTAGGATACCATTGTTGATTGCTGCTTGGATTCCTAACGCGCAAGCCTCGTATTCGGCCATGTTATTTGTACAGTCGAAGTTAAGTCTTGCCGTTAAGGGGATATGCTTTCCTTGTGGGGAGATTAATACTGTTCCAATCCCCTGTCCAAGCATGTTGGAGGCTCCATCAAAATACATGATCCACGCATCATCCTTGGGTTCCTCGTGTTGTAGGTTCATTATATCCTCATCGGGGAAATCATCCTGAAGGGATTGATAGTCATTGGTCGGCCCATGTGCTAGGTAATCAGCTAGGGTACTACCCTTGATGGCCTTTTGTGTGACATGTATGATGTCAAATTCTGATAGTTGCACTTGCCATCGGGCAATTTTCCCAGTGATTATTGGTTTGCCGAACACATACTTAATTGGATCCATTTTGGAGACCAACCAAGTAGTATGCCTAATCATATACTGCCTGAGCCGTTGTGTTGCCCACGCTAACGCGCAACATGTCTTTTCTAGCGGTGTGTAGCGGGTTTCATAATCAAGAAATTTCTTGCTCAGGTAGTAAATGGCTTGTTCTTTCTTCCCTGTTTCGTCCTGTTGACCTAGCACAGCTCCCATGGACTCATCAAGCACCGTTAAATAGAGGATTAATGGTCTTCCCTCGACAGGTGGCACCAGTACTGGTGGATTGGCCAAGCATTGTTTGATCTTATCAAAAGCTTGTTGACAATTTTCATCCCAAGATTCGGAATGATTTTTGCGCAACATCTTGAATATCGGTTTGCACGTGTCGGTCAACTGTGCAATGAACCTTGCAACGTAGTTCACCCTGCCGAGGAATCCTCTTATTTCTTTCTCGGTTCTAGGAGGAGGCATTTCCATTATTGCCTTTACTTTATCGGGGTCCACCTCTATGCCTTTTTCACTGACGATGAACCCGAGAAGCTTACCCGACCGAACTCCGAAAGTACACTTAGCCGGGTTTAGCTTAAGCTGATACTTACGAAGCCGATTGAATAATTTTCTCAAATATTGGATGTGGTCCATCTCGTCTTTTGACTTTGCGATCATGTCATCCACGTATACTTCAATTTCTTTGTGGATCATGTCGTGGAATAACGTCACCATCGCTCGTTGGTAGGTGGCACCCGCATTTTTCAGTCCAAAAGGCATTACCCTGTAGCAGAAAGTTCCCCAGGGTGTAATGAAAGAAGTTTTCTCGCGGTCTTCTTCATTCATCTTGATTTGATTATACCCCGAGTATCCATCCATAAAGGAATAGAGTGTGTTTGTGGCAGTGTGATCCACAAGTGTATCGATGTGTGGCAAGGGAAAATCGTCCTTTGGACTGGCACGATTCAAATCCCTATAATCAACACACACTCTAACCTTCCCATTCTTTTTGATGACTGGCACAATGTTAGCCAGCCATTCAGGATATTGGGATACGACCAAGAATCCCGCATCTAATTGCTTTTCTACCTCCTCCTTGATCTTTAAAGACCATTCGGGCTTGATTCGTCGAAGCTTTTGTTTGATAGGTCGAAACCCTTCTTTCAATGGCAACTTATGCTCGACGATATTAGAGTCCAATCCGGGCATATCATGGTACGACCATGCAAATACGTCCTTGTATTCCCTCAATAGTTGGATCAATTGTGCCTTTATTTCATCACTGATATGGGTCCCAATGTTGACCTCTTGCAACTCTTGACCCTGCCCCAAATTTACGGTCTCCAATTTCTCTTGATATGGTTGGAGTAGACAAGCTTCTTGATCTAGCAGTCTTTGCAGATCCGGAGAGATGGTCTCCTCATCACTGTCCAACTCAACCCATTCATCCTCGGCTTTCGGATCCCGGTCAGAGCGAGCAATCACAGACATAATTATTTATTGGTTCTGTTTAGGTTTAGAGTTTATTAATATTAATGAGAGAGAGAGAATAGAACAAAATGAGAGAATAATGTGTGAAAAATGCCTCTTTATTGATATATGTATGATGTACAAAACCCTTATTTACATGAAAGGTCCTCATGATCTCGGGTACTGATCATGAGTCCCTAAAAGAAAATTAAGAAAATTAAGGAGAGGCCCTATTGTGGCTTGCCCTTCTCTCTACTCCTGCTTCGGCAGAGGGTTCTTGCTCACGTCGGGCGCTGTCGAATCGAAAGTGACCCACCCAGCATCAATAAGGCCTTGGACCTTGTGTTTGAGAGCTAGACAGTTCTCTGTTGAATGCCCTGGTGCTCCCGAATGGTATAGACATTTGTCTTGAGGCTTGTACCAATCGGGGTAAGGTGGGTCGATCTTTCTTGGTGGAACATAAGCTAGAAGTTTGGCTTCTACTAGCTTCGGCAAGAGATCGCTATAAGTGGTCGGAAGTTTATCAAACTTCTTCACAGGGGTAGATTGCGATCTTCCCGACTTCGAAGTGGAAGAAGACGAAGAGATGGTTATGGCGTTGACTCCTCCTTCCTTCTTCTTCCCAAAGGCCTTCTTGGCTTCATATGGTTGGGAAGGCTTAGCCAGCTTCCCACTTTTAAGTCCTTGTTCCACTCTCTCCCCAATGGTGATAATGTCTGAGAAGAGTGTCGTTGTGTTCCCTATCATTTTATCGTAATAGGGACCAGTCAACGAGTTGATGAATAAGGACACCGTCTCCTTATCCGACAGCGGGGGCTCTATCTGTGCCGCCAACTCCCTCCAACGTTGGGCGTACGCCTTGAAGGATTCATCGTTCTTTTTACTCAAGGCTTGAAGATCTGACCTATCGGGTGTTAGGTCGATGTTGTATTTGTAGCGCTTGAGAAAGGCGTCGGCCAGTTGCCTCCATGTGTGTACTAGATTTCCATCTAGCTGCATATACCAGTTGAGCGCGGTATCAGCCAAGCTCTCTTGGAAGCAGTGGATCAAGAGCTTTTCGTTTGTGGCATATGCAGCCATCTTTCGGCAGTACATGGTGAGATGACTCTTGGGGCAAGTCGATCCCACGTATTTTGGGAAATCCGGCACTTTAAATTTAGGAGGGAATTGGATGTCCCTCACTAAACACATGTCGGCGGCATCCTTGATGTCAAAATCATGCCCCTCCATAGCCCTTAGCCGATCCTCGAGGGCGTGGAATTGTTCTTTAGAAACTTCGGGCTCTTTAATCATGATTCCAGCCCCAATAGGTATGGCATGTGGAGGATCTTCTTCATGCTCTTCCTCCTCTCCCTCATGATGGGACCCATGGTCACTGTGATGAGATCCATGAATGTTATGGTGACGCATGAGTTCCAACATTTGTGCCATCTGCTCTTTGAGCTGTGAAAGCTCGGTCGTGAGCTTCTTGTTTTGTTCCTCTAGCGCTTCCATTTTCTTGATTTTCTGCGCGCGTGTGAGGACAGAGAGATGACCAGCCACTTTCTAACATGAATGTTTTAATCTAATTAGTTTAATTATGGTATGAATACACTCTTGACATGAGCTTGATAACCCTCCATCTTTAAGGCGCTGCCTTTTTAAGATGAAGGTTTATCACCCTCCCTAGCCTATGATCTCTCCCCAACGGAGGATCTCAATAGTCATGGGTCCCTTTTACTCACATCGAGAGGGTATTGGTGATCCTAAAATGAATAATTGATGAGGATGCATGAGGTCTTATTGGTAATGATGTACATGCTCCTCACTTTTATTATATTTCCACACATGGTCTTTCCTCTCATGTCATGGTATTTTCATGCATGGGGATTATTCTTTAGACCTTATCACGAGGTTTATTATTAATGCACAAACAATTGCACATAAGCATTTACACAAACAATTCACTCATCCACGAACAGTCACGAGCGAATCACGAGGTAGGGGTATCCTGCAGAAATGGTGCATATTCAAGGTGGTTCTAACTGTTCTCACCAGTCCAAGGCCCCCAAGGTGCTCCCATTATAGGGACCCAATTCCTCTCATCGTAGGTCGATGGAAAGCTCCAACGCACCGTCGGACTCAAGTTCATGGTTATCACCTTGAGTGATGTTTTCCGACAACGGTCTACGGGCACCTATAGACCCATTCGACAACCGGCCGTACTAACATCCACTCCCTATGGTTAATCACTCATGCCCCCGGGTATAGAGGGAACTGTTGTGTGCAAAGGTTTGTGTGCAGTTTTTATTTCAAACAATTGCGTAAATTTAAAAATACAACAGTTATTAAAGCCAAATAGATAAACATGTTATCATACAAGTGAGGGGTAATAAAGTAATTTTAACTATTATTTGTTAAAAATAATCTGTCACTAAATGGGACTGACTCTCGAGGCTTCCCCAGTGGAGTCGCCATCTGTCGCCACCGGCCCAAACAGGCCTCGGCGGTCGCGAAGACGGTCGAGCTCGCTTTTATTTTAGTTTTGAAAATGTATTGGATTATTAGAACGACTTGTTCTCAAACTGAGACCTTGTCGATCTTATCCAATTTATTTATTAAATGTCTCACCAATCCATGTTAATCCCAAGCGGGACCCTCCATGGATTAGTGGTTTTCGTAGTAAAAGGGTTCATGGAGTCGCCACCAATGTTTTACTCAAAACATTGGAAAAAGAGGTTTAAGGCAATCGATTCAAAAATCGACTTCGGCCATTACAACCAGAGTCGGGTAAGGGAGTCGGTTACGCGTGGGGAAGGTGTTAGCACCCCACAGCGCCCCTTTCGGGTTCCCTATGACAGATTATTTCTAAAAATAATAGTGTGAAATTACTAAATTACCCCTATTTATTCTAAGCAATTACAAATTAACTATCTACATGATGACAGTTTAAATATGTACACACAGAAAGCGGTAAAAGAAGGGACTTTAAAGAGATAAACCTTTGAAGCGTGCTTTCTTATATATCTTGACAGAAATTGGGAAGCGTTTTGGCGTTCCCTCCCTCTACAAGACCGCTCGCTCCCTCCTATAAAATTTTTGACTTTGGAAATCCGATGGATTTCCCTTCGACTTAGTTCGAGACTCAAGCAAAATGCTCAGAACTCAAAAACTTCGTCGGATCAACTCTCCGAGTGATTTCCAGGCAGAGCACTGCTCAAAAAAACCCAGAATCCTCAAGAAGAGGGTTAAAACTCAGTGAAAAAGTGTCCTATGACGTCAAAATGACGCCATATTTATAGGGAACAGGCGCAATACGGGCTATGGAATCAATACGGCCGTATTGAAATTTTTGAACTTCAATACGGCCGTATTGAGTTCAATACGGCCGTATTGAAATTCAGAAATTTCAATACGCCCGTATTGAGTTCACTGCGGCTGTATTGAAGCTTCAATACGGCCGTATTGATTTCAGTACGGCCGTATTGAAGTTTCAGAAACTTCAATACGCCGTATTGAGTTCACTGCGGCCGTATTGAAGCTTCAATACGGCCGTATTAAGTTTAGTACGGCCGTATTGGGCTTCATTCCCTCCACTTCCTTATTTTAAGCTACTCTAAGACCTCTAAACCTACAGATAGCCATCCTATGGTCTTCTAGGAGTCCTTCTGGCTGACTTTCCTTCGATCTTTGAGGGTCTTCGAGTTTTATTTCCGACCCGGACAATTTTAGGGGTCTACATGGATCAGGTTATGATAGTGAATAGTGAGAGCTAACTCACCCGTTACAAGTAGTATAAATAGATACTTGCTGCTGCTGTGCTCAGCACACACTGAATTCAACTAAGCAAGAGATTGGTAGCTAGGGAGATATATCGCAGAGACAGGGTAAAATATTTTTCTCTCTTCTTCTAAGGTTTTGATTCTGGCAATAGGGGAGTCAAATTTAATTGGTCATCACTTTCTCTATATTGGTTCACACTCTCTCCATTCTCATCTTAGTTGGCTACAAAGTTTTATTTTTGTTTCAGAAATGAGTACGTGTGGCCTTTGCTGATGCTCTTAATTAGTTACTGTATGATGTTTTTTGGGGGGTTAATTAATTTATAAGCAAATGTTATTGTTACCATTGTGGTACATGCATCTGGTCATCTTTAAAACTGTATATTACAAGAAAAATTATAATTATAGTGACCAAATCGTTTATATGTATTAAAATTTTTGTGCTTGTAACAAACTAAAAGTATTTTTTATCACTAAATTTTTTTACTGATTCTTTAATTTTTTTTTTTTTTGCAGTATTATCTATACTTATAATTTATGAGGCGGTGTCTTTTGTTAGTTTTCTTCATGAAGCATTTTTTTTAATGAACTAGGCCTTTCTTTTTGCATGAAACATAAGATTTTGAACTGAGTTTTTGAAATAACCTTTGTACAAAACTCTCCTTTTTTTACCCTTTTCATTTCTCTCTTTTTGCGATCTATGGATCATTGTTGCATGTACATGATCAATTGGCTTAATTAGACAGGCTTCGTTTGTCTTATTTTCTTATTATTCATGATTTTAGTTGGTTCATACATGAACATGGTCAATATACGTTTTGTGTTTTGAAGGCGTTAATAGAACTCTGTCATTTTCTTCCTGAATTCAAGTTGGGGTTACAAGTTATTGAAAAAATATATACTAGAATTAGATGATATCACCAACTTTGGGAAGCAAAGAAATAATAGATAAATTTGTTTCGTTCCATACGATTGAAAAGCAGTTTTCTTTTTCTACTTTCCCTATTTTTAGTTTGGCATCAAAGAAACATATACGTTTCTTTGTATCCGTGCCAACCTTATAAACCATTCTATCCTTTATGATATCATAAACCAAAATAAACACACTATTATTTTTCTTTAGCTATATGCCTATATCTAATTTCCCTCATAGATGCAGGTTGATAACATGGGATCCTCAACCACTCAACACCACATTTCAATTCCCATAGCAGAATTGAGTGCATCACTTGAAGCTGAAAAGGAAGAAAAGCCTGTAACCGATGACTATGTGGAAAATATCCCAAAACCTGAAGAGAAGAGTGAAGCCAAGAATCAAAAAACTGAAGAGAAGGGAGAATGCCGCTACTGTAGGGAGGAGGACTTTGTTTCTAAACTGGAATCACCTTGCAATTGCACTGGCAGCTTGAAGGTATATATATGTAGTAAAATTTTACCCTAATTATTAAATATACGTGGCTAATATTTGTGTGTGTGGGTTTCACTTTTTTTCCCTTTTGGTTTTGGATGACTTACTATTGACTCTATTCACGTTATAAGGAAGGTTTTAAAATTGACATTTACGCTGCAGCCGTTACTAGCTAATGCGGTATGTAATTACGACCAAAAGTCATTACATATATATAAATATCATAATTTGTATTTAAATTTAAACGTATAAAACGTACCAAATTGAGTCTGAGTGTGCTTTTCTGCTGAATAGTCTATGAATGTGTTATTACGCAGAGAGTTTAACATGAAAATCTCATTCCATTATAACATTATTTTTTGTTCTTCTATTGCCACGGCCCACGATATTTAATGTATGGACATTACATTACATCATTCATCTTGTCTCAATCTTATATACCTCTTGTTGTAAAAAGTATTGCGACAAAATGTTATGAAAATAGTAATAGTCAATTTTTGGTTCTCAAGAGCCAAAATAGCTCCACCAATGTTGATTAGCTTTATCCACGATTTGGGTAAGCCTAAATCATATAATTAAATATTTTGACATAAAGTGCTGTTTCTTGACTAGATTTAATAATGTCAGCTAGCTCTTTGCAAATATTAAATAGTAGTGTTAATATAAATATGATCTATAATTTTTCTACCGTTGCTTTCATGTTACAAGTTTATAATGGTTTGACTGCTAAATTAAATGTGAATCTCCTTCTCATTCCTCCTCGTGTCTTAGTATGTTCACAGGAGCTGCATTGACCAATGGTGCAATTCCAAAGGCTGCGTCATATTGTGTGAGATTTGCAGGAAGGTATGGATCCACCTGAATAATTATGTGTATAGTTGAATCTGAGATCTTTCATGTTTATGCTTACTTTTGGAAATAATATAGATACTGCATTCATATATGGCAAAGTGTTCTTATATTGCCTATTCATCTATTGCTTCATATTGCTTATTAAGTTATCATTAAAAAAAAAAAACAAAAAAAACTTTGCTGCAATATTCATTGCCTGTTGAACAAAATTAGTAAATTCCATATACATGTACTACAAAAAGACGGGTTTATTTATTGCCTTTTTCTTGTTTTGTTAATTTTAGGGCTAGAGACTACTTGTTTCATTTCAATAGGGTTTATTTATTGCCCTTTTCTTTGTTTTGTTAATTTTAGGGCTAGAGAGTACTTGTAATTTCATTTCAATAGAGTTCTATTTTAGACTGCAATGAATGTATCAAAGGGAAAAAGTTATAGTGCTTCTCTTCTTCATGGTTCGGATATGCAGCCTTACAATCCAGATTTTCCGATTGAGGCACTTCTTTCTGATGATGATGATCGATATCACACAGAGATGAGGCAAGTTAATTATAATATAGCTATCTGTCTTCGAGTGTGCATTAATTGTTCTCAAATTGTATTAATTAATAATTAACATAGAATTTATCCGGATACAATTTATAAGTGTTAAAAATACAAAAATATTTTTTAGTAGAATTTTTCTTTTTAAAATATTTATAAACTTATATTCAAACATGTTGTTAAAAGTACTTAATTATAAAATTTATTATGAATTAATATTAATCTGAAAATACAACTTGTTTCTATGAAGTGAGGAATATTGGAGGATTCCGGGAACAAACACTCAATTTCGGCGTCCTTTGGTGCTGTTAGAGCGTGGCATCAACAGCGTCATCGCATCAATGAATAAAGACTTCAACTGGAGAAAACCCACTGGAGGCATGATGCTTGGAATGTCACTCCTCTTCGTAAGATTACTTTAATTCACACTCATCAATTCTATACGTTGTCACTGTCTCAGTTCATCATGACTATTAATCTTACATTCATGTTTAAGACTTATTTTTAATTAAATCAATCTTCATATATACATGATTATTAATTTCTTTCACGAACTTTTATAGAAAATCAATTAGGAGTTTTTGGGCCCATTCGTTACATATTAAGAAAAAAGTTGTTCTGGAATAAAATTAATTTGGTGATTAATTATTATTTTATATATTTGTTTTAAAAAGTAATTTATGTTTGTTTATAATTATAAAAAGTATTTTAAAAATAAAATATTTCTATGAGAAACTATTTAAAATGATTTCTAATTATAATCAGATTTTATATTCTTTGCGGTTTCTATTTTTTTAAAATTGAAACAAACACAGAAATTTTTTAAAAGTCATTCTTTTATATATATATATATAAAGGTAATTTTTTATGAAAAAAAAAAAGAGGATAAGAAACGGACCCTTATATTGAAAAGTTTAATTATTTTACATTCCTCTCTATCTTTATTAATTGCTATGACAAATTGCCTTCACTAAATGTTAGGACATCTTTATTTTTATTTTTTTTAATCTGTGTGAATCTCTTTATTCTTAAATGTTAGGTAATATTATTATTTTTATGAAAACAAAAAAAAAATATTTGTTATTAATGAATTGATGGCAGTTGATCGCGGTGCTAATTGTAAAGGATGCCATTAACTGTATACCACCCGAGGAGGAAAATTTTTCCCGTTTCTTGTACTGTGTAAGTGTGTATGAGACCAACACTAGCATCCTCTGTCTTACGTTATAATTGACAATTATTTTAATTTAATCCATTAAACTTTCTTGTTAGTAGTATTATTTGCATTTTGTGATAATAATTTATGAGGAAAATATTGGTCACACAGGCCGTGATGATGATGTCTTTGCCGGTGTATATTTTCTCGTGGTTTTTGCAATGCCAGTAAGTAAATTACGGTCATAATAATTTTCATTTTTCAGTATTATGTTAATTATCTGATGGTTACTTTGTAATTTTGGACAATGTAGAGCCCATAGGAAAGAAGAGAGAGAGAGGGAAAGAGATCGCAGCGTATAGATCCATATTTGGGTGAATAGAGTGTCTTATTCTGAATCTTAACCATAGCTTCGATCACCAAAACTTGAAGCAGCAGCGATCCTGGAAAGAGGAGTGGAAGGCTAGCATCTTTAACTACTAATTCATGTTTCTTCAGCTTTTAATTAAACTTACTTTTAGTTTGGTTTAGTAAGTAAAAAACCAAAACATGGACTCCGTATAGAAACAAACCTTTCAACTGTTTTATAGCCCTTTCCTCCGGATATGCTTCGATTATCTATGAGATATAAATATTATGCTTAATAGTGTGATTTAATTTCACCATAAGTTGGGATTAATGTGTCTAAAATATTGTCGCTTTTAACTATTTTATAACCCTTCCCTCCCATTATGTTTCTATTAAATATTATTGTTGATATTGATATTCTGATTATAAGTCTATTGTCATTATTAAGAGTAATACATTTCAAATATTGTTTGCTTTGACGTTTATTAGACTATTACAATTTTGTCCTTAAAATCTTTCTTTGATAAATTCAAAAAGAAAATATATTTATAAATTATCATTAGTCTCGATTCTTGAATGTTGTAAAATTTTTAGGTATATCGGAACGACAAAGATTAGATATTTACATACTCAAATCTTACTACATTTTGGTAAGAAAATATGATTGAAATCAAAGGAGATCGAAAAAAAAGGTAGATCTCAAAAACGTCATCTTAGAAGAAGATTGGAGATTCACATACTTGGATCTTGCTACATCTTGGTAAGAACATTTTAGCACCCACTGTGAGGTTGAAGTAAACTTTTGTTCGACCACTTATGGGTCTCTACTAGAAGTCAAGTATGTGAAATTGCTAAATTTTAGAGTTAGAAGGACAAGGAAGTTCAACCATGGAAGATAGTGCATTTGTTTGGCAACTAGTTGAGCAAATTGAATTGCTAAGACAACAAAATCAAGAAGCCTTTAAAGCAATGCACCATCAACATGATGCTAATCTTCAAGAACTAAGAGTAGAAAATGATAACGTGATAGCCCAATTCCGACAACTTCATAATTCTTCTAATTATGTCAACACAGATGATAGCAAAGAACACCATATTCCTACTTAGAGATCTAAACATGTTGCTACCCATGACAATATGCATTATTCTCGACATCATTCTTATGATCCAACATACCATCCTAATACTTATCAATCATATTGATCACATCATTCCCAACATCCATGTTATGCTTCAACCTATTACCCTAACCACCACCAATTTGAGTTTGTCATTGTTCACAGTAATGCGCATCATTCCCCAAAATCAATCTTTGATTCAATTCATTATCGTGACGGATATGTAATTTATATTGTTCAAGAAGATAAGGTAATCGGCTAACTGTCTTTTCAATAGGTAATCACCTATCTCACTAACATAAAATAAGACTATTATTAATAAGAGTTAATCACATGTACACTACTAGTGTAAAGTTTTTTTATACTAGCAACCAATTATATCTTTTAATTGTGTCATGTCACTATTAAAAGTAAATGTGTTTACTGTGACATGGCACAATTAAAAGATATAATTGGATGCTAGTGTAAAAAAAACTTTACACTGGTAGTGTATAGGTGATTAACTCTATTAATAAAGAGGGACAAGATAGGTATGGGAGAACTTCGATTCATAATCTCAAACTCTAACAAATCATTAACTAACTAGATCTTCATGATCCTTTTTATGTATACGCACTCTCTTTTAGTATATCTTAGAGAGAACAAGATATGAATTACATAAGAGAATCGTAAATGTCAACCTAGACAAAAAGCAAAATAAAGAAAAATCAATTCTTGATAACAACATGATCTATATTAACTTGTTGTGAAGACTATCTATTATTATCGATGCTCATTCATCTTACATACAATTTCTACTTATATACATCCAAAAAGTGCTACTAATTAATAAGCACAAACTAATAAGCTTTGATAACAATTTTTTATATTTTTATAAACTAATTAAGTTTTTGTAATAAAAGAACTTAAAGATGTTGGACTGTACATATCTTTTTGGGCCCAAGTTAGCCGCCAGGAGTCCAAGTCACAACTGACCCATTTGATTAATTTTGCATTAGATTAAAAAATTGAGTTTTATTATTAATTTACTTTTAAAATAAAAATTAAATATAAATCACTTTATTTCGAAATTAATTTTAAATAAATTCTCAGTCAAACACAGAATTTTCCGTAATTATGATAAATCTTCATGACAATTGACAAAGACATATCCAACGTATGCATGCATTTCCAATCAAGAGAAATGCTAACAAAGTTTCTATACTTTTCTTATTTTGACTCCATTTTCTTCTTTTCGGCCAAAACAGTTGGATCACTCTTATAACAATTTATAGAACTTTACATTAATCTCCTCATGTCATCAACAACAAAGGTGGGATTGAGATTTTCGTCTAGTTACATGGTCACCGTCACTGATTTTTACTTTTTCGGCACCTTTTGCTTTATGAAGAAAAATAAAACAAAAGTACACGTCTTGAATATATGGCCCATAAACTTTGAGAGAAAGGTGCGTCACACCCTGAGAGCACCACTTTGCCTTATCACATATAGGCCTCTTTAAGGAAATCCTCAGATCCATTATAGATGTTGGGCTTCTACTAGAGAATAGGGGTCTCATAATTATGAATTACACTAACAGAAAAATACTCTTCTTCGTGATAACGGTAAAGTAAGTAACTAGGTCATTTTCAGTAACCCAATTTCATTATTACAAATTAACACCATTCATTCTTTCCATTGCAAAAGCATGTAATATTCTTATAATCGGTTAATTTGCAAGCATCGTGGTGAAACATGTTGTAAGGACAACCTATTTAATAAAAAGTTGTATTTAAATTTTGCCGTGTACAAAAAATTTATTAGACTAATGCTAATCATAATATCATGAGTCAAATTAATTAGTAGAGATTAATAATAATTATAATACCGTGAGTAAAATTAGTTAATAGACCAGAAATTAACGTTGTAGGAAAAAATAATTGACCAAGACAATGTAATAAGGTAGCAGTAACTTTGGCAGATAACATTAATAAGCCACTCTCATTAAAGGCAAACAAGCCCTAAGGAGTGATACAGCAGATGTGGCCTTCAAAAGGACATCCCAAAATACATAAAAGCATATATGAATATCACAGACCCAAAAGGGGGCTACCATATAGTTAGGACTTGGAGCAGATATATAGTAGCTAGGGAAGTAAGCTAGTGCATTAATTGGGCACAAGGAAGGAAATTATAAATATATAAGAAAGCAACAATTGATTGATGAAGTTGAAGCTTAAGGGCACTTGGGTCCTCCCTCCTTGGTCTTCCAGTTGTTGTAGCAAGGGCACACAGCTTTATTACCATAATACCCCGGAGGCACACACAGGCATTTCCTGCAGCACTTCTGACAGAAAAACATGCAGGGCTTGTGGTATTGGGTCTTGCTGCATCTCCTCGAGCATTGTGAAGGGCATTCTGGTCATATCACATCACATTCCAAAAAAGAAACATATCATGAACATTGGTAATAAACAAACAAGCACTATTGTCAATGTAAATAATCATGGTCATTTGACTAGCCTCTTTTCACATACCACAGTCAAAACACTCCAAAACAAACATCTTGTAGGCTTTTACCCAAAACAAAAAATTTGACTACAATCAAACTAAAATTGACTGTGAAGACTGGGGTCACAACTCACAAATACTAGCAATACTTATATTTTAGTTAGTTCAGACCTTTGACAAAAGAGGTACAAAATAATGCGAGTATAATTTGTCATAATTAAGAAAACAACAATCCAAGATCTGCTCCACGAGCTTTTTGGGAATGTTCTTAAAAAACTTCCTTCTTCCATTATCAGTGTTGCCACCATTTTGATGTCCAAATCTTGGAGAAATGATCTCACAACACTTACATTGCTTCATACCATAAAAAGACAATACGGAGAAAGCAACTTTACTTACGGTAACTCTTGAGACTTCCACTTCCAAACTTGCTCTGAAGAAACACAAACTAAGCAGCATTAGTTAATCCACGCCTCAGAAACCAAAACCCCAAGACCCCATTTTTGATTCTTTACATTACACCCCACGAAGAAGAAGAAGAAGAGGTTGGAATATGAGTATCAAATACATACCTTGTTTTCATACAGGTCTTGCCCATTAGCAGCCATGACCTGAAAAATCAAACAAACCATTCAATTGTAAGAGCCTTTCTAATTCTAGCCACTGTACATAGTGATACCCAGAAAAATAAAAAAAGACAATGTCTTGTGTATAAATGTGTGTGGTTCTTGGACATTAAAGACCAACCACTGTTTGAAGCATGGACATGGCAATAAGCGCCAGGATCATAGCAGCAAAGAACTTAGCCACAGCCATTGTTGCACACTCACACACTATGATCCCGCAACCCCTCGTCTTGATCACAAAACAACACTACAAATCAAGAGGGATGTTCGAGGAGATGCTGGGATCAAAACATAAGTGATGTGTGGGTATTTATATTAGAATGAAGGGTGGGGATTAGATGCAACATTTATTGGGTGTGTGTGGGAGTAGAAAGTTGTCTTCACTGTGGAGAACCAAGATCTGACACGTGTGTCGGCACAGATATCATGGCGGTGATGCAAATTACTACACATGAGATCTGATCGCACGGTCTATAAAACGCATTAAATTTAATTAGGAAATGATAATCAAATTGAAACATAGCAGCATGTTTGCTGCTCCTAAAAACTACTTGGACCACTCTTACAAACACTTGCATTCTTTTGTTTGCACACATAGAGAAAGTTAAAAAAGAGAAGACAATTTAATTAAGAGAAATAAATGAAAATGAAATGTAATTAGTTTAAATATTTTCTTTCTAATATAATGATATAAATAAGTCTATATTTAATGTTTTTGTCACTCTCCATTTTTTCTTAAATCTCGTGATTATTTTCTTCTCTATTTTTAATCAACCAGTGAATATTATTATAGTTTTCTCATTTTTTTAAATTTATTTTAACCCAACCAATTAAACAATAAAATAAGGGTACATTTTGTGTTTAAGTCAGTAATTTATTTCAAAAATGTGGTTTTATAAAGAAATTTAAAAGATATGATCGTTCTTTAAGAAATAATTACTCATCAAATCTCACACATTCCTAACTTATATTGCATGTAGATTTTACATGTTTGGTAGGTCTTGAGACATTTATTATGCTTCAAAGTGTACAGTTAACGGGTACAAACGGCAAAGGGTGCAAAAATTATTGATATATAATGAATTTTTTGTTCAACTTTTAATTATTTTCCTGATGTTTACCAACTTATGCAATAACTTGTTGAATCATAAAATATAATAATGTTGAACATCATTCATCTTAGATTTTAAAAATATCTCTCTACTTCATCAGTTGTAATTAAGATTAGTTTTATTCGTGGAAACACTTCTATAAAAGAATGTTATTTTAATATTTTTCACTTCTCAATACTTTGTTGTAGCATTTTAATTCTGTTATAAAATTTAATGATGTGAATTTTAAGGCAAATGATAAAAAAGAATCTTTAACTCCTGTAGGATGAAAAGTGATTGTTAGATCCATTGTTAAAATAAATAGACAGTCATGATATATGGAAAAATATTTGATTTATTTTAATAATGTATTTTACGGTTATTTTTAATTCGGTGTAATTGAGTAACCTTTTACTCTCAACTAGATAATGATATCTAGCTAATATTCAAATAATGTAAAATGTAACTCTATGTGTCAAAATTTTATTTATATATCCTTGCATTTAATTTATCCGCGTATTGTCCAGTGTCTAGTATCTAAAAAAAAGTAATTGTTGTATTAAAAAAAGAAAAAAAAAATCCTATCTGTTGGGACAGTCGAATGCATAAAATAAAATAAAATAAAAAACAAAGAGGGAACATTGAAGAATGGAATGGTGAGAAGAAAAATGATACTAATAATACGTTCTTTTAAATATATATTTTTAATTAATTGTAATTTATTTTACTAAACTTAGTGGATGTTATATTGTATTTAGAATAGTTGTCCTGAATTGATGGTTTTTAATAAATTTGAATGTATTTAAAAAAGAGTGAATTATAAAGTTGATAATGGAGAAGAGGAATTGGGCATGGAAAAGTGGATAAGGGACCCACAGAGATAGAGAAAAGTCAAGCTTCATCAAATGTCAAAAAATCAATTTTTTTTATTTATTATTTTTTGTGGTAAAAAGAAATCAAATCATTCGGCTTTATTAATAAATGAAATCTGCTCTTTCCCAGTCTGTCAGTTCTGCATGTGCCACCACGTGATACCACCTGCGCCGGATTAACTATCGTGCCAATGATGCACTGTATTGTATGTAATTTTATCACCTTCTAAGTTCTATGTACACCGCCATTGTATTTTAGAGTTACCAACTTTTCCATATTTTTTCAATAAAATTATTAGGGGTGAGGAACGGGTGGGTTTGGTCGGGTTCGGGTGAAAAATGTCTAACCCATTGTAAACCGACTTTGAAAAAATGTGACCCATATCCGACCGACTGAGCTTTCGATTTGAGGCGGTTCGGGTTGAAACGGATTCGGATTTAAGCGGGTGGGTATAATCGGGTTTGAATTTTTTTGTAAACCAATTTATCTTAAGGAAGATGAAGCTTAAAACGATAAAAAATATTTTTAAAATAGTGTATAAAAATAGAATGAAGGTGATAATAGATGGTGTAAGTAGATTCGTAGTTGAAACATTTACAAACTAAAGAAGCAAAAATAAAAGATAACAAAATTCATAGTTGTTACATGGAAAAGAAATATAAAGTTAGATTACAAAATCATAAGAAATCACAGTCACACAAAATGTACTCAAAATGGAGATAAGAAGATGGAAAAGAAAGACAAAGAAAGAAGCAAAAACATAACTCTAAAAATGGACTAGCGTGTTGAGAAGTTGAATGAGGAAGGAGAAGACAAAATAAATATCTAAGTTATGAGAAAAAGGAAAAAAATAAGTTACAAATTGATGGCTATATTATACTTGAAATAAAGATTTTTAAGTTTGGACCATTGTTGTTTAGTTATACAAAAGTAATAAAAATTTAAACTTATCTCATTTTCGGTTGGGTTCGGTTTTTGGCGGGTTTAAAAATTCAAAACCGAACCCGCCCAATATAACCCGTATAAAATCAAAATTTTAACCCGATTTACCCATAAAACCCACCCGAACCCACCCAAAAACAATATTTTTTATCAAGTTTTTCGGGTTTTGTTTGGGTATCGGTTTAATGCTCACCCCTAAAAATTATCGTCCATACTTGAACACAGTTCCAAATTCTTTCATAAAAAACAAAACATAAATCCAACTATTACATTGTCGATAGGAGTTAAAACATTTTTCTTTTCTTAAACTATATCTCTTATATTATAATTTTAAATCTTTAATTTTTAAAATAAAATAAAATAACCTCTATACGTATTTTCCTTCTTATTAAATTATGTGTTTTTTCGTTTTGTGACACATGTTTTGTATATCGTAACAAATTAGTAGTTTTTATTTCTGCTTGATTAGTTATCTGATTTCAGTATATTTTTATTTTTTAGTTTCTTTTAATTTTTTTAATCGATACTTAAATTTATTTTCCAATATTATATATAATAAAATGTGTACAAGTTGATATGAAAAACTCCTCCTCACACAATAAGATCACTCACACGTCCAAGGATTTTAAACAAAACACACACATATTTTATTTTTTGGCTCTTTATATATAGAACAGAATTATAATACAAAATTTGAACTATATAATTCTTCTAAATAAAAAATAGGAAACAAATCCCTAAAAGATATCAAAACAAATAAAAATTTGTAAATCTGAATAATATCCTAAAGATTACAATTTTCTAAAATATCTCCTTAAATATTCACTCACTCAATTTATTTGAAATTTGAATTATTTTCCCAATAAATCCTCCCTTAATTAAAACTCCTAAATAACTTATCTTCTCAAAACTTGTCTTTCCAAGTAGTAAATATTCTTTTCATTCTTTTGTCCTTGCAATATCAAGCGTTTCTCCTTGTACACTTTGCATCCCCATTTTGAACTAACATACCTGTAGTCTTGTGATGTCAACTCTCCCAATGAAATTATATTAGATGCAGCAGAAGGTACATATCTCACATTTTCAAAAGTTTGGATGGCACCATTATGAAGTTTCATTCTCACAGTCCCAATGCTTTTAACCTCCATTTTTCTACCATTTCTTAACTTAAATTGACAACCAAACTCACCATTAGTTTTTAGAGTATAAAACATTGTTTGATCTCTACAAATGTGTTTTGAGGCAGCTGAATCCATTATCCATTTTGATTTAGCAACTTCCCCAGTAGTTGCCAAATAGAGATCGTCATCATCATGAAGGTTTTGGATTACATTAGCTTGGGAGTTGTCATCATCTTTTCTCATAATTCTCAATTTTTGAAGATCTTCTCTCATTTCTTTACACATTGATTGCACGTGACCTTTCTTTCCACAATAATAACATTGCACGTTACTCATATCCCGTTCTAAACGTGATTGGAAATTTGATCTTCCTCTATGTCCATCTTATCTCTATGAATTATTTCTCCCTTGCTCATAATGTTGCGCGACTAGTACATGACTTTCAGTATTAATATTCTCATTTTTCATCATTCTCTCATTTTCTCTTAGGGCGGATGTCACTTCATCTAACTTCAATGATGTTTTTCCTACAAGTAACATCTGAACTAAAGATTTATAGGACATTGGTAGTGAAGCCAACAATAACATTGCTTGCTCTTCATCAAAAAAAAATTTCGTTAACATTTAACAATTGACATACCAGTTGATTGAAATGATTGATGTGATCATGAAGATTTTCCCCCATCTCCATTTTGAGTTGATACAACTCCATTTTCAAACATAGGCGATTGGTTAACGACTTAGACGCATAAATGCTCTCAAGCTTCTTCCACAAGGCTTTTGGTGTTGTCTCCTTTAACACGTTGCACTTGATCTCAGGAGTAAGAGCTAACCAAATCGTGCTCACAGCCTTCTTTTGGATTTGACTCCATTCTCTTTCATTGATATTATTTGGCTTTTCATCTTCTAAAGCTTGATCAAGACCTTGTTGCACTAAAATATCTTGAATGGTACATTGCCAAATCATAAAATTTGTCTTACCATCAAATAAAGGTATCTCAAATTTTTGTGTGTTCCCTGCTATAGCTTTGATACCACTGATATGAAAAACTCCTCCTCACACAATAAGATCACCTACACGTCCAAGGATCTTAAACGGAACACACATATATTTTATTTCTTGGTTCTCTATATATAGAGCAGAATTATAATACAAAATTTGAACCATATAATTCTCCTAGGGATGGCAATGGGGCCCATGGGGGCGGGTAATAGTAAATCTGCCCCCGCCCTGCTAGATGAAAATTGTCCCCATACCCACCCCATATCTGCGCGGGTATCTATTGAGCGGGTATCCATGAATTTCTTGAATACCCACAAATATCCATGGATATTTATAAATTTTTAAAAAATTTAAAAAATTATATTCAAATAATTTTAAGTCTATATTTAATGTCATTGAAATATTAAAAATAAAAATTCAATGTTAATTTTGAACTTGTATTTAACGTTAATTTTGTTGAAATAATAATAAAAATGTAAGATAATCAATGACTTAAAATACATCAATCTCACAAGTAAGTTAAAGTCTCATCACAAAGCTACAATAATTCAATCTCATAATTCTAAACAAAAGTAAACAACTTAAAATACATAAATTTTATTGGTCAAATCAAAGCTAGAAAATTAATCAAATTATATCCAACATAATTCTATAACATGTTTAACACACGTTGGTAACTTCATCAACCTCACTTTTGTAAGAAAATAAGACGAGAGAGTGTAGTTTTAGGGTTATGTGGTACAAGGATAATTAGAATATTTAAGAAATATTATTAAACGGGTACCCGCGGGTAAGGATATCATCATACCCACCCCCGCCCCATTTATAAACGGGTAAAAAATTATCCGTCCCCATTATCTGTGAGTATCCAATTAGCCTATCCATTTGTTATCCGTAGCGGATTTTACCACAGATACCCGCGGGTGCGGGTATTTTTGTCATCCCTAAATTCTCCTAAATAAAAAAATAGGAAACAAATCCCTAAAAGATATCTAAAAACAAATAAAAATTTGTAAATCTGAATAATATCCTAAAAATTACAATTTTCTAAAATATCTCCTTAAATATTCACTCACTCAGTTTATTTGAAATTTGAATTATTTTCTCGACACAAGTCATCATAAAAATAATATTTCTTTAATTAGTTTATGTTTAAATTTGGCTTTATTTCATACACTTCTTCTCAATAAATTAAAATTTTAAATAATATTTTGAAGTTAAATTATTTTATCTTTGATGTATATTTTTAAGCACCTGTGTAATACTAGCTAGTCAAAATCCCTGTAATTATCGTGTATATTTTTCCTCTTAAGTTGTATCCCTACAACAGAAATTTATTTCCATCAATGTCTCCAAACATTAATTTATTGTATCCACTTTCTTATACATGTTAGTAATGGTACTTTAGTACTTTAGTCCTTATTCTGTTTTTCTCCCTCTGATTATTCTAATTAAGTACATGTGCACATTATTTGTACACGTCTTTATTATTTTATTGACCTTTAAAAGGATTGACCGCAAACTTGATTACAATCTTTCCATTGAACAATTTAAATTTATGAAATTTGTAAAACCTTTAACTCATTATTGATATAAGTGTTTTGTTAATATACTATCATGTAATTTCGTGATGTAAACTAGAGTTAAGAGAAGCAAATTTCCAAGACAAGTTTGCCAAAAGACTATAATTTACGTGGTTTAGGACTAATATAAAATAAACACAAGAAAACGTTTAATTAAAACTAGAAAAAGTTGTGCTATGGCTGAAATTCTTAAGGCCCTATAACACTAGAGAGGGGATAAAGTTGCATTGACAACGAGGTAGGGTTAGATATACAACTCGATAGCATGCCAAAAGAAAAAGTAAACAAACAATGGCGTTATGTACCAAAAAATAAACAAAGGGATTGAGATTTTTCCCAAATAGTACTAAACCTTTATCACTAGTGCTGTAGGGCAACTTTTCCCGTTGCATGTTATCCTGCTTTACAAGATACTTTCATGGAGAAACACTTACAAATGTAATTGACCCAATTAGGTTATATAGAGCTAAAGTTTCACAAGGGAAGATTTATTGATTATCAAGAAAATAATTGTAATTGACAAACAGTAAGTGACCAAACCATATATATAGATCAATCCGACACATTTTGTCTCATTTTGTCATTCGTTAACCAAAAATGAGACAGAGCAAAATAGATTGACCCGTGTAACATTACTAACATTTTGAAACTTTATTATTGCAAATTTGATTTTAGACGAACTCTTTCTTATATTGGATGTAGTTTTTGTTATATTGATGTCTAGGGAGTTATTTTTGTGAGAAAAAAATTGTTTTTTTTAAACAAGTAATTATATAACAAGTTATTTTCACATGAGATGATCCATTCATATGCTCTTCACATGTGCAATATTAACATCATTGTAAAATTAACACACATATTGCATTATTAAAAAGAAGTTAACAACATTGTATTATAATATTTCAATAATTAATTAAAATTAAAAATGGTTCAGTTTTTTTTCTTTTCTTTTTGAAAGCAATCTGATTTTTATAATTGAGTTCGGTTTGGTTCAATTACGTTATTTTGCACACCCCTAGATAAGTTCATTTTATTTTATTTTATAATATTTTAATTGGTTAATTTGCTAGCTGGGTTTATGATCCATTTGTTGGTGTTGGGCTGTAAGTGAATCAGAATTGGGCTGTAACTGCTGAAAAGTTTGTGCGGTACAAATTTCCAATGGAACCATTTTTTAAGGATATGAAGCCTACTATTGTCTTTTGGTAATTACTTTCTTTTTTCTTTTCAAACTAACACTGAAATTCCAGGAACAGAACAAAAAATAACAATATTATTTATTTTTATATATATACTAGACTTATCCTTCACCATAAACAATCCCGTTTGACCTAAGTAGAATTATCATATAAATAACACAACTACATATCCAAAATTCAATATTTTAATATTATTTTAAATGTGTCCTTATTTTAGTTATCATGTGAATTTATAATCTTTTAACTATGTGAATTTATAATCTTTTTTTGTTTAACTATGTGTTTAGACTTAAAAATAAGCATAAAATTGATGCAATGCTTAAAACATGAACGTGTATATTTAAAACTTTTATTTGAGGCTCGTATGTGAACGCAGTTAGGACATTTTTTCCTTCATCCAGCTAGCAAAATTTCTTTAGATGGTGAGGTGACGCACATAAAGTTAACGTATGTGGGCCAGTTGAAGAACAAAATATGTAGAATAAGTATCGAGTTGATGCATAATTCCAAGACATGAATTATCAGGATCAACATCAGTAGCAATAATTAGCAAAGACATGTGCAATCCACATGCAAATGATCATACAAACGTAGGTGGCTGCCACCCTCTTCCATCTCATAACTGCTTCATGAATTATAGCAACTTCACACCACAAAATGTTTCAATTCAATTGCAAATGATTCTGCTTCAAGCAGTCATTTTGAAATCTTATTGTTAACACGAATTCAGGATCACACTTAATAAAACCAGTATATATAATGGCTTTCTTTTAAAGGTATGATATATCTGTCAATTTATTTTCCTTATGATTAATCTATGTTGGTTGGAGAATTTGATTGATGATTTTTATTGTATTTTTATTTATTTAAGGCTTAATTCCAATAATTTATTTTAAAAAATCAAATTTAGTTTGATTCAAACTGATGCCATTTTAATAACCATGTCTATAAATATAAATAAATAAATATATATAAGGAAGGTTCAAATGACACCGGTATAACTTTTACTAAGTGTTACACCGCTTAATAATTTTATATAGAGATATTGGACTATATATAAACTTAAATATTTAAAACAATAAAATATAAAAATATACATTTTACAATACTCAAATTAAAAAATTGTTGCACTGAATTTTGTTTCATTTTAGTCTTCTAAGAACTTTTTTTTTTGGTATGTGGAATGAGTATCCTCATTAATTGGAAGGGTTCCTAACAAGTACGTATGTGATCAAATTACTTTTTATAATGACAAACAATTGTGATTTTACAACTTTTAGAATTATGGTAGTGTAGGGTCTAATTTTATGTTTTCCTTTTTCTAAAAGTAGAAGTTGGTTGAATTTAAATTTTCAAGTTTTCTTTTAGTCATTAAAAATTTGCTTTAATTTTTTTTTTTTTTTTTTTAAATTAGGCAAGTGTGCTAGTGCTACCATATTCAATGTACTCGATGCATTAAAGGTAGTTGCAATCGAATCGCAGTACTCATGTTCTGGCATGTGGTTTGCCCAAATATCCACATGGAACCCAATTTATTTCAAAATACCACATTACTTTCTTACGACTATTGCATCTGAGAGCAATCATTCAGGTATACTCATAGTATCGATTATCCCTATAAATTAGAGGGTTTTGTAAATATTTAAATAATTATAAACATTTTGTGTTATCAGAACAAAGACTTAGTATAATGTTAAGAAAATCATATATTAATTGAAATACCCGGTTTTGTATAAGAATTATTTTACAATTTATTTTCTGTTTCTATTACAAGTTGCATTTTTTTTAATAACAAGTATTTGATATTTTCATTTTTATTATATTTAAGTACTAAATTTTAAATGTTGATGATTGGCGGCGACGTGTGTCGGTGTGAAGTTGTGTTTTTTTTTTTTTTTACAAGTGAAATTATGTTGATTAGTGATGGATTAATCAAAAGAGATTTTAGTAAATAAAACTAGTTATCCAAACTTATATTAGTAAAATTAAAGTCCTTTAGGTAGAGTGGAATATTCGTAATGACACTCTACTGCTCATGTAAGATTAATGAGAATTTTATGTATATTTAATGATTAAGTCATCTCTTTTTATATATAAGAAATGAAGGTATTTCTTCATTATTAATGATAATAATGAATGATATATAAGACGTTATCTTTTGTTCCATTTACTATGGGTTGAATATCTCTAAATAAGAAATTGAAGGTCAACCCATCTACAACAATGGATCAGGCTTTCACTATTTGGTCCACTATATTAGTTTTATCTTTGCATTGGAAAGAGACCACGCAATTCTAAGACCTTCATGATTTGCACTTTTACATTTGGGCTCCATAACTGGTCCTCATCCTAACGGCCTTTCCTTCAGAACTCCTTGTAAGTAAGAACGCATAAAATTTGGCTCATGGTACATACATTCTTTTTTTTTTAAGTACAATCTCTTTTCTTAAAAAAAAAAAAAAAATCTATAACATTTTATATTTTTTTATTATTATTTTTTAACTATACACTTTTAACATTCAATTTTTACTTTCTCCTCTTTTTTTTTTCACACACCTTTTTTTTGTCTCCCTTTTAGTTTTCACATGTATCTCTTTCTTTCTTTTTTCTTCATCACATTTTTCACTTATTTCAGTAGGTAATTTTAATTCTTTTGGTTTTTAAACCACTCTTTTCCCTCCTTCCCTTTTAGTTTTCACATGCATCAGATACGTAAAATTAAACAACGTTGTAAGCACGTGCGACTTCCTAATTGTGTTTAAGATGCTAAGTCAAACACACATTTTTTCTTTGAGCACTCCTTTCCCTTTCACACTTCTAGAAAACACAACATTATATTTAGTATTTCAGAAAATATTTTTCAAAAATATTAATTTTAGTGTTACCAAAAATACTTTCTAAAATAATAAAATTGATATTCTAAAAAGTATTTTTCATAATTGTATTTTTTACATACATTCTAAAAGTACTTTATGAAAGATTAAATTTATTGTTCTAGAAATAACTTTTCATAATTATATAAAATAACATACTTTTTTAAAGTGCTTTCAAGAATACTAAAATTAGTGTTATGAAAAGTACTTTCTAAAAGTCTAACATTCTTATAAAAGAAAATTATTTTTCATCCTTTTAAAATTTCTAAACATTATTTTTATTCCTTTTAAAACATTTTGATTTTATAGAGACTAAAATCTTATTATTATTATTATTATTATTATTATTATTATTATTATTATTATTATTATTATTATTATATGCATTTTTATTTATGTTTGCAGCACCCTTTTCTCAAATAGTAAGTATTGTCATTAAAATTGGTGGGGTTATTTTAATAGGAAACTATTAGCAAGGTCCTTATTAGGAGGTTGCCTGCCTTGTATATAGATTATAATTATAAATACTTATATAGGTAATTGTTTGACGTGTGAAAAATAGAGCGAAGCGTATTTTGGGTAAAGATTAATTTAGAGAATAAAAACCTTTTTTTAAAGAATGAAATATATATTGTAAAATTAATTATTCCAAATAAATTCATTTTTTATTTTGTAATTTTGTTAAAAAAATTTAGATAGAATAAATGAAACATATTATTTTAAATTCACTTACCTAAATATCTAAACATACGATTTATTTATATAACTGATTACAACAGGGTATTGATTATAAATACAATCAATTATTAAAATATATTTTTAAAACAATAGACCTACACGCAGACAAAATCAAAGTAATGACAACAGTATACTCTCTGTTTTTTTTTGTCAAAACGATCATTATACTTATAATTTCGTAGACTAAATTAACGTTTCACTCCAATAACTTCATTTTGTTAGAATTTCGTTTTCCAAGGCGTTTATTTTTTATGGGATTTGGGTTATCATGAGTTAATAATTACTAATGAGTGTTTGTTATTAATGATGGGTATTGGCGATAAGTAACATGAATGATTCTTATTAATGATCTGAAGTTCAAACTTGGTGTGAAAATATATAGTAAGAAGTGGTATCTCACAGTCGCGGTGGTTCTACTAGTTTGATCAAAATCCTATGAAATGTGTTGATAGTGTGGTCTTAGATTCTGTGCTTTTGAAAAGCAGAATTAGAAGTGCAATGAGAGTCTTCCAAGCTTAGTGCTCTAACCATGATCTATAAAAGGACACGCATAATGTGGAGAGGATAAAGAGGGAGTACAAGTGAAAAGATTTGGTTGATGGTACAATTTGAAGATAAAATGTTTTTTTCTTGGTTGTATATTCTCTTTCAGTACGAGCTTGATTGATAATTTACAATCATAATTATTGTAGCATCTTTTAATAAGCAATGCATCCAGTGTATTATTGATTGGAAGCAGGAGAACAAAATTGCCAGTTGTGGAAGTGACATTACATTATCAATTATGGCATATGTTACGCTCGCTGATTTATTATCACTAACATTCATTGATTAATTTTGTGTACTTGGTTGACGGAAAACCTTTCTCTAAACTCCCATCCTGTGCCATTTGTTTTTACTATCCTCTGCATTGCCCCAAAGAGGCAAGTAGGACCATACCAGCACTTCTTAGACCTTGCTTCTCACTCACACTTCACACACATACAGCTCTACATATACTAATATTTTAAGAGTAAATTTATTTTATTTAATAATTTATGTTTAAGATTAAATTTTAATGATTTAATAATTAAATTAAAATTTTTAATATATAGGTTTAAGTTATAAATTTTTTCAAAAAATTAAAAATTACATGATATTTCATTTCATAAATTCAAATTGAGAGTTGGATTAATAGTTTTCAATTTTTTTTTAAAAGTTTATAAACATGATCATGTCTTAAGAACTTCAATTTCACGATTAAATCATTAAAATTTGATGTAAAACATGAAGTATTGAATATAGTGAGTCTACTAATACATACTCTTGAAGTAAGTGCATATAACATCTATTTGTTTCAAGAGTAAATCTATATAACTAGACTTATTTCACTAAATAACTCATTAAATTGAATATTTTTAATGAATAAATCAAAATTTAAAATTCTAAAAAAAATTTTAAAATTCTTTAATACTCTATTTCATTAATTTAAATCAACGTATTATATAATTATCAATCAATTTACATTAATAAAATAAAATATTAAATAATAAGTAAATATTTCTTTATATATATTAAATAATTATAAAATAGATTAAAAAAATATTCTCATAAAAAAAATGGTTAATTTTTATATTAAAAAAACATTGGTACATACATATAAAATAAGTATTATCTCTGAAACATAATTTATTTTATGAATGAGAAGAAGATTGAAACTCTGATGAGGTTGGTTTAGAGGGGGAAGCGGTTTTGACAAATATGTGATGAAATGAAATGTTATATTGAGCTGGTTTGAGTCCAACTTAACTTTCTGAAACTTGTGCAGTTGAAAGTGACTATTAGGTAGATATGTCAGAGGGCATAATAAGGATATGTGGACTGTTACAACTCAATTTACCTCATCCTGGACCTCTTTGAATAGACCACTTACAAATCATGGGCCACCTATTCCATCTTCCCTTGCGTTTTAACTCCCTCTCTTTTAACCAACCCATCACTAATTTTCGTCTTGTCGCCTTTCGGAATGGGAAATTTTACTACATAACTAATTACACTTAAACCTAATTCAATTCGGCAAGTGCATGCTTTTGTTCCTTTCTTTTCTTTAATTTGTTCTGCAATCTTTATCTGTTCACAGTATCCCCAAGTACATAATTGAATGAAAAGAGGTAATGTTATTGAGTTCATATAATATGTTGTTTTATTATTTATTTTATGTTATTTATTTAATATTCTCTTATGTCTTTTATATAAGACCAACTTTAGAGTTTTTTTTTTATATATATATAAGAATCAATTCAAAATATCTCTTGTATTAATTATATTTTTATGAGAAATATCCTTCATTAAAGTCATTTCTCTTAATTCAACAAGTAGTTTGTGGAGTAAGGTCTCATTAATGTTATGAATAGTTTTGAGAAAAAAAAATGGGACAACATTAATGCTATCAACCAAATTAACTAAATTTTTTAATTATAGTAAATTAGATAACTGGATCTTGTTAAAAAGACGGAAGGAGTTATTTCTTTTATGATATTAATGTTTTCTATTTATTATTTTATTAAAAAATATATTTGACTATTTTTTAAGAATAAATATCACACCATAATAGAAAAATTATCAGATTTACACTAGTACACAAAGGGTGTTTTACGTCGTGTATTTTGACCCTTTTACGTCGGAAAAGGGTCCGACGTTAATACGGGAGTCGTAAATTTACGTCGCCACTGGAAGACGACGTAAATTTACGTCGGGAAATTTTTCAGACCGACGTAAAAAGGGTCAAAATCGTGCCACAAATTTACATCGGACGTGGCCTTGTCCGACGTAAATTTACGTCGGTCATTGCAAGGCCCGACGTAAATTTACGTCGGACAACGCCATGTCCGACGTAAATTGTGGCAGTTTTTTTTTTAAAAACGTTTGTAAATTGATATACCCAACACCTGCATATAAATATAATCCAGAATACCAAATCTAAACCAGGCAGTCCAGAATAGAAATTCAAATTGTATTTCAAAATTGAATGACAAAAAGAAAATAATATATAAATCTTAAAAAACATAAATTATGACAATGTAAATCCTATTATCCTAAAAAAGCTATAAAACATGTTTGTCAATGCTATCTAAATAACTAACTATCAAACTATAAACATAATATCTAACTAACTAAACTTAGAAAAAAAGTTGCCCATTGTTCTCTTATCTTGAGCATCTCATCTTCGGGCAATGGAGATGGATCTTGAAAGACCTGAAAGGGTAATTTAAGTGTCATTAATATGCAATGTTAATTATTCTAAAGGTAAATATAGTTAAATAAATTTTGATATGAATTACCTGCGCCCAAGAATCAATAATACCCGCAGAAACTATGGCTTTCATCCAATACATGATGTAATAGCCACATTCAAACGAGTTTTGTTGCTTATTACACTAAAATGAGAAACAAATAACTATTAATTCCAAAGTCAATAAATTTAAATATTATTGACTGTATGAATTAATTTGCTAACCTTAGGGTATATGAAATGCAATGACTTTGATGATCTGGCTCTTCCACTTAATATATTAGCTCCAGACACGATTCTAATTAATTGAAATAAAAATAAATGTTAGCCAATATATATAATTACAGTGTTAAAACATAATGAAAAAATTTAGTTACCCATGTAATTGGCTTTTAATTTCCTGGCTTGGTTTTCGATGAAGTGAACAAAACCACACCACGGTATATTCCTTAGGAATGATTACCATTAACTGCCAATGAGACCTACATTGTATGACAAACAAATCAGTTAAAAAATTACCATGATTAAAAAATCAATTAAAAAACTAACCCGTCAATGTATGGAGCCATGTATATATGTCTTCTTGAGTCACTCATCCATGTTTGCATATATTGTTGGATCTGGACCTGAGTGTTTCCTGATTTTTGGATGGATTGAGGCTCAATAAATCCATATACTTCTGCTTGTACTTGCTCCACACTCAATTTGTCCATGTACCTAACACAAATAATTATTATAAGTTAAATGTAATTATTGTAAATTTAGACTCATAAAAGAAAATATGACTTACATGGCCCACAACTGTATGATAGATATATTTAACATGGAGGTTCCCCCAACAATCTCTAATGCATCAGGCAGAGATATGTATAGTGGAACATCAGAGCTATCAACTCCAAAAACTCTAATGTCCCACTGCAATTGAATTGGTTGCTTCTTTAATCGTGGTAATTTGATTAGAAGCTTAGATATGGGATCATCCTCAGCTTCTGCGATATTAGCATCATGAACATGAGGTTCTCTCATGACCTCCTTACCACGATCGATAAAATCCTAAAGAAATAATGAAAATTAGTTAAACAATAATAGAATTATAAGAATCTAAAAGAGCAATAATATAATTACCTTTGCCCGTGCTGAAAGCGGCATGACCAAACATTTTGGCCAAGCTAAGAATGTGCCGGTTGCCTGCCCCACTAGTTGAACCTCTGTATTGGGCAAAGGCACTGGAGCAGCAGCATCTTGAACTTGGTCAACCACAACCCGTGTCCAGTCTGGCTGTAGAGGGACACCATGGATGGTTGAGCCACCCTCAAATACTCGGCCAATAGCCACTAACCGTGGGGGGTCATCCTCAACATATAACTCGCACTGGTTTGGTACATCAGTGTGAGCATGTTCCCCTGAGAAATTTGGAGCAGCACAACTCCCTTTAGTGCTGACTCGAACACCATCATGAGCAACTGCAGTCTGTTGCTGAGAACGAGCCAAAAGTTCAAACTTCTCTTCAAACTATTTTTCAATATTCTTCAGTTTCTCTTCAAACTGCATCTCCAATCTCTGCTCCAATTTCTGTATAACCTCTTGACTGCAAGAGTCGACAGTGCTCCTCGATGATCGGCCACCAAAGAAATCTCGGTGGCTCCAAGAACCACCAACACCACGCACACGACCTCCGTGCTCTGGCTTTCCTATGGCCGTTGTGAGGATATCATTCCGACCATCGGAAACAAATGAGCCTTGGGTGCTCTGCTCAACTAAATCCTCCTGCAACAATAAGGAAGATTAAAAAATCTTATGAATTAAATGAGTTGAAATGAAGAGTCTTAATTTGTATATTTTTACTTACTATTTTATTAGCAACGACCCTTGCAGACTCAGAAGTCATTTGCCCATCTGGTTTTGTCCGGGCTGCTATCCACATCTCATGGCGGGGAGGTGACTCCACACGGTCAGCATCCTCAACCCCTGCTGCCTGTGCCCTAGCCTTCTTCATTTGCTTTTTTTTTTCTTTCATATCCCCCTCTTGACAATAGATGGGGTGCATCATTCTTGGCTTGTCGTTCTTGGGCAGCTATTCTTTTAGCCTGCAATAATACAAAAAAAATGAGATAAATTAAAATATACCTTAAGTATTTGTGTCAATGTAAAAGTTATCGATAACTAACCTGCCACGAAGGGTCCAATCGAGTGGCACAAAATTGCATCCACTCCTCATCAGTGATCTGGTACTTTAGACAGGGAGTCTCATTTTGGCGCTCTCCAAATACATACTCCCGTGTCAAGAAAGTCTTGAAGTCTCTCCACCTGCTGGCAAGGGCAGATAACATCTTCCTCCTCATGCTCTCAGTGTTGGAAATGTCAAAATTTTGCTATGAAAATAACAACAAATAATAAATAATGTATTTAAGTTATATAATATTGAAAGGATGTGAAAGTATATACCTGAATATCCTGCCACATGAGGTTCTTGTCAACCTCCTGAACGTCATCCCATGATGGAATGATAATAGAAACATGTCGTCGAGCTAGGACTCCCAAATAGCTCTTAAACTTGGCAGCATTTGGGCCTGATGCCTTGCCAGAACGAGGATCCACCTCAACCGATGTCCTCTCCTTGGCAATGCGCCCAGCTGTCAACCCAGACAATCGAGTGACAGATCTACCTTCCCTCCTTCCACTGCCAGACCCAGAATCCTCCATAATCCTGAAAAAATTAAACTGTCATTATTAAAACAATGAATTAATTGAATAGACAAATAAAGTAAAAAAGATAATAACAATATAGCAACAAAATAACTAATAAAAAAACAAATAATACATAAACAGAAACCTATTAGGTTGGAATGTTTTCCCATATTCCTTCAGCATGATCACTTCGAATAGCATGTATTTCGTCCACTTCATTGTCCACAATAGGACCAAATGATCTGCTTGAAAAAGACGGTGTGTCATGCATATCTAGAGACTCATCTTCGTGAGTTCCATGCATGGTTCTTCCTTCGAGGACCACTGACCATTTCTCATTACATGGATCATTTACATAAAAAATTTGTCTTGCTTGATATGCCATAATAAAAGGTTCATCCTTATAGCCGACCTTATTCAAATCAACCAAAGTAAACCCTAAATCATCTGTCCGCACACCTGTATTGCCATCAACCCATTTACACTTGAACACAGGCACTCTAAACGTAACATAATCAATTTCCCATATGTCTTCTATGACTCCGAAATAACTCATGGATGCTGTAATGAGATTTTTATCTTTTGAACTAGCAAAGTGCACAGCCTCAGCCTGAATTGTAACCCCACTATTTTGTACTCTACTTTTGTCATCTTCTGTTTTTGTATAGAAACAATATTTGTTAATGTCATACCCACCAAATGTAATGACATCATTGTTAGGCCCACGCGCGAGTCTCAAAAGTGTATCAGAAGCATTAACCTCACCATAAACCTTTTTCTTAAACCAAGCTAAAAAACTCTTGTTATGTTCATTCAATACCCATTTCTCAGTCATCCGAGGGTGTGCTATCTTGATTTCATCTATGTGTTCTGATATGTAAGGAATTACTTCATCAGTGTTGTTCAATATGTACAAATGTGCTTGGTCAACTTCTGTTCGACTCACAGTTCTAATCTTTAAACTTCGACTACCCTTACCAAATTGTTTCCCATCATGTCGAGTCTTGGGAATTCCTATTGGTTCTGATTTCGACATGTACCCAGAACAAAACTCAATGGCTTCTTCTGCAATGTACCTCTCCATAATAGAGGCTTCTGGGCGGTATTGATTCTTGACATATCCTTTTAAGATCTTCATATATCTCTCAACAGGGTACATCCATCTAAGATAAACCGGGCCACACAATCGAATCTCCCTAACCAAATGAACTATCAAATGCACCATGATATCAAAAAATGAAGGTGGAAAATACATTTTCAATTGACACAAGATTGTGATTGCTTCATTTTCTAACTCATCTAACTTTATAGGGTCAATTACTTTGTTGCAAATGGCATTGAAGAATAAACACAATCGAGTAATAGCAACTCTAACAGAAGATGGTAAAATGTTACGAATAGCCACAGGCAAAAGTTGTTGCATTAACACATGACAATCGTGAGACTTTAAACCAATTAACTTCAAATCTTGCATAGACACCAGACTCTTAACATTTGAGGAGTACCCTTGTGGAACTTTCACACTGCTTAAGCACTCACAAAAGCTTTTTTTTTCTTTCTTTGATAGAGTATGACAAGCTGGAGGCAAGTAAGTGCGTCTTCCAATAGACTGAGGATGCAACTCATAACGTATACCCATGTCCACCAAATCTTGTCGTGCTTTCACTCCATCTTTAGTCTTTCCTTTGATGTTTAGCAATGTCCCAATTACACTATCACAAACATTTTTCTCCACATGCATCACATCTATGCAGTGTCTAACATCTAACTTGCACCAGTAAGGAAGATTAAAGAATATTGATCGTTTCTTCCAGATATTTCTCTCAGTTGACTTCTTTTGCGTCTTTCCGAACACAATGTTAATGTTCTTCACCCGTTGATATACTTCTTCATCATTGCGCGGTGTCGAGGCAATTTCATCCTCTTGACTTCCATTGAATGCTTTCTTCAATCTACGGTATGGATGACTACGAACAAGAAACTTACGATGCCTAGTGTACGCAGTCTTTTGCCCATGTTTCAATTGGGTATAACTTGTGTTTTCTTCACATATAGGACATGCATAATGACCCTTCACACTATACCCACTCAGGTTACCATATGCTGGAAAATCATTTATTGTGCAAAATAACATTGCACGCATGGTAAATTTTTCTTCACGATATGCATCAAACACCTCCACTCCTGTGTCCCATAACATTTTCAAGTCATCAATCAATGGACTAAGATACACATCTATGTCATTTCCTGGTTGTCGGGGACCTGATATCATCATAGACAACATAATATATTTTCTCTTCATGCATAGCCAAGGAGGCAAATTATAAATGACCAACAAAACTGGCCATGAACTGTGTTTACTACTTAAGTTCCCATAAGGATTCATGCCATCTGTAGCTAAACCAATTCTCAAGTTTCTTGACTCTGCACCAAATTCTGGAAATGTTTCATCAATCCTCTTCCATTGCGGAGAATCAGCTGGATGTCGAAGAAAGTTGTCACATTTTCTACCATTTTCATGCCATGTGAGGTTTTTTGCATCTTCTTTAATGGCAAACAATCTTTTAAACCTAGATATTATTGGCAAATACCATAAGACCTTAGCAGGGGGACCCTCTATTTCTTCCTCACCATTACTTCCATCAGTTTTCTTTTTGAACCGCGACAATCCACATGTGGGACACACTTTCAGTGTAGCAAAATCATTTGTATATAATGTGCAATCATTAGGGCACGCGTGTATCTTCTTATACTCCAAACCCATTGGACATAGTATCTTTTTTGCCTCATAGTTGCGATTAGGTAACGTGTTATCTTCTGGAAGCATCTCCTTCAATAACTCCAACAATTCTGTGAAACTTTTATCAGTCCAACCATTTCTTGCTTTTAAACTAAACAATTTTAAAGTTGCTGATAATCTTGTAAACATACTGCATCCTGGGTATAATGGTTGCTCAAAATCAGACTTTAAGGTATCATACACATGTGCTCTTTCAAAATTTTCTTCACCAACATCACGTATCATCTCTTCTAAGTTATCGTTCATCCCTTCAAAATTTTCAGTTGTTGACATTGTTGGAATGTCTAATATTTCTCCGTGCCATGTCCATACTGTATAACTCTTCACAATACCATATATAAACAGGTGATCACGTATTTCTCCAACCTCTTGACGTATCTGATTCAAACATCGAACACATGGACAATAATATGCCCCTTTGATGGGTTTCCCATTTTCTCTTGCAAATTGTAAGAACTCTTCAACTCCATTTCTGTACTCTTGACTAATGCGACTTGCATTCATCCAACTTCGATTCATTATCTATATATTAACACAAATTAACTATTGACTCAGTTATTCATAATTTTTTAAACCTAAACTACAACCCTAAAAAATCGATGGTAAACTAAAGGTCAATGCCTAAAAAAGTCTCTTCTTTAATGCATCTGGAACGGCCGTACTGAAACTAGAACGGGACGTTCCAGATCAACAAATTACAACAAAAAAAATTCCAGCAGAACGGGCCGTTCTCCATGCGGTACGACCCGTACTGCTTGCAGAACGGCCCGTTCCAGAGGAACAAATAGCAAAAAAAAAACAAATAAATTACGGGGACAACAAACTAACCTCAAACGACCAACGTGCTAACACTTACAAACTTGGATACGTTGAATGTAGCCGTAAACGCAGAGGGAGACTCAAGTAATTCAGAGGATTTCGTATAAACTGTGAGCGCGGGAATGAAAATGGGACTTTGGGGGCAATATAGGAGAACTATTACGTCGGATAAGGCGTCGCCGACGTAAATTTACGTCGGATTTGGGTGGGACCGACGTAAATTTACGTCGGACTACAGGGAACCGACGTAAATTTACGTCGGACTAGCGGTACCCGACGTAAATTAACGTCGGATTGGAGGTAACCGACGTAAATTACCTAATTTACGTCGGTCTAAGAGAGGTCCGACGTAAATTAGTCTCCACTTATTTACGAAACTGCCACCGCGTTTTTACAACGTCGGTGTTTGTGGTTTGCGACGTAAATTGGGTGACGTAAATACCCTTTTTTGCACTAGTGTTAGCAAATAGTTTATCTAAGTGGAATTAGACTTTGTTTACTAAAATAAGGTTTTAAATTTGAATCTTATGATGAAAAAATAAAGTTAAAAGAGATATCTTACTTAAAAATGAACAGTCAAATTTCTTGATAAAAATCAATAAGACTAGTTGATACTTTTTACAAATAACATATTAAGGGGAAGAAAAAAAAAAACATAATAATAACTATCTAATATTGTTTTGAATTTTGTAGAAAACCGAGATTAATCTTGGATTGTTGTGTGAAGGCATCAAAAGCTAACGTTAGCGCGTAACGACAATAATTATGACTAGAAATTAGAATGTTGGTGTTGGTTGGGTTAACGTGAGCAAAGTTCACATACTAGCTAGTTCTAAGAACTAGAAAATGCCTACACAGAAATAGGGTAGTAGGGTAGGCATGGATGAGGAATATGGGATACTGGTTAATGAGCTTGTAAGAGAGTGGGACATTGCACATGATGATAATGAACCTAAACTTGCATTCTAATCCATGCGAGAATAAAAGGATAAGAAGGAGAAGCTTCACCCCTATTATTTCAAGTAAAGTGAGACAACTACTTTCTTTTCATAATTTATTGAGCTTTCCACCTCTAATAAAGAAATTACCCTTTACTTGGGATTCTTTTACCATTACTGTTGTCTATTTCCTTCATGGTTTCTCCTAATCTATTACTTCGCAGAGAGAATGACCTTTCACTGACCATAATTAAATGGGCTCTAGTGGGTACTGTTTATTGTCCACTATGCATGCAAGATTCAATTCAAGGTTATGATTCAATTTCATCTTTCTCACCCCTTCTCTTAGCCAAGCAATTAAAGTCTCGCAGTGTAAAATGATGTAATCTTTCTCGGCTTGTATTTGGTTTGGTATGAGAGAAATAAGTAAAAAATAGAACAGAAATAATGTTATAAAATTGTTTGGTTTGAATCGATGGAGGGAAAATAAATTATAATTAAAAAAAATATATAGTTTTACCCTTCTATTTAAGTACACTTTTTTTTTTTTATTTCTATTCAAATATACGAATTATTGCATTATAATTTTAAATGTGAATGATTCCAACTCATGTAATTACGAAATCTCTATACTTTGATAAAAGGAATTACATTAAATTGAAGAAAATGCAATGACACGTGAATGAGTGAGAGGTAGGTTCAAATATTTATCTAGCTGATCTTGATTTTTAGCTATAATGATTATAAACAAGAGAAGAAAAATAATTAGAAGAGGCAAGACGTGTAGATGAAAGAGCATTTTGAGTCTTAAGTTAATTAATATTTGAATAACAAAACACTTTATTTAAATAAAATAACCCCTTATTTGAATACTATAGAACTTATTGATGAAAATGTCATGTATTTAAATAACGTGGGTTCATTTGAATAAAAAATCATGTATTTAAATAAATGTTCTCCCATTCGAATAGTAGAAGGTTTTTTACTCATAAAGTGGTTTCATTTAAATAAGAAAGCATGAATTTGAATAAAATGCTCCGTAGAAACGAGAACATGAGAGACAAAAGTGTAAAAATAAACGTGTATCAATATTTATTTACTATTTCTCCTCTAACACATTCCGAATGAAAGAAACCACATAACTTATTTGTTCACACACATTTCTTCACTCTCCCTTGTATTTTGACTATGTTTCTATCAAACCAAACATAGTGTCAATAATTTTACCACATGCAAGAATACCGTTAGGGTTTAATAATCATTCATTAAAATTTTTGACATTAAAAATCAATTAGAAATAATCATTGATATAAATTTTAAAATAGTTATTACAAGTCAGAGAACAAATCATACATAATTGTTTTTTAATTAAATTATAGAGTAATATTGTTTTATATTGATGGTGCATGACCTATATTTTTTTTTATATATAATATAACGTTACAACAAATTTACAACACAAATGAACACGTGAATTAACTTGTATGGATTGTTCTCATTTAATCAATGTTTTGAATTCAAAATTAAAGTATATAATTGTACTAAATAGTTAAAATCAAAATTTTTCCACCCATTGTGATCTCAACTTAAATTGTTTATAATGAAAAATACTTGTGATATATAAAAAAAGATAAAAATAACAAATTTACAACGATGAAAGAATTAAAAACCAAAAGAAATTAATTTAAAGACATTGTGTATTGTTCAACATCCTAAGGAAGAAAGCAAATGCGTGGGAAACCCGATTGAGAGGGTTATCCCATGTGGATGGATTGTGCACAATTATGAATGTGAAGCACTTGTGATGACAAACTTTTCCGTAATTGAAACCCATAAAAATGCAGTCATGATGATAATTGGAATGATCTTGCTATGCACAGCAATTAAAATAGGCCACATAAAACTTATCTTGTAAAGGGTAATAAATAGTTTTTGGTTTTTAAGTTGCAAAGCTGGCTTTTATGAAACTTGGCGTGATACTTCGCTTTCCAAGGCCATTTGCTTTCACCTATCATATTTAGCACAGACATCCATTCATTTATATTCGCTGGCTTTTTGCTTCATACTTCAACTTTGTCCTCCTAAAAGTATAAAAGTAGTAAAATCACTTAGAGTGAACGCAAAATAAGAGATTATTATTATTTTGTCATTTTGTGTAATTAATATAACAAGGACCAATTCTTTTCCTTCCAAATATGAAGGTTTAATTAGCTCCCTTTTAAAACTGTTTGTGAATGAGAAACACAAAATTTTATCACTTGGATAAGGGGACACATTCACACTTTGTTTGATGTTCCTAGTAGTACATTTGAAAACATCTTCGGTTTGGATTATAGGACTTAAACCGAGTATATATATATATATATATATATATATATATATATATATATATATATATTAAGGAAGGCAAGATTTTAGTTCTCATATGTATCTAGATAATATTGATCCTTGTGTATCATAGTTTTTTGTTTTGTTTTTTTGATTGTTGCTTAGTCGAAAAGGGGGCTTTATCGTATTTTTGCTTACTATCTTCGAGTTTTAAACCTGAAATCCCATTCATGTTGTAAAAAAATGTATAGAGAAATTATCCATCTTGGAAGAAAATACTTGAGGCATTTTAGACAATTTATCTTGTTATATACAAACTTCATTGAATTAGGAAATATAAATATCAAGTATGTTTGTACATTGAATTAAATTCAAACCAATTATATTTACTTAGATTAGGTTTTAAAAAAATATTTGGCTTATATAAATCAATTAATCCAATCAAAATAGAGATAGTTTAGTTTTTTTTTTTGGTAGGTAGAGATAGTTTAGTTTGAGTTATCGAATTATGATTGAAACCATTAATCCTTCTATTTTTTTAAGCTTATATATATATTATAATCTTCTAATTTTATATTTATGCAAGAAAAAAATATTACTTTTTATTTAATGACTGGTTATTTATAGTATTTAAAGTTTTCTATACTTCTCACTTTATATATCTTATATATAGATATCAAGAGACTTGCAAGAAAATATTAGATAAGATTATAAGAACATTATATTAAGAGGAAAATAAAAAAAGAGAGATAAAATTAGAAGAAAATTTAAATGCTACAATCTAAAATACATTAATGTATATATAATTTTAAAAAAATTGATCGGGATATTTTGATAGCTGAAATAATTATAATTAATTTCATACAAATTTGAAGTTAGAAAAACAATTAACCAATCTAATCCAAACCAAATTATTTAATTTAGTTTGGATCATGGAATTCAATTTAACTAGAAGAAGATCGTACAACTTATATACCTGAATTAAAAAATTTATTACAAATGGACAGCTGACAAAAAAATCATCAAACAGATTTGGTTGCAGCTGCAAGAATACTGGTTTCATGCGAGTTTCGAAAAAGAATTGAGATTTTGTTGAATATTCAGTTATTCACGGAGTGTGTCACAATAACAACGTTTACTTGTAACGAGTGACACAGATTTCAGTCTCAATTACTTGAGCAAGAAGAGGATAAAAATTCTTCTGTTCGAATAAAACTTTCTCCACCGAGTTATATTGCTAGTGTTGTTGGGTCATTAATTTCTTATTAATAATCTTTTTTCATAATTTTTAAGTTAAAATGCTTTTTTAATATTGACAATTTTACTTATTTTATCTTTTAATTTCTATAATTAAAAATATACATTTTAAATTTTTATACTTATATCTTTCAATTTTTTAATTTTTATAATTTAAGATAAACTTTTTTAATATTTATACTTGTAGGTTTTTTAATCCTTTTAGTCTCAATTGTTAATTTTTTTTATAAGGTTGGTTGTTTTATGTTGATGTAATAGATGTCTTTAATTCTATGATGATTAAAAAAGTATCTCAATATACACATTGCAGGTGAGGATATAAAAGAAACATAAAATATTGAAAGACTTAACTTAAAGTAATTTTAATAAAATAAATTAAATATTAAATATACAAAGTTGAATTAATATCTCTCTCACTTTATCACAAAAGATTCAACGTTATAAAAAAATTATAAAAAAAATTAAAAAGATTAAAAAATTACAAATATAGAAACTCAAAAGATATATCTTAAACTACTATAATAAAAAAAAGTATAAACCTAAAAAAATATATTGTAAATTACATTATTTAAAGATAAATTAAGTGAAATTATAAGAATTATATATATATATATATATATATATATATATAATTTTATTTTTTAAAATAAAACACAAGTAGCCCCTGAACCATCTCAGAGATATTTCTTTATACTCTTTGCGATATGTAGTGAGTTTATTATACATTAGCCGCAAATCATTAGATACACCTTGTGGTGAGAACTAAAATATTAGCATCAATTCAGTGGTGAGAAGTAAAATAGTATACATAAAAATTTAAATTTTAAGATCAAGTCTAATTTTCATTTTTATATAAAAATGAAAGTACATAGTTAGCAATTTTTATTGGGTGATTCTTCAAAATTTTGTTAAGTATTTAACACAATTATGTACTATTAAATTAAGACTCAAATACTAATATAAGTTATTAATTTGTAAGGTGATAAATTTGATCTCTTTAAAAAATCATGAATTTGAATGTTGTGGATACAAGAAGAATGCGACGAAAAAAAACAGATTTTTTTATTAAAGATGGTTACTCAAATTTCGATACAAAAACTGGTTATTGGCAAAGTCAAACGATTATTAAAAATACTAAAATTAAAATTGAAAATTATTTATTAAATAAAATGAGAACAATCTCGGATCATATAATCCACAGACATTAATGAGATTTTCAAGTCATTGATTCAATGAAATTTCTTACGTGAATATCACATTTTAAGAAAGAAAGGGTCATAGTGAGTGGATTAGCATTATTATATAGAAAGTAGTAAACGGAAATGGACAAAATATTAAATTGAGAAGAGACTTCCTTTGGGAATTTTTTGTCCAAGGAAAGGGCATAGCACTAGTGGTGTTTGGGCCATACAAGGTTGAAAATCATTGTATCTTGAAAAGGTGACCCACAATTGAAATTGAATTGAGATAGAGTTTGAGATTGTGCTAGTTAAAGAGCCCAAGATAGGGTGGTACTGGTACTAGTAGGGCACGGTAACGTGGAGGAGAGATCACACAAAAACTGGTCTACATATTAACATTATATATGTTGGTTGTTGCTTGACAATTACTCTTGAAGGAGACCAAAAGTGCTATAATATACCCAATGTCCTATTCAAAGGGTCATTATCCTGTTACTCTATTGCTGCATACCACTGCCAAACAGATACCCCAATTCCCCAATATGCATAACTACTATCATTAACATCAGATACTGCACTTTCTTTCTTTCTTTCTTTTCTCTATGTTGGCCAAATTCAACTTTCCATTTTCTCTTTTCAATTCCCAATCAATTCTACAAATTGCCCTTGCTTCATTCAAGAGGGTAACAAAATGTTGGAGCATGGACAAAACAAGTTTAATGCCTTGCATTTAACCTTAAAATTAGGGCTGCAGGGGATCATTTTTTTACTTTATCATACTCTATAAATGAGAACCTAACATTTTAAAATGCGTTTAATTAATTAAGTGTGAAGGTGTGAACTCGATTATAATTATGTTCATATGTAAATCATATGAAATCTAACTCTCATCATCATACATTTAAGAGACTATCTAATTAATATAAGATTCAAACCCCTTTTGCCCAAATTAACGCATCTTAAGGTTGAGTGTAAAATAAGTTAATTTTAAGCATACAATAATACATCAATTGTAATGTTGATATTGAATTCAAGTAAAATTAATATCGTCATCAATATACAGATATATAATGAAATTTAAATATTGATTCATCTCATATCTTTTGTTTTCACGAGGTACCTATAGAACTTTTTAGATAAGATTTTTTCATTTTTATTTTTTAATTACAAATTTGTGACCTTATTTATAACTTGTTATCCGTTTTTAAAGATTTATACGAAGAAAAAAAAAGGAAAAACAGTTACGTTGTTTTGGGTGTTTCCAAATGAAATCGATTAAAACAGATGTAACCTTGCTCTCAAAGGGTCACCCGTAGCAATTAGATGGAACTTATTCATCTTAATCCAAAATATACTCAAAGCCATGAAAAATTGTTTTTCAAACATCATCATATCCCAAATACTATGATGGATACTTCCCTCTCGTTTTGAATAAGAGAAATTGCCTCGCATGGCTTCCTACTTGTTACCTAAATTCAATTTCAGTAGTCTTCTAAAATCATAGGTCTTAAGAGTCCAAAATATGAACCAATAAACATGCTGAAATTGCTATTCTTGCCCTAAGTCAAAGTCGATATTGTTGCACACGGCATGGAATGATCATCGTACGGAAAATGACACAATAATATAGACTCTCTTTTTTCGTTAGAGGAGTAGGGTTTTTTTTTTTTTTTCTTTCAAACAAGTTAGTTTTCAAAAAAAATTGTGAAAATAGAATTTGTATTTGGCAAATATGATTTTTTTATATTTATTTATAAAAGTTGGAAATTGTGTTTATAAATATGACTTTTATTATTTTATTTTTTTTAGATTAAAACTCTAATTTAGTCCCTTATAATATTTTTTTGTTTCAATTTAGTCCCACTTTAATTTTTTGTTTCAATTTAGTTCCTAATAATTTAAATTAGTGCAATGTCGAACTTCCGTCTAAATTATTTAAACGGAGTTAACTGTTGGTCACGTGAATGTCACGTGGATGCCAGGTGGATGCACGTAGATGCATAAATGGATGCCAAATTTCTTTAATGCACCTAAAACCAGAACGGCCCGTTCTGAAATCAGAACGACCCATTCTAGTTGCACATGTTGGGTGTTAATTTTACATCTGGAACGGGCCGTTCCAGATGCAAAATTAACACTCCACGAGTGCAGCAGAACGGACTGTTCTAGTTTTAGAACGGGCCATTCTGGATTCAGAACGGGCCGTTCCAGAACGCCAACCACATACGTACGTTCAATAGAATGTCACACTGTGGTTCAAAAATCGAAAATAAAAATTCATAACATAACATAAATTCAAAGATAGAAATATGGTTCAGAGGCTGAAAACAAAAATTCATAGCATGTCATATACTAATAAAGTTCAGAGAAATTACAGAGAAGGGAAATCATCTGGATAACGTTGAAGGTGCGAATAATACTTCTTATCCACCATATAACACTGAATGGCTGATATGATATCAACATTATCTACCTGTACATGTGATTCTATCGTGAAATGTTGGTCTTATGTGTTCTCTTCCTCTAATTTAGGTTGTACCTCCTCAAGAACAAGTTGTTGTTGTTGGGGTACATCGGTCAATGACTTCAAGGGAAAACACCATGTCGTTTCATCCTTGACTGTATAGTGTCGATTTGGTAATAAGTGGTTCACTCCAGTTTGACTAACAATGAAATAAAATCTGCTACCATTGTCCTTAGTGATACACTGCATTGTCCTTAATGATACATTGTATAGCCCAAATATTTTGCAATTGAAGTTATCAATCCCATTGACAATATTACCAAATCCAGTGTTTGAAATATTTTGTACCTTAAATTTTTTTCCTTGCACGATTCACAACCGTGATTTAGAATCACGGACGTGAACTATAATCATCAACTGTTTGTGTTTGACATTCTGGAACCAAAACGGCCCGTTCTGAAACCAGAATGACCCGTTCTAGTTACACTATTGGTGTGTTAATTTTACATCTGGAACAGCCCGTTCCAGGTGCAAAATTAACATACCAATAGTGCAACTAGAATAGGCCGTTTTGGTTCTAGATGCATTAAAGAAATTCTGCATCCACCTATGCATCTACGTGACATCCACGTAACCAACAGTTAACTTCATTTAAATAATTTGGACGGAAGTTCGATATTTTACTAATTTAAATTATTAGAGACCAAATTGAAACAAAAAATTAAAGTGGAACTAAATTAAAACAAATAAAAAATATTATAAGGGATTAAATTAGAGTTTTAACTTTTTTATTATTATTAAGGTTGTGTTTATAAACACGACAAAGTCGTGCTTGAGAACGTCATTTGTTTTGTTTTAGTTTGCTTTTAATGTATATAAAATAATTTTTTTACGCAAAATTAAAATAAAAAAGAAAAGCATGATTTTTAAATAGTACGACTTTAGTTTTTTTAATTAAAAAGGATAAAAGTAAATATAGTGTTTCACAAACTCGATTTACTTTAAATCTGGACTTTATTTTTATAATTAAGAATTTTCCCATTTTGGAAGTGTTTGGAAAAAAATTACCCCGGATGGTAAACAGAGAAAGGCAAATAAATATGATAAAGACCTAATGTGTTCATTTAATAAAAAGAATTAATATTAGTAACTATATTATTAGTATGGATGATGTATTTTTTAAGTAATATATTATTAGTGTGGAGTATTTATCAATTTTGTTGATAATTATAAACATGAAATAAAATATGTTATATATAACAAAGATTAGTAAGTAATTAATTATTTTTTTGTCATGCTTAGCTTAACATATTTATTATGACTATAATGACCAAAAAAAACTTAATTTTTTTAAAAAAAAAATAACATACTTAATTTTTTAAAAAAAATTTTGGTTGTCAACATCTCGCTGCCCTCTAAATGTTGTTGATGATGTTCGCATGAAAGAATCAAATAATAACGCGCTTGGTTTAAAAGACGTTAGAAAAATGTTTTGGTTCATATATTTTATTAATTTTTATAAGTTATCTTTATATAAAGAGAGAAAAATAACGATATATGAACGAGATATAAGAACATATAATACAGACGATTTTAATAAAATGAGGAAATTCATTAATTTCCTTTAATTTATGTGCAATAATATTAAATTAAAGATATAAAGAAACGAAAGGAGTATGTTTTTTCTACTATATTACCCAACTAATTCTCCAAATATTATATAAAGTAATTATTAAATTAACGTGAACGGATTTAATAACTTGGAAGAATAACAATAAAATTTATCGATCTAACTATTTGATTATCTTGGTATTAAAAAAGCTATTTGATTATGTGGCATTAATTATTTTAATAATTATGTATATTAAAATTTATACAATTTAGAGATGTATTATGTATAACTTTTTTTTCTAATATATAATGAGCCATCAAGTCACTATAATTAATATAGTAACAACGCAGAAAACTTAGAATTTACTATTTCAGAGTTATTATACAATAATATTTGGATATTCATATAACATATATATGTATCATGTGCAAAAAACATTAAATAGTTCTTGTTAATTTTGATTTTTTATGGGGTTAAAATAAAATCATGTACATATATACAAGTATATATCTAGTAAAGCATATTGAAAACATAAAATCTTAGCGTTAATCAAGTGTCTCAACGCAATTATTGTATCAAAACAACACAACAAAATAGAACCATCTCCAACATGGCCATCCACCTAGCATGCCTTCCAATCTAATCATGTTTTACTCCCATAACAAACATGATTATTGCAATCTAACAACAAGAAAAATGTAAGAGTAAACTTGTGAAAAAATGATATATCAATGAATTAACACAACTATGATCCAATGCCTAGTTTAACAACACATTACAACCTACACCATGAATTTACAACTTATCAACTTTTTCAACATACAACTTAACATATAGATATTAGAGATTATCAACACTCAACAACACAACAATTTAAACAACACCACAACATGACAATATAGCAATATAATCGTTTCAAATGAATAACATATCAACATAGTATAATGGCAACGTGACAACTTACGATACAACACAACTTAGCAACATATCAACTTAAAAATATCAAAGCAATATAAATAACTTACCATCATGTTAGCTTTACAACTTTAAAACAAAACATCCATGGGAACAACATTCCAACAATGTATCAATTGAAAATAACTAAGCAACTTAAATCACAACTTTCAATAGCTAGTAAAACTCACAACAACTAGTACAACTTACAACATGTATATCATTCTCAACATAAACAACTTCAATCACAACATAAACAACTTATGCGTCGTCATGTATATGAACTTATGAAGATCTCCTACAACAGAGGTAAACAGTTTAAGCGACTAGACTCTATCAAACAACAACGTATGACTTATCACAATCAGGTCAAATATAGGCAACGTTAGGTCTCTTAGAGTGTTAGATATACAACTTAAATTGATTCCTTAAGTTTCGTCACTTAAATTAGAAAAGTCTAGTACTATAGTTAGGATAGAACAAATTGGGTATGAACCTACTCGACCTTAACATACATATTTAAGTCTCATATTAGATTAGTCTGTCGATTACCCTTCAAACACTATGCACCTTTCCAACAAGCAATTAATGATTTTATCTCTCAATTTCATACTTTACTCAATTGGTAACTTTATACATATATGACTTAACCTTGTCCCAATATGAATCAACATTTGATTGCTTTATAATTAGTATGACTTGACTTGATTCTCATATTATTTCCACATAAAACTTAAAGGAGATAACTTAAAAACAACTTCCAATTTAGGAAGGGTTTTTAACTTTGGGTTGATAAAGTACCACAATTTATATCCTCATAATAGAATATTTTAATTTCGAAACAACTTAATTTACTCTTCTCTAGTTGTTATGTATCTTAACTTAGATATTCATCTCATGTCTAATCAACTTATCAACACTCATATTTACTTCACACAACCTCAACAATAGACAACTTTCAGCTTAATGAACTTATAGTTATAAACATCTTTCAACTTTAACAATTTAAAACATCATACAACTTAAGCAACTTACAACTGTAAACAACTTATAATAGTAGGAAGCTTACAACATTAGGCAACTTAAATCATCATCATACATCATCACAGATTAATATACAATGAACTACATTCAATCTTAATCATACATCATGCAAACAACCAGTTTAGTATGATAAGTTGAGAAATGATAAGTTAAAAAGGGAAACAAACGCTTCAAGTGCCTTAGAGCTCGCTTGGAGCGACAAAAAATGGTTCAAAGTGTTCTAATAGCTAGCTTGGAGTGATTAGAATTCACTTAAAGCACCCAATAACTAGCTCAAAATAGCTGGAATTTGTTTGGAGCGTCTAAGAGCTAGCTCGAAGCAATTGAAATTCTCTCTTAACATCCACAAAGAACACTCTTATAAACATTTGTTAAATTTCAATAATTAATTTTTTTTAACAATATATAATATTTAATAATTCAAAAATAATTAAAAATATTATATAGTTACAAAACAAATATTGATAAATTATACGTCAACATTGATAGATAAAAATGTGAACAGAAAATATTAATAGATAAAAAAAATATAGGAAAAGAGGAGGAGTAATGGAAAGAGAAAGAGATTGAGAGAAGCAGAAAAAAAAAAAAAAAGCAAAAAAGGTGAGGAAAAAAAATAAATAAGAAAAAAAGTCATATGAATTGTCAATGATTTGGATAAGATTATTGGATTAATAAATTATATGTAATTTTATTAAAATTCTTGCAAAATTGATCAAAATAATTTATTGAAATTTTTATGTTTTAAAATAATAATAGACCTTTTTTGAGAAAAAAAATCTTAATTAAATACCGCCAAATCTTAACATACTTTCAAAATAAATCCTTTTTGTCTTAATTAGATACCATCAAATTTTGATATATTCTTAAAATCTTGATTATCTTAATTAAGTATCATATGAATTTTTTATGTTAACTTGTTTTATTAAATATCACATGATTTTTTATAATAAAAGTTTTTACAAATCTTTTGAGATATCTATCCAATACATTTCTTTATTTTTTTATCAATATAATTATTTCATGATTAAATAATCAAATATTATTTTAATTAAACAATGTAATGACCATTAAAGTAATTGTTTTTAAAAAGTCAATAATTTTATTACACAATAATTTATGATTTTCTAAAAAGCCATAATCTTTTATTTACAAAAAAAAATTAAATTAAAACAAAATATAACTCATGCCAGAATAAAGTTAATTAGCATTTTTTTAAAACCATTTCTAATAAAATTTCTAATTATCTATCCCATTCTTAACACAAATCAACATGCAAAAATATTAAGTATAAAAAATTGGATTCATGAATAAATAAAGAAAATTAAGCAAGTAAATTTTGTTGTGGACAATTATGATAGAATAATAAGTATAAAAGTTACATCTTTATATTAAATATAAATATAAAATAAAACAATAAGCTAAAGAATACATGATACATGTATATTTTGGTGCTGAGAGATTATATTACAAGAAACCAGACGTTGTTTTGGTCAGAATAATTTAAAATTTTTACTGTATAGTAAAATCTGACAGATGACGTAACTTTTTTCACTTGCCTTTGCCTGTGCAAGGTCTCCCTCTCCAAAATCCTATTTTCCTTGTCGTTTGACGATAAAAAATTAAATATTTAATAGTATCACTATTTTGTGATTTGTGAGTTTCAATGCATCATTTCAACGTTTGCCTACACGCCATTCCATGTTAAACTTTAGCTCCTCTGTCTTTAGTCTGCTTACGTCACCCCTAAATATAAAATATATTCTCTCTTTATTCAGTGCCCTTTAACATCTTTTCTTCTTTACTGTGTTCCGTAAAGCATCATATCATTCCCCTTTCTTAATTTTAATAATTAATCAATCTGCTTCTCATCAAAACCACAAAAAATAATAATAAATAAGTATCTCTCTTCTATGATATTTCACGGTAAATAAATATACGTTTAAGTTTAATATTGAAGATGTTTAAAACAATTTTTGAAGGTGAGGAAACCAAAGGCAGAGTCACACGTGTTTGGCACGTGATTGGATGGGTAATTGGGTATCGAAAATCCTTAAAATGAAAATGGTAGTAATATAATATGTTAGAAGTGTGAAGGGCATTTTGGTCGTAATAGAAAAGTGTACCACCTAGTTCCCCGGTACGGTTTCAGGACATGTTTCTCTTGTCGGGGCCAATCGAGCAGTTGCCTAATGCGACGCCGTTTCCTTTCCCATGATACCGTTTCAATGTCCGTAATGCCGACAAAGATCCTTCTAACTCCCTTCCCAGCAACTCCAGGAGACGTAGAATTCAATTAATTCTATTTAGTTTTTTAGTTTTGTGTATAGATCAAGTTAAGAAGATAACTTTTATTATTATTATTATTATTATTATTATTACTATTTATTACTAGTTATGCTTTTATATATTTTCTTAAAAATAATAAAATAAACAAGTCATTATAAAATATGATAGTTATTATTAATAAAGTAGATAATAATTAATTAATTATATATATATATATATATATTATTTTTCATTTTATTCTTAATAAGATATAATAGTGAAATAAATGATAAGTAATATAAATATAAATATCCTTAAAAAATTATTAAAACTAAAAGAATTAATGTATCCATTTTATATAGTAGAGATTACTAAAATTACCAACTAAGCAACGGTATATAAAAAATGAAAAGGGCATTAGGCCATACTCTCAACCCATAAAAATATATACAAAATTCAATATGTATTAATTATATATATATATATATATATATTACTTCTTTAAAATTTATATTCTGAGCAATTTTAATTTTTTTCTACAAAAGTAATTCTTCTGTACCTAATGTTATATTTGGAAGATGGATTAAGGAAAGGGGTTAAGGTTATAGGAAAAGAGAAAAAGGTGAGAGGAAAAGAAAAGGGGAGTGGGTTGCATCCCTAAAATGAAAAACCTCAATGATTTTACTGTGAAAGCTGTCCCGTCCCCTCCTTCACTGCCAACTTGACAAATTAAGATGGGTTACAGTCAATGGGCTCAGAATTGCAGGCCATACCATTTTCATGTTAAGAACTCCCCCGAGTCAACTCGCCACTCACTCACTCATCATTATCATTATTCATTTCCTTCTCCACTCCCTAGTCCCTACCGAGTCAAAATCAAATTCCCAAAATTAAATCAACCCATTACCCTCCTACACTAGTGTCGTAATAACTAATAATACTGGTAATAAACTGTAGGGTCATACCCCAAACGCATATTTATTACTCACATCTAACCTCCAGTGGGGTCAATATCTTAACCATCGATTAGAACCAGGGTTAAAATACAACTGGTTAAGTTAAGAACCTCAACCACATAACCCAATCCCAAACCCAAACCCAAACCCAGATTTTTATTATCATCACTCATCATTCATCACTCTCAACACCATCATCAACATTCAACAACAACAACACATTTTTCTTCTTTCCCTCCCTCCACCTCCTTCTTTTATCTCCCTTTCCCAAATTAAACTTCTTTTATATTATAAAACAGTGCCACCCAGCACCACACCACCAGCTCCTAACTTCAATTCATGCAACTCTGATATCTCTCTATCTTCATCTCCACAAAAAACCTAACCCTAAAAAGCTAACCTTTTTTATTTGTTTTTTCTTGTTTCTTTTTAATTTTCTTAATTTACTTACCCTAGATGTTTGAGCCATGGACATAACCCCAACAACAACGATCAGCAACACTCCGAGTGCAACAAAATCCCCAGAAAATCATGAGACTGAAACACCCAGCAGGATCAACACGCCCACACCCACACCCACACCCCCACGCACAGCAACAACAAAAACCTTGTCTTTCTCCAACGGGGTCCTCAAGCGCCACCACCACCACCACCCCTCCATTCCCGCCGCCGTCACCTACAAAGAATGCCTCAAAAACCACGCAGCCAACCTAGGCGGCCACGCCCTCGATGGCTGCGGCGAGTTCATGCAGTCCCCCGCCGCTACCGCCGCCGACCCCACCTCCATAAAATGCGCCGCCTGCGGCTGCCACCGGAACTTCCACCGCCGCGAGCCGGAGGAACCCCCCATCGCCTCCACCACGACCCACGTCATCGAGTACCAGCCCCACCACCGGCACCACCCTCCGCCGCCTTTTCATGCGGCCACCCGCAGCCCGAATTCGGCCTCCCCGCCGCCGATCTCCTCCTCCTACTACCCCTCGGCGCCGCACATGCTCCTGGCCCTCTCCGCCGGCCTTGCCGCTCCGCCCGAGAGCACCGCCGCCCCCTCCCCCCTTGCCTCCCACAGCCGCAAGAGGTTCCGAACCAAGTTCAGCCAGGAGCAGAAAGAGAAGATGCACAAGTTCGCGGAGAAAGTTGGGTGGAAGATGCAGAAGCGTGACGAAGATTTGATTCACGATTTTTGCAACGAGGTTGGCGTCGATAGAAGCGTTCTCAAGGTTTGGATGCATAACAACAAAAACTCCCTCGCCAAAAAAGATACTAATATTAATCCTATTAATACTGTTAGTATTAGTAATAACGATAATGCCAATGGCTCTGACAAGAGCTTTGAAGTTCCCACCAACAACGATGCTGTTGCCGTTCCTGAAGATCGCTCTCAGGATCCCACTCGGAATCATCGCTATGGTGGAGCCAACGTTGGTGCCAATGGGTCCTCGTCTTCTTCTTGATCCTTCCTAGATTGGAGAGAGAAGAATAATGTGTTAGATAGGTTAATGATAATGATGCTCTTGGATAATTAATTAGTGCTTTTATTTCGTTTCTTTTTGGCTTTAATTGTTTAGTTTCTATTTTGTTAATGAGACCATGATTACCTTAATGGGAGAGAATGATATATATATCCGGAAGGGAATTTATTTTGCTTTCCTGCTTTAAGTGCATTTTTTGAAATTAATTAGTGTTAGTTGTAATTAAGTGTAATGTTAGTTTCAGTGTTCACTTATACCTTTCACGTCTGAATGTATGACTATATAATCTTTTGCGTGATTTTTTCTTTCTATGCTCCTGGTTCAGTTTGTTTGAACAGTGGACTTGGCATGCAGTGTACTGTTATTTACATATATTTTTTGGGTGATATTTTGGTTCTGAATTTGAGAATGAAGATGAGAATTAAGCTAAAGCTGTATCTGTGATTTCTTTCTTTCTACAGTTCTACCTCCCCCGTAAGACATGGAGTAATTAATAATTATTTTTCTTTATATCTTTGTGTTCGGGAGAAAGAGGCAGAAAGTGTTGCTGCTTATGGGGTTTATTTATTGAATTATAGGAGCTGCTGCTCAAACGCAGTTTCTGTTCTATTCCTGTGATCCTGTGCTGCATGCACTTTATTCGGGATAAAATTTTATCTGATAAGAGATTTGAAAACAAATCATATCCTATTAGGGGTGTACTAGAACTGTTAGCTTTTGGTAATCTAGATCATGTATAGTTTATTAGTTCAAGGAAAAGTAATATATATAATAATGGAGCCTTAATATGATTTTTAATTGTTATCTATAATGAAACATGGGTTCCTCGTGCAAGACTTGAATGTTACTAATTTTTTTAAGATAATCTCGTGTGATAGTGTAATCTAACTGTCTATTAACTATAGTTTTGTGTAACAAAGATTGGGTTGTTTGGACAAGTATTTGGAGTTACTTTCTTTTTAAAGTAAATAGATCTGTTTATTATTAAATAACAATATTTAGTAATAATAAAGAAGCTGACTAGTGAGGAGAGAGGGATAGAGAGGTGAAATACTGTGTCTTGTCTTGCTCACTTTCACGCCATGGGTGTATCTGTTTTCCATCACTGACCATGGTATTAATTAATTGATTTGTGTTTGTGGGGTCCACTACGTGGTTTGTTTTGTGATGAAGTGAGTAATGTTGTTTTGGTTGGGGGTGGGACCCATGAGGGGCTGCATTACTTGGTGTTGCTAACCAGCAAGTCATGGGCTGGTTCTGAACCCCTTAATTGCCCCTTAAAAATAGGGAGCCTGGTGCAAAGTATGAGGAATTTTGTCAAATTTTTCGACTAAACACCAGTTTTCTACTGTGCCAATTTGGTTTCTTTCCCACTCATCAATATAATTCGTTTATATAACTCACTTTGTTTATAACCTTTCACACCTGTAGCAAAATTCAAAGTTGTTAAACTACTTGCATTCAAATCTCAAGTGAATATAGTGTTAGGACTTAGGAGTTGAAATAATATGTATAAAATTTTAAATATATACAAAATTTTAAGTTAAAACATATCAATGTCATTATAATTTTTCCCGATAAAAAAATTACTTGCATCTTTTATACATACTTGCACATTTTATGTATATGTCTGCACATCCTATCACTTAAACAAACTAACTTGATCTACTTTCTCAACTCACTACAGATAATGAAGATTCAGTGAACCAGGAATCATTTTTATTTGATTGTAACATTTTTATTTTATTTTACAAATAATCTCACATATCTCACTTGTAACTCGTGAGGTAATAATACAATTCATTACAGTTTTATCATAGTTTTTAGTGATGAAAATTGTTTCTTTTTATTTTTCTTGAAAGAAGTATTGTTAAAGGAAAAGAAAAAAAAAATCGACAAGTCTCACAATTTTATAAAATATTAAATCATGTAATCATAATTATTTAAATTGGTGAGAGTAAAAAATAAAAGATGAATTAATGTTCCGTTAAACTATAAACAAACATAACTGTATCTCCTGTTAATTTGCAGTGATAGAGATTTTTGCATCTACGTTAACTTGACCTAATTGGGTCTCTTTAAGAGCACTCCAAGACACGATATTTGTTCGGATTGGTTGGACAATGAATTTTGTCCGAAATTTCTTGAGTTGAATGCGAAAGAATATCTTATGAAAATTTGTGAAGATTTTATTTTATTTTAATTTATATAATTTTGTTAATAATTTTAAAATATAAGTTATTTTCTTAGACAATATAAATAAATACTTATCCGTAATTGAGATGAACAATTATTTTTTTTTATAAAAAAGAATCTCTTTAACTAAGAAAATCCTATTTGTAAAATTATTTAAAGTAACAGTTATTCATATGTTCCTCATAATAAATCATTTAAGTCTCTTAGAAAACTATCATTATTTAGTTTGTAATTCTTTGTTCTTATTTCTTAAAATATTTTATTATTCATTATATAAAAGCCTAATCCTTCCTGGTATTAACATGTATAAAAATATTATGCAATTTTTATATCAGCACGCAAACATATGTTCTTCAAGAGATTGAGCACTTCAATGTCACGAAGATGTTGACAATTAATGAGTTTGTTGTCTATAGGAGAGATGACCATATGACTTGGAAATTCTTTTATGCAAGTTATACTAAGAATTATAATTGAGTTTTAGTATTATAATTAATGAAGAGATCTTCCCAAGAAGTATTTGCCAAGAATACAACGGGATGGATGGGTGATTATAATTTATATCATTTTGTTAGCTGACATACTACCTTTAGAATACAAATGATAAAAACCAAATAGATCAACATCTTCTCACAACTTAAATTTTAAATATTTATGAGAGTTACGACTTAATTTCTGAAGATTTAATTAAACAAACGTGAGAGTTCTTTTTTACACTGTCAACCCAAATTAGAATTTAATTCTTTATAACTTAATTGAACAATGTGAGAGTTCTTTTTCACTCGCACTGCCAACTCAAATTAGTATTTGGAGTTTAAAAAATAATAATTATATAGTCATTCAAATAAATCAATTTCACATCGTTAATATGATCTTTTATTTATTTATTATAAAAGTACCAACTTACAATAAATAGTGTTCTGTGAGTGGAGATAACAATATAAAATTATTCTAAATTGTGAGTACATCACTTTTTTTCTTCTTCTTATATATATATATATATTTATTTATCTAAATAAAAAATTTATAATTAAATGGACAATATTTTAAAGGTAAAAGTATATGTCAAGGATAATTTAATTGGTAAATATTTTTAATCTTAATCATCGGTATAAGACTAAAATTTATATTTCTTATTTTCTAAAATAAAAATTATTCTCACCATTTTAGAATAAACTTTATAACTTAAATTACGTACTGTGAAATGTAAAATGTACATACGAGATTTAGTGGGTGGTTGTATTAGTTTATTACAAATGTAGTTAATTATTGCATTTCATGAAAAAAATAAATAATTATGATATTAACTTAAATATATTGTTAATTAAAATAATTTTTACATTATCTACTAATGAAAAATAATCTTAAATATATATTTATTCTTTTAATAAAATTGAATAATATTAATTTTATTTATATGTATATCATGAGTGAATATCAAAATAAAAATTTAGATGGTAGTTTAGTTTAGTTTTTTTTATATGTTATTATACATTTTAATTAAACTCGTTAATTATTGTCAATTTTCTTGGATTAATATGCCTTCTATATATGTTGTATGTAACATAGACGATTAGATGAAAACTTGAAAAAATCCTGTTATATATAATTCCCCTACTTGATTAATATTTAACCTAAAAGAATACGATGAATGATAAGATTAATGATATGAAAGTCCGTTCCTTACGCTCCTTGTCTTTATCCATATTATAGTGTAACGTTGTCGTTTCACCAGGGTCAACAAGACTATTAACATTCTCTCTGAACTAAATTTGATAAGTGTCATTTGGGAGCACATTTTTCCTTACGATAGTGGAGTTTGATTTGTCCAAAACCCCCATATTGAGCCATCCTTATCATAAGATAATTGTCACTTTTTTGCTCTTGGTTGAGGATTAAAAAGATAATGCATATATTATATAGAGTATGGTGCAGTGCACTTATCTTAATCATGCAGTGTTACTTAATATGGGAGTTAACTTGTTTTGGACTTTGGAGTCAATAAAATAATATATATGTAGCTTAGGTTAACTCCATGCACAGTGAGTTGATAGGCAACTTTCTGTCCCTACCTAAAAAAATTACACTGTGCCAAGATGATGTGACCCTCTAATTCCTCAATTACATGATTAGATAGATGAACTTAGTTCTTATAACACCTAAACTTTATCATTATTTTAATTCTAATCCTCACCAATAAAATACTCCGCTTTATGGTCATGTTATATATATTCCACCTTCCACGTGTTCATGATACACACGTATATATTTTCAAACCGGTTAAAATCCTTATTTAGTTTTTTATAATATTTTTTTATTATTTAGTCTCACTTTAATTTTTAGTTTCATTTTGGTTTCTAATAATTTAAATTATTGTAATTTAAGACTTTCGTCCAAATGATTTAAATGGAGTTAACTGTTGACCATTTGGATGCCAGGTGAATGCCACGTAGATGCGTAGGTGGATGTTAAATTTCTTGAATACACTTGGAACCAGAACGGCTCGTTCTAGTTGTACTCTTGGTGTGTTAATTTTGTACCTGGAACAGGCCGTTCTGGTTATAGAACGACCCGTTCTTATGCACCCATGGTGTGTTAAAGTTGCATTTGGAACGGTCCGTTCCAGTTGAAAAATTAACGCATAACATGTGCAAGCAGAACGGGCCGTTCTGGTTTCAGAACGGGCCGTTCTAGTTCCAGGTGTATTCATGAAGTTTGACATCCACCTATGCATCTACGTGGCATCCACCTGGCATCCACCTGGCCAATAGTTAACTTCGTTTAAATCATTTGGACGGAAGTTCCAAATTACAATAATTTAAATTATTGGGGACCAAATTGAAATAAAAAATTAAAGTGAGACTAAATTGAAACAAAAAAATATTATAAGAGACTAAATAAGGGTTTTAACCTTTCAAATTTGAAACATTCATGTACCGGAAGGGTCCTATCGGCCACGTGGACTGACATGTGATGTCCTATCGAACATCGACACAAAGATCCTATCGGCCACATGGACCGACATGTGATGTCCTATCATGCATTGACGCACCTCTCAGAAACGACCTTGGCTCGGCTAGGGCCGAAACCTAGGGACAACCCAACCCTTTTCTTATCGACTCAGCCAAAGGTCGAGAACGAAGAGGTTGTCTCGACCTTTTCCTATCAGCTCGGCCAAGGGCCGACAGAGCCAGAGCAGTTAGGACGATGATCATGATTAATAAGAGAAAACGTGCGATTAAGGCATAATCAAGCGATTAGCACCGTATTATCTAATTTAGTAAGTGTCAGAAGAGGCTTACCATGTTCAGGGTCCATGACAGGTAGTATAAATAGGTCACATGAAACGAGATATGTTACTGTTCATTTATTACTCTTGAGAATCATGCTTATCTTAACTTGGACATTAAAATACTTTTTACAAGTACCTCTCCCCTCTAAAATATCCACCTAAAACTCTTATTCGACCCCCCCACTTACCCGAAAATTACGAGTGTGGCCTAAGGTACAATTCACATTTATGAATTAGCCAAATAGGCTTAGTTAGGCACGAACATGTTGAGTACGCAAATCAATTCAGATGTGGAATTGGAGTAGCTTAATTCTTGCATTTACAACTAATTAAAATATTTTTTAATCAGACGGTTTATATCAGGATGTGACGTTTGTCATACAAACAGTGCTAACGACAAAACAATACAGAAAAAGTCAAGCAGAAATTGATGTATAGTATTTAGAAAATTATGATATATCATCACTTTTATGCTTTTCATATTTAAAGAATCAAGATTTAATTCTTATCGATTTTAAATTTTAGAATAAATTTCCAGGAAAAGAACTAGCATACATAGTATTAGTCATGATATTCATTATTTCTTTTTATTAATTGAATTTTACTACTGGTGTGACTAATTTTGTTTTAATAATCACTTTATTAATAAATAATCAATTTATGAAAATAAATATCAATATAAAGTTTTAACGTGTATGTTTAAATATTTATTTAAAATTATGTTTAACAAAAAATATATGTTTTAATATAGAAATATAAAAATTTGTAAGTATAACTTATTTTAATTCTAATTAAATTCAACTTAACTTATTTTTAAATACACCATAAATAGCTGGCGTCGACTCTCATCATGTATTTATTAACACTCTAATTTTGGAGTTCTTATTTTTTTAAAAATTATTTTTATTATTAATTTAATTAACAACAAAATATTTTAGATAATAAAACATATTTAAATAAAAGTAACAATAGCTATCCCTTAAAATTATATTTTTATAGGCTTAATAAATTATTACCATCATGAGCTTTCAGGTAATGTTTAATTAAGTATCTAAACTAAAAAAAATGTAATTAAATTATTAATTTTCTACATTTTTATAATTGAGTTATTAACATTAGTTTATAATGATTTAAAGTTGTGATAAAAATAAGTATTTATAGTGATTTTACTAATTTTAAATTTTAATTACAAAATTATAAAATTAAATATTTAATTGTAATTTTCAATATGAAATTTTAATAATTTTTTTAAAACATTATAGACATTAATTATATATATTTTTTAATAGTTTTTCGTCATCAATCATTCTCCTACTTTAATTATCTTTTACTATTATTTTTTTTTATTTTTTATTTTTTTCACGTAATTGGGCTTCTGTACCTCTGCAGGCTACTTCGTCAGTATTTCAATTGGACGCGACTTTGGTAAGTAATTTCGTACAAGTTCAACCCAACCATCATTTCTAATGTCGTGTCTTGTTTTTCAATATCAAATTCGTATAATAGATTACTAGTTTTGTAACTTGCATAAGTATATTATAATTTTTTTTATGTATATAATATTGATTTTGTTCTTCGTATTGTTTGTGAGACCCTTCTTTTCTTCCCTTTTCTTTTTCCCGGATCCTCACACACTCTCTACTCATACTCTCTTTCTTTCTACTCCTTTCCCATTCCTTTTCATTTTGCTGATTCTTGTGGTGACCATTGGTTAAGGTGCTGATTGAAGGTTGGATTTCTGGTTGAAAACGTGCGAAGCTTCTTCCTTCATCTTCTTCTCCGACTCTCTTCTCTTTCGTTCTTCGTCTTCCATTTCCCGGAGCTTGGATTCTTGAACCGAGGTAAGGGAAGTTAGTTTTGTTGTTAATTTTGGTTGAGAATGAATTGTTGTAAGCTCATTAGCTGTTGATGTTTGTTGATGTTTGAGGATTTTTGTTGAATCGCTGAAATTGAAAGTTTTGGGGTTTTTTGTGAGTTTGACAAATTTTGGATCTTTTGATTGTTTTATGGTTGCATGTGAAAAAGGTTGGTATTTTTTAGCTGTTGGTTGAAAATGTGGTATCTTGAATGGTTTGCATGTGTTGAAATTGTAGATTTTTGCAGGATTTGGTTAAGTTTTTGAAAATGGAGTGTTGCTGCTGAGCTTCGCGCTGAGCGCTGTTCTTCGCGCTGGGCGCGTGACCACCAGGGGACTCCATTTGACCAAGCTCGCCAGGTGCAATGGTGAGTGTGCTGGGCGCGCTTGAGAATGTGGGTGGGCGTGACTTGGACCGCGCTGGGCGCGATACCAGTTGAAACATGTTTTGGGGTTTTTTTGGTTCTACGCTGAGCGCGACCCTTGTCGCGCTGGGCGTGAGATTCCTTGGGAGTCTCTGTCTTGTGGGCGCTGGGCGCAATTTGATTTGCGCTGGGCGCGAGACCAAGGGAGGTCTCTGCTTTCCCCGCGCTGAGCGCGGGTTTGGGCACGCCGGGCGCGTGAGACTCCTTAGAGTCTCTGCCTGGCAGGCGCTGAGCGCAATTGGTATTGCGCCAGGCGCGTGTGAGCCTTGGGCTCTCTGGCTGGGTCCCGCCGGGCACGGGCATGCTTGCGCGGAGCGCGTTGGCCCCCTGGTGCTCTTTGGTTGCACTGCGCTGGGCGCAACCATGAGTGCGCCGGGCGCGGAGTTGAGACTTTACTATGTACTGATTTATGTTGTTCTATGCTGAGTTGAGTTGAAATGGATGAAATATGATGTGATGACTAGTAGATAATGTTGGTTGATTGATGTTGAGCTGTAAAGTTGTGTTGTGTTGTAAGTTGATATGTTGAGTTGTAAAGTTGAGTTGTGTTGTAAGTTGATATGTTGAGTTGTAAAAGTTGTGTTGTGTTGTATGTTGATATGAGTTGTTGTAGGCCTTAAGGGCTGAGTTGTTGTAGGCCTTAAGGGCTGGGTTGTTGTAGGCCATAAGGGCTGAGTTGTTGTAGGCCATAAGGGCTGAGTTGATGTAGGCCATAAGGGCTGAGTTGTTGTAGGCCATAACGGTTGAGTTGTTGTAAGAGATCTCCGAGGTGATATGCGTGACGACGCATTATATGTTATTTGCTGATTTCGTTGTACAATCGATGAGATGTAGACTGACGATGTGTTGATAGTTGAAGTTGTTTCTGATTTACTTAAATCTTGCTATACGTTGTCCTTTTTATACTAGCTTACCTTGTTGTTTCCTTGTGGTTGGACCGCCATGATCGTACTATGTACGGGAGCAGAGCAGAGATAGGTGTGTGTGGCTTGTGGTGAGTCTGCAACTGGCAGGCGGAGTTGATTCTAGTAGATGTTCTGTGGTTTCAGCTACTTGGTGTAGCATTTGATGATGTATTTTGTTTTTGCACACTCTAACTCTAGTTGTATTGAAACCTTGTATATATTTATATTCTAGATCCTATATTTATATACTTGTTCTTTCTGCCTGATGTTTTTGGTGTACAGTGGTATGTGTAAGACCTGTCAGGTTGTTACATTGTTAATTATAATATTAATTAAATTGGTATTATTATAATTATTCTATATTTTAATTAAACAAAGCTCTTTAAGTTATTTAAAAAGGTTTAATTACTCATTTTTGGTGTAAAATTACTCATGAAGTTTTGTAAATTTGGCTTATACTTACTCATGAATCCCCACCAAAATTTCATAAAGTTTATCTTCCATTGTTAAATCATAAAAATATATTATTATATATAGTAATTAAATTAATTAATTATAATAAATTATTATATTACACCAAATACTAATGACAATGTGTAGAATAGTAATACACATCTTTATTCAAATTTTTAATTCATAAAATATATAATTATAATAAATTATCAAATTACAATTATTATGTATTTAAATTTGTATTAATAAAGATGAACACAAAATATATTGAGGTTTCTTTCTGTTTTGATTTTAAAAGGTTTATTTTTTATATCTTGTATACAAGACTTGCTCCTCTCTTATATTTATCTTTTTTTATTATTTTAATTTTTTAATTTTTTCTTATAATGTGTTTAGATAATATATCGTAACATCCAAAAGGACAGACTCTCAATGCATTGACCCTATGGATTGATGTTTCTAATGTTTCTATTACTCAGTCATTTTATTTGATTTATCAAACAATTTAATTTATGTTTATAATATGTTTTTGATGAGAATGAAAAGTATCTAATAAGTTTATTCTACTGTACTATTTTTTTTTGGTTTATTTTAAACTTTTGTGGAAATCTCTATCTTAGTTTTAAAATTTTATTATTAATTCTTTTTAAAATTTAAGTGTCTCAGGAAATCTTCCGTTCTTTGTGTTTAATACCTATTTTTATTAGCAATAAAAAAGAAGAACAAAAATAATTAATGTTTTATTTTCTTCATTTTTTCTCTCTTACTTTTGTGTTTTCTTCTCAATATTTTAAGTGATATTTGTTGTGTCTAAAATGTACTTTAAAAGACAAATATACTAAATTTAGTCCAATAATAATAATAGATAAAGTCTATATATTAAACTTACGGAATTAAGTTCAATTAATTTTTAATCGTTTGGAGATAAAAATTTGATTCGACAGAATATGATATAAAATAATAATTCAAGAATTAAAGCTAAAAATAGGAAAGTGTTATTAAGATTCAAAGTTAAAAACTTTAGAGTTGTAAATTCTTTTCACTAATCTCTCAAAGTTGAATTTCACAAATAATAAAACTTTACCGTCAATTTATTTTTGAAATTGTATTCAACTCTTAATTCAGGAAGCCAATAGTCTTTATCTTAGGAAAATCTTTAAATGATTATAAGTGATTTATTCATAAAACAAAACAAAAATGTTTAAACAAAATTAATAAATTAATTTAATTAAAAATTAAAAAAAAAAGCTTGATCATACAAATTTGGAGAATTCAATTATTTTAAGATTTTGTAAAGTTTGATCACACGTTTTTAATTAACTGTGATACAAATATAAAGTACTAAAATAACATCACAATTACGAAAAATAATTATTCATTCAATTTATCATTAAAGGTTCATGGGCTATATATTACATCACAATCAAAGAACATGGAGACTAGCTAATTAGCTTCATAGGTGAATAATACATAAAACAAAGGAAGAATATTAATCAAAAGGGGAAGAATCCTCTTTTAAGGATTTGACTTTTAACCTCTTACAAAACCCCAACAAAAAATAGAGGAGAGAAAAAGAAAGAAAAAGAGGAAATATGAAACTAAAACTAAATACCAAATGACAATGTGCTCTAAAAACTCAAACTAGATATTCCTTTCATTAGCATATAAATATGGTGATGCTTGTCAGAAAATACAACTGTGCTTCTAAAGCATGGACGTGCATCTTTAATCTTGAGCATGCATCACACAAGCACTAACATGCATGTTTTAGTTCTAGACATGTTATAATCAAGCATGATCGTGCTTCCAAGCTTAAGTAAGCATAATTGTAAATAATGTTTCAATTATGTTATTGATCTTTTTAGCCTTTATTTATGTGGTTTCTCTCTTTTAGATTTTTCTTCTTCTATCTTTTCACATTTAATTAAAAAAAGTGAAATTTACTAATAAATATGATCAATAGAAAATAAATTAACAACATGATGCGATGCAGTAAATAGAGAGTGCAACAATATTTTTCTCTTTTGATTGTATTCTTAAAACAATGTTAGTTTTACGTGTTTATATCTTCAATTGGTATATAAGGAATGTGATTAACACAATCTTGTTTAAGCAACGTATTTGTTTTTGTATTTCTTAGGTGCTATGTTTTTTCATGACATTGTTTTATACATTTTATGTCTGTCGTAATGAATAAAAAGAGGAACAGTTGTTCTTGAAATGACTATATTGAAACAAGATTTAAATTTCTTTCGCGTTATGTAGAATATGTGTATAAATTTAATTGATTTCTTTTTAGAAAACATTACATTTTCATAAGTATGAATGTTTATATGAAAAATTACCTAAGTTATGTTTTATCTTTTGATTTTAAGGATTACGAAATTGAAATTAGTAAGTTTGATTATATAAGGTAAACAAGGGGACAAAATTTAACTTGAGTCAATGGGTAAACAACATTCAAACCTGTATTCAAATTCAGTAAGATGGTGAAAGATTACAACAAAATGGCGAAATCAAAAAGGAAGGAGAACAGTTCAAGTTCAAGGTAGAAGCTAACAGAGCAACAGAGCTAATCTATATGTTTGTTACAATACTGCATTTTGCTGTGAGTGGATCTATGTATTTACTATTCTTTGACATTACAGTATTGAAATGTAGATTCAATGATACTATTGTACTTATCTCAATTGGCACTTCTTGTGCGCAATTGACTTTATTTAATAAAATTGTTGCCTTAAAAAAAAAAAAAAAGAAGTGATGAATACACTTAAATGGGTCAATTTCGAGTTAGAAAAAAGATAAACATATTGGTATTTAAAATTGACCACACCTCTTCATCTTTCTTTTTTCCTTAAAAGTACTTTTTTCTCCTCACTTCTTTGTTCCATCTTTCTCTGCTTCTTAGTTTTATTTTTATCTTCTTCTCTCTTTCGCTTGTTCTTCTTCGTCGCTCTACTACTTCTTCATATACAATTTAATGACAAAAATTCGAATCGAAATCCATTTGAAACCGATGGTTGCGCATGCCTATATACAATTTAAATCTAAATAGTGACAAAAAATATTTTTACTTCCTTTGCTTTTATTTTCTTTCTTCGTTTAGTAATGAGAATTCTTTACACGGTCTTGATATATTAATATACTAATAGTCTAATATGGTGACACTTTACGGTTATATTATGTATATTTTAAAAATATAGAAAAAGTTTATCAAGATAACATTGAAATATATAACATCTAAAACTGAGACATGAGGGTCACAAACTCACTACTAAACCCATTAGAAAACTGACAATAAAAAAATCCAAAATTTGATGAATATTAACATTATTCATTATCACTTTCTTCATGTATTCTTATTTTGTTTATGATTATATATTTTATGAAGTTTAAATATTGTGTTAATGTTTGTGATTAAGCAACTTAAGTCATGTATTGTTTTTGTTAATTTTTTATTGTAAATATCGTGTATAAAGAAATTTTCTAAAACTTAAAACAGTATGTAATAAATATTAAAATGAAAACTTAAAAACTTTTAAACATAATAATTTATTTGTGCATCACAAAGTGACCATACTAGATGATAATAACACGAGACCTCTCCGATCATTGGTTTCTTACCTGTCAAATATAGTGTATAATTACCTTGTTTTCATTGAAGCTTCTCTCCAAATTGCTGAAAATATGGACGTTAGTGCATTAAGAAAATGTTTTGTCAAACCTGATACACCATAGTCCATATACAGTATATCTAAAAAACAGCCCATGTAGAATCTTTTGCAAAACAACTCTAAGTACTATAGTTTCCTATTTGATGTACTTGCCTCCTAAATACATTTCAACTCTCCTTAAAATGATAAAGTTACAAATGCATGTGTAACACAGCCTAACGTGCGATTTGCTTATAACGTGATTTTCCTTAAGTTGGGTCGCATCTGGTTGAGATTATGACCCTGTACTTTGGCTGTGCCATGAATGGAATTAGCAATAGAACGTGCCCCATGTGCAACTATTCAAGAGCAGTGGGCAACTTTCCTCAAGAACCATTGCAATTTGCCCGTGAAAGCTTGTTCACAGAAAAAAAGACTAGCATAATAGTTTACTAGAGAAAATCACATTTCAGACAAATGATTTGTGTGCTTCTAATCTCAACTTTTTGGTGGCTTAAAATGTCAATGTGCATGGATTAAGTTACGTACAAGGCTGGACTATTTTCTTAGAATTCTCACTTTTTTTTTTATTGATTAGTATATAGTTTTGTAACCAAGTCTCTTGGTTTAGTGATTATAAAGTCTGTCTTGAGATATAGGAGATCAACTTAATAATTTTAAATTTGATTTTTACTTGTGTTAAAATAATGTTTAATTAATAAAAAAACACGTTTTGTAAACATATATTAATCTTTAATCATCAATTTTGAATCATTATGATAATCATATTCACGGAATAAAAAAAGTATGCAACTTTGTGGCCTTCTGGGCCCTAATTAAATTCCAGTGGCTTAGATTCTCTTTAACCCCATGCTTGATGTTAGGTGAAATATGAGTCATTTTCAAGAAAGCAATCACTACGTATAGGAGTTTTATTAGTGGTGCCGTTATCTTTAGTTTATTGTTGACTGCTAGATTCACTTAATCTATATTCATCATTGATTATAACTTGAGATTTTGTTTACTAATATAACAACCAATCCTGAAATCCTACGAATGAAGCAATCCTTTGAAATTAATTTGTGGTGGTTGATATTGCAATTCTATATATGTAGTGTTTAACATGCATGTGTCCCCCGAATATGGAATGGAAGTTGAAGATCGCCCTATTCATGTTTTACCAAACGTTCCATTTGGTTGATGAGAAAAGACACCGCAGAATAAAAGATCAAGGCACCAACATCGCATAATTTATTAAATTTTTCATCATGAGTCCAACTGAATCTTTTAATCAAATTCGCAATCACTTTGAAGCTAACATGTTACCTAGCCAGGGGGAGTCGCTCTAAAATAATGGGTTCGAATGATTAGCTTGTTGATTAATTTCACTAGAGTGCAATTACCTCTGGATTTCGTAGAATTTAATTCGCATTTCTTTTTCTCCCCTTTGTCTATGAAGAGTTTAAAAAAAAAAAGAAGAGTAAAGTGAAAAAAAAAAAATCAATATCGCAAAGAGTCGTTTGATTCAACTCATCAAGATTCATTTATTATATAAATATAAGAGAATCAAATTACGTCAAGAATAATTTTGAAGAGTTACATCTAATATTGAAAATAAATAACTTATTAAAACCGTTAAATTGAGATAAAATAAAGGTTGAACATGAAAAAAAAAAAAAAAAAAACTCTTTCCAAAATTACTTTTGGTATAACTTGTTCTTAATAATATTTCTGTCTCCGTATATGTTAGATGAAAGGTAAAAGTTTTAAAATTTGGAACCATATGTCTTAACAAGCATAATTCTCTACAAAAGACCCTTATCTCTCAACATGTCTGTCTAAAGGAAACATTGATGACTTCATCCTAATTAAGGAGAATTTGAAAGGATAACTTATCCACGTAATTAAGTACATAAGCATATTTGAGTACTACGTTCTTAAAATTGTACGTAAAAGTAAAAATGTGAAATATGTACCAATTCCATATATATTTGTAATTTCACGATAAATTCATATATGATGGTGAAATTAATATCTGTTTGTAAAATAAGAAGAGTAGATACCTCCATTAAACGTTTGTTTGTTTTTCTAAACAAATGAACACAGGAAAACATAGGACCAGTTATTGCAAAGCCAATAATGGACCACACAATTATTTACAGCTAACATAAAGATTAGGGGAGTCAATATTATGGTGGTCCATTATATTTTTGAGGCCTTATCTTTAACAATCTCCATCTAACATCTTTAGTATTCTTGCGTATACATCAGCTTCTTTTCACCTCCTAAACCTTTGGCTTCGATCGCACGCACTTAACTAAATCTCCAGTTAACGTACAGGCTATTTTTCCCCCCTTACATTCAACTTCTTTATTGCACGATATATGGAGAAAAAGCTAAGAAAATGGAATAAAGCCTGATAAAAAAGGTAAAGAACATTGGAAAAAAACCAAACACTCGACAACACCGTTAAAAAAGCACTGGCCTCGGTTTAATGGTCATTATCAAAATTTTGATTTTGATGGAATGTCGATTTAACCGTTCACATCTTATAGAAAAAAAGAACCTGTTGTTGTTAATTAGTTATGCCCTTTAGATTTCGAATTAGTAAAAAAAAGATTCCATTAACCTATTTCCTAGAATTATGATTATATATATTGCGAATTTATTTACTAAAATTAATATATATATATATATATATATATATATATATATATATATATATATATATATATATATATATATATATATATGAGACAGTTAAAACTATTTTTAACTTTCTAATTACTATGCGGATGATATAGTATTTAATAAAAAAAAAGTCTTATTTTGTTAAATTTTATTCATACTAATCCATATTAATATATTAAGGGATATCTTTTTAAGTAATTATTATATAATTTTCATATTTAATATACTATTATATTCTTTTATTATTCAAATTTTTTAAAAAATTAATATTTTTATCAAACACTGAGATTCAAATTTAAAATTTTAAGATTGAAGGATCAATTGCAACACTAGTTAGATCAACACATTTTTATTATTTAATCTCAATTTTTATTTTATTTTTAATAGAAATACGAAGCATTTTAATCTCACTAATAAAAGATAACTGTGGTGAGAGAAATATAATTATTCAATTTATGAACCAAAATTATAATTATGATTTAACAACGCCTAATTCTAAATAGAACTAATAGAATCTTTTGTTAACCAAGTCCAAAAACAAAATAAAACATAAAAAGAACTTAAAACATCTTTTAAATATAAATTAATTTTAATTAATTGTAAATACATTCTGATTCTCTCATTTTATTTTAAATATGATTAATAAAAAAAACTTTCATAAAACTCGCTCAACACAAATCCAAGGTATGGAATAGTCAAAGCAACACTTGGAATCTGTGATAGTTTTTCACAAGCCAAACTTTAGTGTATTTCACTGATAAGAATTTTGACAATCAAGTAAATGTATTCATAGATATGAAGTAAATAGAGTTAATATAAATATCCCTTGGCACCCTTTTACTCCAAGACATTTTAATATAATAATATAATAAATAAAATATCATTCTTAATAAAAGAATTTTCTCATAAGCAAAAAATCGCACCGTACACCATAATGGATAAAACTCTAATGTTTAACAACAAAACAAAATGTTATGAAAAAATATATAAATGAATATAAAATTGTCTTTACAAGTTATTAGAAGAAGTCAAAAAAGCTAAATATAATAAAAAAAGCTTCAAATTCAAAACAAGATTCACTTAAAACAAATATAAGAGAGAAAGAAAAAAAACTCATCCTCTAAACCTCAATGTCACACTAATTAGAATTGTCCTAAAAAAAAGTAAAGTTAAGGCCTAAACTTGGTTTCCTCTAGGCTTAACACTAATCATCTACTTAATTTGTACCTAAAATTGGCATTCAACCCAAACAAGAGAACACAACATAGGACAGAAGAGTAGGAATATGTCTCTCACATGAAAGAGGCACATATGAAGATAACATGTAGTAACTAAAGGCATATAACAACAAGTCAAGCTCATACACAATCACTTCACAAGAGATAAGACTCATTTTCTTAATCTTTTTATGCATGTGGTATACCGATCACACTTCGCACAAGGCTCACACGTATGAAGTAGCCTACGAGACATGAATAAGAAAAATGGTCACCACACACCGATCACTTAACACATGGTCCACTCCCATTATAACAAAAACTATTTGGAGCTATTTAGCGTATCACAACTATGTATGGTCATCCTACCATTCCATATTAGAGGTTTTCCACCGTAATACCCATGAGACCAAGGTAAAAGACCATGGAGAACCTATCATAGACTTGCATCTACCTCCAAACGAAATACACATGAGTACATGGTATTTAAACAAAACACATGATACATAAGAAATGAATAATGTGTCTTTCACATATATAACGTTGTTAGATCAAGCATAGAATTCCCTGTGCAAGCCTTTTTCGTTTAGACTTCAAAAATGACTAAGAAAACTTGGATTTCACACTACTAAACCACTACTTAGACTTGCTCGTATCATGCATAAAGTTTTCATATCACACATAACACGCATAAGCATCTTATATCCTATACAGGCACAAAGTCTCAAACACTAGATCTCATAAACATAGTTTCACACCTTCATCATATCCTATTTATAACTCATTCACAAATGTTTCCTCTCACATTTTTTCTTTCTTAATTATTAATATATGTATCTCAAACTATTGCTTAGCTTAATCATTTAAAGGAGAAAATAATTTGCTATTACCACTCACAAGTTGTTATTTTTTTCATTTCCTAAATTTTGAAGACCTCTTGTTGTTTAAATGGGATATCTAGAGCTACACATTCTATTAAATTGATCTTAACTTTATCAAAAAATTAAGACAATTGTCTAAAACTTTTGTGTTGATCTCAAGTGTTGGTTTTACTATCTACTATACTTAAGTTACAAAATCGCAACATTTAAACGTAAATTTGACAACTTGATTGTTGTTCATTAATTTGACCATATATTTTCTGTACCTCTTTTCTAGGTGATTTCAATATGATTGAAAAGTTATAACATCTTGGGCTACAATTCTTATGAAGATCAAATGTCCTAATTATCGTGCCTGATGAGGCATTTTTTGTGCTCATCATGGAGAGGTCAATAACCTCTCTAGGGATCTTGTGGCCAATGTGGTTGAGGAAACACTTGATGCGAAACTTACATAAAACAACATCAAATGGCACATGGTGTGGGCTATTTTGTGCTTGACACTAAGGGTACAAAGAGCTCTCTACTACCCAATACTATGAATCCGCGTTTAATGTGATTGCGATGTCTGCACTTACAGAAAAAGTTTTAATGTTATAAAGCTCACCCAAACTATGCTTAACATTTTTAGTCCCAATTTCTTCGGTAGAATACTCCTAATTCATTTATAGAACAATTATATATATGAAATTTATGCTTATATTAAACAATCAAATCATATAAGAACCCTAATTCACTTACATAAACCCTAACACCCAAAAGAAGTAAACCCTTGACATATTTCAAATCATCCCAACCAATCACAAAAATCATAAAACTATATGATCATACAACAATACTCAATCCAAAAAACACATAAATTCATTGAATGCATACAAGAGAGCTAAAAACACTTTGAAATCGTCTTACTACCCTCAATCTTAATAGGCAGCCACATGTGAGATAATCTCACTCTTCCTCTTACCTTGAACGGTGATCTTTGTTACACATGGTGTAATAGTTTGAACACACCAAAATGAGAGGATCTAGATATTTCTATAGGTGTAAGATTGTATAGTTGAGAATGAATTTGAGGAGATAATTAGTACTACCTATATCGACAAGATGCGTCTATTTTTTTTAGTAGTTCATTACTTAAGAACTCTATAGTTAAGTGTGTTTGACTTGGAGCGATTTTGGGATGGGTAACCTTTAATTTTGGAAGTTTCTAAAAAATCTTACTAATGATGACAAAATATGTCGAAAAGTCTTGTATTAGTTTGTGAGGACAATCATTGATTCGAAAACAAGCTAGACATGTTAGAAAAAACTAACCACGAAGGGTTCTAAATTTTGAAGAATTCTGACCATGAGAAGTTCTGTGATGTTTAATCATGTGATATGTAATCATTGATACATCAAATTTGAGAGGTGTTACTAGGGATGTGAATAATTCATGCTTTAAACATGAGCCTATGACCTGACCTGTTTAAAGTTTGGTCTAACTTGAACTATTCCCATCCCTACTTATGGTGTGGTTTGTGGACAAACAAAGTGAAAGCTGAGAGTTTGCAACAACTTAAATACATCAAAATGAGAGAAGTCCAAAGATTTGTAAAGGTGTGAGACTGTATATTTGAGGATGTGTAAATAAATAAATTAATACTACATATACCAACAAGATGCATCTACTTGTTAGCAACTCATCAATTAATAATAAATCTACAATTAAGTGTGCTTTACTTGTAGTGATTTATGAATGGATGACCATTTGAGAAGTTTCTTAATAAGTGTGCTAGTGAGAATATCAAAGGAAACGGACACTCGCCACCTAGAAGGAAACTGAGCCAATACAAATTCTGAAAGTGCTGTATCTTTGCAATGGTAGTGCTCTAGTGAGCCTTGTCATAACAATGCTCTTCTATACCTTTTTTGTACTAATTTTGTTAACATAAGTGTCCCTTTTTTTCCTTCTTCTTTTGTATATTTCTTCATTTAGTACTTTTGTGTGTATATACTGGCCCTATAGCTCTACTTTCAGAGACAAGAAATTAAGAAACATTTATTCAAATATCATTTTCCTCTCATTTTTGCTGTGTTTTTGTATTATGGTATCAGAGCTCTCGTTTATCATGAATATTGATCCATATCAAGATCCCTCTTGTTTTTGCTATTCTTAATGGCCCAAACTACCATCATGGTCACGATCATTTCGCATGAGTTTGGTCTCCAAAAATTAGCCTGGTTTCGTTGATGGAACCATTTCAGCTCTAGCTCACACAAGTGTTATATATCCAGCCTGGTAGAAAGCAAATATGATGGTTGTGTCATGGCTTCGACAATCCCTTTTACCATTTATAGCTCACAGTGTTATATGGAGAGACACTACTTCAAGCATCTGGTCTGATCTTGAAGAGAGGTTTTCTTAAGGAGATTTATTTCACATTGTACAGATCTTCAAGACACAATCACATTTCTAAAACAAGGGGAGCTTAGTGTTGTAGACCCCTAAAATTGTCCGGGTCGGAAATAAAACTCGAAGACCCTCAAAGATCGAAGGAAAGTCAGCCAGAAGGACTCCTAGAAGACCATAGGATGGCTATCTGTAGGTTTAGAGGTCTTAGAGTAGCTTAAAATAAGGAAGTGGAGGGAATGAAGCCCAATACGGCCGTACTAAACTTAATACGGCCGTATTGAAGCTTCAATACGGCCGCAGTGAACTCAATACGGCGTATTGAAGTTTCTGAAACTTCAATACGGCCGTACTGAAATCAATACGGCCGTATTGAAGCTTCAATACAGCCACAGTGAACTCAATACGGGCGTATTGAAATTTCTGAATTTCAATACGGCCGTATTGAATTCAATACGGCCGTATTGAAGTTCAAAAATTTCAATACGGCCGTATTGATTCCATAGCCCGTATTGCGCCTGTTCCCTATAAATATGGCGTCATTTTGACGTCATTGGACTTTTCGACTGAGTTTTGACTCCCTCCTTGAGTATTCTGGGGTTTTTGAGCAGTGTTCTGCCCTAGAAATCTCTCTGGGAGTCGATCCGACGAAGTTCTTGAGCCCCGAGCCATTTTGCTTGAGGATCGAACCTAGTCGAAGGGAAATCCTCCGGATTTCCGTAGTCCAAATTTTATAGGAGGGAGCGAGCGGGCTTGTAGAGCGAGGGAACGCCAAAAAGCTTCCCAGTTTTACGAAATATATAAAAGCACGCTTCAAGAGGTTTCTTCTTCAAAATCCTTCCTTTTACTGCTTTCTGTTTGTTGCATCGCATATCTAATTTATTCGCCTTGTAGATATCTTGTTCATAATCGTTTATAATAAATAGGGGTAATTTAGTAATTTTACATTGTTATTTATAAAATAATCTGTCATAGGGAACCCGAAAGGGGCGCTGTGGGGTGCTAACACCTTCCCCACGCGTAACCGACTCCCTTACCCGACTCTGGTTGTAATGGCCGAAGTCGATTTTTAGATCGATTGCCTTAAACTTCTTTTTCCAATATTTTGAGTAAAACATTGGTGGCGACTCCATGAACCCTCCTTTTGCGAAAACCACTAATCCATGGAGGGTCCCGCTTGGGATTAACATGGATTGGTGAGCCTTTTAATAAAATTGCTCGTTTGACGAGGTCTCAGTTTGAGAATAAGTCATTCTAGCAATCCACATTTTTAAACAAATAAACGAGTCCAACCATCCTTCGCGAATGCCGAAAGCCCGTTTCGGGCCGGTGGCGACAGATGGCGACTCCACTGGGGAAGCCTCGAGAGTCAGTCCCATTTAGTGACAGATTATTTTTAATAAATAATAGTTTAAAATTACTTTATTACCCCTCACTTGTATGATAACATGCTTTATTTATTTGGCTTTTAATAACTGTTGTATGTTTAATTTTCCGCAATTGTTTGAAATACAAACTGCACACAAACCTTTGCACACAACAGTTCCCTTTATACCCGGGGGCATGAGTGGTAAGCCATAGGGAGTGGATGTTAGTACGGCCGGTTGTCGAATGGGTCTATAGGTGCCCGTAGACCGTTGTCGGAAAACATCACTCAAGGTGATAACCATGAACTCAAGTCCGACAGTGCGTTGGAGCTTTCCATCGACTTACGACGAGAGGAATTGGGTCCCTATAATGGGGGCACCTTGGGGGCCTCAGACCGGTGAGAACAGTTAGATCCACCTTGAATATGCACTTTTCTGCAGGATACCCCTACCTCGTGATTCGCTCGTGACTGTTCGTGGATGAGTGAATTGCTTGTGCATTGATTATGTGAAATTGTTTGAGCATACATTGCACCTTTTAAACATACAACATTCCTTTTTAAAATAAGAATAAATAGGAATAAGAATCTTCCATTGCATGGTGTTAACATCTACCTTCATCACATTCATATAGGTAGTTTCCCTTTTCACCCAAAAAAAATACAAAAAACAAAATACCCAAAAAAAGGAAAAAAGGGTTATTTATCCAAACCAAGCAATATCATGCATCATCTTAGGGACATCCTAAAAACATGATAATGCTTAGTTGAATAAACACAATGCATGCATATTCAACGTCATCATCTCATATCATGCATTCTTATCAAAGATTATGGAGGGATCTAGGTTTGCATTTCATACATCCCTCCTAGTAATTCATTAATAAACGTAAATAAAAAGAAAGGATTAAATCGATGCGTATGTTCAAGATGGATCGCACGCCATTTGTTATTAAGTGTAAGCCAACAACCGCGCCAAGCGAACACACGTCAACTCCGTTGTTGGTAATCAAGACAAACAAAGGGGAAGGTCCAATGCCGTTAAGGATCATCGCTCCAAGGCCTTTTCCCTACGAATCAAATAAGGCTGTGCCATGGATATACGACATCCATTCTTCTGCCGACAGCGATATTTCCAACATCGCTGGACTTGGGGGCATGACTAGGAGTGGCAGGATCTACACTCCCGAAGATCTTCATGATAAAGCCCCCAAGAATAAAGAAAAAGAAGAAAAGAAAACCGAGGAAAACAAAGAATCCGAGGAGGAGACAGATAAGCTGTTAAAATATATCCGACAGAGCGAGTACTCCATCGTGGATCAACTTCATAAGACGCCAGCAAAGATCACTCTGTTGTCGTTGATCCTATGCTCCGAACCGCATCGACAAGCTCTGTTGAAAGTCTTGAACGAGGCATACGTGTCGCACACTATCTCCCAAGACAAATTTGAGGGGATTGTTAGTCACATCACGGCTAATGATCACCTCTCTTTCACCAATGAAGAGATCCCCGCTGAGGGACCGAACCACAACAAGCCCTTGCACATCTCTGTAAAGTGCAAGGAGTACCACATCGCTAAAGTCTTGGTAGATAATGGATCTTCCTTGAACGTAATGCCAAAAAGAACGCTCGAGCAAGTGGCAATCAAGGGAATCCAAATGCGCCCGAGCAACATGATCGTCCGAGCTTTCGACGGTTCTAAAAGAGAAGTGGTGGGAGAAGTCAATCTTCCAATCCAAATTGGACCCACCATCTTCAACGTCGAATTTCAAGTGATGGACATTACTCCGGCATACAGCTGTCTCCTTGGCCAACCTTGGATTCATGATGCGAAAGCTGTACCCTCTACGCTCCACCAGAAAGTCAAGTTCATAATGGGTGACAAACTGGTGACTGTACAAGCTGAAGATGACATACTCATCAGCAAGCCATCCAACATACCTTATGTGGATACAACAGAGGAAGCTTTAGAAACCGCCTTCCAAACATTGGAGATCGCCAATGTTGAGACATTTCCCCGAGAAATGAAGAAGGTAGCCCATATGCTCACCAAGAATGGATACTTGCCGGGACAAGGACTTGGCAAGGACTCCCAAGGAATTCCGGAGCTACCCATCATCAAGGATAATCCGGGGAAACAAGGGTTAGGATACAACCCTGTTAAAGATCAAAGAACGAAGAGGAATCAAGATCCTTCTCGACGTTCTTTAAGCCAGATCTTTAGGAAGGCCGGTTCACAAGCATCAAGGCCGGTCGTCGTCGTCAAGTGTTTTTCTCCTTCCGATAGGGATGTATAGACCTGATGACTATTAGAGATTACTCCTCGGGGACAGCCCGACCCCCGAGCCTCGATAGGGCACATGTTTCCATTATGATTATAATAAAATCATTCTTTATTAATTCTTTATTGCTTCTTTTCTTGCTTGCAATAAAATTCTAGACCGCATTATTTAACCCTGTTTGAATGAACATAAGTGAGGTTAAAATCGTCTTAATAATCAATAAACCCACATCATTTTGTGTGGAAGTGTGCACGACAACTTGGAGCACCTTCCCTTGGCCTCGACAAGTGCCATCATGGATAAAAAGAAATCCTTTAAAATAAAAGAAGCTCGGCAGGAAACCCAAAAAGGGGACTGCGCAAAAATAAGAGCAAAAGACCCGCTAGGAATCCCACAAAAGGGTGACCTAGGCAAAAATTAGGGTTGCAAAATAATGAACAAAAACAAAAGCCCGCTAAAACTCCACAAATGGGTGTTTTAGGCAAAAGTTAGGGCAATCGAAAAACAGAATAAATCCATGATGGTACCACCAACTGAATTCAACAAAGGGGCTCAAGAAAAGCTATCCAAGTTGTCAAATCACAAATGATAATAACCACGACGTGCTTAACTTCATAAGTGTTTAATCAAACAAGCCTAAACACTTAAGCCTACCATTGGCCAAGCCATTCTTACAAAATCCATTTTTCAAAAAATAAATAATCCCCTCTAAAACACAAACTTTCGAAAAAAAATATACCTTTCCTTTCTTTTCTCTCTTGTCCCAAACGATTTTTGAATAATCTAGTGGAAACATGGAGATATAGTAGTCAATAGGAGGGTTGACACATCTTCTAAAGGAAAGGAAAATCATTTGGTTGATGACACCAAATCTCAATATAACATGCATCATTCCTCGGTTACAGAAATCGGCAGCACACAGCCCGTCTAGAGGAATGGCAAAAATCCAAACAGAGAAACGCATCGGTTAATTCTTTTGAAAAGTGAATCAAATAGAATTAGGTGCATCATACTGCATACATGCATACAGATGATAGGTGTAATGGAAGATCACTTATTCTCTGTTTATTGAAAAAAACAAAAAAATATAAACTTCAGAAAAACAATACGCCCGTATCATGTTCAGTACGCCCGTACCAAAATTAGGGTTATGAACAAATTTTCAATTCAATACGGGCATACTGAAATGAATAACGGCCGTATTGGCAATAACAGAAATCCTCCCTCACGTCGATGACAAAAATTCCTCCAAGAAGAAGAGGATAGGGGGAGCCATTCATTTCTAAAAAAAACAAATTAATAAAATAATTAAACTTGCATTTTGTGCATCACGCACATTAATTGCACATTCAAAGACCTCATCATGAGGCAGTCGCATAAAATAGAAAAAATAGAAAAATTGCTTGTGTATGACAGCAGCAAACAAAATGCAGAAATTCAGAAAATCAATAAAACGTACAGAATAATTGAGCCTGGAGAGGCTTGCCGAAATAATACTCCCACAGAATAACTGAGCCTGGAGAGGCTTGCTGAAATAATACTCCCACAAAATAATTAAGCCTGGAGAGCCTTGTCGAAATAATACTCCTTCAGAATAATTGAGCCTGGAGAGGCTCGCCGAAATAATACTCTCTCAGAATAATTGAGCCTGGAGAGGCTTGCCGAAACAATACTCCCTCTTAAAATAATTGAGCCTGGAGAGGCTTGCTGAAATAATACTCCCCAACTGTACAGAATAAATGAGCCTGGAGAGGCTCGCCGAAATAATACTCTATCAGAATAATTGAGCCTGGAGAGGCTCGCCGAAATAATACTCCCCAGAGATATCTCAGCTTCCACTCACAGGCCAAATTCCCCAGTGAAAGCTATCAAAGTGAGATCAGCAAAATTCCCCAACGGAAGCATGATCCAAACAAAATATCCAAGTCAAAGGACTTAGACTTCCTCAGTGGAAGATAGCTTTCCAACTCAAACGAAGAGTGAAGCTAAGCCTGAAGAGGCTTTCTAAATAATACTCTGGGATACATAAGAACTTCAAATCCCCAGTCGCCTACACAGAGGCATTCCTACAAAAAGCAAAAATCCAAAAGATCAATAATCATTCCCCAAGTGGAATCCGGCTCTTAGCCAAACATCAAGCGTCAAGATGATCGGCCTAACAGAAGAGTCTAATCACAATCAATGACAAAATCCCCCAGCGGATAATAGCCTACACAGAGGCAACAAAATCAGAAAAATAAAAAGAGTCACCCGAATAAGGATAACCGGGATACTCCACCATCGTCGAAAGGACGTCAGCCAAATCATAAGGCATCGCTCACATCAGAAAGAGCATCTTCGTGTCTACACCCCAAGGAAACAGAAATTCCTCAATGGGTACCAACTACGCAATGGAAAGTTGGGACACAAGAACCTATGAGTAACTGCACATCCCCTAGACGGATCCCTGCGTTATCCAGCCCTCAGCGGCACCAAAATCAAAAACAAATCGTCGAAGCAGCATCGTGGACTGTGGAGACAAACTTATCTCAAAACCCTGGAGAGGGCGAACTCACCCTGGAGAGGGCAAACTCAGCCACCCTGGAGAGGGCAAACTCAGCCACCCTGGAGAGGGCAAACTCACCCTAGAGAGGGCAAGACTCATGCTACCAAAGTGACTAGAAGCGCGGAGGTATGCACCACCCTGGAGAGGGCAAACTCACCCTGGAGAGGGCAAACTCAGCCACCCTGGAGAGGGCAAACTCAGCCACCCTGGAGAGGGCAAACTCACCCTGGAGAGGGCAAACTCACCCTAGAGAGGGCAAGACTCATGCTACCAAAGTGACTAGAAGCGCGGAGGTATGCACCACCCTGGAGAGGGCAAACTCACCCTGGAGAGGGCAAACTCAGCCACCCTGGAGAGGGCAAACTTAGCCACCCTGGAGAGGGCAAACTCACGCTACCAAAGTGATCAGAAGCACGGAGGTACGCAGACCCTGGGGAGGGCAAACCGCAGACCCTGGAGAGGGCAAACTCACGCTACCAAAGTGATCAGAAGCACGGAGGTACGCAGACCCTGGGGAGGGCAAACCGCAGACCCTGGAGAGGGCAAACTCACGCTACCAAAGTGATCAGAAGCACGGAGGTACGCAGACCCTGGGGAGGGCAAACCGCAGACCCTGGAGAGGGCAAACTCACGCTACCAAAGTGATCAGAAGCACAGAGGTATGCAACCCTGGAGAGGGCAAGACTCACGCTACCAAAGTGACTAGAAGCGCGGAGGTATGCACCAACCTGGAGAGGCTACTCAACAATTTTCCCACCTGAAGACACTACAAGTCGGAAGGATGGCTTATTCCCCGGACAATTGGGTCAACTCCTTTACTTATCAAACGGTACACCAAAAGGCCGTTTGACTAAGTAAAGGGGGGGCAGCTGTAGACCCCTAAAATTGTCCGGGTCGGAAATAAAACTCGAAGACCCTCAAAGATCGAAGGAAAGTCAGCCAGAAGGACTCCTAGAAGACCATAGGATGGCTATCTGTAGGTTTAGAGGTCTTAGAGTAGCTTAAAATAAGGAAGTGGAGGGAATGAAGCCCAATACGGCCGTACTAAACTTAATACGGCCGTATTGAAGCTTCAATACGGCCGCAGTGAACTCAATACGGCGTATTGAAGTTTCTGAAACTTCAATACGGCCGTACTGAAATCAATACGGCCGTATTGAAGCTTCAATACAGCCGCAGTGAACTCAATACGGGCGTATTGAAATTTCTGAATTTCAATACGACCGTATTGAATTCAATACGGCCGTATTGAAGTTCAAAAATTTCAATACGGCCGTATTGATTCCATAGCCCGTATTGCGCCTGTTCCCTATAAATATGGCGTCATTTTGACGTCATTGGACTTTTCGACTGAGTTTTGACTCCCTCCTTGAGTATTCTGGGGTTTTTGAGCAGTGTTCTGCCCTAGAAATCTCTCTGGGAGTCGATCCGACGAAGTTCTTGAGCCCCGAGCCATTTTGCTTGAGGATCGAACCTAGTCGAAGGGAAATCCTCCGGATTTCCGTAGTCCAAATTTTATAGGAGGGAGCGAGCGGGCTTGTAGAGCGAGGGAACGCCAAAAAGCTTCCCAGTTTTACGAAATATATAAAAGCACGCTTCAAGAGGTTTCTTCTTCAAAATCCTTCCTTTTACTGCTTTTTGTTTGTTGCATCGCATATCTAATTTATTCGCCATGTAGATATCTTGTTCATAATCGTTTATAATAAATAGGGGTAATTTAGTAATTTTACATTGTTATTTATAAAATAATCTGTCATAGGGAACCCGAAAGGGGCGCTGTGGGGTGCTAACACCTTCCCCACGCGTAACCGACTCCCTTACCCGACTCTGGTTGTAATGGCCGAAGTCGATTTTTAAATCGATTGCCTTAAACTTCTTTTTCCAATGTTTTGAGTAAAACATTGGTGGCGACTCCATGAACCATCCTTTTGCGAAAACCACTAATCCATGGAGGGTCCCGCTTGGGATTAACATGGATTGGTGAGCCTTTTAATAAAATTGCTCGTTTGACGAGGTCTCAGTTTGAGAATAAGTCATTCTAGCAATCCACATTTTTAAACAAATAAACGAGTCCAACCATCCTTCGCGAATGCCGAAAGCCCGTTTCGGGCCGGGTGGCGACAAGTGTCACCAATTATTTCACTAAACTGAAAACTCTTTGGGATGAACAAGAGGTTTTTCATCCATTGCCTATATGTACATGTACCATTAGGTTCTTTTGTAATGTTTCTGTTAACATTGGTAAATATAAAACTTAGGATCAAGTAATCAAGTTTCTTCGAGGGTTGTATGATCATTATAGTGACAAGTGAACATTTATTATTATTATTATTAATTATATTTTAACTTAATTTTTTTGACTGGTATTAGAATGTGAACTTTTTCACTTTGCGAAATAGTTATAAAATATTATGAAAACTTCGCTGTTTTTATTTAATTTAAGTTGTTAAAATTCTTTTATTTATTAACTTAATTGTAGAAGACTAGGAGGTATCAGATTAAGGATTAAGGAAACATTGGGAGATAAATTATATTTCTCAAAAACTTTTCAAAAATATTTTTTATAAAAACATAATCAGGACATATGTATGAAGATGGCATAAACGTATCAGTGATTAATCTCAAACCTAAAAGCTACTTATATATCTCAAATTCTCAATAAAACATTTATAAGCAAATGTTATAACTAAAAATAATTAATTAAAAAAATTAACAATATATATTTTTTTTTTTTTGTGTGAGCGAGGTTATGTAATCTCAAATTATAACAACCGTTAATTATACTGCATGGTAAGTAAGCCCATGTTTAGAAAACTATTTTTTTATCTAAGAAATGATTATTTATTTTAGAATCTCAGTTTTAAAATAATTTAAAGCAAACAAGTATATTAGCTGATAATATAACTTGCTTGAATATGTAATATGTTTAACTAAAAATAAAACAAAATCAGATAAAATAAATCAAAGCTGTTGGTGGGCCTTTCCAGCCTGTTCAATTATGTGGGCGTGGTAATAGTTAGCCCATTTAAGTACTGTGGCTTGACACTCGTTAATAAGCCTATAAAGAAGCAAATCAAAAGACCACAGCCATTAATTTAATGGCCAAGAAGGTAATGGTGTGTGTGAGAGAGAATGAGCAAAAATCCTATTTGGCAATGGAAGAGTAGTAACTTCTATAATCCTCAAAGTAAAGGATGACCAAAGTTAAATATATAGAGAAAAATTTAAAACACAATATTCTCTATTTGATAAGGGAAGGATATCTATCTTTTTGGATCCGCAAACGGTGGTGTTAGCTAGCTTCTAATAAAGGAGGGTTTATGACAATATAAAGGAATGTTCATTAAGATTGTGAGCACAAATTAATATAGTCATTGAAGCAAAAACGACAAGTTTAAAAGAAGCTTTATAATATTTAATTAATTTTAATTCCTTAACATTTTATAAATACTTTTCTTTAATTATTTGTTAAATTATATATATATATATATATATATATATATATATATATTGTGTTTTATTGACATATTGCATGTTCCCGGGACACTTACTAAAACAAAATTCTTATTAGTGTAATTTAAATATGGCAGATTGAAAGAATACACAAAACTTTTTTTCTTTTTAGCTAACTAGTTTAGGATATTTATTTAAATTTTAAACATCTTGCGTAAGAATAAAAATATTTTGTTTATGTTTTTTTATGCTTCAGAAATACAGAAAAGGAAACACAAAGAAAAGCTAGCTATGCCTCTCAAACAGGACACCTAATATAAGGCATCAGCTTATAACTTATGTTTGATAATTAAAAAGAGGACAAGTTTCCAAAACTGAGAAGGAAACATTCTGTCTTGTGCCTTCTTTTGCAATATGGTCTGCAACATGGTTACCTTCCATGAAAGTTTGTTGAAAATGGAGTTGCCAGTGAAGTTTTATAGAGTTTTGTTTTGGTAGATTGTTATTTTTTTTTTGGGTAGATGTTTTATAAAGAGTTTGTTTACCTTTTTGATTGTTATTTGTTACATTGTTTCTTTTAATAAAATAGATACAAATCGTTTATTTTAAAATTTACACGTTTCGAATGTATAAATGTATGCTAGCAATAGCCTATTTCGATATTACAACTAGTAGCCAATCAGCAAAGTCAAAATCCAATTTATCATTGACAAATAAAAATGAAAGATCTTTTCTGTGTGTCGAATTTTAGTTTCTCTTTATTTATTCCTTTGATGATAAATAAAAAAGAGAGAAAAAATTGGGAGAGATGTACCAAACATTAATTTTTAATATACAAAGTATTTATTAAGACAACCAGAACTTATTGTTAGAGATGATAAATAAATTTGTATTCGTCAATAATATTTAAATTTATTTTAATATTGACGGAGAATATTTAATTTGACTAATTATAAGTATGAGATGATTAATATTCAATTTATTGAATTGGATACGAAAACAGGGATGAATATATATATATACTCATCCCGCATATGTTTTAAATTTTCAGAAACTTAACTTATTTTTTAAAAAAATTATTTGACATTTATGTAATTTTTATTCTATTTTAATTAAAATTTAATTAACATATTTTTTTAATTATTATTCTATATTAATTTTTTTAATAAAATATTAATTTTTAAGCATATATAAAAAATAAATATAGGTATACTCAATACTTCACAAAAATGAAAATGAAAATACAAATTTTATACTTAACGGATATAAATATAAGATATAAAAATATGAAAAGAAAAAGAGATACCGAAACCGTATTTGTCTAACTCTATTATCATTTCTAGTTATTATTGATCAACTTATTGTTAAAAATTTCTTATTAAACTTTTTCCTGTCTCCATCAAAAAACGCCACTTTAATGTAACCATATATTACTATAGATATGAACATTAATTACTTTGATGTCTATGAGGAGCCCTAACCCTAGAAGGTATATATATTTATAAAAGGTAACTGCTTTTTTAGAGACTATATATATAAGCTTAAACGGGATGTTATCTTCACGTCCTAGTCATGGCTTAGGATTGACTCCAATTTTACTAACAGCTTCGAGCAATGGTTAGCTGATCCAGGGGCGTGGTTAACAGATGCTGGTGTATAGTGAATTCTGCTGTAATGGAATAGATGCATATGCAATTGAAGCTTTCTGTTACTGTATAGATGCAGGTTCACGAGGAATGTAGTAAGTTGCAGGAAATTATAATTTGGAGAGGGAGCTGAATACACACATGGTTGCAGCAGTTCTTTCTTTTGTATTTGTTCCTTACACGTTGCTATCTTGCTATCTGGTTTTATATTCGGAATTCGGAAGGAATGCTAAGTAGGGGAAAGGATATATAACAAAATCAGGTTGGGATCGGGCTTATATATAGCTTCTTGCAAGTGTTGGTATCCCTTTACCCTTTATCCTCTTTTTTAATAATATTTTTCTTTGCTTATATATAAAAAAAAAAAAAAAAACATTTACTTTATCCTCAACTAGTTAAATTCTTAGTTTTCCACGACTTAATTCACCAACCCATTTATACTGCCGTAAGCTCATAAAAAAATCCACATAAACTTGAAATTACTACTTCAGAGAGTACATGTTACATCTGTTTCTTTAGGCTTTTTACATCAGTTTTGGAATCATACAACTAGCATCATAACTATAAGATTAGTGTACAATCAATAACTTATAACAAATATGAAAAGCATCGTTGGACACTTGTAGTCACTTAATTCCTTCATTGACTATCAAAACCTCTCTAAAAATCATTGAAACTTTGTATTTTCTATTTATTTTCATTGACTATCAAAACCTCTCTAAAAATCATTGAAACTTTGTATTTTCTATTTATTTTGTCACTAAGCTTATATTATTTGCAAAAGCTAGTAATCTTTTATGTTGGCAAGAGGCTATAAACACAATGAAATTGGTTTATCCAAAAAAAAAAATGTTTACCTTAGTATCACATAGATTTATTCCAAGCGATAGTAAGCAGATTTAATCAAAAAATGTAGAAGAGATCCGGTAAGAAGGAGTAAACATTTACTTTAGTCTTTAAATTTGGAAGATGCTATCATATTGATCTTTGAAATTAAGAAATTATCAAATAAGTCTCTAAAATATTAAATAAATCATAAATTAAATATTTAATTACTATCATTTTTGGTTCTTGATTATATATTAATATTATTATTCTAGTAACATATATTTTTTTTTAAAATTTTAGACTATTATAATTGTAAATTTGTACTTTCAATGATGTAGTTAATAATTTCATAATTTGAAATATATATTAATATATTAGCATTTTTCAAATTTAAAGATCAATTTAGATGTTCACTCCAACAAAAAAATATAAGGCGTGTCATGTTGTAAGAGGTGAAATCAAATAAAAGATTTTAAATTAGTTACTTTGAAACATTTTATCTCGTGGAACTTCCTATTATTTTCGTTACACTACAATTCGTATCAATTCAACATTTGTACCTTCGATTTGACATTCCTCACTTTGTTCAATTTTCATAATATAATTAGTGTAAAAGTTTAACAATCTTTTTACATGATTAACCAAGCTAATTGAAAAAAGTATGAAAATCCCACCGCTACATTTCTAACTTATAGGTTCGCTCAAGTTCATGCGTTCCTCAAAACTTATAAATTTAAATCCTTTACTTCCATGGCATAAATTGTGGAGGATGCTCAACACTCACTAATTAGTCTAGCTATATTCTCTTTTGTTGGTTTAATTTTTCATATCATGGTACTTTGAAAAATAATGCATCGTGCATATCAAACTTTTTATTGAAACTTGAATATTATGCTCATGCTTTTGCAACTTATGAACTCGAATGGCTAACATACTTGAAAATATACATCAATATATCCTACGTGCATCATTTTCCCCACTACAAATTAAAATGAATGCGCCTTTCACTTTGTTGCAAACCAAGTATTTAGTGAGAAGACCAAATACTTGGACAATGTTATCCCAAAGTTTGGAACTCACACATGTTAAGATAAATTTCTTAAGCCAAATAGAAATTATCTATTAATCAATATTAATATAACTGTTGTCTCAGATTACAGAGTTAATGTTAATAACATGTATTTGTATCCATTGACGTTCATCAAAAGGTTGCAGCAGAATAGTTTTTTGATGCAATGATCTTCTTCAGCCAAATTACTGGATTCCTTAACGGGACTTGATGTTACTCTTCTGATGGAGAGACAGAGAAACGTGTGTTTCTGATTTGACATATTGGGGACCATGACCATCTTTACGATTTTAAACCTATTAAGGTTCCCATTAACCCCTAACGGGCCAAATCTAATTTCTACTTATTTGGGTCCATATCAGTTTTTTCTTGTTGGCAGTATAAAGACTCACTAAAATTAAATCACTTTTATTGAGACCAACTAAATGTAAATAACTAATATAAATACTACAAATAATATATGTAGCCTACAATAATTATTAGAAATAAAATTTCTAATAACACAATGATTTAATGTTTTTTTTAAGGCAAAGGTGTAATTTTATTAATTCATACATCAGAAAAAAATTTATAATCACCAAAAGTGATTACAAGATTCGAAAATAAAACAAAAATCATTATTGCATAATAGCAGCAACATGGTCCAACAGAAAAACAAGTATGTAAAATACAACTAAGTTATTACACCATCAGATTACAGAAAACATATATCAGGAAATATCCTTTAAGCAAAGGATTAGTTGTGCCTGGCATTGGACATTGGTAAAAGGAGAATAGCACATCCTTATATTTTGCTTTAACTTATCTCCATGCCTTGATTTTGATCAGTTCATACACTTTAACCACTTATGGGTTAATCTTTTTGAATATCTTCTCATTCCGACACAATTATAATCACCAGAGAGTTGAGATCCAGGTTACTATATGTGCATTACCTTTAAAACTTTTAGCAATTTCCAAATGATTAAAATAAATGTGGTTTAAAGTCATAAAACAAAGATTGATGACAACTCCACCAATTATAATATTTTTGTCAAACTTGGTAACAGAAAAGGCACCCAACTAATAGATTTAACTAAGTTAATTCCTCTTTCCAAACAGAGACAAATTGTTGATATTTTAACTAAGTTTCCCCGATCTTAGTTAATTTCTTAACCCACCGTTCCAAGTTGAATATGGTAAGTGTCTATCATGCCTAAGTTGGGGGAAATGGGTTGCATTAACTCAAAATTTGTATGCATGAAGAAACATACAAGGCACACGCATGAGAAAGAAGATAAGATTTGTAAAAGTTGCCACTACAACACAAATGGTATTTAGTAACATTTGAAAAATGTTACTTAATTCTGTATAAATGTTGCTAATTTGTTTTAGCAACATATTATCAAATGTTGTATATAGTCCATGTTACTAAAGACTTTTAATAACATTTTTGCATAATTAGGTAACATTTTTTAAATGTTACCAAAGTAGTATTTTTGTAACATTTTAATAATTTTTTGTAACATTTTAATGATGTTGCCAATATTTTGTTAATCTTATAAAATAAAAATTAATTTTAATTTAAATATTACTATCAATTATTATATTTTTATGTCTCCTAAACTTCTAAGAGTTCCTTAAGTTTTTAGGGAAAGACATTTTTAGTTAGTCACCACTAATTATATATAAAATATCAAATTTCATTTATTTTAAATATAACTATATGAGTATATATATCCTTTATAAGTCATTAATCTATCCGATGTGGGACTTTAATTATGAGTTACAATTAGATATAAGAGAAATATATTTTTTTTGACTCGATGTGGGACTTTGATTTTAGAAGCAATTATAGTAATATTTTTCAAAAAAATGTTGCAAAATAACTTATGTAAATTTTTTTACTCGATATGAGACTTTGATTTTGAAAACAATTAGAAAGAATAATATTGAAATAAAAAATATTACTCTATCTATAATGATATTTTAAAAAAAAAAAAGTGTTACAAAATAACATTTATTTAATATATAGTAACATTTTAACAAATGTAAACAAGAAAATGTTGCTAAAAGATTAAAATCTAGTAGTAACCATGAAGTGTTAATATGAATCAACTAATGGGTGGTTAGTCGGTAGATGTGCTAGTTGCACAATTCTAGAGTTACAATAACTTTCTTTGAATGACAATTTTACTATATGCAAGTGTGCGCGTGTGTTTATTAATTAAAAATAATTAAGTATTTAGATATCTAAAATAATTTCTTGCTTTCAATAGTCGTTTTTTTTATCAAACAAAAACTTTCAACATATTATACTTGAATTATTTGGTCGGTCTTTATTGAAAAAAAATCTAAATTTTACATTAAATAGAAATAAAGTTATTAAAAATTATATAAGTGAAGGTCAATCTTTATCTTACAAGTTAATTTTATATAGGAGTGACAAATTAATTCATTTATGTATCATCTATCTGATCAATCTATAAGTAAATTCACTCAATCTATCCATTACAATAAAAATAAATAATGAATCGGATCCAATTCATCCATTTAATTTTATAGATGGTTAGTGATTCATTCATTTTTTTTTTTCAAAATTCATTAGATTACAATATGAGATGTTTATTGAATTGTGATTTTAAAAGATTATTTTGACATAAAAAAGGTCTTGCAAATTATAAAAGATTATATAAGAATACAATGAATTGTAAAGAAAAAAGAGAAAAATAAAATATCTCAAAAATAAAAATTATTTAATTTTAAAAATATTACTTTGATGTATGGATTAGATTCTTCCATCTATGAAAAAAATTGTTAATGGATGGATTGAATGAATTTTCTTTTCTTTAAATGAATTGGATTTTTATTTGAATTGTTAATGAATCTAAATGGATTAATGGATTATTTTTATCTGATTCATTATGATTTGCCTAAAAAAATTATTTGATGCATCCATTTATATTACCTCTAATTTTGTAGGGTTGAATTAGACTCAAATTCACTTTCAAAGATGATAATAAAATTATCTAAATTCACTCTAAATAGACTACCCACCATTAATATACGCACCAAGCCTAATAGTATTGGATGTGAGGAGGTGTATTAGAAAAATTCAAGTCCCACTTATCTTAGATCATTAAAAATGGTCATTCACTATTTATTCACATACTAATCCTAATAATGTTAGACATGATGTATTAGAAAAAAATCCAACTTTCATATCAATTAAAGATAAGATAATTAAAGATAATATAAGTAAGAAGACAACTCTCACCTTACAAATTGATTTTATAAGATTAAGTTAAGTTCAAATTCACGAAAAGTTTCTTCTTTATAATAAAGAATCTATATGTTCTAAGAGTTTCTTCGTCATAGTAAGGAGTCTATATGATTTTCTCTCGATTTTTGGTTTTAAAAGTTGCTTTCTAAAATAATGTATTCTTATTCAACAATCATTTTTTCTCTCTCAAAATCTATTAAGGTTTAAAATCATTTCCAAATAAATAGTGTTAAAAAAAATACAACTAATAACAGGTATTTTCTCATCATCTTTTTTCTATTTAGTGGTTCTAGTTGAAGGATGTGAGTTGGAGTCGTGTTGTATGTGGTAAGACATGAGCGTTTTTCTTCGCGTTTTTAAGAATTAAAGCAGTTTTTGAAAACAAAAATCTGACATGCTCAAATTTTTCTCCTTTTGAAGTGAAAAATAAATGGTATGTGTTTTGGTTGAGTGTTCATCATTAATGAGAAAACTGTAATATCCCAAAATTTTATTCAAATGAAAAGAGTTATTTATTATGTGAATAAGTATTTTATTCCCGTATTTTACTATTCATGTATATGTATTTTACTATTTACATATACGTAGGGACCTAAGGATTTTGAAAATTCATAACTAGAGAGAAGAAAAGTTTAGAGAGAAGGAATTCTAGAGAGATAGAAAGAGAAAATAAGAGAGAAGGTTCTGCCTAGGTTGTGAAAAGAGGAGGAGAATAGAGAAGGTTCTGCTCTAGTTCCGGTTCCGGTTTAAGGAGAAAGAGAGGAGATTCTGCCCAAATTCCTATTTATCCAGGTAAGGGGGGAGTGGGAAACCTTGCTTGGGGGTGTAGAAATAATTGTTAAATAGTCTGTTTGTTGGATTGGCTCCCGATCCCTTGTCTGTTGTTTGATTATTTGAATATATATTATTACTGTGTTTTGTTTGTACTACTTGATTTTCTTGTTGCGGTAATTAATAATTATAATTAATGGATAACTTCACTTTTACTATTCTAAAATATTCATTGAATGGAAGACTAAGCCTCCTATTAACTTATAAATTAAGACTTATTATCTAAATGGAAGGCCGAGCCTCCTTATTTTCATTAAGCTTCCTATTTTACTTAAGGATATAATTATACCAGGAAATATAAATTATATGATCCCTAAAGACCTTTGAACTATTGGACCCTTGACTTAATGACCTTGGACTATTGAACTGTTGGACTGTTGGACAATGGACTATTGGACTATTGAACCTTTGGACTATGGGACTATTGAATTATTGGACCTTTGGACTATTGGATTAATAAAATATAATATAAGTATGAATTATGCTTATGATATGGTATATTATAGGAAATTCTGTAACATGTTAAATGTTAAGTTTATGATTGTATGACATGCATCATATGCATATATACTCCAGGTGTGCCGCTGAGGCCGCATACCCACGACTAACAAGGTGTACCTTTGGGTCACCCATGATATGCTAACAAGGTGTGCCTTTGGGTCACCAATGATGTAACCAGGTGTTCCTTTGGGTCACCCACGATATGCTAACTAGGTGTGCCTTAGGGTCACCAATGATGATATGTGAACTTCCGTATGGCGCCACATGCATATATTTATGAGTTGAGTCTATGACATCATTGCATGATAAATAATTATATATGATAATGATTATATGTGTGTGTGCTATTTAACTTTTATTTCTTCATCTACAACTGAGTGAGATGTTTCTCACTCCCTTGTTATTTTTTTTTGTATATGTTTAAATTTATGTTGCAGGTAATCATCATCATGAGGATGTTGGTGATGAGGCCTAAAGGCTTCTTGGGGCATGCTCTGATAGGATGTGACATCGGGTTTAGCTAGGATTTCTCTGATGTCTTTCTTGTTCTAAAAACATTTTCTTTTCTTGTGTAATTTAATAAATTATAAGTTGATTCCTAACTAGGAGGCACTGCCACCTTTACTGGGATTAATTTATAATCTTTGTTTTATAATAACTTCTTAAGTTTGATATTTATGTGTATGAATTTATGAATGTGCATCTTCTACCTTATGATACTTATTGTTTTATATCATTCTATGAAAATCTTTTATAAATATAGTTTATGTTTATTAATGATTTTGGGGTAGAGGGTGTCACAAAAACAATGTGTTCAACTCTTCATTTTTTAATTACCTTTTTCCGGGGGTATTTTTGTTAGTGTTAGTTTTCTAATAATATAAGTTAAGTTACATTATTATTATTTAATGAATAATATACTTTTATTTTCTGAGTTCTAATTTCATGAATTTGATCTTCAAATATCATAATCGTGCAATTTTTGTATTTATATTAATTCTCAATATTTTATGGCGGGATTTCAACCTTTTTATATATACTCTGGGAACATTCTACCATTACCACTAGGGTCAAGTATTAGTATATTTTTTATTGGACTTAAATATGTTTCAAATCTCTTAAATATGTAGTAAACTTTTTTTTAGTCTCTTAAGTTTAAAATGAATATTTTTAGTCACTATAATTTGAAGAAAAAAAATTTCATTTTAGTCTCTTTATACTTAAATGTGGTTAGTAAATATGTCAAATCAAATTTTTGTTACTAAATATTTCACAAAGGAATTATTTACCAGTGTTTTTGTTAGTAAAAATATTATATAAAACTCAGTTAATACTGTATAATTATTTAATTTTTCGCTATATATTATATATTGCAGGTTGCTCCCAAGGGATTAAAACAACTTTTCTTGAAATTACATGGACTAATTGAAGCATGACTATATCAATTTTGAGGCATGACTACTTGAGCTCCCACCCAATTTGTAACATTGTTTCAATATGGCCAAAGAGAGAATGAACAACGTACATGTGTATGGTTTGCCAAGAAAAAGTTCAAAATGCTTCGCCAGTTGTGTGGTTTGCAATAATTTGAAATATATGACTGCAAAGAAACAATGTTATCTTAAAAAACGAGTCTGTGGATGTTGTGAATGTGATACACTTCATAAAATCCAGATCTTGGTTATGACTATGTGCTAAGGTGGAGGTTTTTCATTTTCTTTTTATGAATGGTGAACAAATCCAATTGTAGAGATATGTATTTTGTATATGAGTTTAGGAACCCCTTATGCCTCTATTTAATATATTTTGTCTTTGCTATTTAAAAAAATTAGAAACTGAAAATTTTAATTTTAAATTTAAAAGATTAAAAGTAAATTTATCCTAAATTAATTTGACAGACTAATAATATATATTTAAACCTTTTTCTAATATATCACAATTGAAAGATCAAAATAGAACATATATTTATAACTAAAATAATTATTTATGCTATGAATAATTAAATTTATATTTATTAATATTTTAATCTATATTTAATCATATTAGTTGATTAATATGCTAATAATATTAGTAAATTAAATGTTAAATACTAATAATTAAGTTCATAAATATATTAAATAAACTTTTATTCGTAGCTAATGAAATTTCATTATTTTAACAACCAATATGATTAGATATGTGGAGCGATGATGCATTCAAAGTGATCTCAATTGGCACCAGTTAATGGCTTGGAAATTTTTTGTGGAATCTTACTCAAGCCAGTTAAGTGCCTCTCAATAAAGGAAGTGAGAGTGGAACTTACTTAAACCAGTTTGCGATTATTCTTACACAATTAATACAGATATTTCACGCTCGCGAAACTAGGATGTGTGAATGGTGATAAATAGAAAAAAATAATAATGAATTACTTAACAACCTCATGCCAATGGTAAAAGATTATTTTTAAGGATGATAGAAAAATATGAAAAAAAAAAAAGAAGAAAAAAACTAGACAGGGAATGAAAAGAAAATGGGGTTTAGTTTAGTTTAGTTTCAAAGCCTTGAAGGATCTAGAGTGGATTTAATAGTTCGCATCCCAGAAGAAGACATAAAAATGAGAAAATGTTAAACCAGAACCAACTTTGTTATCATTTTCTTTACTGAAAATTATTTAGCCAGTATCAAATGAGTAAATTCATGAAAAACTTATAATTATTGATAAATAAAAAGGAAGAGTATTGAATGTTCTTTTCTTTTGTACTTCTTTTTAAATAAATTTTTTGATTATGAAAGAAGGAGGAGGGGGGAGGGGAGATCTACTCATACTAACTATTTTAATATATACCATATATATTAAGAGAACAATTAAGAAGTCTTCATGAATCGACTTTGCTCTTCTAATGAAAAGAAAATGAACAACTTTTTATTAATTTTGCTTTTGTCCCTTGTAAACAGCACTCACGAAACCACATACTACTATAGATTTCATGGTTACATGTTCATGACAACAACTAAACCAGCAAAAGCAAATGCAGACATAAAATACATATATATGATAAGGGTTTGGATATATGATTGTTCAACTATAGAACAAATCATACTCTCGAAGATCCACTGGTGGTGGGAAGGGAAGAACAGTTACAGACAATCTGTATGTGAACCGCCCTCCTATGAAAGTTCTTGTGGCAACCACAGGCAGCACAAGTCATAGCAGCAGCAGTTCCTTCAGCCCCATTAGCCATGAATTCCCCACAACCATCCAGAGCATATCCTCCGATATGAAGGGCTAGATTCTTCTGGCATTCACCATATGTCACAGTCGTCACAGTTCTCAGAGTTGAATTGTTTGAGCTTCTCGCTGGCTCTTCTCTTTTCACAGCCACTTGACGCTTCTTCATTGCACATTACTCTTCAAATTCTCTACCTGCAAACCCTGCAAAGATGATGTCAAATTTGTCAGTACAGAATGAAAATTGTAGCCTCAGCAAAAAAGAAATCAGAGAGAGAGAGAAAAGAAAAAGAAAGGGTTGGGAGAGATCGGGGTGAGAAAGAGAGGACACAACTTACTCAGTGATGGCCACGGGTATGAGGAGCCCTAACCCTAGAGGGTGTATTTATAAATGAAAAATCTGATCTGGATTCACAAAACAACGTATAATTTTGAATTGTTTTTAATTGATATTAGATTAACTCAGGATCACATTTTTTGCTCCATTCCCCACTTTTTCTTTATTTGCACATAGAAATGGTTAAATTGAATTTTCTTTAAAGTTTGGCTTAAATGCATTTTTTTTTACATAAATGTGTTTTTTTCCCTCTAAGTATAATAAATATGCAATTTTAATCTCTCAAATTTTATCTAATCAGTTTTAATCCTTAAAATATTACAATTTTAGTCTTTAAAGCATTAGAATTATACAAAATTTTATCATTTAAATTGCATATATTATTAATTTTAGTATAATAAATATATATCATTTAATACATGAATGAAAATTATAATATATGTAACTTTAAAAAGTCAAAATTTGTTAAATTGTGATACTTGAGAGGCTAAAATCTTACAATTGTGATACTTGAGTAAAATTGTTAATTAAAATTTGGAATCCAAAAATTATACAATTATTATATTTAAGATACTAAAACTATTTAATTAAAATTTTAAGAACCAAAATTACTTAATTATAAAACTAGAGATATAAAAAATACAATTAAACCTTAAATTTTATTTAGAATATGGATCTATTAGAGGATCAATTCATATATGACTTCTATTAAAAAAATTATATATGTCAAAAGAGGTTAACTCTTTAAATAAATTTTATCAATAAATTAATCTTTAACTACGACCAGAGACATTTGATTTACTTTAAGAAAGAAAAATATATTAATTTTTTTTCTTAGAGTATTTTCTAATAATGTTAGAAGACTCGTGAATTTTTTTAATATTAATTAACTCTTTTAATAGATGACTAATTATCTCCCGAAACATTATTAAGTGTTAAAATGAAAAGTCTCTTGATTTAAAAAAATTGAATTTGTTTCATTTAGATCCACACAATTTAATAAATGGTAAAAAAAAATTAATAATTATAATAATCATATTGCGTTCATATATTTTAAATTGGTGTGAAATTTTTTAAAAGTTGAAAAATCAAATACATTTAATGAAAATATAAGGTTGTGTTTGGTTTCAAAATAACATTTTCTATTTTCATTTTCAGAAAATAATTTTTATTTTCTAGTTTTAAAATTTAGAAAACATGTTTGGTTTTAATTATTTTCAATAAAATTTCATGAAACGGTTTTTTTTTATAATAAAATCTACTATTAAATTAGTCTTTCTATATATGAATTAGGATAATATTTTATTTTATAAATATTTTATTATTTTCACTCTATCTTATATTTATTCTCATTTGAATACTTTCCGCTCATAATAGTTGAATTTCATTCTGAAAATGTGCAAATGTCTATTTTTTCAATCAAATGAACAATTTATTATTTATCAACTAGTAATTATATATCAAAATAATATATATATATATATATATATATATATATATATAATATTACTTATCTTAAAATATATCAACCAAAACTTAAATATTAGTCATATTTTATAAATAATATTTAATTAAAATTATTAAATAATATAAACAATATATGTAATTCTATAAAATAGTTATATATGATAAATCTTATAATATTAATATATAATATATATCCAAGCAATCAAACTAAATTGTTTTTCGCACAAAAAAGATATAAGACACATGAATTGAATTACATGTATAAAAAATTTTAAGTCTATTAGATTATGTGTGCAACTGCAAGCTTAAAAGCAAGTTCATAAAAAAATTTAATAATTAGTATTACATGTTCCCGTGTTTTTAAAAGTGTAGAAAATAGTGAAAATGACTTTTTTTATTTACAATTTGGACTTCTTTTGAAAATATTTTCTAAAGATAAAAGTAAACATATTTTCATGCTTATTTTTTATTTTCTTTGAAAATAAAAATAGAAAACGGTGAAATCAAACAGGAGATTTTTTCAACATTCCATGGAGTAAATCAGTAAATGAAAGAGAATTATTGATTCAAGTTAGTTTTTAATTATATTATTATTAAAAAAATTACATTAAAAGTAGAAGTCATGCGGCACCATACACATTGCTTCTTTTTCTGTTAAAGTTTTACTATTTTTTTAGTTCATAAAACATAATTATAATAATTATTAAAATTAAGGTGATTACAAAAATTTATTATCATTAAATTAATCAGTTAAATCATAAATAAAAATTATTATATTTAATATGATAATTAATAAATACATGTCATTAATTTGAACGAAATTTACATCATATATCATTCAAATTTTGTGAATGAAAAAAATGATAATCAATTTATCAAATTATATGAATTTTTTTTACAATTGTGATAATATTTTTGGTTTGTATATTAGTATACATAATAATTTATCGTAGATGTGTATTATGTTATGATGCCAATAAATGGTTATTTTATCCTAAATAATAAAATTAATAAGAATGGATTTTATGGTAATGTTTAATATTTATTATTATTATTATTATTATTATTATTTATTATTATAAAATAAATTATACAAAATAAGTATTGTAATGATAATAATTTTTTTTGTTATCATAAATACTAGTGTAATAAATAATAATAGAAATTAAAATTTATTTTACATTTATTATCATTATTTTAATAATTTATGGTAAATACAAGTTATATCGACAATGATTATATTAAATTATTGTTATGAAAAAATTTATGTAATGAAATCAACATTTGGAACAAATAGTAATAACTTATTTTTTTAATTAAATTGTTTAGGATTTAAGTAAAGAAATATATACTTTGTATATTCACTTCACTAAGTAATCTCAAACATATATTAGTCATTACATTAAACATTTGAGTATTATAAATTAAAATTACTAAATAAAATATTACTTCATTTATCTTACAATGACTATAATTTAATATTTTTACATAAAAATTAAAAATAACAATAAATGTATCACCTTTTAATACAAATTTATCAAAATAACTAATATTTTTATTATGATGATTGAATAATTTATGAGAATGTATATTAAAATAAATTAATTAGTACTATATTGAAATATCATTAATTTTAGAACATTTTCTATATGTGAAAACTACAAATATTATAAAAAATTTAACGTTCTCTTTATAACATAGCTGGCACCCTTTTTTTTCAACTCTTTTTTATTATAATGAATTAAATCAAAAAGTTATATCTATAATTCTTTAAATATTTTCTTTATAACATAGTCTACACCTTTTTTAACACTCTCTTTCTACAATAATGAGTTAAATTAAAAAATTTATATTGATATTTCTTTTAATGCTCTCTTTATAACATAATCGACATTTTTTTTAACACTCTTTTTAATAATAATAAATTAAATTAAAAAAGTTATATTGATATTTCTTTTAATACTCTCTTTATAACATTGTATTCATCTTTTTTAACGCTCTTTTTACAATAATGAGCTAAATTAAAAAAGAAAAGTTATATCAATATTTATTTTAACACTATTTTTATAACATAGACACCTTTTAAATACATTCTTTTTAGAATAATGAATTAAATTATACCCTATATATGTTTCTTTCTCTTTTTTTTAATGTTCTATTTATAACATGGTATATTATACATCTTTTTTAAAGCTTTTTTTTCTACAATAATAAGTTAAATTAAAAAAATTTACATTGATACTTCTTTTAACATTCTTTTTATAATATATCTGATATATTTTTAAACACTTTCTTTTTTACAATAATAAATTAAATTAAAAAGTTAAATCAATATTTTTTGAACATTTTCTTTATAATATAATAGATACTTTTAAAATACTCTTTCTGTAATAATAAGTTAAATAAAAAAAGTTATTTTAATCTTTTAACTCTCTTTATAATAAAACGGACAACTTTTTGAAAATTCTCTTTGAAGAATAATAAATGAAATTAAAAAGGTATTTCTTGTGACTTAAGAAATGAAGGAATTAATTAGATATCTCAGGAAAGTGTGTGGACCCACGAAATTTATGGGAAAAGTAAAAGGCAGTTAAGGGTCCACTAAGGATTGTCAGTAAAACGGTCAAAGACTTGCGGGAAACTGGCATGGAGACTTCTTTAGCCAAAACAATGTAACCTTTTCGCACTTTCCCACATTTCTTAGTTGGCATCTTGCATAATGAACCAGCTAACTTATAAACTCTCACATTTTCTACTTTTTTAATTTTAACTTAAAAAAAAAAAAAAAAAAAAAAACGGTTCGCACTTTTTGATTTTTCATTTTAACATTTTTTTTAAAGCTGTTTGCCTTTTTCAAACTTTTTCTCAAACACCCGAAACTTTTATTACCAAAAAATCTAAAAATATTGCCGATCACCCGGAACTTTTTAAATTTACATTTTTAAATAGGAAGAGATAAAATTTTTATGTTAAAATAATTTAAGAGGTGTATTAAATTGAAATTTTATAAGATTTTTTTAGTATAAAAAAGTGTTGTGAATTTTAATTTTTTTTTTAGTAATGCAATGACATTTAAGATTTTTTTAAAAGACTTTTTTAATTAAGATTTTGTAATATAAATATTAATGAATTTGTATCTTATAAGATTTGAAAGAATTTTATTATATTTTAAATGATAATGTACAATTAATAAAAAAATAACTCAAATGTCAAGGGTGGAATAAATAAAATAAAATCAATAAAAGTTTTCAATTTTTTGTTAAATAATTTATTTTAGTTTTATGTTCTCTTAAGTAGGTATGTAAGCAGGTTGAATTGGGCTGAGTTTAGATATATCTGTTATCCGATCCAATCAAAATTTAATGAATTGGGTTGGATTGGATTTGTGAATTTTTTTTAGAAACCCAATCTAACCCAACTCAACTTAATCACGAAAGAGTTGGGTTGGATAAATCGAGTTAACATAATTATATTTATTTATTTTTAGTAAAAATTTAAATATTTTAAAATATATGTAAATCATTTGATATATTGTTACAAATTCAATGTTATCAACCTATAAAATAAACAATGATACAGATTAAATTCTAAAATAAATTTATTAATTTGTTATATTATTATCAACTCAAAAAATTAACATTAATTTAAAATGAATTAAAATCTTTTTTAATCAAGATTTTGTAATATGAATTTTAATGAATTTGTATCTTATAAGATTTAAAAGAATTTTATTAGATTTCAAATGAGAATGTGAATTTTTAAAATAATGCAATTAATAAAAAAATAACACAAATGATGAGGTTTGAATAAATAAAATAAAATAAATAAAATTTTCTATATTTTGTTAAATAATTAATTCTAGTTTTATGCCCTCTTAAGTAATATTTATCTACATATAATCCTCTATATATTTTATCATTCAAACTATTGAATTTGAACGATATGTTCAAATATATAATATTCATTAACCGGTAGAATTTTCAAAATATATTTTTAATATATGTTTAAAAAATTGATATTTCAGTATAAAATTTTGTTCAAAATAAAAATTTGTTAAATTTTAATATTTTAAAATTTTAAAAAATATATAATATTTAATAATTAAAAATAAAATATTAATAAATTATACATTAATATTGATAGATAAAAATGTGAGCGAAAAATATTAATAGAAAAAAATAGAAGAAAAAAAAACATAAAGAAAAGAAGAAGAAATAATAAATGAGAAATAAACAAAAAAAATTAAAAAGAGAATGAAAAAAAGAAGACTTGTGAAGATAGAGAAAAAAAATTGAAATAAGGAAAAGATAAAGGAGAAAAAGAGAGAGGAAATAACATGTGAGAGGGAGAAAAAGAGAGAAAGAATTAAGCAAAAAAAAGTTGAGAGAGAAAATGAAAAAGAAGAAAATAAGCAAGAAATAAAAGTAATGTAAAACCACTTATTTTAGTAAAATTATTGAATGAGTAAATTATAATTAAATAAACAATTCATTAAAATATCTATGATATTTTTATCTACAGACTTGATATACTCTTAAAAAATCTTAATTATTTTTATTAAATATCGTGATTTTTATATTAAAAACATTAATTATTAATAAAAAATATTTTAAAATCCTAATATAATACGATGTCCAAAATATACTTTAAAGTTTGTATAAAACAAGTAAAATTTAAATCTAGATATTTTTTTAAAAATAAAAATCTTCGTTTTTTACGTATTTAAAAAATCTTGACTGTTTATTTTTTTTTAATTTTATATCCAAATTTTAAAAAATTCTAACCATTTTAAAGTAAAATTTAAAATTAATATTTTATATATCACAAGAAATATTAAAACAAAATATCACCATTCATCATTTACCAGTTTTAGTATTTTAAAAATAAGTGTCATAGATTTTTTTTAAAATATATCAAATTAATATGTTTAAAAAATTTAATTCCGTTTCGTGAAAGAAATTAACCATACACCCATCAATAATAATTTTAAAAAAAATTAAATTAGTTCCATAAAAAATTTCTCCATAAACATATCAATAATTTAAAAATTAAAATGTTTAATATATAAAAAGACATGATTAAAATATAAATTAAAGTATCAAAATTAAAATTATTTATATCATGAAATTGTGATATAAAATTAAAATATATATATTCATCATTCATGGTACCACAGTATGCCAAAATAAAATAATTAAAAACTATAATATACAAAATATAATTTGTACCTGTCTGAAGGGCACACTAAGTCTTCTCGTAGTCCAAAGGCCGAACGAAGGCTCTGATCCAATACGCTGGTGAAGGGGTTGGTACCTGCAAAAGGCACTCCAACGCTCCAGTCAGGACAAGCACGAATATCTAGGATAATTAATGAAGTGACGTTACCTTTTGTCCTGAGCTATTTATACTGACATATATGGGCCCTGGGCCCCATGGGCCCTGCGACATATTTACCGTATTAGGTAATACACCTTAATCGACTAATTAACCTCTAATCTTTGATTAAGAGTACCAAATGATGGTAGGCCGATCCTGGTGGCCGATTGGCATTCGGCTTCCTAGTTCTGCCATTCGACGGCCGATGGGGTGGTGGCCGAACCCCCTACCTGTACACTGCCCCCCAGCCTTGAGGAAAGGTGAAGCTTTCTTTAAGGGTAAAATGGAGACAGTTGCTAGGGTAAGGTGAACGGTTGCATACCTCTAACCGTTGGATTTCTGGGATCGAACGGTTACATTTTTTCAAAACTTTAATTTTTCCCGCCCGTTTTTTGAGCTTATAAATAGCTGATTGGTAGGGCCATTCACACGTACTGCTCTCAACCAAATTGTGGTAGCAGAAGGTCTGAAGCTGATCCGACTAACGATTGTGGTTCTGTGAAGAAATTGGTAAGTTTTTATCGCCATGGTTAATACTTCTGAAAGTTCTTCGGCCAGTAGCTCTCGGTCATCGTCATCCGAGGGGGCATCGTCCGGTAGTTCGAGCTGTTCTAGCGTGGTTCGGTCTTCAGATCATGCTGAAAGGCCGAATGAGACTACTTCGGAGGAAACTTCTACTAGCGGGGTTGCCGAGGTACAGGGGAAGTCGAAACGCGTGTCGAATCGGCAATGGTATGGCCCGTCCGAGGTATCTGGCTACGAGTGGGTGAACGGGGAGGTGACCTCCTACTATTCGCGCTACCAAGACACAAGCATGATCACCAACCTTCTAGATTATACAAATTGTTTAACTTTTAATGCTAAGGAGGATCTGTATCTGATCGGTATTCGGTCGTGCCGGAACAATGCCTTTCCGAACCCTGATACAATTTGTCTTGATCAAAGTGGAGCGAAAATGGAATCATTCTACATATATGACTGTCTCCTTTGGGATCTCAAAGTAAAACTACCTTTTGATGAGTTTACTATGGGAGTGTTGAGGGTTCTCAATGTTGCCGCAACCCAATTACATCCGAACAGCTGGGCTCAACTGCAGGGTTTCAAGCACTTGTGCCGATGTATTCACATTAGGCCATCCCCACTCCTCTTTCTTTATTTCTACTCGTCCAGACCCTCCATATTGGCCAAGTGGTTGTCATTGAGCCGAGTAGGGGAACGAAAATTGTTGGATAGCTTTACATCCTCCTATAAGAATTTCAAGGCGGGATTTTTTCGAGTGACCATTCGTCCGAATGGGAGGCGTTTCTTTTTTGGTGACGATAACAGAAGCTTGTTTCCTCTATACTGGACGCGTGCCCCTCGGCCATACAATGTAGTACCGAAAAGTCTGCTTTCGGCTGAAGAACGGAAAGATTTGAAACTGTTACTCCGCCTTCCTCGGCGCTTGTCGACCCAATCTCTAATTAACTTGGTTGAGTCTCCCCTATGGGAGAACGACCTGATAGGTACGTTATCCATCCTATTTCGGCTATCGGCTAAATTCCTATTGATGTTTACTTTATCTTTTTGCAGGAATTATGGTGTCCAGTGGAGTTGACGAACTTAACATCCGTAACCTGTTGGCCGCTCGAGTGAAGCAGGTTAAGCAAGTCGGGGGTGTTGGTACTTTGATTGTTGCACGCACTCCCCAACGTGAGCAAGATAACCGAGAGCTTCCTTCGCCCGAACGGAAAAAAAAAGGGGAGGAAGGGGAAAGAGGTTGATCGGGAGCGAACGAAGAGGAAGGGTTATGAGGAACAATCAGGGAACCCGAAGAAGGCTAAATCGGTGCCCGAGGCATCACCCAATCGGACCGTGATTGTGGTGCCGCCTCAACTAGTGTCTCGGGCTTTTCTGAGTGATGATGTATCGGCCGATACCCTGATTCAGTCCGATGCTGTGTCGCCGTTCGGGCAGGAGTTCTTGGCCGGCCTAGAGACGAGAACCAAGTGGAGACTTTTCTGCGAGATGCAAGCGCGTTCGTTGGCCTTGGCTTATCACCTAGCCATGGAGCCTGTCGGAGAGGTGATGCATCTGAAACAAAGTCTTGAGGAGGCTGAGAAGGCCACAGCCGAAGCTATTTCGATCACCGAACAAGCAGCGGCCAGAAATCGCGAGTTGGCTGCCGTGCTGGATTCTGTTAGGCGGGAGAATGACACTCTTCGCCTGGATCTACAAAAGGCAGTCAATGAAGAGCACCGCCGAATAGAGATCGCCCAAGCCAAATACAATCGCCTGAAAGAGCAGGCTAAGGAGAAGATCGTTGCTCAGCACGAGGCTGGATTCAAACATGCTGTTCGGCAGGCCAAGCACTTCGGCCAATTCCATGAGGACTTTGAATTCGAGATGACCCAGGTTTTTTATCAAGGGTCATTTATGTCCTTTGCTGAGATGCCCGAGGGGGCGAATCCTGATGATTCGGAACCGATAGCTGTCCCTCAGCCAGATGAGGATGCCGATGCTTCGTCTGGTGAAGATGAAGGCCAAGAGAATGTCGATGCCGAACCAGAGGGGGAAACCGAGACTCATGCGCGGGATGACCAAGTCGGCAACCTAGAGGATTAGTTATAGGAGCTTTTTGTAGACAGGGGGCCGATAGAGCCTCCACTGTTTTAATGAAATGATGTTTTCTCTTTCGAACCATTATGTGTATTTTTGAATGAATATGGACTTGAATTATCTCTGTCAACTTAAGACTTAGCGATATTATGCCAATAATACTTGAAGACCGCAAAAAAAATCAAGTAGACTCGTTCTTAGCCTAACCGAGTGGAAATCTCTTCGGAAATGCTTTGCTTTCTAAGTGAAACTGAGTGAGGGCTACCCGGAAATACTTCGGTTTCTAAGCAAAACTGGATGAGGACTCACCCGGGAATTGCGTGTTTTCTGAGCAATACCGAGTGGAACTCACTCGACATTGCGTTGTTTTCTGAGCAAGACCGAGTGAAACTCACTCGGAATTGCGTTGCTTATCAAGCAAGACCGAATGAGGACTCACTCGGAATTGCGTTGTTTTCTGAGCAAGACCGAGTGGAACTCACTCGGAATTGCGTTGCTTATCAAGCAAGGCCGAATGAGGACTCACTCGGAATTGCGTTATTTTCTGAGCAAGACCGAGTGGAACTCACTCGGAATTGCGTTGCTTATCAAGCAAGACCGAATGAGGACTCACTCGGAATTGTGTTGTTTTCTGAGCAAGACTGAGTGGAACTCACTCGGAAATGCGTTGCTTATCAAGAAAGACCGAATGAGGACTCACTCGGATTTGTGTTGTTTTCTGAGCAAGACTGAGTGGAACTCACTCGGAATTGCGTTGCTTATCAAGCAAGACCGAATGAGGACTCATTCGGAATTGCGTTATTTTCTGAGCGAGACCGAGTGGAACTCATTCGGATTTGCGTTGCTTTCCAAGCAAGACCGAATGAGGACTCACTCGGAATTGCGTTGTTTTCGATTGAAGGCACATCCTTGGCCGAGTTGATCAAATCGGGAGGGAAGTCTTTTGCGTGAATTTCTGAGACACATCCTTGGCAGAGTTGATCAACTCGGGAGGGAAGCCTTTTGCGTAAATTTTCGAGGCACATATCCTTGGCCGAGTTGATCAACTCGGGAGGGAAGCCTTTTGCGTGAATTTCCGAGGCACATCCTTGGCCGAGTTGATCAACTTGGGAGGGAAGCCTTTTGCGTGAATTTCCGAGGCACAACCTTGGCCGAGTTGATCAACTCGGGAGGGAAGCCTTTTGCGTGAATTTCTGAGGCACATCCTTGGCCGAGTTCATCAACTCGGGAGGGAAGCCTTTGGCGTATTGTGCGGAAGTTAGCAAAAGATGAGTAAACCAAATGGAAGAATAGAACTGATATTTCATTTATGGGTGTCTCGTTAAAAACCTTGTCGGCCAAAACCCCTTTTCACTTTTTTATAAGGGGAGAAAAGGCCGACAAGGAAAAGAGTGCACCATGTGTTTACATAATAACAACTTTTCAAAAGTAACTAACTATAATATGTCTTCAAGTGAGAAGAGTTCCAAGTTCTTGGAATGACCTTGCCTGAGAGTTATTCCAATTTATAAGCGCCATTGTCGAGGCTGTGTCGGACCCGAAACGGGCCATCCCAATTAGCTGCCAACTTGCCTTCTCTCGGATTTCGTCTTGCCGAACCTTGGACCCTCCATACTAAATCCCCTGTCTTGAAGCTTCTTTTACTGAGGTTAGAGTTGAACCTCCTTGTCATCCTCTGCTTGCATGCTTCAGCTACAATTTGAGCTCGAGCGCGTACTTCATCTACTAGGTCAATTTCCACTCGTAAAGATACCTCATTGGAATCTTCGTCAAAATGTGTTCGACGAAAGGAAGGTTCTCCGACTTCAACTGGTATCATTGCGTCGGTGCCATATGTCAGTCAGAAAGGGGTCTCTTGAGTTGTGGATTGAGGTGTACACCGATACGCCCATAGTACTTCTGAGAGCTCCTCGGCCCATGCGCCCTTTGCTGCCCCCAAGCGTTTCTTCAATTTTGAGAGGATAACTTTGTTAGCAGCCTCAGCCTGGCCGTTTGATTGGGGGTGTTCGACTGACGTGAATCGGTGTTTGACTCCTAAGTCTTGAAGAAATTTGTTGAGCTTTTGATCTGTGAATTGAAGCCCGTTGTCAGTGACGATGGCATGAGGAATCCCGAAGCGTGTGATGGTATTTTTCCAAAGGAATTTCTGGACATTATGTGCCGTGATAGTGGCGAGAGGCTCGACCTCAATCCATTTGGTGAAATAATCCACCGCAACTAACAAAAACTTGCATTGCCCTTTAGCCATTAGGAATGGTCCGAGTATATCCATTCCCCACAGGGCAAACGACCAAGGTGAATTGATGCTGTGTAGTTGTTCGACTGAGGCATGTATCAAATTGCCATGTTTTTGGCACTGGACACATTTTTTGACGAATTCCATGCAATCGGTCTTGAGTGTGGGCCAGTAATAGCCAGTCCGAAGCACTTTAGCAGCTAAAGTTCGCCCTCTGGTGTGAGAACCACAAATTCCTTCATGAACTTCCCTCAGTACATAAGGGGCCTATTCGGGGTGAAGGCATTTGAGTAGGGGAGATGAAAAGCCTCTTCGATAAAGTTCCCCCCCCCCCCACAACTGAGTACCTTGCGGCTTGAGTACGAAGCTTTTTGGCGGCCGAAGGACATGTAGGCTCAACGCCTTCCGTAATGAAACAGGTGATATCAGTCATCCATGTTGGTGATGGCTTAGAGACCGATAAACAATCACTATTGTCGATACTCGGCACGGCGAGCTCGAGGTGAAGAGTAGTTCGGAGCTGTCCAGGTTTACCACTGCTCGTAGCCAACCGGGCTAATTGATCGGCTCGTTCATTGTTTTCACGGGACGTGTATTTTACAATTACTTCATCAAAAAATTGGCACATATTCCGGAACGTATGATAGTACTTCAACAAGTGGGCGTCTTTGACTTGAAAATTTTCATTTACTTGTAAGGAGACAATCTTTGAATCGGTCCAACAGATTAATTTTCTGATGCCCACTTCTCGGGCTAGTCTCAAACCTGCCAACAATGCCTCATACTCGGCCTGGTTATTAGAGGCTTTGAACGCAAATCGCAGTGACTATTCAAGTGCCATGCCTGTCGGTGCTTCAAGAATGACACCGGCCCCGCTGCATTGGCTATTAGACGACCTGTCGACCCGGATCATCCACTGATCACTTTGGAAAAGTCCTGTCGGCTGCAATTCGTTGACAAAGTCTACTAAGCATTGTGATTTTATCGATCCCCTTGGTTCGAATGTGATGTCAAACTCGGACAACTCAATAGACCATGCCATCATGCGACCTGCCAACTCAGGTTTTCTCAACACCTTAGCGATAGGGCAGTCAATACGTACCATGACTTTATGCCCCTGAAAGTACTGCCGAAGTCTACGAGCCGTGTGAACAAGTCCAAGTGCGACCTTTTCAAGTAGCTGATACCTCCCTTCCGACTCTTGTAACATCCGGCTGACAAAGTAAATAGGCATTTGGGTCTCCTTTTCTTGTATTAATACCGAGATGATAGCCTCGTTCGAAACGCACATATAAACGATGATGTCCAGAGTAGGGTCGAGCTTTGAAAGGATTGGAGGAGTTCCGAGGCGCTGCTTTAAAGCTTGAAAAGCTGTTTGACATTCTTCCGGCCATGTGAACTTGTTTACTTTCTTCAGCAGTTTGATGATGGGCTTTGCCGTCTCGGCTAAGCAGGGTAGGAACCGAGAGAGTTACGTTAGGCAAACTGACAACTGCTGAACTTCCTTGATGTTACGCAAACTTCTCATGCCGATTACTGCCTGACATTTATCTGGGTTTGCCTCAATACCCCTGGTTGACAACATGAAGCCAAGGAATTTTCCTCCTGCAATGCCAAAAACACATTTCTCAGGGTTCAACCTCATGTCGTGTTTCCGAAGTTGGTGGAAAACTTCCATAAGGTCACCCTTGTGTGCACATAGATCGTTCGACTTAACCACCATGTCATCAACGTAGACCTCGATATTTTTGCCGATTTGACCCTTGAATACCTTGTCCATTAACCGCTGATAGGTTGCCCCCGCGTTTTTTAGTCCGAATGGCATTACCCTATAACAGTAGTTGGCCGAGTCCGTGATGAAAGCTGTGTTGACCTCGTCCTGCGGGTGCATTCAGATTTGATTGTACCCCGAATAAGCATCTAGGAAAGTTAGTAACTTATGTCCGGATGCCCCATCGACCAGTCGGTCGATATTAGGCAGTGGGTAGGCATCCTTGGGACAGGGCTTGTTCAGATTAGTGTAATCCGTGCACATGCGCCATTTTCCATTCGGTTTTTTAACCATCACTACGTTTGCCAGCCAAGTAGTGTACTGCACTTTCCGAATGAACCGAGCCTGTAACAACTTGGCAACTTCTAACTCAACAACAACTTTCCTTTTTGTTCCCATTTTCCTTTTTCGCTGAGCGATCGGTTTGGCTGCTCGACAAATCGACAACTTGTGACACATGAACGCTGGATCTATGCCCGGCATGTCTGAAGGCGTCCAAGCAAACAAATCTTTGTTAGAGATGATGACCCTGCACAACGCAGTTCTTTCGGTTTCTGAAAAACCAATTCCGATGTAAGTAACCTGGGAAGGGTTCGAGCCGACTTGTAGAGGGACCTTTTCTTCTATCGGTTCCACCCGCTCGTCGTTTAACCTCGGATCAAGGTCCCATTCTGAAGCTGATTCTGAGGGCTGAGGAGTTACCGCGTGAACACGCCTTGCCTTTGTTTGTCTTTCTTCAACTGGAGGTAGGCGGAGACTTGCAAAGTAGCATTCTCGGGCTGCTTTCTGATCGGCATGTATGGTGAGGATGTTCCCCCTGTCGGAGGGGAACTTCATGGCAAGATGGGGGGTAGAGACAATGGGCCCTAAGGCATTTAATGACGGTCGACCTAACAGTATATTGTATGATGTGTTGTCTTGAACAACAATATACTTCACCTGAATGTCCCGATGTTCCTTTTCGTCGAAACAAAAACGAGTGGAGAGCTTGATGAACCCTCTGGTGTTGACCCTCTCACCTGCAAATCCTACAAGCGGTTCATTGTAAGGGGTTATCTCTTCCTCAGGGATGCCGAGTTGTTTGAAGGTATTCCAGTACAAAATATCGGCCGAACTGCCTTGATCTATGAGAGTTTTCTTCACAATACAATTATGGATCTCAACACTGATGACCATAGGGTCATCTTGCACTGGATCAATTCCTTCAAAGTCCTTGTCAGTGAATGTCATAGCGGGCATTCGCCGATTTGGACGTTGTTCGACATGACTGACCGACCGAACCACTCATAGATGTCTCTTTTGAGCCGACGATGTTGATCCTCCTCCGGCAAAAGCCCCCTGCGATGGTATTGATCACACGCCTTTGCGATGCTTGCTGCTCACCTTTCCGATCTCGCGATCGACTGCGCTCACGCCGCTGTTTATCTGAGCGCTCAGGTCGGTCTCACTGCTGATACCGATAGGATGAGCGATGCTGAGATGTATTTGGCCGATCGATAAAATTTTGGAGTTGCCCTTGCTTGATGAGGTCTTCAATTCTATCCTTCAAGGCGGCACACTCTTCAGTAGAATGTCCCCGATTGTGATGATACCTACAAGACTTGTTGGTTTCAGCCCTGGGAGGGGTTGCTGCTCTTTTTGGAACCGCCAACACTTCTGATGCCAGTGCTTGCTCAAGAACCGCAGCTCGGCTCGCATTTAAGGGAGTATAATGAGAGTACTTCGGACCTCGCGCCGGGCGATCCTGAAGAGTTAGCTCTTTGGCTCGCCCCCTGTATGGTTGTTCTACTTGCTTTTCGGGTTTGCCCAATGGTTCAGCTCGGGCCTGATTGCGGTACTCAGCCAATTCTTCCATTTGCATATATTTGTCTGCCCTCCTCCTTAGGTAATTCTTATCCGAAGGAGGCTTCTTGCAGAGGCTATTGACAAACGGTCCTGGTTTTAAGGCCGTTGTGAGATGATGGAGTGATACGGCTGGATTGAGGTCTCGGATCTCCAATGCCGCCTTATTAAACCGATCCATGAAAGTCCGAAGCGACTCCTTCTTGTCCTGTCGAAGACCAACCAAAGATAGAGATGTCAAACTGTGAGGACGACTTGTTGCAAACTGGATGGTGAATTGTGCCGACAGAGTGTTGAATGAGTCGATAGAGTTGGGAGGGAGCCGAGTGAACCAGCTCTGGGCTCGGCCTTTAATGGATGTTGGAAATATCCGACACAGCGCTGCATCATCCGTGGTGCTTAGAGTTACCTGCGTCAGAAAAACATCCAAGTGTTCATCAGGATCTGTTGTACCATCATATTTATCTATAGGTAAAGATTTCCAATTATCCATTAGGGGAAGTTGCATAATGGAGGGGGTGAAAGGGTGCCGATGTGATCCGATAGTTGTCAAATCTGCAGGACGACCAACGGTGGGTAAGGCCGAAGGGAGTTTTCCAGGTGCTACCGCCGAGGCATGGGGGGCCGAGGTATGAATCGCTTGGGATTGATACGACTCTTGAGTTTGTGTGTTGGTGGCCTGAGTAGGTCTCCATGAGGTATCTTGATTTTTTAACGCCTCGTTTTCAGCTCTCAAAGCCGAAAGCTCCCTTGCATCTTTTTCTCGTTGTTGTTTCATGGCCTCCATTTCCTGCTTCAACAACCGAACGGCTTCAGAAAGATCCGTTTCGTCAACAACCTCAACGTGTCCTTCCTCTTCATGTTGGTGGTCCTGTGTGTTGGTTCTCCTAGTCATCGCCATAACTCAATTTAGTTAATCTTCCAGCTATCGTCGTTCGGCCCCACGTTGGGCGCCAAATGTACCTGTCTAAAGGGCACACTAAGTCTTCTCGTAGTCCAAAGGCCGAACGAAGGCTCTGATCCAATACGCTGGTGAAGGGGTTGGTACCTGCAAAAGGCACTCCAATGCTCAAGTCAGGACAAGCACGAATATCTAGGATAATTAATGAACAGTGACGTTACCTTTTGTCCTAAGCTATTTATACTGACATTTATGGGCCTTGGGCCCCATGGGCCCTGCGACATATTTACCGTATTAGGTAATACACCTTAATCGACTAATTAACCTCTAATCTTTGATTAAGAGTACCAAATGATGGTAGGCTGATCCTGGTGTGGCCGATTAGCATTCGGCTTCCTGGTTCTGCCATTCGGCGGCCGATGGGGTGGTGGCCGAACCCCTCTACCTGTACATAATTTATATAATTAATTTTTATTTTTGGCTAAAAAGAAAGAATATATATATATATATATTAATGATGAATAGTTAGAATTTATTAAGACTTAAATACACTTTTGATTTTTCAATTATAACAATTGTGATCTTATAATTCAAGTTTTAATCGCACAAATTAGAGCTATTTGATTAATCTTTCATAAAAATCTGAGATTTTTTTTATGCTGAAGCTCACATTTATGGGTAACATATGTTGAATACGATGGACGACATAACATAACACCATAATGTGTCATATAAAAGTAAAATTAAAACATTATTAAAATATAGCAAATGAGAATTCAACTCTACTCCCTCAACTCTAATAATTTTATATTGGTAGTATTAATAATGTTATTCATTCAGTAAACTACTACTTATAAATTAATACCAATATAATATTATTAGTTTATTGATATTTTTTTTTGAGTAATGATATTATTATTTTTATATACTTTAAAATTATATAATTATTGGCCCATTTTGATTATATAAATAATAATTTTCTTTCACATAACAAAGAAAATATATTTATTATTATTAAATAAATTTTTAATATATTATTAGTATTAAAAATATTATTAATGAATTAATATTATTAGAATATTTATAGGTAATCTAATAATTTGATAAGTATAAATATAAAATGGGATATATAAGAATTGATTGTATTTTGTCTATTTTAATTATAAAAATTTATATTTCCGTTATATATTTTATTTTTAATTTTACCAAATGTATTCAAAAAGATTATACCATATATTTTTAATATATTTTTATTTATATAAAAGAATATTAATAATTTATGGTGGTCACAATAATAATGGTGACAATAGTTTAGATGATGAGAGTGATAATAATAATGATAAATGTAACTACGATAATAACATTACGTAGTAACTTTATTTTGATACGGTTGCTTTTAATTGTTTTTATAATTACTTGCCAATGGACCAATTATTTATATACTATGTAAAAAGTAATAGAGTGAGTTGGGACTAGACAATTCCTATTTCTTATACTTTCCTTCATACTCATTATTCTTGTAGGTAATATTCATGACACTTAAATGTATTTTGGCCTTGAATGTATAGACTCAGATATGATATTATGTAAACTTGGTAGAGAAAAATTGGATTATGGGTTGAATGATCCAAAATTTGTTTTTAGGGAAGTGGCAAGTGCCACAACACCATATTATTTTTCTTTCATTTTTTACTAATATTTTCTAATAATTTAAAAGCAAATTATTTATCTCTTTTGATTGTATTTTTTTAATGAGTTTTTTTTATTTATGGGAATTGATTTGGTTAATATATTGTAACACAAACTCCTTGATGAAACCAACATCAAAGGAAGAACACAAAGATTGTTGATATTATCCAAATAACTTGAGATTGACCATATTTTAAGGATGGGCCAACAATTTGTTTGAGAAACCAATAAGGTAGTGGAAACCGTGATCAAATTAATTGAAAACTACTAAAAATACAATTATGTCATAATATTAACTTTAATTGTATGCCAAATATTTCTTTTATTTATGTGTAAAACTATTTACAAGATGTTTATGAAAAAAAAATGAAGAAAAAATTTGGTAAAAAAATATAATATACAATTATAAGCTTATTTTAAAAAAAATTATTTGTTACTTTGTAATGTTGTTGTTTTAATTAGTTACATATATACGTTGGTGGCACCTCAAAGGGTGGGATAGCTGACCCCAAGATTTAACGCGGCTACATACATAAGGCAGGATTCGAACCCCTGACCTTGCTTAAGCGTGGATCAACCCCTACCGCTAAACCAATTCTGTTATTACGTATAAAATAGAATAAAAAATGATTATTTGATAAAATTATTTGTTAAAAGAAAATATAGGAATTGACGGATCAATAATAATAATAATAAAAAGGTTGGATTAGTTATGTAAGGCTTTACTTCGAGAAAACGTGTAGTAACAATAAATAACTTGGTTACACTAAATGGATATAAATTCTTTTCCTAATTTGATTTCTTTTAATAAAAAAAAATAAAAAAATGAAGAATTAAGAGATTATATTATATCAAGACAATAACATAAGGAATGTAAACTTAAATTGCATGGTTTAAAACAAACTCGTAAGCAATGGTACAAGAAGTTCAATAAATTAAAATTCTTGATTGTTATGTGTATGTAAAAATGATTGGTTGTAGTTGTGATATCATATCACCATATATTGTTAGCTTTAACTTTACTATTATGTGTTTGTGTTGAAATGGACAACAATATCTTGTATTGAACTGTCTGGATGTATTTCTACTATACAATTTTGAAAAATTTAAAAAATGAACAAAATATTAAAAAATGCACATTCTAATTAAGGAGGATGTGACCAACCTCGACATAGAATATTCACTTTCTATATCGGGAGTGCTAACACCTATTATAGAATATGGCTATCAATGTGATTAATCATCGCATTTAGTACCTATACTATAACGAACATTGACCATCCAACATAGAAAGTATACCGTATGGTGGCCGACCAGTCCGAACAGTCTGAACACCCGAGACCTACGCCAGACACCCGAACCCGCGGACGCTTAGGCCTTGTTCCGAAACCGCCGACCACTCTTAACTCGAGCGTAATAGGTCGGTATGCTCGGTCGAACTCCGCACCTACGTCAGGATAATTGCAAAGATTAATTAACATAATGCATCGGATTAACCCCCTAATTTTTCGGGGCCCAATCCCTAATCACGGCCCAATAAGAACCACTATAAATAGGACCCTAACGAGGTATGTACGAACTAACTCAACTACCGCATTTATTACGCCGAGCACTTACTAGAGCGTTGGAGTGTCTTTGCAGGCACCCCCCTCACTTCAGACTACTCAGAGCAGGACGAGAAGACCTAGATCCAAGACCAGACCCGCTACAACAAGGATAATTGAAGTGTGTATCCTAACACAGGAACATTTGGCGCCCACCGTGGGGCCGAAGAGACGTTTCAGCCCCTTTTAACTCTACATCTGAGACCGAGACATGGTAGTAACGCGCAAAGGACAATCGACATCGACTCAACCGATCCTTAACCCCGAGAATAATCCCATCATGACCGGTCAAGAACAATACCCGTATGGAATTCCCCAAACACAACCTGAACCCGTGATACAAGAGGTTCGGCCGAACACCGACCGTGCCCAACCCGACCTCCACGATGACTTGCGCGCATTGCGCAAAGAAATGGCCGATATCTGAAGACAGAGAGAGGCCGACGCTAGGGAGTTGGCTGAACTGCGCCGTCAGAACGCCGAGCTTCGAACCCTTAATCAGACATACGTGCCGTCAACCCCTACTCTCTAAAAGGAGTCAGCGTATCATGCCTCGACCGACCACGTAACTTGAACACCAGTCACCTCTTTGATAGCCAACAAGGCCGAAACCACTACTCGCTCCCTAAGGCACCCTTTCTCTCGAAGAATAATGGAGGCAACCCTACTAGACCATTGGAAGAGTATACCGATCGAGAAGTACGATGGGTCAACCGACCCCGAGGAACACTTGAATGTTTTCTTGACTCAAGCGACCCTCTTCACTCAAAGCGAGTTATCATCCCAATTCACCCTGCAATTCGCGACGAGTAAGCCGTACAGGATGACCTTGCTAGCTCTGGCGGGGATTCGTCAGGAGAAGAAGGAAAATTTGAGGAGCTTCATGGACCGATTCAACAAGATCGCCATGGAGATAGGCGATCTTAACCCGGCCGTGGCCTTGGACCGGCTGATCATCGCTCTGAAGTCGGGGCCATTCGTGAATAGCTTATGTAAGAAACCACCAGTTGACATGAACGATCTTTGGCGCCGAGCCGAGAAGTATATGCAAATGGAAGAGCTTGCAGAGACCCGAAGCCAGGCTAGAGCCGAGGAGACTTATAGCAGGAAGGAACCAGGCCGGGAGCCGATGAACAAGACGAATGTCGAGCCCTCGAACGCTTGCCCGTCGAGAGGACCGCGCTACACAGCGTGTACTCCCCTCAATGCGAGCAGGGCTAAGGTATTGGAGCAAGCCCTCGCATACGAAATACTGGTGATGCCCAAGAGGGCGGACACCTCCGAGGGCCGACAAGGCTAAGACGTGCCGATTCCACCGAAACCGGGGCCATTCGACAAAAGAATGCTCGACATTAAAGGACAAACTTGAGGACCTCATCAAGCAAGGTCACCTTAGAAACTACGTGACACCACAAGAGCACCGAGCAAGAGGGAGAGACCAACACCGTCGAGAAGCGCCACTGCCGAGAGACCGACGCCACAGGTCTCGATCAACTGAAAGGGGAATTCACTCACGAAGTTCCCGAGAAGACAACAATCGACCGAGGAAGATAATAAATACAATAGCCGGAGGCTTTGCTGGGGGAGGTTCCACATCTTCCGCTCAGAAAAGACATCTCCGAGCGGTACGATCAGTAAATAGCGTGAATCAGCCAAGAACGCCGAAGATGCCACCAATCACCTTCTCCGACCGAGATTTTCGAGGCGTCAATCCCATCCAGGACGACCCCATGGTGATTTTTGTGGAGATGCATAATTGCATTGTGAAGAAGACTTTGGTCGACCAGGGAAGCTCCGCCGACATTTTGTACTGGAACACATTCAAGTAGCTCGAAATCCTAGAGGAAAGCCTAGAGCCATATCACGAGCCGCTAGTGGGATTCTCCGGCGAAAGGGTAATGACCAGAGGATGCAGTGACTTGTACACTCGCTTTGGTAGTGCATGCAAACACATCATACAACATCCTGCTGGGCCGACCCTCCATTAATGCCCTTGGGGCTATTGTCTCGATCCCCCACCTGTGCATGAAGTTTCCGCCGAGAGATGGACAAGTGATAACCGTGCATGCAGACCAAAAAATGGCAAGAGAATGCTATCTCTCCATCCTTAAGGTACAACCACTCATCGACTCCCCGAAGATGAAGGGTGTGAATGTAGTAAGGCAGCAGACGACGGAGGACATCGACCTTGATCCCCGGTTGGGTGAAGAAGAACGAATCGAGCCAGCCGAGGACCTCATGCCTTTTCAACTGGGCAGAACACCCGAGCAAGTCACAAACATGGGATCTTAGTTAAACAAGACCGACTCAAGATGAGTCAAGTGTGTAGTCAGGGATAACCGAGACCTCATCGCGTGGACGGCATCAGACATGCCAGGAATAGATCCCAAGTTCTTATGCCACCGACTAGCCGTATGCCGAGATGCATGACCAGTCGCGCAAAAGAAAAGAAAGATGGAGGATGAGAAGCGAAAGGCCGCGAATGCCGAGGTGAAAAAGTTGTTACAGGCCAAATTTATAAGGGAAGTCACGTACACGACTTGGCTAGCTAACGTAGTTCTAGTCAAGAAGCCGAACGGAAAGTGGAGAATGTGCACCGACTACACCGACCTCAATAAAGCCTGCCCCAAGGACGCCTATCCACTCCCTTGCATCGACCGACTTGTCGACGGAGCATCCGGGCACTCTATCTTCAGGTTTCTCGATGCCTATTTCGACTACAACCAGATGAGGATGCACCCGTCTGACGAGGAGAAGACGACGTTCATCACTGAGAACGCCAAATTTTGTTACCGAGTCATGCCATTTGGACTGAAGAACGCCGGGGCGACCTATCAGAGGTTAATGGACAAAGTGCTCCGGGAGCAAATCGGCCGGAACATCGAGATTTATGTGGAGGATATGGTGGTCAAGTCCAATTCTCTCGCCGAACATGTAACAGACCTAGCCGAAATCTTCGGCGAACTTCGCAAGCTCAACACGAGACTCAACCCCGAGAAGTGCACCTTCGGGGTCAAGGGAGGCAAATTCCTAGGTTTTATGCTATCAGCCAGAGGCTTAGAAGCAAACCGAGACAAATGCCAGGCCGTGTTGGACATGCGAAGCCCGAGCAACCTCAAGGAATTGCAACGTCTTTCAGGAAGATTAGTCGCCTTATCCCAATTCCTCCCGCGTCTAGGCGACAAGATTAGCCCGATGATGAAACTCTTGCGGAAGCCCTCGGCCTTCTCGTGGAATGAACCATGCGAAGAAGCCTTCATGACATTGAAAGCAACCTTGGCGACGTAGCTGATCCTAACGAGACCTGATCCCTCGAGCCCACTCTTGGTATACTTGGCCGTATCCGACGAGGCGATCATCTCGGTCTTGGTGCAAGAAAAGGAGGGCACCCAAGCTCCCATATACTTTGTCAGCCGACTCTTGCAGGATTCCGAGACCCAGTACCAACTGATAGAAAAGGTTGCGCTCGGATTAGTGCACACCTCCCGACGCCTACGACACTATTTACCAAATGGATTGAGGCCGAGCCCTTGGCGTGCATCTCGGCTCATCAAGTCCAAAAATTATTTTGGAAGAATATCATCACCCGATTCGGTATCCTAGCTACACACCCTAGTGACCAACAACGATCTTCAATTTACTGACCAAAAACTCAACGAGTTCCTGGCCGGCTTGGGAATACAGCACAAGGTCACGTCGGTCGAGCACCCACAAACGAATGGACAGGCTGAATCGGCCAATAAAGTCATCCTAGCAGAATTGAAGAAACGTTTGGGGGAAGCCAAAGGAGCGTGGGCCGAGCAGTTGCCCGAGGTGTTATGGGCCTATAGGTGCACACCCTAGTCGACCATGCAAGAAACCCCTTTCCGTCTAGTCTATGGGTCCGATGCGATGATTCTGGTCGAGATCGGAGAACAATCATTCCGCCGAGCCCAGTTCGATGAAGCAAGCAACGAGGCCGAGCTTCGTACAAACCTAGACGTGGTTGAAGAAATTCGAGACCGAGCACTAGTGGAGGCCGAGGCAACCAAGCAACGCTACAAGAGAAGATTCGACAGCAAGGTGAAGCCTAGAGACTTCCGAGAAGGAGACCTCGTTTGGAGAGCAACAGGCGAGGCGAGAAAGGAGCCGAAACAAGGAAAATTTTCCCCAAATTGGGACGGACCTTTCCGAATACGACACAACCTAAACAACGGGGCATACAAGTTGGAGTACCTATTAGGAGAACCAATTCCGAGAACATGGAACTCCTCACATTTAAAAGTGTATTACAGTTGATGTATCAGTGCACTTTTTTCCTTGACCGACTCTTTTTTCCCTAAGGAGGGTTTTGGGTCGGCAAGGTTTTTTAACGAGGCACTTCATTAATAAGAACTACAAATTTCATCATGTTGTTTCCTATTTTTTATTGTTGTTTAGGTCGCCCCTAGGCCGAGCACTACGCATAACGCGCACTTAAACCGAGCAATCCTTGGCCTACCGCTCCAAAATGCACTCGAGCCCTATAGGTTTCCCTCCCGAGCAACCTCCTCGGCTAAGGATGCACCTAGGATGAGCACTACGCATAACGCGCACTTAAACCGAGCAATCCTTTGCCTACCACTCCAAAATGCACTCGAGCCCTATAGGTTTCCCTCCCGAGCAACCTCCTTGGCTAAGGATGCACCTAGGCCGAGCACTACGCATAACGCGCACTTAAACCGAGCAATCCTCGGCCTACTGCCCCAAAAGGCACTCGAGCCCTATAAGTTTCCCTCCCGAGCAACTTCCTCGGTTAAGGATACACCTACACCAAGAACTACGCATAACGCACACTTAAACCGAGCAGTCCTCGGCCTACCGCCTCAGTACACTCGATTCCTACAAGGTTCCCCTCTCGAGCTACCTCCTCGACTGAGAAACCTAGGCCAGGCACTACGTACGAGAACCGAACCGAGCAATCCTCGACCGACCACTCGAAAATACAATTGTGCCCTACAGTTTCCCCTCCCGAGTAACCCCTTCGGCCAAGGATGTACTGAAGCCCGACACTACCCACAACGTACACGTTCAAATTGATCACCCCTCAACCGTTAACCCTTGTACTCAACACGTCCGCTACCAAGCACGTTTAGACCGGACACTTTCAAGTTGAGAACAAACATCGATAACCTTGGAATTATTTCCTCAGCTGGGTATACAGTTCGGCCACAGGCCGATGCAGAAACATAAATATGCTTAGATAAACAAATTGCAAAATAATTTCATTGAGTTTGGCCGATCAAAACGGCTAATTACAAAAAATTGTCTTCCCACCAGCACCAATGGCCAAAATAAAAAAAGGCACTTACGGCCCGGTTACAAGAGAAGCAAAAAATCCTACACTATCGACAAGCCGATCCCCTAGTTAGCTGCCGAGCCGCCGGGATTACCCCCATCGCCATCGCCGACCACATCAAAGATCGGATCTTCCTCCTCGGTCGATTGAACAGGAACTTGGGTGAAAATGCCCTAACGAGGGGCCTCGGCATCGGGCTCGGCCCCTTGAGGGAACTCAGCGTAGCTTATAAACTTACCACCCAAGAAGTCTCGGCTAACATCAAACTGAAAGTCAGCCGGGACCTCGCAGAAGTGGTAAGCTTGCCTGACTGGATGTTGGAAGCCGACGTCGTGTTGGGAAAGGATCTGCTCGGTTGCTTCGACCTCAAACTTGGCGGCAGCCTCCTTCAACCGAGCGACCTCGTTCGCCGATGCAGCGACATCGACCTTCATTTTTTGCACAGCCAACTTCAAGTCATCGGCCTCCCTTCTATAGGCGTCGGCAACCCTCTTCAGTTCTTCAGCCGACTTAGTTAACTTGGCGTTCGTAGCCAACGCCTCCTTCACTGTGGACTCAGCTTCCCTGAGTCAGCCATAGATCCTCTCTTCGGAAATGGCATGCCTGTTCATTACGTGTTTGGCAACAAGGGAGGTCTGAGTATCAAGCTAACAGAAAAGCTTATACGAGGCCTCGGCAGACATACCCTCCAAATATTGCAGCCCGGCCCCAGTAGCAAGGTCCAGGCCGACCAGGTTCTCGTTTGTACATTAGGAGCGAGGAAGTTCGACCTGGCGACGACAGCAGGAATGGTGAAAGGACCGCAGCCCGATTGCTCCAAGGATAACTGTTTTAGGCGTTTGCTAGAAGAGCTCGGACGCTCTGGCCCTATATTGTGCTCGGCAGCCCTCACCCGAGAAGTGCTACCCTTCTTCCTGGCATTTGCCAGAGGAATGATCACGTTGGTCGGCTTCTCCCGCAGATTCTTCAAAGCCGATCTCGCCGGCATGACCTTCCCGCTAGCCTTCACCTCCTTCGCCCTGTGAGCAAGAATAGCAGTAACATCTAGCTTGCTTCCGGCCATTAAACCTACAACAAAATAAACCTTAACATCAATTCAAACCACTGAAAAATTGCCGAAGCCTAAAACACATACCTAGCAAGGTCATCTCGAAGTGAGACGTCTCAAAAATGTCCAAAAGGCCTTGGACAGGTAGGGCTTTCGGTAACTTGTCAATAAGCTCCACGATTTCTTTGTCCTCGGCAGGGAGTTTGGATTCGGGTATGGCCTCGAAGCGTGTTGGGCGCCTCGTCCAATAAAAGGGAAACAGAGAAGACCCGTCTCGGTCATAAAAGCAATTCTTCAATTCCGACCCCCAACGGACCTTGAAGAAGCCATCCTTAAACCCCTTGTAAGAGGAGGTGAAAGCCCGGAGGAATCCTCGCTTCGGCACTCGAGCCAGTGACACCCATTTCACCGGCTTGCTCGGACGACAGATATAATAATAAAGGAAGGCCAACGGTCGGGGAATGAGACCCAAGCATAGACACAGGTTCCGAAACGCCTGCATAGCGGCCCAGGCGTTCGGATGCAATTGGGTCGGGGCCACATTGAGTATTCAGAGCACTCCCATTTGAAAATCGTCGAAGGGCAACTGTATGCCAAGATCCTCGAACCAACACATATAAGCGTAAAAGTAGTCGTCCTCATCGGGTCCCGGCTCCAAAAACACAAAGTCAGTGTCCGGCCCATCATCTGTGCACGCCTCGGCGAGTAACGGAAATTCATCCTCCCCGCTCCCGAAGCACTTTTCTAAAGACACGAATGTGTCTAACAACCCTTGGTCGGATAACTTGGAGAAGTGGATGCCGACCTCTCCGTCTACCCATTCATACCCCGGCATTTCCACCATGCCGTATTGAATCTTTGGTTTCGACCGACCACTCGGGCCGACCACACCCTTGCCTCGTGCATCGTCAAGCACCTCCAACTCATCCCCGCTTATTTTGGCATGAATGGCTCCAGCACATGGGTCCGACTAACCGACCCGACCTAAGCCTTTATCGTCTACCTCGGTCGCCCGAGCCAAAGCCACGACCAAGGTCACGGGAGGCGATACCTCGGCCACGTCATCCCCACTGTCTTCCTGTTCTGGATGGTCAGAAGGGAACACCACTTCACATTGTAACGGTGGCAGCCTCGATATCTCGCTCAAATCCGACCCCTCCCCATCTGATGCAGCGCCCGACACCTCCGACGACGTCCAACTCCTTGTCGAAGAGTAACCCTTATCCATTTATTACCACAAATTAAAAAATACAAAATTGTACCTTGATCGGTGAGCTCGGATAAACTCTTTAACTCAGAGACCTCGAAGAGTTTATAGCAAGTAAATGCTCCAAAACCCCCCTATTTATAGGCAAGGTAAAAGGGGGAGGTTAAAAGACGCCCCGCAACCACAACCGTTTGATCTGGACCATCCAACGGTCCAGATTTTGTAACCGTTGGACCCGTAATCGCTAGGGCCAACGTGGCACACCACACCCATAGAGTTCTCCGCACTGGCTCTCAATGTTTGAGGTCTCGGCATAGACCTCCTCCTATTGAGGTCTCGGAAAAGACCTCCCCCAGTCGTGCTCTCGGCTCCTCCAGTTGAGGTCTTGGAAAAGACCTCCTCCAGTCGTGCTCTAGGCTCCTCCAATTGAGGTCTCGGTATAGACCTCCTCCAATTGAGGTCTCGGCATAGACCTCCTCCAATTGAGGTCTCGGTTTAGAGCTCCCCTAATTGAGGTCTCGACATAGACCTCCTCTAGTTGAGGTCTTGGAAAAGACCTCCCCCAGTCGTGCTCTCGGCTCCTCCAATTGAGGTCTCAGTTTAGACCTCCTCCAGTTGAGGTCTTGGAAAAGACCTCCCCCAGTCGTGCTCTCAGCTCCTCCAATTGAGGTCTCGGTTTAGACCTCCTCCAATTGAGGTCTCGGCATAGACCTCCTCCAATTGAGGTCTCGATTTAGACCTCCCCTAATTGAGGTCTCGGCATAGACCTCCTCCAGTTGAGGTCTTGGAAAAGACCTCCCCCAGTCGTGCTCTCGGCTCCTCCAATTGAGGTCTCGGTTTAGACCTCCTCCAATTGAGGTCTCGGCATAGACCTCCTCCAATTGAGGTCTCGGCATAGACCTCCTCCAGTTGAGGTCTCGGAAAAGACCTCCCCCAGTCGTGCTCTCGGCATAGACCTCCTCCAATTGAGGTCTAGGCATAGACCTCCTCCAGTTGAGGTCTCGGAAAATACCTCCCCCAGTCGCTCTCGGTTCTCCAATTAAGGTCTCGGTAAAAGCTTCATTATTTGAAAACCTCGGCACACCCAGCGACAAACGAGCACCACCAGCGGCCGAGACCGACCCTTACTCCCCCACAAAAAACCACGACGCTTTATATTTGTAAACGTTCTCGTCTTTTGAATCCTCGACGCTGCAGGGGTTGTATACCGTATGGTGGCTGACCAGTCTGAACAGTCTGAACACTCGAGACCGACACCAGACACCCGAACCCGCGGACGCTTAGGCCTTGTTCCGAAACCTCCGACCACTCATAACTCGAGCGTAATACGTCGGTATGCTCGGTCGAACTCCGCACCTACATCAGGATAATTACAGAGATTAATTAACATAATGCATCGGATTAGCTCCCTAATTTTCCGGGGCCCAACCCCGAATCACGGCCTAATAAGAACCACTATAAATAGGACCCTAACGAGGTATGTACGAACTAACTCAACTACCGCATTTATTACGCCGAGCACTTACTTGAGCGTTGGAGTGTCTTTGCAGGCACCCCCCCTCACTTCGGACTACTCGGAGCAGGACGAGAAGACCTAGATCCAAGACCAGACCCGCTACAACAAGGATAATTGAAGTGTGTATCCTAACACAGGAACAGAAAGTAAACATTTTATGTCATGTGTTAAACCATCATAAAATGTATGGACATTCTATGTCGTTAGGGTGTATGTCGCATCCAAAGTTGACACAGAATATAAAAAATAACTGACCTATAATGTTCCTTGCACGTGTAATTTGATCAAAATTAAAGAATTTTTAAGTTTTTTTCTCTCTCTCTCTCACTTATTTGTTACCATTGATATTTTTATTAATTATTTGCCAACAGATTGATTTTTAATTTATACATTATATAAGAAGTGACAAAGTGAGTTTTAGGACATAGAGATAATTTCTATTTTCTATAGTTTCCTTCATACTTGTTAAATTGGCCTTGAACGCACAAGTTTAGACAAAATGTTATGTAAACCTTGGGAAATAAACCAAATTTTGAGTTGCATCAAAAGTCTGCCAAAATTTGCTTTCAAGGCAGTGACTATTATTTTTCTTTCATTTTCTACTAATATTTTCTAACAAGAACCAATTCGCTCCACTCCATAACTCATGTTCTATATTAAATTTTAACGTTTCAACTGTTAAATTAGAAGTTCTTAATATATAAATCAAGTCTAATAATTTTTTCACAAAGTTTAAAATCATATGATACTTTAGTGTATAGATTTAAATTAATATATAAAATACTTTTATATATGATTATCTGTCAATTAATTTGAATCAATGAAATGAAGTATCAAATAGTTTTTTATTTCTTTCAAATATTTGTAGACTTGATGTATGTATTGAGATCATAATTACATAATTATGGTACTTGAAAGACAAAATTTTAAAGCATGTATTTTATAAAAAATTCATATTTTTCTTAATTTGTTAATTTATTACATTGGAAACATTACACTCTTTAGTATTCATATATTCTAAGTTATATATATTAGAGAGAAAATTAGCTAACTAAAAAAAGAGGGATTCACTTTTAAGTTGTTTTCAAATTTCTTTAAAATTTGTAAATTTTATTTATGTATTAAAATATTTTAATTTAATAATTAGATCGTTAAAATTTGATATAAAATACGAGTTATTAAGTGAAATAAGTCTAAATATGTTTATTTTTAAGATAAGTAAATGTTCTTTCAATAAAAAAATATTTTATGTACTAATCATAAGATACTTTCATAAGTTCCATCAAGAGCATAAGCTATAGGTAGGGATAGCAAAAATACCCGCACCCGCGGGTATCTGCGGATAAAATTCGCTACGGATAATAAATGATAGACTAATTGGGTACCCGCGAATAATGGGAACGGATAATTTTTTACCCGTTTATAAATGGGCGGGGGCGGGTATGATGATATCCATACCCGTGGATACCTGTTTAATATTATTTCTTAAATATCTTAATTATCCTTGTACCACATAACCTTAAAACTACACTCTCATCTTATTTTCTTACAAAAGTGAGGTCGATGAAGTTGCTAACATGTGTTAAGCATGTTAAAGAATTATATTGGATGTAATTTGATTAATTTTCTAGTTTTGATTGGACCAATAAGATTTATGTATTTTAAGTTGTTTACTTTCATTTGGAATTATGAAATTGAATTATGGTAACTTTTTTATGAGACTTTAACTTACTTGTGAGATAGATATATTTTAAGTTATTGATTATGTTGCATTTTTATTATTATTTCAACAATATTAACGTTAAATACAATTTTAAAATTAACATTAAATTTTTATTTTTAGTATTTCAATGACATTAAATATAAACTTAAAATTATTTGTAATATAATTTTTTTAATTTCTTAAAAAATTTATAAATATATATGGATATCCGTGGGTATTCAAGAAATTTATGGATACCCGCACGAATATAGAGTGGGTATGGGATTAATTTTCATCTAGCAGGATCGGAATGAGTTTACTATTACCCGCCCCATGGGGCCCCATTACGATCCCTAGCTATAGGTCCAAATAAGTTTTTTTTAATGGAACCAAAATGACACCTTACACTAAATTCAAACCATTAATAATACGATTTTGATATTCTTTTTGTTAAGGTTTGGAAATATTAGCAAGGTAGTTACAATGAGATCAAACCTAGATTCATATACCTCTAACTACCTTACTTCTAAAAATGTATATTTTAATTTTTTTAGAATCTATTTAATTTTAGTGTAAAAAGTTTAATCAACAAGTTTTAAATTAACTAATCATACTAATATACTTCCATAATGTAAAATTATATTTTATTATATGAAATAAAAAGTTGATAGACAAAATAATATAAGAAAACCAAACAAAAATGCAATAATATTGTCATAAAACATTTTACTAAAAAGACATTAAAATAGATAGAGAAAATCAAACTCTCTTCTCTTACAACCATGCTTAACTTAAGCAAGGTTATTTGATGGCAGCTCACACCTAAAGTTATAAATAAAGGAATTGTTACTTTGCCAAGTTTTTTTTTTTTTTCACCATGTCTTCTTCATGTTCAATTTTAGCCATAGACTTTTCTTTGAGCCTAAAATGAGCATATGTTTGACTCAAGTTGAGTGATGAACACCTAGAATCATGAAAGGATCATCTTGGCAATCCATTGTCGAGCAATTTACACTCTCTAAGGTTTTTATTACTTATGATATGTATTTCATTGTGTTATTAGGGTTTTCCTCTTTTAATTTGAGAAACTAACTCTTAATTTAGAGTTGTGGTAGCCACATAAAATTGAGTTGGAATGTTAAATGATTTATTATTGAAGGTTTGTTTTGCATGTTAATTGAATTACTTTTTCATGCATTTACTCTTAACTGAGACATATCTAAACCCTTTTCTCAATTTAATTAGTTAATTAATCAACAACTTTATTATAATTAATTAATAAATCTAAAAAGTAATTGAGATTAAAAAGATGTTGAATGACCACACATCAAATTAATAATTAAATTAGGAGAAAGGTAATTGAATACATTTAGGTTATTATGGAGAACTTATACTTTTACTCAGAATAATATCCACTTCTTAATAATAATAATAATAATAATAATAATAATAATAAAATAACTTCTATATTTACAGAACCATATTGGTGAGGGAATTTAAAAAAAAAATCGCATAATGTAGAACCAACGCATATGCTTATACTTCAACAAAATCATTAGCGAATAAATAGAAATTATATGGAGCAACACTGATTGAAAACCCCTCATCCTCAAGCATCTGTATGCTACCACACTCTCAAATTAAAGAAACTCCGAGATTTAGAAACAAACAACCAAAAGGATATTTAAAATATAGTAATTCATTGCAAAGAATAGAGTTTAACCAATGCTATCGTGTTTCCCACCTCCATTTCTGTTGTTTGAGAACATATAGAGCACACCATTGCAAACCACATAGCTTGCTATTAGATCTAGATTAGGAGTAATAATCAATCCATAAATTGGAAGAAAATAATTAGCTTGGACATTAGTATTTATTATTAATTTAAAGCCACTTCAATCATTGAACCATAACTTTTGGATAAATTTTATATTCAAAAAGTAAACGAGTCACATTTCCGATTTCATTGAAACAACCTCTACACCAAGCTTCATAACCATCAACGAATCCTCTATAAGTTAAGTTCTAAAAGGATGAGATTTGATTTACAGTTAGATTCCACACAAAGTGCGTACCTTCAATTGAGCCACACTATTTCTGAAGAATGAAGTCCTACCGTGAATTCAACATAAGAACCTTATATGCAAATTTGATAGATTGTTGACCAAATGTGTCTTTTTTTTTTTTTTTTTTTTTTTTTCCTGGATCACTTATCATCTTTTTTCTCTTTTGACCTCATATATAGAACTCAACTTATTCTTCCATTTAATTAAAAACTTTCCTTCTCTAGATAACTTCGCCCCAACCCCTCTTGCTTTATTCCTTAGTTTTCCATTTATTTCATTATTATCAATTATGAGTAAATATAACTTCACATACTTTTAGTTGAATATTACCCCTTCCACCCATGGCATTCCAAATAGATATATCATTCACCCACCCATTTTTTTGTAATAATAGAATTAAAAAATCGGTTTGACAAAAAAAAAGTGTGATCTTCCTCTTCTAAATAGTTAATATCATTTTTAACACATCTTGCTCTTTTCTTTTCATTTTTTTTTCTACCTTACTTGTATGCCGAGACCTTTAACCCTAATGAGTGCCTCTCCATTTTTGTTCTCCACAATCCCTAGTTTAATAATACTATGTTAAATGCTTTCAACTTTTTCCCCCAAATCAACCTTTTCCGTCTCCAAACATACTTTATTTCATGCTATAAACACCATATAACTTTTGTGACCGCTTTCTACCCAGCCCTATATAACATGCTTAAAAGTGATTCAAATAAAGAAATAATGTTATTCCAAAAATACTCACAGCTTTAAATGATTTAAATGATGTTAAGTGCTTAATGACTCATTTGCAATTTGAGGATGTAGGTCATTGAATGTATGTACTTGCATATATGAGTTTGAGTCTTATTATTAGACTTTACAACAAATTAAGATATAAATATTATTAATAATTGACTAAGAAAAACTATTAATGATTAATACATTTAAAAATGGGTTTATATGTCTAATAATTAATTATTTAGGAAAAAAAATACACTCAATTGTATTTGTTTCTTGTATATATATATATATACATATATATATATATATATATATATATATATATATATATATATATATATATATATATATATATATAACTAGATGTAGTATAGTTTTCTTTCAAAGATGTAGTATAGTTTAGTTCCTATATGTGTGTATAGTTTTAAAATCAAACCAACTATGAAACTTAAAGTATTAGGTTCAGAAATTGTTAATCTAATTATGGTTAAATCTGTCATGATTAAATATATATTTTTTATTTCATATTTAGGGGGGAAAAACAATATAAAACTATACATCTTTCATAATTAAATATATTTTATAATTACTTCATATTTAGTAACATAATAATATAAAATCATAAATAGGGTAAAATTACAGATTATCATAAAACATCATATTATATACTTTTTAATATGATAATAATAGATAAATTAACGAATAAATATAAATTAAGTAAAACAACAATACAATTTCAGAATTATATAAAAAAAAAATTGTACAAAATTACATGTTAGAAAAGTTGTCGTGAAGTCTATTTGCAATATTGTGAAAACTATATATATATAAATTAGAGGTATTATCTAAGATTATCATGTTTGAAATGTAGAGTCACTGAAATTTTAGAGAAAATTTTCATTATTTATTTTTTAAAGATAAAATATAATTTAAATGGAGTAGATACTAATACTAATAAGATATATAGTTAAAAAATTACTATATTGACTGATTCCACAGTTTTAGTGTGTTTGATTTACGTTTGTAATAGGCAAACGTTCCTTCATTTCTATCTTGCGAGAGACACACTTCTCCATCTAAAATCTAATGCTTTGGTACGTACGTCAATGGCTATTCAAACACAGTCTTAATGGTTTAACAGTTGACTTTGGACCATCAACTTCGAAAATGTAACGAATCAGCAATAGAGAAGTCCCGATTCAACTGATTGGAGCAACATGTTAAATCTGATTTTCTTAAGAAATGTGTATTGAATTTATCAAATGAAAATGAGAATGGCTGACGCATATCTAACATATTTTTTAAAATATATTTTTTTGGTAGGTCTCACTTTATCTTTAATGAGTTTCTATTCTCATTTAGTAGTTTTAAATAATTTTTTTTTATCAATATCGGATCTGTTTATTTAAAAAAGTTAAAAATATTTTTAATAAAATAACTAATTTTCTATGTTTTTGATATATTTCTCTTAATTATTTTTTTAAAAAATTGTGACACTACCTTTCTACCCAAATTTAATTAAATAAAAATTATTAATAAAATTAAATTAAATCTTAATAGATATAATAAAATATTCATTTTTCAATTTAAAGTAAAAGGGTTCACAATTTTTAAAGTAAAACTCTTTTTAAAAAAAAGGTAATCAAATAACTACATAAATGAAAAGCAAAACACATATTATTTGTTTACATAACTTCTAACATAAGATATAAATCATCATATGAAAAATTAACTTCAACTATAACTAAGAAATTATAAACTTTTAGCTCCAATGTAACACTATTAGCTAGAGCGAATTCCAACATGAGTGAAGATCTAAGTTTTGTCTCCATTAAACTCCTTATCGTGCATCTGGTTTAAGCTTGCAAATGTCGATTTACCAAAATACACACAAAATAATAATACACAAGGGATAAGAATATATCTCAATGTAAAGTATATATAAAGCATGAGGATATATAGCTCAACACACACATCATAAAATTTTTATCCTCATCTCCACATCCAACCACATTCATCTAAGTGACATCACTCAAAACACATGCATTGATTATCAACAACTACAATCATGTAATTTACACATTCATAATTATAATTATAATGACTTATGCAAATGCATGTACATATGCCTAACTCTACATGCATGTTATACAAAATCTCCTCATCATCCTCAACTTGAATAGCCTAAGAGCCATGAAACGGGATTACTATAATGTAGGGACCACCAGTTTATAGTGATCCCCCAAACCACCCTCAAGTAGGGAATGTCTATTAGAATTCTGTCAAAGTGTTACATCTAGTCATGATTGCCTACCATTCTCCATTAATTAGAGGTTCCCTACCATAACATCTCCCAAGACATAGTTAGATGAACTATGATATTCCACATGCATAGACTCACTATTTCGCAAACAAAGTATGTATATATGGAGCCAACAATCACATCACAATATTACATTAAATATGCAATAATCCACCTCCTCATTTGTTAATCTGCAGTAATAGACTTAACCTCCCTATCTCATCACATCACTCATAGTAACTTCATACATCATGCATCTATATCATTCCTCATGTAACAATACTCAAACATACTCATCATTCATACTCATAAGGATATATCAATACCTTCTCAAATACACATCATTATTACTATAAATTTTCATCATTCATTCATTCATCACAATTATAACATTCAGACATCATTGTCATTGATCCTCAAACATCATAACATTATACATTAGCATTAATCATATTAAATATATATAGACACTTAATGAATAACATAACTCAAATTATCTCTTTTTACCTTAAGCTTTTATGACATTATGTGATTTAAATGCGATATTTAGAGTTATACTTATAATATTGATCAAGTTGATATTAATTTTATTAGAAAGCTAAAATAATCAGGTGCAGTTTTTATGTTAACCTAAAGAGTTGATTATGCCATATACTATTTTTAAAAATTACAAAATCATAGTATTTAAGCTTAAATTTAACAATTTGACCTTTGCTCACTAATTTGATGATAACATGATTTTTACACCTTTTTTTTAGTGATTCCAATGCTATGGAAAAGATAACATCGAAGGCTACAACTGTTACAAATACCATGAAACCCAATTCGATCATCTAAGGATCCTCATAAGGCTTACAAGTTGCAAATGTAATTTTTCAGACACAGAATGTGAGACTCATCTTGTGACTTACATAACTTAGTCTTTTTTTTATTAACATTTTTATGTAATTGTTGAGTCTAAATTGCAGCCCCAATTGTCTAGTTTTCAATCCAACAAATAGGGCTCTATTTGGTTAATTACACAAGGAGAAATTACAAAATTTCTAAAGTATATTTACTTAACATCAATTAACATCAAATCATCCATTTCACATAAAACTCCCAATACATACAAACCTCCCAATTATCAAATAGTCCTAACCCTCAAATATTCAACACTTATTAAAATTTAATTAATTAATTGTCATTCAACCACATAAATCACATAATTTCAATTAATTTCATCAAACGTATTCAATTACAAATCCTAAAAAGACTTATAGATTGTCTTTCTACCCTTATACCTCATATATACCCATGGATACAACAATCTCATTCCCTTTTATCTAGAGTGATGATTCTGTAGCACAAGTGTGTTCTCTATAGCCTCAGTTGCTGCTATGCACTCTCTAGTGTCTTTTCTAGGTTCTCCTCTTTGTTGTTAATTACTCATCGTTTGTATCGTCTCCTCTAGTGTTTTCTCAATTGTCATCACACCCTCCTGAACCACAATAACTTGTACTTCCTTATTAGTTCCTCAAATGATGACTTGTAAGGTGCTCCTTGAGGTTCTCCTCTAGGTTTTCCCTTTACATGTACTCTTATAGGATTTTAAAAGTTAGCACGCATATATGACTTAATCCTCTTTCTCTTATTATTAATAAGCCTTTGGGCTGGACTCAAAAATCCCACCCAAACTCCTCTAAAACCCATTACTTTTTTTCCAAAATCATTTTAATTATAACACTAATCCAATTAATTAAGTAAAAAATATAATTCTTTTATAAAACAATTATTAAAAAACATTATTCACATTATAAACATAATTAATTAATTAATTAAGTCCATGATATATATTTTTTTATTAAAAACAACTGATTTTATTTTAGAAAATTTGAGATGTTACAAAAATAATTTTTTATTTTTTTAAAACTAACTCACATTTATTTTTTCAACCATTTTTAGAAATACTTATTTTTAATTCTAAACAAATTAATCCATTAAAGTGTGCATGTATTAAAAAATAATGGGTTAAAAAATGTTACTAACACTATAAATAACTTAGTCAATTATTAGTACCCAAACTGTAATCTCAGAAGTCTAGCTACTGATTTTTATTTTTGAAAGTAAAATTTTGTGTTGATTTTATTAATGAAAAATAAAATTTTATTTGATGGCATTAGCAATAAGATTTTATTAAAAGAAAAATATTATTAACATTATCAAACAAAACAAAACACAACCAATCTCCACTGTCTGTTGATTGCACAGCCTAACTACTAAATTGACTCATCGGGAAGATTTTAATCTTTCGCTTTTTTCATATAGCTAGGGCTTGGGAAATGTTGAGGAACAATTTTTCAATTGAAATATATTTTTTTCATGTAGTTACGTGCGTGTGACATTGCAAGCTGTTAGACACTAAGCAACACATGAATTCACATGTGTGTACTAAATGCAAAATGACTTGAGTTCAGAAGGTGATCATGCTCAGTCGGCACATGATTTCGTCTTTATGAAGTTAGCTCAGATTGGCAACTTGCAAATATGCACAAGATTTGGTAGTTGTTTTACCTTTTTTATTTGTCTTTTTATATCTCTTGAGTCGATTCATGGTAATCGAATACAAATTTATTATCAATATATTTGATCTACAATATTAAATTAAATTTTTAAAATAAAATCTTGAATTTAAATATTATTGATAGAAGAAAATACAGTTGGAAAACATCCATTAAAAACAATTATATTCTTTTATAAAGATTTAGAAATTAGTCATTCACAAAAGTTGATATATAATTCTCATTTATATATATAGAGAAGGGATCCGTTTATTTTAAGAATAAGTCTATCTAAGCTTATTCTAGTCAATAACTCATGTTCTACATCAAATTTTAACAATCTAACTATTGAATTTAATGTTTTTAATGCATAGATCAAATTTATAATTAATTTTAAAAAAAAATCATGTGATAATTCATTTCATTAATTCAAATTGACGAATAATTATAAAATCATTTTATACATTGATTTGAATTAATGAAATAAAATATTAAATAATTTTAATTTTTTTTTAAATTTACAAATTTGATCTATGTATTAAAAACTTTAATTTCAACAATTATATCATTAAAATTTAATATAAAATATAAGTTATTGATCAGAATAAATCTAACTCATGTTCTACATCAAATTTTAACAATCTAACTATTGAATTTAATGTTTTTAATGCATAGATCAAATTTATAATTAATTTTAAAAAAAAATCATGTGATAATTCATTTCATTAATTCAAATTGACGAATAATTATAAAATCATTTTATACATTGATTTGAATTAATGAAATAAAATATTAAATAATTTTAATTTTTTTTTAAATTTACAAATTTGATCTGTATTAAAAATTTTAATTGCAACAATTATATAATTAAAATTTAATATAAAATATAAGTTATTGATCAGAATAAATCTACCTTAATTTTTATCTGCATAAATTCATGGTTGTATTTGAAAAACGTCTATTTTTTAAATGGTAAAATGCATTAATACTTGGACTGGTATATGAGAGGATATCGCGTATCTCCGATACCAGTAGTACCGTAAATTAATAAATAAAGCTTGAAATTTACATTCCAGAGCCATGATGACACCTGTCGATATTTGATTGTGAACACACTGCCTTTCATTTTATTATTTGGTTATACTTATTATCTTTAGGTTTGTTAGATATTTTATGTGTCAATTATATGACTAAAATAATATATATATATATATATATAAATTGAGATAATTCTCATTTCTTAAACTAATATTTGGAATTCAGTTAGATCCAAATTTAAATTTTAGAGACTTTGCAACATATTTTAAGAAATGTTATGTATATGATTGATTTTAATTAAGTCTATTTAGATACGTTTTTATATAAGAATTTATGAGAAAAGAAAAAAAATTAAAATTTTAATTAACTCGTGTTTAAGTTAAATTTTGTCTTTTTGGGAAATTTATCTGATCATATTTAATCTTAATGGCACTATATATTTGGTTACATATGCTCATTCAATTTATTTAAAGTAAGAAATTGGACAGCTTCAACTTTTGGTTTGCTATTATGGAACTCATGAGAGGCTTAAGGGTCTCCCATCTCTTTACAGTGAGGAAGTTACTTGCACTGCCAGAATATATAGAATTCTAAAATAACTAGAAAACAAATGTGAGAGAGAAAAAAAATGCCTTAATGAGCATGCATTTATGAGCAGTCGAAGACTTTTAACTTCGTGGGAGAGGAAACAAAGAGCAAAGGGGTCCCAAACATTTATTCCCAATTGTATCTTGTGAATTGTGATACTTTCTTTGTTTTTTTTTTTTTTTTTTAAGTTAATCACCTATACACTGTGTAAAATTTTTTTACACTTGCAACTAATTATATCTCTTAATTGTGTTATGTTACTGTTAAAAGTAAATGTATTTACAGTGACATGACACAATTAATTAAGAGATATAATTGGTTGCCAGTATAAAATTTTTTTACACTAACAGTGTATAGGTGATTAACTCTTTCTTTTATATCTCTATGTGATAAAAAAAAGGTCTTTTACACGCACAGAAATAACTCACATGGCCGTGGCCATGGGTATACAATGGTGCAACCAATATAACTCATTAATTGGACAAACTTTATTTTGTTTGATTTGGGTTTTTTTTTTTTAATTTTTATAAGCTCCCTCTTTATACAAATATATGTATGTTGCTATGTTTCTCTTATTCATCTTAAAAATAGAGTCACATCAAAATATATATATATATATATATATATATATATAAAATAAAATAAAGGATTAATCATGTACTTTCAATCCAATTAATTTGTAACCCAATAAATAAGTAACCTAAGCACAATCTACTCTATTTCAACATCACCCAACCCATAAAAAATATAAGCTATGAACACCTATGCATAAAAGCTTGCTATTACTCCCCTCAAATTAAGGCTTGAAAGTTTTGAATGTCTAACTTGTCAAGAAAATAATTAAATTGAGGTGTGCCTAGTGCCTTCATGAAAATATTTTCTTGTTGTATGTGAGTAGAAACATAAGATAGTTGTATGTTGCTTTTCAATACTTCATCTCTAATAACATGATAATCGATTTCAATGTGTTTGGTTCGCTCGTGAAAAATCGGATTCTTGGCTATATGTAATATTATGCTACTTGATTATCACAATAAAGTTGAATTGGTATAGACTGTGCCACATTTAGTTCAGTTAAAATCTCTTTCAACCACTTCAATTCACAAATGATTGTCGGCATAGATATATATTTTTCTTCTGTAGATAATCGTGACATTGTATATTGTTTCTTAGTCTTCTAAGAGATAAGATAACCACATAATAGCATAAACCACCTAGTAATATATATTCTAGTCAAAGGGCAATTTGCCTAGGTGAAATCACACCACCAGTAAAGTCACAAATCACAATCATGACTCAACAAAATACATTGTCTTGCTAGACTACCTTTCAAATAATGAACTACCCTTAGTGTAGCTTGCCAATGTTCTTCCTTTTGTTACTACGCAAATTGATAAAAAAGTATGGACATGGTATGACAATTCTAGTCTAGTGAAACATAGATATATCAAACATCCTACTAGATGCCTTTACTTATTATGGACTATTGAGCAAATGATCACCCGTTAATGCAATCTATGATTCTACTCCAAAGGGATATTGGTAGGCTTGGCTCCAAACAACCCCACTTTAGATAAATATCCAAGGTGTATTTACGTTGACACAAAAATACTAGTGATATTCTTAGCAATCTCAATTCCCAAAAAATATTGTAAGGCTCCTAAATCTTTCAAGTGGAAACACTTGTTCAAATAGAATTTGAACAGCTAGATGGCAGATTTATTATTTCCAAAAATTATCAAATCATCAACATAAACAAGAACCACTATTTATATGTCCTTCTATTGCAAGGTGAACAACGAATAATCATAATAAGATTGTTCAAAATCATACTCTTTCAATGTAGTAGAGAGTTTGGCAAACCAACATCTTGGGGCTTGTTTCAAACTATAGAGTGATTTATGAAGCTTACACATCATGCCTAGTTGTTGTTCTTTAAAGCTTAGAGGTAGCTTCATGAAAACCTCCTTAAAGTTCCTCATGAAGGAAAACATTGTGTACATCCATTTAATGTGGCTCCCATTCTTTTGCTACTACTACAGCCAGACCATTTGCACAAGAACCATCTTAGCTACCGATACAAATGTTTCTATATAATCGACCCCTACAATAATAACCATCAACAATCTAGCCTTAAATCTCTCCAGAATTTCATCAGAGTGGCACTTTATCTTGTATATCCACTTGCACCCAAGTTCCTTCTTTCTGGTGGGTAAATGCTCTAACACCCATGTCTCATTGTTTTCAAGATGTTGAATTTCAACTTGCATAGCCTCTCTCCACCTATCATCCTTTACAACTTCGAGAAAAGACAGTGATTCATGTTCTACTGTAATAACTGCAAGAAAATTTCCATGCCACAAAGAAAATTTATCACAATTCACATAATTTGCTATAGATAAGGTGCACCTGGATTATGCTTTGAAGTTTAGGGTTTATCACAATTTCCATGTCTCAAAGAAAATTTATCACAATTCACATAGCCTCTCTCTACCTATCATCCTCAACTCCTTCATGGGCAAACAAAAATTGTATTTCAAATAGATTAACATCTTGTGACACAAAATATTTCTTTGATTTGAGATCATGTAATTTCCAACCCTTCTTATAGTAAGGATACCCAACAAAGATATACTTACAACTCCTACTAGAAAATTTGTCTCCTTTCTTGTCTAGATTAATTGTGTGCATAACACAACAAACCAAACACCTTCAAGTGATCATATGATGGCATTTTCCCATAAAGGATTTCATATAGAGTTTTTCCATTCAAAATTGAGGATTGAGTGCGCTTAATTAAATAAGTAGCAATTAACACACTCACCCCAAAAATCTATTGGAAGACTCCCTTAGAAGCGTAATGCTCTTGCCACATTCAGGATATGCCAGTGTTTTCTCTCTACTCTTCCATTTTTTTGTGGTTTCCCTATACAATTTTTCATACACACAAATTTCATCCCATTATCACATTGAACAATTTAGACTTATTTATTATATTGTTTTTCTGCCATAGCACAAAAATTCATCAATATACACGACACTTATTTATTATCAACTAACAAAAATGTTCAAATAGTATGAGAATAATCATCTATTATTTGAGAAAATACAAAGCACCACAAGAAAAAGGAGTTTATACGATCCCCACAAATCACAATGAATTAATTCAAAAACCTCAAAAAGCATTATGATTACTCAAAGAAAATTTGTCTTTGGTTTGTTTTGCTCGTCCACATACATCACAAGTTTTATTTAAAACTTACTACTATTACCACAACTAACATTACGAACCAGTTGAGTGGTTTTCAAAAAGGGGTGCCCCAAATGCTTATGCCAAAGATCAAGTTGGTTTATTCCATTAGTTTTGCACGCCTTAACTCTTGGAACCCCTCGAAAAAAAATAGAGTTCATTTCTTTGTTCACCCACTCCAATCAGCATCCTCATAGTGTAGTCTTATATGACACACAAATCATTAGTAAATATTGGACAATACTATTTAATTCATCAATTAATTGTGACACAAAAATTAATTTGTAATTTAAACTAGGAACAAAAATAATGTTTTTCAGCTTTAAACTCCTTTCAAGGTTTATGAATCCTTCCTTAGTAGTAGTAATGTGTTGTCCATCTGGTAATCCAATTGGGCACCTTGGTACTTCTCACAATTCATGAGTCCTTTAAACTCCCTGTCATATGATTTGATGTTTGTCTATCAATGATCCATGCAGTGATGATGCTCTCACTTGTCATTTACTCGTTGCAACTTCTTTGTTGACATTTCAAGAAATCTATCAGCATCTTTCATTGCTTAATAGTTAGTCCAGCTAAACCAGAATTACCTCCTCTTGAATTAATGATCTCAAAGTTTAGTTCGCCATTCTAGATAGTCATTCTTAGAGCCTTAACTAGACTTTGATGCCATATAAAAATATAAGTATGTCATTATATTTCTCTTATTCATCTTTGATATAGGGTTACATCAAATATGTATAAACAATGAGGACATGACCCTACACCCCAATCCAATTAGTTTGTAACTCCTAACAAATAAGTTGTCCAAACTCAATCTACTCTACTTCAACATCTACCTACCCATCATGAATATGAGCTATGCACACCTATGCACAATAACTTGTTATTATTCTTCATATATGGTATACATGATAAAAGGTTAATTATATGTAATGTAAATTTAAAATAAAAAAGTTTAATTTACATGTATTGTTAGTTTTAAATATTTTTACATAGTTATTATCATGTCTTTATAGTTATTACTTAATGGGATGATGTTTATAAAAGTATTTTGCTTTGGTTGTGTATATAAATTAAATTCATCTAGGATTTTTTATTTTAAATTAATTATTTTAAAAAATAATTTTTATCAAATATTAGACGAAAATAATATATATATTTAAACATACATATTAATTTATAATTAGATAGAAGAAAAATGATTTTTTTTTAAATAAATTCAAATTTTTGACACTATAATTATTTTATCTTTCAACTATTTATTATCATATATAAGTTATATTTGTCAAATATATGTATATTTTTAAGTAATTTTTTATGATTATCAAGTATGTTTTATGCTTTTTGAATACCATTTTTCGTTGAAATAAGCATAAAAATGGTTTAGGTTGTTTACATGTAATTACTTAGTTTAGTAAGTATTTTTTTTTTTTTTTTTTATGTTTTGTGTGTTGATAGACAGGGAAAAAAAAAAGTCAATCAAGAGTATCAAAGTTTTGAAAACTTTAAAGCTATTGACCCTCGTTTAAGCAAGTTACCTTGGTCACTCATATATCACAAAGTATGCTTGTTTAAGCAAGTTAAGGCTTAAAGTCTAAGCAAAATGAAGAAAATTACTCAAATGAGACCACCAATACACTTAAGCAAGTCAAGACTAAGAGCATATACAAGCTCACTTATCCAAGTCATCTTGGCCGCTTAAACCAGTTGAGCTATAAAAGCCTAGGATTTGAGAAGCACATAAAAGCTTAAAAGTTAATAATTGATTGATTCATTTAGTTAGGTTAGAGAGAAAGAGAGTGTGAAGCAGAAGCCATCACAGATTTCTCAATGCTTTATTTTATTTGTACCTTTTCGTGATTAAATTAGTCATGAACAGCTAATTCACCATGTGATAAGAATTGATATAGTTGATTATGAATCAATGTAACTTTTTCTTGATTACTCAATAAAGTTGTTATCTAGTTATATAATTTTTGTTTTTCTGCGCTAGATATCTATTTTAATTTGATTACTCATTGCATAAGTTTATGGAATTATATAAGATTATAAGAAACCTTTTTAATAATACGATATGTTAAATAACATTAAAAACCCTTATTATTAGAAATAAAGTACTAATTATTAGTCAATATTTAAAAATTTGATTTTAATATAAATTATTTAATTTACTTTATCAAAAAATTAAGATTTTAATTAAAATTAGAATTTGTCATACAAAATATTAGAGTTACAATATTTTTTGTTGATAATTCTAAATTCATTAACTGGGAATTCTAAATTTCTTGATTAAAATATCTATTTCTCTATAAAGTTAATTAAGATATATTTTATTAGATATTAAATGGTATAAGAGTAAGTGTAATCTGTTTTACTGGAGATCGGTCGTAGGGGACGATCTGCGGGGTAAGATCGGCGAGCTTCCTTCACTGGTACGCTTGTTGCTCCGATGGGAGTGGTACCTAAAAAAGAGACTCTGATGCTAAAGTTAGTGTTTGTGGGTGTATAAGTCTCGTATAAGTAATGCATGTACCTTTGTGTGAATTAGGGTTTCATTGGGCCTTGGGCCTAAGATCAGTTTATGACTTATTTGGATGTCGAGCTGACGTGGCCTAGCGTGTGTCCAAGGACACGCCGCACTGAGATGCCGAGCTCGAGCTCGGCATAGCGGTACGGATAGTACACTAGCCCCCCGAGCTCCGAAGACCATGGGTTGAGGAGTTGATACTAGCTTGGTAAAGGGTCGTGACTCTTGGCGTACGCTTCTCTCTCGTGATGCCATGTGTCATAAGTGTCACCTCGCTCCCCGAAACGCGCGGGCGGCGTGTTAATGGGAGGTGATGGTTATGTAGACGTACCTTGGTAATATTAGGGTTTTTACTATCTACCGGCACATTGCCATTGTTAGGGTTTTACCTTGTGATTGCGGCGCGGTGACAAGATTGTATTTTTATCTGTTTGATGACGTGGCCTCTTTGGGCCGATGTGGTATTTCGATGTCCATGTTTCATGGCCGAGCTGAGGAACTCGGCAATAATGAGTTTACTGCTTGGTTAGGCTGGTAAACCCTTGACCGAGTCAATAGATTGGTGATGGACAAGTCGGCAACTCGGCTGGCCAGTACACTTGCCCCCCAAGCACCGAGTGATGTAAGAGCAAAGGGGCTTCTGAGGAGCTCCCAAATTTGTTGTTTGAAGGTTCAAATTCAACCTTGTAGATGTGATCTTCAAGGGTCGAGCTCTACCTTGGTATATCAAGGTTCAAACTCGACCTTGGTTAAGAAAATGTAATCTCAAGGTTCAGACTCGACCTTGGCATAACAAGGTTCGAACTCGACCTTGGTTAAGAAAATGTAGTCTTAAGGTTCGGACTCGACCTTGGCATAACAAGGTTCGAACTCGACCTTGGCATAACAAGGTTCAAACTAGACCTTGGCATCAAGGTTCGAATTCGACCTTGGCAACGTAATTTGTACTTGAAGGTTTGAACTCGACCTTAACATCAAGGTTCGAACTCGACTTTGGCAAGTCGTCACAGTTAATGTGCCAATACCGAAAATGTATGGGAATGAAGTTGCTTTTTTGATTATTTCTGAGGTGTGCCTCGTTAAAACCTTCCTTGGCCAAAAACCCTTTTCTTTAGTTGGAAAAAAGGCTGAGGAGGAAAAAGAGTACATCACCAGAATTTACAAGTTAAGAGAAATAAAATTTGAGGTGGGTGACATTCCAGGTTCCGAATTTCCCTTCAGAGGGGTCTATTCTTGCCTCTCTCACCCCACCAAAAAAGGTCGCCAACTTTAAATGTTTGTGGCCTGACCTTGGTCTTGCTTTCCTTGTGGTTTGTCGCGAATCTGGTCACGAAAAGCAGAGTGCTCTTCCATCTGAATGTTCCCTGCAGCTCGGGCACGGAGTTCGTCCATATCAAGAGGAGATCGTCGACACAAGCTGTCCACGAAAGGTCCAGGCTTAAGCGCCATGAACATGGCGTGTAGGGCGACCTCAGGGTTCAAGTTTCGAATCTTGACTAAGATACTGGCAAAGCGTTCCATGAACGCCCTCAGTGATTCGTCGTCGCCCTGTCCGAGACTGGCCAAGGCGGTTGATGTGACATGGTGAGGTTGACTCGTGGCATACTGCGCCGTGAATCGCCTTACCAGAGTATCGAAGTTGTCTATCGACTCCACCGGCAGTTGAGTGTACCAGTTGAGCGCTGCCCCCTTGAGCGAGGTCGGAAAAACCCTACATAGAACAGCATCGTCGTTAGTGTATAGGTTTACCTGCATGACGTATAATTCGATGTGCTCGTCTGGATCTATTATGTCGTCGTAGCGGTCGATGTGGAGGGGCTTCCAGCCGAAGGGCAGAGGTGTCTCCATGATGTCGTCCACAAAGGGGTGGCGATGAATGTTCGCCCAATTTCCAGGGGCCTGGGTAGGAGCATTGCTGACTTCAAGGGTCGACCTGTTCGTCAGTGCGTGAGACCGATGTGTGGCAGGTCGGGGAGTCGGTGCCCTAGGCGCGGTTGGGGGTTGAGAGACCGAGTGCCCCTCCTCTTTGTGTTGACTACTCGGTTGAGGGGGCTGATCAGAAGGGCGCCGAGGAAGCTGGGCGCGAATATGCTTGTTCTCGGCGCGCAGCGCCGCTATGTCAGCCTCATTCGCGATACGCAGCGCTGCTAGGTCAGTTTCGTGCTTGGCACGGATGTTTTGCAGATTGGCAGTGTGTTGCTGCCGCATCTGCTCGACCTGTTCGATCAGTCTTCTCAATGATGTTTCGTTGTCTATGCTTGTCGTGCGATCTATGTCGTCTGTTGCTCATCTACTATGGCTTCGGGTGATGAAAACCATAAGCGTGGCCGATAAGAGCTGTCTTATCGGCCCCACAGTGGGCGTCAAATGTTCTTATCGGAGATCGGTCGTAGGGGACGATCTGCTGGGTAAGATCGGCGAGCCTCCTTCACTGGTACGCGTGTTGCTCCAAGATGGAGGTGGTACCTGCAAAAGAGACTCTGATGCTAAAGTTAGTGTTTGTGGGTGTATAAGTCTCGTATAAATAATGCATGTACCTTTGTGTGAATTAGGATTTCATTGGGCCTTGGGCCTAAGATCAGTTTATGACCTATTTGGATGTCGAGCTGACGTGACCTAGCGCGTGTCCGAGGTCACGTCGCGCTGAGATGCCGAGCTGGATAGTACATAATCTATATAAATGGAAATTGATTCTTCCTCCATATTAAAAACCTTGTCATAGGATGCAGCAGCGGGGACTGCTCCTCATGCTTAATGCGAAAAAGTTTTTCCTCCTATAAATCCGACTCTGGTCATTGAAATAGAAAATGATTTATAATGACGTAGGTAACTTTGAAGGATACACCCCATTTCTGATTACATAATTGATTCACTTGGGGAGAGAAAACTAGTCATCCATATTAGTATTTCATAAAAAGTTATTAATTTTCTTATAATTAATAATCTCAATATGGTACGTGCATTAAGTGATGGATTGAACAAGAAATTAAAAAACATATATGGTAGATCAAAAGATATCTTTCAACACACTTTCATTTATTATAAATATATACTGACCAGAATAAATTTAAATAACTACTTAAAAAATTTAATATAAAGTTTCACCCAATAATAGCTAAATTTGTTCAGAAGACAGTAATAAAAAGTACGTCAGTACGTACCATTCCTCATTTCAAGAACTGGAACTTCAATTACTATGAAGATGAAAGAACAAACAATTAATTCAAAAAGCAAGATCTACTTTACACAAGAGAAGCAAGTTTTCCAGCGATTCATCTAACCCAGTATGATAATAATCATGTTAATTAATAGTAAAATATACACGTCTAGCACCGAAAGGATTGAAAACCTTCTCTCTGTGGCCAAAGCGAGGTTGATGAGGCCCTTTCTATAGCATATGAAGTAAAATAAATTCCACAGTTCCATATGTCACAAAATGAACCATTTTAGAAACACTTTGCATCCCCACAATAACCAACTTTCTCTTGACAACCAGCCTCATCAAGAAGCCATTTCTCAAGCAAAGAGAAGGGCATAATTTCTGCACAAATATCAGGCTTGCTTTCATCATCTTGCAAAACAGTGGCCTCAGGAGACAAGGACTGAGAAAATTGATCGGAGTTTGAAGACTCCAAAGACTGGTCAAAATCAAACAAGGATTCAAAATTCTCAGACAATTCAGCACTGCTTGGTTCCTCTGCTCCACTAGAAGCAGTATCAGCACCCGATGCAGCTAGGTTGTTGAAGGAGTTTTGAGTCACAGATGAGTTAGTTCTTGAGGACTTTGGAGGGTTTTTCATCCAACCCTTCAGCATGCGAGCTATGTTCTCTGCACTTGAAGCATAGCACAAAGATTGCGTTGGTTTTGTGGAAGAGAAGGAGCTGCTACTATCTGAAGGGTATGAGTTTGATGCAGATAAAGAAGGTGGCTTCTCTGGTGAAAGGGCTTCGCTGAGGGCTCTCTTTGCCATTTGGATATCAGTCTGGAGTCTTCTCTCCCACTGGCCTCTAGGGATTTCCCTTGAGGCTGAAAACCCTTCTCCTAAACTACCTTCACAACCTGAATGCAACTTCTTCAGCTTCTTTCTCAAATGGGTGTTCCAATAGTTCTTTATGTCATTATCTGTTCTCTGTGGAAGGTATGAAGCTATTGCAGCCCATCTGTACCATAGCCAAAGTGGTCCAGTTAAGTTAGGTATGTGGATCCAAAAGAATTTTCCAGATTAAAATACTCAAGACAGTTTAAAAGATAAGGGAGTCTTTGATTTCTATTTTTTTTTTAATTCTAATTTTTAAAATATAACTAAAAAAGATGAGAAACCATCTCATAACCATATATTTTTTTTTAGAGCACTTTCTTGGAAAATAATTTTCAAAATTTAATAGACGTTTAATGAGAAATTGGTTGTTGAGTAGTGTGAAATTATCATAAATAACAATTTTTAAAACTAAAATGTGAGAAGAGAATCAAACATGTCTTCAAAACTCAAGCTAAGTAGGTGCTTGGAAGATTGATTTTTACCTGTTTCCTAAAAGATCTTGAAGGTGGATTATCATCTTCTCCTCTTGTTCGGTGAAGTTACCCCGTTTGATTCCTGGCCTCAGGTAATTAGTCCATCTAAGTCTACAACTCTTACTGCACCTTGACAACCCTGAAAGCAACCCGAAAATGGCAAAAACAAATCAGATCGGGTGAAGCAACATCAAACAATGAAACCCAAATGACCAACATTTAGATCAGTCTATTTCAATCAAAAACTCATAAATTAAATGATGATCCAAGAGCTAGACACAACATAGAACAACCAATAATAATAATATACAAAATCACCAAAAAGAAAAGAAAAAAAAAAGTGAGTGGAAAAGCTAATCAACCTGTTTTGGTAGGAACTGCCCTCCAATTTCCAGGACCATGCTCCTGTATATAAGACACCAACATGATGTCTTCTTCAGGAGTCCAAGGCCCTTTCTTGACCCCTTCCTTGTCACAACAAGGTGGTCTTCCCATGTCTCCTTCCTGGTCTTTCTCTTTTATTCAACTTCCTGTATACTCTTGTCCTTCTAATTCTCTAGCCCGTTCACCTCACCAGGAAAAAATAGGTAGTTTTCCTCTATGTATGTATCTGTGTGGTGGTGATATGATACGGTTTTATCTCCTTTCTCTTTTATTTCTCTAACCCCTTTACTTGGTATGTTATTCAAATGCAAGTGTCCAAGCCTAACCCTTGCTGGATGCACATTTATAGGTAAAAGGGGAGGGGTAAAGGCATGGTGAGAAGCTGACTTAAGCAAGTAAACGAGGCAAGAGTCAAAAGTTGACAGCAAGAGCATTAAGTGAAGGGTATGAGTAAGGGCCAAATTATTCAGCTCTATGTATTGTGTACCTCTCAAAACCGCGTAGCATTCAATGTAGGTGCACTGGGAAAGCTCAATTATCTCAGCTTTAAAAGTCCATAAACCCCTGCAGATCATTAAATGTAAATATGAGATAAAGCTGACTTTTGCAAAACCTAATGAGCTATCGCCATTAACTCTTTCTTCGCCATCTGGTGATCTCGATGAACCACCCCTTTCCTATTTTACTAACTTATCTATAAATTAATTAATTGCATTTATAGTTCAATTATACTTCGGTGTTTGGGACAGCGACCATAACCGACATGAGATATACTCTACGAGTATCTCTTTGCTTAAGCTTGAGTAGAAGAGTGTGTTTGCACAAAAGGATGAAGTTTGGCAATTAACGTTATCTTACGTACTGGCTACTACTAGAGTACTGTATATTGTTTCTGGATATTGCAAGTTTATCATCTTATTCGTCAAATTTAATGCATGTTTGGAAACATGTTCACAACCCTCAAAACCGCGTTAAAAAGGTGAATTTATTTATTAGACCTCTTAACTGTACAAATTGTTATACAAATCCTACCATTTCTTTTTTGAAAAGGTTACCTCAAATGACAAATAGACACAATTACTTCATTTATGTTGAGAATTTTATTGTGTGCAAATTTCTATTTGCAAGCCTCCAAGTTGATTTATTATATTTATTAGAATTAAAATAATATTACTCTCTCTATCCTATTGACAGTAATTTTCGTATTTAAAAAATGTCTTAAAATGGTTTATGTTTTCACTTTTCAATGCAACATCATTTTTTTAATTTATCTTTTCACAGATTATTCAATTATCATAATTAAAAATAATAATCTATTTTTTATTAAAAAAACTAAGACAATTTTATTAAATAAAACAAGGAAAGCCACCAGATATGGCTTTGCTCATTACAAACGAAACATCAAATAACAGAAGAAAAAAAAATGATATATTAAGAGGGTTGGATTATTTTAACAATATTGTATCAAAAAGTGATATATTTAAATTTTATTTATTTTTTATTATGGATGTAATTTTATATTAGTCTTTATAATATGTCTACTTTTTATTTTAATCTCTGTAATATCTTATTTATTTTGAGTTATATAGTTCCTTTAAAAACATTGGTAGGGACTAAAAGAATGCATATTATAAGGACATAAAGGAAAAATGAATATACTACAATAAATAAAATAAGATAATAAACAACAAAGGGTCAAAATAATAATTAAAAAAAAACTTTTACAAAGACTTCTTAAAAAATTATAAGGATTACAACAAACAAAAACATTGTAAGAACCAAAAGTATATATATTTAAATCTATATAAATACTAACAATACAGATTTTTGTATTATTTGTTGAACTTAGTAAAACTCATACATTTATGTGAATCTTACTTTTTATTTAACGAAACTCATTTATAATTTTATAATTTTAAATAAATTTTAGTGAATCGGAAAACGAGTGTTATTGGTATGTTGATAATCTATTAGTCATTGACTAGCTTTTAAAATTATAATAACGACAGCTAATACAATATTGATTTTTTTTGTTGTTGAACCTATCACAATATTGATACTATCTTATACGTACTCCTCATAAATTTATAATAACGACACCAAATAAATATTAACGGTATTGATTTATCTATTACAATAACGACAGCTAATAATAATATTGATAATACTAATTAACTAATTATATATAGTACCAATACCTAATAAATGTTAAAGTTGAAATTTAAAAACGAATGAAAAAGACTGGTACTGAAATATAATCCTCATAAATTTATTATCAGTCAAGATCTGTCGATGCATATGGCAAAACAATAGATTGACTTCATCATCGTGCATACAGTATATTGGCATGATGCAATGCATAGGTGTCGAGTTTAAACAAGTATGGGCAATAAACATCAGCGATGGAAAACAAAGCCACCTCAAAGGCTCAAACTGTTTATAGTTTGAATAAAAGATATTCATAATAAATGACACTTGGAAGAGTTGGCACCCATACTAAGGCCCACTGCCTTAGAATGTGCTACAGGTGCCACTAATGAGGGCACTGTGAGAGGACAGAAACCCTCCAAGTGTCTATATATATATCTCTAGATTCGCCCATTGCAAGTTAGAAGTTAGAACAAAACTAGAAGCACTTAGTTTTCATGATTTATTCAGCACGTAGTTTGTAGTCTAAGGGATTACAATTTTTTATCTTGACTCATTTAAAATACAAAGTAATTTCGTTTGCGGGATATGTCATGAAAGGGTTAAATCTGGGAGTCATTAATTACACTTTAATCTTTGATTAATTAATAAAAGTTTGGGCTGTTTCGCTTAATTCATGCCATCAAGCAAAGTTTAGAATAACTGCGGAGTATATATTCTTTAGATTAGTCTGAAGCTTTTTATTTCAGGTTTCATTTATTGAAAGATTTATTGAGAGACCCAATGCAGGTTTTTAGTCAATGTGATTTATTGCACCACCTCAGTAACTGTAGGAGGAGGAAGAGAAAAACCGATGCTGAAGAGATTTTGGTGGGGCGGTGGGAGTTAGAGAAAGAGATATTGAGAAATGATATTTTTCTTTTTAACCATGGGCTTCCACCGGCTGGCTAAATATGTAGCTAACAGAAATTATGGTAAAATAATATTATTTATTATGATAATAAATATGATGCAGCTAACAGTCACATCAATATCGTGATAATAATAGTGATAAATATTGTGATAATAGTAATCATAATAATAATATAATATTAGTGATGATATGTGATAATAAGGATTATAGTTTTTTTTATCAATATTATTATTATTATTATTATTATTATTATTATTATTATTATTATTATTATTATTATCTTTATTATTATAATATTATTTTTAATCTAAGGATTAAAATTGAATGTTATTATTTTCTATAAGAAAGTTATTTTCATATCATGTTTGACACATCAGTATATCATTATTATCATTGTCGTTACTATCTTTATCACCTACATTATCACCATCACATTATTATTACTATTATTATTGTCATCGCATGTTTGTTATCGGTGGAGACCCTAGACATGGTCATGGTGAGTGGTCGCCCAAGGCTCCATTTTCAAAGGGATACCATTTTTTTGTAGATAATGTTTAGTTATCTACGGAATATTATCTACGAAATTTTTTCTGTAGATAATGTTTAGTTATCTACGGAATATTACCTACATAATTAGTTACCTACGGAATATTACCTACAGAATTAGTTATCTATGGAATATTACCCACAGAATTTTTTCCTATATAATTTTTACTTATCTATGGAATATTACCTACGGAATTAGTTATCTATGGATTATTACTTACAAAATTTTTTTCGTAGATAATTTTTAGTTATCTACAGAATATTACCTAGGGAATTTTTTCTGTCGATAATATTTTAGTTATCTAAGTGATGTAAAGAATATTTGGTAAAAAAATAAATATTATTAAAATTTATCATTTTAAATTTTTATTTTTATAAATTAATGATGATAAAAATTATGATATAATTAGATAAGATTTTGAATTAGTATTTTATTAATGGTTGATAATTAGAAAATAAAATAAGAATAAATACTTTTTTTGAATTTTATATCTTAGATTTAAGATGAATAAATATATTAACTTAATTAATAATTTATTTAAAATGATAAAATTTAATTTATAAAAATAATATTTTAAAAGAGAAGGGTTATAATAACAACAGTGTAACTTTTACTAAGTATTACACCGCTCAATAACTTTATATTAAATGTGAATTTTGTAAATTCAACCGTTAGATTGAAAGTTAATATTAAAATTCACTTTTAATATAAAGTTATTGAGTGATGTAATACTTAGTAAAAGTTACACCGGTGTTATTATAGCCCTTATCATTTTAAAATATATAAATTATTATTTAAACTTTTAAATTTATAATAAATAATTTAAATTGTATCATAATATTAATTTTAAATAGAAATAAGTAGAATGTTAATTATACAATGTAAGTATATATATATATATATATATAAAGATTAACTAAATATAATATAATTATTATTATTGGTAATATAATTATTATATATATTTTTATATTTTTATAGAGGTCTAGACATACCAAAATGAGAAAGATCCAAAAATAGTATAAGTATGAGATTGTATAGTTGAGAATAACTTAAATGAATTAATTTGTACTACTTACATTGATAACATGCATTTGCTTTTCGATAGCTTATCTCATCAGAATTCCACAGTTAAGCGTGCTTGACTTGGAGTAATATAAGGATGGGTAACCTTCCGGGAAATTTTCTAGAAAATGTGCAGTAAGGACAAAACACGTTGAAAAGTGAAGTGTCATGAAATGACATCCTTGAGAGGCCAAATATGAGGGTTGTTAATTAATAAATTTATTAAAATTAAAAAAAAATCCAAAGTTTATCTACGGATAAAATTCGTAGATAACAACTTTCGTGGGTTATCTACGAAAAGTTTTTCGTAGATAATGTTATCTACGGAAAAAAATCCGAAGATAACAACTTTCGTGGGTTAGCTACGGAAAATTTTTCGTAGGTAACATTATCTACGACCTTATTACCTATGAATTTTTTCTATAGATAATCCGTAGATAATTGACACTTACCTACGGATATTCATGCTTATCTACGAATTTTTTTCGTAGATAATCCTGATTTTTCTTGTAGTGTTCAAAGCTAAAAATTTTGAGAATGAAGAACTATATAAGAATAATGAAGAGTCTGATATTTTAGTTAAAAATGATGAAAATATGAATACGATTATCATGATGAAATTGAATATTTTAATGATAAAAATGAACATTTATATGCTAGACGATCTAGTCAGTATAGTTCATTAATCAGACATTTACGATCTAATAGCATGAAATAACCTTAGAAATAATTTAAAAGATGAATTACTAACAAAATGGTATTAAATGAGATATGTCTATTGTGAATAATCCTATAGGGATACTTTTGATAATATCCTAATAATTTTGTAATAAAAAAATATAAAGAAAAAAATTAAATAATTGGGGTATCTTGTTTTTGGTTCGTCCAAGGCTTTAAAAAACTCAGGGTCCACCTTAGTTGTCATGTACTGCCACCACTATTGTTTTTATCATTACTATTGACGGTGGCAAAAGGTGATGATCAGAGGTAGACCAACATTATAGTGAGAGTGGATAGATGTACTCTCTTACTTTAATTAAATTATTAGTGTATGTTTAAAATATTATATTTTGCATCCCCTAATTTTCTATATTAAACACATTAATGATTGTTTTCGATATTTATGTGTTGTTCTTTGTATAAATGATGATGATCATTATTAATTATTATTTCTTTTAAAAAAAATTATTTCCACTAACCTAGGGTCTTGGATTTGTCATTGGTGGTGATGGTGGCAGTGGTGGAGTTGACAATAACATTTGATGACTGTTAATTTTTGTTCAAACGGCTAAACTTAACGGTTAATGGATGTCAAACTAACGATAGAATTAAAATTGTATATTTTTAAAATTTGATGATTAAATGTTTTTATTTTAAAATAAAAAAATCAAAATTATAAATTAATAAAAATTGGAGACTAAAAAGGTAATTTAGTATATTAAACAAATTTAATTAATACTATTTTTGTTTCTATATATAAGACTCAATTACTTAATTCACCGACATTAAGAAAAGTAGTTAATTTAATTGATAATAATAAATTTGTCCTATTAACATATCTTTTTTCTAAAATTATTCTTATACATACTACTTCTATTTTTTTAATTAGTACTCATATATTTTTTAACTAATTAAAGTACATGACTTGACAGGCTTGTATTATTTATCTTTTTTAAATAATACTCATTTTTCTTATAACCAATTAAAGCGCATATTTTTTAAGAAGTTTATAATTAGTGTATTTTAACAAATTAAGATAATACACATTAATTAGGGATATTTTAGTTTAATAATATATATATATATATGATAATATAAATTGATCTAATATAAAGAAAAATATATTTTAAAAATATATTTTAAAAATATATTATAAAGTATATTATTATTAATACTATTATTATTACTAAAATATTAAAGGCAACGTGAATGTTTATAATTATGTCAACCTTAAAATTCATGCTATTAAATCAGGTGTGTCTAATTTCAACAATATATAACAGCAATAACTATGGTAAGGACTAAGCAAGTCTGTGGCCTTTACCAAGGTCGTCAACAAAACAAGGGTCAATGTTGGCTGAGCAAAGCTCTCCAATAGGGCAATGTCCATTTACCATATATAGGGCTGTACCTGTACGTAATCCAAAAGTCAAAAAAAGCTACACTACACGATTGCAAATAGGTAGTATTTACAACTAATTTTGTAACATTTTTTAAGTAAGGAAATATTTTTCATTATTTCTTTTTGTTTCAATAGATGTATAATTAAATTTTACCTTTTAGTTTACATATATATATATATATATATATATATATATATATATATATATATATATATATATATATGTATATATATATATATAATTTATTTATTTTAATTCCTAGTATTTTAAATTTTGTTTTAGGTTTTACAGATAAAAGAACATTAACACTAATAATGGATGACGCGGTGCCTAATATGTTGCTTATGTGACGTTCATTTGTGTTGCTTATATAGACATTTTTTTTTATTTGTTTTATTCCCTGTGAACGTGCTCCTCAATCTCTCATTTTTCTTCTTCCTCCTTTTTCTCCCCCTCCCTTTGTTTCCTTTACTTTTTCCTACACATTTATTCTCTTTTATTTTGTAGGTTTTATTTCTTTTAAATCCGCTTATATCAACTAATTTTTATTGATCTTAAATTAAAGATTCTCAATATTACATAGTGTAAATGTCCTTCTAAGATAAGAAGATGTAATTTGTGAATAACTATTTATATTACATTTCTTGCAATAGCAAGAACTTGATGTGTCAAGTTATATGTCACAATCATATAAATAATTAATTTTTTATGTTTAGATTTTGTCTTCATTTGCTATGTAACTCTAATAGCTCTAAACTCTATAACATTGTTGAGTGCTTATTATTCATGTATTTGCTTGAGTATTTGACACTCTTTTTGGATAAATTGTAAATTTATTTATTGTAATTTATCCCTAAATAGGAAAAATCAAGTTTATATTAGAAGATAGAAGAGTAGTAGAAAATTAACGATGATTTTTTCTCTTGTTTGCAGAAAAATTGAGGAAGACAAAATTATGCAGCTATGGTTGTGGTTTTGTAGCCATGGCTGTGAGAATCTAGAGAGAAATTAGGAAGACAAAAAGTTGCAGCCATAGTTGTGGTTCTGCAGCCATGGCCGTGAAAATTTGGAGTGCAAAAATTAAGGTTCCAGAGACTTACAGCCATAGTTGTGGGCCCATAGCCAGAGCCATGGAGCACTAAAGATCAAGAGGAGTTCTAGAGAGTCACAGCCATGACTGTGGATTCCACAGCTACATCGTTGGAACTTGCTTAAACATGAAGGAGTCTTCACAGCCATGGTTGTGGATCCATGGCTGTAGCAGTGGAGCTTACTTCAACATGAAGAACTCTCCACAGCCATGGCTGTGGTTTCACAACTGCGGCGGTGGACTTAAAATTTACAATTTTCCCCTATTTTGAAAGCCAATATAAAAGGGGATTGAGGAGAGAGACAGGGAACATAGAGAGAACATAGTGAAGCTCTTGAAGAGGGAAAAACAGAGTGGAAAGAAGATTGGAGGCTGGATCACTTGGGAACGAGGATCAACCTCTTTTCTTCATCTTTATCTTTGTAATTTCTTCTTCTTTCCCTTTGATCTTGTAATGGCCACGAGTGGCTGAAACCTTTGAGGATTAGTCTTGGTGTAACTACTAATTTTTCTACTTCTTGATTATATATACATTTCATTCTCATTACTTGTGCTTGATTCTTATCTTAATGTTTATTTCGGCTTGATCACTTGTTGTATGAACTCTTGGTTTTTGAATCTTGTTGGGAAACATTTTCAAGAACCCGAACTGAATCTTGCACCTAGTCATCTCTTGATCTAGGAATAGACTAGATTTGATTAGCCACCTTTATTCAAATTATTGTTCTTAATGCAAGGTTTTAATCTCAAAGCATAGAGGAATCATATTTTAGATTAATCACTTTAGGATTCAACTTTGAGAAATCTTGTTGAGTTACTGATAAGTGTCTAACTAATTTGATTAAATATGAATTTGAGACACTTATCTAGCACAATTTTTGTACATATTGATATTATTTTATTCTATATATGCTTAGAATCAAAGAGGGACTTCTGATTTATGTTAGTATAGGGAGCGATGAATCTTTTGTTCAAATTTTGTGTTATTTTGTAGGTTTTGAAATCTGGAGGCAAACGGGTCAGCCATTTAAAACGGCTGAGCGCTTTCAAGCCAGAGAGCTCAACAAATGCAGCAAAGGAGAGGCGCTCAACCACTCTAAGGCGCTGAGCAGGTTTTGGCCCTGGAAGAAGGAGTGGTCTCTGCCTCCTAGGCGCTCAGCGGATATGAAGCGCCCAGCCCCTTGTGCTTGCTTAACAGTGAAGAATCTCTCAGGCGCTCAGCGGATTTGAACGGCTCAGCCCTTTAGATTACTTCATGATGAAGAATTCTTCAAATCGCTCAGTCGTTTCAAGGCGCTGAGCGGATTCTTCTCTTTCCTGCCTACTCTGTTTTAATTCCAACACTTATAAAAGGCTAGTGGAGAGAGAAAAAGAGCATCACTAGCTGCACGAAGAGAAGACGGGAAAAGAAAACAGAGCACCTTGGAGCTCGTGGGAACGCGGTTCTTAGGAGGATCTCTTTCTTCTACCTTTCTTCTTACTCTTTTGTGATTTCTTATTATATGGAGAGCTAAAGCTCTAGGGTTGGGATTAATGTAATCATCGAACTCCTGTGTATTCCCTTTTGATTCAATATATATTATATCCATTATTCAATGTCAGTGATTTTTATTCTGTGCTTAATGCTTTGATAAACTGATCATTTATCTTCGATCTTGGATTTAGAATTTGGTTGGAAAACGTTTTCTGAATCTAGACTTGAAACAAATCACCTATTAGTTTTGAGAGGCAGAGATGGTCTTGAAATTAATAGTTGCAACAAGTTCTGATTCTTAATGCGGGATATTTAACTGAATGAAGTGAGGAATCATTCATTGAGTTAAATATCTCAGAATTTCTTATGTCAAGGGATTGGGTTTGAATGAAAATAGAGAACTCAATGGCAATGAGTAATGAAATCATTTGCTAGAATTATTACGAATACATAGGAGGGAGATTGATGAATTTAATCCCAACTGTTTATCATATCTGTTTTCTTAAATTTGATTTGACTTGGGTTACTTAAGTTTATTTCACTGCTCATATCTAATATTTAACATATGTGAATACTCAAAGTTTGACATCACAAGTAACAATTAGTGTAATAGAAATCAAAATCTACTTCACAAGTCCCTGAGGATCGACAACCTTTTAACTATATTACAGAGACTTAGGTGCGCTTGCTCGGAAAACCAACAAATTTCTTGGCGTCGTTGTCGGGGACTTGTGTCAAGATAGTTTGTGATTTCTATTGTTCTAGTTGTAGCTTGTTGTATATATTGTTCTGTTTTCATTTTTGTTAAATATATTCTTTACCTGGTTGTTCTAACTTTTTTATTTAAGTCAGTCTTTGTATGCGAAGTAAAATTCCTGCTGAGCATTTGCTATTTGATCCAGAGATTGAGAAGACAGCTAGGAAAAATAATAGCAAAAGAAGGCAGCAAAGGAAGCTTGAACAGGAAAGATGGGAACAGGAGGGTACTTCCACCTCAGTTTCAGCTCAACACTCTACCCCTGAACCAATGGCTGAAGAAGGACCGGGTGGTGATAGACCACATCATCAACCTCCAAGGAGACTCCTAGGAGAATATAATCATCAGTTGGGTCCTAGGCATTTCTCCAGTATAGCCAGGCCAACCAAGGGTGTGGAAATGAAACCAGCACTATTATCTCTCATAACTGCCAATCAGATTCCAGGGATGGACCATGAAGATCCCTACACACACCTATCTTCTTTCTATGAGCTCATTGGCACTATGGGCGTTCCTGGAGAAGATGAAGAAGCGGTATATCTACGATTATTTTCTTTTTCTTTGACAGGTAAGGCCAAGACATGGCTACAGGCCCACCCAAATTAGAGTTTGACCAGATGGGAGGATGTAGAGCGAAAGTTCTTGGCTAGATTCTTTCCTCCTTCCAAATATATAAGTGCTAAATCGGCAATTGCAACATTCTCTCAAGGTGCTGATGAACCTTTGTGTGAAGCTTGGGAGAGATATAAATCTTTATTGAGAAAATGCCCAAATCATGGGTTTGATGATGTTGCACTACTCAACATGTTCTGTAATAATGGGTTAAGGCCACAAACAAAGATGTTATTGGATGCTTCTGCAGGAGGTTCTATGATGATGAAGGATTCTGAGGGAGCAATCACTATCATTAATGCCTTGGCAGCCAGTGATTACCAAGCTCACCATGATAGGAGCCAGCCCACAAAAAGGAGAATTCTGGAACTAGATATACTCAAAATGCAATTCTCGCTCAGAATAAGCTTCTTTCTCAGCAGATGGAAGAGTTAAAGAAACAGATGTCCAAGCTTCAAGTAGGATCATCTTCACGCTTGCAGTAGGTAATGAGATGTGATTTTTGTGCAGGTGATCATCCAAATGGACATTGCACCATCTCTCAACCAGATCAGGAGGGGGGAAGTGAATTACATGAATAATCCAGGAAGGCAAGGGAATATCTCTGGCAATTATAATCAGAATCAAGGCTGGAGGAATAATCAAAATCAGTATTCTGGGTGGAAGCAAGAAGCAGGGCCATCACAAAGGCAACCTCCACAGAAGCCATATCAAAATCAATCTTCTTATCAGCCAGACAGGTTGTCAAAAATGGAGGAACCTCTTACACAGTTTATGCAGGTTTCCACAACCAATCAGAAAAATACTGAAGCCTCTATCAGAAATTTGGAAGTACAAATAGGGCAGTTAGCTAAGCAATTGGCAGATCAGCAAAGCAACAATTTCTCAGCCAATACACAGGTCAATCCTAAAGAGTATTGTCAGTCAATCACAACCAGGAGAGGCACTGCGATAGGAAAGGGGATAGGTGATAATCTGAGAGAAAATAAAGATGAATAATATAAAGAAAAGAGTGAAGTTAAGCTTGAAAGTGAGAAAGAGGTGGAATTGAATAAAGAGGCAGGAAAATTAGAAAATGATAATAAAAAAATAGTGACAAAAATGAGAGGAAAGATGGAGATGGGAGGGAGAAGAGCAAGAAGAAAGGGAGAGAAGTTAGTAGGCCTCCTCCTATGAAGAATTTACCTTATCCACATGCTCCATCAAAGAAAGACAAGGAACGCCAGTTTGCAAGGTTCCTTGATATAATCAAAAGGTTGTAGATCAACATACCCTTTGCAAAGGCTTTAGAACAGATGTCATCTTATGCAAGATTTATGAAGGAGCTTCTGGCAAAGAATAGAAAATTGAGTGAGGATGAAACAGTGGAGTTAGAGGCAGGTTGTTGTGCTATAATTCAGAAGTCACTTCCACAAAAATCTAGAGACCCAGGGAGTTCCACTTTGCCAGTCACCATTGGAAATCTCTCTGTGGGCAAGGCATTATTGGATTTAGGGGCCAGCATCAATCTTATGCCCTTATCTATGTTATAGAGGATAGGTGATGTGGAGGTGAAACCTACTAGGATGACTCTGCAGCTGGCTGACAGATCTATTAAGTACCTTCATGGTATTGTTGAAGATCTCTTGGTTAAGGTTGATAAATTTTTCTTTCCAGTTGATTTTGTTGTCATGGACATGGAAGAGGATTCTGAGGTCCCTCTCATTCTGGGTCAGCCATTCTTGAAGACAGCTAAGGTCATTATAGATGTTGATGATGGCAAACTCAAGGTCAGGGTGCATGGTGATGAGGTGAATTTTAATATTTTTGAAGCTATGAAACACCCAAATGACAAGAAAGATTGTTTTAGAGTGGATGTGATGGATGAAATGTGTTTGGAAGCTGAAAGAAAATCTTCATTAGCCACACCAGTAGAGAAGGCATTAAATTTTGATATGAAAGTTATAAATGAAAAGAGGAAACTTCAATTACATGAACTTGAAGAAATGCGTTTGCAGGCTTATGAATCCTCAAAAATTTACAAGAGTAAGGGGAAGTCATACCATGACAGGAAAATTGTGTGGAGAAACTTCCAAACAGGCCAACAAGTATTATTGTTCAATTCCAAGTTGAGATTATTCCATGGAAAGCTCAAGTCCAAATGGTCAGGTCCCTTTGTGATTAAATTAGTTAAACCTTCTAGGGTAGTGGAGTTGGAAGAACCAAATTTTAGAAGGTCTTGGATGATGAATGGTCAGAGAATTATGCCATATCTGGGTGGTGAGGTTGAGAAACTTACCATTATCATTCATCTCAATGATCCATGACTGAGTGAAGTGTCAAGCTAATGACAATAAAGAAGCGCTTACTGGGAGGCAACCCAGCCATTTTGGTTTGAATTCTCATTTTCATTTTAGTTTAATCCTTTACATATGTAGTTATGCTTTTGAAGAGTTGAGTTTGTGATTTGATGCTTTGATGGTGCATTCTATCAAATGTTTTGTTCTTTCAACATTCTCCTCTCTTGTGTTATGCTTTTTATAGTTTATTGAAGGTAACTGGAAGTGGGAGTGTGAAAGGAGAACAAAATATGCTTCTTCTAGGTAAGTTTACAAAACTGACAAAACGGCTCAGCCCTTAAAAATGGCTCAGCTGTTTGGCTGCAGTATCTAATTTTTAGCTAAATTTTCCAACCAGGGGGAAAACGGCTCAGCCCTTTTGAAGGGCTCAGCCCCTCATATCAGAAAAACATTTTGGTTGAGATTTCTGTATCAAACGGCTGAGCGTTTTCAAAGCGCTCAGCGCTTTTCTTTATATTGCTCGCGGTACCTAAACGGCTGTGTAACGCCTAGTTGTATTAATATTAATCCCAGTAATATACATATATATATATATATAATATTTGTAGCTAGAAAACACATGTATAATAATAATATTATACATCATACCATACCATAAATATTTACCACTACGCGCGTAGTTGTTTTCCTTACATATATATAGTACAGATTATTACGTGCCTATTTACATATCATAGTTTTTTTTCTTCTTCTACTTCTATAATAATTACATGGGTGGTTGGAACAAATTTACGATAGGGTTCACATGATTTGCTGGGGGTAAGTAAAAAGTAACAACTATGGGTCCATCTATCACCGTGAGAATTTCTTGATATGGAGAAAAAGTGAATGAAGACACAGCTACTCCATTGAAAGTCACTGATTTGGCTAGAGCATCAACACTCCATGTTGTGCCAGAGAAGACTGCAGAAATTACTGAAGGAAAAGGAGCGGGAATCGCTGGAACATCCATTTATATTTATTTAATGATTTTTATGATTTTATTACACAAGAAACATAAGGAGTGAGAACATTTTTCAAAGAAATATTTATAATCATAAAGCATGCGTAACAATAGTTAATATTAAATAATATATATAAAATTTGAATTACATTTGCAGTGACTAGTCAGGATAAATGAGCATTATAATATCAACCAGCGAAAGAATTTTTGATCATAACTTCTTACTCATTTAAATTCCTAAGGTCAAACCTCCAGCTACAAATAATTCAAATTTTATCTTCTATGGCCATAGGGTAATATTTATCTGTAAAACGAGTCAAAGACATTTTAACAAAATTATATTATAATCAATCATAAAAACAATCACGCTAAATAAATTTGAGAATTTATCATTATTTAAGCTTTAATTAAATAACATATACGTAAATAAAATATATTAAGAGCACCAATTAATTAAATGACAATGATAATTATTATAAAATAATTAAACAATATAAAATATAAACACCTTAACAATTATTATGGATAAAAATAATCATAGATTAGGCAAATAAATGAGGTTAGGGGCACCTCACTAGATAAAAATAACATAAATAAATAAACATAGGAGTATATAAAATTAAAGAGATAAAGTTCTTTATTTTTTTCTCGTTCTCTCTTCCTTTTTCACGTACTATTTCTTTCTCTTTTTACGTTCTCTTTCGTTGCTGCTTCGAACGTTCAAACGGATGCTACTATTTATTAAATTGTTATCTGCAACAAAATTGTTATCCACTTTTACTTATAGTTAAGCTATGCATGGAATTTACTAAGGGAATTGTTTATTTTACTTAGCCAGTAGCCAAAAAGCCAACCCATGAATTACATTGACCCTTGAGCAGACAAATCTGACCCTAAACAGAACTTGTAAGCTTACAAAGAAAAATCATGATTGTCCTTGAGCCTTGATGGTAAGAGACATTTTCATGAAACAAGTGGGTTTGAGCTAAGTTGGGGGTAGATGTATGTAGTATTCATGTGGTTAGAAATGTACAGGCAAAGTGTATATATATTACTCTAAAAAAAAGAAAGAAAGAAAAGAAGAAGTTAAAATCAAGGTTCCTTGTTACCATTTCATCAATTATTGTAATATTCTGAAAGAGAAGGAACCAATAAATTCAATCAAAAGAGGGATGAGACATAAGAGTCAAGGGAATTCAAGCTAGTGCAAGAATTTGGTATAAACCCATATGAGTGAGAATGTCTCTTGTTAAACAGGCCTTTAAATTCCCAAAGAAAAACCAAATCTCTGATAGCCAGGCCACATTACAACCCTCTTAAGTCCTTAGTGATCCATGTTTAGTTTTGACAACAGACTTATGGGACACAGGTAACAAATCAAACTTAGCGTGTTTTGGTGCATGAAAAGAGAGAAACACTCACCCTTCACAGCATACTAAAGAGAGATACACATTGGTGAGGAAATTTTAGTGCTCTTGACTAAAAGCAATGGAAGATGAGTGAATATTTACCTTGAGTATGCTTGATGTTCATAATTTTTGTTATCATGTGGGCACCATTTGTAGTAACATGTACTCACTAGATTTTGCAAACAAGTTTTCATTGGACTCTTTGAAATCATGTAAGTGCATTAACATATTTTTATTGGGTGAAACTTTTAGTGATTCACTGGATATATAAGTTAGTTATATTATACTCTCAATTAAGATCTTTTGTTTGAGGACAAACAAATTTCCAAGTTGGGGGTAGCTTGATAAATGTCTAACTAATTTGATTAAATATGAATTTGAGACACTTATCTAGCACAATTTTTGTACATATTGATAATATTTTGGTCTATATATGCTTAGAATCAAAGAGGGACTTTTGATTTATGTTAGTACATGGAGCGATGAATCTTTTGATCAAATTTTGTGTTATTTTTGTAGGTTTTGAAATCTGGAGGCAAACGGCTCAGCCGTTTAAAACGACTGAGCGCTTTCAAGCCAGAGAGCTCAACAAATGCAGCAAAGGAGAGGCGCTCAGCCACTCTAAGGCGCTGAGCGGTTTTGGCCCTAGAAGAAGGAGTGTTCTCTGCCTCCTAGGCACTCAGCGGATATGAAGCGCCCAACCCCTTGTGTTTGCTTAACAGTGAAGAATCTCTCAGGCGCTCAGCGGATTTAAATGGCTCAGCCCTTCAGATTACTTCATGATGAAGAATTCTTCAAACCGCTCAACCGTTTCAAGACGCTGAGCAGATTCTTCTCTTTCCTGCCTACTCTGTTTTAATTCCAACACTTATAAAAGGTCAGTGGAGGGAGAAAAAGAGCATCACTAGCTGCACGAAGAGAAGAACAGAGATGGGAAAAGAAAACAGAGCACCTTGGAGCTCGTGGGAACGCGGTTCTTAGGAGGATCTCTTTCTTCTACCTTTCTTCTTACTATTTTGTGATTTATTATTATATGGAGAGCTCAAGCTCTAGGGTTGGGATTAATGTAATCATCGAACTCCTGTGTATTCCCTTTTGATTCATATATATATATATATATATATATATATATATATTATATCCATTATTCAGTGTCAGTAATTTGTATTCTATGCTTAATGCTTTGATAAACTGATCATTTATCTTTGATCTTGGATTTAGAATTTGGTTGGAAAACGTTTTCTGAATCTAGACTTGAAACAAATCACCTATTAGTTTTGAGAGCCAGGGATGGTCTTGAAATTAATAGTTGCAACAAGTTCTGATTCTTAATGCGGGATATTTAACTGAATGAAGTGAGGAATCATTCATTGAGTTAAATATCTTAGAATTTCTTATGCCAAGGGATTGGGTTTGAATGAAAATAGATAACTCAATGGCAATGAGCAATGAAATTATTTGCTAGAATCATTAGGAATACATAGGAGGGAGATTGATGAATTTAATCCCAACTGTTTATTACATCTGTTTTCTTAAATTTGATTTGACTTGGGTTACTTAAGTTTATTTCACAGCTCATATCTAATATTTAATACATGTGAATACTCAAACTTCGACATCACAAGTAATAATTAGTGTAATAGAAATCAAAATCTTCTTCACAAGTTCCTGAGGATCGACAACCTTTTAACTATATTACAGAGACTTGGGTGCGCTTGCTCGGAAAACCAATAGTTACTAAATGAATGTGGAAGTAATGAATTAAAATCTTATTTATTTTAAGAAGATTTAAGAGTTAGCAAGTGCTCCTAAGTCCAATCATTGCTTCATATAATTGTTCTTATAAATTTTACATTATCGTTCTATTTTACTTCATATTAGTTCACTTGCAATCATATCAATGTCTCTTTATAAATCATTAGAGTAAGAATTACTAAAATCTCAAGTTCATGATGACGATACTTAAATACTACATCGAATCTTGGTTTGCTTGCCAAGTAAAGTGATCTAAAATCCTTCATCAAACATCATCACAAAATTGAAATTGACCGTGTGTAAAACTGCCAAAAAAAAACTTTTATGGATGTTAAATTGTCAAAATTTTAAATAACAAAAGATGTTTCTGCCATGCATAGTTACAAATGTGATTTTTGTGAATAAAATTTAAATACAATTTTTTATGTATGGTTGATATTGTTTTCTAATTAGAATTAAAATTTTATCTCAATAATGTGTAGTTACATTTGGTGGATATATTATTAATATATATTAAACATATTACTAAGACAACAGGTCAATTTTAATTGAAAAACAACACTAATTACACTTAAAAAAATTGAACTTAATTAAGTTTTATCCATTTTTGATTGAGATGTGTGATAGAAACATTATGTGATTTATAAAACACATTAAATATTAAGTTTCATGTTCCGTGCGTTTTGGGAAATTATATAAAATGATGCAAATTATATAAAATCTTCAATTTTTAATTAAATGGTTAAATCATTGAGTTTTTATGTAAAACATCAGTTATTGAGTAGAGTAAGTTTACCAATATATATAAGGAGGGATCCATTTACTCTATTCAATAACTTCTGTTCTACAATAAATATTAATGATCCAACCATTAAATTAAAAGTTCTTAATGTATAGATCAAGTTTACAAATTTTTTTAAAATTTTAAATTTATTTAATACTTTATTTCATTATTCCAAACTGACGGATGATCATAAAGTTTTTTTAAAATGCTGATTTAAATTTATATAAAGAAGTATCATATTATTTTTTTAAAAAAAATTAAAATTTGTAGATTTGATCTATACATTAAGAACTTAAATTTAATGGTTGGATTGTTAAAATTTGATGTAGAACGTGATTTATTAAATTTAAGTGAGGTAAGTTTATCAAAACTTACTCTTGGAGTAAGTGTGGATCCCTCATCTCTCTCTACTAAATTTACTCCACTCAATAATTCATGTTCTACATCAAATTTTAACATTTCAATCATTGAATTAAAAGTTTTTAATACATAGATCAAGTATACAAATTTTAAAAAATTAAAAACTATTTGATACTTTGTTTTATTAATTCAAATCAAAGAGTAAGTCTAAATAGATTTACTTTTGGGGTAGGTGGATCCCTCCTTATATATACATTAATTTGAATTAATAAAAGAGAGTATCAAATAGTTTTAAAATTTATTAAAAAAAATTGCATACTTAATGTATGCATTAAGAACTTTTAAATCAATAGTTATATCATTAAAATTTTACGTACAACATGAGTTATTGAGTGGAGTAAGTATAGATAGACTCATTCTTAGAATAAGTAAATCCCTCTTTATCTACATTACATTTCAATAATCCAACTGCTAATTAAATTAAAAATTTTAAATGCATTATAAATTTTTTTCAAATTTTGAAAATTATTTAATATTTCATCACATTAATTCAAATTAATGTATATTCATAAAAGTATATTATATGATTATTTGAATTTATATTATGAAGTATCACAGTTTTCAAACTTTGCAAAAGTTATATAATTGATCTATTCATTAAAAAAAATTAATTTAATAGTCACATCATTAAAATTTAATATACATTATAAATTATTAAATTAATAGAATAACTACTATAATTTAATCCTAAAGAAAGTAAAATCCTATTAATAATCTGCATTTTAAATTTAAGATGATCATAGTTATAACTTACTAAATAATATACTCCTATATAATAAATGACGAGCGTACATTAACATATTCCTGGACATCTTTCTCATTTCATGTTTAGCAGATCCTACCTAAACATTTCCTTCAAGTTCAACCTATCTTTTCCTTTGTCTTGCATTTAAATTTATTACATCGCTAACCGATTAATAATGAAACTTATCATTGATCGAGAACATTATAGGCCATAAATCCTTCATTACATATTATTTTCTTACAGTCACGCGTACATTAACCATAATAGTGGTGATCGTCTCATAAGTCATAAGAATTAAGTTCCTTTTTAGAATGTTCTCTCCATTTTATGATCAAATACACATTATTTTTGAACGAAACACTGGAAATATATATATATATATATATATATATATATATATATATATAATATACCTTTTCTTATTATAATTGTGATGTGTGTGGTTAATGACATTAATTTTGATGGAATTACTAACCATTAAAATGTATTAGACTGTGTATGTAAATTAATTTTGGTTAGAACTCTTATTAGCAGTACTGTACCATAACAATTTTTCTTTTATTCTGTATATATGCCAAGTTCTTCGTGTACTCCTAAAATAGAACAAATCTATATAGCATGAGTCATGAGGTGGACATAATGATGCAGAAGCTGTGTTTCCCGGCAACCCATCATCCACCAGACACAACACATACGCATCATCCAAGTCGTGCCTTTTCTCTATCCCCTACGCAGTAGGTTTGATTCATAAAAGTTTAGATATTTCAGGAAGGAAGGATTCAAAATTCTATAAATATTTACAAAGGTTTTCTCTCGTTGAGAACATGGTTATTTTCTTCTTTTATTTTTATTTTTTTTATTATTTTCTTCTTTTTGTTTGGTCAAGATCATTATTTTCTTTTGAAATCCTAATCACATGTTTTGGATCAGAATAGAATTTGCATAGGTGGTCTCAGCTTTTTTTTTTTGTTGCATACTCAGTTTTGTGGTATGTTATTTAGATTTAGGTAGAAAAATTCATTAGGTTAGTTTTGTTTTATTTTTAAAATTTTGTTTTTAATGTAAAATATTTTTAAATTTATTGATGATTAATTTTTATCAAAAATTTAATTGACTATTTTTTGCGAAGCTTTTCTTTACGATTATATTTTATTCGTACCTTATTTATTTCATTCATATTAAAGATTTGTTGGTTAGATTTGTTTTATTTAAGTCTTTAAACTCTAATTTTGTTGAAATTTTAAAGTGTTTAGAAAATAAAAGGTTTATACTTGGTATATTTATAGGACAACCAGATGAATTAAATGAAAAGAGACAAAGAAAAAAGGAAATAAGGAATGACAATTTTTAAACGATAATATTAACAAGTAGATAATTAGAATGAGTTGATATTATAAAAACTGTCTTTTATAGTTATTCGTGACATATATGATAAGTTAGTTGAATTTAAGATAATTATTTTAAAAAATGTATTTAGAATTATCTATATCGGTTAATGTTATTAAAAAAATTATTGGAAGGTATATAAAAATTAAACTCTATTAACAAAATAAAAGGTTGTAAATTTTCGAACAACTATTGTTAAGATGAATTACAATATGAGGAACGAGAAAATTTTGGAAGAATAGTATGGAAGCATTCGTTTCGAGGTATGTTATTATTTTTTCAAAAATCTCATTCTTAGAAATATTATTATTAAAATGTTATTTATGGAAGTATTTAAAATTGTATTTATTGAGATTTGAACATTTCCAAAAATATTTTTAAAAGTTAAATTAATTAAAATAAAAAGTGAGTTAAATAAATTGGTTAATATATAACTTCTCACATTTTCTTGAAATATAACTTTCATATTCCTCGCATTAAGAATAAAAATGAAACGAATCATGTTATGACTTTTTTAAAAAAAGAAATTATACTCAAAAATACTTTTTTAAAACTCTAAACAAACTACTGGGATGCAAGTAAAGTCTCACATCGTTCAAACAAGAGGATGGATATGAGTTTATATACACACAGTTGTCTCCATTAGTTGAGAGGCCTTTTGGATGATGTCCAAAAGCAAATCCGTGAGGGCCCAAAGCGGACAATATCTCACTAATGTGGAGACATGTGTATATGTGTGGTAACCCCCTGGTGCACAACAAGTGGTATCAGAGCTTATGGTCTGATCTGGTGACCGGCTCGAATAATACTCGTAGTTTCACCATTGAATAATACAGTGTGAGTGAGCTCTATGGGACCACCATTGAATAATACTCGTGGTTTTCGCTACATGTATGGTAACCCCCTGGTGCACAACACAAACATAAAAATATGAAAATTTCAATCCAATATTCTCACAAATGAGTTTATATACACACAGTTGTCTCCATTAGTTGAGAGGCCTTTTGGGTGATGTCCAAAAGCAAATCCGTGAGGGCTTGGGCCCAAAGCGGACAATATCTCACTAACATGGAGACATGTGTATATGTGTGGTAACCCCCTGGTGCACAACAAGTGGTATCAGAGCTGATGGTCTGATCTGGTGATAGTTATTACTCATTTATCACTAGTGGAAAAAAGGCTTTTAAAATCGGTTATTTTTAACTTTTAAAATCGGTTCCGTAACCGAAACTTTTAAAATCGGTTAAATAACCTATTTTAAAAGTTAACTTTTAAGATCGGTTGTAAAACAACCGATCTTAAAAGTCCTGGCTGTGAAAAAAATTAAACCGGAACGGGCCGTTCCAAAACTGGAACGGGCCGTCCAGGTTGTTAAAAAGGCCTAAAAAGATAGTGTGGAACGGGCCGTTCTAGCATAAGTTTAACCAATCCAGAACGGACATCAGAACGGCCCGTTCTCCTTGCAGTATGGGTCGTTCTCCCTGAAGAACGAGTCCTTCTCCTTGCAGAACGACCCGTTCTCCTGGTAGAACGACCTGTTCTCCTTTCAGAACGGGTCGTTCCAGATTCGAAATTTTCCCAAAATTGAACCTACAACGAAAATAGTGACAAGAGAAGAGCATGAGAAAACGAAAAGAGACAAAAAGAGCATGAGAAGACGAAAACAAAAATAAAAATGACAACGAAATTTACCTTATTGGAGACTTTAGAAAATGAGAGTGTGAGAGAGTAAAAAAGGAATGGAGGGAAAGATTAAAGAGAACGAGAATAGAGGGAAATATAAAAGGTTTCTGACGATACTTTTAAAATCGGTTATTTAAGAACCGATTTTGTATACTACATACAAAATCGGTTCTGAAATAACCGATTTTAAAAGTAGCACTTTTAAGATCGGTTAAAACTTAACTGATCTTAGAATTACTTTAAAAATCGGTTATTTTATGACCGATCTTAAAAGTTATGTCTGATACAACTTTTAAGATCGATTCTTTTGTAACCGATCTTAAAAGTTGTGTCAAACATACCTTTTAAGATCGGTCATAAAATAACTGATCTTAAAAGTACTTTTAAGATCAGTTAATTTTAACCGATCTTAAAAGTGTTCATATTATTTACAAAATTGTCACCGCATCACTTTTAAGATCGGTTACCTTGTAACCAATCTTAAAACTCCAATTTTAAATATAATTTTTGCACTAGTGTATATACTATTTAATTATCTTATCTCTAATCAATGTGAGACTTAAGTTTTTTCTAATAAATAATTGTTGCTAATAGTAAATTTTAGTGTAATATAAATATATTTTTAGTGGCTATTATATATTAGCCATTAATATTTTTATATATGGCGACAATTAAATTATTACCATTAAATAATTGTCGTTAATAACAAATTTTGTTGTAGTGTCCTCTTTCACAATCTAAGATAAATCCATAACAAATAAAGTTCTGGAAACATTTGTACAAAATACGTGTAAGCGCTCTCATTATTTTTTTTTTTTTTACAACAAAAAACAATATCATTGTTTTTTAATTAGTTAGTTATTATTTTTGTGAATTTTTTTCTTCAAAATTTTCTTTTAAATAATTATGTGAAAGAAAAATCATAAGAAGCTTCAAAGCATTTTCTTCCTTGGTTATTAACTTTGAAAGAGTGCTTGAATTATATATATAGACCCAAAAACAAACATTTCCTGCATATTTATTATATCTGCGGAAATATATATATATATATATATATATATATATATATATATATATATATATATATATATATATATATATAAATTAGCCATTCCTGAATTTTATATCTACACAAGAAATACATATATTTTGTCCAAATTAAATGTAAAAAAAAGTCCCATGAAAAAGTCCAAAAATTTATTCAGAATTTTATTACTGTCTCTTCCTTTCCCTCTTTATGTGACGTGTAGGAAGCATACATCCTTCTTTTTGGACTTTGGTTGGTCTTCTTTTCCCTCACGCGTCAAAATATATGTAATGCACCTTTAGCTATATTTAATTTGTGGCCAATGATATATACACTTCTCAAAAGTATACCTCTCTTTAAAAAAAAAAATCTTTTTATTCTTTAATTTTTTTAATTTTACACTTTCAACTACATTCAATTTAACATTTTTTTTTCTTTTTTTTTTCATGTACCTCTTTTCCTCTCTCTTTCAGTTTTTATATGTATCATCTTTTTTCATTGTTCACCTATTTTAGTAGTTTTAAGTTTTTTGATTTTCACATTACTCTCTTTCTTCTTATTCTCTTTCAATTTTCACATGCATTTAGGTTATAGAATTGGTATGCGATAACGTTGTAAGCACACATGACTTTTTCAATAGTTTCGAAGGTGTCGAGTCAAATGCATATTTTTTCTTCAAACACTTTGTCCTCTTTCACACTTTCAGAAATCTCAACATTAAATTTAATGTTCTAAAAAATACTTTCAGAAACTTTAATTTTAATGTTCAATAAAGTATTTTTCATAATAGTAAAATTAGTGATTTGAGTTTTACATAATTTCAGAAATTTCTTTCGGAAATAATAAATTTAGTATTTCGAAAAGTATTTTCAAAATTTTTTTTTTTACATACTTCTAAAAAATAGGTAAAGATTGAAAAAAGGTAAGAGAGTACATATGAAAACTGAAAAATGAGAGAGAAGGAGATGTGTGAAAAAAGAAAGAGAAAGTGTTAAATCGAAAATTCAAGGTGTAAAATTAAAAAGAAAATAGAGAATAATTTTTAAAAAAATTTTTTTTTAAAAAAAAAGAGATGTACTTATTGAAAAAAGGAAATGTTATATATAAGCCTTAATTTGTTCTTAAAATGATTTTGGGCCTCACGGCCCAAACAATAGAGCCTGTTAGCTGTTTTTCCTCAAAACACCTTTTATTTGAAATTTTAAATGCACTTAAAAAGGCTTAATGGTGGAACTATATTGGGCCTGTTTGTGTTTAATTTTTTTTTCTTTGAAATAGTATTTTTAATAAAATAAGTAGTTTTTTTATACGTTTGTCTAAACTATTTTTTTAGAAAATAAATATTTTTCTGTCTTTTAAGAAATAATTCTTATATGTTTCTTTAAAAAAAAAAACTTTTTCTTAAAATATACATTTTTTTAATATTTTTAGTTTTAAGCAAACTGACTCATTAATTTATTTTCATATACATTATATATTATTATATATTATATTTAAAGAAGGGATAAAACTTACATGTAATTTCAAAAGTATATATTATTAGTATTGTTTTTTAATCATAATTAAAATTTTATCTCAATAACTCATTGACATTTGATAATATATTTTATTAAGTAAACTATCGCAAAAAAAAAAAAAAAGAAGAAGAAGCTTGAATTGTAATTAGACAAAACAATGCTCTTGATAATTTTTTAGTTTTTTTTATTCATAAAAAAATATTGAAATATTGACGATTAATGTATTTGAAATGAGATGGTTAACTTTGATAGAATATTAAGAAGAGAATACCTATATCTTTATACTCACATATTTCAACATAGATTAATCATTGTTTTTATCAAAACATGGTTATTAAAAATATATATTAATAAATTAATAATATTTTTAATTGAAATATTAACTAGCATTTTTTTTGTGTAATATACAAGATAAATATTTATTTTATATAACTAAAATTAATAATAAATAAATATTTTTAAATATATAAGTTATAGTATAATTAGATTTTATAACAAATAAATACTTTTGAATATATATAAATTATGTTTCAGATTTATCATTAAAAAATTATAGTGATACAAAATTATTTTTAACTATTACCAAAAGAAACTGAGCATATTAATATTTAATATAAAAAGTAATTGAAAGAAATAAAATATTAGAAAAAATAAAATATTTTCATCAAAAAATTCTTATAAATAATATCATTAACAAACAATTATTAAAATAATTTTATTTAAAATAATTATTCTAATATAAATAGTGAGAATAATTGAACAAATGCTATGTTGATATAAGCTAGTGGACATCAATGTCTTAGGCTATGGGCCTTCTTAATCATTAATTCATTGACTCCTTAAGTTACGGTGATATGTTAATAGAGATATTAGAGTACTGATTAACTTAAAAAAAAAACTCGGTAGAGTACACTTTCAAAATAATTAGTTCGGTGGAATAAATAGCATTAAGTGGTTTAGATGAGTCAAAACCAAAATAGGGTTTGTGTATAGTTTAGTGGCTTATTCTGAAAGTTAATAAAATTCTGTTGTATCTGATAATTAACGATTAATTTATATTTATAAATTTTTTTATCAAACAAAAATTATTTTAATATAATAAAAAAGGAGGAGTACCAAAATCCGCGATCATGTTTCCTCTGTGGTCAACCTCTTTGCCTTCTTTACTTTTCTTTTTGTTAGTATTTTTCATGTCACGTAAGAGGTTTTCGGCGATGTGGTGTGTACCCGGAGCTAATTAATTATATATGATAGTGAAAAAACGACAATAGTTGTAATAATAATAAGTCCAGTAGGGTGAGAAAAAGCTGACCCATAATCATATATATTAATTTGGATTATAATAGGAAGAAGAAAAGAAAACCAAACCACAAGAAATCTCCGACCATTGTCGAAGATTTTGCGTAGCTAAGTTGTATTATTGGGTTTGAACAGACAAATGTCGTTCTCTCTTTCGGAGCGAAAATCGTATTCGTGAAACCCATGACACACGCAACACGGTTTCACGTTGTAATATTTGGCCTATTTGTTCAAGGTTCAGGAACAAGAACAACGACATAATTGCTTTATTTAGAAAATAAAGACAATAAGATTAGTGATTTTGACTTGATTTCCAAATTCAATTGCAGCACAGTTAGAGCAACTTGTAGTTTAAGATATTGACGGTGGAACTAAGATTACCTATTCGTACATTAACACAACGACAACGCTCCAGCCTCCAAGGTATGTATTTCATTATTCCATCCAAGGGGAAGCTCCAAGTTCAATTTTTACACCCCATATACCAACTAAATTAACTGAATCCAAGAGCAATTCTTGCTATATACTCCATTGAATGAAATAAACTACCAACCATCTAGTCGATTCATGAGAACAAATTTAGTTAATTAATTTGTTAATAATATTAAATTTACTTTGTTATCTTTAATATTAATGAGATATACTTCCATATTTTTATTGCCTTTAATTATTTTAATCTTTAATAATAATAATAATAATAATATATTGTTAACTTTAATTTTTATTAGCTATACATGTGAATAGGAGTGAAAATAAACTAGACAATTTGACGTGTTTATTAAAAATGCAAGATTTAAGTTTTTAAAAAGGTTTTTTTACTAAAAATGTTAGATTTTAGGCTTTTAAAAAAATATGGTAAGTTATGGACTAACCTATTTAAAATAAAATAATATTATATTACCTTTTATCATCTTGTGGCTATATATTGAGAATGAATTAAATTATATGATTTTATTTCTTTTTCTTAATTTTTTTTATCTTGTTTATGTACGAATAAGTCATAAACATAGAGAAAAATCAATCATTCACAACCATTAATCAAAAAGTTAAGGATTAATAATCCTTTAAAAAATTCAAAATGGAATGGATTTAGTCTTATACACATACAAGTAATAAAAAAAAGTAAAACTTACCCTGTTCCTTTTATCACTAAAGAGTCGTACGAGATGGAAGTCTCGTACACGATTTTAATTGAGAGAAAGAAGTGAGGAATCCTCATTAATTTTGACATTGACTCTTCCATTCTAGTTGTTTTTCTTTTCGTTACTTTGAAAACAACTGCTTCAGCTTTAATCACTTGAATTTTTAATATCAATTTTTTTTTATTTCTCATCAAACGAAAGACATTTTCTTTTGAAAATCCTAGTTATTCTTAGTATGATATTGGATAATCTCATTGTTATTACCCAAACAAGCATGAAACAAATGTTTGCATATTCGTCCATAAGTCAGATTAGATATGTAATTATTAGAATAATTGTTGGAGATTCAAATGGTAGATATGCAAACTTGATAACTTATATGTTGTTCTATAATATTATTTTATTAATTTATAATTAACATTTATTTAAAATATACCAATTAGGTGTTATGAGCCTACTTAATTAGACTTATTGTCCTATTTATAAGTTTTATATAAAAACAAGTTGATCACATAAATAAATTTTCAAGTGAAACTAGACTTTTAAGTAGATCAAATCATTCTAAAAAAAACATCTATAATAGATTACAGTTGACAATTTTGTTGTGGATCGAGCTCATACTCAACAAAGTCTATCTTAACTTAAGTTATTTCCATCTTACATGTGAAGAGACAAAAAGTTATCAAAATGTTTTCTATATATAAAGTAGAGTTAGACCTCTAAAGAACCTAAAACATTTATGTGTTCTACCTATAACATATACTAAATAGAGAAAAAATATTCATGAATAAAGATATTTTGTGAAAAAAATATTGAAAAAAAGACCTAATAAAATCTCTAAGTTAGCTTTTATTTAAAAAATGTAAAATTCATAATATTGAAGTAATTGTGTTTAATTATTTAAAAATAACTTCACCTTATTCAAATGAGTTATGATATAAAGATACTCAAAAGTATAAACAACCAAGAAATTTTCTTTAGTGAGGTAAAACAAGTCTTTAATATTAATTTTTATAGAAAATATTATAAAATATACAATTTTTTAAGGAATGTGCTTTTTTAATTGTATTGTATCACCGACTTAGTCTTAATTTATGTATTTAGTAAAGAAAATGAGAAAAATTTACTATGATAAAGTGCTAGAAATTAATACAAACTTTTTATAATTTTCTTTTATTTAAAAAAATGAGTTAATCACCTATACACTGTCAATATAAAGTTTTTTTACACTGACAACCAATCATATCTTTTAATAGTGTCATGTCAGTTGTTTATTTAATGAAATAAAAATATAATAAAATAATTTAAAAAATATGACTGGTTGTCAGTGTAAAAAACTTTATATTGACAATGTATGGATGATTAACTCTTAAAAAATTATGTTATAGGGCTACACTTATATTTTAATGGAAAAATTATTAAACATGATCAAGTAAAAAAAATGTGAAAGTAATTACCTCCATAAAATTCTCTTTGACTTAATGATGTTGAACGCAAGATGAGTGGTGCCAAACATGAGTAACTTAATGGTTCTTTGCCTTGACGACATCGAACATAATTTGTATAGCACCGTGGGTGGGTCAACTAAAGGCTCTCTTCCTGGATGATATCGGGCACATGTTTGGTAGTTTCATACGTGAATGAGCTAGAGATTCTATATATCAATTATACTAGACATTGGGTAAGTGGTGCTAGACGTGGAAATTAATGTGCGAGCTGATCACACAAAACGTTGGTATGCTAAATGAATGTTAATTATAACATGTTGTTTTATTGTTGTGTTGTGAATGTATGAGATTTATGTGGATGTGTAGTATGATGGTGTTATGCTTGGGGCATATTGTAGTCTTGAAATATGTCGATAAGATACATGAGTAGTGTTGTGCTAAGTTATGCAAATGACATATTGTTATATGAAGTTGTGTGGTGAATGCTTAATGCATGTAGTTGTGTTGTGTTAAAGACTTAAAACTAAAGGAAATGTGTTATTTTTAGAAGTTGAAATATCTCATTTGTGAATGTGTTGTGGTGCTCTAAGAAAACTCATTTGTTGAAAAACCCCTTCTTAAATATAATTATATCTTGAAGTGGAGTGTTAATTAAGTTTTCTCTAAATCCTTATTTGATACTGTATGAGGGTTAGGTCGAGTTATACTGATTTAAAAATAGCCAATCATGTAAGGTATAAGATTAAAGACTAAAATCCGTAACTATTCTTGCATATACACTTAGTTATACATAGGTCCTTACTTATTTTTACATATAATTTTAACTATATAAAATACTATTTCATCCTGTTCAACTTTACTAAACAACTATAATTTCACTCTAGGTCTAACTTATTTTTTATTAAATAATTTCTTACCTATTTCTTCATATTCTCATTAATTTTTTCCCACCTCCAAACATAGTAAGAATAACTCCTTAATTTTTTTTATATCTTTTTTATCATATGATTTTTTTTCTCTATTAATATTTCTCTCTAGTCAAGATGTCTACGGCTAAAAAGATATTGATGAATCTTTTCCATTCAAATGGACCAAAATTACGCTAGCTATAGCCATGCAATTTTCATAATTCGTATGACTGAAAGTACCTTTTTTAAGTTTTGTCATGTTTTGGTTCGAATCTTCCTTTTGGGTTGGGTTGTACGCTTGTACTGGCCACGAAAAATTCCAAATTGCTGAAAACCGAGACGTAGCCTAAAGCAACTCTTTTTAGCTCATTCTTTCAAACTCTGGTCAATGCATGTTTTCGTTGAGAATATCGCCTGGCCCAACCACAGTTCAATAATACAACTACAATATTTTATGGATGAAATATTCTTTTACTAATTCAGTTACGTAGTTTCTTTTATGGCCACTATTTAATATGGTTTCTAATTTAATTTTATTTTATATTTTAAATCTTGATATACTATATTAATTAAATATCGTTTTTAAGATCTCACTCTTAGTTTATTAATTGTAAAATTTGTTTTAAAATACCCAAATTGAGTGGTCCCCTTGATATTTTAAATTTTGAATTTCATCCATATTAAAATAATATTTGATTAAATTAATCTTTGATTAACAATTTAAAAACACCTGAGGAACCATATTCACACCAAAAAAAATACCTTTTTTTAAAAATAATTTTAAGATTATTATATTTATTAAGTTTAATAATTAGAATATAAAATTATTCAAATTATTAAACATACAACTTTTCAGTTTCATTGTAATATATTATAATAATAATAATTAAAAGTTATTATTACAAAATTTGATACTTATATTAATACTACTATTAATGTATATTTTAAACATGATAGAAAAAGTTAAATATATAAATATTATAATTATAGCATTAAATATTGTAACGTAGCAAGTTGGTGTTTTAGTAGCCCAGAACGGGCCGTTCTCAATCTGGAACGGGCCGTTCCAAGCTATTAAAATGACCAGTAAATCGTAGCTGAGAACGGACCGTTCTGGAGGGAGAACGGGTCGTTCTGGTTGGAGAACGGGCCGTTCCAGAGGGAGAACAGACCGTTCTGGAAGGGAGAACAAGCCGTTCTGGTTGAAGAACGGGCCGTTCTGGATGAGTTCCAGAACGGGCCGTTATGATTTCAGAACGGGCCGTTCTGCATGTAACTTTTGTACGTGTTGAGGAGGTGCAGAACGGACCGTTCCGGTTTCGGTACAGGCCGTTCTGGACACTCCGGAATGTCTATAAATAGGGGCTGTGGGTAGTTGAGGGAAGAAGGTTTTTTTTTTAGAGAGAAGTTCTAGAGAGAAGGGCTCTGGACTGGAAAGCTGACTTTTGAGGGATTGAAGTTCCGGGCTAAACTTCGGAAAGGGGATTCCGCTTCTTGGCTATCCTGATCCAATCTTCAAGTAAGGGAAGCTAGTTGAAGTTAAGTTGATAAGTTGCTATAGGTGTGGACATGTTTATGTTGTAAAGTGGTTGATTATGCTGATTAATATTATTAATGTTGTATGATGAAAAGTCGAGTTTTGAAGTATGTTGTTTATGTTGTTAATGATGTAACGCTGAGCCGTACTGTATGATGCTAATACCGAATTTCGTTGTTGAGCTGATTAATGATGAGTTGTGTTGTGGCATGTTCATGCTGAATCATGATATTTAAGTCGTCTTGTATAATATTGAGTTGTTTTGATGAAAACGGGTTTTCGGGGTTTCCGATGTTTTGATGAAAATCTTGAGATTTTATTGATTGAGGCTGCATGTGGGTAAAGCTGGGATTTTTGGGATGGTTGATGAAAATGGGAACTCTTGGCTAGGTTGCATGCTGGTTTTCTGGCTATTTTTGCAGGATTTGGTGAAGTTTTTCGAAAATAGAGTGTTGCTGCTGAGCTTCGCGCTGGGCGTTGTTATTCGCGCCGGGCAGCGTGACCACCAGGAGGCTCTATTTAGGCAAGCCCGCCGGGCGCAAAGGTGTGTGCGCCGGGCGAGCTTGAGAATGAGAGTCTCTAGTTGGCCCCCGCCGGACGTGACTTGAGCTGCGCCGGGCGCGATATCAATGGTGATCTGTTTTGGGTGTTCTGGTGCCGCGCTGGGCGCGCGTTTGGACTTGCTGGGCGCGGAGGCTCCTTTGGAGTCTCTGCCAAGAGGGCGCTGGGCGCAATGCGACTTGCGCCAGGTGCGAGACCTTGGTAGGTCTTTGCCTTCCCCACGCTGGGCGCGGGTTAGGCCACGCCGAGCGCGTGAGACTCCTTGGAGTCTCAGCCTGGTATGCGCTGGGTGTAATCTGAATTGCGCCAGGCGCGTGAGAGCCTTGGGCTCTCTGGCTGAGGCACGCCAGGCGCGGGAACTCTTGCACCGGGCGCGTTGGCCCCTGGTGCTCTCTGGTTGAGCCGCGTTGGGCGCGACCATGGGTGCGCCGGGCGCATAGGAGGATGTTGACTTGATGTGCTATTAGCTGTTAAACTTTGCTGAAATTGCTGAGAGAGGTTGTTTTATGCTGAGCTGAGCTGTAGTTGTTAAATATTGCTGTGCTAACTAGTTGATAACGCTGAATTATGCTGTTATGCTGAAACTGACGAATATGTCGTGCTGTTAGATGTTATTGCTGATTAAGGATGTTTAGGCTGTGCTGTAAGTAGTTTAGCTGAGCCGTAAGTTGCTAATTGCTGTATGCTGATATTGCTGTGCTGTAAGTTGTTTAGCTGTGCTGGATGCTGATATTGTTGTGTTGAGCTAGGCTGTTATTGATGATTTTTAAATGCTAAAATTATATTATTGTTGTGCTCTAGAATGATGAGTTGAGTTGTGAGTGGTAAGCTGTGTTGAATACTACTTAGCCGTGCTGTATGCTGATTTGTTGTGTTGTGCTGTGAGCTGTTTGGTTGTGTTGTGTTAGCTGAGTTGTATGCTGTGTATGACCACTATTGTGGTGCTGTTCTAGCCGCTATGTCGGTGCTGTTATAGCCACTATTGTGGTGCTGTTATAGCCGCTATGTCGGTGCTGTTATAGCCACTATTGTGGTGTTGTTATAGCCGCTATGTCGGTGCTGCTATTAGCCACTATTGTGGTGTTGTTATAGCCGCTATGTCGGTGCTGTTATAGCCACTATTGTGGTGCTGTTATAGCCGGTAAGCGGTGCTGATATTGCTGAATTGCTGTGGTGTATTATAAGTCGTGTGGATATGCTGATAGCTGTATATGTTTTCTATTCACATATTTATATATGTATGTTGATTTCTTTACACTAGCTTACCCTTTGTTGTCTCCATGATGTTTGGACTGCGATGATCATACTACGTATGGGAGCAGAGCAGGGATAGGTAGGTGGCTGATGGTGAGTCTGCAGCTGGCAGATGGAGTGGATCTCCTAGGATCTTTTGATGTTTAGCTACTTAGTGTAGTAGCTTTTGATGTATTCTGTACACTTTAACTCTATCCAGATTGGGATCATGTATATGTATATATTCTAGACCCTATATGTATACACCTGTTCCTTTCTGTGTGGTGTTTCTAGTGTGCTGTGCAGTGTGTAGTAACCAGCCGGGTCATTACAAATATTAGAAGATATTATATTATATTGATACTTATGTTCAACTTTATTTTTTAAATTTGTTACTCTAAATTTGGTTTTAAGAATAGTTCATGTTATCTATGCCGTAAAGTAAAACATAATATTTATATTATTATATTTTGATTATTTTTTATTATTATATTAGACTTCATTAACAATAGACATTACAACAAGTATTATTCTTGACCTGAATTAGCTGAGCGAAACATAAATTTTGTGATAATCAAACTTAATAGACCTAATTATATTTAACAAAGCATTAAATTGCTTTCTTTAATGATATTTATTACATTGATATTAAATGTAAAATTTAATATTATTAATGTAATATGCTTATAAATATATAAATAAGTTTTTTTTATTATTTGAGTAGTAGTAAATATTGCATTTATTAAATTTAATATTTTATTAAGTTTACTTATAAAAATATAAATTTATTAAATAAATGAATTTCACTAAAAATTCATATATAAATTATATTGTTAAATAAAAGAAAATTATTGTAGTATTCTAGAATTTTTTATTGACTTATATGAATCGAAATGGATATCAATAAAATAAATTTATGACAGTTCACACACATTTGCTCAACCACAATGTAGTACTAAAGAATTTGATACTTATAAACATATATGAATGTTAATAATATATATGTGAAAATAAAGATGGTAGAAAATTTTAAATATATAAATTCTATAGTAATAACATTAACTATTATTTAATACTTACTTTCACATGTATTAAAAAATATTTTAAATTTATTAAGTTAGACTGTATTAGCAGCAAATATTACAACAGCATTAAATATTCTAATATTTTGAAAGGTTATACATATTTCAAATCCAAAATGATTCATAATAATATTTTACTTAATTAATAATTTAAGTTATACTTTAAGAAATAAATTATTATGTATATACATAAATCTGTTTTATTCTTTAATTTGGTTACTTTAAGATATATTTTGAATAATAAAAATTAAAAAAAATCATTTTATAGATATTTACTTCAATTTCAAATGTTTTTAATATATTAATAACGATATAAATAAATTGTGATATATATATATATATTTCATTTATTTATAATTTCTATTTTAAATTATGTCTATAAATTTTAACACGTAATTAAATAAATAAATATATAATTATGTAATAAAATATACTCATATATAATAATTTATTTTTAATTTTATCCATAAAGTTATTATTTAAAGCAAATTATTTTAAATTTATGTTATATTAGTATTTGCCAAAAATCAATTACCCTCTTCCTTGCCAAGCTCCGATGTCTTTCCGAGCGGAATGGGGTACATGCAATTGCAAGCATTGATACTCTCATGCCCAACTCAAATAAATAGTTATTGTTGTATTTACATTATGATAAGGCCCCCTCTTTTATATACAATAAATATATTACTCTTCATTTAAAAACATAATTAAGGCGTTTATTTATTGTTAATGATGATAATGAATTATATAAACGGTTACTTTTTGTTCTCATTTACCATTAGCCGAATGTATTTTTGATAAATAAAATATCATTTTTTTTCGTGACATAATTTACGCTGTATTTTAAAATTAACAATTCAGATTAATTTGTACTTATGGACTTGACATATGCTAAACCCTAAAATTTTAACTCTAAACTAACTATTATTTTAACATAAACAAGAGATAAGAATGTATTGTAGTTTATCGTGTAAAATATTCGTCCTTGGAAACAGGTGTTACTAACTTACTATGAGTATTTAACCTTGTGGACATTTGATAGGAGTATTCTACGTGACGTCTAGTCCTGTTCGATGAAGATATTTAGCCTCAAGAAAGACATTTAACCCTATTTGATATAATATTTAATATTGATTGAAGAAACTTAAATATTAATAAATAAAAATATAAAAAAAACTTTTTATTTAAATTATAAATTTAAAATAAACTATTGTTTTAATTTGATATAAAAATTCATAATTCATGCACTAACATGAGAAAGATATATATCATTTTTCGTAAGAAAAGAGTCTCATCAATATTATGATGAGTTTCATTTTCATAAGAAAAGAGTCTGATCAGTGACGGATCCAGAAATTTTAGATAGTGGGGGCAATACTTATTTATATATTTGTAATATTAAAATTTTTACATATATAACTTTTAAAAGCATAAATATATTATCATAGTTATTTTTTACAATTTTTTATATTTACGATTGCAAATAAATATGAAAATAAATTATAGGTTAGACTAAATTTTATTATAACTTAATAGGTTTGAACCTAACTTTTTAAAAATATATATATATCCTAAATATGACTTATTTATCTATCATAGACATTTTTTAAATTTTTTGTTAGAACTACAACTCTAAAGACTTACTTTATAATAATTCAACACTATTAAAAATATAAAATAAATATGTTAAATTTTATAAAAATCAAGTTTAATTTATTTATAATATAACATGTTTTTAATATCTAATACGTATTTTTAGATGATAATTTATTTTATATTTTATAATAACAATTCTAAATGGAACATAAATCTTTCAATTTTTTTATTTTGATTTTTTTAATCAATATATACAATAAATAGAAAACACAAAAAGTAAACATGCAAACTGTAAATTTTATTTTATTAAAAATTGATTTTTTTAATATATTACATTATATATGTGAGTATTAATATATATATATATATATATATATATATATTATAATTAAATCCTTTAAGAAAATTGATTCATTATTAAGGAGTATTTTTTATCACATAAGAGAATTAATTTCTTTCAAAAATTTGACAGACATCAAATAAATAAATCTCTTCTACAAATCTATTTTTTATTCATATAATAATTTAAGTATATATTTATTTTATTAAAATATTATTATTTTTTAAAATATTATTTTTTAAAATAAAAAATATGTATGTGTGAAATATTAGTGGAGGCAAGTGCCCCCACTACTCTCAACCTGGATCCGTCCTTGAGTCTGATCAACATTATGATGAGATTCAATAGTGAGATCTTAAATTTAATATGCAGTGAAATTTTAATATTATAGTTCTAACACCCTAAAATTTTTAAAATTATTATAAACGCTTACATACAAGGATTCAAACCAACAAGTCGTAGTTTGAGTAATTCTGAACCTGTCCTCCTAAATAAAGCATCAGGTAACCAATTAGGTTTTGCAATATATATTAGTCATTAGAGAAACTAATGAATATCATACCAATAACATAGATATCAAAAAATATACAAAGGTTCATATTTATCATTTCGCCTAAGCACATAAAATGTCAAGACTAACCCTAGGCAAAGGGAGAACGAGTAGTCTCACTGAAGGTGAGAAATATGTTGGGTAATAAAACCGGTCTACAATCTCTTTCTCTATTTGTATCTGTTGTATGAGGGAACAATCCCAATTTTTGAATATAACTTGTAATTCTATGCTTTATGTCTAGTATTCTAATTAATGTTGTTGATTGTTATGTAATTTAGTTGTATGTAATTACTAATTTTGTGGATCTTGAATTTCTCCTCAATTTCTTGTGAGAATCCCAAGGAATGAATGTATTGGGTTAATAAGAGATAATTGAGATAATCACGTGGAAATGTGAAATTGATGTCGGATTTTAGTAATTGATAGTACAATAAAGTAGTATTAACTTTTAATCATAATTTTTATCGATTAGTTTGGAGTTTTAAGATTTTGGTTTTGTAATATGCGATTTTTGTACATTGTACAAGTTTCTCATGAACATGTATCGCATCAATAGTCAATTGGGTTGTGTTGGGTGCCATTTGACACTATTCATACATAGTTTCGTGCTCGATGTGACCTCAGCCACCCCAAGTATAGGTGTTGTAGAGGGAGTTTTGTCCTCTCGCCAAGCATGAAAAATGTTGCATCAATTGTTAGAATTTGACTTTGTGATTTTTATAGGAACTATAGCCCTATATGTTAGCTTTATAATGTCATTAGAATCACTTTAAAAGGAGGTCTAGAATTCAAATTGTGATCAAATTAGTGGATGAATGTCAAACTTTCATATTTAGGTTGAAACACTATAATTTTGTGGTAATTTTTAAAAATGGTAGATGGTTGAATTAACACTTGAGATCAACATAGAAGTTATAAATAATCATCTTATTTTTCTAAAAAATTTAAGATCAACTTGATAGCATGCATATTACTTTAAATATTGTGTTTGGACCACACGATAACTTAGAAAATTAAGTTATTAAAATACAATTGTGAGTGATGATGGTGAATGATTTTACCCTTTAAGTTCATGATCTTATGAATGGGTTGAGAAACTTATATCAATCTTTAGGGGAAAAAAGTTATAGAAGAGAACAATTGTGAATAAGTGATGATTGTTAACAACTTGAGATGTTTTGGCAATAACGACGCTTAGGATATTAATGAGATATCAATAACATTGGGCAATGCATCACGATGTAATTTTACTGATGCCATATACATATGTATATTGAAGTTTGTGTCTATTGCATTATGTGTGTTAATATGCAATTGTGTAATAAACTATATTATCACTCCGTGACTGAATATGTTATGCTATCTTGTTATTATTATATCCTGTTATTGCTATATCTTGTTGTTACTTTATTTTGATGTTGTGTGTTTGACTATTTAACTATATTCTATATTATATGATTTAAAATGAGATGTTTCTCACTCCCATTTTCTTTTATTGGTGTTTTTGTGCATATGTGTAGGTGAGGATCATTATGTAAAAGATGAGGTTTGAGATGAGACTTATTTCTTATATTAGGTGTTATGTTCTAATAGGATGTGACATCGATGTTTAATTATGATTTTTATTTTGTTGGTTTCTTTATGGTTAGGACTTTGTTATATTTCACTTTGTAATTAATTGTTATATATATTGAACATTTGTTTTAATTCTTTTTGGTGACATGTTACTATATGATACTTCTATTTAAGAAGATTTGTGAATCTTTATTTAATCAATAAAATTTATTTTCAAACACTTTTCCATTTTTATTATTTTATACGTCTATATTAACAAGTAAGACATATAGTATACACTAATTTTTTTTAATACTATGTTTCTAATTTAAACAACATTATCTACATCAATATTAACAAAATATCCCTTTTAGTCATGCTAAATATTCGAGAATATCACTCCAGATTTTATTATTATTTTATTTTTTTTAACCGTTTAAAAAGCGGAGAATATCCTTTTTACTGTAATTGAATTGAGTTTCTGAAAGAGCGCAATCAAATCAATTTCTAAAATTTTCTCCTCTACCTTCATTATTTGTCTTCCCATATATGGAAGTTAAAAAAATATCGAAAAAAAAGAAAGGTATAATAACTTCACTATTATATCACACTTTCCTTTTCACCAATTTACATGTTAATTTTATTTTACCCCTTCATCGTTATTTGATTTATATGCTCGTGGGGTTCAACCCAACTACATTCATTTATGTGCCTCCCGTTTTCAATGAGCGTCTTTATAGTTTATTATCAGAATTTCATCTATCATTTTCATGCTTCAATATGAAATGTACGGACTGTATGTATATGGTTAAAATTAATTTAACCACACAATATTTCAAGAGGGATTATAATTACACCGGTGTAATTTTTTCTAAGTATTATACCACTCAATAATTTTATATTAAATGTGAATTTTGTAAATCCAACCGTTAGATTGAAAGTTCATATCACTTTATATGTGTATATCAATTTTTGTTAAAATTGAACAACAACTTGAAAGTAATCAAAGTGTTCATATTTTAGTGTATTTTGTAATGAATATATTACGTCAATTTTGTTTTATAAAAATGAAGTATCAAATCATCTTGGATTAATATAAAATTTTGTATATATGATCTAAGATATATGAATTTTCAATCTAACGGTTAGATTTACAAAATTCACAATTAATATAACGTTATTGAGCGGTATAATACTTAGTAAAAGTTATACTAGTATTGTAACGACCTGCCAGGTCTCACACTGTCTATAGCGTCTAAATACAAGTATAAAAATAAAATCTCACTACTAAACAATTATATATATAATGAGAATACACAACTAAAAAGTCTCATAATATATATAACTGAAAGTTGGGAAATAATACCCTATACAACAATTAGGTAATCAAAAGCTACCAATCAACTAATTACAACGTTAGCCCTCCTCCTGAGTCTCGAAGCTCACCCAGTCCAGTAGAGCACCTATCCTGATCTGCTCGCATACCAAGGTATGTTCATCGCAGTCCCAACCACATAGGGAAAACACGCTAGGGTAAGCTCACAACAATAAACATAAAAAAAATAGCATCAACATATAATAAACAACAATAGAATTCTACTTTCAACTTGCAACTTAAAGCAACACAACATCTACAACAATAGATATACAATATCATCTACTAGCAACAACATTTTCAACACATCGCACTTTATTCAAATTGGCCGCTTGTAATCGGTATAGCTCGGCCTGACCCCTATACCGTGGTCGCTTCATACACGTGTGCCTCGACCTTACCCACACACGGGACCGACCAAGTCCTAGAGGAGAACAAAACATCATCCACTCCAAGGAATAACTTTCCAATGAGGGTTTTTAAACAAATTGGGCTCTCAGAGCACCACAACTATCTCAATCCGCACAATGGGATGAGCAACTTCGGAAACTTCTCCTCTAGTCCTAGTGATCAACACCTCATCACAACACAATCACATAGTATTTATCACAATAGCTCAACTATCAACTCATTCATACAACATTATATACAACTTGAATACAACAACCCATGCAACATCAAGTAATGCGTCGTCACACATATACAACTAGGAGATCTCCAACAACTAAGGTTGAGCAGTCTAGGTGGCATAAACCTTACCAAATCCAGCATTTGACCTATCTCAACCAGGTTAGGTATAAGACATCGTTAGGAACTCCGAAGAGAATCAGGTATAGACAACAATAGGTAATTGCTCAGGTGTACCCTTAGACTCGGAGGTCCAGTACTACTGTCAGGACAGAAGGGTTTGGGTATGAGCCTACCATGGCCTTGGCTAGCATCACCAATCCACATACACCCACTATCCTCCAAGTACCACGCACCCTCTAGTACCTAGTCAAAGACTACATCTCTAACTAGATACCTTACTCAAATTGGTCATTCAACCATGACATGGATCGACTACTTCCATGTCGCCCACACAGTACTAAGGGATTCAACTTTAAAACAACTTTCAACTTATCTCCTTAGTACTATGTATCTCAACATAGGACATATATCTTCACCATATGTCCCCAACTTTTTAACTTTACCACAATAGGCAGCTTTACAACTTTACAGCAATAAACAACTTTACAACTATAGGCATCATAACAACTTTACAACAATAGGCATCTTTACAACAATAAGCAACTTACAACAATACAACAATAGACATCTTACAACAATAGGAAACTTACAACAATACAACTATAGACATCTTACAATAATAGGCAATTTACAACATTACAACATTAGGCATCTTACAACGATAGACAATTTACAACATTACAACATTAGGCATCTTACAACGATAAACAACTTTCAACTTTACAACATTAGGCATCTTACAATGATAGACAATTTTATACTACTTAATTAAACAACTACAGTCAACACAATATCAACTTTACAACAATGAACTACTTCAACTTATACATCTCAACTTATTAATAATTCAACAATAAACAACATAAAAACCACTTAGTTTAACCAAATACATAACATATAAACAACGTAAGTCAACAACTACTCAACTCATCTTCATCAAGCAACTTAGCAACTTAACCACGTTATAAATAACTTCTGAAACACAAGAACAACTACATGCAACCACTAATTTAAATCAATTATCTCTTTTCTTTCAAACAACAAAACCCAACTTTTTAACTCAATCCGCACCCAATAACTCAACCATTTTCAAGGAAAATAGTGCATGAAACTTCCCTAACCTAAAGATTGACTCAGCATTGCCAAGAGTTGAGAAGAAGTGAAATTTCCTTCTGAAGCTCAACCCGGGAACCTCCATCTTCCAAAAGCAAGCTTCCGGACCCAGAGTCTTTCTCTCTAAAACTTCTCTCTAAGTTTCCCTTTTCTCCCCCTCCTCAACGCCTATTTATAGAGGTCAGGAGTGACCAAAACGGCCCGTTTCGAATCCAGAATGACTCGTTCTAGGCTCCTTCGTCATATGTAAAATTCACATGCAGAACGACCCGTTCTGAAACCAGAACGGCCTATTCTGGCACGTCTAGAACGAGCCATTCTTAAACCAGAACAGTTCGTTCTAGAGTTGAATTTAACTCACAACAACTATATTTGGAACAACCTATTCTCAACTAGGATTTACAGGACTATTTAGTAGTATGGAACGACCCGTTCTAATTTGGGAATGACCCGTTCTGAGCTACTAAATCACCCTTGTTTTAGTCTTTTGGAACGGCCCGTTCCAATTTTTGGAATGCCCCGTTCCAGTCTACCAACTGCGTTACAGGTATGATTATAGAGTTAATCACCTATACATTGCCAGTGTAAAGATTTTTTACACTGACAACCAATTATATCTTTTAATTGTGTCATGTCACTGTTAAAAGTAAATGTATTTACAGTGACATGACACAAATAAAAGATATAATTGGTTGTGAATATAAAAAAACTTTACATTAACAATGTATAGATGATTAACTCATAATTATAACCCCTCATATTTCAATTATGTTCAATAGTTTAAAGTTAATTTATCACAATTCAAAATAATGAAATACTTAAATTAAAAACACGGTGTAAAAGAAATAAATAAATTATACTAAGTGATTCTGTTTATAAATTCTGTAATAAATAATAATACTCAAATATTAAATATTTTAACAAAATAATAAAAGAACACAAAATAATTATACTAGATTAGTGACACATAAGATCCTCATATAATTTTTCCCTAAAAAAAAAAAAGATCCTCATATAATTTATGATACATAAAAGACTAAGATTCCATTTTATATACTGCATCTTTTTGTGCTGACAAGATTAAGTTTTTATACTTAATTTCAGGCAAACTATTTTTTTTTCTAATAATAATAATAATAATTTACAAATTTTGCATAATTTGCAGGGTAAATAAAGAAAAGTGTGAATTGGGCAATTCTAAACCCATGTCGATTATGTGGTGGTTTTCCCCAGCCACGCTTAGTTGACTTTTTTTATTAACAATTCAATTTCACACGGACAAAAAAAGTGGTTAGAATTATGAATAGTTGAATAGTACCTTATAAATGTTGAAAACCATTTTGTATTTGTAAACGTAGCATTTAAGATATTCAAAGTACAGTAAGAACAATTTTAATGACATTTAATAATAATTAATTTTAATTAAAATCACTAATATTATTATTGAATAACATATAATTATATTAAATGTCGTTTAAAGAATAATTTCTAACCGCTATTCAACGGTGTAAAATTTTCGTACTAATAGTAATAATGCGTGATAATTAAACTCGTATATTTTTTTAGAGGACATAATATTTTTTCTTATTAATACATTATATTAATAAATAAAATAATGTAATAAAGTGATTAAATCTTATTAAATATCTTTATAAAAACATCTTACTTTAACTATGTGTATAAGTTAAACTACAAATAACTATGTGTATAAATTAAATAAATGTATTTTTTAAAAGGCTAAAACTGAAAAAAGTTACAAAAAATAAAATAAAAAGTCACAGTGAAAGTGACAGCCTAAAAGTTGAAAGTTGAAACACACATAAACATAGGAAACTTCAAAATGTAAATGTGTTTGGGTTTTCAACTTAGGAAGCTGCAATGGAATGAGACGTAAACTTTCAATTTAACCCAACCCAATCCACCTTAGTATATTATCTCTGCCAAACCGAACAAAATCATATAAAAGAGAAGATTTGTTCTAAGCACCTGATACAATAGAAACACCTTGAATTCGATTCTATCTCTCTCATAACGGTACATAAGAATCCCATGGTTCTAAGCAACCGAAAGATTAGCTCAAACACAAGTCGCTGACATGTTCTTTTCTCTCCGCATCTTCTCAATCTCACCAATTAGGTAACACTTCACCCTCTCACTCGCATGTGAAAAACCTTTCCAAGTGTTTGCACCTACATCTCTCTCCCTTCGGGTGCAAAGTCCCATTCCTTTTTCGTCAAACCCCAAATCAGATTTTGCATGACCCTCCCCTGTTTTCCCTTCCTCTGTTTTGCTTCAAATGGAATGAACTCCCTCGTCGAATGGAATCCCTCCCCCACGAGATTTGCGTGAAAAACCCACTTCCTTTTCGGTGAGGATGAAAGCCTTTCTTCACCAAAAATGGATTTTTTTTCGGGGTATTTTTGGATCTTGCTCTCCAAGCTTTTGAATACTCTGTTTTGGGTATTCGCCAAAGTCTCCATGCGGTATTCAATTTTCCATTTTACATGGTTTAATAATCAATACCCATTAGCCATTGATTTAATCTAACTCTTTTTTCCTTTCTATTTTTGGTTCCAGATTCTATAGTTCTGTTTCTTCCGTAGCAATGAAACCGCTTTGTTCTTCTCGGTTTTCTTGTGAGAATGAGCAAGCTGAGGCAATTCGTTCCGACTCTGAAAATTTTGGGAAACTAATTGATACTATCTCACATGAAAGTGATCAAATTGATTCTAATGGTGTCCAGCAAGAAGCAGAGTCCGTGGAAAAATATTGTTCTCAGACCGTTCTTGATGATGGCGGGGATTTTGGGCTTGAAGAAGAGGAAACGACAAAGTTGGTTTTCAAGTTTGAATATCAAAATTGGAATTGCAATTATAATGAAGAGTTCAATGGAGGGTACGGTGAAAGTAGTGATTTTGCGAAGGGGGGTGATGCTGTGTCTGCTAGCACCAATAAGTATGAGTTTATCTCAGGGAAGAGTTTCAGCCACTTCTTGGATGAACTTGAGGCTGAAAGTTTCACTGTCAAAGAATGTTTTGTTCATTCAGATGATGCTATTCAATTGGAAAACCATGTTAGCAATGATTTTGGGTTCTTGTCAAGGAAGAAATTCATGCCAGAAAATTGTGAAGGAAGGGTGAGTGCGGGAAATCTTGAAAATTTCACAGAGAAGAATCTCAAAGCTGAGGAATCAATAGACCAGCGTGTGGGGCGGCCAGTTGTTCGCAATTTTCTTTCTGAAGATGATTTTATTTGTTCAAGTTCTGACTCTGATTCTATTAGCACTTCGGGGGAGGGTTTTTTGTCAGACACGGACTTCGGAACCACTATAGAGCTTGATACATTGGGAAGCAATGCGGAAGATTTGGACTTTGTTGGTGAGAATTTGGATGTTGGATATGAGCCTGATGATTTTGCTGAAGAAGATGAAGATATAAGGGATGAGCTTGGAAAACTGGAAGAAGAATGTAGGCAAGAGAAGTCTTCAGGTAACAGTTTTGAAGATAGCAATAGCATCGATTCCAAACTTGAACAATCTGTGAAGCCTAATTCACAGAGTTTAACAACTTTTGATCTTGAGGATTCCAACCGGTTTGACACACTATGGGAACATCAAGATTTGATAGAACAGCTAAAGATGGAACTGAAGAAGGTCAGAGCCACTGGTCTACCTACCATCCTTGAGGATTCTGAGTCTCCAAGGATAATGGAAGACTTGAAGCCCTGGAAAATTGATGAAAAATTACAGCATGGTAGTAGCACCACAAATGAGCTTCCAAAATTCTACAGGAGTTATCGAGAAAGGATGCGAAAATTCGATATCCTGAATTACCAAAAGATGTATGCCATAGGTCAGTATTTTTTCTATCCATTGCCTTAATTTTATTTTTGCTTTCTGCAGCTACTTTTTCTTAATTTGCTTTATTGTTCAAAGCGTGTGTGCTTAGTTGATGAGCAATTTCATTTAATTTACATGATCATCAAGACCTACCTCATCTAAATCATTAACATTAGAGGCAAGGACCCACTAAATCCGGTTAGTTGGGCACTGGAAAAGCATGAATTACCCACACACATAGCAGTTGAGTGAATAATTTCACTGAACCTTTTGTTTTTTTTGTTCTCTTTTTTCTGGTTGATTTTATTTATGGTACTGGATACTCGCGCTTAAATATAGTTTTCACATATTTTTGCACTTCATTTATCTTTATTTTGTTATTACAAGGAAGAAATGTTGGATTGGGGGTAGGTGTTAAGGAATTGAGCAATTTTTTTATGCCACATGCTTTTGTCTGCACTCTGCACTTTGCATGTATTAATGCTATAGCAGAATTTCGACCAGCCATGACTCCTAGTAGTTTTCACTTTCCCCAAAAGAGGGCCATATGAGTATTTAACAATTTTATATTCGCATAAAGCTACCCTCCTCCTTTACATTTTACAAAATAATCATATCTAATGGTTTCGTAAACCTAAAAAATATAGTGCACTTCTAGTTTTTCTGCCCAACATTAGGACATTTTCTTATTGTGGCTAACTTCTGCCTAGTTTCCAAAAGAAACCAGTCCCTACAATGATCTTGCACTGATTGTAATGCTCCACCCAATGTTTCTGTGACCTTTTGTTTCGTATTCTTCTGTAAACAAGTAAACAACTCTTGCTATGCAAGACAAGTTAGGAAAGGTATTCATAAGGAAAGTTATGTTATACTTATAATTTTATAATCTGCATGACCCTTTGCATTATGCTAGTTGTGATTCAGGAATTGTGTGTATTGTTGTACGCACACCAATCTTATTTATAGAGTGAATACAATAAATGATAGAGATACTAATCTCTTATATTATGGAAATTAATCTAATCATATCCCTAATTGATAGTGAGGATAATAACAATAATATATGTATCCACAATATCTGTAATATATTCACAATATCTGTAATAATGCTTATTAGTGAAGGTTCTAATCATAGTCACAACACCATTACTTAAATATTATTTATTTTTTTGTTGGAAATTATAGGTTATTTGCAGTCAAAGGACCCACTCCAATCATTTTCAACACGTAAGAATCCTTCACCAGCATTCACATACATTCTTCCACGCGGCTTTCGCCTTTCTAGACGAAAACACACCGAAGCTGACCCAACGAAGAAGTTCGTAAGAGAATTATACAGTGATTTAGAGATGGTTTATGTGGGGCAATTGTGCCTTTCTTGGGAATTTCTTCATTGGGAATACGATAAGGCCTTAAAACTATGGGAATCTGACCAATACGGGTTACTAAGGTTCAATGAAGTAGCAGGGGAGTTTCAACAATTCCAAGTGCTTCTCCAAAGGTTCATAGAGAATGAACCTTTCCAAGGTCCACGGGTTGAAAACTATGCCAGGAATCGTTGTGCAATGCGCAATCTTCTTCAAGTTCCGGTAATAAGAGGTGAGAACTTTTAGTACAATGTGAGTTTGTTTGTCTTTATTCAAAATGGAACATGTCTAGTGGTTGCTTTTTTTTCATGACCACTTTTTCATACGTTGGGGACCATATAAAGTTTCATACATGAGACAAAAAAGCTTCTCATGGCTATAAAACCTTATTTGGATGCAGAAGACAACGCCAAGGATAAAAGGAAATTCAGAAAAAGAGAGGCAGATAAAGATGGCATCACAAGTGATATGCTAGTGGATATTTTGGAAGAATCCATCAGAACAATTTGGCGTTTTATAAGAGCTGATAAAGATGCATCCAGCTTGGCACTTAAAGGCCTAAGGGAAAATCATGTAGAGCTCCAAGACCCTTCTGATTCAGAGCTGTTGGCAGAGATTCGAACGGATCTTCAAAAGGTAATTATTAATTAAAGCTTTTAATGTCACATTTTTTAATGGACTAATGAGTAATTTTGGTTCCAAAAACTAGTGAATGTCACATTAATTTCTGAAGCTTAGAAAATGTCAAATAAGTCTCTATATTGTACTACTTATTCTCATTGATTCTTAAATATATATCAATATTATCACTTTAATCATATATTTTTTTAATGAATTTTGGGCTAATGAGATTATCACTTTCAAAGATTCATTTGACATTTTCTTAATTTCATGGATTAATATGACATCGTCTTTGGAATTCGGGGACCAAAACAATCATCTACTCTTTTTTAGTGTCAAGTGTAAATCAACTATATTCTTTAAAAAGGTGTGGTGTTGTTTGAATTTGGCAGAAGGAAAAGAGGCTGAGAGAGGTTTTGAGGAGTGGAAGCTGCATACTGAAGAAGTTCCAAAAGCATAATGAAGATGCGACGGATCAAGTGCTTTATTTTTTCTCTCAAGTGGATATGAAATTGGTTTGGAGAGTGTTGAACATGTCAAGGATAACGACGGATCAACTAGCATGGTGTCGTAGTAAACTAAACAAAATCAATTTTGTAAACCGAAGGATACATGTAGAACCATCATTCTTACTTTTTCCTAGTTAATAGTTAGTTGCAAAAATGATTTGTACATATGCCCCTTCATATTTAGAAGGTCATTATTAAAGTAGTAAAGAATTTTTGCATATAACTTTTAACAAGTTGTCTGTCTAAACTATCTATACTTTAGACAGATATTTTTAAAAATAATTCAACATATATCAAATTGAACACTTTCTAATAATTAGCATATCATGTTAGAATTATGAAAGTCTCATTCATTTTTTTTTATTGAATTGAGACAAAATGGCGTTTTATCACAATGAGAAGAGAATAAAACTATTTTTCATTCCTTTGTCATTTATACATTTTATTTATTTTGTCTCTTAAAATTCTTTTATTTAATCGATTATCTTGTTATCTTTATAAAAATAATTTTTTGGTACGACATCTTATGAACTTTATTCTTAGGATGAGATAATTGGTGAGTATGACATGTGATAGAAGTTATATCTCAATCCAACTTTGTATTTCCCATGCACGTTATTGGGACCGCATCAAAATTTTCCTTTGCCAAAAACTGTTCGGCTGTTTTATTTTATTTAATTTTTCTATTGCCTTGTAGCAATATAAATCAAATACAAATAATCAATAAGTTCCACTCCCACTTTCTTCTATTACATTTTACAAGAATTCATTGTAACATTCTTCATGGAAAATATTGATTTTAAAGGTAAAAGGCGCATATTTTGAGTTGAAACGAGTTTTGGCATCCCTAATCCTATTCCTAGGAACATTATAGGTTAACGAAATAATTGTAGAAGTAGTGTCAAGGGAAATAAGTTACGTGTCCATTTTTTGCCCTCGAATTAAAAAGTGATACATGAACAGAAAAATTAACTATTAGTGTCTTTTACTTTTTAATCTCATGTCTAAGTTTAATTGAAAGATAAAAAGGGGACATACTTGGGATTCTTTTTCTATGCATCACTTTTCTAGTGAAATAGAGGAAAAATATTTTCACGTGCAAAGTAATAATAGGATTAATAAGGTATTGTCATATTAGGGATAAAAAAATCCCATTAATACAATATCTTCAGATGTTTACATAAACATGAAAAGTAAGTAGTTTATAGGCAAGTAGATATGTGGTCTCTAACAAAAAGGAGGTCTCTCCAACTATAATTACTATCTACTCCATTTGAAAAAGTTTGTGTTTCTTTTGAAATTTAGTTTGTTTAGAAGTATTTGTTATTTAAAAAAAAATAATAATAATATATTCTTAATTTTTGATAAATCAGCTACATGCTTTAATTAATTTAAGGAAATGATTACTCAATCCATTGGATTTACCTATTTGCAAAATAATCATCTTGACTTTTAGTTTCATTTTAGTTTATTCTTAAATTTGCTTATTTTACAAATAGGCACTTTGAAATTTAATTTCTTCTCGATTATACTTTAAATTTTATCTCTTTTATAAATAGACACTTTAAACTTTTTTTTTTTGAAATTCATCTTTAAACTTTTTTTTATTTATAAATAGTTCATTCTATTAAGTTTGAGGTAATTAAACTATGGAAGGGGTAGAAATCCTAACAAACTTGTTTTACCTTAAATTCCAGCCATTCATTAGTTTTTTTGGTTATAATTCACATTTTCAAATATTAAAATATAATAAAAATTCAAAATTTAAAAATCAAATAAAGACTTGCTAACTGTTTTAATGTTTAGAAAAAAAAAAGTGATTTATAAAAAAAACTAATGAATAATTGATGTTTAAAATAAATAGTTAAAATCTCTTTTAAGTTAGTAATCTAGCTCCACCTTAATATAATAAGACACCTGTAGAATGAAAATTATTTAAGAATGAATTGAGGTGAAATGAAAGTGATAATATTTTTTTAATTAAATTCACAATATTTATTTGTTAAAAGGGTAACTTGTGCCTGCATTTTTTATTATGACAATAAAACCGTGCTCCACATTATTGAGAATATAATCCTGTCTTTTATGAGCATATAAAGCATTTAGATGTCTAATATTACAAACGACCTAGCCCTATATAAATAACTTATGTATTGAGTATGTTTCAATTGATTGAACAAATTGCACGACTTAATATAAATTTTCTGATATTAAGTTCGATTTCAATATATGAAAATATAATATATGGTCAAGATGTTGCTAGTAATCAATAGTTAGATTGTTGATGATTTTAAGGACATGTACTATAAGCTTAAAATTAAAGATTGTAATTTTATGTCTGAACTATGTAACCAGAAATCGATTAAAAAATTTATCTTCGAACGATAAAAAGTAAATCTCTTAAAAAAAACTTTGCAAGAATGTGTTTAATTAGAATTATGATCCAAACCCATACATGATGGTTTGAAAACTGAAAACTACAATGTGTGGCTTACATTGAATGTGTGTTAATTACTCTTCCAGTCAACGTGATTCTAATGATGCAGTTAACGTTATAACGTATCTTCTTTTAACAAAAAAATTAACGTTTGGAATGTTAATTTTAGAGCTCAAGAAAGAAATAAATCACCAAAAATAATAATAATCATTGTATAAAATACAAATGTAAATATTAATGCGACCAAGAGTTTGATTCAACAGGTAAAGATTACGCAGCACTTGTAAATCAATTCGCGCAGCGAGTGTTTGGAATCATATCGTAAACCATGATTATAATTAATCAGACGTATCAACGCAAATGCAATTTTGCTATAATTCAAAAGACTATCCTAATTTTCCCTATTTATAATTGGGAAATTTAACTGAAGAACCATATATAGGACGTGTAAATCCTCAAGAACCATGCAACAAATGATGTTATATTTTTCTTATTGATTAAATATCATATACGATAAGCTAGATAAAATCTACTTGGCCCTCGAGAATAAGACTTCCATGAAATGCATACCTATGAAATTCGGAGAATAAAAAACAGTGATATATAATATAAGTCATCTCGTGTGGCAACTATTGCACTAATATATGCAGCAATAAAAATGAATATACTGGATAATAAGATTTTTTTTTTATAACAACGAAAATGAAATTTAAACTTAAAAATGAATACAACATCCAAAAAGAAAAACACGTACAAACTACTTAAACACTCTACCATAAGATCAACAAATGATTAAAAAAAATTTGACATTATTATGAATAGGTTACATTATTATGAATAGGTTATATTGTTACATAAAAGTTCTGATAAATTTTTGAGACCAACTCACATAAACTTTTTAAAAGACAAAGATGTTACACAAATCTCTAGATTATAATAAAACCGGTTAAATTGATCATCGTATTAACATTTTAAGTTCATAATTGAATTTATTTTATTTTTTAAAATCTCTATATATATTAAAGAATATATTTTGAAGGAGTGATAGTTTTTTTTAAGAATTTTTTTCTTATAACAACAATATTTTTAGAAAATTTCCTTAATCGTTTATTTCTTTTTTATTTATTATTTTTAATTTAATTTTTATTTCTAAATAAAAAATTTTAGTATATATTTTAAAAAAATTTATCAACTGCTTAAATTATTTTATATCACAAAATAATTTTTTTATTATGAATTCAAAATATAATTTATATATTGAAATATTTATTCATTACAAATTTTAATAATAATATAATTTATATATTCAAAATTATATATTTATTATAAAATTTATTTATATACATTGAACAGGTTAAAATACTAATTTGATTCGAATTTGAATAAATTTTGTAAAATTTAATTATTTTTTTTGGAAATAATCTAAACTAAATAAATATTAATTGGCGAAGTAATCGAACCTGTCTACAAGTTACCTGGGCCAAATACGAATTTGGACTGGGCCTAGTTTGAAAGAAGCGAAAGGTGAAACCCAACGACCCAACCCAACAATAGATAAGGGTAACGAGATCCATGAGAAGTAGGGTTTTGAGAGAAGCCTCTATTTATAAAACTCACACACGCACATACTATTTCCTGTTTCCGCATTTCGTGATTCTAGGGTTTCACTCCCATCAGCAACAACGATGGTTCAGAGGCTCACTTACCGGAAGCGCCATAGCTATGCTACCAAATCGAACCAACACCGGGTTGTTAAGACCCCTGGTATGCTTCCTCTTTCAATTTTTTTATGTTTTGTTTTTCCCCAACTGTGTGTTTTTCTTCTGATCTCAATTATGCTCCTTGGGTTGTTGTCAAAATCCGATTTTGTTAATGCTGTTTGGTGGCTTAACTGACCTTTGCAAATGGGTATGTCGCAGGTGGGAAGTTGGTGTACCAGACCACTAAGAAGAGGGCAAGCGGACCCAAATGCCCTGTCACTGGAAAGAGGATCCAAGGGGTATGTATATTTTGTATTTATTTTGTCTTCTTTTTCATATGCCCTTTGAATACTAAGGATCAGTGATTTGTTGTGAAGAATCTAATTTGTATACATGAAAATTGGTATACTTAGAGATCTGGGTATTTATAAAATTACTGAATGTATCTGATAGGCATGCTTTGTACTCTGTGGGGAAATTTTTCTATCTTGTGTCTTGTGAAATTGTTGAGATGGAAAATTTCTGGATGATTCTTATTTTTTTTCCCTTCAATTTTGGTTCAGTGCCTAATTGATTCTGTTTTTTGTGACGGGTATGTATCTATTGAGGACAGGTTGTGGGAATGAGATTGAGCTGCTTTTCTTAATGATTTTTCTCAGTTATCTGATTGGAATGGGTGTTGGTATGGTCATTTTAAGGAGGTGTTTTGGACGCTATAATTTTCAAGTCCTTTGGGTGTTTGTTGGTAGCCTTAATTCTTAGATAACTGAATTCAGATTTTGAATGTTAATGAGTTATGTGTAATGCGGTGAACGCTTTTTTGAAATGATTTATATCAGTTATCTGATTGGAACGAGTTTTGATTATGGCTTATTGTTGTAAGCTCCCGGCCAAGCTTATGAGTAAGCTTTCACTTAATATGAACATATTGAATAATGATGTTTGGGAGAACTTATTTACATTTTGTTTAGGCTTGGGACAGTTAATAATAATAGCTTATGATGTATACAAATTTTGTTTCAACTTATTCCAATCTTTTGAATAACATGAAAACCGCTTACAATGTATATGAAAGTAGTTTTGCTATAATTCCTCTTCCATTATAGTAACTATTTATTCAAATGTGTACATGGTAAACACTTACGTGTAAACAACTTAATTAAGCACTTATTGAAAAAGTGCTTATGTGTGTAATTTGTACCTTTAATCAATGAGGGAAGAAAGTTATACTGTTTTTGTAAGCTATTTTGGAGAGCTAAGTAAAACAAACTAAAAGAAGCTTTTGAACTTTTACAGTGCTTGCGTTGCAAGATAAACTCAATGAAACTGTAAATAAGTTTTTCCAAATGCATGTTTTAATAAGTGTTTAATGAAGCTGTTTACCTAAATTTGCCTTTGGTATTTAATTAAGCTGTTTATCGGAACATGTCCTAAGTAGTGTGAGCAGTATTCTTCTCCTATCATGATTTTCTAATCCTTACATAATCTGCAGATCCCACACTTGAGACCTGCTGAATACAAGAGGTCCAGATTGCCTAGGAACCGCAGGACAGTAAACCGGGCCTATGGAGGTGTATTATCTGGTGGAGCTGTTAGAGAAAGGTTTGTTGCACAAAAGATCATTTGATAATTATACTTGAAAATTTAATTAGTTGAAGTAAATTTATTGGTTATTTAATCTTGGTATAGGATTATCCGTGCTTTCCTTGTTGAAGAGCAAAAAATTGTGAAGAAGGTATTGAAGATCCAGAAGGCAAAGGACAAGCAAGCATCGAAGAGTTAAGCTGATTGATTCATGGATGATAAAAAAAATCTTATCTTTAAAATTTGTGCTCAAGAATTTTGACTTTCAATGGTGTTAAGTATGAATGTGGAACTTAATTTGAAATTTATTTTATGATTCTGTGCTTTTTGGTCTTTTATATTTAGAATATGAAATGATTTTTAATGTTCTTGTCGATAATCGAAATAAAATTTGATTAAATGTAAAGTGGATATAATATATAAATAGGATATCAAGAAGTGAAAATTTGGTATTTTTTGTTTATTTTGATGAAAATGGATGTTTAAGATGAAGAATATTGAATAGAAAATTTAGATGGATTTCTTCAAATTAACTTGTGAATATTTTTAGAGAACGAAATTTGATGATTTTAAATGTGAAAATAAAATTGACAAGACTTAATTTTGCATGCCTATGTTTAATATTAAAAGTTGGGAATAAAGTTTAAAATATGTGGTCTTGATATTTATTTAAAATATAATCTGGTCTTGATTTTTATCCAGCTATTACCGCTGGGTGTTGTATCAAAAGGTTTGGTTAAATTATATTTTGAATAATAAGCCTATAGCTTCAATTTATTAAATTTGTAAATGGATAGCTGTCTGCAAGATATGGACTTCTTCTAAGTACGTTATGCATCGGATTTCAAAACAGATTAAGAAATGATGTGATGGTTTGCAAAGGAAAGTGCTTCTACGTTAATTTTATTTTAAAATTCATGATGCATCTTAAATTAAATAAAAGGTAATTATGTCTATTTGTTTGATTTGTCTTTACCAAGGTTGATGTATAACTGCTACACTTTTTAAAGGATATCTACGTGCAACTACGTCTACAAGTAATATATACTGCTGAGGGTGACAGACCGTATAATTTAACAAACATATTCTAAACGTTGTTTGAGAATATGTTTTCATTATTTAATTACTCCTGAAAGCAAAGTTATCTTAAATTAGTAAATAAAAAAAATGAAGCAAAGGTGTGACAATTTTGTATGGTTTGGTAGGCGATTTGCCAAGCTAAATTTAAGAGTTATGGAGTTCTTCTGTAATAATTTTTTAACATAACTGTGACAACGATATTTGACTTTATGATTTCATGCAAATAGGAGCGGAACCGAGATTTTCATTTAAGGGCCCCCTATGAAAAATTATACCGTTTTTTTTATAAAAAAAATTCACATATTCGACATGCACAAGAATTTTGACAGATGATTAATATGTTTTATAAAAAAAACATTAATTAAATTAAGCATAGGGCAGAACTTAACAAACAAGTATAGTTAACATATAATTGTTTAATGATTAATAACAAAAACAAGAGGGTAAAAAGAATTATGAATACTAATAATACTTTTTTTCTAATATTTTTTCTATCACAGGTGAAAATTTATTAATAATATTTTGGTGAGATTGTTTTTTATTTAACAACTTATTCTTTAAATTTAATTTAAAAATGAGACTTATTAAAATTGGTGATCTTTAATAAATTTCAATCAATTGTAATGATAGAAAGAGTATTATTAATATTCTTAAAAAAAATAAAAACATTCATTTCAAAAAATAACAAAAATATCATACTTGGATAAAAAAATGATCAAATAAAAAATATATCAATGATAAATAAAAGTATTAATTGATATTTTTTAATTAAATTTTATTTTTGTTAAATTTAGGATTCTTGAACTGTCTCAGCTCATTCACCCTAAAAATATAAAATTGACTGAGGTGTATACCAAAGTCAACTCAATAAAATTTTAATTATAATTATTGCTATAGATATTATTATCTTAAAAGATTTTTTTGTTGGACATTTTTGTTTTTTGAGAAAAAATTTAAAGATATCAAGTTGTCACAACTTGTATTTTAAATTCAAAAATTAAAAAGATGTCACATCTAATTAACCATTCCTCCAATAAAATTTTTGATACAATAACTTCAAATATTTATATTGAATGTCGTGACACTATATTTTGATATTTAATCATATTTTGAATTTAAATAAGGACTTTAAGATGATAAATTATCACAACTTGCACCTTTGAGCTCTAGGATCAAGAGGATATTACATTTAAATAATCTTTTTTAAAATTACAGATATTACTAATATAAAAAGAAAATAAAAAGAAGTGAGTTCAATATACTCACTATTCTTCGCTCAAGAAGTGGTAACTTGCTGGTCTCTTCCTCTGGGTTCCCTCTAGTCTTGAGTGTAGAAGAAGAAGAAGAAGTTCAAAGTGGAGATGTGTGAAGCCCTTTGAAAAGGCCAAGGTGCTGCTATTTATAGACTTTCAGGAGTGACCAGAACAACCCGTTCTGAATTCGGAACGGATCGTTCTGGGGTTGCATCTTTACTCACAACGACCATATTTGGAATGTTCCATTCCAGTTTGGGAACGACCCGTTCTGGACTAGAATTTATAGGTCTTTTTAGTAGCTTGGAACGATCCGTTCCAGTTTGAGAACGGCCCGTTCTGGGCTAGAATTTATAGGTCTTTTTAGTAGCTTAGAATGACCCGTTCCAATTTGGAAACGACTCGTTCTGAACTACTAAAATCACATGAAAATTACTAAATTACCTTCCATAAAAGTATGAAAATTGAGGTGTTACATTTGGCTTCCTTATTTTTGCCTTTTTTATTCTTTCTTGTATATATTGTTAAAATTTAAATCTGGTTTGTAAAATATTTTTATTATTGAATCATTGACTTGAAAACTTTGAGAGAGAAGATAGTGGGAAGATTAATGGAACAAAATTGGTGTTTACAGAGTCAAAATCACATTTGTAGATAGTGTTGTAATAAAATTATAAAACTTGGGATGGTCATTGTTGTACATTGTTATTCATCTTTACCATTAATTATAATAAGATATAACATGTATTTCTCAACAATAATTAAACTAACAAAATTAACAAATTTTTAAGGGATAATAACTCATAAAACTTATAAAGTGATATGTGTGAGAGACAATCTCAAAATCTTCTATATGTTAAATTGATAATAAAGAAAATTTGATTCTCAAAATCATCTTTGATCAAATCATAAGATAACGTCTAATCAATTCTTGAAATACAAGTTAAAATATAAGATATTGAGATAAGACTTGGTCTAAAAAAAAAACTAAATGAACAAGATAAAATCCAAGAAAATATTTGTTTAATAAAATAAAATAAAATAAAAATAATTTTCTAAACTATAATTAAATAAAATATTAATATTTTTAAAATATCATTGAAAATATAGCAGAAGCATATGGCCACTGGCCCGCACTGCCTCTGCCCAACTCAGCCTAAATCAAAATAAAAACGCTAAATACTACGGAAATGGAAGAAGATACGAAGGAGAGGTGATATTCTAGAGTTATATTATAAGCACAGCAACATTTGTACGTGTTTTGCGGTTAAATTGAAGAATTTTATGGACCACTTTATTGTTAGTGACATTTGGTATGTAAAAGGTTTGGTGTGAAATAAGAAGAGTGAGTCAAAATAGGGGGATCGTAGAGTTGTAGGCCAAAGCCAGAAAATTCACTACTCACTATAGAGGCTAATAAATTTCAGCCATGAAAACATTACCTCGCATTACTTTTGACTATTGATTGTCTCACGTCAACTTCCTACACCAAATAGCTAAATCAAAGGCCCAAAGCCCGCTAAATCCCCACACGCAAAAATAAAATTTTGTCAAGAATGGGATTCGAACCCATGCCCTTTCGGACCAGTACCTGAAACTGGCGCCTTAGACCAACTCGGCCATCTTGACTTCTTGTTTACTGGGTTATAAACATATAAACATAAAACTTGATATACAAATAAACATTATTTCTTTTAGTTCTAACTAATCAAAGGAACTTAATACCCTATGTATTTTATCTGTTTCGTATACGATCAAAAATTAACTTGATAAAAAAGCTTAGTGCAAATTTAAAATATTTATTTATAATAGATCTGAACAAACTTAATTTCTATTAATTAATTTATGCTATAACCCATACTCCAAAGTTTTTCTTCAAATATTTACTAAATTTCTCGCTAAAGGAACCTAGTATAAATAAGAATGTGTTTTTATCTGTTTTGCATGCTGTGAGTAATGAGGTTGAGAAAATTTATAATTGGTAATTATTTATTAGAGAGATTAAATTCATATGAATAAAAATTTTTTGATAAAAAAAACTAAACTGAACTGAACTGATGATGAACTGAACTAAATTGTACTACACAAAACTGAATTGTTTGTAAAAAAACTGAACTGGACTGTTAGAAAGTTGAAATGTACTGAACTATAAAAACTGAATTGAATCATAAAAATTAAACTATTTTTATAAAAGGATAAAAATTAAATGTGTCTAACATGTTCTGTCTTAATGGATTAACTCGATAGTCTAATGATCAAAACTTTGGAAAAAAAAGTGATCCGAAAAAAATTGTATCAATTTTGTCGGACCTAACGAATCAATTGAGCTATGTTAGACAACTTATTATTAGGCTTAAAATTCACCGAGTTTGTTTGACTCAATTATATATATTTTTCCTTTAAAATTTTTAAATAAAATGGAAAATAAAGTAAAGTTGACAAATGTGTCCTATCTTGACAGACCAACGAGTCAAAATTATTCAATTCAAAATATCATAACAATTTAGTATAATTTGAAATGCAGTTCAGTTCAAGTTTTTTTAGTGTAGTTCAGTTTAGTTTAATGACACAAAAGAACAGTTCAGTTCAATTCGTATAAATTAATATTCAGTTTAGTTCAGTTTATGAGAATTACTTTTAAGTTCAGTATAATTTTTATAAGTTCAGTTCATTTTGCTCAACTTGGTGTGAGTAATTCCTTAATTAATATGCTGGCAGTGGTTAGCAATATGCAATACCGTATGTTTAAAGTTGCTGTTAACATTTGTGATTAATATATAAGGAAAAAAGTAAACTGCAAGGTCCTTAAAATTGCATGCAACTTGCAGTTATGATCCGGGAAGTGTGTTGAGGATCTCAATTATAACAACTTTAGAGTGAGTGGTGAACATAGGGAAAGCAGGGTCAACGAAGACAATGATTTGTTATCCGTTTGCACCCTAAGACACACCAACCGAAAGTTTGAAGCTGCTAGAGTAGGTGAGAAAACCATACTCAACTCAGATTACATGCATTAATTTGGCTTCAACGCATGCACAAGTTTAGACAAAATTCAAGTAATTGTCGGAAATCCAAATTAAAGCACTTCGCAACTCTTTTCTTAAAGAGGAGAAAAGGACTTATAATTACGACGCTAAATCATCAAAACTACTCTTTCGCGTGACAATAATACCCATTAATTGCAATTTCTCGTGGCTTTGAATTTGGATTAAGGGAGAGACTTCCTTCGAACTAAAGTAACGATATAAAGTGCTTTAAAAATTTCCCATGTTTGGTGTTCCATTGTTGATCAAAGATTTCAATTGGATTCTAACTTCCAACTTCTTGTCGGATTCAAACAGGCTACTAATTTGCCCTTTTTAACCGTAAATGATGAGATTACTTGGACAGTTAAAGTGGGATATGCTAATTATATCATATAGCTAGGTATGGAAAGCTTCACTAAAGGTGTGTTAAAGGATACATTTTGCTAAATAAAACAATAGATTTGGTGAATAGTGCAATTTATCCTATAATAATCGTTAATAAAAAATTAATGATTAAATTTTAAAAAATGTTTTATATATATAGAGAGACATCTTACTCTATTTAATAATTAATATTTTATATCAAATTTTACAATTCTCAATATGTCACAATTCTCTATCATTAATTTTTTAATTGATAATTATAAATTCTATTCTTTAAGATATATTTTCTTTTATCTTAAATGGTTAAATCTTAAAACAATATCTCATTAATTGAAAAGAATACAAATGAAAGGAAATAAAATAAAATGAATAGAATAAGTTAGGTCAAGTGAAAACAGGCTAGATATCTTACTCTGCTAGTAGGTTGGTGGGTTAGTCAATTTTTTTTTTTAAATTGTACACTTATTTTAAATATTTCTTTCAATAAATTTTTTTCTCAATATATAAAAGAGCCAGATAAATTAGTACACCTAAATAATAAAATAAATTTTAAATTACAATAAATTTGATTTAATTTGATGCACAATAAATTTCAATTTTTTTACATAATGAAATATATGTAGTTATAATAATATTAGTTATTTCAACAATTTTTTTACACAAAAAATTCCGAATCACATATAATAAAATAAATCAAATGTACAACATAATAAATATAATGTGACTTATTTAAACTTAATATTAAAAAATAAAAAATAAAAACAAATAGGTAAATCAACTTGTCCCAACTCTCCATTTGATCCAATTGATTGGTAAGTTAAGTAGAACTGACTAAGTGAATCAAAATATCTAACATGATTCACCAATATTTTACCAATGTAAAGAAATTTTCTCATTCTAAATTTAAATGATACTAAATTTGATCTTTTCCCATAAAAACCTTGTACCAATACGAGGTTAAAAAAACATTAGTAGCAAGCGATTTGATAATAGGCAGAATTGATAAATTCCAAAAACATCCCATTTTGTTGAGAACAAGGTAGGGGTATTCATGGGTCATTTTTTTGAAAAATTTAAATTGAACCGAATGGATCCATTTTTTATAAAGTAGATCGGTTTGATTTTTTTAAAATATGAATCGGTTTTTTTGAAATTGGATTGGTTTAGTGCGGTGCAGTTATTCATTTTTTACTCATATATGGATAGGTATTTTAAAAAAACTAAACTGAACCGAGCCGATTCACTTTGTAAAAATGGATCGGATAATTGAACCGATTTTATAAAGTAGATCGATTCGGATTTTTTTTTCAAAAATGGATTGGATTTTTCAATATAGATCGAATCAGTTATAGACCGGTTTGGATTAATTTGGATTTTTTGCACACCCCTAAAATAAGGTGTACAACGAGATTAAGAGGGTGTTGGATATTTGATAATTTTAAAGTTTATTTGATTAAAATAGAATTAACTAACAACTAAAATTTATCTTATATATATTTTTGTGGATTTTAATTTACTTTAAACGGTGTTGTAAAGAAAAGGTTACTTTAAATAGAATTCGAAGTTTTAACTTCTAATTTATTACTATTTTTTATTTTATTCTCAATAATTTAATAATTTTTTTTCCCCTAATATTATAGTATTTTCTTGTATTGCTATAGTATTTACATTATTAGTTTTTTACTTTTAATATAATATTTGAGTTTTAAATCAAAACATTAAATTATTTTTAACACAAAAATAAATAAACAATTTTATAAATTGTTATATGATTAAAAATACTTAATTTTCATAATATTTATTTTTAAAATTAAATCTAAAATAAATCTAATTAATTATCAAAACAATAATATTTATCATAGGTAAATTCGTCGAATGATATGTGATGTATCCATTTTCTTTTTGGATAAGCAGAAGGAAGGAGCTTCAAGATGAAAGTTAAATTCATAATTAACTATAGATGGAAGTTAATGCCTCCACTGTTTATGTGATCTAAATTTTAATAAACTAAAAGGAAATCATTGCGGACCGATAATTGTCCAATCATTATACAACTCGTTTATTTTTTAATTTTAATTTTTTATATGTATTTTTTATTTATAATTAAAGTTACACTAAATATTTTTATAAATGAAAAATATTTAAAGTTTAATTTATTAAATATAATGTTCACATAGCAATCATATTATTAATTTTGTTGTCAACAAAATATTATACAAAATTAAGGTTCGTTTAAGATGTGAAATTTGAGTATAATATGTGCACAAAGTATTAATTTCTAAGATTAATATTATTGTCATTGTATAGAAAATAAAAATAGGAAACATATTATTAATTTCATCATCAACAAAATTATGTTACCATAATCATATTTTTATTTTGGTATAAATAAAAAATTGCACTTGTTTTTCTTTAGTTATTATTTTGATTATAATTTTCTTTTCAAAATTACATGCAATTGGGATATTATATTAACTTAAATGGTTTTAACTTTATTGAAGACAAAAAAAAATTAAATAAAGAAATTTTTTTTAGAAACGCAATAAAAGTAATTAAGTAAGAAAAGTGAAGAAAGAGGCTATCCAAATTTAATTTATTTTTAAGTAGGTTAAATGTATTTAATCTCAATTTTTTAATTTAAATTTTAATTCTTAAATAAAATTTTGACTAATTTTACTTATTAAAATTTTCTTCATTAACAATTTTTGTCATTATTATCAAGTATTTTATTAAGTAATAATATAATAATCTCATCACCTACATCATCAATGTAGTGACACCATGTATTATCTTTTTCAAAACAATGATGAGATTTAATAAACCAAAAAACAACTTACAATGCACAAATCAAACTTATTTGAAAATTCTCACGACGTTGAAATTTGGTTTTGTTGTCTCACGCTCTTCCCATCATCGTCATTTTGTGTTCATCTTTTATGTAAAGTTTAATGTTAATTTTTTTTAAAAGTTGAGCCAAGGATTGGAGTATAGAAAGATTCAAATTATTTAATTTTGATGCTTAAAGTTTTGATTATGGGTTAAGTAGTTTGTGATTTTTAGTATCCTTTTTAAAATTTTGCTCACTATAGTTGATTTTATATTTTAGATTATGGTTTAGTGATAATTATTAAATATGTCAATATATTTATTCAATTTAAGCAATTATCTAGCATATCTTATGTTTTAGAGTCTCATTTTATTAAAAATTAGTATTCTAATTTTGTTCGATTAATTAGTAGAGTTCTTTTAGTTTTAGGTGTTTATTTTTTATTAAGTTTTGTGAGAAAGAGCTAATGATGAAGGAGCTAACATTGAGAGCATCCACTCAAAGCGAGAGGAAAACGTGCTCTAAACAACTTTATGCCCACTTAAAGCAAGCCATTTGGACGCTCCAAGTGATCCAACTCAGAAGACCCCCTAAGGCACCATGAAAAGCTTGCTCAAGCGAGTCATTTGAGCATTTTGAGCGAGCTAGCATAGCAATGCAACCGTGGATACATCATCAAACTTGCTCAACCGAGCCAAGTTGTCGCTTAAGTGGGTTTACATAGAAAAAACCTACTTAAGACATTATAAAATTAGAGCTTGAGAGATGTAGTGACTTACATCATTTTTTAGTATTACTCATAGAGATTAAAGAGTGACAATGGTAGCCTTATATCTGTGAGCGAATTCTTTAGTCATAAGCAACTAAGTTCTCTATTGTTAGGAATTGACGTAGCTATCTTATTACATGTAAGTCTTTCTTGTGCTTATCCAATAAAAGTTTTTATTTAGTTAATTGTTATTCTTCTATTCTTAATGCTTGTTTTGGCATAACTACCCTCAACATGATCCCATAGAATTAATTGAAGTTGGAAAAGTCTTTTTGAAACTACGATTTGAAGAATAACACTAACAATGCTTATAACTAGGAATAAGATAAGTCTTATTAGTCAATTTTTATGTCTCCAACCTTAATATGAGTTTCTTTGCAAACTTTGCCAAGGAATTGATGTAACGATCTGTCATGGTCTTTACATTTAATGAAATCAAGCAATAAGCAGCAGAAAGCTACTACAACTACCTAGGATTCATATATTCGCATCACTTAGATATATGTACATACATACATACATAAATACACACACATACACACACACACACACACACACACACACATATATATATATATATATATATATATATATATATATATATATATGTGTGTGTGTGTGTGTGTGTGTGTGTATGTGTGTAGGAATTCATCAACTGTGAAATAAAAAATCCCAATTATCAATCAAGCAATAACTACACAAACTGGTTACATTAGACAAAACCGCACACTAGCATGACCTCACCAAAGTCACCATCTGCCTCCAATTGCCTTACTCCCATGAAAAACCTTATCATCATAGTCTAACCACCAAGAAACTTGTAAGGGTAAACTAGATTTCAAAAAAATCAATATATAATAACTATAAAAGTAAAACAATTATACTAAGCACCAACACCAACATATAAACCAACAACAAAGCATCTCATGGTTTACAACATATCAACACAACAAATCACCTCAACATGGTATATCAACAAGTTTGAAAGACAACAACTCAAGCATATCAAATTTCCACCACAATCATGCCATTCAACAATATGATTAACAAAGCATATGAACAACACCAAAATCACACCACATCATATGCATACACCTCAACTAATGCTTTTTACGCATTCACCTACGATGATCTCTAGTAACACTTGAACAGTCTAAGTAGTTTGGCTCTACCAAATCAACCTTGATCGTTTTCAATCCCAATGCACTTGTTAGATCGACAACTAAAATAGAATATCAATCTCTTCTCTGATTTATCAAGTGTTGTTACTTATACTAGGAAAGTCTGCTTCCACAATCAAGACTAGTATAGCTAGGCATAGGCATACCATGACCATGACATACATTACCAAAACACTTGTGGAATTAGCTCGCTAGTTACGTACCCTCAAAGAACCACGTAAACTTTCCAATAATCAATTAAGGGTGATAGTCGTCGTCTTCATATTTTACTCCATATTGACTAAGGATCTAGAGGAGACTCGACAAAATCCACTCTAGGAGTTTAGCACTTACTTAAGGAGGGTTTTCAACAATTGGCTTCCTAGAGTGCTATAAAAAGATTCCCTATATAGAATCATCAACTTTTAAAACAATACTCTCTCCTCTAATCCTAATTCAATCAATATACTATAATGCCTACAATATTCTCAGCATCAACACCTCAACACACATCATTTATATACATTATCCCAAGTTAATGCATATAAAGATCAAATCACACCAACGATGCATATCATACAAATGTTAAACAACTCATCCAAGAATAGCATACCAATGCTCAACACCTCAATCAAGTACAACATACCAATGGTTATTCAACACTCCAACCAAGTAACTATAACATATCAATCATACATATCATATCAATGCCAATTATCATTTTTCAACCATACAAACATCTACATATATCATCTCAGATCAATATATATGGAACCAATATCATTCTACAACATTCAATTATCAATAGTTAAATCATCAAATATACATTATCTCATATCAATATATAAAGAACTAACAATATAAATCAACACATAGTCAAAAGTATAGAACAAATACAATTATACTATAAACTTCAACTACAATATGGATATACCAAACCTCCATATTGTTCCATATTAATCCTAGAGAAGACACAAAAAAAAACATTCTCGTTTAAGAGTTAACTCACTCGGTAAAGGGTTTTCAACTTTGACCTTCAAAGCGCCGCAACTGATATTCATATAATGAGATATGAAAACTTTCAAAAATAACTTTGATCATCATTATACATCATCATAATTCAATATATAAAACTACCTACAATCATCATCATACACCATGTAAAACAAACAACACTACAAGATATATAAAGAAGATTACAAGTATAAAAGGAAACAAGGGTTTCAAGCACCCCTAGGCTACCAATAATTAGCTCGAAGCCACCAACAACTAGCTCGAAGCTACCAACACCTAGCTCAGAGCTATCAACACCTAGCTCAGAGCTACCAAACACCTAACTTTGAACTACCAACAACTGGCTCAAAGTTACCAAACACCTTGGTCGGGGCTACCAACACTCAACTCAAAGCTACCAAACACCTAGTTCAAAGCTACCAATAGTTAGCTTCAAGCTATTAGACAACTTGTTCAAAGCGACCAACAACTCACTCTAAGCGACCATAGTTCATTTAGATTGCTCGACAACTTGCTTGAAGCAACAAAAATTCACTTAAATTGACCCAAGCTAGAAAGTATCTCTGAATAACGATCCAAGATTTCTTTGAGTGACCCCAAGGGCTACTATAAGCGACCAAACCCAACAAACATGCATGACTTCAAGAATATCAATAACTTAATAACAACCTCAAATTCTCTCAACCTATACAAAAATACATGCATGCAAACTCAAAGTTTTTCAATTATAACAACATGCAACTCATAATTTGAAGAAAATGAGACGTGTAACAACAACACATCAATTTGCCACCATTAAACCTCCCCTTCTCCACCAAGAACACCAAAACACTAAGGATCCACAAAATACAACACCCACCCCCAAAATCAAACATGTTAGTAAACATTCAACAAGAATCAAGGTACATGAAACACCACAATCTACTAAGATCAAGTTCTAATTTCTCTTAGCTCAACGTCAAGCTAATCAAGAATGGAGAAGAGAAAGAAGAGAATGGTTTTGAGCTTTTGAGCTCTACACCTACACCACTAATTCTGAGCTTCGAATGCTTGAAGTAACAACTAGTCACTAACAACATGACTCTAAAACTCCCAGAGAAACTAAGAGAAAAGAAGAAAAAGGGGTTAAGCACTAAAACTCTCCGACCCACCACAAATCACTATAACAACATAAAACCAAGTAAAGAGAATTGTTGACCCAACAAGTACAATGTTACAATCGAGATTTCTCTTAAACGATCTAGAATTTCTCGTTTAAGGGATTATGGTTAAAATATATTTGTTGACTATTTGATTAACTTAATAATTACTGAAAGCGGATAATAATTGAGAAAGATACATATAAGGAAAGTTAGTAAAACAACCCATGATATTTTTCATTCATTAATTTTTAATTCTTATTTTAATTTGCCTTTTTATTTTTGAAACCCTAAAAATACATTCTTTATTTTTTATGCATTCTTAAAACAAATATTTCTTTTTATTTTCCTTAATTAGCATTAAATTAAATTAATCAATTGTAACACAAGTCTCTATAGATTTTATTTAGACTTCTATCTATTTTATTACTTACAACAATTGGTATGCTTGCAAAGAGTCTAATATTTAGTGTGTTGTTGATTTATGTATGGAGGAGGACAAATAATTTTGTTTACTATACTACCTTCTTTTTTTATTCTCCCAAATTTTCAATCTAATTTTTAATAATAGTTGTCACATCATCAAATGACAATGATATTAAAAGGATAGGGTAAAAAATAATAATGAATAGTAATTAATTATTAAAATTGGTCAAAATTTATCGAAAAAGTAAAAGTAAGGTTCATGAAAAGTTAAGGGATTAAAACTAGTAAAAAAATTAAGAATATAAAAGTGAATTTTGTTGAAAGATTTAGGACTAAAAACATAATTTGAAAAATAGAAATTCACACATAATTATCGCGTGAAACTAGTTGATGATATGACTATCAACGTAACTATATCACACCATCATTTAACAATTATTGTACTTGAAGACAAGCATTAAAAATGAGAGAAAATAGAATTAAAAATAAAATCCTAAAAAATAATAAGTGTTAAAAATATATTTACAGTTTATTTGATTGTGGTGAAAGTAAACAAGTAATGAAAAACAACATAATTGATGAGCATGTGTATTTGTCTATTTGGTATGCATGAAGGTAGCTACAAAACGTAATGTAATTGAAGTAGGGCTTGCAATTTCATTTTGATCTTATATATGCATCAAAAAGGTCAAAATGCACGATAAAAACAAGTTCATAATGCATAATTTTTCATTTTATCTTTGTCTCCCTCTCATTTTTACTTTTTATACATCCACACTACTATCATAAACGATAATGACTTGTAAAATTAAAGAATTTCTACTATATTATAATCAACTATGAGATTCACATAATTGATTATGACTTAACTTAGATTCATGACAAAAAATCATAATCGATTAAGATGAAAGACATAATTGGTTATAATTAGTTGATTTTCATATAATTAATTAAAAAATTAAATAAATACATTTTTTTAAAAAAAATTAACATAATTATACCATTTCCTTAATTATATTAAAAAAAATGAATGTACCACAAGTTAAGATGATTATAAGAACCTGTTTATTCAAGTGGGACTTAACCGGTTAACCAGTGACCTAACTCAGGGACTGTTATCGTATATGTTCCCCAATTTTCTTCTACTAGCAAAAGTACCACTGTCCCATCCTTCTTAATTCTTCCGACATCTGCCACTATCACCAATGTACACTCTCAAGTTTGTGTGACCTGCGTTGTTGTTGTTGTTGTTCAATTACCAACTTAACTGATCAAGAAGAATCCCAGTTCGTAAAGCCAGATTGGGCCTAGATACTGCTTGATTGAATCAAAGATTAGACATCTTCCCAATTTAATATTTTAAACAATATTATTTTACAAATAATAACTGGTTTTTTTTTTTTTTTGGTAAAGAATAACTGGTTGATTTAAGTGGCACATGCTTTATATATTGTTTTAAATAATTTTGGAATTCGAGTCTTTATGTCGAAAAATATCTCTGCTCTACGTTAAGATTACCTTCAAAGAAAGCCTGTCATTCCGGGGGAAAATCTGTACTGTTATTACTGTTATACTTGTTTTGTGTTTTGAAAACTGCATCTCACCATACTTATAACAGCTTATTCTAATAGTGATATGGTTAGGAAATTTTCATTATATATAAAATAAAATAATCCTTAAATAAGGATGTTTTCAGAAATAATTCTTTAATATTTTTTTATATAAAATAAATATTTATCTGTTTTTATATACAACTCAAATATCTAATTTATCAATATTAAGAAAAGTAATTTATTAGTTGATAATAATAAATTTATCATATTTTTATATATTCTTTTCAAAATAAATATTACTTTTTATTTTAATTAATATGCATATAATGTATGTCATATATTATTTTTCTTTTATAATATTGTTTATTTTTTTAATTAGAATGTATGTCTTTTAAATTATCAATAATTTATTTCATCAAATTAAGAAAATATATTTTAATTAAGAATATTTTAGTCAAAAAATTAATTAATATATCAAACATTATGAAACGAGTCTTATATAAATGAACAAATAATTGTTCTAAGTTGAATTTCATATATAAAAATGAAAATATTATTAAAATATTGGTCAAATAACAACAAATCATTGATCCGAAGAGTTTTTCAATCTCTTTAATAATAATTTCATATTCATGTATTATATATGGAAAAAAAATATTTTAAAAAAGAGAATATATTAAAAAGTAATAAAAAAAATTGTACCTATGTGAATGGCACACTAGTATCTTCTCGTACTCTGAAAGTCGAACGAGAGCTCCGTGCAAATATTCCAGTGAGGGAAGTACCTGCAAAAGGCACTCCGACGCTCAAGTCAAGACAAGTACGAATATCGATAGTGATTAATGAACAGTGACGTTACCTCGAGATACAAACTATTTATAGTGACATTAATGACTTTGCCCTCTATGGGACCTGTACTAGGATACCTAATTAGGTAATACGTCCTGAATTGGCTTATACACATGATTAACCTTTAATCACTGTCTAGAGATGACTACTGACTCCATGAATTACTCCGCCAAAGGTCTTTCGACCATCATAGGTGTCGATCGAGTGTCGGCAACCAGGAACGACAAGCCGATTTGGCAGCGTGATTCCTTTCGACCCTCAACTAGGCTGATCTAATGTAAATGACCGATACGCTTTTGCAAAGACAGTTCGAGCATAGTCTATTTGGCCACATACTGTGTTGAGCGACGTGCTGAAGGGTATGACTGAATGACCTTACCTGAACAAAAATATTATTGAAAAAAAGAATATATTAAAAATAATGGACTAAATTCCTGATAGAAATTAGTCACATGCGAAACAAGAAAATATTTATAAAAAAAAATGCAGTGTTTGAGTTAGATAAGGTGTATAGAAGGAGGATGGAAGTATCGTTGAGGATAGTTGTAACCGAATGAAAATGACTTACAAATACAATAGCTGGACAAACAACCCAACATCCTACTACCGTTAGAGAGTACTCTAGCCATATGCAAGCTGTGATCGGATATCTCTTTATATTATGTTGCAAGTCTAAATAACACCACATATATATAATTATTTTTTCTGCATAATATATATATATATATATATATATATAATTATTTTACACCTAATAAAAATTTATTATTAATAAATGTTATTAAATATATAAATTATGAATTAATGTTCATGCATTGTTGGTATAGAAGATTTTACACCTAATAAAAATTTATTATTAATAAATGTTATTGAATATATAAATTATGAATTAATGTTCATGCATTGTTGGTATAGAAGATTTTACACCCTCAGTTAATTAAAAAAAAAATAGTTAACTTTTAAAATAATTATTATAAAATTTAAATATATATATATATATATATATATATATATATATATTTATGATCAGATGATACAGTAAAACTGTTTTATATTGTTAATTAGTGTATAAATTTTTTTCTCATAAATTATATTATAATTAAAATTTATAATATATAAATTATATTTTAGATTTATAATAAATAACTTAAATTACCATACAAGACTATATTTTAATTTTGAAAATTTTAAAATGTTATTAAAATTTGCTTTTGTTATTTCTACTAAAAATTAATTTATATTCAAATATTAGGTTATTAAATATAAATGATAATTTATATTCTATGATTTTTCGCGAGCGTGTGCGTTCTTCCAATCCAACTTTTATGTTAAGCATGAACCTATAATAATTTTTTTTGGTAAAGATAGGAAATATTATAAAAATAGTCGCAATGAGAATTGAACATAGATCCTCGTGCTTCTAATTACCCCAATCCCACCCCACCCAACTATTAGGCTAATCCTAGTGATTAAACCAACAATAATTTTATATTACGATTCAAGTTAATGATAATTAGGATAATGGAAAAATAGTAGTCTTTAACCTCTAATAACTACTTATTTAGGAAGTCTTTTTTGATTAATTAAAAAAGGTTTGAACTTTCATAGATGTTGTTCCTTCTATTATAAGGATGAAAATAGGTCATTTGTCGAGCACTTATAACTTAAGCTTGTTTAGACTTTTTTACCCAACGTAGCGAGGAGATTAGTCACTGCTGTCGGTGGTGGATACTCCAGAGATGAAAAAAAAAAGACTTTTTTACGAAGTTAATTAGGTTAAGTTTTTCTTAAAAAAAAGTTGTTAAAAAATTAGTTTTAATAATTGACTTATTTAAATAAATAATAATGTGCTATTGTTATACTAAATTCATTGTAATATTTTGATTAAAAATCATTATAATATCATATTCATTACTGTTTAATGCAATTATTATTCAAAAGATCTTACTTGAACTGTGACAACTGAACATTATTTTAAAAAAAAATATATTTTCAACTTAGGTTATACTTTTGAAAAAAGTCCATGTCTAGTAAATATGAAAGGTTCAGACCTTAAATTTAAGAAATAGATGAAACTCAAATCCTATCAAATGTAGCCTAGCCAATTTAACTCATTTCCACTCCTGTATGAATAATTCTTAATTATTTTATCCACAATATTAATACTATATCATTATTGCAAGCTCCCCGTGCATATGGTAGTAATAAACGAGCACCATGGCATCTAGTACTCGTGTCGTGGGGAATCAATTCTCTCCGCTGAAATTTTTATTTTCATTTTATCTGGTGAAAAATTTTATAATTAAAATTTTATCATTTTATTATTTTAAAAAACAATTATCATGTAAGAACATACATTCCATAAATACATAATATTTATTATTAAAATATTTTTATCCACTATAAATACAATACATATTAATATATTATATTAGTGTATTATTATTAAAAAGTGTAAATATTGATTATAATGTAATTATTGAATCTCATTTAAAATTAATATTAAAATTGAGTATAATTATATATTAATTAAATTTATATATATATATATGATATTTATAATAACATTTTTTATATGCTAGTATATTTAATATTTTTTTTTTAGTTTGTTAAGAATTGAGATTTTGCTAAATAAAACGTGAGATACGATCTAAGCTTTTTTTTTAAGATTTCAGCGATTGCTTTTTACAGTACAGTTTATGTTTTGGGACAGGGGGAAAAGTATCCCAGTTTAAGATATACAAGAAAACCATCAAATTTAAAAAATACATAAAAAAGTATATTTAATTACCTCACTTCAAAGTGAGTCGGGTTAAATATTTTTTTATTCATTAGTAGGGCTTAAATGCGCAGCAACACACGAATATCTAAAATTATTATAAAAAAAAACACTTATAGGAAGTATATATGCAGAATTAATTAATATCAAACGTATATGGTCAGTTTAGTGGTAAGGATTTTGTATAATTAGCATAAAATTTTAAGTTTAAATTTTATTGTTATTACTGTATATGAAAAATAACAGAAAAATTATTATACAGCCTCCAATCTATATATAAATTCAAGAAAAAGAGTAATCGATCACTTTAATTTATAAATAAATATTATAAATTTTTATTTTATCCTAATTAATCCTTAAATTTTATCTAATTTATAAATAGATATAATGAGCTTTAATTTTATTTTAATTAATTTTTAAACTTTATTTTTCTTACAAATAAACACTGTTAACTTTAATTTCATTTTAGTTGATATTAACATTTGATAATTTATTATTTTTTACAAAGTTTTGATGTTATTAATTTAGAGTTAAATTATTTATCTTAAATATCAATATTTACTAATTTTTTATGTTATAATTATTTTTTTCAAAATGTAATAAAAGTACAAGTATAACGACTCGTCATGATCCCTACACTTAGTGGAATCGCACTAAAAACAATGAACTAAGATAAATAATAAAATTAGATAACTTATAAATACAAAAACATGGAAAATATATAAGAATAATTAAGTTTTTTTAATATTAGGTATTTATACAGTTATCCAAAACTACTATCTCCTAGTGTCGGTCAAGCACAAAACTGTTACCCAAGGTGGTAACTCTGACAATAGGAACTAAAAAAATTCCACTTCTAGCAGCGGACTCAGTCAACAGCTCTAACCTAGCCCTGATCTACTCCCATACACAGTATGATCATAGCAGTCCATCCACATGGAAATAGAAGGGCAAGCTAGAGTTCAATAATCAACCATACAAGTATAGGGAAAATACTATACCACTCATTCATTCAATCATCATCACAAACGACCATATAGTTTAACATAAAAACACAACTCATTCATACAACTTAGAAGCAACTTTAATACAATAACAACAATAATATACAACTTAATATTTAATGTGTCGTCACGCATATACAACTGGGAGATCTCCAACAACTGAGGTTGAGCAGTCTAGGTGGCATAAATCCTACCAAATCCAACGTTTGACCTATCTCAATCAGGTCAGGTATAGAACAACATTAGGAACTCTGAAGAGAACCAGGTATAGACAACAATAGGCGATTGCTCAGGTGCGCCACTTAAACTCGGAAGTCTAGTACTACTGACAGGATAGAAGGGTTTGAGTATGAGCCTACCACGACCTTGGCTAGCATCACCAATCCACATATGGAGTTAGCCCACCCATTGTCCTCCAAGTACCACGCACCCTCCAGTACCTAGTCAAAGACTACATCTCTAACTAGATACCTTACTCAAATTGGTCATTCAACCATATGACATGGATCGACTACTTCCATGTCAGCCATACAGTACTAAGGGATTCAACTTTAAAATAACTTTCAACTTATCTCCTTAGAACTATGTATCTCAACATAGGACATATATCTTCACCATATGTCCCCAACTTTTCAACTTTACAACAATAGACACCATAACTGTGACACCCTCTACCCCATTATTAATATACAACAAATGTAACAATAAAATATTTCTTTTCTTCTTTTTGGGTAAATAAAATCTTTCATAGTTGACAAATATTTCAAATATCACAAGGTAGAAGATTCACATTCATAACTCATAAATCATAACTCCAGTGTAGAAATTATAAAAGAAAAGAAGTTAAGATTTTCAATACAATTTAGTGAAAAATAAGAAATCATATATATACAAATAATAATAAAGGAAATATAAATTAACTCCAGTAAAGGTGGCAGTGCCTCCTAGTTAGAGATTAATTTATACTCCCAAATCATATAATAAATAAATATAACAAAGATGTACATTTTGGTCTTTTCTCAAGAACGTTCAAAATTACATAAGAAGAGAAAATTAAAGCTTTTAAAACAATAATATCCCTAAAAAAAAACAAGCCTGGCTATGCCCGATGTCACATCCTATCAGAGCATGCCCCACTAAAGCCTTAAGCCTCATCACCAACATCCCCATGATGCTGACCATCTGCAACACAATTTAAAACATATACAAAAACAACAAGGGAGTGAGAAACATCTCACTCAGTTTTAGGTGCAGAAATAACTGCTAGATAGCACACACACACACACAACATATATAAGCCACATGTAAACAATACACATAAATAGTCAATATCACATATATATACTCATTTATCATGCTTATGATGTCATGGACTCAACTCATAAATGCATGCATGTGGCGCCATACGGAAGATTCACAATTCATCGTTGGTGACCCTAAGGTACACCTGGTTACATCACTGGTGACCCTAAGGTACACCTTGTTAGTCGTGGGTGACCATAAGGTACACCTTGTTAGCATGTTACATCGTGGGTGACCATAAAGTACACCTTGTTAGTCGTGGGTATGCGGCCTCAGCGGCACACCTGGAGTAATATATATATGCATATGATGCATGTCATACATTTATAATCTCATTAACTCAACATTTAACTTATTACATAATTTCATTTAGTACATCATGTCATTATTTGTCATAGTATCATAATCATAGTTTGTCTCAATAGTCCATTCTTAGGTCTCATGTCATTTGTCCATATTTCACATGGTCATGTCATAAATACTCCTCATAAGGTCCGCACAGGAATTCACAGAGATCCAGAGAGCATTCTTGTTCATATTAAACCTCATTTATTATTAACATTAATTTCATATTCATTTATTACTTTCAACAAAGAACAAAGTAGAATAAATAGAAAATCGGACAGAACAACGACACCTTTAACAAAAACAAAGTAGAGTAAATAGAAAATTAAACAGAACAACGACACCTTCAACAAAGAACAAAGTAAAGTAAATAGAAAATCAAACAGAACAACGGCACCTTCAACAAAGAACAAAGTAAAGTAAATAGAAAATCAAACAGAACAACGACATCTTCAACAAAGAACAAAATAGAGTAAATAGAAAATCAGACAGAACAACGGCAAGGGATTGGGGGCCAATCCGACAAACAACTATCTAACAATTATCCCCACACCCCTGAACGAGGTTCTCACTCCCCCCCCTTACCTGGATAAGCAGGAGCTGGAACTTGGGCAGGGCCTCCTCCTCTGGATTCTCTCTTTCTTCCCTCTCTTTCTTTCTTTCTTTCTTTCTCTTTCTCTCTCTCTCTCTCTCCTCTTTCTCTCTCTAAGATTTCACCTTCTCACTTAGTATATAATTTTTCACCCCTCAGCCTCCTATTTATAGGCAAACTGGTGTACCCGGAACGACCCGTATTGAATTCAGAACGGCCCGTTCCGGATCGTTCGAATTTGTGCAAATTTCTCAACTGGAACGGCCCGTTCCAAAATCGGAACGGCCCGTTCCCAAAAAGCAGAACGGCCCGTTCCAAAACCAGAACGGCTCGTTCTCAAACTCAGCAAAATGGCCCGTTCTCCCTACGGAACGGCCCGTTCTCCTTGTTGGAACGGCCCGTTCTGGGCCCGTTCCCAACCTAAAATTTTAGCTTATTTTTAATGCTTAGAATGGCCCGTTCCACTTTCGGAACAGCCCGTTCCGAGTTACTCAAATGCCCCTAATACCTTTATAAAATTATGAAAATGTCCTCAGTAATTACAGAAATGTCATTACTAATAAAAATATCCTTTTAAAGAAATTGGGGTGTTACAATAACAACTTTACAACAATAAATATCTGGCCGCTTGTAATCGGTATAGCTCGGCCTAGCCCCTATGCCGTGGTCACTTTGTACACATGTGCCTCGACCTTGCCCACACACGGGATCAACTAAGTCCTAGAGGAGAACAACACAACGTCCACTCCAAGGGACAACTTTCCAAGGAGGGTTTTTCAACAAATTGGGCTCTCAGAGCACCACAATTATCTCAATCCACACAATGAGATGAGCAACTTCGAAAACATCCCCCCTAGTCTTAGTGATCAATAACTCATCATCACAGCTTTACAGTAATAAGTATCTTAACAATAATAGACATTATATATCAACTTGACAACTTCTTATTTAATTATACAACTATGCAACTTTAATAATTTTAACAACATACAAACAACTTAATTAAACAACTATAGTCATCATTACAACATCAACTTAATGCAACTTAACAACTTTATAAACAACTTCAGCAATATACAACATATTAAAAATTCATCTATCATGTCAACTTACACAATATAAACAACATAAATCAACTTAAGCACCCAACAACTCAATTATTTCAACAAAAGAACACCATGCATAAAGCTTCCATAACTCTCCTGAAATTAAACAATCTACATTCTAGCTTCCCTCACCTAAAGATTGGCTCTAAAAAGCCAAGAATCTGAGAAGAAGAAAAAGAAGAAGAAATATCCTCCAAGCTTGACTCTTGAACTTCGATCCTCCAGAAATAAGTTTTCTAGTATGAAACTCAAGAGAAAAGAGAAGACATTAGTGGTCTAGAGAAGAAGAAGAATCATACAGAGAAATTAAAGAGAGAAAATAACTCACAGACCCAGAGTCTTTCTCTCTAAAACTTCTTTCTAAAACCTCTCATTCTCCTCAACTGCCCACAACCCCTATTTATAGAAGTTCAGGAGTGATCAGAACGGCCCGTTTCAAATTTGGAACGGCCCGCAATCCTTTATTACATGACATGTCTATTTAATTGTAAAAACAGTGTATATTTGCTTGTTAGCAAAAATGCTAAGTTTGCGTACAGTAGGTAAAGCAGGAAATGAAATAGAAGAACTAGAATGGAATAGGACCCAGCAGTTTGTGTAGGTGCACGTGATGATGCTCCATAAAAGCCATGGGATTCTCAATCTCTGCTACCTTTCATGGGACAGTGGGGTCCAAGACATGCCACGTGGCATGTCGTGTGCACAAGGAAAATGGCATGTGATGACCTCTGGCGAATGCCTTTGCCTCTCACGCTCTTGTGTCCCTAACAAGGATCAAACACCAACGAAGAAAGATTAATTGCCACACACATTTTCTTCTTCTCAAACCCGTCAAATCATTTCCCTTTAATGCTACTTTGCACTCTATTTGGCATAACCACTTTCACTTCTCTCCCTTTTGTTCCTCATAGGATACCCTAATTGCATATCAATTAAGAATTAAGGATTCAGACCGTGTTTTTTATACAACCATATTAGTACTAATGAAGGCCATTAAATTCGTAACGAACCATCATTTCAGTCCAAAATAGTAACTAACACTCTTTATATTCTATTTAATTAGCATTGGTGTTCACCAATTATTGCATGCCATGTTATCACACAATACAGTGTTGATTCAAAGCTGTGACCAGAAGTAGCTTATTTAGTGTGCTTTACATAAGCACTATTCTTAATGAAATAATTATTTACATTTAGTAACTGTCATGTTGAGTCCCGAGTCTGTCTGTTATAAAAATTTGTCTAGCTAGAGACACTTTATTTGTTAGGTTGCTTGTTGCGGATATTGTTGCCTTTAGAAACTTAAATTAATTAATTATAACAAAATATAATAATAATAATAATATCGTAGATTTAGTAATTGTCGTGTTGGGTATCAGATCTGCTTACGTTATTACGAAAGACTATCTAGAGGCACTTTGTATTTGTTAATCGTCTATCGTTTTAGTTACAGTCTCTAGATTTTTGAGTTAATTAATTGAAACTTAAAGTAATAAAATTTTAAAATAATAATAATAATAACATAGATTTAGCTATAATTGTCATGTTGAGCCTCAGGTCTACTTGGCTATTACAAAAATTTGTCTTAAGACACTTCGTATCTATTAGGTTGCTTATCGTTGCAGATGTTGACTCTAGATTTCTAAAGTTAATTATTTTTATAAAATAAAAATTATAGAATATAATAAGAATAAAAAATAATATTTTTTATTAAAAACTCTAAATTAAATATCTTCAATCCACAAAATGATTTTCTACCAAAAGAATTATGCAAGTCAAATTTTCTCATTACACTTAAGGATACATAGGAGTAAAGAATTATCCTTGTTGATTTTAAAGATTAAAAATAATATTAATTCTTTTTTTTCCTAAAAAATTTAAGTAAATATACATAATCATAAAACTCTTTTTAAAATAAATAATTAAATAAACAAATAAGATGAAAATTAAATAATATATTATTTTCCTTTTAGGGGTATAAGATAAACAATTTCAAAGTAATATTAATTAGAGGTTAGTATTTTAAGACAAACGTTATAGGGTGTTTAATTTTTATACTTTTTAAACACGTAATCGACTCCTAATCACTACTTTTAGTTCAAGACCTTTTTTAAGATTTTTCTATAGTTTTTCTTAATATCTATGGTAGTGACTCCCATGTTTATACATTTTGTTTTATTTGTCATCTCATTGTGACCCTTGTTGCAGTAGAAGCAAAGGTAAAATTTTGACTAAGTGTTTGACAAACACAATTCCAAAAGTTTATGTTTAGATCAAGTGATTTAAATTTCAAGAGGGGAAATTTATCTCTCAACTAAATATGGGTGCTTAAGTTACTTCAGAGAGCACTTGATTGATAAATAATCTATAATCTTAATTAAAATATGGATAATTGACTTGAAAAGATAAAGATAATGAGAATTTAAATTTAAAAATATATAAATTCCGCAAGATAAAGATAAACTACAAAAGATTATGTTTGCATTGGTTGGTTGATGAAAAAGATCCCTACCAAAGGATATGCAATCTGTGAGATGCTAAATTTGATATCCGTTAAGGGGTTTATATTATTGGTTGTGTATACTATATTGAAATAAATAAGAATGACAAAATAATTTATTTATCTAACATCTATCTATTATATAAATATAATATAATAATAATAAATTTGATTTAATTCATCCATTTAATTTATGGATAGATAGTGATTCATCCACTATTTTTCAAAAAAATTTAGATTACGGTAAAATGAGTGTATTGGATAAAGATTTAAAAAAAATATTATTTTAACATTAATTTTTTTTGAATTTTTAAAAATCATATGATAATTTAATAACATAATATTATTTTAAAATATTTTTACAAAAAAATAATTTAATTTTTAAAACATATTTTCATGGATAGATTAGATACGCATCCATTAAAAAATTGCTAATAAATGAATTGAATTTTTTTATATTAAATGAATTAGATGAATTAAATTTTTAAATAATTTTTTTAACAAATTAAAATAGATTCAAAAATTATTTTTATTCAATTTATTATAATTCAACTTAAAAATCACCCGATCCATTTGTTAACCATCTCTAGGAATAAACTATCTAACATCCTTATTCAGACCAAATTAAGTCATTAATTGGCTTGGCTACATACTCCCTGATCCTATTTTTTAGGAAATGCTCATAGATCATAAAGTTTTTTATTATGTGCCCTTTTCACCGAAAACATGATCCCTTATTTCTTGCCCCCCTCTTTAGACCAATTTTAATATACTGACTAAATTTTGAATATCATATCATCTCGCCAATTCTTTGCCTATGATGTATACGTATCATATCTTTTACTGCCAATATGGACAAATAGACTTCAACCTTCTCTATCTATTCAGTTAACCAAGCTTTCGACTAACAAATTTTTAACGGTTACATATTCATTACACTATTATAAAAGTCTTATTTTCCTGCAAATTTTTCTAAAAAAGATATTTATAAATTTTTTTTGCAAATTTTCTTATAATAATAAATTAATAATTTCACAATTTTTTTTACAAATTTATTTGCGAAAAATAATTTACAAATATTTTTTATAAAATTTTTTATGAAAAATAATTTACAAGAAATTTTTGTAAATTTTACTACAATTTTAATGATCATAGAAAAAAATTTCATGATAAAAATTTGCAGAAAATATTGTAAGAATTTTATTTTATTTTTTTGCATATTTTCTTATAAAAATAAATTCGCAAGTAATGTTTACTAAATGGTAGAAAAATTTTGCAGGTAACTTTTCTTGCGGATTTTCCTGTTAATTTTAATCCAAAGAAAAAATAAAAAAAAATTTAAATTTATAAGTTTAATATTTTAAAAAAACTTCAAGTCTCAAATCGATTGAAAATAAAAGAATTAAAGATATATAAGTTGGGACAACACTTACCTTACAAGTTGATTTGTATGGTTGAGTGTTAGACTTATAATCTACAAATCTTATAATTTAAAAGATTATGTATCACATGTTGGAGGCGTGAAAACAAATATTTCGGATGAATTCATTGTGAGCATTTAAAAGTTGAAGAATTATTGATAGAATTTATAGTAATTTTTTTAATTTTTTTTGTAAGAAATATTCCTGCAGAATTTATTGTGTAAAAATTCGTAGGAAAATTTCCCGTGAATTATTTTTTGCAAGAAATTTCCCTGAGAAATTATTTTTTTGCAGGAAACTTTCCTGTGAACTTTTTTTGCAAAAAATTTTCTTTCGAATTTTAAAATTTGCAAAAACATATTATCTACGAAGGTATTACGTGTAGATAAAATTTCACAGAAAAATTTGTAAGAACAATGTTTCCTGCAAATTTTTATGAAAAATTTGCAAAAAAAATCGCATATAATAAGTGAAATTTTAGTAGTGTTATATTAGCATGTTAGTGTCACATTATTATCAACAAAATTTATTAAAAATTGACAGCAAAGTAGCTATCAAATGTGCTATTAAATTATATCAAAAGTTAAAATTACTCAAATTACTTGATAGATTGAAATGGCATAATGAGAAATTAAATGGATAAAACGTGAATTGAAGCCTAAAAGTTTTTAATGAATAAAGTTCTTCCATAATTTGTTTTTATGATAAGTATTAAATGATATATTTTCACTTAATATTTTCTTTATAAGTGTTCCGGTCACGGGATGCGCTAGGGTTTTTCCTAGATCAAGCCGCAAAGCCAGAGCATTCGAAAAGTGTAATCTGCCCTCTCAACTCTAGGGTTTTGGGTTTTATGGTACGTCGTTCATGGGCTACTTGGGCCCCGAGGATCAAGGGATTTCCTTAACCGTTAATATTTGGAGAATATCTTGTCATTAAAGATGGGATTTTATCCCTGATATCGGAACAGTATCTATGTGGGAGAGTTAGATCGGATTTTGGCCGAGTTACTCCTGCAGAGCAGACAAGTCGGATTCTAACCGAGTGCACCCATGTAGATGGGTTGGATCGGATTCTGACCGGGACGGTACACTTGCCTTCCAGCCTTGAGCCTATAAGGCGAAAAGGCTTGTAGCTTGGTAACCTAGTCAGGTATTAGCCGAGCAGAAGGTCAAGTCGAATTTTTACCTAAACGGTACACTAGTCGGATTTTTACCTAGACGGTACACTTGCCTTCCAGCCTTGAGTCTATAAGGCGAGAGGGCTTCTGGCTTGGCTCTTACGAACCATATCAGAAATAAGTAGAGTCAAAGCGGATTCCGACCGAGTTGAGAACAAGTCGCCCAAAATCCGATCTAACTCTCCCGACTAATAACACCAAAAATTTTAACCAAGTTTGGAGCACTTTTTGAAAACATTTAGTCGTCCAAGTACCAAATATGAAATCTTCTAGTCGTTCAAATACCGATTAGGTAACACCAAAGATTTATTTATCTAACAAGAATATGAAAATATCTAGTCGTCCAAATACCGACTAGTAGCGCCAAAAATTTAATTAAATATAGAGTGCATATGAAAATATATAGTCGTCCAAATACCGACTAAAGAAGGAAAAGTTTTCCAAGTGAAACTTAATTTGAAGAAAACCACTCGACCAAATACCGATTCAAAAGAAAGGAAAATTTTTCCAAGTTAAAATTAATTTGAGGAGAACCACTCGGCCAATTACCGATTAAAGAAGGGACCTCAAAGTCGGCCAAAAACCGGTTTACATAGCGAACAAGGGAAATTTCCCAATGATGAATTTCCTGTCGATATTTCAAGAATTAGCTTCTTTTTCATTGCTCATATGTCTTGTTGCATTAACTACTTTCCTGTACTTCCCATTTGATCATGCGAATGTGGCAATGCACTTAATTGTCCCAATACCGACTAGTAACGCCAAAAATTTACTTAAATTTAAAGCACAGGTGAAAATCACTAGTCGTCCAAATACCGACCATATCTAGTCCGTCTAGTCGTCCCAATACCGTCTAGTAACTCCAAAAATTTACTTAAATTTAAAACACAGGTGAAAATCACTAGTCGTCCAAATACCGACCATATCTAGTCGTTCAAATACCGACTAGTGACTCCAAAAATTTACTTAAATTTAAAACACAGGTGAAAATCACTAGTCGTCCAAATACCGACCATATCTAGTCGTTCAAATACCAACTAGTGACTCCAAATTTTTCACCAAGTTTTACAACAGTTGAAAAATAACTAATCGCCCGAATACCGACCATATCTAGTCGTTAAAATACCGACTGGTAACATCAGAAACTGAACTAAGTAAGGAACTTGTGGTACCTCTGAAGTAGGAAAGATATGAGAATCATCTTGTGAGAATCACTCTAAATGTATTGATTGAACTACCAGTTCCGATATACCACCCTAATCATGTGAGGGGGCCAAGATTGATGTTTAGCTTGATCTTGTGGAAACTGAAGCGAATTGCGAGTCTCCGCCTGTGGATTGAGATGATTTGCAATCGGTGGTCGATCAGTATTTTCAAATTAGGAGTACGTCTAAAGCAGTTCGTGTTATAGAAACTTTGAGTCGTAGTCGTGGTAATTTGAACCTACAATTAAGCCCTGATTCGTTGTTGTCACTGATTCATTTGAACTACTCGTTCTGGGTTATTTATACTCGCCAAGTCGGAATCTAACCGATCAAGGTCGAGTTTTTTCACAAAACGAGTTATTTATACTCGCCCAGCCGGACTGTTGCCGACAATCACGAGTACTCGCCAAGTCGGAATCTAACCGATCAAGGTCGAGTTTTTTCACAAAACGAGTTATTTATACTCGCCCAGCCGGACTGTTGCCGACAATCACGAGTACTCGCCAAGTCGGAATCTAACCGATCAAGGTCGAGTTTTTTCACAAAACGAGTTATTTATACTCGCCCAGCCGGACTGTTGCCGACAATCACGAGTACTCGCCACGTCGGAATCTAACCGATCAAGGTCGAGTTTTTTCACAAAACGAGTTATTTATATTCGCCCAGCCGGACTGTTGCCGACAATCACGAGTACTCGCCAAGTCGGAATCTAACCGATCAAGGTCGAGTTTTTTCACAAAACGAGTTATTTATACTCGCCCAGCCGGACTGTTGCCGACAATCACGAGTTCTTCGAGTTATTTATACTCGCCCAGCCGGACTTTTGTCGACAATCACGAGTTTGCCTACAAGTCAGAATCAATTTGAAAATAATTTGAAAATAATGATTTTTATTATTTGATGTTACCTCGTTAAAAAACCTTTGTAGCATAAAACCCTCGCAGCAGACTCCCATGCTTCCTCCACGAATTAACATCTGGGCACGAAAGTCCATTAGATGTTGACTAGGATCCTGTTTCCCTCAAACGGTTCCAACTGCTGATACGAAGCTGTTCTTTGACAAACCGGACCTTAGATTGACGATCCGAACGGTCAGAATGAAGAACCTCACCTCCCGAACCTATAGTCCAAAAATCAGCCCGATCCAACGGTGAACGACTTCACACCGATTAAAACACAGTACCAGTCCTGTTTTGCGCTAGAACACTTTCACCTACTGATACGAAGTTTTTTTCTCCCAAACCAGGCCTCCGGTTAATAATCCGAACGGTCAGAATGAAGAACCACACTTCTGGAACCTACAGTCCAAAAATCAGCGCGATCCAACGGTGAACGACTTCACAACGATTAAAACACAGTACCAGTCCTGTTTTGCGCTAGAACACTTTCACCTACCGATACGAAGCTGTTTTCTCCCAAACCAGGCCTCCGGTTAATAATCCGAACGGTCAGAATGAATAACCACACTTCTGGAACCTACAGTCCAAAAATCAGCGCGATCCAACGGTGAACGATTTCACACCGATTAAAACACAGTACCAGTCCTGTTTTGTGCTAGAACACTTTCACCTACTGATACGAAGCTGTTTTCTCCCAAACCAGGCCTCCGGTTAATAATCCGAACGGTCAGAATGAAGAACCACACTTCTGGAACCTACAGTCCAAAAATCAGCGCGATCCAACGGTGAACGACTTCACACCGATTAAAACACAGTACCCACTCTGTTTTTGTGCGGGAAACTTCCTCTCCTTCTCTCTCTCAGGGTCGCTCTCCTCTCTCAAGTCATTGATCAACGCCATCATCTCCTCCATGGTAGGGTGTTGTGGGTCGTGGTTGGATGTGCCGCCTCTCGCCATAGTAGAGTGTAGGTTTTTTCTTGTGACTTGGGGCGTAGGAAGAGTTTTACCGTAGCCCCACGGTGGGCGCCAAAATGTTCCGGTCACGGGATGCGCTAGGGTTTTTCCTAGATCAAGCCGCAAAGCCAGAGCATTCGAAAAGTGTAATCTGCCCTCTCAACTCTAGGGTTTTGGGTTTTATGGTACGTCGTTCATGGGCTACTTGGGCCCCGAGGATCAAGGGATTTCCTTAACCGTTAATATTTGGAGAATATCTTGTCATTAAATATGGGATTTTATCCCTGATATCGGAACAGTATCTATGTGGGAGAGTTAGATCGGATTTTGGCCGAGTTACTCCTGCAGAGCAGACAGGTCGGATTCTAACCGAGTGCACCCATGTAGATGGGTTGGATCGGATTCTGACCGGGACGGTACAATAAGGTAATATGATAATTGTAGGAGGAAATGTAAGATGATATAGCAATACTCTATTCTAATCGAATTGATAGTATTATGCAAGTAAATGTTGGAGATCATACTTTGAGTAGTGATACGATTAAATTAATGTATATAAGTGAGAAACAATTTTTATCATATAAGTTGATCTTCTAAAGTTAAACTAAGCTCCAATATATCATTCACATTCAATATGTCCAATAATCCAATTTTATAAGATTTAGATGTCTTATCCTTAACGTGAGAAATGTCTTAAAAATCTCTTATGACTAGTAATTAATTAAATTAATGTATATAAATGAGAAACAATGTCTGTTTTAAAACAAAATTTGTAAGGTTGAATTAAATTATAAATTAATTTATTATTGATAATAAGGTAAACATGGTCGAATGAATGAAATATTGAAGTTAGTAAATCCCTGAATGTTGTGGGCAGCAGTGTTTTCAAGTACAATCACATGAAATTCTGTGATTTGCGGAGAAATTTTGATATAGCTAGCTGCTAGCCCCTGAATGAGGAGCCTCAGTTTTCCATAATCACATGATCCTGCTTATAGAGACATATACATGAAGGTCCACTTTGTTTACTTAAAAGCAAACACACCCTTATAATCACACTTGAGATTCAACCCCAATTTGGGGGCACGCACGGAAGTGAAACCTACGTTCTCTCTCTATATTTACAAAACTTCCAAATACCTCAAATCAACAATTTTCAATCTTAACATGTGTATAAATGCCATTGCTAGCTAGCCGGGGGAAAATATACACTGTTTTTATTTTTATTTTTTTAAAAAAAGTGGAATATAAATTACTAGGATGTGCTCGAACTGTCGTTATAGTTCCAGCTTGTTGTTTTTCAAGTTTTTTTTAGGGTCCATACATATTTTGTTTTTCAAGTTGGAATGCTAATAATTGAAATTAAAACTACTCGTACGTTCTCTGAAATGTTTTAAGATTTTCTTTTACAATTATACCATCATGAGTGAATTTTCCTTGTTCCATGTCTCTTTTCTTCTCTTGTTGGATACTCCAATTGATTAGAAAGAATTCAAGTCTCCTTATGTTTTGCTAAAAAAAACGACATGCTTGCTTTTCTAAAAGAGTAACATTATTAGTTTTTATTGATAAATTGTTTTTAAATGTCAAGTGTTTATTATATTAAGAAGTCAGGGAAGAGAATGCACTAATTGAACAGGTTATTTTGTCCTTTTCAAAGATGGGTGTAGCTAGGTTTTAATTTGTTCAATAAAATTTTCAAAATTACCAGCAGAGTAGAGCCCAGATTTGTTATTGAACCTGAGTTGATTAAAGAAATTAAAGAAACACGAAAAAATAATAATAAATATAAGAGGTTATTATAAAATAAAATTTTAAATTAAATATAAATTTAAGAACAAATTTAGATGTAGTTCTTTAAATATATTTGTTATTGTACACGATTCAAATCTTTTATATAGAATATCAAATAAATAATGTTGGAAGAAAAATACACTTGTATGTAATTACTATTCTAACAAAGATTAATCACTATTATTTCTAGTCATAAATATTTCGTAGTTATACTATGATTATCTATAATTAATATACATATATATATATATATATATAATTAGCATTAAATTTTTAGTTTTATAATCTATGTAGCTAGATAAAAGTTTATATTAAACGTAAACATAGATATTCTGATAAATTGTATTAAAGGTTAACATTAATTATTGAGATAAAATTTTAATTGAAATTATTAGATAATGCCACAAATAACTGTATGTTTAAATTTGGAATATTTTTGCGTAAAAGGTTAAGCACTAATCTTTCAAAATATTGATATTTGTACAAAAGATATGCATTTGTTTTATTCTTATAAATATTTTTTCATATACATGATTATACGACTAAATCCTGGTCAAATATTCAAAAGAGATGGTTATTTGTCGTCTATTTTTTAAAAAAAAATTATCTTATAATAACATACATCTTATATCTTATAGTGACACTATATTTATTATTAAAAATTATTTTTTATTATAATTATATTTTTATAATTGTTATAAAAGTATTGATATGAATCTAATCTTCATATTTTACATTTACCGAAGTGTTAGAGTCCTTACAAGTAATCACCACTAGAACCCTAAACTCTAAATCATATCAACATATTAATATCGAGAAAGGTTGATCTTCACATATGACTTTACCTAGATTTAAGTTGTAAGTCCACTCTAACACAATATTTGACACATATATTTCAACTTATGCTACACAAATTGCACTTGTACAAATTCGATTAATTAACTAATCAATCATCTTATTATTTAAGTTAAGCTCAACATTTTAATATATGAATATAATCTTCATGTTTTACATTCACTAAGTGTCAAAATCCTTACAAGTAATCACTATTAGAATCCTCTCTTGTCGTAGTCTTTGTTACAATTTTCTCTATTCAATTATATCTCGAGATTGCTAATCTAATTCATGATTTCGCCATCAAACTGATGTTTTAATCTAAATTAATTTATATAAAGTAAATGTAAACACAAAGCTTAACCAACCAAAGTTTAAAATAAGAGAAATTAAGGATTAATGCGTAAAAGTTAGAGGAGAAAATAGTGAGAGTTTAAGGATGTGACAATTGATAAGGAGTGTTAATTTAATTAACAAATTCTCTTATCTAAATTTCAAAGACTAACCAGTAAGCCTAGTATGGTAGTACTCCATTGCTTTCCCGATGCAAATGGGCAAATCAATGTTTTCTTGACATCCAACATAGCTGTCTACGTTATTGTACTCTCTCTATCTCTCTCCTGTCCTCGTGGTCCTTTCCCTTACCTTAATTATATCTCTCCCTTATCACTCTCTCCATACCTGCCTCGTATCCAACACTCTTCCCTTCTTCCTCCTACTCCCCTATATATTCCCTCCCCCCTTCATCCACTAACACCATGTGTTTTATTTGCTACTTCCCAACCCAAACCCTTTAATTCTTTCTTTCTTTCCTCTTTTGCTTCCTTCTTCTTCTATATATATTACTAATACAACTTATCATACACATATATACCTGTCATAATAGCAGCACTAGGCTACCTTAGCCCGCACTTTGAGAAAATATATACATATATAGACAAGTACACCAAGCTCTAGCTAGCTAGGGACATGTCTAGCCGAAGATCCAGGCAACACTCAGGGTCTACAAGGATCTCCGATGACCAAATCATCGAGCTTGTTTCCAAATTGCGTCAACTCGTTCCTGAGATTCGCAGTAGGAGATCTGACAAGGTACAATATTTCAAAATTCAATCTCCGGCCTTATCATAATTATGGATATCTATAAGGACAAAAATTACAATACTATTTTATGTATTGTCGGGACTATTTTTCAACTCGATTTGATGTTTTAACTCGGTAATATTTATTGATATTTAATGAATTTTTTTACCCAGATAAATCTTTAGTTCTGATTGAAAAATAATAATAACTGCATGTCAGTTTTGTATTGTTTGAAAATTGGTTGGGAAATAAATAGTGAAGTTGGGGATGACGTGGAAGCTAAAATTACTAACTTCTCCGCAAAAGTAAAAAATCACATCAGAAAAAACTAGGCTGAAGCTATATGGCAAGCATAAAACATATAGTTTCAACTTCACGCATGCTGATATAAAGATATATAGATCTCTGTTATACAAACACAGAAACAACTTGCTTCTTTGTTGTTGTACATGTGAAGTGATAGAGTAGGATTATGCTACCGATCATAGTGGCATGGCTCGTGTAGAACATGTCGATTGTATTATAATAAATTAAACGCGAAGTCCGGGGATAGTCAGAATTTGACCCGTATATTGAGGACCAAGTTCCAAACAATTCCAAAATCTATACAGATGCAAAAGACTTTAAACGTTTGCATTGACTGTATAAATATATAAATGTATATTTACAAAGTTAAAGATAACATTATATATAACAATGACGAGTATACACATTTTACTGATACTGATATACTGTAATTGCACAATATTCACCAATTCCAGTTTACATTTGAAGTAGTGCTACGTTATAAATTAATTATCCTTATTCTCTCATTTTATTAAAAAACAAAAAAAAAACGCTAATAGAAAGTCAGGAAGTATGGACACATATATATAAGTAATGCAGAACCCCCGAATAGAAACAAGACCTTAAAAATAAAGAAAGTAGTCAAGTGGTTATTTTGACCAACTCATGCATGAAGCGAATCTTTCGGTGTGGACTGAAATAGATTACTACACCTAAATATCGTCGTTGGAGTACATATACATACTCACAATAATTGGGTCACATACCATGTGTTGGACTCTATATGCTTATTTCTGCTAATTCAACGCCACCAGTTCCATGCAAAGTAAGGCATGTGTAATAGTTGCAGAAAGTGACTCGTAGGTAATCGTTACTGACTTTTTTCCAATGCAGGTTTCAGCGTCCAAGGTCCTACAAGAGACCTGCAACTACATCAGAAGCTTGCACAGAGAGGTGAATGACCTGAGTGAGCGTCTGGCTCAGTTGTTGACCACAATTGATGCAGATAGTGCTGAGGCTGGAATCATTAGGAGCCTACTTAATCAATAAATAAGTGAGTGTTATGAACATTTTTTTTTATTCAAAGAGTGTTTTAAGAGAGAGTGTACTTCATTCTAGGGTGTGCTGAAAGAGCCTGATGAGTGTGAGAGTGCAGTTTGAGGCTGTACCTTTCCATATGGCAGGTAGGGCATTTGATATAACTAGTTGTTTTTTTTTCCAATAATTTTTAAGTGCTTGTACAAGCTACATATATATGTATGTGCCTCTTTTTATGGATGGCCAAAATGTAGCACTTGTTAAATTTATTACTAGTTATGTACTTTAGTTGGAAGTTGGAAGTCAAAGTTGTAAGAGATGATGCATATATTTGATGCAGAATATCTATATGATCTATATATATTATTAATTAATTCAATGTTTGTTTTATTCTGTGTCGATATAATAATTATGAGGTTATGTGTAGATTGAAGTGCTCGTGCTAAACACTACTCAATGTGACGGAAAGTTTGTTTAAGTGGATAAAATTGTTAGTTAATGGAGGTTGTAACACGAACATTTTGAACACTGGTTTTAATTGCTTTGTGGCTTGTGTCGGTAAAGTTGGGTTCAAGTTTGCATAATAAGGCCTGAAAGTAATTGACGTGAGTGAGTGGTTTGATCTAATGTTGGACGGTTGGTTAAATATTATAGAAATCCACACTTTTGGACTTTTAGTATTCAGAAAGAGACACTTAATTGAGACAAATACCCTCAGAAAGTGTCTTCGTTTGCAAGTGAAAAGTGAAAGCGAGTTTGGAATCTAGTGGCTATTCAAGGAAGCGTGCTCTATTTTTCTTCGCCCATTTTTTGATGTAACGATTTACTTAATTACTTTTATTTATTTTCTTGTCTGCAATCTGCATAAGTACTATAGCGTAATTGTGGGAAAGTTATATGAACAGTATGAGAATGAATGGAATGTTTACTCCGGCCGTTAGCAAAAGATGAAGAATATTCGACGCTCTTTCAGTGTACACACCTTGAAAACAGGATTGAAAACAAGGGAGGAAGTAAAGATTATAAATGTGATTAGTAATACCATAATAATAAAAAAATAAAAAAAGTAAGGTCAATATAAAAATTGAAATAGAAAAAAATGAGGTTGGTTAGCAAATTACATTTCTTCTAAATAAATTGTTTTTTATTTAACTCAATTAATTTTGTTTAACATTTAACAGCATATTGAAGTGTTTGAGATTGATATCAAATAAAAATGGGATTATGTATGTGCTGACAGTAAATTTCATTATGAGAATCTGTGTTAATTTAATTTTGTATCTCTAATTAAGTTCTTATATAATGAGATGTTTTTACTGTTTGATCCTAAATGGAAATTTGGGAACGTAAAATCTAATCCTTTATATATAGGTTATGATTAAAATTAAATTAATGTTTAGTTTTATTGATTGAGTTAAAATTATTGGAACTCAAATGTAAAATGAATTCTTGTACTAGTTAGAATTAGATAATATAAGTAGTATATATATAAATGAGAAAGATTCACTTACCTAGATTTTAAATTATATTATGATGTCAAACTTACTTGTGTAGTTTATTTATTATCTATTGTGTAAAATACTTTCAAGTGTAATACTCTCTAACAAAAATATGATAAAACATAAGTTTGCTACTTTAAACACATATAAATACTTGTAAGCAAAACATTTATTTCACTTGAAATAATTGGGATTTGAAAGAATCACTTAAATAAAGTTAAATGAAGTAATAAAAAATCAAATAACTTATTTTAAAAGTCTTATATCACTACAAGAAAACGCTGAATAAGCGGCGAAAAAGAAGCATTGGCTAATAGCTGACGTAAATAGTATCGGAAAAGCCGACGCTATTTTAAGATTTAGCGTCGGCTTTTCCGACGCTAAACTTAAAATAAATTTAATTTAAATTTATTTTAAGTTTAGCGTCGGAAAAGCCGATGCTATTCTTTAAATAATAGACGTGCTTTCAGAGAGATAAAAATAATTTTTCCAATGTTATATACGCATAATGTGTTCTAGTACACTTGGTTATCAAGTTCACTTAAGACCTCAAGGTTCACGGATCGAGTCTCAGGAATGTTAAAAATACGAATGAATAAATGATGAGCGAGAAAAAGAAGATAAAGAAAAAAATAAAATAAAATTTGTGTCAATATAGTGTCGGCTTAACCGACAATAAAAAATTAAAATAAATAAATTTGTTAGTGACGGCTTAGCCGACACAAAAAAAATTATGTCGACTTATTTAGCATCGACCAAAAATCGACGAATAACCGAAAATATTGCGTCGGCTTTTATGATTTAGAGTCGGCTTTTGACCGACTCTAAATTGAAACATTCTTGTAGTGTATCACTTAAAATTTAAGATCAATAATAAGATATAAACATTTTTTTCTTAATTTATCAAAGTGTCATTTTAAAGATAAAATTGTAACCATTCAAAGAGTTTTTTTAAAAAAATAATATTTTAGATATAATAATTATAATAATATCAATAGACTTACGATATAAAAAAATATGTAAGTATTAGAAGGAGGATAGAGTGCTCATTAGAAACATAAATAGAAGGTAATCTAAAAGATTTTTTTTTGAAAATGTAAAGATAACTCTATTAAAGAGAGAGAGAAGTTGAAAACATGCAATCGCTTCATTGAACTAGTAACATGAATGTGATTAGCATGCAAGGTATATAGAATGTGTGAGGTAGGTGTTTCAACAACACTTGACAAGCTACATGACCCAATTTATAATTTTGAAACCTAATATTTCAATTTTACCATGTAAACATGTGTATACATACTTGATATTCTTTTGTAATTTATAGAGGTGTTCATGAGACAGATCCATTAATTTGTGTTTTTATTTAACTAAAATTTTGATATGATCAATCACTACAAGGAAAATGATAAATTGCGACGGACAAATTGCGACGGTTATCTAGAAACCATCGTCGTTTTGATATTGCGACCCTTCATATGACAGTTTTTCAAAACCGTCGCAAAATTGTTCAACATTGCGACGGTTTATCGTAAACCGTCGCAAAATTTGTAGAATATTGCGACGGTTTATGATAAACCGCCGCAAAATTTGTTTAACATTGCGACAGTTTATCAAAAATCGTCGCAAAATTGTTCAACATTGCGACGGTTTATCGTAAACCGTCGCAAAATTTGTTGAACATTGCGACGGTTTATGATAAACCGTCACAAAATTTGTTGAACATTGCGACAGTTAATCATAAACCGTCGCAAATTTTTTTTAACATTGCGACAGTTAGTCATAAACCGTCGCAAAATTTTCAGCATTGCGACAGTTTACTATAAACCGTCGCAATCTACAAGACAATTTATTTTATTAAAATTAAAATTATTTTTTTGAAGTATTATGTATATTATCTTAATAAACTTATATTTTATTAACAATTTTATATATACTTTCTTTAACATGAGGTACACGATTTTTTTTCTTTATATAATTTCAAAATCGTGACTAGAATATAAATTTATCTTTCAACAAACTTATGAATTTATCTTGTATGTAAGATGTGTTAGAGTATATAAATAAATATAATTATCATTTTATAACTTAATTTTTGAGTTATCAGATCACATATTATTCAATAATTTACAATGTTAAATTTTATAAATTTTATTTTAAATTCCATCTTTTTAACACTATTAAAAATATAAAAATAAATATGTTAAATTTTATAAAAATCCAGTTTAATTTATTTATGATATAAATATGTTTTTAATATCTAATATATATTTTTAGATGATAATTTATTTTAAAATATATCTTATAATAACAATTCTAAATGGAACATAAAAAACACAAAAGATAAACATGCATGGTACAAATTTTATTTTATCAAAAAATTATTTATTTTAATATATTACATTATATATGTGAATATTAAGACATATATATATATATATATCAATATATATATTATAATTAAACTTTTTTAAAAAATTAATTCATTATTAAGAAATTTTTTTTCTCACATGAGAATTAATTTCTTTCAAAAATTTGACAGATATCAAATAAATAAATATTTTTTCTGAATCTATATTTTATTTTATTAGAATATAATTTTTATTTTTTAAAATATATTATTTTTTAGATAAAAAAATTATGTATATGTCAAATAGTAGTGGGGCAAGTGCCCCACTATTCCAAACGAGCATCCGTCCATATATATATATATATATATATATATATATATATATATATATATATATATATATATATATATATAATATAGGGGATTATAATTATACCGATGTAACTTTCACTAAGTATTATGTCGCTCAATAACTTTATATTAAATGTGAATTTTGTAAATCCAACCGTTAAATTGAAAGTTCATATCACTTTATAATTGTATATCAAATTTTGTTAAAATTGAACAACTAAAAGGTAATCAAAGTGTTTATATTTTAGTGTATTTTGAAATGAATATATTACATCAATTTTTTTTTTATAAAAATGAAGTATCAAATTATCTTGGATTAATATAAAGTTTTGTATATATAATCAATGAGAGATATGAACTTTCAATCTAACAGTTGGATTTACCAAATTCACATTTAATATAAAGTTATTGAGCAGTGTAATACTTATCAAAATTTACACCGATGTAATTATATTAAATTTTACTAAGTGTTACACCGCTCAATAACTTTATATTAAATGTGAATTTTGTAAATTCAACCGTTAAATTGAAAATCTTTTACTCATAAATCATATATACAAAATGTTATATTAATCGAAGATGATTTCTTATAAAATTAAATTCAATCTGTCGGAAAATTTATATTTTCGATGATAAAATTTTTGTAGGAAAAGTTATATTATTGATGGAATATTTCAGAAAAATTTATATTTGTCGAAAATGTAAGAACTGGTTTTAAATTTGATATGAAAATATTATGATATAATTAGATAAGATTTTAAGTTAGTATTTTATTAATGGTTGATAATTAAAAAATAAAACAAGGATAAATACATTTTTTGAATATTATATGTTTGATTTAAGATAACTTACAAAATAACTCTTGGTAAAATTATTCCGCTCAATAACTCATGGTATGTGTTGAATTTCATCGATCCAATTAATTGTTAATTTAAAAGTTATTAAATTTTACTAATAATTAATATAAAAAATTAATTAGTTTTGGAATAAATTATTTGCTAATTAACAATATAATTGAAACATTAATTATTTTAAATTATTTAACTAAAATCTTATTGACAATTTACTATATGATCTTAATATTTTTGTATAACTAATATCTGGTTTTAAATTTGATATGAGAATATTATATATAATTAGATAAGATTTTAAGTTAGTATTTTATTAATAGTTGATAATTAAAAAATAAAACAAGGATAAATATATTTTTTTGAATTTTATATGTTTGATTTAAGGTAAATAAATATATTAAATTAATTAATAATTATTTAAAATATTAAAATTTAATTTATAAGTATATAATAAATAAATATTTATAATTTTATAAATTATATTATCATTATAAATTATAAAATTAAATAATTTAAATTATAATTTTAAATAGAAATAAGTAGATGTTAATTATAAAAGTAAGTACATATAAATAAAGAATAACTAAATATATTATTATTATTATTATTATTCGTAATATAAAATTATTATATATTATTATTATAGTACAAATATGAGATTGTATATTTGAGGATGACTTAAATGAATTAATTTGTACAAGTTATACTGATAACATACATATACATTTCAGTAGCTTACTCATCAGAACTTCACAGTTAAGCGTGCTTGACCTGGAGTAGTACAGGGATGGGTGACCTTCCGGGAAGTTTCCCAGAAATTGCACAAGTAAGGATAAAACACGCTAAATAGTGAAATATCGTGAAATAGAACCTTTGAGAGGCCAAATATGAGGATTGTTACATTAATAAATTTCTTAAAATTAAAAAAAATTATAATTTTCAACGGGTTAAAAAAAGGTCGTAATATTAATTTAGAGGCAGTTGGTACGACAGTTGATGAAAGGGTCACAATAGAGGCAGTTGGTGCGACAGTTAATGAAAGGGTCGCAAAATCGTCATTTTCTTGTAGTGAATTTTATGAACCAAACCTGATCTAATTTAATCTTTGACAGCATATGAGTCAAATTTGGATTAAAGATGGACACAATTACAATATTTAAGATATGTTTTATAATTAGTATTTATCTTAAGATATAAATATAAATATAGTGTTAGACATGAGATCATTCATTAAATTGAGAAGTTGTATTATTAATGTATAATTATTTGAAAATTCATGTCTTTTATAAAAGAATATATAGCAGTGGACCAGGAAAAAAAGTATAATTCAAATTCGTTAAAAAAAAAATCGAATTCAATTTCTTAAATTCAACAAGTCAAAAGTCTCTTAATTAAGATGAGTTATTGAGAGAACATGTCATAAACACTCCTGGACATTAATTTGTCTCAACTAATAATTGCATGTTTTCTTTCCAATTTGAATCTTGCATCAAAACACTTCGACTAACACTTAACAATTTTGAAAAACAAATTGATTCTTTTATGCTTCGAACTTTCATCCTTGAATCTCAACTTGATTCTTCAACTATTATAACCTATATATACTTCAATTTAAAATAGTGTCTCAACAAATAGAAAATAGCTAGTGGAATATATTTTCTAACACAGTAAAATTTTTATATATTAACACCAACATTATTCAACCAATTAAAACTTAGTTTACGGTGTGTAAATTTAAGAAAATATAGGCGTATATGCATGATATATCCTGAGGGTACGAGTAAGAACGGTTGCAGCAAATGAAAAATAAAATACATCATCTCAAGGCAAAGACCACTTGTTATGTTTATATGTTACACGTAAGTTGATTTGCACTCTTACCCTGATCATAAATATTATCAAAAAAATATTATGTGATCGATTTGTCATCTTATCTTATATATATACAATGAAGAATGTTAATTACAATCTGTCCACCATTGGCAATGCTCAACCACCCTTCCCAGTCATTCTTCTTCAGCCACGCTTTCACCTATAAATGCCGAGGTCATCTCAATTACAACTTCATCAATTCAAATTAACTTGTTACATATATCTCCATAATCACCGACACGACCAAGCTATCTTGGCCACCACGATCATCTTCGTACCTTCTGTTGTTTGCCTCACAATTATTGTCACGGACACAACTGGTGAAGGTTTTCATCTCCCAAAACACCACCCCCACCAATTCCGATCATGCATCAACTTTTTGTCAACATTCTTCATATATAACCTTGTTATTTAGACCGGTTAATCACAAGATTAATTCTCGGTTCAAATATTCACTCACTATAGTTTCACTCTTTCCTTTTCATGTAAGGATTAGTTATTAGATTTTTCTTCGTTAATATAAACTTTTTTCTTTCCCCAACATCATAAATCTTACTAGTAAATACTTTTGTAATATATAAGAAAAGGTATATACTGTCGGTGCCTCATATATTATTTGGTTAATATATCGTCGTACTATTAACTTAGGCTCAGTATTTATACTAAATGTTTGGTTTTTAAAAATTTTATGTTAGCAAGCCAAACAATATTGGTGTATAGAAACATATTCCACCATATTTCAAAGCATGTGATGGTATAACTTCAATTTAACTATTTGCTAATTTTACAACAGTGTTGTTTCTATATATTTCATGTTCTATTTGTATATATTCCATGAGTTTTCCACAAGCCATTTCCCCCCTGCAAATTGATCAGAATATTATATGCTGATTAATATTTAATTTCAATTTAAAACAAGGCATATAGCTAGCTAGCACGAGATCGAAACGTGTTAGTGTATTATATCACAAATTATATTGGGCTAGTTGAATTGCCAGTTTTGCCACTGACACTTTTAATCTTTTATTTATTGCTACTGAAGTCATATATATATATATATATATATATATATATATATATATATATATATATATATATATATATATATATATATATGTATAGACACTACAACACAAAGGATATTTAGCAAATGTTACTAAATTATATATAAATGTTACTAATTTGTTTTAATAACATATTATTAAATGTTGTATATAGTTATGTTGCTAAAGACTTTTAATAACATTTTTACATAATTAGGTAACATTTTTTAAATGTTATCAAAGTATTATTTTTGTAACATTTTAATAATTTTTTGTAATATTTTAATGATGTTGTTAAGTTTTGATAACTTTATAAAATAATAATTAATTTTAATTTAAATATTACTATCAATTATTATATTTTTATATCTCCTAAACTTCTAGGAATTCCTTAAGTTTTTAGAGAAAAACATTTTTAGTTAGTCACCACTAATTATATATAGAATATCAAATTTCATTTATCTTAAATATAACTATATGAGTATATATATTCTTTATGAGTCATTAATCTATTTGATGTGGGACTTTAATTATGAGTTATAATTAGATATAAGAGAAATATACTTTTTTTACTCGATGTAGGACTTTGATTTTAGAAGTAATTATAGTAACATTTTTCAAAAAAATGTTACAAAATAACTTATGTAAATTTTTTTTACTCGATATGAGACTTTGATTTTTAAAATAATTAGAAAGAATAATATTGAAATAAAAAATGTTACTCTACCTATAATGACATTTTTCAAAAAAGTGTTACAAAATAACATATTTATTTAATATATAGTAACATTTTAATAAATGTAAACAATAAAATGTTGTTAAAGGATTAAAATCTAGTAGCGAGAGAAGAATTCAAACGACACCGCTATAACTTTTAGTAAGTGTTACACCGCTCAATAACTTTATATTAAATGTGAATTTTGAAAATCTAGCCGTTAGATTGAAAGTTCATATCTCTTAAATCATATATATCAAATTTTATATTAATCTAAGATGATTTGATACTTCATTCTCATAAACAAAATTGACGTAATATATACATTTTAAAATATACTAAAATATGAACACTTTGATTATCTTCACGTTTTATTCAATTTTAACAAAATTTGACATATATGATCTAAGAGATATGAATTTTCAATCTAACGGTTGAATTTTCAAAATTCACATTTAATATAAAATTATTAAGCAGTGTAACACTTAGTAAAAATTATAACAGTGTCATTTGAACCCTCTTCATATATATATATATATATATATGTATATATATATATCAGCAGAAACAGGGTCTATATCTTGCTACCAAAGTCTGCAGGCTTTACATTGCAAGTTGCATGTGAACGAATTTAATTGCAAGAAGACGTACGGTAAGATAGATAATTAAAAAAGTCCTGCAAATGTTGTTAGGCCGACAATAGAAGAAAGGGACTAAACGGTTTTTTGCAAGATCCGGTTGCAGCCATACGATCCATACACATGATTGATCCGTTGCATTTAGAAAATGATACGTGAGAAAGGTTTGTGGTCATTCATTGTAAACCCTGCCCAAATGGATGAACAATGTCAGTCAAGACATTGATATGTTTTGCCTGTGTTACCACTCGTTTCTAAATCTCATTCAAAGTCAATATTTGTAACTGAAATTTTGAAATTTGCACACATTGATATTTAGATTGTGATGAAACATGTAACTGTAACTTTGGCTCCATATATTTATATATTCGTGTATTTATATCACCATATTCTTTAAAAAAGAAAGTATGATTTCTTAAGAACAGTATGAAAAGGGTGGTACGTAGTATACTATACATAAACATTATTATGGTTAATAAACAAACAAATTATAAGTATTAGACATTTTGTGTATCTTGAGAAAAGCAGCATAAGTATATTATACTGCATCTTTATTCTGGACTTTTAAGATTTAATTAGTAATTTCCAAAGAAGGTAAACAGTAGAGGTATGGTTGGAGTTGGATGTGACTGGGAGTGTCAGGGTAATTGTACAAATTAAGATGCATGTGTGTACATGAGTGTCAGAAAATTAAGAGGACGTACAAACATACAATTACAAAGGATAACATGAATCATTGGACCAAAGTCCAGCCCTTTGTACTCAACAAACAAAACAAGCTCAGCTTGTTACATCACCTGCTCCATGGCGCTTACTTCGATGTGGTTCAATCATGCAATGGGGCAATGCCATTATAATTACCTTCACCACTTTTTTATCTGCCCATTCAAATTACTACGTTACGTAGTGTAAATTATTGTTTTTTAATGCCAAAAAGATTTTAGATACTTTCAAGTAGGGTAAGAGTGATGTTATATCCTCGAAAATAGCATTCATTTTTTTAAATACAGAGAAAAAAATTTATCTATATTTAATTTATTAAACAACACATCAAAATCAATAAATCAAAATACATTTTTCGGAAGATATTTTGGGAGGATGTATCATTTTTTTTATAAGGTAATGTTTAACAGGATATTCCTTTTAGTTTTACGCTTACCATTTTATAGATTTTGTCACTAGTTTTAAATTTTTTATATTTTACCATTCAATTTCCAAAAAAAAAATGTATGTTATATTACTTTTTTATTTAATTATTGATATGATTTATTAATTATTAATATAAAATTTTAACTATTAACATAACATGTTATGTAAAATTGTCAAATAGATCAACTGAATATAATTTTTTTTGTTAACTCTCTTGTCAATCAAATTGAACTATTTTATTTTAATAATTTTATATGTAAGTTAAAAAATAAAAAAAAAATCTGACCAACTAAGTTTGATACATTTTTGGTCCAATTTTTATTGATTTGGACTTTTTTAATACTTAAAAGTAAATAATCCAACCCAATTTTGATACCTCTAATAACATAATATCATATAATTATTCATATGTCACATCCTCAATCTATGTTTGTAATTAATGATAATTTTTAAATATGCATACTTTTTTTATTTAATCTAAGTAATTATTAAATATATCTTATACTTCAAAATCTTATTTTTGAAGTTACAAAATATATACTTAGTCAAGAGTTAACTTTTTAGAACATAATTGATTAATATTAGATATTTAAATATTTTCTTTATTAAGATGTAACATGAGAATATAATTTGGAAGTTACATGTCTTGAATGGAAATCATCACTCTAAGATCAATAGGATGCACTCTACATGGAACAAATTCATTTAAAGTGTCCAATAACTTGCTCTGAGTGAGTTAAGTCAAAGCTACACTTGGAAGATCAAACTAACTCAAACGAATAGAATGTTCACTTTGAGTGAGTTAAATTTGCTCAAAGTGACTAGAACTTAACTTAAAGCAGACCAAGTCAAAGAACTTCCTTAAAGATGGTAGTAGCTCACTTAAAGTTACCACAAGAGTGCTTGGTATAAAACATGTTAAAAATGTTATAAAATAAATGTTCTTAAAGGGTTTAGTATATCATACTTTTTATGAGCATAATTTTAAAGAGATTAGAGATAATTTTTGTGAGATAATTTTTGTAATCATGGATCACTCAAATGTCCCTCTTGTGTAATCTTTAATTATGAGTGACCAAGTCTCTATTGTTAGAGATTGAGATAGCTACTATATCTATGTAATTTCTCTATGCTTTTATTCAATAAAAATCTTTATTCAGTTAAACATTTTTTACCTTATGCTTAATGTTTGTTGTAGTTTGATCAACCTATGGATGATTTTGTAATTTTTGACAAAAGTTGAAAAATCTTTGTAGAATTACGATTTTTATAAAATGTTGATAACACTTATTACTAGAAATAAAATAAGTCATGTAATAAATTACGATTTAGTCTTTGACTTTAATACATGTTATTTAACAAAAATTACTAAGGAATATACACTACAACAAAATTAATTATTACCGACAATTATATTTAGTGGCAATAAATTAATTACCTTTATTTTATTATTTAATAAAAATATTAATGACTAATATATAATGACCACTAAAAATGTATTTATATTACACCAAAATTTATTATTAGTGACAATTATTTATTTGGAAAAACTTAAGTCCCACATCGACTAGACATAAGATAATTAAAGAGTATATAAATAGATGATAACTCTCACCTTACAAGTTTATTTTGTAGGGTTAAGTTAAACCTATAACTTACTATTATAAGTTGGTATCAGATTACTCACCATTACCAAACTCAATAGTCCCTAAACATGAGGGAGTGTATTGGGAAAAATTCAAATCCCATATCGACTAGATAAAATAATTAATTAAGAGATAAGACAATTAAAAAATATATAAGTAAAAAATAATCATTATCTTACAAGTCCCACATCGAGTAGAAAGTAATAAATGTCACAAAAAGTTATACACTTTTTTTGACCATTATAAGGATTTTTACCAGCATTCAGAATAATTGTCACTAAATGTTTTAGCGACACTGCATACAATGACTATTGTGGAAATGTCGCTAAAAGATTTTGTAGCAATTTTTATTACCACTAAAAATCATATTAAATGTCACTAAAAATCTATTTTATTATAATGATAATTGAGATTTTTCTTAAACAATATAAAATTTATCGTCTAAGGAATTAGGATGTAAGTATAATTGTGAGTTGTTGAATTAACGGTATAATTTCTAATATATTAAATAAAAATTTAAAAGAATTTACATGAGGAAAGTTAATGAATCAATTTCTAACCATTCTCATTATATAAATTTAAACTCTTCATAATTTATTGCATGTTTTCTACTTTCATAAACTTATACATTTTATATGTTGAACAATTCTTAATTTTCATTGATTCATTTGTTTAGTACCAAGATTTAGTTAAACAATTATAATTCAAATTTATATAAATTTGATAACTTAAACTTTTATCTAATTTACAATATATGACAATTGATATATCTATCAAATACGTAACAATCAATCAATGTGTTATAACAACAATCAATTTTTTATATTAGTAGTTAACTTACGTGAGTGAACAGTACATTAATAATGTTAGAAGATTAAATAACTAGATGACAAGATATACAAAATTTTAAAAGTTGAATGATTAAATGTACACATTTAAAATTGAGTAACAAGATTTGTAAAATTATAAAATATAAGTGATAAAAAGTATAATTAATACTTTTTTTATTATATTATAGGTGTAAAATAATTATTATTTTGTTGATGATTAATTTTTATTAAAAAATATTAGTCAATTTTAGTAATTTTTTTCATTCATAATATTTGAATTAATGATGTTGCTTAAGATGTTAGTTATACTTGTATCGACAAAACATTATGTTATATATATATTTTTTTAAAAACATAAGAACAATAAATATAGATAAATATATTATATTTAAATCATCAAGACTAATTAAAAGATAAATATATACTATATTAAGTGATTATACGATAATTATAATTTTTAATCTTTATTATGTATACGTGGATATACGATATAAATTTATAGATATTATATTTTTCATTTCTTACAATAATTACAAGTACGCACTATATGACTCCCTCAAATAAGAATTTCTTTTATTTATAAAATTAAACGCACATTTTTTGGTTTAAAACTACATGTATCCTACATAGAAAAAAAATTATTTTGTGAGGTAAATTTTTTTTCATGAGTGTTTAACAAAGTTGCTTATCTAATATTTGAATTCGATATTACTAATTAAACTATAATAAATTTATGCTAATTGTAACATCCCAAATTTTATTTAATGAAAAGAAATATTTTTTTATGTATTTATTATGTGAATAAGTATTTTATTTATGTATTTTACTATTTACGTATACGTATTTTACTATTTATGTATACATATTTTTACTATTTATGTATACGTATTTTACTATTTACGAATACGTATTTATGAATAGTATTTTACTATTCATATGAATAGTAATTTTGAAAAAAACGTAAGCACTTACGTCAAAACTCAAATTATTTGGATGAATAGTATTTTACTATTCATGAATAGTAATTATATTATTATTTTAATGAATAGTGCATAGTGCATAGTAACTTCAAAATTTCTATAAATAGGGACCTAAGGATTTTGAAAATTCATAACTAGAGAGAAGAAAAGTTTAGAGAGAAGGAATTCTAGAGAGATAGAAAGAGAAAATAAGAGAGAAGGTTCTGCCTAGGTTGTGAAAAGAGGAGGAGAATAGAGAAGGTTCTGCTCTAGTTCCGGTTCCGGTTTAAGGAGAAAGAGAGGAGATTCTGCCCAAATTCCTATTTATCCAGGTAAGGGGGGAGTGGGAAACCTTGCTTGGGGGTGTAGAAATAATTGTTAAATAGTCTGTTTGTTGGATTGGCTCCCGATCCCTTGCCTGTTGTTTATTTCTTTGAATATGTATTATTGATGTGTTTTGTTTTATATCTTATTTATTTACATATTAGAATCTGTTATTTGAATGGAAGGCTAAGCCTCCTAAGTATTTATAAATTTGTAATCTATTATTTAAATGGAAGGCTGAGCCTCCTTATTATCTTATATTACCTTTTAAGCTTCCTACTTTACTTAAAAGATCTTAATATATTATTATTGAAAAATATGATACCTAAGCAACCTCTGGACTGTTGAATTGTTGGACTGTTGGACTATTGGACTGTTTGGACTGTTGGACTGTTTGGACTATTGGACTATTGGACTATTAAATTGGATTATTGAAATAATTCTTAATTATGAAATATGAATATGATATGTGTAACATGCTAAAGGTTGAGTCTGTGAATGTATGACATGCATCATATGCACATATTACTCCAGGTGTGCCGCTGAGGCCGCATACCCACGACTAACAAGGTGTACCTTTGGGTCACCCACGATATGCTAACGAGGTGTATGAACACCAATGATAGGTGTACCTTAGGGTCACCGACAATTGTATAGGTGTGCCTTCGGGTCACCAGTGATGAATTCTGCAACTTCCGTATGGCGCCACATGCATACATTAGTGAGTCAAGTCAAGAAAATCATTATACATAAGCATATATGTGAGATTGATTATATATGTGAATTATATTGCGTGTGTGTGTGCTATTTAACTTTTATTTCTATATCTGCAACTGAGTGAGAAGTTTCTCACTCCCTTGTCATTTTTGTGTATATTTAAATTATGATGCAGATAATTAGCATGAGGCTGAGGATGTTGGTGGTGAAGCTTAGGCTTCTGTTTGGGTTTCGCTCTGATAGGATGTGACATCGGGATTAGCTAGACTTATTGTTAAATTATTATTATTTTTCTTTTGTAATTTTTATGTTATTTATGTTGAAAGTGTGTATTTTTGTCATATTATAATTTTACTAAAAGATTATAAGTTAATTCCTAACTAGGAGGCTCTGCCACCTTTACTGGGATTAATCTATAATCTTTATTTTATTATTTCTTGACAATTTGATACTTACAGTTGAAAATTATGAATGTGCATCTTTTACCCAATGATACTTGAGATAATTATTTTATATTAGACTAAGAAAGAATTTATATATAGATGGTTTATATCTATTGTAATTATGTTGGGGTAGAGGGTGTCACATTTAGTGGTATCAGAGCCTGGTTGATTTTATCAACCGTGTGTGTTATGTGCTTATCATGACTCTGTTGTGTACTCTGACTATGTCTTGTTTGTTGTGTACTATGATGATGATGTTCGTCCTGTGTTGATATTGTTGAGTTTGAGATTGTTAAGTTAGTTTGTAATCAGAGGAATGATAATCATGATAGTGTTAGCCAACTCGAATTATTAGAACCTTGGATGGGAGGTGATATATTGAGTGTACTAAGAGTTTATGATTGGTGAAGTTTCTGACATCTATAGTTGTAGCAGGTTGAATCTAAAGGTGGTTGTCTCTTTGGTGAGAGATCGAAATGATGTTAATTCCCTTAAGTGTTATTATTGGTATGTTAATTATTTATGGTTTAGGTAGCATGTGAGTTGTTTTGATTGAGAAAAGTAAGGAGAGACTTGAATGAGAAATTAAGTAGTGAATTTGGAAAAAGTTGAGATATTTTGTGGCATTAGATATATTGATACATTATTGCTATTTGGTGTCGAAAATATTTTCATTATAGTTTGTTATGATAGTATGAGTATTATATCGACAAAATTTATATTTTGAGGTCTTTATGAAGAATATGGCTTTAGATATTATCTTTTCAATTAGGATAAGATGAAACAAAAATCTAGAACTTCAAGTTATGACTGCCTTGGTGATTAGAAATTTAGTAAGCACTGAATTTATTAGTGGTGATATTTGAATCTTTAGCTAAAGAGATGATCTCTTGGAAATTTTATGTCTTCATAAAGAGTTGTAGCTTATTCACTTAACTTTCGTTTGAGATAGGTTTGAAATCACTTGGATGAATACAACTCGGTTTGTCAGGTAGATATATGCTATCATGATATTTTGAGTTGTTAGGCATAAAAATAGATTTAAACTAGATTGTCTAAGTATGAATTTGGATTGTATGAGGTGAGTATTTTAGACCATGAAATTTCTTGCGGAGGAAGATCTACTTAAGTTGTGCTTAAGTGAGAGATACTTGAGTCAATTAGTAAAATCAGGAGTCTTGTTTGATAGTTTGTATGAAAATTCAGTGAGTAATTTTTTTTAACAGCTGTTCATGGTTTAAACTGCTCTCACTATAAAAATTGCTTTTGCCTTCGTTTCTTTGGTTATTAAGATGTTTCAGTTCACTAGGTTGTTTCTTGCCTACCCTTGGAATCAACCGTAAGGATAATCTATATCAGGAATTCTTGAACCTGTGTATATTTTTTAACTACCCAAATCATTTCGTTGCTTACTTCTTTGAATTACTTACTATTACCTTTGACTGAATTGACTAGAAAGGAGTTACATTAGTATGGGATAACAATTGAGGAAGTAGTTTTCAAACTCTTAAGGAAAGATTGACTAGTGTTAATATTACTAGATTTTAGTAAGATTATTGTAATATATAAATATGTCTCTGAAAATAGGTTTAGGAAGAATATTGTGGCAAGAAGAAAAGATAGTAGCTTATGTTTCTAAGAAATTGAAAATTCATGAGAGAAATTACCTTACCCATAACCTTGTTAGCGACTTTGTCATTTATATTAAGATTTGGAGACACTAACTATATGATTCTATGGTTGAGGTATTTAGTGATCATAAGAACCTTAAATATATTTTGACCAAAGGGGTTGAATACGAGATAAAAGAAATAGTTGAAATTTCTTAAGGAGTAAAATTTTGATCTTATTAATTTGGTTAAAGCCATTGTGGTGATTGATGTTTTGAGGAAATCTTTATCTTTCATTATGATTAGAGAGATGAATCTTTTTGGCTTAAATTAGAAATTTAAGTTTGGATTATAAGGTTACTTCTAGTATTGTGAGATTAAGTATGAATAGCGAATGGATTGTTGAAGAAAATTATAGGAGCATAATTAGTTGATTTATTTTGGTAACAAGTTATAAGGTTATAGGTTAAGGTGATGGATATGATTATGACTTGGGTGAAGATGAAATGGTGAAACTTGAGAACTGATATGGATACCGAGTGTACATTATGCTTAGGTACCTGATCTTTAGAATTGATCATAGAAGAGTTTGAATTGGTTGTAGATAGAGTAGTAAAATTAGTGATCTGATATGTGTATCTAATGCTTAGGTGTTGATGTTGTGGCAAATATCTGGATTACAATGATAACCAAATTATTATTTTGATGATTTAAGGATTGAATTTGATTGCAGAATTTAGAAACTTATGCTTGATGTGTAAGATTACCATAGTAGCATTGAATTATTTATGTTGGAAGTAACTAATAGATGAGATTAGAGGAACTAGGAGTTAGATCCTTTATTAGTGACCCAAATAAGCAAGAGATTAGAAAGGACACAGTTGGATGTTTAGTTATAAAACTTGAAAGGACATAAGAGTACTCTTAACATTTATTTAGGAGTTACTAAAATGTATCAGAGTGGCGCAAGGGAAGCGTAATGGTCTAATATGGAAAGCGAAGTAAAGAACTTGAATCAAGGTATGGAGAGTGAGTTTAAATTTGGAGTGGATGGAGTTTTGAGATTTAAGGATAAGTTGTGCATTCCTAGTGTGCTAGAATTTAATAAAGCAATCCTAGAAGAAGGTCATAAGAGTATCTTTAGTATCCATTCAGAAACTACTAAGATGTACCAAAATCTTAAGAAGATATTTTGTGACCTAAGATGAAGAGAGGAGTAAAGCAATTGTATATTTATGGTTAGCATACTAGAAGTTTTTAAGAATCTTGTAGCACTTAGATGCTCCATTTTGGAAGTAAGATGGTGAATAGATAGACCCTAGTGGAAGATTTGTCTAAGACGCTTAAGAAATTGATTTTGTTTGTGTTTAAGTGGATAAATTCGTCAAGATCTTTCCCTAAGCAAATCCTTTGAGGAAATTGATAAAAGTTGTACATCAACAAGGTAGTGATGTTGCATAAGAATTAGAAGTAAGAATGCAAAGAGTTTACCATTGCAAAAATTTCGGGGACGAAATTTCTAAAAGGAGGGGAGAATTGTAACATCCCAAATTTTATTTAATGAAAAGAAATATTTTTTTATGTATTTATTATGTGAATAAGTATTTTATTTATGTATTTTACTATTTACGTATACGTATTTTACTATTTATGTATACATATTTTTACTATTTATGTATACGTATTTTACTATTTACGAATACGTATTTATGAATAGTATTTTACTATTCATATGAATAGTAATTTTGAAAAAAACGTAAGCACTTACGTCAAAACTCAAATTATTTGGATGAATAGTATTTTACTATTCATGAATAGTAATTATATTATTATTTTAATGAATAGTGCATAGTGCATAGTAACTTCAAAATTTCTATAAATAGGGACCTAAGGATTTTGAAAATTCATAACTAGAGAGAAGAAAAGTTTAGAGAGAAGGAATTCTAGAGAGATAGAAAGAGAAAATAAGAGAGAAGGTTCTGCCTAGGTTGTGAAAAGAGGAGGAGAATAGAGAAGGTTCTGCTCTAGTTCCGGTTCCGGTTTAAGGAGAAAGAGAGGAGATTCTGCCCAAATTCCTATTTATCCAGGTAAGGGGGGAGTGGGAAACCTTGCTTGGGGGTGTAGAAATAATTGTTAAATAGTCTGTTTGTTGGATTGGCTCCCGATCCCTTGCCTGTTGTTTATTTCTTTGAATATGTATTATTGATGTGTTTTGTTTTATATCTTATTTATTTACATATTAGAATCTGTTATTTGAATGGAAGGCTAAGCCTCCTAAGTATTTATAAATTTGTAATCTATTATTTAAATGGAAGGCTGAGCCTCCTTATTATCTTATATTACCTTTTAAGCTTCCTACTTTACTTAAAAGATCTTAATATATTATTATTGAAAAATATGATACCTAAGCAACCTCTGGACTGTTGAATTGTTGGACTGTTGGACTATTGGACTGTTTGGACTGTTGGACTGTTTGGACTGTTGGACTATTGGACTATTAAATTGGATTATTGAAATAATTCTTAATTATGAAATATGAATATGATATGTGTAACATGCTAAAGGTTGAGTCTGTGAATGTATGACATGCATCATATGCACATATTACTCCAGGTGTGTCGCTGAGGCCGCATACCCACGACTAACAAGGTGTACCTTTGGGTCACCCACGATATGCTAACGAGGTGTATGAACACCAATGATAGGTGTACCTTAGGGTCACCGACAATTGTATAGGTGTGCCTTCGGGTCACCAGTGATGAATTCTGCAACTTCCGTATGGCGCCACATGCATACATTAGTGAGTCAAGTCAAGAAAATCATTATACATAAGCATATATGTGAGATTGATTATATATGTGAATTATATTGCGTGTGTGTGTGCTATTTAACTTTTATTTCTATATCTGCAACTGAGTGAGAAGTTTCTCACTCCCTTGTCATTTTTGTGTATATTTAAATTATGATGCAGATAATTAGCATGAGGCTGAGGATGTTGGTGGTGAAGCTTAGGCTTCTGTTTGGGTTTCGCTCTGATAGGATGTGACATCGGGATTAGCTAGACTTATTGTTAAATTATTATTATTTTTCTTTTGTAATTTTTATGTTATTTATGTTGAAAGTGTGTATTTTTGTCATATTATAATTTTACTAAAAGATTATAAGTTAATTCCTAACTAGGAGGCTCTGCCACCTTTACTGGGATTAATCTATAATCTTTATTTTATTATTTCTTGACAATTTGATACTTACAGTTGAAAATTATGAATGTGCATCTTTTACCCAATGATACTTGAGATAATTATTTTATATTAGACTAAGAAAGAATTTATATATAGATGGTTTATATCTATTGTAATTATGTTGGGGTAGAGGGTGTCACACTAATTAATTCACAAAGTTAATGAAAATTAAACAAACATTTGCATAAAAAATACTGATGTTGAACATCAATTCAAACATCCATTGTGTGCATTAAAAGTATTGATATTGACCAACAAATTAGAGACTAATCCTTAAATTGAGAGATTTAAAATAGGTATTAATAAAATACTTTTTTATACACATAACTAAAAATCACACTCTTGTTAGTATATTTAAAAAAAAATTAACAATATACCAATTATTGATATTATTTGTTAAATTCTTTTATGTTAGTTACAATATAAAAAATATATTGATTGATGCAAGATATAATAACTCACAGGATTGAAATACTATTATATCTAATAAATAGTATAAATTGAGAAAAAAATCATTATTTTAAATTATTCCATAATTTTTCCAATCAGGCATACTAAAACAGCATATTATAAATAAATAAATAGTGATAATCATGAAGTAATGACACTTCAAGCCTCTCACCACTTCTATATACGACTAGAGGTAGAGTCATCTCTCACCACTTCTATACGATTTTATTTTTTTATTTTAGGAAAAAGTGTAATTTATTTTCAATAGATTAGTTTCTATTACATCCAATTTTTATAGGGATATTATCTCTAATTTTGATTCTATATAAGAATCGAATTTTCGTTTTTAAAAAATATAAGTATTAAATTATTTGATTATATTAAAAAATATAAGTATTAAAATATATATTAAAGAAGAGTTGCATAATATTTATAAAAAAAAATGAAGGCCCCTAGAAGTTTATTTTTTTATATGATAGTCAAAGCCATGTGTTTCGATCTATTCTTAAAAAAGCTTCCTCTGTGTGATGAATAAATACAATCATTCAGTTCTGTAGGATCAGCAATGCCATAGTCAAAGTTCAGCAACTTTTTGTTGGATCATTAATCATATATCAAGATGTTCAAATCAGATGCAAAATATTTAATGGCATTTCAAAGAGCTCTGGGCGTGGTTTTTAATTATAAGCAAGATAATATACTAGCCTATCCTGAAAATCTGTGTTATTTACTTATTCTTCATTACATTTAATATATTTTGCTATTAATCGATAGATCATGTTTGCCAAATAAAATCATTATTACACTATAAAGACTTTTTTCCTTTTAACACGCTATTATGGAAACAAATAAAAAAGGAAAAATGGAAAATATAAAAATAAAAGAAGAATAAAACAAAATGTTTTTTTTTTTTTAAAGATTGGAAAGATTATAAAGATGGTCGTAATGAGGATTGAACCTAAGTTTTCATACTTCTAACTACCCCAACCCCTCCCCACTAGGGATGGCAACGGGGCGGGGCGGGTACGGGTTTCATGATACCCGTCCCCGTCCCCGCGAGCCAAACCCATACCCGTCCCCGTACCCGTACCCGTCGGGTATGTGATTTTCATCCCCATCCCCGTCCCCGTCGGGTATCGGGTATACCCGTACCCGTACCCGTACCCGTCAAAATTTTTATTTTATTATTATGTTTTTAAAATATAATATTTTTAAATTATTTTTTTAATTATATTATAATTATAATTAGATTATTTCTCTATCTCATATTATAATAAATAATTACACATAAAAAATACTAAAATTCTTTAATATAATTAAATTAAAAGTGAGTATATAATTAAAAATGGGAACGGGGACGGGTATGGGTACGGGTACGGGGCGGGTAAGTACATACCCGTACCCGTACCCGTACCCGATTTAATATATCGGGTTTTACCCGTACCCGGTCAAATCGGGTATTCCCCGTCAAAGTCGGGACGGGTTCGGGTATTACCCGCGGGTACGGGTATATTTGCCATCTCTACTCCCCACCCAACCACTAGGCTAACTCTAGTGGTCAAATAAAATATTTTATTTAGATACATAGAAATAGAAATAAGAAATAAACAAGTAAATAAAATTCTATCCACTTATTTAAATGTATAAATTATTGGAAAAAAAATTACAAGTAAACCTAAAAACTATAAATGTTAGGGATATGATATGAATTGTATTTGTTTGAAAATCAAATAATATTTATCAAGAGGAGTATCATGATATCTTTTTGTTATTTGTCGAATTATTTAGGGTATTTGTACAAATATCTCCATAATGATAAGATATTATTTACTTTAGGTTTATATTCTCATAATTTTGTTTTTTGATCATTATTTAGAAGGCCCTAATCAATGAAATATGTGTATATTTTAAAAAATTACATTTCTCCTTTTATATTCTAACAATGTGAAACCTTATTTATATTGTAGAAATCATCCTCTCAAACAAATGATCTAACCTCTCATTCAACAAAATATGTCTTTGTATTGTATTTTTGTTATTGTTTGTATGGGCTATTGATTATCATAGAATCCAACTAACTTTTTTTGCATTGTTTTTGTTGTTGTTTGTTGTTTGTTATTTGTATGGGTTATGCATTATTAGTTTTCTCATGTAGTAACCTAATTTTATCCCAAAAATACTAAAATTTGAAAGAAAAAAGAGAAAGGGTTAAAAATAGAGAATATATATATATATATATATATATATATATAATACAAAATGAAAATGAAAATGAAAATGAAGAATAACTTAGAGAAAAGTAAAAAAAAAAAATAGAAAAGATAAAATAATTGTACATTCTTATCTAAGTAAAAATCTTAGAAAAAATAAAGGATTTTTAAGTTTTCACGTTAAACAACATAAAATTGCTTTGGACAATCACCTAACTTTCATTTAACAACAAATATTGGGTTATTCACTCACGTTCTGGACTCAAAAACTTTGAAATTCAATTCGAGCCATGTGCTCCACCATTATAATATTTTGTTGGTTTATGATATATACACCTCTTTTTTTCTATAAGCACATCTCCTTTTAAAAAAAATTAAAATTTTAAAATATTTTTAATTTTTTGTTTTAAATTTTTTAATTTTACATTTACAACATTTAATTTAGTACTTTTTTTTTCACACATCTTTCTTCTTTTTTTCAATTTTTATATGCACTCCCTTATTTTTCCTTCACCCTACCTATTTTGGTAACATGTGAAAATTGAAAGATAAAAAAAAAGAGTGTGTGAATAAGAAGAAGAAAGTAACGAATTGAAAGTTGAAAGTGTAAAATTATTTTTTTTAAAAAAAATTATAATATTTTATAATACCTTTTTTTTAAAGGAGGTGTACTTATAAAAAAAAGGAGGTGTATATATCATGAGTCTATTTTGTTTTGAACCTTTTGGTCCACTTCATGAAGTGTTTGTCCCTAAAAATTAGTTCACCAAAAAATAAATGAAGTCTTGGGCTCCCAACTATTGGACCATTATACTTTTTTTTTCTTCAAAAATCTGACTGTTTCTTGGACAATTGTAGACCTTAACACTTAATTTGGGATAATGTAATGTGCCGATTCAAAAATAGGTGTTTTGCAAAAAAATAATATATATATATATATATATATATATATATATATATATATAACTTGATAAAATATAATGATAATTTTTCTTTACAATGCATATTTTTGTTTCTAATTTATTTAATTAATTGAGAGACTTCGGTAGACCATTTTTTATAAAAAAAAACTATATTTATCATTATCGTGTTTGCTCCTAAATTTAAACTAGATAATTTATTTAACTTAAAATATGACACTTTTTAGCTCAGGTGTCATAAAAACATAAAAGAGTTTTTCGAATAATTCAATTGAATAAAATAAATTTCTTGAGTAGAAATATCACATTGAAATAAAAACTAAACAATAACAAAAGTTGTATTCAAAAGTAATTACAATGGGATAGTGTGTGAGACCTCCGCTAACCCTACCTCTTTTTTCTCATTTCCTTCCCCATTTCACTATTACTCTTTTTGCCCCACTCTCTTTTCCTTACTCACTCTCTCTACTTCTTCTACTCACTTGGATGTTCATTCTTTTTTTCTTGGGTTGATGGTGCTAGTTAGTGGTGTGCGGAGCTAGCTGAAACTCTCCTTCTCCGTCTCTCTTTTCTCCCCTCGTTTTCTTCTTCTCCTCCGCTGTCTCGAAGCTCGAAATCGTCTCACTGAGGTAAGGGAAACTAGGTCTTTGGCTGATTGTGTTGGAAATGAGTTCATAAACTCATGTATGGGTGATTTTCAGTTGATTGTTGGCTGAGATTGAAGAAATTTTGTTTTCGGGGTTTCGGGGTTTTGGGTGAAAATTTGGGATTTTTCTTATTTGATGGTTGCATGCTGAAAATGATTTGGTTTTCATGTGGTTGGATGAAAATGTGGTTCTTTGGAGGGTTTGCATGTGTTGGGAATTCTCTATTTTCAGGTTGTTGTTCAAAAAATGGTGAAGGGACTGTGTTTCTGTCACAAACGGTTGAGCCATTTTGAAGGGCTGAGCCCTTTGGGGGCAGAGAGCCAGAGGAGAATTCCTAGAGGTAAAGCGTCGAGCGCTTTGGAGGCGCTGAGCACTTTTGTGCTTTCAGAATTTGACTTTGTAGTCTTCATGAAAGTTGTAGCCTTGGATGTTAGTTTTTCAATGGCACTAAAATCACCCAAAAAGGAGTTCTAGAACTCCATATATGGCTATTTTAGAGAAGAGGGGTCAAGCTGCCAGCATTGGTTATAGCTGTTGCGGTTTTTAGAATTTTTAACAAGGTAGATGAAGGAATTAGGACTTGGTGTCTTCATGAGAGTTGTAGGAAATCTTCTTATCTTTTATATGAGATAAGGATGAGCATGGTAGGAGTAGTATACCTCCTGATACGCTGTTTTATGTGAAGGTTTCCATTTCACAATTAGTGATTTGGTTAAGTTGAAAGTTGTTTTAGGTGCTTAGGTTGATTGGTGTTGTTTGGGTGGGTAATTTGGCATGATAGATGAGTTGTAAACAAGATGGGTGAGTCGTATTATGTGTTGAATATGTTGTATGTTGTTTATGTTATTAATGATGTAACGTTGAGCTGTGCTGTATGATGCTAATGTTGAATTTTGTTGTTGAACCGAGTTGAATTGTATGCTGATTTAAGCCGTTGATGATGAATGTTTTTGAGCTAATTGATGATGAGTTGTGCTATGAGATGTTCATGCTGAATTATGATGTTTAAGCTATGTTGTATAATGTTGAGTTGTGTTGTATGCTATTATTGCTGCTATGTTGTGTTGTGCTGCATGCTGACATAAACTGTTGTAGGCTATAAGGCTGAGCTATTATAGGCCGTAAGGCTGAGCTGTTGTAGGTCGTAAGGCTGAGCTGTTGTAGGAGATCTCCGAGCTGATATGCGTGACGACGCATTGTTTGTTTAATGTTGTTTTTGCTGAATGATGTGAGTTGTATATGTGATGAGTTGTATGTTGATGTTGCTGAACTAGATGATGTGCAGATAAGTTGTAGTTGTTTATAATTTATGTATTATTACATATTTATGCTGATTCTTTTCACTAGCTTACCCTTTGTTGTTTCCATGTGGTTTGGACTGCAATGATCATACTATGTATGGGAGCAGAGCAGGGATAGGTTGGTGTGTAGAGGCAAGTCTGTAGCTGACCGATGCGTTGGAAATACTTTTGATTTTTTGCTGTTTTAGCTACTTAGTGTAGCAATTGGACTGTATTTTGTACTCTGATTTTTAAGCCCCAGGCTAGACATATTATATATACTTTATTTGGATATATGTATGTTCTATTCTGCGTGGTACTGTGTTGGTTGTTGTGTAACGGCCAGGCAGGTCGTTACATAGTGTGAGTGTAGATTTTAATATTTCATTTTTTCCCTAAGTTCGTATCTTATATTAATCTCTATTTTCATACTTGATAGATATAAAATTTGTATTTTATCTTTGTTTCTGTCAGGTATCAGGTATAGTCATATCTGTCTAAAAATTAATTAAATATCTTTTTAAAAAATATAAAAAATAAGATTTTCAACATAGAGCAACAATTACAAAATCACATCAATTAAGTTTCATCTTAGATAAATTTAAAATAGCGTAAGAGTTATATAAATCTCAACTAAATTCTAAAAAAAAAGTAAATTAAGTTTCTAAAAATTTAAAGTGGGAACGAATACAATACATGTCTTCATACCTTATTTAATAAATCTGGTATTAATTGTACTTGTACCCTATCAAATCATTATTTTTCGATCCCCGGCAACGGCGCCAAGAAACTTGTTGGTTTTATAGGCAAGCGCACCCAAGTCTCTGTAGTATAATTAAAAGGTTGTCGAATCCTCAGGGACTTGTGAAGTAACCTATGATTTCTATTATACTAATTGATACTTGTAAATTTAAAACTTGAGTAATTACACATGGTCAAATTTGATGTGAATGATAATGCAAACTTAAGTAACCAAAAGATTAGATTTAATAAAACAGATATGAGAAACAGTTTGGGATTAAATTCGTCAATCTCCCTCCTATGTATTCCTAATGATTCTATCAAATAATTCATTACTCATTGCCATTGAGTTCTTTATTTTCATTCAAACCCAATCCCTTGACATAAGAAATTCTGAGATATTTAACTCAATGAATGATTCTTCACTTCATTCAGTTCAATATCCCGCATTAAGAATCAGAACTTGTTACAACTATTAATTTCAAGACCATCCCTCGCTCTCAAAACTAATAGGTGATTTGTCTCAAGTCTAGATTCAGAAAATGTTTTCCAACCAAATTCTAAATCAAAGATCAAAGATAAATGATCAGTTTATCAAAGCATTAAGAACAGAATACAAATCACTAACATTGAGTAATAGATGAGATATATATATAAATCAAAGAGGAATACACAGGAGTTTGATGACTACATTAATCATAAACCTAGAGCTTTAGTTCTCCATGGTACAAGAAATCATTAAACAACAAGGAGAAAGATAGAAGAAAAAGATCCTCTAAAGAATCGCGTCCCCACGAGCTCCAAAGTGCTCTGTTTCCTCGTTCCTCTCTGTTCTTCACTTCGTACAACTTATGATAGCCCTTTTTCTCTCTCCTCTGCCCTTTTATAAGTGCTAGAATTAAAACAGAGTAGGCAGGAAAGAGAAGAATTCGCTCAGCGTCTTGAAACGGCTGAGCGGTTTGAAGAATTCTTTACCATGAAGTAATCTGAAGGGTTGAGCCGTTCAAATCCGCTGAGCGCCTTGGAGATTCTTCACTGTTAAGCAAGGACAAGGGGCTGGGCGCTTCATATCCGCTGAACGCTTAGGAGGCAGAGAGCACTCCTTCTTCCAAGGCCAAATCCGCTCAGCGCCTTAGAGTGGCTGAGTGCCTCTCCTTTGCTACATTTGTTAAACTCTCTGGCTTGAAAGCGCTCAGCCATTTCAAGGCGCTCAGCCGTTTGCCTCCAGATTCAAAAACTTGAGCTCTCTGGCTTGAAAGCGCTCAGCCGTTTCAAGGCGCTCAGCCGTTTGCCTCCAGATTCAAAAACTTGAGCTCTCTGGCTTGAAAGCGCTCAGCCGTTTCAAGGTGCTCAGCCGTTTGCCTCCTGATTCAAAAACTACAAAATAAGAGGAAAATCTGATCAAAAACTCATCACTCCATGTAATAATGTAAATTAAGAGCCCCTTTTTGATTCTTAATGTATTTGCCAAAATTATATCAATATATATACAAAAAGTGTGCTAGATAAGTGTCTCAAATTTAAATTTCATCAAACTAATTAGACACTTATCACCCACGAGTATGAATTTATTTGTCATCTCTAACATATCATGTTGTAATGATATTTGTTACTAAAAATTATTTTTACTTACACTATAAATACAATATATGTTAATATGTTATTAAAAAGTATAGGTATAATTTATTGTGACAAACAATATATGTTGTTGAATCTTATTTAAAATCAACATTAAAATTATGTGTAGTTATATGTTAAATAGAGTTATATATTCATATATTACATTCATAAAGACACTTTTATATGTTACTTTATGCAACATTTATTGTAATGGTCAAATAGCATAACCTCCTATCAAACTAAATAATATTTTAAAAAATATATTTCATTAATAATTTCCTTAATTTTTAATTTCCATTTCATTTTTCATTTTGGAGTTTAAATAAATATTCTAAAATTTATTAATAATTACACAATTTGTTGTAAGATAACCATTTTTTTTCATTGATGTATTAGAGCCTAGAGGTGCAATGTAATTCAATTTTCATCCATCACTTAATTTAACCCTTGAATCTAAACTGATTTTCAAAAGGAAAAAAGTGTTTTCCATTTTCCTATTTTAATAAAATTAGTTATAATTTCCATTTTCTTCATAAACAATTTTTTAACAAATCACCTACTTTAAAATTGGTTTTCATCAATATAAAGACGATTTTAATTTTCATGCTAAAGACAACAATTATAAATATATTGTCAAGCTTTCTAACGGTGTAATAAAGAACACCTTAAATAGATAATTATAACAAAAGATATATTGCTGTGAACTTATGTTGTTTTATAATCTTAATTTTTTTTTCATAAGCATAGATTTTGCATTAAAAATGTCATCTGTAGAATAGTTGACTTCCAAAATGAAGAAAGGATTGCATTTTTTTTTGGTAAAAAATTATAAATTTCGCATTAAACAATATATACCATCTCTAAAAAGTTAAATGCCAAAATGAAACTTAGCATCTATTATTTTACTGCCAGACTTTGCTTACGCCATAATTTTTGCCACCAACCATAATTTTTTTTATATCATTCAGAAATAAAAAAAAAGCATGCCACCAACCATATTCAATATGACAAAAAATAAATCATGAAGAATCAATTGCACAATACTTTATCGCTCACGCTCTTTGGACGACAATAAAAATCAAGCGGCAAGAGGGATTGAAATAATACTGATAACACATTTATTAAAATTTAATTGTTAAAGTTTTTGTACAAGATATTTCTAGAAATCTATTAATGAATGATTTCTACCATGTAATTTAAGATCTTCAATTATGAAATATTTAATGTATTACTAAATTCTTCATTTTTCAAAGGTGAACAAATGTTTCATATTTTATAATTTTTTTTCTTAAGAAGTATTTAAGAAATAATTTTTTTATTATTTATTTAAAAGTATGAGTCATTTGATGAAGCTTATAAAAGTTTTACTTTTAATAAAACAAATATTTAAAAAATCACATTAAGAGTCAAATATGTCATTACTTCCTAAAATTAAAATTACAAACTCAAGTTAATATTTCAAATTAAAAAAAATGAATTAGTCTATTATCAACTATTATCATTTTTTTAAAGAAAGGTTAAATTGCACATTTTATCCCTTTATTTTTTATTAATATGCAAATTTGGTCTTTTATTTTAAAATAGAGACAACTCTGTTTTTTAAAAATACATATTTTTGGTCATCTTATCAAATTGACATATACTAATCCTTTACTCATACTTAAATAATATAACATTTAGTAACATTACATTTATAAATAAAAATATTGAAAAAAATACAAATAGAATTGTTATTAATAAAATATTAATCGCTCATAAAAATATATTCATAAGAAAACACCTTTTGCATGTTATTTTTAATTTTTGTCCTTAAATATCACGTCACTAAATATTACATTACTTAAATAGTGATAGATCAGTTGACAATGTTAAAATTTAATGATACACAAATATCAAATTAATGGGATCAAAATTTTGTATTTTAAAAATAAAGAGACTAATTATCTTTATTTTAAAACAAATGAATAAAAACTATGGATCGAGAAAAATAAAGAGATAAAAATATAATTTTAATATAATTTAAAAAAATGATAATCTATGATAATATTTATTAACTAGTATTTAATTTTTTTACTTGTAGTACCATAATTGAAATTAACTTTTAGTGTTGGAGATTAATTTTGCTTATTATTTTCAAATTTAAACCTAATTTTAATACTTGTTAAAATAAATTAATTTCAATAACAGTTATCAATATTAAAATCTAAATTCAATATAAAAATATTAAAACCTAAAGTCATTAATTTAATAAATATCAAAAGTAAAATTCGTTGATAACTATATTGGTATTAAATTCAATAGTAAAGAATTAAATCTGTTGTTTAATAAGATTACTTTTGTTTAATAGTCACTTAAAGTTATTTTATATAGATTAAGAAATATAATAATTTTTTCTATTTTTTATATAATGATTTAGATGTTTCTTATTATATTTTTATTTATTTATTTTTCATAATAAATAATATATTAATTATCATGTATAAATTAATTAAAAATTAAATAAAATATAAAAATAATTAATAACATAATAATTAATATTATTTAAAAAATTTAAAAAATTTTACTACTAGAGAGACTAATATATAGAATCCAGTGGATGGATTTGATACATGTACTTTATTATATGTAATAGCGACCAACAAGAATGTTACACAAGACAAATGTCACGCGCGTGAGATTCCATAAAATTTTATTTTTCAATGTTCCAACTTCCAATCGCGAAAGGAAACAAATCCACATTGGATTCATTCTCTGCTGACACATTTTCTCTTTCTCTCTCTACACTTTCCTCTGCTTCACTTCGCCGACAAGAACTCTCAGGTAAAGCACTTCGCTAGTTTGAACTTTCAACACTCTTTCCGGTACTCCCTTTTTCTAGTTTTCTTCGACCTCTCTTGTTTTCCCTTTTTCTAGTTTTCTTCGACCTCTTTTGTTTTCCCACGTTGATGATGTCCTTTTATTGCTTGTTTTGTTTGATTTTCACGTTCTCTCTCTCTTGTGGATCAAAGCAATTGTTTTTATTAAATAATTTCTATTGATGCTATCAATTTTGCTGGAGTTTGAGATTTTAGAATTTGATTGAGTTGGATTTGTTTCCATTGGTGTTGGATTGTGGAAAAAATCTGTTTTCAGTTGATGGGGCATTCTTCATTCTCATTTATGATAAAATAAGATGTTTCCTTGCATGTCAAATGTCAATTGTCAAAAGCTGATATGTGTGCTCAAATAATAAAATAACAATTGAAATTGCATAGTCATCTGATGTGATGTGATTTTTTTTTTTTTTTTACTATGATAATGTTACAAAATAACTATTACTGAAACGAAAATAATTATTTCCCTTCCAATATATTCTATTCTATGTACAATAACAGGATTCGAACCATGTACGACTAAATATCTATGGTCATGTGATTGTGGCATCGTTCTATGTGCAAAAGTTGAGGCCAAAATCTATTGGGGACGACTAAATATTTTGGAATTTGATAATGGTATCAGTTGTAGATGAAGTGAATGATCCAAAATGATAGATAATGTTATCTTTGATTTACAGTAGTACTGCTTATCTTCATTGTTTGTGCCAACAATGCGTGGCCTTATTAATGGAGAAATGAAGGGGAAAGGCAAGCCTATTCCCACTATCAGTTTTTGAAGTTACATGAATAATCCTTACAGGGTCAATCTTTTTCCCTCTAATACGTTGTCAAGTTTTTTATTTGCTTTGCTTTCTACAGGTTTGTTGAATCTGGTTCTATTTTTTCCAATTTGAGATTGAGTCACTCGGCAAGTATGTATTATAGTGACGGTTACACTGCTCAAGTTACAAACTTATCCCCAAGAGCAACAGAGAATGATGTGCACAATTTTTTTTCATACTGTGGTGTAATTGAAAATGTTGAAATAATAAGGTAAAGTTACTTTACTTACTGGTAAAATTCCTGTATATCAAAACTGAACCTTGTGAGTTTAATGTCCATTATACTGTTACAATGTTCAAAAGTTAAATGGCATGGCAAAAAAATCAGAATCTTCATTTCTCCTTTTGGTGGTTGTGTTCCACGATTCTACTGTCTAATTGTAACATTTGTCTGACAAATGACAAGACAAAGTAGTAGATGTAGATAATCAAGGAACTCGTTATCTTGGAGATGTCTTGATCAATATTAGTAGATTACTATCCTTGCATTGCCTCTGCCTCAGATAACTGAAGGAAATTCAAAGTATTGTTCGGGATGTTTATTCTGTGTCCTTAACTTCATATTTGATAGATTCCAGATTTCTAGTTTATTTCAACTTCCTTTTATGTAGTATCTTCTAGTTAAACAGTTCTGTTCTTCATCTGGAAATAAATCAGATTGAACTTTTTGCAATGTATTTATCCTGTTATTGAATTAAATTGTTATTATTATTTTTTTTTTTGGTTTTGACTGTGAATTGGGTTAATTTGTCAAGAACTTTCACATTATTTAATCTTGCTGTAAATTAGGAATTTGTAAATTTCTCTTCTTAAATGTCATTGTCATGTATTCTTTCTAAACAATCAATAACAATTAGCATGCTTATTAACTTGTTTGGATGCAAGTTTAGAAGTGTTTTTGAGAGTTTCTTTACCAAAAATAAAGAATATTTTTTAGTAGAGAAACTTTCAAAAGTACTTATAACTTGTATCTAAACAAGCTCTATATCAAATATTTTAAAGATGTTAATAACATGTTTCTTTATTTTGCAGTATATTGTTATATAGAAAGATTGTATACCTGCAAGTTGCAGGTCCTAAATGATAGAATTGTTAGTCGATTTTGTAGTTACAATTTATTAAGATTTCTAAGAAACAATATGAATAATAGCTTTTTTGTCATGATACAGATCTGGTGAAATTGCAGCTACTGCATATGTGACTTATCGGGATGCTTATGCCCTGGAAACTGCATTATTGCTAAATGTAAATTGCTTTTTCCCTAACTTCCTTGCTCTCTTGTCGTTGGATATCATGGGTTAACATAGCAAAATGAATTCCCTTATTCCTCTCTCATATGCATTAGATAAATATTTTGTAACCTATGTGCATGGACACACCATTTTCATGCTGTGTTTGTGTCTAGGCCATCTGTCTGACACAGTTCTTGTATGACACATTGTATCCTCATGCCCTGTGTCCTTGTCAATGTCTATGCTTCATTTTGTGTAATAGACGATGGTGTTTTGCTTTCCTATTGAAGTGCAAGATGGTTCTGATATCTCTATGAAAGTTTTATTTTTAACTGCTGGTCATGATGAGGTAATTTTTTGTATTTTGTCTCTAGATGTATTTAAATTCAGAATCTTCACAATGATAAGTACCCATTTTTATCCTGTTTTTTTTTCTTAACACAGTTATAAAAAGGATGATAAAAATAATTTTATATGAAATTTCAATTCCATTGCATTATAGAAAAATTGTTACTTAAATGTTGTATTATTTGTATTTCTTGAATCAAGTTCATCTTGTGTTGCAAAAAAATAGCTTTTCAGTGATGTGGCATTGTTGTCACTTGAATATTGTTTACTAACCTGCATATTTTTGTCAAATGTTGTTTCAGGGATCAATGATATTGGACCAATGTATATTCATTTCACGCTATGAAGCTTACTTAAATGACTCTGATAATTGGAGCAGTCATGCGTCAAGGCCTGAAGACAGTTTTACAACCTCGCAAGTATGCCTAAAATCCTTCCTTAGACTGCTCTGGTGCTTTTAGTTAGACCAAAGTGATAAAAAAAGAAGTTTTTTTATACGTATTCAAAAATATTCATTAACCATGCTATACATTTGAAGTTATTCTTTTGATACTTTGGGTTATACATGAAAAGCTCTTTATTATGAAAAAATTTAGCAGTCATTTGAAACTTGGGGAATGAATAGTCTTTGTTTTTTTTCTTCTTCTGTAATATGGTTCAGTTTCAACTGTGTGGGGAATTTAGGTCTATTTGGTTCAAGGAAATTTTTCTGCTTTCACTAATAATTACAAAAATGTTACTTTTATTCTCTGTTTCCAAAGAAAAACAGGAAATAAAGTGAAAACAAGGTGATATTTTTGTGATAATTTTTTTTTCCTTAAATCAACTAAGACGGTATATTTTGGAAAACTGGATTTTCTCTTAAGTTAGCAGTATTTGTTGCCTCCTAGAGGCTTTTCACACCTGTGATACTCCATTTAAAACAAAGAGCAATGAAAAACAGCTCAAAGATATAAATGCAACACAAATCAAATCCATGAGAATGTCTCAATACTACTCAAGTAACTCAATCTTGGAATTGCTGGCTTGCCTTCCATGTACTGAAAATACGTTTATTCTTACAAGATTGAATTAAGATATATGTCAACATTTGTGTTATTTTCATTTATTTCCTTCTCCTCGGGGGTAACTAGGTTAATGGTATGGTCATCTATTTTAGTTCATGGACACGTGACAAAAGTTTAATGAGGCAAGTTCAATGCATTTTGTAGTTGGCTTGTGGATTTCTATCTTGATTTATCACTTCTTGCTATTAGTAGTTTTATATAACCTTTAACATTTTAAAAAAAAAGTAGTTAAGTAATCTGGTATTAAAACCCAACTCATCCTAAAATATGTACAACAATATCCTTCTTTATAAAATGTAACTTGTTAGGAAACATGATTCAGAGAGGAGAAAAACTGATATAGAAGCAAAAATGCTAGTATTTGATTGAATCACAACTACAAATTACAAAGTACATCTCTAATATGATTATAAGAGCCTTTATATAGGCTAACTACATGTTACAAATTACATGTCTAATATAACTAGTGGCTTATTTAGTTATTGTTCTAGTCAATCGTAGATTATGTTAACGTTGTCATCATTTACAGGATGTTCACATGGATAAGTTTGTTTCTTCCCCTGGAGAAGCACTAACTCTGGCTCAGGAGGTTGTCAAAACAATGGTGGCTAAGGGATATGTGTTGAGCAAAGATGCATTTGTCATGGCAAAAGCTTTTGATGAATCTCATAGTGTATCATCTACAGCAGCATCCAAGGTTGCTGAACTCAGCAACAAAATTGGCTTGACTGATACCATTAATTCAGGCATCGAAACTTTTAAGTCTGTGGATGAGAAGTATCATGTGACAGATTTCACCAAATCAGCTGCAACAGTGACAGGGACAACAGCTATAGTTGTGGCAACGGTTACCGGGAAAGCTGCCATTGCAGCCGGAAGTGCTGTAGTCAACAGTAGCTACTTTGCCAAAGGAGCTCTTTGGGTGTCGGATATGTTGACACGTGCAGCAAAAGCGGCTGCTGATTTGGGTCAGCATGAACAGAAATGAAAATCTAAACATAAACTGCTGTCTTATAAGTTTAGTTATTGAACACAAACAAACAGAAGCATTTGTTTGTTGATATATACTGTATTATAAGTCATGAACTTGCTTTACATGTGTGGCTACTCATCTGGTGCAAATGTGTTCATATCAGTAGTTTTGGAGAATCCATGGTTAGCAGCCACTAATTTGTGTATCCTTTTATAAAATATAGCACATGTTACAATTTTAAGTTGTAAGTAACTAAGTACCAAGTTTCTTGTCTACTTTAATATTCAATGTGCCTAAAGTTATATTAAGTGCATGTTTGTGATGGATTAATTTTGGGTAAAATAGTCATTTCAGAAAAACTCTTTTATGTAGCTTGTGAGTAACTCTTTTCAAGACTATTCCCCGGCTAGATGAACTAGTAGAGTATCTGCAATTAGATAAAATTACTTGTGGTTTAAATTTTTATAGTAATCTTCTAGGTGAATGTTTGTTAACAGTCCAAAATGTCAGTGTTCTATTCGGTAGTATAGGGTGCTTCTGTTCTACCAAAGCTCTTAAGAAGTTAATTAGAAAAGAAAAGGATTATTTTTCTGAAATAAGTTGAACTAAGTTTGCATTTAATGTCTGATTTTTGGCATGTTAAGCTAAGTATGAAAGAAGGCACTTCCAACAAGATACTGGATTGCTCAAAGGGCAATCACTTAACCTAATGCAAAATAGACATTCCTTGGCATCCTCTATAAAATATAATTAATTTCATGTGTCAGTAGATTTGTTGCATCAACACTCTTTTCACACTGTCTACAACACGGTTGTTACTTTCAAAACATCAGCAACTAACAATTTACATAATAACATGTGAACTACTTTCTAATATTTATATGCTGCAACCGATTCCCTGCCAACACCATTTTTATGCTTTTATAGGCATCCCAGCCATTGCGAACAATTTATCATTCTCTTTACGACCCAACCACTGTTTTGCCGTAGCCACCTTATTTTGGTCCAATAATAATGATAATAAGTTACATGCACTCATCTCAATTATTTAAATGTACCTTTTCTCATTGACCCTGATCCGTGCCAATAGGAAAATATAGCCACATTTATCCTTTTTTTATTTTTATTTTTTGTGAAAGTACACGTTTACATGTATCCGTGGGGGATTGGGTTTGTGGGCTTGGTTTGTTGAATGGATAGTGCCATAGTGTGTCTCCTTTTGTATTCCTAGGACAATATGCCAGTTGCAATTCTTTATTTCGCATAAAACCGGGTAGTGGTTGGTTTCTTTTTCATACATGGACTATTTTCTTTAGCAATGATATCAGTATAAACTTTTTCGCACATATTCTGCAAGTTATTAGATAATACTTCAGTTCTAAACTATAACTTTACTCCCACTAAAAGGTATAACGAGTTTTTCAATGGACTAACATGCCATGAATACAATTAAAACAAAAACAAAAACACTATTTGTGAACGTAAAGTTACTAAATACCAAGTAATTATTTTTCACGCCAGTCTAGTTCTACACCCTTCTAATCAAAACTGTTTATATCTATTGGGGTCACTGACAATGTTAGGTGATTTTTATGAAATCATGAGAAAAATAATGTGTCATTTGTGTATTCTACATCTAACATTGCCTCCACATAAATAAGCCATTGGCATTTACAACTATTTCAGCACTGTGATTGTCATCTACCGCTAACCACCTAAATGTGTTGTGATCTTGATTGGACGGCAAGGGACATGTAGCTTATTGAGATTTTCTTGCATCTAGGCTCATTGATTGCATTAACACATGAAGATGATTAAAAAAGGACACAAGTAGGTAAGGGAAGAAAAAGTTTTGCTTCTTTGGCACAAATCATTTGTATGATTCAGGCGTTCCTTAGTGGTGCATTTTTTTGTAAATGGCATGACATGGATTTCTAATCTAAACTCTGGAATTTGGCAATTATTTTGCATAATTGGGTGTGTCTCAAATGTGCCACCGCCCTGTAATGATCAACCAAATAAAAGTCTAAAAAACCCTTTTCAATTTTCTAGCGGTTCATTTGGAAATGTGTTATGGTGAAATCGAAAGTCAAAATTGGTGATTCTTCTTGTCTTTAAGTTTTGGACCATTTGGACCATGAAGTGTCATTTTCTTGCTTAGAGATCAGAATTCAAAGCAATTAATGGACTAAAATTCCTTCATTTTAAAGGGATGTTAAAATTCATGCGTGTATACAAAAAACACCATCAATTTGTGTTGGATGGTAATTTGAGAGATTAGTCTCTTCTAAGACAATATTCTCGAAAGCCAAAAACCAAGGCTCTAATTTAAACGTAAATGAGAATAACAAAAAACTGTATCTGCTGCTTTTTAAAACTTCCTTTAACTTGAAAGAAACTTTGTGTGCTTTTGAACTGTTCAATTGGTTTTAGAAGAAAATGTCTACTAGGTTGAAATCGTAAAAGCACCCTTTTTGAAATAATTTATATACTATTATTTTGAGAGGGTAGTGGAGATACATTCACATGTAGATATAGTGCCTTTTCCATCTATAAAGACATGATTTGACTCAATCACAAGTCTCTCGCCGAAGTTGACCTAGACTATGTCCACCTAATTCGCTATTTTATGCCCCACAACTTAACCTGAGGTTTTATATATAACAAAGAAAATGTGCAACCATGCTTTACAAAACAATCAATTCAAAACAAATATAAAAAGAAGCCGGTAATGTAGAGAATGAATAAATTAAACTTGGTCACGGTTTCATTTAGCAATAACCAAGCAATTGTAATCCAATAGAAAATCAGGGGCTAGAAAAGCCGTGCTAACCACCAATGGTCTTAACTCGTGTAGTGGTCAACATTTGATAACATAAAGATGATAAGCATGGTAGTTGCATTGAGCTCATAAACCCTAGCCTCTAAGTGCATTCTGTAATTAGCTCAGCACAGGTTCAACTCTAGGCCTAGAAAGCTTCAAGCCCCCAATGCAACAACTTTCTAACATCACAATTTTGAATACTAAAAAGGAGGACACGTTATGAAGAGAAATAATACAAATGATACCAGCTAACATGATAATTCTCTTTTGCATTTCTTCTTGATTTTACAAGAAAGGCAATTGTGTACAAAATCAAAATGAAAAGGTATACACTATGTAGCAAGCTGCATTGATTATGCAGGGGGAGTGATTAGAACACGTTATTCACTCTTCACTAGTATCAAGCACTTAAAAAAAAAACTTGACTGTACAACAAAATCTCACAAAATACAAAATCCCATGAAGAACAAAACTCAAAAAAATTGGTTTTTCAGTACCTCTGTTAAGTGAATTGGGAACTAAAAGCAACATATGGGGCAACGAATTAGTCCATTTTCATTGCAATCAGGGCAACGTTGGAAACCAAACTCTCCCACCTCACCATCAACAAATTCTTCTTCTTCATCTTCATCACCTTCATAGTAAATTTTACAACTTCCACAACATGTTTCACAAGGGACAAACCTTATATCCCCACAAGCCTCACAAACTCCCCCTCCATCACCTCCAACACTATCCTCAATCTTCTCACAACAACCTAAAAGTTTTTCAAGCTTCCCATCCTCATGCAGCTTCTGAATTTCCTCAGCTCCACCAATGTAATTCCCCCCAACAAACACTCTTGGCAATCCTCCCCCACCATACCAATCACCCAAAAGCTCTCTAAGCTCCTCTTTAAACCCTGAATGCATGGACACATCTCTCTCATCCACCCTCACTCCCACCCCTTTCAGAATCATCCTCACTTGGCAGCAATCCTCATAAGTCTTTCGCACTCCACGCAAGCTAGTGAAATACAACACCACCTTCTCCTTCCCACATGAATCATCGACATGAACATCATCCGCAACATCAACATTATCTTCTTCATCATCATCACCTTTTGTTTTCTTTTCCTCAAACGGAAACTCCTTTCTAGTCCGTTGCTTCTCTTCATCACTTGGAGAGAGCTGTTGCAAGGACTTCCTGAATGAGGAAATCACCTCAGGATCAAAATCTGAGACTGCAGGGTTGAGTCTTGATTCCTCCTCAGTCATGAGAAGCCACATGGGTTTTGGAGGAGCAACAACACTCATCTTGGGTGGATCAACATCAACATCAACTTCACAACCAACATCATCACCATTGGCATCAAAAGAGAAGCTTCGGAAGTGGCACGGTGATCGAAAAGGTGTGGTGTCTTCGAGGCCTTCCATGAGTTCCCATGTGTTGATGATTGTCTCAGGCTCACCAGGTGGTGTTCTGATTGGGGTCTTGGGGAAAACTTTTGGCAACTTTTGCTCAATCATGTTGGACCAAGTCTTGGCCTCAATCAGCCCCATTGAGAACTCTTCTTTTTTCTCTTTCTCCAATGCTTCACTCTTCCTCTCCTTCTCCTTTGGCCTTTGGACAACAAAACTCTCACTATCAAACCTGAAGCTTTCAGCGTTACCAACCTTGCCATTGGAGTGCTTGAAATCATGGTCACAATTCACACCAAGGTTTTGAGTTGAAGCAGGGGAATTGAGTTTGAGAGTGCCAAGTGTTGTGGAGGTGAGTGCCACCACATGGTAGCTATCACCTTCTGCTTGAGGAGGGTGATGAACGTGCATTGAGTAGCTTCTCGGAGCAGGAGAATAAGGAGCACTGCAACGCCGACATCGCTTTTGCTTTGAACTTGCACAACCCATGATCACTAGAAAACAAATCTGAATTGATCAAAAAGCTAAACATAAAAAGGAAGAACCTTCGAGCCTTTAATTAGATGAGTTTGGAGCTCAAGTATGATGAGCCTTAAAAGATAAGAAATTCACAATTGTTTCATTGATTGTCATAACTTATACCCTCCAAAGATGATGCCAATTCTGGAAAAATGTTGTGCCACCAATCCAATGAACATAACTCCTTGCAAACCCCACCTTGTTGATCATGTGCTTTTGGTGCTCACGACCATGTTGTTTCACACAATTACGACCAAACAGAGAACAATAAAAAACTTAACCGTCGAATTTTGTTGTTGCAATGTGAACCCCCGTGTGAAAAACTGAAGAATAGTATCAAATTTAGAGGAGGGAGCAAAATTTCAGAAAGAGAAATTAGCAAAGGAAGAAAAATGGGAACATGAATTGGAAAGTCAAAAGGAGAGATCAATCATGAATGATTCATTCATCAAACCAACTGTTCAACACTCTGATCTCCTACCCCTCTCTCCCTAGAATTTTAGTGAGAGAAAAAGACGAAATGAGCACCAACGGGAGTTGCAAGATTTGAAGGACGCAACTTCAGTTTACATAGATTTATACGATGCAATACCAAATAACCAAACATTTCTTTCTTTTTTATTTTATAGAACAAAGAAATTGTATTCCTCCTGTCTAAGACTCATTTATCTAATTTGATGAATTAAAAAAAATATTAATTCAATTAGTATTGTTAAAATTCATTCTAAATTTATATTTTTTTTTTACAATTATTTTAAATTTTAATGAGACACCTATTCCACCAATTATTATTATATTAAGAGAAATGATATTAACTCAAAATATTTTTATAAAATATAATTAATTTAAGAGATATTTTAAATTAATTCATTTTAAAAGAACCTAATATTTTTAATTAGTATTTTTAAATAATTGGGTTTAGGAGAAAAAAAATTGAGGACAAAATGTTAAGAGTGAGGATCCAAGTTTCTCTCTCCTGTGTCCACAATAATACTCCCTAACCTCTCTTGCACGCTGTTATGTTATAATGTTACGAAACAAAAACTTATTTTTCGTTATTGTTTTCTTAAACATAAATGCTGTATTTATTTGGACACTGTTACCGCAAGGTGTCATAGAGCGATGTTATTGCCACTCGCAATTTGCAGAGCGTGACGTAATTCTCAAAGCTTTTTCTTCTGTTTGGTTTGCGCGTGATAATAACTAAGGGTTTTAGCGCGTGATTCTCATGAATGTTACGCTCTAACCTTCGCCTTAAACCTTAAGTAATGTTTTTGGTAGTTTATTTATTTATATATTATCATACGGAATTTTTTCTATTCTTGGTGAAATAAAGATTGTATGCTGGTTAATTAATTAATTAATTAATTTTTTTTTGAAGGGAAGTATGCTGGTTAATTTATTAAAATACAAACTTTACTCAAAATAAAGTAAGTTGAAGGTAATTAAACATAATATTTTATTGAAGAGGATATTGTTGAGATCATTTAACAAGCTTATCCGGGAAGTACTCAATGTTAATTATTAATTGACAATGTATTGGTTAATTGACCTGTTTCGGGAATTCAACTAACAATTTTGTTTCCTTTTATGTATTTTTTGTGAAATTTTCCTATATATTGTTTGGATAAAGAAGCAATGTTTGTCACGTATAAACGAGAATTCAATCGAAAAATAATAATAATTAAGCAGATAGGGTTTCAGAGAATAGAGAATGTTATGATCAAAATTCAAATTCTTCTAAATATAGGTAGGCGAAATATTCGTGCCTTATTATAAAGTTTGCAATAAAACTAACAAAATACTGGCATTATGATGAATAGACCAATGATCAAATCGATAATTATGTGATTTATTGGTAAGTTGCGGATAATGTACCAATAATTACTAATATAACATTGTGTTGCGACTTGCGAATCATTGAATCAATTAGTTGGTATTTAGAATGATGAACTAATTCAGCAAAAACCAAACGTGCCGTTTTGAAATATAAGCATGCATGAATTTCAACGAGATATATATTTAAGTAAAGTATGTGTAACATAAGGGGAACATTTGTTAGAGGCTCCAATGTTATAAATTAATTCATTGCCTACCAAAAATAAAAATGATTGTGTCAAGTTTTTTACGCAAGTTATTGACAACGAAGAATCATGTCCCATAACGGAACTGGAAAATTTACGCAATTGAACAACTTACACGACAAATTTTAATGTATCTTTAAGAATAATACACCTGATCATTTAGCAAGATTTTACACAAAAACATAATTTGATTTTCCCTTATGTAGTTATGTGATGTTATGGAAATATTAATATATATCCTTTACAAGTTTACATCAATTTGATGTATAGAAGAACGTAAGATTTAAATCTGAGTAGTCAAACAAGTATAAGTTGATCTAAAAATGTAAATTTACGAATCACAATATATTTTGTACATTCCATATTTATTTTGATAAGATTTACATAGTTTTTTTTTTTTTTTTTTTTGTGAAATGTTCATGGAATGGACAACCTTGAACTAAGATCGCGACCTTACTTTTTTTTGGCTCGAAGGGACATAAATATGACTTTTCTTACCTAAGATAAGATTAACATAGTACAACTGATAAAAAATATTAACATAGTACACCATTAACTTCTTTACCTTAGCCATCATACTAAATTAGAAATTATAGAAGCTCTCAGGGCGTGTAGTTAAACAATTTAAATTTTTGTAATGTTTTTAATTATTCTTTAAATTAGTAAGCAAAAATTATTTTGTTCGTTTTATTGTAATGTAATAAGTTATTTCAGAAGACCCAAAAGTCCAGTATGAGTGATTTAGTAGCCTAGAACAGGCCATTTGTAACAGCCCAAGAACTCGCATGTAGATATTGTCCGCTTTGGCCGCAGCCCTCACAGATTTGTTTCTGGCAATGGCACGCATGCCACCCCAAAACGCGTCTACACAAGGAAGGTATCCACACCCATATATATGGCATGCTTCGTTCTCCTTCCTAACCGATGTGGGACTATATCCACCCCCCCTCAAGGGAGTCCAGCGCCCTCGCTGGCACACCGGCCCGGGAACCGGCTCTGATACCAAATGTAACAGCCCAAGAACCCGCATGTAGATATTGTCCCCTTTGCCCTCAGGCCTCAGGGTTTTGTTCTAGCCAATGGCACGCATGCCACCCCAAAACGCGTCTACACTAAGAAGGTATCCACACCCATATATATGGCATGCTTCGTTCTCCTTCCTAACCGATGATATAGTCCCACATCGGTTAGGAAGGAGAACGAAGCATGCCATATATATGGGTGTGGATACCTTCCTTGTGTAGACGCGTTTAGGGATGCCATGAGGGCATTGCCTAGAACAAAACCCTGAGGCCTGAGGGCAAAGGGGACAATATCTGGCCATGTGGGGTCGCTGCGCTACTCTGATGGGGTTGGCAAGACTTGCCTTGGTAGACGCGTTTTGGGGTGGCATGCGTGCCATTGCCAGAAACAAATCCGTGAGGGCTGCGGCCAAAGAGGACAATATCTACATGCGGGTTCTTGGGCTGTTACATTTGGTATCAGAGCCGGTTCCCGGGCCGGTGTGCCAGCGAGGGCGCTGGACTCCCTTGAGGGGGGGTGGATATAGTCCCACATCGGTTAGGAAGGAGAACGAAGCATGCCATATATATGGGTGTGGATACCTTCCTTGTGTAGACGCATTTTGGGGGTGGCATGCGTGCCATTGCCAGAAACAAATCCGTGAGGGCTGCGGCCAAAGCGGACAATATCTACATGCGGGTTCTTGGGCTGTTACATTTGGTATCAGAGCCGGTTCCCGGGCCGGTGTGCCAGCGAGGGCGCTGGACTCCCTTGAGGGGGGGTGGATATAGTCCCACATCGGTTAGGAAGGAGAACGAAGCATGCCATATATATGGGTGTGGATACCTTCCTTGTGTAGACGCGTTTAGGGATGCCATGAGGGCATTGCCTAGAACAAAACCCTGAGGCCTGAGGGCAAAGGGGACAATATCTGGCCATGTGGGGTCGCTGCGCTACTCTGATGGGGTTGGCAGGACTTGCCTTGGTAGACGCGTTTTGGGGTGGCATGCGTGCCATTGCCAGAAACAAATCCGTGAGGGCTGCGGCCAAAGCGGACAATATCTACATGCGGGTTCTTGGGCTGTTACACCATTCCCAAACTGGAACGGGCCGTTCCAAACTACTAAATTGACCTATAAATCGTAGTTGAGAACGGGTCGTTCCAAACCCTAGAACGAGTCGTTCTGGATGGAGTACGGGCCATTCTAGATGAGTCCTAGTACGAACTGTTCTGGTTTCAGAACGGGCCGTTCTGCATGTGATTTTTGCACATGATGAAGGGGTGCAGAACAGGCCGTTCTGGATTCGAAACGGGCCGTTCTGGCCACTCCTGAACTTCTATAAATAGGGGTTGTGTGGTTGAGGAGAAAGTGAAGGTTTTAGAGAGAAGTTTTAGAGAGAAAGACTCTGGGTTTGTGAGCTCCTTTCTCTCCCAAATTTCTCTGTATGATTCTTCTTCTCCTCTAGATTACTAATGCCTTCTGTCTTTTCTTGAAATTCATACTAGAAAGCTTGCTTTGGGTGGATTGAAGTCTGGGTTGAGCTTCAGAAGGGAATTCTACTTCTCCTCAGTTCTTGGCCATTTTGAGCCAATTTTCAGGTAAGGGAAGCTAGAATGTTTGTTGTTTAGGTTGCATGTGAGTTTAGAAACGCAATTGATGCATGAAAGTCGAGGATCTATGGTTGGATCGAAGAATTCGCTCATTTTTCGGGGTTTTGGGAAAAATGGGGTTTTTGGTAATTTTGATGCATCGGATGGGTCCATGTGAGATTTAAGTTTATTTTTGAGTTGTATAGAGCCTATGCATTGTGCTTTGTGTTTGCATGTGGCTAAATTTGTTGGTTTGGATGAGAGTTTTGAAACTCTCTGACTGAGATTAGGTCGGGCGCACTCAAGCTGCGCAGGGTGTGAGCATGTTTATTTGTGATAATTGAAATGATGCTTCGGCATGTTTAAAGTTGAAGTTTTAGATCATGTATGTACGATATATGATGTATGGTGAGGTGTGATTCATATGTATGCTTGATAATGATATATATGAATGTTTAAATATGATATGACATGTGTATATGTTCATATGTGTATGAATGTTGATCATGATGGTGGGTAGACCATGTATGATGTATGATGTTTATTGCATGTGATGTCTTATGGCATGTGTATGATTGTTGATCATGATGGTGGGCAGACCATGTATGATGTGTGATGCATAATTGCATGTGATGCCTTATGGCATGAGTCTAGCCTAGGACTTGAGGAGAGGAAAAATATTTTCGAACTGGAATAGCTCACATAGAGTCTCTTGAGAGTGGTGCTTGGATAGGCCACTAGATTTGGGAGAATGGTGCTCAGGTAGGCCACTGGGTTGGGTGAGTCTCCTCTAAGTCCTTAGCTAGTGTTAGAGCGGGGTATGAGGTCGAGGGTTATTCCCTTAACCAAGTACTCGGGAAGGTGCGTGGATCCTTGCGGATAGTCGGTAGGCGAACTCCACAATTGACTTGGTAATGCATGCCAAGGTCGTGGTAAGCTTGTTGTAACGACCCACCCTAGGCCGTCACATCTAGAACCAACCAAAGATAAATAATATATATAAAAGAAAATAGAATAAGAGCCAGCTGCGCTAGAGTGTAAATATACAATAACATATAAAATTGTTTCTAAAATATATAACATAATTTTATAGTAGAGTCATCCTCAGAAAAGTTATACAGTAATCCAAAAATGTAATATAATTACAACGTCATGAAGACATCAAAACAAGACACCCTAGGTACTGGTCAAACTCTAAACCTAGCCACTTCTCAAAGCAGCTATCCAAAAGGCTCCTTGTTATCCCAAAGCCTCATTCCTGATCTGCTCCCCCACATAGTGAGATCATCACAGTCCATCATGGAAATATAAGGGTTAGCACATATAAAACCAATCATAGTACATCATAATCAAATATCATTAAACAAATATTTATCCACAGTATTTATCCAGACCAACAAGTCATTTCCAAGCTAAATATAGATCAATCCAAAATATAATGTATACACATCCATGCCAATGTATACGTATTTTATGATAATAAGAAAATTCATAACCAATGTATACAATCCATACCATATGTATACATATTCCACATCCAAAACAAAGTCACACCACTGTATAATCCATGATGTAACCAACACATCCAAACCAAATGTTGGCCTCAACACCATCCAAACCAAGTGTTGATACGGTGAAACATGTCAGCAACCCATGTCCCACGCCTAACCTCTCATGAAAAATATACAGTTGGATTATGTCGTCACGTAACCCTGGTGGGGCCACCTCTTCCATCGGTATGACTCAGCCTAGACCCATACCGGTAGCAAATAGAATACTTAGAGGAGCACTTCAGAATCTACTTAACATCTGAAGTGGTTTATTATATAATCTTTGGAAAAGTTCCATATTGGAATCCTCACCATGGGATTCCCAAATTCCATATTTTTCCAAAGATTATATCCTGATCTCACCAAGAGATCTAATCCATACCATAACCTTACTCCTCTAAGTTCTATTAGCTTTCCAAACCACACACATATAGCATATTCCATAATTACATACCAAAAATTTCCATAACCATGCCAAATTATTCAATATAATAACATAAATAACTAAACACTTAAAACAACCATCAACTTAAACAAATGATAATCTTCATATAAACAAAATAACATATTAAAAGTTATACTACCCTTATCATGCTCATACATACTAGATTAAGTCTTATAAGTACTACCCTTACTTGGATAAACCTGAACCAAAACTCGGGCAGAACCTCCTCCTCTTCCTTAACCAAGAACCGAAACTCGGGCAGAATCTCCTCCTTTCCCTCCTCTTTTCTCTCCCCTGGCAGAACTTCCTCTACTGGATTCCTCTTCCTTTCTTTCCCCTCCTCTCCCTTTTTCTCTCTCTCTCTCTCTCTCCTCTTTCTCTCTCTAGGACCCTCTCTCAATCCTGCTTTTCCAACACCCCCAACTCCCTATTTATAGAGTTCTGCCTGCCTAACCCGGAACGACCCGTTCCAAAAGCAGAACGCCCATTCTGGGCCTGAAAAATCCACGTAAAATTTTGAACTGGAACGGCCCGTTCCGAAACCAGAACGGCCCGTTCCGAGACTCATCCAGAACGGCCCGTTCTCCTTCCGGAACGGCCCGTGCTCCTTCCAGAACGGCCCATTCCAAAATCAGAACGGCCCGTTCTCCTTGTTGGAACGGCCCGTTCTGGACCCGTTCCCAACTTAAAATTTAGTGTCTTTTTATTGCTTGGAACGGCCCGTTCCAATTTTGGAACAGCCCGTTCCAAGTTACCCATTTACCCCTCTAACTTTAATAAAATTGCGAAAATTCCATTAATAAAAATTACAAAAATACCCCTTTTAAAAAAAATGAATATTACACTTGTACCCAGGTGTGCTATACCTGACGGTAGATCTGGACTTATAATTGTGTAAGTGACATCATCCGAGTAAACCCGAGTGAGGATTATATCCTGTTTAGCTGTGACCGAGCGGGCGCATTGGGCGTGAAAACGGTTGGGGTGGTTTCGGTAGGATGGGATGTCACTTATACTGCTCTGTTGTTAGGGAGATCTCCTAGGTGTATGCGTGACGACGCATTATATGATTGATATGCATTGATATCTGTCATGAGTTGCATGTATTGCATGATTGTTATGATGATGAAGTGTATGGTGTTTAACTTCATGTTTGATGAATGGATGATTTGATTGAGATGAAAGTTCTTTTGGGACTTGAGTTAGACGCATGTGTAGTATAGATTTTTTTTTTGTACTTGTATGATTGATTTTTGAACTCTAGCTTACCCTTCTGTTTCCTTGTGGTGGGGCTGCAATGATCATACCTGGTATGAGAGCAGGTTAGGGATAGCTTGGAGTTGAGGTGACCGTTGCGAGACGGGAAGTTTGATCCTCGTGTTAGAGTTACCATTTTGGGTAACAATTTTGTTTGTGCTTGACCGACACTAGGGAATATTATTTTTGGGATGACTGTACATATATGGTGTTCTATTTTGTATACAGAAACTTAGTTATTTTTATTCTTAGCTATACTTGTATGTATGAGTTATCCAGCTTAATATTTCTCTTAGTTTGCTAGTAGTAGTGCGATTCCACTAAGTGTAGAGATCATGGCGGATTGTTACATTTATATTCTTAAAATAAAACATCAAATGTATTTATTTTTAATATTTTATTTATTTAATGTTTATTAAGAAATTGTTGAAAAACATTTCAGATAGAAACATTTGTATTGGTCAGGTAGGTGGAAGTGGTGGTGGCTGTTGGCCGTTACTTGCATTTAGACACTTTTACTCCTTTTTATGTGTTTTTCTCTTCAATAAATAGCATCTTCTCATTGCTCTCATTTTAATTTTATCAAATGAAGATGAGAAAAAGTTATAATAACGGGAAACTGATATACCAACTAACACATTTAATAAACTCGCTGGTGTGTGTATGTTTGATGTTAATTTTAAACATATTTTACCTAAAATTTATAAAAATTAAAACTTTTGTTTGAAAATTAAGAACATTTAAATTTTAGGCTTAATTTTATATTTTAATTGTTTTTGGTCATTGATTAGGAATCTTAAGTAAATTTGTAAGGTTAACTCTAAAACTAATGATATTTAAATAAAGTTCCTTTGTTTTTAGAAGATCTTTCAAAAGGGGATTCATGAGTTTAAATTCCTATATATTATTATAAGCAATGTTTGATCACTTGAGATTAATAATAATCTACTTCCAATGCGGCTAAAGTGAAAACTGAACTGAATTAGAATCATAAAAATGAACCATTTTAATTAGATATAAAAAAAATGAATTGGACCTTTTTAATTCTTTAGTTAAATCGAATTGTTTGAGAATCGAATCGAACTGGATAATCTAATGTCTAGCAAAATTAAATTTAATAATTTAATATCACTTAAAGATTATATTAACAATTAATAGTGTTTTAATTAATAAATTAATATTTAATTTTATTTAAAAAGGATGCGGTTATTAAAGGAATAATGGTCTTTTCAAGGTCCAATAAAATATAATTGTGTGTAATTTTATATTTAATAAATAACAATAATAAATATTTTTATTTAAATAATTAAATTAGTAATAAGATAACGTGGCTTAAATAAAAGAGATGAATTATTAAATACCTAGGAGCGAATTAAAAGACAAATGTTTATAATTAAACTCCTATCATTGTACACACACAATTACCACAACTCTCTCGGAGAGAAAGAGAGCAAGAAGATAAAGGAATGGAGAAATTAAGAAAAAAGGAAAAGAGGGAAAGAAGAGAGTAGAGTCTTACATAAATTATTATATGGTCATCCTCTTAATATAAATTATTTTTCCTCATAATTATATTGCTTAATTTGATTATTTATATTCACACTTTGTAATATGCATTAAAAATATCACATTACTTCAAAGTAATTTTGTGGAAAAAAAATGTATATTGTGAAAATAACTTTTTTTTTTTTAAAATTAGTTAGGTCATATAACACACACATATTTATTCCAATAAATTTATTCCATTCAATAACTTATATTTTATATTAAATTTCAAAAATTTAATAGTTCAACTAAAAAATTTCAATGTATAAATTAAGTCTACAAATTTTAATTTTTTAAATTATTTTATATTTCATTTTATTAATTCAAATTAACATATAACATACTTTTATGATTATCCGTTAATTTGGATTGATGAAAAAGAATATTAAATAATTTTTTAAAATTTTTAATTTTTTTTTAAATTTATACATTAATTTTTTTTAATTTAATAGTTAAATAATTAAAATATAATATAGATTATTAAGTAGAATAAATTTAAATAAATTTATTCTTGAAATAAGTAATATATATATATATATATATATATATAATTATTTAAAGTTATATGATCATTTAAAAGAAAAACTTTTAAAATACTCATATGACGTGTATTTCTATCGTGCGGGTTAATGATATTATCTAATATAGTTAATATTTATTTTTCTTTGACTAAAAAAACATTATACACAAAATAAATAAAATAAAAATTTAAACCCTACTTACATGACATTCACAACCTCATCAAAACTTTGGTGGAAAAAAATCAATGTCTAACTAAAACATTACATCTATAAAGCATATACAATTAAGAATTACTATTTCTTTATGATATTTCTTTTTATATGGATGTTGATTTTTTAGTGACTATAATTGATGTATTAACATATGATTGTAATTATATGATTTTATAATAATTCTATCTTGAGGTGTTTTAGATGATGTTGTGTTTGAACTATGAACTTGTGTAATTATTGTACTAATTAATGTTGATAACTAGTTGTGTATGTGAGTATATGCTATTGATATGATTGTGAACTATGTATGAATCAATTGATGTAATCCTTGTATTGCTAATTGTTAATACCCATTTGATACAATTGAGCTTGTTAATTACATGATTGAGAATGGTTGATGACTTGTATGATATGTTATTTGATGTGTTATTGTAGAGAGTTTTATTTGGTATACATCATGTGCATACTTGTTTTGGAAGAGTACAATATGAAATATACCGTTAGAGAAGATTTCCATGTGTAAAAGCTTGGGGATCAGTCGTTAGGAACAACTAGGTTTAGAAAATCTTGATTTCATCCATTGTGTACTTGGGGATCATGTATTAGCCTATAGGATTATTGTATCATTATTCTATTGTTACCATGTTTAAATTTATTGTAATATTACTTGTGTTAGGCTACTCGACTACATTCTATGTTGCGAGTCAGAGTAAAATGTTTCTTATTCTCCTTATTTTGTGTTTGTTGCTATTGCAAGTGATTTACATCGTGATGTTGAGGTTGTTGATAATGAAGTTTAATCCCTACGATTAAGTTTATGCTATGATAAAATGAGATATTAGAACGACTTATTTTTCTTTTAATTATGTTTTAGGATATTATTTCATTGCACTAATTTTAGTTGAATTTTAATTGTTAATTGCTTATGTTAAAATATGCTATTCTCTATGTCTAACATTTAAAATTAATTTATGATAAAATTTTCTATTCAATTTTATTTATTTGTATATTATGATATATGAAATAAAGAATGTCACACAAAGTATTATTTTTGACTTAAAATAATTTCTCTTACCAATCTCAATATCAAGATCGATTTCTATATATTGATATAAAAATAAGAAAAATGTTAACAGTACCCAACCCCTAATACATTGACTAAAGAATTAGAAGTAATTTTTTTTATTAAACAATATATTCACACATTCTCTCATACAACTTTATTTCAGTTATCAATATTTTTTTTTACTTATTAATTTCTTAATCAGTGCCTTAAGACACTGGTTAGCAATAACCTACAGATAAAACACAATGATACGCATCCACCGGGCAATTTACGTGAACAATGTCATGCGTGGTCCATAAATAATGACATCATTATCCGAAAATACGATCAGCTAGTTAATTTCTCAACTTAGAAATCATGATTACTAGTAACTACTACATGAGTAAGCAACAAGAAGAAGAGTGAATTCATTAATCTGATTTGGTATTTGGAGGTACACGTGATGGCACGTGGACATGATCTTGCTCTTGCCGCTACTCGAGTGCTTCACCAATTATGGCTGCACCTGTTTAGAGAGCCAACTTTTATTTCCCCTTTCATCAACGTCTAATTTTGCTTCTACACGACTGCACCATTTCACGTACCTTTCTTTTCATCTTCATTTCTTCAATATGCTAATTTCAAGGTAGTTTTAAAAAGATATATGTTTAACCTATATATCAAGTGTCCTAATTGGGTTTTTTTTATAAAAAAATATTGGCTAATTTTTTACCTTAATTATAAAAGTCTTGTAGAGTGTATGGATGAGAAATTTTATAAATTTAAAGAATTTTAAATTCTTGATATTTGAATTATTTTTTATTTCAATTTCTATCATTCTTAAAATATTTTATTTGGATGAGTTAATTTAAATTTATTAAATTTTAAATTGTTAGGTTGAATATGATAATTTGATTTCACCATAATAAAATTGATTTTAAAAATATATTTATATGTTGAGATTTTTAAATTAAATTTTATAAGAACAAATATTAATCCATTTTTAAATATTTAATAATTTTAAAAATTAATATTAGATAATATTTAATAATTTTAAAAATATTTTTGAATATCTAATATTTAAAAGAATGAAGAGATAAGATAAAATATATAGGTAATAAGAAAAACAAATATGAGAAATTTCAAATTCTTCCATTTTTGGGAGAATTTGAAATTATACTATTTTAAGAAATTTTACAAATACTTAGATTTTAAATTCTTTGTAAATTTTTCATCCAAACAAAAACAAAACATTTCACCTCAAGAAACTTGAAATTATTCAAATAAATGAATTATCCTGTATAAATTTCTTATCCAAACACACCATTAGATTCTTCTTTTATACCTTATTTGATTGTGAAATTTATGTTAAGGAGGCACCATTTTCCCGACAAATAGATGTAATTAGTTTAAAATGGCTAGTTATTTCTTAATTTGCTCGTACAAAAATCTCCAACTCTACCACGCGCCACAAAAAAATCTCTCTTGAATCGTTCGAAGGTTGCATGCAGATGAAGTTGAAGGACACATTTTCCTTCTTTACCTGTCAACGTTTATGTCAAAACTCAGAAGGCACGAGGAGAAGAGACTTCATTCTATTAAATTCAATTTATTGTTAATTTCAGAGTCAGCATTCATATAAATATATATTGATGCTGACAGCAGCAACCATAAACGTGAACACCATTCTTGTTGACCTCAAATCAATGCCCTAGCTAGAGAGGACTTTGGTCTCTGTTCATTTGAAGTTCGTATTGGAAACCCATAGCCCAACTAATAATCTTAATTATTGTAACCAAATGTACCCATTTATTAATAATATACTATTCAGTGCCAAGAAATCAGGGAACGACACAGAATAATAATATTATCAGAAAATAGTTCCATGTTTGGAAAAGGTGAAGTTAGTTTGGTGGATTTTAATTCTTGGATGGTATGTTTGTCTGGTTCTTGCTACATGCACAAGTCATGGACTCCACTTCATAAGTGTAGCTATTAACATATTAGATTATTGGTTGAAGAGAAAAAGTGGGTTTGGAAGTTTGTTCACTATTGGTGGAAATGTGGGACACACATTCTCTATATGGTCCACCATCTCTTCCCAATATGATTTTTGGGATGCCAATCTTGCCAGCTGTGCATGTCTTCACCTTGTCCATAGGGCCTGAAATTGCGGCCACAATTGATGCATTTATCTTCTTTATAGAATTCAGTTGTGAAGATGGTATACCAATTTCTAAACGCCCCCATTATTGGTATTTTATTTTATTTTATTTCTTATCAACAAGATGATCGCAGTGTAGGAATATAAGACTTTATACATGTTATTTAAATTTTTTACTATTACATTGATGCTAAGAATTAAGTAATATTTTAATTTAATTACTAACTCTAATGTTTAGTAACCTTAAAATAGGAGAAAACTAATTCTAGCACAACAATAGGTTACTTTTATGGGTAATTATTAAGAGCAAGTATCGAATTGGATCATCCACCTAAAATAAGATGCTTGTGTTTTTTCCCCCCGCAAACTAATGATATCTCCATCTGATAGTTTTTGGCTAATTCCTTTCCGTATATGTAGTAGAGATTACCATATAAATGAGTTTTGTGTCTTCCAACTGAGTTTTTTTCTTGTTCCATGTTTTAGAGAATCAAACACTTTTCAACGTGTTTAAAAATCTCAACTATCAATTAAATGTATAGAACTTTATTAATAGATGCTTTGTGTCTTTAATTATCAATAATTCAATATTTCTCTGAAATATTTTATACCGAAAGATTTCTTCAATTTAATAAATTTTCTTTAAAACCTTTTACCGTAAAATAAATTTTAGAAATATTCATTTGACCTGAAGCTTCCCATGGATGCTTCCAAAATTCATTACAAAAAAAATTGTCATATAGTGACACACATCTATAGTGACACACATCCTATAGTGACATAATACGTATAACTAAAAACTACTTTTACCTACATAATAAATATAATATATGTTGGTATATTATTAAAAAGTGTGAGTATATACTATAGTGACAATAAAATATATTATTAAATCTCATTCAAAATTAACACTAAAATTGTATATAACTATATATCAAATAGATATATACCTATATATATTGTACCTATAATGACATTTTTTTGTATATCATTATATATAATATTTCTTGCTTAGTATGTGATCACTTTGATGGCAGCTGAAGAATTGTATTCACACGAAATGCATAAAGAAAAAATAATAAAGAGAAGAAAATTACCCTGAATCTCAGTTGAAAGGGACAAATATAATTACAGCTGAAAAAAAAACTTAGAAGGGCATGTTTGGGCTCAAGTGATTATAAATACACTTGGGCCATGTAAAAGGACGTGCATAGAGCCCAGCATTGATTTTTGAAGCACCAAAACATCAGAATAATGCATTTTGACAAAAAAAATAAAAAGATTGAGAACAATGATGGACAAAAACAAATCCCCAGAACAGTGGATCGACCAAAATCAAAAAGTTTTTCAGAACTCAGAATAATGGAAAAGGTAACGGATCGGGATATGAAAGATCAATCACGGGCTCTGTTCTTGTTCAATCACCAAGGCACAGGCCTTATCGCTGTTTTAATCTTTTTACGCAATTAAAAATAATCATTTGGTTCATATCATAGTTCTAATTTACTGGTTGTGGTCATAGTTCTGATTGCAGTGTAATATTTGATAGTGTGAAAAATTGCAGAAATAAATCGCGGCGGATGCATCTGCATCTGCAGAATTACGGTGGATCAAAACTTTTTTAATGTTGTGATTCAATTGTTGTTGCAGACGTCAATTAAAACTCATGGTTTATATATTTAAAATTAATTGGTAGATTAGTCTTTATATTAGAAAGTTTAATTTTTAGTCTCTATATTCTCCTAAAATATAAGTAAAAAATAATAATTTTACATAAATTAAAAAAATTAGTTAAATTCATTTAATTTTTACAATTTTATATAATATGTATTGCATTTTAAAAATATTTTTGATAACATTCATAGTGGATTGTATTTTAATTCATTGTTTTGAGAATATTTTTTAAATAAAAATATTAAATAAAGTTGAATTAATTAAAATTTATTTATATTTCTGTCTAAAAATTTAAGTAATTTTTATTTTTATATATAGGTTCAAAGGAAATATGAAATTAGCATCGTATACTTTTCTAGTTATTAATCGGACATGTTACAACATTAAACATATATTGATATGTGCAATGAAGTATCAACTATATATGTAACATTGTATGATTTTAGCTTTATCAATTAATTATATGATATATATGATTACTTGTTGAATTATTATATTTAATATTTTAGATATTTAAGGGTTTAGAGATCCTTAAGAATTAAGTTGTTAAGATAGTTTTAGTTAGTGTCAAGTTGACCAAATTTAAGAAATACTATATAAAACATTTCATAAGACATGAACTTCATAAGTTCATATATTAAGAAAAGTTAGAAAGAAGCTAGTGAAATAAGCTCTAGAACTAAAGAAAATCCTACTTCTTTTGATTCTTCTAAAACCTTGTGAGATCCTTTCCTTAGTCGAACTATATTAGTAGATTGTTATATTCAAAGCTTGGAGGCCAAGAATCCAAAGTTGAGAGTCGTGCTTAGTTTTTCGAGTTCTTCCTCATCTTTTCTCTTTTTGGAGTGATTCAAGATAAGAGACGTTTGTTGATTGAATATAGTTGAAGGATGATTATTGATTTCTATAAGTATTCTTCATCTTTGTCATTGAATTTGGTTGGAATTGATGAGATAAAAATGAGTTTGAGTATTGTTCTTGAAGGTTTTTCTTTAAAGAAGAATGTGATGATTTTTGAAGTATATTGGTTGCATGTGATGTTTTATGCTGAAGTTGAGTTATATATATATGTTGTGTGTGGAATGAGAGGCATCATGTGTGATTCTTCAAGGATTTCTCTCACTTGATAGCACTAAGTCGAGGTTGAGAGGCGTCAAGTGTGAGTCAAGCAAAGACTCTTTACCTAAATGAGACTAGACGTGGGTTTAACGACATCATACATGATTAGCAAAGGGGTTCTCTGCCTTATCAACACTAGGCACGAGTGGATTGACTTCGGGCATAGGCGAGCCAAATGCTCTCTACCTTAATGACGTCAATTACAAAAAGAATCATCGAGCATGAGTTGTTGAATGAGAAACTTGGTGTTTTAAGTTGTTTAAGTATTGAAGTATGGTGATTCACTTACATAATTATAACATTGTATTACTATAGATATTCATTGATTTAGGATGATGTATAATGATGTTTGATGTTACTTTAGTTGTAAGTTGCAAATTGAATGAGAGTTGTTTAAGTTGATAAATGGTGATGAGATACATGTCTAATTTAAGATACAAAAAAATTAGAGGAGAATGAAAGTTGTTTTTAAAATTAAAATATTTCAATGTATGGATATAAGTTGTGGTGCTCTAGGAGTCCAATGATGAGAACTTGTTATTGAGTGGGTCAGCTCTTAAATGGATAGTTATTATTATGTTATCTCCTCTAGGTTTTATGTGGAATAGTGTGGGGTTAGGTCAAGCCACATTGATTATAAAGTAACCAAATGTTGATTTGTATGGGGGTAAGATCGAGCTATACATGTATAAAGTGATCAAACTGAGTAGAGTATGAAGTCGAGGAGTAAGATTCTTAACTAATTGCTAGAAAGGTATGTAGTATTTGGAGGATAGTTGGTGGACTAATTTCATGTGAGACTTAGATATGCATTCTAAGGCTATGGTAGACTCACACCTAAGTTGTTCTACCCTGATAGTGGTCCTAGGTTTTCTTAGTTTAAGTGACGAAACTTGAGAAATCAGTTTAAGTTGTTTACTATGTTCTTTGGGAGGCTTAAAGTTGTATCCATTTGATCTCATTGCAATAGGTCATTTGTAGTGACTTGATAGGATCAAACAACTTAAATTGTCACCTTTGTTGTAGGAGATGTCCACAAGTTATTATATGTGATAACACATTAGTTGATTTTTTTCGTTTATGCTTATAATGTTGTTCATATTGTAAGTTGTATTTGATGGATTGAAAGTTGTAAATGATGGTGATAACGTTGATGTTGTGCTTTGAACTAACTTGTTGTTTAAGTTGTTAATTTGTGTTTTTATGGTTTTGTTGATTATTTCACAAGTTTTTCTTTTCCTTGTGGTTAGACTGCAATGATCACACTTGATATGAGAGTAAGATATGATTAGGTTGGATGGCTTGCTTGGAGAGTCATGTTAGAGATGACATAGTTTTGTGAAACTACTCTGATGTAGTATGATTTTGTTTAGACTTTTGATAGACACATAGGACTTATATTTTTAGTACTTGTATAGTTGATGTACATTGTATGTGTACACGCTATATAAGTATCCACATAAAGGACTTTATGTTTTCAGTCATGTTGGTAGGAACTATTTTTAAGTTTTCTGCACCATATGCATTTATCTGTTGAATGAATGCCTTGGTGACTATTACATAAGAACTCTATATTAATAGATTATTTTATATTTTTTGTTGTATAGTAATTATATTATATTAAGTATAATGACTTACTGAGTCGTTACAAAATACTAAATAGTTGATAAATAATTGAATTTCTTAAAATGTTGTCATCAACTTGATTATTTTTTTGGTAATGTGTATAGAAAAAGCTTTTAGAAGACACTTTCATAAATAGTTGAGTTACTTAAAATGATTGAGTTTCTTACATTATTTTTTATTCATATTCTTTGAAATGATGATTTTATATATATATATATATATATATATATTATTTTTATGTAACATTTATTTTTATAACATTTAGATTAAGAATAGTTCCGACGAAGTCGAATGATACTCCCACCAATTTCATAGTACAAAAAGATTCAGATTATGAATAGTAGTTATGGTACTCATCACAAGATCAATGTTTATCAATGTTAAAATAATGTTTAGTTAATAGAAGTTACACTTTACAAGTATAAATTAATTTTTAATTGTCAATTTTTGAACATTATATAAATCATCTTGGATTAAAAAAAAAGATTAATCATCGTAGTTAATATATTTAATTATTTATAAATCTCACCTCATTAATAGATTATATCTAATGCACAAGTTGTTAGATAATCTTTGTAAAAAAAAGTTGTTACATAATCAAAGAGGAAAATACATGTAGTTAAACTGCTTTTATATAAATTATTATAATATATTTTTAATAGTTATCCTGAAATTTTTTTCTTTTAAAAAAACAGTTTATGGATATATCATATTTACTATTTTTTTCCAGTTTTTCTATTATAATATTTATATTTTAAAAAAAGAGACAAAGTTTAATATTTACTTAAAAAATAAAAATAATAATAAAGTAGATGATTATTATAAAAGAATAATAATTAATAATTATTAATTTTTTAATAAACGAAAGATATAATAATCTATTATTTAAATGAAAAAATAGTTATTAAAAGATATCTTTTCTGTATACGTATGGATTATAAGATATGTCTAAATAAATTGCAAATACTCATTCAAATGCACCACCACTATTACGAAGTTAAGAGCCAAATGATAAGCTACGTTAAGGTTTTTCATGTATTGAATAAAAAAGTTGTGCATAAAAGGTAGAACATATTGCTTGACGATATACTGTCTTTTGGTTAAAGTTAATTGATTTAATTTGAATATAGTTAACATTTATATTATAAATGTTTCTACTTTACAAGACAGATTCAGATAAGAAAGGATGTGAAAGGAAAAATTAATTGCATGCACAAGGCTACAGGCACATGGGAGCAGAAAAACATGTGAAGAAGATTCAGAACAACTTTTTTCATGAATTATATTTTTAGGATAAAAGAACAAAGTTTGCACCTTAGTTAAAAATTCTATTGGGAGGGTTGTTGTACACGTAGCTAAGCGGAAAAATAGATGATGATGATGATGGGACCATGGCTAATGATACCCATTACTTGCCCCATCCTTCCTCCATCATCATCATCACTTTACATGCACAGAAATCTATGTGAAATTGTGATTGCAAATGATCTAGTGTGGGTCAGTTCCCATGCATGGATACGCTTTGCATTAAAAAGTTAAAAGCATCCAATCATTTCTTCATCAATGGATAAACGACACACCCTCCTATCTTATCCCATACAATCCATGGGATAGTCACTCCAAGCGAGTTTGAGTGGTTATTGAAAGATGCTATCCAACTTGGTTGCTGAGAATTTTGGACACTTACAACAAGCTTTGGTCGCTCAAACTGAGTGTTGGTTGTTTAAAGCGAGTTAACTTCATTTAAGTAAATGATTAATTTGCTTAACTGAAACCAAATTTGCTCTTTTGATTTTCATGAAAGTTATAGTCTTGGATATTAGATTTTCAATGACTTTAAAATCATCTAAAAAGGAGATTTAAAATTCTAGTTATGACATTTTCTAATGAGTAAAGGTCAAACTGCTATCATTTAGGTAATCTGTGATATTTTTTTGTTGTTGTGATTTTTAATATAGTAGATGATGGAATAGAACTTGTGTCCTTCATAAGATTTGTAGATAATACTTTTATCTTTATATGAGATAAAGTTGAATTTTATAAGATTAGTTGTAACATCCCAATTTTCAAAATGGTAATTACTATTATTATTATTATTATTACATAGTATTTGGTCATAATTTGAGGATTATCTTTTATTTCAATTGTAGCTAATTTACACTCCATTTATGATTAATTGTAGGTTTTAGAAAGATAGGTGTGTTAATGGACTTAATTAAATAGTTGAAAAACTTTCTTTTTGTTAAAATCGTTTTCGCAGGGCTGACTGGCAAGCCTCGGTTTTTGGGGCATAACTCGGTCTGTGGTTGTCCAAATGATGCAAACTTTGTATCAATGGAAAGCTAAGAGAAAATAGTATAACTGTTATGAAGAAACCATTTTCAAATTCATTCATCTACCATGTTAAATATTCTAAACACCGCAACAGCTTTGACTCACGCTGGCAGCCTGACTCCTATTCACTAAAACGGTCATATCTGGAGTTATACACCTCCTTTTTCGGTGATTCCAAAACGACTGAAAAGATAACAGCCACGGCTAAAACTTTCATGAAGACCACCTGACCAAATTCTGCCATCTAGAAGGTCTAAATCATCGTGCTTAAGAACGTGTCCACTAAATCATCCACCAGCACCACTAACTCATCCAATAACTCCACTAATTCTTCTACCAACTCCACCAACTCCACTAATTCATTTCATATTACTCCACTAAGCCCATTTTACTTATATTTTAATGTGTTATGAAGGCTATAAATAGCCCTTCACTTCTCCATTGCAAACCATCCCTCAATTCTCATTCTCTCTTCTCTTCTACTCTCTCTCATTTCCTCTTCTTCTCTTTGAAGACCAAGAGGAATCCATAGGAGGAAGCTCTGGTCTATTTACAGTTCTGGTCCCTATCTAAGAAGAGAAGGTTCTGCTCAAGTTACTATTCATCCAGGTACGGGGGAAAAGGGGATTATTTATATGTAGAGTACATGAGGGAATTGGGTAGAGGAAGAATTTCTTAGGATTATGATTTTATAATTATTTTATTTGAAGAATCATTAGTTCTATTGAAATTATGTGTTGAGGTCTATAGATATGCCAAATTGTAGGAATAATGATCTGGGAAGAAAGAAGAAATCATAAGTGCTGTGAACTAGAATTTGGAATAATTATGAGTTTCACTGTTATATTAAATTGATTATCTTATTGATTATTATAATTTATGAATATTATTGCTATATTACTCGTTAAGAATGGATGATCTTGATGTGAATTGCTTGAGGGGTGTGTAAACCCTCATTTTGTTGGGCTTATCTGTTGTGTATGTGATGTGTATGTGATGTGGAATTATGTACGTGATGTGAATTTGAGTTATGAAATGAGAAGTGTGGAATGTGATTGAGATGTGAATGAGATGTGATTATGGTACTGATGACCAGGGGTGAGCACGACCCTAAGCTGATGGGTAGCGTGACCTTGGCACAGTATTATGTCAGGGGTGAGCACGGCCCTAGGCTACTAAAAAGGGTAGCGTGACCTTGGCACAGTGTTATGTCAGGGGTGAGCACGGCCCTAGGTTGGAAAAAGGGTAGCGTGACCTTGACATAGTGAAATTTGTGTGGATTATGAATGAATTGTAATGTTCAAGTGGATTGTGATGGATTGATGTAATTGTGAATTGAGATGTGAATATGATGAATGGTTGATAAATTATGACACACACACACACACACACACATATATATATAGATAAATGCTTATGAATATTTTATTAAATAATGAGTTATTATGAGATTATATTGTGATGTGTTTGTATGTACTTTGCATATAGATATTTTCTTTTCTCACCGTATAAACTGTGGATATTTTAGGAGAAGAAGATCCAGCTACGAGTGGCATCTAGGATGCCAACAGTTAAAATTCTGGGAATGCTCTCATCGGGGCAGAGGATTTCTAGGATGAAATATTTATGTGTATTTGGCACTGTAATATTGTTTTGAAAACAATTTGTAAAACTCTTGTGTTTTATGTTTTATATCTCTATTAATGTGATTGTCGAATTTTTTTATGTGAACCCTTTTACCAACTTAGAAAATTTAACCTTCTTAAATGTATTATAAATTTTTTTTTTCATATATGTGTTGGGGTAGTAAGGGTGTCACATTAGTACAACTTCTTATCTGTTGATCTTTGTGAAGGTCATCGTTGCTAAATAATTGAGTTTCCTGTAGTTCATTTTATATAGATTTATAATGATAATCTAAGTTACATATTATGCAAGTTGCCTACTACTATAAGTTGCCTATTGTTGTAATTTATCAATCAATATCACTTAAATAAAAAACATAATTATGTATATATGAGTCGTAGGTATAGGACAATGCCCAACATGGGGTACCCTAAGCTTTGTAGACCCCTAAAATTGTCCGGGTCGGAAATAAAGCTTGAAGACTCTCGAAGACTGAAGGATAATCAGCCAGAAGGACTCCTGGAAAGCCCTAGGAGGGTTCTCTGTAGGTCTAGAGGTCTTAGAATAGCTAAAAATAAAGAAGTGGAGGGAAAAAGCCCAATACGGCCGTACTGAACTCAATACGGCCGTATTGAAGCTTCAATACGGCCATACTGAAGTCAGTACGACCGTATTGACACTTCAATACGACCGCTGCGAACTCAATACGGGCGTATTGAAATTTCTGACTTTCAATACGACCGTATTGAACTCCAATACGACCGTATTGAAGTTCAAAAATTTCAATACGGCCGTATTGGCCCTGTAGGCCGTACTGCGCCTATTCCCTATAAATATGACGTCAATTGGACGTCATTCCACACTTTTCAACATAGTTTGAACCCTCTCCTTGAGTATTCTGGGGTTTTTGAGCAGTGTTCTGCCCTAGAAATCACTCGGAGAGTTGATCCGACGAAGTTCTTGAGCCCCGAGCCATTTTGCTTGAGGATCGAACCTAGTCGAGGGGAAATCTTTTTGATTCCCTTAGTTAAAATTTTGTTCTAGGAGAGCAAGGAGCGGGCTTGTAGAGCGTGGGAACGCCAAAACGCTTCCCAGTTCATTTTTTATAAAAAGCACGCTTCAAGAGGTTTCCCTTCAATCCTTCCTTTTACTGCTTTCTGTGTGCATATTTAAACTGTCATCATGTAGATAGTCAATTCATAATTGTTTAGAATAAATAGGGGTAATTTAGTAATTTTACGCTGTTATTTTAGAAAATAATCTGTCATAGGGAACCCGAAAGGGGCGCTGTGGGGTGCTAACACCTTCCCCACGCGTAACCGACTCCCTTACCCAACTCTGGTTGTAGTGGCCAAAGTTGATTTTTAAATCAATTGCCTTATCCCTTTTTCCAATGTTTTGAGTAAAACATTGGTGGCGACTCCACGAACCCTCCTTTTATGAAAACCTCTAATCCATGGAGGGTCCCGCTTGGGATTAATATGGATTAGTGAGCCTTTTAATAAAATTGCTCGTTTGACGAGGTCTCAGTTTGAGAATAAGTCATTCTAGCAATCCACTATTTTTAAACAAATAAACGAGTCCAACCATCCTTCGCGAATGCCGAAAGCCCGTTTCGGGCCGGTGGCGACAGATGGCGACTTCACTGGGGAAGCCTCGAGAGTTAGTCCCATTTAGTGACAGATTATTTTTAACAAATAATAGTTAAAATTACTTTATTACCCCTCACTTGTATGATAACATGTTTATCTATTTGGCTTTAATAACTGTTGTATTTTTAAATTTACGCAATTGTTTGAAATAAAAACTGCACACAAACCTTTGCACACAACAGTTCCCTCTATACCCGGGGGCATGAGTGATTAACCATAGGGAGTGGATGTTAGTACGGCCGGTTGTCGAATGGGTCTATAGGTGCCCGTAGACCGTTGTCGGAAAACATCACTCAAGGTGATAACCATGAACTTAAGTCCGACGGTGCGTTGGAACTTTCCATCGACCTACGACGAGAGGAATTGGGTCCCTATAATGGGGGCACCTTGGGGGCCTTTGACCAAGTGAGAACAGTTAGATCCTCCTTGAATATGCACTTTTCTGCAGGAGACCCCTACCTCGTGATTCGCTCGTGACTGTTCGCGGATGAGTGAATTGTTTGTGTAAATGCTTATGTGCAATTGCTTGTGCATTAATAAATAACCTCGTGATAAGGTCTAAAAATAATCCCCATGCATAAAAAAAAAAAAAAAAAAAAAAAAAAAAAAAAAAAACCATGACGTGAGAGGAAAGACCATATGTGAAAATATAATAAAAGTGAGGAGCATGTACATCATTACCAATAAGACATCATGCATCCTCATGAAAACATACATTTTAGGATCACCAATACCTCTTGACATGAGTGAAAGAGACCCATGACTATAGAGATTCTCCGTTGGGGAGAAATCATAGATAAAGAAGGGTGGTAAACTTCCGTCTTAAAAAGGCAGCGCCTTAAAGATGGAGGTTTATCAAGCTCATGTTAAAGAGTGTATTCATTCCATAAAATAAACTAACTAAACATTCATTTTAGAAAGTGGCTGGTCATCTCTCTGTCCTTACGCGCGCACGGAAAATCAAGAAAATGGAAGCATTGGAGGAGCAAAACAAGAAGCTCACAACCGAGCTTTCACAGCTTAAAGAGCAGATGGCGCAAATGATGGAGCTCATGCGTCATCACAACATCCATGATTCTCATCATAGTGATCATGGGTCCCATCATGAGGGAGAGGAGGAAGAGCATGAAAAAGATCCTCCAAACGCCGTACCCCTTGGGGCAGGAATTATAATAAAAGAGCCCGAGGTCTCAAAGGAACAATTCCATGCCCTCGAGGATCGGCTAAGGGCCATGGAGGGGCATGACTTTGACATTAAAGATGCCGCCGATATGTGTTTAGTGAGGGACATTCAATTCCCTCCTAAATTTAAAGTGCCAGATTTCCCAAAGTACGTGGGATCGACTTGCCCTAAAAGTCATCTCACCATGTATTGTCGCAAGATGGCTGCATATGCCACAAATGAAAAGCTCTTGATCCACTGCTTTCAAGAGAGCTTAGCTGAAACTGCACTCAACTGGTATATGCAGCTAGATGGAAATCTAGTACACACATGGAGGCAGTTGGCCGACGCCTTCCTCAAGCGCTACAAATACAACATCGACCTAACACCCGATAGGTCTGATCTTCAAGCCTTGAGTAAAAAGAACGATGAATCCTTCAAGGCGTACGCCCAACGTTGGAGGGAGTTGGCGGCACAGATAGAGCCCCCGCTGTCGGATAAGGAGACGGTGTCCTTATTCATCAACTCGTTGACTGGTCCCTATTACGATAAAATGATAGGGAACACAACGACACTCTTCTCGGACATCATCACCATAGGAGAAAGGGTGGAACAGGGACTTAAAAGTGGGAAGCTGGCTAAGCCTTCCCAATCATATGAAGCTAAGAAGGCCTTCGGGAAGAAGAAAGAAGGAGGAGTCAACGCTGTAACCATTGCTCCGTCTTCTTCCACTTCGAAGTCAGGAAAATCGCAAAACAACTCTGTGAAGAAGTTTGATAGACTTCCGACCACTTACAGCGATCTCCTGCCGAAGCTAGTGGAGGCGCGCCTTATAGCCTACATTCCACCAAAGAAGGTGAATCCACCCTACCCCGATTGGTACAATCCACAAGACAAATGTCTATACCATTCGGGGGCACAGGGGCACTCAACGGAGAACTGCCGAGCTCTCAAGTATAAGGTCCAAGACCTTATCGACGCTGGGTGGGTCACTTTCGATTCGACGGCGCCCGACGTGAGCAAGAATCCTCCACCGCAGCAGGAGTAGAGAGAAGGGCAAGCCATGATAGGGCCCCTCCACATTTTTTCTTTTAGGGACTCATGATCAGTACCCGAGATCATGAGGACCTTTTCATGTAAATAAAGGGTTTTGTACAGTTTTACACTCATATATCAATAAAAAGGCATTTTTCACACATTATTCTCTCATTTTGTTCTATTCTCTCTCTCTCATTAATATTAATAAATTCTAAACCTAAACAGAACCAATAAATAATTATGTCTGTGATTGCTCGCTCTGACCGGGATCCGAAAGCCGAGGGTGAATGGGTTGAGTTGGACAGTGATGAGGAGACCATCTCTCCGGATCTGCAAAGACTGCTAGATCAAGAAGCTCGTCTACTCCAACCGAATCAAGAAGAATTGGAGACCGTGAATTTGGGGCAGGGTCAAGAATTGAAAGAGGTCAACATTGGGACCCGTATCAGTGATGGAATAAAAACGCAATTAATTCAATTATTGAGGGAATACAAGGACGTATTTGCATGGTCGTACCATGATATGCCCGGGTTGGACTCCAACATCGTCGAACACAAGTTGCCCTTAAAAGAGGGGTTTCGACCTATTAAGCAAAAGCTTCGACGAATCAAGCCCGAATGGTCCTTAAAGATTAAGGAGGAGGTGGAAAAACAATTGGACGCGGGATTCTTGGTTGTATCCCAGTATCCCGAATGGCTGGCTAACATTGTGCCAGTCGTCAAAAAGAATGGGAAGGTTAGAGTGTGTGTTGATTACAGGGATTTGAATCGTGCCAGTCCAAAGGACGATTTTCCCTTGCCCCACATCGATACACTTGTGGATCACACCGCCACAAACACACTTTATTCCTTTATGGATGGATACTCGGGGTATAATCAAATCAAGATGAATATAGAAGACCGCGAGAAAACTTCTTTCATTACACCCTGGGGAACTTTCTGCTACAGGGTGATGCCTTTCGGACTTAAAAATGCGGGGGCCACCTACCAACGAGCGATGGTGACTCTATTCCACGATATGATCCACAAAGAAATTGAAGTATACGTGGATGACATGATCGCAAAGTCAAAAGACGAAATGGACCACATCCAATATTTGAGAAAATTATTCAATCGGCTTCGTAAGTATCAGCTTAAGCTAAACCCGGCTAAGTGTACTTTCGGAGTTCGGTCGGGTAAGCTTCTTGGGTTCATTGTCAGTGAAAAAGGCATAGAGGTGGACCCCGATAAAATAAAGGCAATAATGGAAATGCCTCCTCCTAAAACTGAGAAAGAAATTAGAGGATTCCTCGGCAGGGTGAACTACGTCGCAAGGTTCATCGCACAGTTGACTGACACGTGCAAACCAATATTCAAGTTGTTGCGCAAGAATCATTCCGAAACTTGGGATGAGAATTGTCAACGAGCTTTTGACAAAATCAAACAGTGCTTGGCCAATCCACCAGTATTGGTGCCACCTGTCGAGGGAAGGCCATTAATCCTCTATCTAACAGTGCTTGATGAGTCCATGGGAGCCGTGCTAGGGCAACAGGACGAAATTGGAAAGAAAGAACAAGCCATCTACTACCTGAGCAAAAAGTTCCTTGATTATGAAACCCGCTACACGCCATTAGAAAAGACTTGCTGTGCGTTAGCGTGGGCAACACAAAGGCTCAGGCAGTACATGATAAGGCATACTACTTGGTTGGTTTCCAAAATGGACCCAATTAAGTACGTGTTCGACAAACCAATAATCACTGGGAAGATTGCCCGATGGCAAGTGCAATTATCAGAATTTGACATCATACATGTCACACAAAAGGCCATCAAGGGTAGTACCTTAGCTGATTACCTAGCACACGGGCCGACCAATGACTATCAATCCCTTCAGGACGATTTCCCCGATGAACATATAATGAGTATACAACATGAAGAACTAAAAGACGATGCGTGGACCATGTATTTTGATGGAGCCTCCAACATGCTTGGACAAGGGATTGGGACAGTATTAATTTCCCCGCAAGGAAAGCATATCCCCTTAACGGCAAGACTCAACTTTGACTGTACAAATAACATGGCCGAATACGAGGCTTGCGCGTTAGGAATCCAAGCAGCAATCAACAATGGTATCCTAAAGCTCAAAGTATTTGGAGATTCGGCTTTAGTCATTCACCAACTGCGAGGTGACTGGGAAGTCCGAAATCCTAAACTGATACCATATGTTGAGCATATCAAAGATTTGACACAATTTTTCCAAAGTGTCATCTTTGAATACATTCCAAGGGAGGAGAATCAGTTTGCTGACGCCCTTGCTACACTATCATCGATGTTCGCATTGGATAAGGAGCATGAAATGCCCATCATCAATATCCGGCGGCACGATAAGCAAGCGTTCTGCCTACTGATAGATGAAGCTGTTGACGATCATCCATGGTTCCATGACATCAAACAATATCTGTCAAAAGGGGAATATCCTGATATGGCTAGTGATAATGATAAAAAGCATATCCGAAGAAGGGCCATGGGATTTCTGTTGATTGGGGAAACCCTCTACAAAAAGAATTATGATTCGGTCTTGTTAAGATGTATAGACCGAGTCGAAGCTCAAAACGTGATCAAAGAAATACATGAGGGGGTTTTTGGTACCCATATTCCCGGGCCTGCAATGGCTAAGAAAATCCTTAGAGCAGGATATTATTGGTCGACCATTGAAAGGGATTGTTACCAATACGTCCGGAAATGCCACAAGTGTCAAGCATATGCCGACAACATTCATGTCCCACCAACGCCACTCAATGTTTTGGCTTCACCATGGCCATTCGCAATGTGGGGCATGGATGTTATTGGACCCATCGAGCCAAAGGCATCCAATGGACATAGGTTCATCCTTGTGGCCATTGACTATTTCACTAAATGGGTAGAAGCGGCATCGTATGCTCATGTGACCCGAAAAGTGGTAACATCCTTCATAAGGAAGAACATCATATGCAGATACGGTATTCCCGATAAGATCATCACTGATAATGGATCCAATTTGAACAATAAGATGGTGGAAGAATTGTGCAAAGAGTTCAAAATTCAGCACCATAACTCTTCCCCATATCGACCAAAGATGAATGGGGCAGTCGAGGCAGCCAATAAGAATATCAAGAAGATAGTACAAAAGATGGTTGTCTCATTCAAAGACTGGCATGAGATGCTACCCTTCGCTCTCCATGGTTATAGGACTTCAGTACGTACATCCACAGGAGCTACTCCATTCTCCCTTGTTTATGGAATGGAGGCAGTTCTGCCAGTTGAAGTCGAAATACCTTCTCTGAGAGTAATCATGGAAGCAAAACTTTCCGAGGCGGAATGGGTTCAAAGTCGATACAACCAATTGAACCTTATCGAAGAAAAACGACTGAACGCCATATGCCATGGTCAAGCCTACCAAAGGAAGATCAAAAAGGCTTTCGACAAAAAAAGTCCATCCTCAAATCTACCATGAGGGAGAGCTGGTGATGAAGAAATTGCTACCAGCTCAAAAGGACAAAATCGGAAAGTGGGCCCCAAATTACGAAGGACCATATGTGGTGAAGCGAGCTTTCTCCGGAGGAGCATTGATTCTCACAGACATGGACGGAGAAGAACTTCGATACCCAGTCAACGCTGACGTGGTAAAGAAGTATTATGCTTGAAGACGTTGCTTGCATCAGCCCGTTAGGATGAAAACCCAAAAAGGGCATCCTAGGCAAAAGTTAGGGCAAAACAAAAAGCCCGCCAGTACAAGGGTACTAGGCAAAACAAAGGCAAAATTATCCCCGCTAGGACACGTCCTAGGCAAAAATTAGGGGGAAAAGAATAAGATGCAAAAAGTAAAGCAAGCAACGATCACTTGAACCGAAAACCGAAAGGCGGTTCAAGTGATAATCTTCTAGAAGCAAGCGTCTTGCAGTATCTACACTCCTGGCTCAGGCATCTCACCCAAAACGATTAGGGGAACGAGAAAAGCGACAATTACAGATATAATTGTTTAAGCCAAAAATGTATAGCCTACCTTGGCCAGCCATTCTTCAGAAATTCCCTTTGTAAATCTTTCTGTATAAACATTTATGAATATCAATAAAATATCCATTTGTTTCTTTTCTTTCTTGACCTTGTGATTATGCCTTTAAAATTGATGTTTCTAAAAATTGTACGAAACTCTTAATAATCGGTCAATAAAAGAAAATTGGAGGGGTTCCTGTAAAATCCATGATCTCCTGCATAAAGGCTCACAAAAATACTCCCTCGCGTCAATGGCAGAAAAGTCCTCCAAGAAGAAGAGGATAGGGAGAGCCACCCACTTTTCTAAATAAATGAACAAAATTGTATTGCATTTGTGCATCACACACATATTAGTTGCACATTCAAAGACCTTATCATGAGGCAACTGCATAAAATAGAAAAATAGAAAATTGCTTGTGTATGACAGCAGCAAGCAAAATACAAAGATTCAGAAAATCCAACAACCAGTTCGCACAGAATAACTGAGCCTGGAGAGGCTTGCCGAAACAATACTCCTCATCCCCCGCATCAAAGGATAATTGAGCCTGGAGAGGCTCGCAGAAATAATACTCCCCAGAGAAACCTCAACTCACGCTCTTGGACTCAAAATCCCCAACAAGAGCTATCAAAGCAAGATCGACGACATCCCCAATGGAAGTACGATCACCCAAGCAGAATATCCAAGTCAAAGGACCGAAACTTCCTCAGTGAAGATAGCTCTCCAACTCAAGTGTTGAGTGAGGCTAAGCCTGTAGAGGCTTCCTAAATAATACTCTGGGATACATAAGATCCCCAAATCCCCAGTCGCCTACTCAAGAGGCATCCCTGCAGAAGGAGAAAAAATAAAAAAATCAATAATCATTCCCCAAGTGGAATTTGGCTCTCAGTCAATCATTGGACGTCAAGCTGATACGCCTAACAGAAGAGGCTAATCAAAATCAACGACAAAATCCCCCAGTGGATAACAGCCTACACAGAGGCAGCAAAATCAGAAAACCAAAAGAGACACCCGAACAAGGATAACCGGGATACTCCACCAACGTCGAAAGGACGTCAGCCAATCATAAGGCACCGCTCACATCAGAAAGAGCATCTTTGTGTCTATACCCCAAGGAGTCAGAAATTCCCCAAGGGTACCAACAATGCAATGCAAGTTGGGGCACAGGAACCTGTGAATAACTGCACATCCCCTAGACGGATCCCTGCGTTATCCAGCCCTTAGTGGCACAAAATCAAAAAACAACCGTCGAAGCAGCATCATGGACTGTGGAGACAAAATCATCACCAAATCCCTGGAAAGGAGATATTCACGCTACCCCGTCGTTACAAACACGGAGGTATGCAGCTTCCGGCTCGGGCAATGAGCGAAGCTATCTCTGGAAAAGGGGTACACACTGCTTACCGTTGTCACAAGGGTACTTAGCTTCCGGCTCAAACAAAGAGTAAAGCTAAGCCTGGAGAGACGGTACTTACAGCTTCCAGCTTGGGCAACAAGCAAAGCAAGGCCTGGAGAGGCAAAACTCACACTGCTCACCGTCGTCCCAAAGGTGCTTGGTTTCCGGCTCGAACAAAGAGCGAGACTAAGCCTGGAGAGGCGAAACTCACACCGCTCACCGTCGTCACAAAGGTACTTAGCTTCCGGCTCGAACAAAGAGTGAAGCTAAGCCTAGAGAGGCGGTACTCAACCATCAGCGTCATCAGAGGCGCGTTGATGTCCAACTTCCGGCTCGAGCGTCGAGTGAAGTTGACCTTGGAGAAGGTAAACTCAGCTACCGAGGATGTCAAAAGCGCCGAGGTATGCACCCACCTGGAGAGGCTACTCAACATTTTTCCACCGGAAGACGCTACAAGTCAGAAGGTCGGCACAATACCCGGACAATTGGGTCAACTCCTTTACTTGTCAGCCGATACACCAAAAGGCCGTCCGACTAAGTAAAGGGGGGGGCAGCTGTAGACCCCTAAAATTGTCCGGGTCGGAAATAAAGCTTGAAGACTCTCGAAGACTGAAGGATAATCAGCCAGAAGGACTCCTGGAAAGCCCTAGGAGGGTTCTCTGTAGGTCTAGAGGTCTTAGAATAGCTAAAAATAAAGAAGTGGAGGGAAAAAGCCCAATACGGCCGTACTGAACTCAATACGGCCGTATTGAAGCTTCAATACGGCCATACTGAAGTCAGTACGACCGTATTGACACTTCAATACGACCGCTGCGAACTCAATACGGGCGTATTGAAATTTCTGACTTTCAATACGACCGTATTGAACTCCAATACGACCGTATTGAAGTTCAAAAATTTCAATACGGCCGTATTGGCCCTGTAGGCCGTACTGCGCCTATTCCCTATAAATATGACGTCAATTGGACGTCATTCCACACTTTTCAACATAGTTTGAACCCTCTCCTTGAGTATTCTGGGGTTTTTGAGCAGTGTTCTGCCCTAGAAATCACTCGGAGAGTTGATCCGACGAAGTTCTTGAGCCCCGAGCCATTTTGCTTGAGGATCGAACCTAGTCGAGGGGAAATCTTTTTGATTCCCTTAGTTAAAATTTTGTTCTAGGAGAGCAAGGAGCGGGCTTGTAGAGCGTGGGAACGCCAAAACGCTTCCCAGTTCATTTTTTATAAAAAGCACGCTTCAAGAGGTTTCCCTTCAATCCTTCCTTTTACTGCTTTCTGTGTGCATATTTAAACTGTCATCATGTAGATAGTCAATTCATAATTGTTTAGAATAAATAGGGGTAATTTAGTAATTTTACGCTGTTATTTTAGAAAATAATCTGTCATAGGGAACCCGAAAGGGGCGCTGTGGGGTGCTAACACCTTCCCCACGCGTAACCGACTCCCTTACCCAACTCTGGTTGTAGTGGCCAAAGTTGATTTTTAAATCAATTGCCTTATCCCTTTTTCCAATGTTTTGAGTAAAACATTGGTGGCGACTCCACGAACCCTCCTTTTATGAAAACCTCTAATCCATGGAGGGTCCCGCTTGGGATTAATATGGATTAGTGAGCCTTTTAATAAAATTGCTCGTTTGACGAGGTCTCAGTTTGAGAATAAGTCATTCTAGCAATCCACTATTTTTAAACAAATAAACGAGTCCAACCATCCTTCGCGAATGCCGAAAGCCCGTTTCGGGCCGGTGGCGACAAGCTTGCCTCCATATGTGGATCTTTGATACCATCTTTGGTTTACTCTCCTTAATATGAAGCAGGAAGATGAAAACCCTCACGGGTACAACTTTTGCTACAAAATTATTTTCTCCAACTCCAAAAATCAACTTGATCCAATAATGAATGAAACTCTAGTTGCAATTCTAAAATCGTTGCCCAGTGAATATAGGAATTAAACAATCAATTTTCTATATATTGTTTTCTATCGTGTTTTGTTGTTATTCTCTCTCAATGATAAATCATTTTCTCTTCTTTAGAGCATAAAGAATTTTGTTAATTATCAGAGGCAATCCTAGTCTACTAATTTTATAAATAAGGAATACGAAACCCTAACCTTCGCATAATCTGTGAAACCCTTTCCTTCCTTTTCTTCTTCCTCACTACCTTCACTCTCACTCATTCCCTTCTCACTCACTTTTGCTGATTCACTCTCTTCTTCCCTCTCAAACTCTCACTTCTCCTCTTTTGCTTGGTTTCAAGGTGCTGATTAGGAGGTTGTTTCTTCCAGAGCCGTGCCGTGCGGATCTTCGCATTCTTTCCCTTTTCTTCTCTGTTTCGTCTTCCCGGAGCTCGGAATCTTTGTCCCGAGGTAAGGGAAGCTAGGTTTTGCTAATTTTTGGTTGTAAATGAGTTTTAAAAGCTCATTAGATGCTTGATGATGGACGATTGTTGGCTGAGATCAAAGGAAATTCATTTTCGGGTTTTCGGGGTTTTGGGTGAAATTTGGGAATTTTTCTTTGTTTGATGTTGCATGTGTAAAAAGCTGGGATTTTTGAGCTGTTGGATGAAAATGTGGAGTTTTGAACCGATTGCATGTGTTTGGATGACTTGATTTGTGCAGGTTTGATAAAAATTTTTGAACTGGTGAGAGTTACTGTTTGAATTTGAGCCTGGCGCCATTCTTCGCGCCGGGCGTGATTTGAAATGGGAAATTCCTAGGTGAATCACGCGGGCGTGGGGAGAACCACGCCGGGCGCACTATCAGACGTGAATCTTGTGTTTTTGTTACTGATATTGCACCGGGCACAGGAAAATTGCGCCGGGCGTAAAAGACATTTGTAGGTCTCTGGTTGAGATTTGCGCCGGGCGTGATTTTAATGCGCCAGGCGTGCATTTTTATTTTAGAATTTGACTTTATAGTCTTCCTGAAAGTTGTAGCCTTGGATGTTAGCTTTCCAATGGCGCTGGAATCACCGAAAAAGGAGTTTTAGAACTCCAAATATGGCTATTTTATTGAAGAGGGGTCAAGCTGTCAATATTTCTTATAACTTGCGGTTTTATCATTTTTAACAACGATTTGTGCTTTCTGATGTGGCGCCGGCGTGACTTTGTCTCGCTGGGCGTGGAGACTCCTTGGGAGTCTCTGCCATAGGTGGCGCCGGGTGCAATTTGTATTGCACCGGGCGTGAGACCCACGGAAGGTCTCTGCTTACCTTGCGCCGAGCGCGGGTTTGCACACCGGGCGTATGAGACCTTGTGAGGTCTCTGCCTCCTATCACGCCGGGCGTAATAAGAATTGCACCGGGCGTGATGATCCCTGGTACCCTCTGATTGTGCCACGCCGGGCGCAACCATGAGTGCGCTAGGCGCGGATGAGATGATGATTTATGTGCTGAAATTTGTTGACAAATGTAGGTATATGCTGAACTGAGCTGAAATTGATGAATATGTCGTGCTGTTAGATGTTATTACTGATTAAGGATGTTTAGGCTGTGCTGTGAGCTGTGTTTAGATGTTAAGATGAGCTGTGTTGTATGCTGATTTAAGCTGTTAATAATGAATGTTGTTGAGCTAAGTGATGATTTTGATGTGCTGTGAGATGTTTATGCTGCATTATGATGTTAAGTTGTATTTGATGTATATTGTTGTGCTGTAAGTTGTTTAGCTGAGCTGGATGCTAATATTGTTGTGTTGTACTGAGCTGTATGCTGTTATTAGCCGCTATGTCGGTGCTGTTATTAGCCGTTATGTCGGTGCTGATATTAGCCGCTATGTCGGTGTAACAACCCAATTTTCAATGGGCCGTAGGCCCAATTCGTTGCCCAGAACGGGCCGTTTCAAAATTGAAACGGGCCGTTCTGGAATAAGTTAAAGGCCCAAAATTTGAGAATCAGAACGGGCCGTTCTGGAGGGAGAACGGGCCGTTCCGGTTTGGAGAACGGGCCGTTCTAAAGGGAGAACGGGCCGTTCTGGTTTGGAGAACGGGTCGTTTCGGAGGGAGAACGGGCCGTTCTGCTGGGATTGGGAACGGGCCGTTCTGGTTTTGGAACGGGCCGTTCTAGTTCAAAAATTTGCGTAGGTTTGAAGGGCCTAGAACGGGCCGTTCCGAGTTTGGAACGGGCCGTAGTGGTAGGTGGGCGAAAAATCCTATAAATAGGCCTCAAATCCTCTTATTTCTACACACCTCTCATTCTCACTCTCTCTTCTCTTCTGTTATCTCTTTCGTTCCTCTTCTTCTCTCTGAAGACCAAGAGGAACTCAGAGGATGAGGTTCTGTCCCAGATTTAGTTCCGATCCTTGTTTAAGGAAAAAGAGGAGGAGGTTCTGCCCGAGTTCCTATTTATCCAGGTACGAGGGAAAAAGAGATTATTTATATGTAGAGTTACATGAGGAAATTGGGTAGAGGAAGAGCCCTTAGGGTTATGAATAATTTTATAATTATTTATGTTTGGAGAATTAATTATCTTATGTGATTCTATATATATTTAGGATTACGAATATATGTTTAACTTGTAAAAATGATGCTCTGGGAGAGAGAACAAAATTATAGAAAAGTGCCTGTAAGTTAGGTTGTGAAAAATTGGATGATTTCTGTTTGAGAAATTGAGGATCCCAATAGATTCTGTATGTGTTGAGGATTATAAATATGCTAATAATTTGTAAGAATGATGATCTAAGAGGGAGAACGAAATTGTAGAAAAGTGCCTGTGAGTTAGGTTTTGGAACAATTGGGGATTTTACTGTTTATGTTAAAATTATATTAAATTGATAATTCTGTTGTTTGTTATATTAGTTTATGAATGTTATTGTTATATTATTTGATGATCTAGATGATGAATTACTTGAGGGGTATGTGAATCACCATTTTGTGTGGATTGTGTATATATTGTGGAATTGAGATGTGGATGTGGATGTGGATGTGGATGTGAATGTGAATGTGGATGTGAATGAGATGTGATTGTGGTTCTTCACACCTATGACCAGGGGTGAGCACGGCCCGAGATTGTTACATGAGTATCGTGACCTTGGTTAACATGTCAGGGGTGAGCACGACCCTAGGTTAGGGATAACGTGACCTTGGCACAGTGTTATGTCAGGGGTAAGCACGACTCTGGATTGTTACATGAGTATCGTGACCTTGGTTAACATGTCAGGGGTGAGCACGACCCTAGAATAGGGATAACGTGACCTTGGCACAGTGTTATATCAGGGGTGAGCACGGCTCTGGATTGTTACGTGGGTATCGTGACCTTGGTTAACATGTCAAGGGTGAGCACGGCCCTGGGATAGGGATAACGTGACCTTGGCACAGTGTTATATCAGGGGTGAGCACGGCCTGAGATTGTTAAATGGGTAGCGTGACCTTGGCATAAGTGCAAGATTTGTGATGATTGGTGTGATTGAGAATTATGACGTGATGACGATGTATGATTGATTGAAATACGATATGCTGAAATATTTATGAATATTTAGTTATAATGAGATAATATGTTGTGTTTTCTTATGTGCTATATATATAAGATGTTTTCTTTTCTCACCGTGCGAATTGTGGATATTTTAGGTGAGGAAGATCCGGCTACGAGTGACATCTAGAATGCTAACGGTTGAGTTGTGGTTATGCTCTGATATTGTGACATCGGGGCAGAGGATTTTCTTTAGGACATAGATTGTTATATGAAATTAGAATTGTAAATATTATTTTTGAAAATCATTTGTAAACTCTCACGTTTCATTTTTATCGTTGTGGTTATTGAAGAACAATTTTGAAGATTCTCATGTGAACCCTTTTACCGAAATTGAAAATTGTTTTTGTTAAGTTTTCATTATTACAATATATGTGTTGGGGTAGTAAGGGTGTCACAGTCGGTGCTGTTATTGCTGAATGCTGTGATATTTCAAGTTAATTTTGTTAAGCTGATTGATGTGCTGATAGTTGTAACTGCTTTCTATTCACATATTTATATATGTATGTTGTTTCTTTTCACTAGCTTACCCTTTGTTGTTTCCATGTGGTTTGGACTGCGATGATCATACTATGTATGGGAGCAGGGCAGGGTTAGGTTGGTGTTTGCTGAGGAGAGTCTACAGCTAACAGATGGAGTTTTTATTCTTTTGATGTATTTAGCTACTTAGTTAGCATTTGCTGGATGTATTTTGTACACTCTGATTCTAGACGGATTTGGACCTTGTATATATATATATTCTAGATCCTATATGTATATACCTGTTCGTTTCTGTGTAGTATTCTGGTGAGCTGTGTTGTGTGTATTGACCAGGAGGGTTGTTACATAATCTATTGATAAAAATCCATCAAAACCGTTAATTCACTATTAGTTACTCCCTTCTTAATATTTAAATAATTGTCTATTATAATTAATTATTAACTAGAAAATATTCTCTCTTTTTTTATTTGTTTTATTTTTTTTATTTATCAATAACTCTTAATATCAAAACAACCCCACATAATTGCTCCTCACTATTTTAAAAGATAAATAACCCTATCATAAAAAAACAATGTAGTTAAAAAAATATCCGTTTTCTTAACTATTCTTTTATTTTCAAATTATTCCTAATTAATTAATTAAAAAAATTATATTAATTTATTATGAAAAATAGGATGTTACATATCATATACATAAATATTTTTTAAGGGAACGATATGTAATACACTTCCAAGAAAAACCTTAAACATAATAACCTAACCCCCTATCTATTTCTCCTTTTTATTTAGTCTTCAAGTTCAACCTTAAGTCTAGTCCAAATTTTTTTGATTAGTTATCTCCATTTTATTTTTAGTAAAAAAATATTTCTCTTATATTTTATAATTATACTAATATAATTATTATTTATTTTAAAAAAAGAATTAGGATGTTACATTTAATATACTCATTTTAGCATTATATTAACTAAATATAATAAATAATACTTTATCATAAAACACTATTTTATTTATATATATTATTCAAACATTTTGTTACTAATATCAATTTAATAATATGCTAATACTTATATATTACCTTTAATATGTATAATTAATATTTTATAATAAAAATATTATTTTAGGTAAATTTTATAAAAATATTACATTAAATATATTAATTAAATATTATCTTAATATTTGTATTTGATTTTATTATATATATATATATATTAATTTTATTTTGATATAGAACCCTAAAATATTTTTTAAAAATAATAATGAAAATACTTTTAAATATGTAATTAATTTGAGCAAAATGTACAGTAAATTTTAAAATAATAATTATATGTGTAAATTAAGAAGTAAATAGTTAAAATATAAAACCTTTGAATTAACGAAGATAGTATAATAATTACATCTATTATGAAATGTTAGTATAAAGGATGTTTTGATAATAACAATTTTTGTTATCAAATTTAAGGGAACTTTAACAAAAAAAATTAATAAAAATTGTAAAAAAATGTCTTATATAATGGAATTGGTGTTGGAAAAGAGAACCATGTCTTTAGTTTTTAAAATAAAACATAAAAAATAAAATATTGTAATATTTGTACATCTTATGAGAAAAAGTATAGTTTACTCTTTTTAATTTAAAAATTTAATTTAAAAATATTTTACTTTAAAAACTTATATAAAAACTAATAAATAGTTTAGGGAGTAAATAATAACTTAACCTAAATTATAAATTCATGTTACTTTTTAACGACATATAATAATTAAATTTTTTCAAAGAAATCTAAACAGATGCGATGAGTTTAACAAACTACACAAACTTTTCATAAAACGGTAAAATATTTCAGCACATGGTAGAACATTTGTGAAATCAATGGATGATAGGAAAAATAATAAAAAAAATATGTTTTCTTATGCAAATATTCACTTGCTTATTCATAAAATATTTATTCCCGCCAACTTATTTATTTATTTCATTAAAAAATTATTCAAAATTTATTATTTACGAAGGAATTATTCAAAATTTATTATTTTACATCCTAAAACCTTTTTATAACTTATTTGTTTTCACCATTTTTTAATTTAATTATTTTTTTTTGGGTAAAATAGTAACATATATGAATGCATAAATAAGTAGAAACTTCAATTATTATTTATCAAAATAAGTATAATCATATATAGTGACCGCATCAGAAAATAGATTTTTTATTTATTAAAATGGTTATAGATTATATATTTAAACTACTCATTCTTAATAGATAAAAAGAAAACTATTCACCCGTATAAAAATGTTGTAAATTATATTTAAACTGCACTCTTAATGGATTAAAAAAAACTACTCACCCTTAACAAAAAAATGTTAATATATTATATTTAAAATACTCATCATTATTAGATAAAAAAAGTTATTCACCCCTATAAAAATTATCAAAAATAATATAGAGTATAAAGAAAGCGAAACACCCTTATAAAAAATTATCAAAAATGATATAGAGTATAAAGAAAACGATACAAGTTATTGGTACAAATTTATTAATGATATTATTATTCAACTCAGACATTTTTTTTTGAAATCCGAGAGAATATGTTTGGAAAGAACGTGCTTAGACATTATTTCTTTATAAACATTTTTTAACTTCTTATTAAATACAACTGAAAACGATTATCTTTAATAAAAATGTTTTTAAGAACTATTATAACAATTTTATACATTCATCTAACTTTATTAAATTTAATATATTTATTTATGAATTAAATTTTAATATTTTAAATAAAAATTATTTAACGAATTCTTCTAATTTGTTAATTAACTTGTTTTTATAGAAATTAATGGTTTTTACTTTACAAAAACACTAAATTGATAATATTAAATTTTTACAAAATATTCGAGTAGAAAAACTGATTAAAAAAAATTAGACCTAAGAGATCTTTTAAACTCAAATATAATTGTACGGTTTCAAAGCATATGATGAATTAAAATCTATTTTTAATGGATTAAATGTACCAATAATATAATGATTTAACGAGAGTAGTTGATATCATTCGTGATTAGAAAAAACAAGATTTAAATTTTTTTTTTTTATCAAATAAATATTTTTAAGTGAATAAATATTTTTAATACATAAGAATATGTTCATTATAGATATACAATTAAGTGATTATAAATTATTTAATTATATGATATAAATGTGTGGAGTAAATATAGATACAAGAAGTGGGGGTTAAATTGTGTTTAATTAAAACGTTAATACTTTTTCGAAAGTAAGTAAGTAAACACAAAGATGAAAGGGTGTAAATGAGACAAGTGACACAAAGAATTTATACTGGTTCATCTCAATCATTGAGACTACGTCCAGTTCTTGATCAATCCATCAAGTTCCACTATCTTTTTATGATGATACAAAATCCTTTTTACACAAGCCACCAATATTAGCCCAACTTAAGTTTTTCCAAGATTGTGATAACACACAAGGCAAAGGAACAACCTTACTAGCCATCAAACAATAGAGAGATCATAAATCAATGCACTGATCAAGGTGAAAGGTTTTTCCAAAACCTTGCTAGCCACCATTTTTATGAAAGGTAAAAAATCCTTTTTATGCAAGCCACCATTAACCCAACTTAAGTTTTCCCAAGATTGTGATAATACACAAGGCAAAGCAACAACCTTGCTAGCCATCAAGCAATAGAGAGATAAATCAACACTGATCAAGGTGAAAGGTTTTTCCAAAAATCAAAATCTTGTTGTGTTAAATTTAGATTTTAAACATTTGAATCCAAAGTTAGTCAAGAGAGTCTAGGGGCCTTTAAGTTAACATAACCATCTTAAAGGTTCTCTAGTGCGGAGGTTTGTTGGTCAATCTATTAAGCATTGGGTCAGAAAATTAGATCAATTTTATTTCCATGTTTTTCTCGGGTTCTCAGCTCAGAAGGCACTTACCTGCCAACCATGCGTGGGTCTTCCACTCAGATGCTTTGCACTTACCACACAAAGTCTCAAAGGAGTGCTATTTAGGAGCTTTAGTGACTAAACATTTCCCCAGTAGCTTTTTTATAGGATACTAAAATTACTCTAATAACCTATGGCCTCAAAGGGGTGCTTAGCCAATTATAGATTTTTTTATTATTGTACGCTTCCTAAAATAAACATTTCTCCAGTAACTAGGTGCAGTGAGTGTCACCAAGAGAACCCAAGGTTTAACATGGATTTTAATTGAACCAAAAATCTTTACCAAGTACTTTCATATCAAGACTCAACTGTGTAGTGTGTGAAGAGTCCCAACAAGAGGTTTTAAATATTTTTAGCCCCTAGATACCATTAACTTAATTAGGATTCAATTTTTAATTTTTTATTTTCACAGCAAGAAATCAAGTTCATGGATAAACCTTTGTACCGAGACAGCATCGACAATCTCTCATGTTAGCTAGACTGCTGGACTAAGCAAGATGTTGAACCGATGCCACCTTGACATCCAACCATTTCCATACTGTCAGCAAACCAGTCCCGTCTCCCGTGAAAAAGAGTCCATCAGGACCTAACTCAAAACTTGCAACCTCTTTCTTACTAAACAAACGACCCCTCTCTAAAAATCTGCAAAAATACACATGGTCAGAGTTAGGAGACAGATACAAAATGTTACAAAAGAACAGAAAATCAATCAAGTTTACTTACGATGGCAGTTCATACAAGCGAACTGAATTGTCTTTGCATGAGCAAAACAGTATATGATTGGCTTCTGCATCAGTCATCCCGGAAAGTGCAACAACACCCTGTGATAAATTTCATAACCAATATAAAAAACATCAGCTCAGATTCTATAAATGAAAATACAGCCAATAAGAACATATGTTAACTAACTTACATTTTCCAAAGTGTGTGTGTATGTCTCTTCTAGCATGTATATGTCTTGTAAAGTTTTCTCCCCAGTAGCGGACCAGACCTTAATTGTGCAGTCAAGTGAACTTGATAACAAATGATGGTCCCAACATATAAGAGATGTGACTACATCGGTATGCCCGTTGAGTGTCATTTCACACTCAAATGTATATATGTTCCAAACCTGAAAAAAACAAGATAGAAATCATCATTCTCATAGGATGATAATACATTTATGATTTTTATCTAATCTGTGTGGTTCAGTTTTAAAATTTTTAACATGATGCAATAGATGTATATTTAAGAAAGGACAATAAACGTGCCTTAATGCTTTGATCCATGGAACCCGAGTACAGTCTCTTCCGTCCAACAGTAAGACAAACCACAGCTTTAGAGTGGCCAGTTAGTCTTGCGACCAATTCAACGGAGGATTCAGAATTGTCTCTCCATGCATAAATGACACCATCCTGCATGCATTTCAAATAATCGGATTAAACATATAAGGGAAAAAAAAGAAAAGAAATTAAATCCTAATTGAAAAACAAAATTTTATTTCTGGATACCTCCGCTGCAGCAAAAAGTGTGTCATTGCCAACAATCATGGAAAGGACTTGGCCTTTAGGTCCATCAAGAGTAAACTCTGATAAAGTTTGAATGTTACAAGCCTTCATAACAATTAAACTCAGTCAGTAATTTTTCTTGTATAGAAAACATTAGTATTTCACACAATGAAAAAAAAAAAAAGAAATTAAGACTTACCTTGATAGCATTCAGTATACCAACAAAAACCCATGATCCCTCTCTGATCAAAGAAGTGATTTTGACGCCAAAGTTTATCACATTAGTACATACACCAGTATGATAGTCCCATATCCGGACTGTTCCATCAGTACTTCCAGAGTAAAGTTTGTCGGATCCAACCGGAAGTGCAATTCCAGTGATAACCTGTTGTCAACGGTATGGATTCAAAAAATTTGTAAAGGAGAGGCAATAAAATATTTTATATTATTGTTATTAAAAAATTTAATAATTTTTTGAAAAATATATTTTTATGATAAAAATTTAAAATATTTTATTTTAATAAATTATAATTATCTTATAAATAGGGTGATAATTTTTCTTTTTCTCTTTTTGTTTGAGATTATATTTAAGTGTCATTTTATAATTTTTTGTGACTTATTTAATATTAGAGGAATAAAATGATAAAAATTAATAGGATAAAAATAATAATATTATTACTTTGTTTTCTTTTAATTTTTTAAACTTCTACACTCATTTAAAACAAAAATATTTTATGAGTCTATTTTTTTTATAAGAATAAATGTCTTTATTTAAATATATTTAGGTTAAAAAATATTGCGTAACAACTACTCTCAGTGGATCATCTCCTACCGACACACAATATGCATTTACATCAAACGGTTAAAAAATAAAATAAAAGTTGAAAAATAACCTACATTAGTAAACTAAATATGACACCTTTAATGAATAATGTAGTAATAAATATTTTAGTAAAAAAAATACAGTATATTTTAATAATAAAAAATAAGAAAGAATCTACTTATACCAAGAGTAAATTTTGATAGACTTACCTCACTTAATAATTCATATTCTACATCAAGTATTCAACTATTTAATTAAAAAATTTTAATTTATAGATCAAATTTATAAAATTTTAAAAAATTAAAAATTATTTGATACCCTGTTTCATTAATTTAAATTGATAAATAATCATAAAAAATATATTTTATATATTATTTTGAATCTTTCTAATGAAGTAGTATATGATTTTTAATTTTTCTTAAAAAAAATTAAATTTGATATATATATCAAGAATTTTTAATTTAATAGTTGAATTTTTAAAAAAGAATAAATCTATCAAGACTTACTTTTAGAGTAAGTAAATTTTTTTCTCATAAAAAATACGATAATTTTATGATAGAGTGAAAGTAATTAAAATGAAATAAAATATCAATATAATTTATTATATTAGATATAATAAGGTAATTAAAATATAATTAATAATATATATTTTATAAAATAATTAATATTTAATATAAAAAAGAAAATAAAGAAAATTTTAGCAAGAACCATTGTCCCGCTATTGTAAACATAGATCCGCCATCGGTCAAAAGCTTTAATTTAATTAGTCACTTCAATCAAAATAATTTATTAACTTAAAAGTTAGACACAAATTTTATAAAATATTTGTTTGGCTACAAATTAGAAGAGTCTTCAAGAATTCTTTTAACAAAAATTAGAGTATTTTTCATTAAAAAATTTATAAACTCATCCAAATAGGCTAGGAGTAAATTACCTTCTTGTGATCTTGAAGTTTTGTGAGGGAGGAAAGGCGATCACCTAGAAACCATGAATGCAAATTGCGACATTTTTGACCATAGGTGCAATTGTTGTGACACCCTCTACCTTAGAAGGATCTACAGCTATCCCATCCTTGGATATCACATGTCCTAAAAAATTTACACTCTCCAACCAAAATTCACATTTTGCCAATTTAGCATACAACTGTTTCTCCTTAAGGGTTTGAAGAACGATCCTAAGGTGCTCAGCATGCTCCTCCCTATTCTTAGAATACACTAGGATATCATCTATGAAGACCACTACAAATCTATCCAAGTAAGGGTGAAAGATCCTATTCATGTAGTCCATGAAAACACTAGGTGCATTAGTCACACCAAAAGGCATCACTAAATACTCATAGTGCCCATAGCGGGTCCTAAAAGCAGTCTTTGGGATATCCTCGGATTTCACTCGGATTTGGTGATAACCTGATCTCAAATCTATCTTACTAAACACACAAGCCCCAACTAGCTGGTCCATAAGGTCATCTATTCTAGGCAATGGATACTTATTCTTAATGGTTACCTTATTCAATTGTCTATAATCTATGCACAATCTCATGCTCCCATCTTTCTTCTTGACCAATAGAACAGGCGCTCCCCAAGGTGAAACACTAGGCCTAAAGTATCATTGGGTAAAAGATGCACATTCATAATTTTCAACTGTAAGTATCAAATTGTCAAGAAATAATAAAATAAAGATTATAGATTAATCCCAGTAAAGGTGGCAGAGCCTCCTAGTTAGGAATTAACTTATAATCTTTTAGTAAAATTATAATATGACAAAAATACACACTTTCAACATAAATAACATAAAAATTACAAAAGAAAAATAATAATAATTTAACAATAAGTCTAGCTAATCCCGATGTCACATCCTATCAGAGCGAAACCCAAACAGAAGCCTAAGCTTCACCACCAACATCCTCAGCCTCATGCTAATTATCTGCATCATAATTTAAATATACACAAAAATGACAAGGGAGTGAGAAACTTCTCACTCAGTTGCAGATATAGAAATAAAAGTTAAATAGCACACACACACGCAATATAATTCACATATATAATCAATCTCACATATATGCTTATGTATAATGATTTTCTTGACTTGACTCACTAATGTATGCATGTGGCGCCATACGGAAGTTGCAGAATTCATCACTGGTGACCCGAAGGCACACCTATACAATTGTCGGTGACCCTAAGGTACACCTATCATTGGTGTTCATACACCTCGTTAGCATATCGTGGGTGACCCAAAGGTACACCTTGTTAGTCGTGGGTATGCGGCCTCAGCGGCACACCTGGAGTAATATGTGCATATGATGCATGTCATACATTCACAGACTCAACCTTTAGCATGTTACACATATCATATTCATATTTCATAATTAAGAATTATTTCAATAATCCAATTTAATAGTCCAATAGTCCAACAGTCCAAACAGTCCAACAGTCCAAACAGTCCAACAGTCCAACAGTCCAACAATCCAACAGTCCAACAATCCAACAATCCAGAGGTTGCTTAGGTATCATATTTTTCAATAATAATATATTAAGATCTTTTAAGTAAAGTAGGAAGCTTAAAGGTAATATAAGATAATAAGGAGGCTCAGCCTTCCATTTAAATAATAGATTACAAATTTATAAATACTTAGGAGGCTTAGCCTTCCATTCAAATAACAGATTCTAATATGTAAATAAATAAGATATAAAACAAAACACATCAATAATACATATTCAAAGAAATAAACAACAGGCAAGGGATCGGGAGCCAATCCAACAAACAGACTATTTAACAATTATTTCTACACCCCCAAGCGAGGTTTCCCACTCCCCCCTTACCTGGGTTTACAGAAATTTGGGCAGAATCTCCTCCTCTCTATCTTTCCTTAAAAGGAATCGGAATTAGGGCAGAATCTCTTCCTCTTTCTCCTTAAACAAGACACTAGAGCAGAACCTCCTTTTCTTTCTCCTTCTCTCTCTCTTACTTTCTCTCTCTATTTCTCCAGAATTTCCTTCTTAATATATTATTATTGAAAAATATGATACCTAAGCAACCTCTGGACTGTTGGATTGTTGGACTGTTGGATTGTTGGACTGTTGGACTGTTGGACTGTTTGGACTGTTGGACTGTTTGGACTGTTGGACTATTGGACTATTAAATTGGATTATTGAAATAATTCTTAATTATGAAATATGAATATAATATGTGTAACATGCTAAAGGTTGAGTCTGTGAATGTATGACATGCATCATATGCACATATTACTCCAGGTGTGCCGCTGAGGCCGCATACCCACGACTAACAAGGTGTACCTTTGAGTCACCCACGATATGCTAACGAGGTGTATGAACACCAGTGATAGGTGTGCCTTCGGGACACCAGTGATGTAACATGCTAACGAGGTGTATGAACACCAGTGATAGGTGTACCTTTGGGTCACCAGTGATAAATTCTGAAACTTCCGTATGGCGCCACATGCATACAATAGTGAGTCAAGTCAAGAAAATCATTATACATAAGCATATATGTGAGATTGATTATATATGTGAATTATATTGCGTGTGTGTGTGCTATTTAACTTTTATTTCTATATCTGCAACTGAGTGAGAAGTTTCTCACTCCCTTGTCATTTTTGTGTATATTTAAATTATGATGCAGATAATTAGCATGAGGCTGAGGATGTTGGTGGTGAAGCTTAGGCTTCTGTTTGGGTTTCGCTCTGATAGGATGTGACATCGGGATTAGCTAGACTTATTGTTAAATTATTATTATTTTTCTTTTGTAATTTTTATGTTATTTATGTTGAAAGTGTGTATTTTTGTCATATTATAATTTTTCTAAAAGATTATAAGTTAATTTCTAACTAGGAGGCCCTGCCACCTTTACTGGGATTAATCTATAATCTTTATTTTATTATTTCTTGACAATTTGATACTTATAGTTGAAAATTATGAATGTGCATCTTTTACCCAATGATACTTGAGATAATTATTTTATATTAGATTAAGAAAGAATTTATATATAGATGGTTTATATCTATTGTATTTATGTTGGGGTAGAGGGTGTCACATTTAGTGGTATCAGAGCCAGGTTTCGATCCAGGGACCTGTGGGTTATGGGCCCACCACGCTTCCGCTGCGCCACTCTGATACATCCTATAGGGTGCTATAGATATGGGTGCGGTACCTGGCACTAAGTCTATACTGAACTCAATCTCTCTCTCAGGTGGTAAACTAGACACATCCTTAGGAAATACTTCTGGAAATTCTCTCACTAAGGGAATCTCATCTAGCTTATTCTCAGTCTCAACTGTTAATGAAGATAAGATCATGTATACCCTTTCATTTTCCTTTAAACAAGTTTTAATGTTAGAAGCACTAAGAAATTCCGTACTCTTACATTCACCAAATGAAATGGATTTATCAAAGCAATTTAAAAGAACATGGTGAGAAGATAGCCAATCCATACCAAGGATTACATCTAATTGACTAAGAGGCAGACAAATTAAGTCAACTAGAAACTGTTTATCAGAAATTGTCAAAGGGCATTTTAAACACACTAGGGATGTAGTTACAGAACCATTAGTAGGGGTTTCAACAACTAAATCAAAATTTAACAAAGACACAGGCAATTTCAGTTTTTGGACACAAGAGATGGAAATAAAGGAATGAGTTGCACCAGAATCAAATAGTACAACAAAAGGAGTCTCAGCTATGAAACAAGTACCTTGTATCAAATTTTCTGACTGAGCAGCTTCAACACCACTAAGAGCGAATACTCTTCCTACAGTCTTTGGTCGTTCGGTTTGCGATCCTGATCCAACGACACGTGTTCTTGGTGGTTCAGAACATTGAGTGCTAATATGTCCTTTACCACTACAGTTGAAACAGGTAATCTCCTTGTCACGACATTCTGACTTGTTATGACCAACACGTCCACACTTCCCACATCTCCCTGAAAAAGTAGATCCTCCAACACTTCCAGTAGTATTTACAGTGGTTCCTCTAGTAAAGGAATTACTTCTATTATTAGTAGTCATATTCCCTTGAAATCTTGTAGGGTTGGAATAAGGCTTACTTCTACCAGAAGTATTAGAATTCACTGTACGAGCAGGGCCTCCAGCTCCTTTATAGAAAGCAGCACGAGCACGGTTGTCACGATCATAAATACTGCACTTATTAACCAGAGTGGGAAAATGATATATCTCCTGATAGTTGATTGCTGTTTTCACTTCAGGACGCAGACCATTTACAAACTTTATGCATTTGGCCCTTTCCCCACCTTCACCATGATAGTGTGTACAGTAGCGGACCAAAGCATCAAACTTTGCAGCATATACCTCTACTGTATCGTTTCCTTGTTTTAGTTCAAGAAATTCCATTTCCTTCCTACTCCTTACATCATCTGGAAAATATTTTTCAAGAAAGACCCTCTTGAAGTTCTCCCAATTCAAATGTACGCCTCCATCAATTATCCTCCGAAGTGCTCCTTCCCACCAAAAGTAAGCATCAGCTGTCAGCATGAAGGTGGCTAGCTTCACTCTCTCTGTAAGGGGACAATCCATAACATTAAAGATTTTCTCGATCTCTGATAACCAATTCATGGCGGCATCTGGGTCATAACCTCCTTTGAAAGTGGGTGGATTATTCCTCTGAAATTGCTCCAACCAGTTAGGAGCAACTCCATTCATATTATTGTTGTTCATAGCTTGGGCTAATGCTTGGAGAGCATCAGCAATCGTATATTTATGGTTAGCATACTAAAAGTTTTTAAGAATCTTGTAGCACTTAGATGCTCCATTTTGGAAGTAAGATGGTGAATAGATAGACCCTAGTGGAAGATTTGTCTAAGACGCTTAAGAAATTGATTTTGTTTGTGTTTAAGTGGATAAATTCGTCAAGATCTTTCCCTAAGCAAATCCTTTGAGGAAATTGATAAAAGTTGTACATCAACAAGGTAGTGATGTTGCATAAGAATTAGAAGTAAGAATGCGAAGAGTTTACCATTGCAAAAATTTCGAGGACGAAATTTCTAAAAGGAGGGGAGAAATGTAACATCCCAAAATTTTATTCAATGAAAAGAAATATTTTTTTATGTGAATAAGTATTTTATTTATGTATTTTACTATTTACGTATACGTATTTTACTATTTATGTATACATATTTTTACTATTTATGTATACGTATTTTACTATTTACGAATACGTATGTATGAATAGTATTTTACTATGCAATTGCACAGTAAAGGGGCGGCTGAAACGTGGGCTGCGGATTCTTTCCGTTTCAAAATTTTAATTAATTTGAATATAATAATGAATAGTGAATAGTGCATAGTAACTTCAAAATTTCTATAAATAGGGACCTAAGGATTTTGAAAATTCATAACTAGAGAGAAGAAAAGTTTAGAGAGAAGGAATTCTAGAGAGATAGAAAGAGAAAATAAGAGAGAAGGTTCTGCCTAGGTTGTGAAAAGAGGAGGAGAATAGAGAAGGTTCTGCTCTAGTTCCGGTTCCGGTTTAAGGAGAAAGAGAGGAGATTCTGCCCAAATTCCTATTTATTCAGGTAAGGGGGGAGTGGGAAACCTCGCTTGGGGGTGTAGGAATAATTGTTAAATAGTTTGTTTGTTGGATTGGCTCCCGATCCCTTGCCTGTTGTTTATTTCTTTGAATATGTATTATTAATGTGTTTTGTTTTATATCTTATTTATTTACATATTAGAATCTGTTATTTGAATGGAAGGCTAAGCCTCCTAAGTATTTATAAATTTGTAATCTGTTATTTAAATGGAAGGCTGAGCCTCCTTATTATCTTATATTACCTTTTAAGCTTCCTACTTTACTTAAAAGATCTTAATATATTATTATTGAAAAATATGATACCTAAGCAACCTCTGGACTGTTGGATTGTTGGACTGTTGGACTGTTGGACTGTTTGGACTGTTGGACTGTTTGGACTGTTGGACTATTAAATTGGATTATTGAAATAATTCTTAATTATGAAATATGAATATAATATGTGTAACATGCTAAAGGTTGAGTCTGTGAATGTATGACATGCATCATATGCACATATTACTCCAGGTGTGCCGCTGAGGCCGCATACCCACGACTAACAAGGTGTACCTTTGGGTCACCCACGATATGCTAACAAGGTGTATGAACACCAATGATAGGTGTACCTTAGGGTCACCGGCAATTGTATAGGTGTGCCTTCGGGTCACCAATGATGATATGTGAACTTCCGTATGGCGCCACATGCATACAATAGTGAGTCAAGTCAAGAAAATCATTATACATAAGCATATATGTGAGATTGATTATATATGTGAATTATATTGCGTGTGTGTGTGCTATTTAACTTTTATTTCTATATCTGCAACTGAGTGAGAAGTTTCTCACTCCCTTGTCATTTTTGTGTATATTTAAATTATGATGCAGATAATTAGCATGAGGCTGAGGATATTGGTGGTGAAGCTTAGGCTTCTGTTTGGGTTTCGCTCTGATAGGATGTGACATCGGGATTAGCTAGACTTATTGTTAAATTATTATTATTTTTCTTTTGTAATTTTTATGTTATTTATGTTGAAAGTGTGTATTTTTGTCATATTATAATTTTACTAAAAGATTATAAGTTAATTCCTAACTAGGAGGCCCTGCCACCTTTACTGGAATTAATCTATAATCTTTATTTTATTATGCATGTCATACATTCACAGACTCAACCTTTAGCATGTTACACATATCATATTCATATTTCATAATTAAGAATTATTTCAATAATCCAATTTAATAGTCCAATAGTCCAACAGTCCAAACAGTCCAACAGTCCAAACAGTCCAATAGTCCAACAGTCCAACAATCCAACAGTCCAGAGGTTGCTTAGGTATCATATTTTTCAATAATAATATATTAAGATCTTTTAAGTAAAGTAGGAAGCTTAAAAGGTAATATAAGATAATAAGGAGGCTCAGCCTTCCATTTAAATAATAGATTACAAATTTATAAATACTTAGGAGGCTTAGCCTTCCATTCAAATAACAGATTCTAATATGTAAATAAACAAAACACATCAATAATACATATTCAAAGAAATAAACAACAGGCAAGGGATCGGGAGCCAATCCAACAAACAGACTATTTAACAATTATTTCTACACCCCCAAGCAAGGTTTCCCACTCCCCCCCTTACCTGGATAGTAATTATTAAATTCATAACTAGATAGAAGAAAAGTTTAGAGAGAAGGAATTCTAGAGAGATAGAAAGAGAAAATAAGAGAGAAGGTTCTGCCTAGGTTGTGAAAAGAGGAGGAGAATAGAGAAGGTTCTGCTCTAGTTCCGGTTCCGGTTTAAGGAGAAAGAGAGGAGATTCTGCCCAAATTCCTATTTATTCAGGTAAGGGGGGGAGTGGGAAACCTTGCTTGGGGGTGTAGAAATAATTGTTAAATAGTCTGTTTGTTGGATTGGCTCCCGATCCCTTGTCTGTTGTTTGATTATTTGAATATATATTATTACTGTGTTTTGTTTGTACTACTTGATTTTCTTGTTGCGGTAATTAATAATTATAATTAATGGATAACTTCACTTTTACTATTCTAAAATATTCATTGAATGGAAGACTAAGTCTCCTATTAACTTATAAATTTAGACTTTATTATCTAAATGGAAGGCCGAGCCTCCTTATTTTCATTAAGCTTCCTATTTTACTTAAGGATTTAATTATACCATGAAATATAAATTATATGATCCCTAAAGACCTTTGAACTATTGGACCCTTGACTTAATGACCTTGGACTATTGAACTGTTGGACTGTTGGACAATGGACTATTGGACTATTGAACCTTTGGACTATGGGACTATTGAATTATTGGACCTTTGGACTATTGGATTAATAAAATATAATATAAGTATGAATTATGCTTATGATATGGTATATTATAGGAAATTCTGTAATATGTGAAATGTTAAGTTTATGATTGTATGACATGCATCATATGCATATATACTCCAGGTGTGCCGCTGAGGCCGCATACCCACGACTAACAAGGTGTGCCTTTGGGTCACCAATGATGTAACCCGCAAGAAATTTCATGGTCTAAAATACTCACCTCATACAATCCAAATTCATACTTAGACAATCTAGAAAATAATTCTAGAGAAAACGTAAGCGCTTACGCAAAACTCAAATTATTTGGATGAATAGTATTTTACTATTCATGAATAGTAATTATATTATTATTTTAATGAATAGTATTTTACTATGCAATTGCACAGTGAAGGGAAACGTGGGCTGCGGATTCTTTCCGTTTCAAAATTTTAATTAATTTGAATATAATAATGAATAGTGAATAGTGCATAGTAACTTATAATATTATTTTAATGAATAGTGCATAGTGCATAGTAACTTCAAAATTTCTATAAATAGGGACCTAAGGATTTTGAAAATTCATAACTAGAGAGAAGAAAAGTTTAGAGAGAAGGAATTCTAGAGAGATAGAAAGAGAAAATAAGAGAGAAGGTTCTGCCTAGGTTGTGAAAAGAGGAGGAGAATAGAGAAGGTTCTGCTCTAGTTCCGGTTCCGGTTTAAGGAGAAAGAGAGGAGATTCTGCCCAAATTCCTATTTATTCAGGTAAGGGGGGGAGTGGGAAACCTTGCTTGGGGGTGTAGAAATAATTGTTAAATAGTCTGTTTGTTGGATTGGCTCCCGATCCCTTGTCTGTTGTTTGATTATTTGAATATATATTATTACTGTGTTTTGTTTGTACTACTTGATTTTCTTGTTGCGGTAATTAATAATTATAATTAATGGATAACTTCACTTTTACTATTCTAAAATATTCATTGAATGGAAGACTAAGTCTCCTATTAACTTATAAATTTAGACTTTATTATCTAAATGGAAGGCCGAGCCTCCTTATTTTCATTAAGCTTCCTATTTTACTTAAGGATTTAATTATACCATGAAATATAAATTATATGATCCCTAAAGACCTTTGAACTATTGGACCCTTGACTTAATGACCTTGGACTATTGAACTGTTGGACTGTTGGACAATGGACTATTGGACTATTGAACCTTTGGACTATGGGACTATTGAATTATTGGACCTTTGGACTATTGGATTAATAAAATATAATATAAGTATGAATTATGCTTATGATATGGTATATTATAGGAAATTCTGTAATATGTGAAATGTTAAGTTTATGATTGTATGACATGCATCATATGCATATATACTCCAGGTGTGCCGCTGAGGCCGCATACCCACGACTAACAAGGTGTGCCTTTGGGTCACCAATGATGTAACCCGCAAGAAATTTCATGGTCTAAAATACTCACCTCATACAATCCAAATTCATACTTAGACAATCTAGAAAATAATTCTAGAGAAAACGTAAGCGCTTACGCAAAACTCAAATTATTTGGATGAATAGTATTTTACTATTCATGAATAGTAATTATATTATTATTTTAATGAATAGTATTTTACTATGCAATTGCACAGTGAAGGGAAACGTGGGCTGCGGATTCTTTCCGTTTCAAAATTTTAATTAATTTGAATATAATAATGAATAGTGAATAGTGCATAGTAACTTATAATATTATTTTAATGAATAGTGCATAGTGCATAGTAACTTCAAAATTTCTATAAATAGGGACCTAAGGATTTTGAAAATTCATAACTAGAGAGAAGAAAAGTTTAGAGAGAAGGAATTCTAGAGAGATAGAAAGAGAAAATAAGAGAGAAGGTTCTGCCTAGGTTGTGAAAAGAGGAGGAGAATAGAGAAGGTTCTGCTCTAGTTCCGGTTCCGGTTTAAGGAGAAAGAGAGGAGATTCTGCCCAAATTCCTATTTATTCAGGTAAGGGGGGGAGTGGGAAACCTTGCTTGGGGGTGTAGAAATAATTGTTAAATAGTCTGTTTGTTGGATTGGCTCCCGATCCCTTGTCTGTTGTTTGATTATTTGAATATATATTATTACTGTGTTTTGTTTGTACTACTTGATTTTCTTGTTGCGGTAATTAATAATTATAATTAATGGATAACTTCACTTTTACTATTCTAAAATATTCATAGAATGGAAGACTAAGTCTCCTATTAACTTATAAATTTAGACTTTATTATCTAAATGGAAGGCCGAGCCTCCTTATTTTCATTAAGCTTCCTATTTTACTTAAGGATTTAATTATACCATGAAATATAAATTATATGATCCCTAAAGACCTTTGAACTATTGGACCCTTGACTTAATGACCTTGGACTATTGAACTGTTGGACTGTTGGACAATGGACTATTGGACTATTGAACCTTTGGACTATGGGACTATTGAATTATTGGACCTTTGGACTATTGGATTAATAAAATATAATATAAGTATGAATTATGCTTATGATATGGTATATTATAGGAAATTCTGTAATATGTGAAATGTTAAGTTTATGATTGTATGACATGCATCATATGCATATATACTCCAGGTGTGCCGCTGAGGCCGCATACCCATGACTAACAAGGTGTGCCTTTGGGTCACCAATGATGTAACCAGGTGTTCCTTTGGGTCACCCACGATATGCTAACTAGGTGTGCCTTAGGGTCACCAATGATGATATGTGAACTTCCGTATGGCGCCACATGTGAGACCTTTTAAGGTCTCTGCCTCCTAGCATGCCGGGCGCAATGGAAATTACGCCGGGCGCGTTTGAGCCCTGATGCTCTCTGGTTGTGCCACGCCGGGCGCAACCATGAGTGCACCAGGCGCGGATGAGATTTTGATTTATATGCTGTTATAGGCTGATATAGGGTGTGAATTGCTGATAAATGTTGATATATGCTGAGCTGAGTTGAAATTGATGAACATTGTTGTGCTGTTAGGTGATAATGTTGAATTAAAATAGTGTTGTGCTGTGAGCTGTTTAAGCCGTGCTGTGAGTTGTTTAAGTTGTATTTTATATTATTTAACTGTGCTGTATGCGGATATTGCTGTGTGTTATGCTGTGTTGCATGCTGATATAAACTGTTGTAGGTCGTAAGACTGAGCTATTGTAGGCCGTAAGGGTGAGCTGTTGTAGGCCGTAAGGCGGAGCTGTTGTAGGCCGTAAAGCGGAGCTGTTGTAGGCCGTAAGACTGAGCTGTTGTAGGAGATCTCTGAGCTGATATGCGTGATGACGCATTGTGTGTTTACTGCTGTTTACTGCTATTTTTGCTGAATGTTGTGAGTTGTATATGTGATGAGTTATATGCTGATGATTGCTGAACTAGATGATGTGCTGATAAGCTGTAGTTGTTTATAATTATTGTACTCATATATCTTTATATGTTGATTCTTTTCACTAGCTTACCCTTTGTTATTTTTATGTGGTTTAGACTGCGATGATCATACGTTGTATGAGAGCAAAGCAGGGTTAGGTTGGTGTCAAGAGACAGGTCTTGTAACACCCCAATTTTCAAAAAGGTTATTATTATTATTATTATTATTATTAGATGGTATTTGGTCATAATTATTTTAATAATTATAGAGGAATATTATTTTGTACGTTTTAAATAATTATTATTTTGGACAATTATTTTGTACGTATTAAATAAGTATTTTTATTAGCATTTTTAAATAAATATTTATATGTTTTAAGAGAAGGTTGATTTTATATGATATTTTGTTATTGAAATTATATTATTATATTTAGGGTCAGAAATATATTATTATTATAGAGAAAAAAATATTTTATAATATACATGTATTTATTTTATTTAATTATTTTGAGGAAAATTAGAAGTGGGTTAGAAGAGAAGGAAAATGGGTTGGGTTGACCCAGTCCAATGGATTAATTTTAAGAAAGGAGTCAGGTGGTGTTAACCCTATCTGCCTCATTTGCGTTCTGAAGGGTTAGGGAAAAAAAAAAGGAGAAACAAAGAGCTCTAAGGAAGAGTACTCAGGAACGATCTTAGATCACACCAAGACCATTCATCTTCTGCTCATCCAGGTGAAGATGAAGGCACTCATAGTGTTGAGTTCTAAAGGGAAAGGGTTCTGCTCTGATAGGATGTGACATTGGGGCATGAATTTAGGATGCTTTAGTTATGAATTGTTATTTGTCGTTTGAGGAAACTTATTTTTAGGAGTTTTATATTCACCTTATATTTGTAAATTCTGGATCCCTTTCATTTTTCTTTAGAGATCTTGATAATTTTCTTTTAAGAGTAAAACTTTATTATTATTATTATTATTATTATTATTATTTCTATTTATTTCAAGACTTGTGAACCTATGAGTTTTTATTAAAATATGTGGACCCTTCTTGATGTTATATTTATTGAATTATTCTTATTGTTGTTACTTATCTATTATGGGGTAGAAGGGTGTCACACGTCTGCAGCTGGCAGATGAAGTATTTCTTTTGATGTTTTGTTGTTTTTGACCACTAGTTTGGCTACTTTGGGCTGCATTTTTACTCTGATTTATTCAGGCCCCAGGTTTGACATATTATATATACTTTATTTGGATATATGTATGTTCTTTCTGTGTGGTGTTGTGGTGTTGAGCTGTATGTGGTGGCCAGGCGGATCGTTACACTCAGCCTTATGATAGGTTATATTTAAACTGTATCTTTAATGGATAAAAAAAAATCACTCACCCTTATTAAAAAATGTTATAAATTATATTTAGTCTAGTCATTCTTACCTAGATTAAAAAAATTATAAAAAATGATATAGATTATAAAGAAAATGTTATAGGTTGTTAGTATTAATTTATTAATCATATTATTATTCAACTTATATATTAAAAATAAATAATTACTTTTTTAAAAAAAATTTAAAATACAAAAGACTATATTTTACAAGCACGTACTTAGACAATATTCTTTATGAATATAAAAGAGTTTGTTGAAATTTTTTTACTTTCTAATTAAATTCAATCTCTATATATTAATCATAAATGATTATCAACTATAGGAATATTTTTAAGAACTCTTATAAGATTTTTTTTATAGATTTGTCTAACCTTTTATCAAATTTAATATATATATATCTATTTATGAATTAAATTTTAATATTTTAAATAAAAATTATTTAAGGAATTTTTCTAAGTTCTTACCCACTTCTATCTTTTATTTATCATAACCGGCCTATAGAATTCGTTGAAATGGAATTAATGAATTTCTCGAAGAAAATTTATTTCTGTATGAAAATTTAACTGCAAAGGGATTATATCTATAGAGTTTTTATTCCTGCTATTCTTTTTTTATTTTTTTATTTTATCCAAAACAAATTATTCAAATGTATTACTTTATCTCTCTTAAAATCTTTCATTATTTATTCCTTCCGCCATTTTTTAATTTAATCATTTTGGATTTTTGTTTATAAAACAGTTTTATCCTTAATATAAGTAAGTAAAATTTATCGAAAAAGTATGATCATATACGGTGATCAGGTGTGAAAATAGATTTTTTTATTTATCAAAATGATTATAGATTATGATTAAACTGCTTATCCTGGATAAAAAAAACTCTCATCCTTAAAAAACATGTTATAGATTATATTTAAACTGTATCTTTAATGGATTAAAAAAATATTCACCCTTATTGTCTATCTTTAAGAACTCTAACAACTTTTTTTTATAGATTTTTTAAAATTTATTTTATCAAATGAAATATATCTATTTATGAATTAAATTTTATTATTTTAAATAAAAATTATTTAAGGGATTCTTCTAACTTTTTATCCAATTCTATCCTTTATTTATCATATTTATTTATAAATTAAATTTTAGTATTTTAAAATAAACTATTTTTTGTTAATTTCTTATTGAATTGAATTTTTATTTATTTATCTTATCTATTTATAAATTAAGTTTTAATATTTTAAAATTAAAGTATTTTTATTGGGTTTTCCAACTTCTTATCCAATTCCACCTTTTTATGTATGATATTTATTTATAAATTAAATTTTAAGATTTTAAAATAAAAATATTTTTAGGAATTTTACTAATTCATGCAATTCAATTTTTTATTTATCACATTTATTTATTGGTTAAATTTTAATATTTTAAAATAAAATCAATTTTAAGAATTCTTCTAACTTCTTATCCAATTGAATTTTTTATATATGATAACTATATATGAATTAAATTTTAATATTTAAAATAATTTTTTTTAAGGATTCTTCTAACTTTTTATCCGATTCAACTTTTTATCTTCATATCTATTTGTGAATAGTTCTAACTTCTTATTCATATCAAGTTTTTATTTATCATATCTTTATATAAATTAAATTTTATTATTTTAAATAAAAGTATTTTTAGGGCTTCTTCTAACTTCTTATCCAATTCAACTTTTTATTTACTAAATTTATTTATAAATTAAATTTTAACATGTAAAAATAAAATCATATTTATAGATTTTTCTAACTTCTTATACAATTCAATTGTTTATTCATCAAATTTATTTAAGAATTAGAGTTTAATATTTTAAAATAAAAGCATTTTTAGGAATTCTTCTAGCTTGTTATCCAGTCAATTATTTTATTTATCATATCTATTTATGAATTAAATTTATATTCTAAAATAAAACCTATTTTAGGAATTCTTCTAGCTTCTTATCCAGTTTAAATTTTTTATTTATCATATGTATTTATGAATTGAATTTTAATATTTAAAAATAAAAACATTTTTAAAAACTATTATAATTTCCTATTCAATTCAATTTTATAATTTATCATATCTATTTATGAATTAAATTTTAATATTTTAATATAACAAAACTAGGTTCGAAAAACCCTAGTCTTGTCCATTTTGTACATGGGACGAAACTTGCGCGATTCTACTATTTAGTGAGAGTACAATGAGGGTGTGATCCGACATATACTAGTAGGCAACTCTATGTGTTGTTTGAGGCAATACACCATGTGATATTATTTTTGACTAATGCTAGATGCATGATTAAATGTAATCCGTGTCGATTGCACAATGCATATGAATCATCTATCATATTGGCTTATTATGTTATGAATAATTGTAATATATTTATTTAATTTATTACTATGCCTATTCTTTGTCCCTTGTTTGTATTTGGCTATCCAATTACACCTTACGTCATGAGATAGGGTGAAATGTTTCTCACTCTCCTTTGTTTTGTATAGTCTTTTTTGGTTGTTGTTGTAAGTGATCTTTAACATGATATTAAAGATGTTGGTGATAAGATTTAGTCCTTATTGACGGATTGTGCTCTGATAGGATCTGACATTAGAACTTAGTTAGGATTTGTTGTTGTTTGTTAAGTCTCAATTTTACCTCTTTTTGGATGAGACTTATTGAACAAATTCCACTCATCCTTTGAACCATTGCAATATAATTGTTCTCTTTTTGGTTCATTTTGTGTGCAGATATAACTAACCCAAATTTAGCCAACAATACCTTAATACACCTCATTTTTGTGCAGGTATTGAGCTAGAGAAGTGAGGATTGAAGATTCTTAGGATTGGGAATCCAAGAGACTAAGGAGCAGAGAAGAAATTGCGCCGGGCATAAGATGACTCGCGCCGGGCTCGAGAAGAACAGAGTCTGGAAGCCGTGGCGCCGGGCGAGAGAATACATGCGCCGGGCGTGGTCGAGACAGAGAGTGCTTGAAACTCTCTGGAAGTCATCGCGCAGGGCATAAAAGGAAATTGCGCCGGGCTTACATTGAGGCAGAAAGTGCTCAGAAGAGTACGCGCCGGGCGCTAAGACTTACACGCCGGGCGCAAAACCCTAATCTGATCTCCCTGGCTCGTATTTGAAGCCATTTTCGGGGGGAGAAACCCCCATTCTCACATTGGGCGCCTCCAGGAGCTGCGGAAGGGATTCCCAGGGCTTGGAATCGTCCGTGTGCGGATCTTTCCTTCGGTTCTTCATCCTCCTTTCATCTCTATTTTGTATTTGCCCTCTTTGTTGAGTGGTTTCACCCATTTTGTGGGGTTAGATGTAGCCAACATACTCTATTGTAATCCTCACATTTTCAATGATATATATATTTGTTGTTTCATTCATTGTTGTGTTTGTTTCTTTGCTTAATGCTTGCTTTGGATTGATCACCCTTTGCATGATTTAAGGTTCCATTGAGTATTGGGAATACCTTTGAAATTAGTTCTGGAACATATGCCTAGTGGAGATTGTATCTAGGGATAGAGCTTGACCCATTAGTAGTCTTAAACCCTAGCCCGTAATGCGGGTGTAGGTATTGGGTACTCAAGGGATTGATATTCAATATCCGCACCTAGGTTCTTTCTCTAAGGGATTAGGTTTGAGTAAACTTATGGGTTGACTAAGCAATGAATTTAACAAGAGATTAAGGATACATTAGTGTTACGTTCGGTGAAATCTGACCCCCACAGCCTCACAATACCATTATCCCATTTCTACTCTTTCCCATTCTAAAACTAATCTTTTTATAGTTTTAACATTCCAATAGTCATGCTCTTCATCTCACATTTACATGACAAACTATAAATTGGAATTATTCTTTAGTCACGAATAGTCAATAAATGCTTATTTTACCTTCTAATCCCTGTGGATACGATATTTTTACTACTTGAACGGCCGGTATACTTGCCGTGTTTGAGACCGTTGATGGAATTAAACTGATTAACAATTATAACAAAAGTACTTCAACGGAAATCTCAACATTGTTCTTGTTGTTATGTTTTAAGACAATCATTATTTTCCTTGTAAATTTAGTTGGATTTCTGATGTTAAATGTGTAACACCCCGAGTTTCACAAATTATATGAAGGCTCAAACCCCAATAAGGGTCATTTAGTAGCCCAGAAAAGGTCATTTCCAAATTGGAACGGGCCGTTCCAAACTACTAAAGTAAGGGTGATTTAGTAGCCCAGAACGGATCGTGCCCAAATTGGAACGGACTGTTCTAAACTACTAAAAATGCCTATAACCCTAGTTGAGAACGAGTCGTTCCAAACATGGCCGTTATGAGTTAAACTCAACTCTAGAACGAGCCGTTCCAGATGTGAATTTAACACATGCTGAAAGGATCTAGAACGGGCCATTCTGGATTCGAAACGGGCCGTTCTGGCCACTTCTGATGTCTATAAATAGCACACTCTGGCGCTACCAAAAGCACATTTTTCACTTCTAACTTCTTTTTCTTCTACACTCTTTGAAGACCAAGGGGAACCTACAGGAGGAGACCAGCAAGATCCTACTTTAGTTTCATCTCCTGCTTATCGTGGTAAGGGGGGAGTGAGAAACCTTGTTCTAGGTGTGAGAATGTATGCTGGGTAGTGGGATTGGCCCCAATCCTATGTTTGTTGTGTGCTCATGTATGAGGTTTTTTTTTTCAATTGTATTTGTTTCATCCTTGTTTTTCCCTGAATGTTCTAATTGATGTAATTAGTATGTATGTATGAGTAGTGTTTGTGTTTGGATTAAAATTGCAGACTTTGGTGTTCCTATGGTTTCCTGTGGGAAACTCTAAGGGAATGCATTGGTGATTGTAAGAGGAGATTGATATTGAAAAGGCAATTATATGAGTAAACTATATTGTTTTAAATGTTTATTGTATGAATTAGAGTGCTCTGTGAGTTTCTGAGAGAACCCTGTGAGAAACAGGAAAAATATGAATGTTTTCTATTTTGTTTTTTGATTGTTCTATTATATTCCTTTTTGAATGAGATGTAGGAATATGTGTTTAATTTCGTAAATAGACAAGTTTTGATATGAATTAAGGTGCTTTGTGGAGAGTATGTGAATATGATGAGATAATGTGAAATGTGAATATGTGACATGAGATATGAGAATATGTGATAATGTTATATGAGAATGAGATATGATAATGTTATATGATAATGAGACATGATAATGTGATATGAGAATGCATAGAGCCTTGATTTACATGCATCATTTGCATAAATGTTTTTAAGGGTACGATATGGAATACATCGCCAGGGAAGGCCCCCTTGTGTAAAAGCATGGGGATTAGTCTTTGGGGATAGCTTGGTTTGTAAGTCTCAGTCTCCCCCATTGTGTGCATGGGATGTATCTTGCGCGACTTAGCAATCCCGACTAAACCCTGGTAGTATGTCCTTCTAGTAAAAGTGTGCAGAGGGTGTGACCCAGCATATACTCCTAGACTACTCTCGTGTATTGCTAGCGGCAATACACCATGTGATGTGTTACTAGCGCCACATGCATGATAATATGTAGTCCGTGTCCATTACATGTGCATTTTAATGTTATATGTTAACTTAATAATTTATGTCTTTGATGAGTGGAAAGTGATATTGTTGTTAATCTATCTATGCTATGTACATATACATGTCTTGCTTGTGTTTGGCTATCCGGTGTGTATTCCTACACCGTGAGCCAAAGTGAGATGTTTCTCACTCCCTTTTCTTTTGTGTTGTTTTCCTTTGACTGCTATACATGTGATTATCAGCATGAGGCTAAGGATGTTGGTGACGAAGTTTAGGCTTCAATGTTGGACTTTGCTCTGATAGGACATGTGACATCGGGACACAGTTAGGATTAGATTATAATGCTACTTTTTTTAAATTGATTAGAAGACCTTAATTTTATCCTTTTGTAATTTCCACATTAGACTATGATTTATGTTTTATGAATGTGACCTCTTTACCCTTATGTGGTTAGAGACTTGGATTTTATTTATGAAGATTTTTATTTATCTCTATTTGTTGTATAATTATGTATGTGGGATAGAGAGTGTTACAAAATGTTTAAGTTAAAATGTGATACTCTTTTATGTAATATACGTTATTCTTATTTATGGCAATTGTTATTCAATTTAATTTTTTTAATGTGTTAAGATATGTACAATAGAGGGTGTCACAACTATTTCCTATGAGTGCTCTAGATTTTCAGAATGAACACATAATAACCTAACCCCCTATCTATTTCTCCTTTTTATTTAGTCTTCAAGTTCAACCCTAAGTCTAGTCCAAAACTTTTTATTAGTTATCTCCATTTTATTTTTAGTAGAAAAATATTTCTCTTATATTTTCTAATTATACTAATTTAATTACTATTTATTTTAAAAAAGAATTAGGATGTTACATTTAATATACTCATTTTAGCATTATATTAACTAAATATAATAAATAATACTTTATCATAAAACACTAGTTTATTTAGATATATTATTCAAACATTTTATTAGTAATATCAATTTAATAATATGCTAATACTTATATATTACCTTTAATATATTTAATTAATATTGTATAATAAAAATATTATTTTATGTAAATTTTATAAAAATATTACATTAAATATATTGATTAAATATTATCTTAATATTTGTATTTGATTTTATTATATATATATATATATTAATTTTATTTTGATATAGAACCCTAAAATATTTTTTAAAAATAATAATGAAAATACTTTTAAATATGTAATTAATTTGAGCAAAATGTACAATAATTTTTAAAATAATAATTATATGTGTAAATTAAGAGGTAAATAGTTAAAATGTAAAACTTTTGAATTAACAAAGATAGTATAATACTTACATCTATTATAAAATGTTAGTATAAAGGATGTTTTGATAATAACAATTTTTGTTATCAAATTTAAGGGAACTTTAACAAAAAAAATTAATAAAAATTATGTAAAAAAAATGTCTTATATAATGGAATTGGTGTTAGGAAAGAGAACCATGTCTTTAGTTTTTAACATCAAACATAAAAAAAGAAAATATTGTAATATTTGTACATCTTATGAGAAAAAGTATAGTTTACTCTTTTTAATTTACAAATTTAATTTAAAAATATTTTAGTTTAAAAGCTTATATAAAAACTATTTAAAGGGAGCAAATAATAACTTAACCTAAATTATAAATTCATGTTACTTTTTAACGACATATAATAATTAAATATTTTTCAAAGAAATCTAAACAGATGCGATATGAGTTTAACAAACTACAAAAAACTTTTCATAAAACTGTAAAATATTTAAGCACATGGTAGAACATTTGTGAAATCAATGGATGGTAGGAAAAATAATAAAAAAATATGTTTTCTTATGCAAATATTCACTTGCTTATTCATAAAATATTTATTCTCGCCAACTTATTTATTTATTTCATTAAAAAATTATTCAAAATTTATTATTTACGAAGGAATTATTCAAAATTTATTGTTTTAATTACATCCTAAAACCTTTTTATAACTTATTTGTTTTCACCATTTTTTAATTTAATTAATATTTTTTTGGGTAAAATAGTAACATATATGAATGCATAAATAAGTAGAAACTTCAATTATTATTTATCAAAATAAGTATAATCATATATCATGGGAAAATAGATTTTTTATTTATTAAAATGGTTATAGATTATATATTTAAACTACTCATTCTTAATAGATAAAAAGAAAACTATTCACCCGTATCAAAAATGTTGTAGATTATATTTAAACTGCACTCTTAATGGATTAAAAAAAACTACTAACCCTTAACAAAAAAATGTTAATATATTATATTTAAAATACTCATCATTATTAGATAAAAAAAGTTATTCACCCCTATAAAAATTATCAAAAATAATATAGAGTATAAAGAAAGCGAAACACCCTTATAAAAAATTATCAAAAATGATATAGAGTATAAAGAAAACGATACAAGTTATTGGTACAAATTTATTAATGATATTATTATTCAACTCAGACATTTTTTTTTGAAATCCGAGAGAATATGTTTGGAAAGAACGTGCTTAGACATTATTTCTTTATAAACATTTTTTAACTTCTTATTAAATACAACTGAAAACGATTATCTTTAATAAAAATGTTTTTAAGAACTATTATAACAATTTTATACATTCATCTAACTTTATTAAATTTAATATATTTATTTATGAATTAATTTTTAATATTTTAAATAAAAATTATTTAACGAATTCTTCTAATTTGTTAATTAACTTGTTTTTATAGAAATTAATGGTTTTTACTTTACAAAAACACTAAATTGATAATATTAAATTTTTACAAAATATTCGAGTAGAAAAACTGATTAAAAAAAATTAGACCTAAGAGATCTTTTAAACTCAAATATAATTGTACGGTTTCAAAGCATATGATGAATTAAAATCTATTTTTAATGGATTAAATGTACCAATAATATAATGATTTAACGAGAGTAGTTGATATCATTCGTGATTAGAAAAAACAAGATTTAAATTTTTTTTTTATCAAATAAATATTTTTAAGTGAATAAATATTTTTAATACATAAGAATATGTTCATTATAGATATACAATTAAGTGATTATAAATTATTTAATTATATGATATAAATGTGTGGAGTAAATATAGATACAAGAAGTGGGGGTTAAATTGTGTTTAATTAAAACGTTAATACTTTTTCGAAAGTAAGTAAGTAAACACAAAGATGAAAGGGTGTAAATGAGACAAGTGACACAAAGAATTTATACTGGTTCATCTCAATCATTGAGACTACGTCCAGTTCTTGATCAATCCATCAAGTTCCACTATCTTTTTATGATGATACAAAATCCTTTTTACACAAGCCACCAATATTAGCCCAACTTAAGTTTTTCCAAGATTGTGATAACACACAAGGCAAAGGAACAACCTTACTAGCCATCAAACAATAGAGAGATCATAAATCAATGCACTGATCAAGGTGAAAGGTTTTTCCAAAACCTTGCTAGCCACCATTTTTATGAAAGGTAAAAAATCCTTTTTATGCAAGCCACCATTAACCCAACTTAAGTTTTCCCAAGATTGTGATAATACACAAGGCAAAGCAACAACCTTGCTAGCCATCAAGCAATAGAGAGATAAATCAACACTGATCAAGGTGAAAGGTTTTTCCAAAAATCAAAATCTTGTTGTGTTAAATTTAGATTTTAAACATTTGAATCCAAAGTTAGTCAAGAGAGTCTAGGGGCCTTTAAGTTAACATAACCATCTTAAAGGTTCTCTAGTGCGGAGGTTTGTTGGTCAATCTATTAAGCATTGGGTCAGAAAATTAGATCAATTTTATTTCCATGTTTTTCTCGGGTTCTCAGCTCAGAAGGCACTTACCTGCCAACCATGCGTGGGTCTTCCACTCAGATGCTTTGCACTTACCACACAAAGTCTCAAAGGAGTGCTATTTAGGAGCTTTAGTGACTAAACATTTCCCCAGTAGCTTTTTTATAGGATACTAAAATTACTCTAATAACCTATGGCCTCAAAGGGGTGCTTAGCCAATTATAGATTTTTTTATTATTGTACGCTTCCTAAAATAAACATTTCTCCAGTAACTAGGTGCAGTGAGTGTCACCAAGAGAACCCAAGGTTTAACATGGATTTTAATTGAACCAAAAATCTTTACCAAGTACTTTCATATCAAGACTCAACTGTGTAGTGTGTGAAGAGTCCCAACAAGAGGTTTTAAATATTTTTAGCCCCTAGATACCATTAACTTAATTAGGATTCAATTTTTAATTTTTTATTTTCACAGCAAGAAATCAAGTTCATGGATAAACCTTTGTACCGAGACAGCATCGACAATCTCTCATGTTAGCTAGACTGCTGGACTAAGCAAGATGTTGAACCGATGCCACCTTGACATCCAACCATTTCCATACTGTCAGCAAACCAGTCCCGTCTCCCGTGAAAAAGAGTCCATCAGGACCTAACTCAAAACTTGCAACCTCTTTCTTACTAAACAAACGACCCCTCTCTAAAAATCTGCAAAAATACACATGGTCAGAGTTAGGAGACAGATACAAAATGTTACAAAAGAACAGAAAATCAATCAAGTTTACTTACGATGGCAGTTCATACAAGCGAACTGAATTGTCTTTGCATGAGCAAAACAGTATATGATTGGCTTCTGCATCAGTCATCCCGGAAAGTGCAACAACACCCTGTGATAAATTTCATAACCAATATAAAAAACATCAGCTCAGATTCTATAAATGAAAATACAGCCAATAAGAACATATGTTAACTAACTTACATTTTCCAAAGTGTGTGTGTATGTCTCTTCTAGCATGTATATGTCTTGTAAAGTTTTCTCCCCAGTAGCGGACCAGACCTTAATTGTGCAGTCAAGTGAACTTGATAACAAATGATGGTCCCAACATATAAGAGATGTGACTACATCGGTATGCCCGTTGAGTGTCATTTCACACTCAAATGTATATATGTTCCAAACCTGAAAAAAACAAGATAGAAATCATCATTCTCATAGGATGATAATACATTTATGATTTTTATCTAATCTGTGTGGTTCAGTTTTAAAATTTTTAACATGATGCAATAGATGTATATTTAAGAAAGGACAATAAACGTGCCTTAATGCTTTGATCCATGGAACCCGAGTACAGTCTCTTCCGTCCAACAGTAAGACAAACCACAGCTTTAGAGTGGCCAGTTAGTCTTGCGACCAATTCAACGGAGGATTCAGAATTGTCTCTCCATGCATAAATGACACCATCCTGCATGCATTTCAAATAATCGGATTAAACATATAAGGGAAAAAAAAGAAAAGAAATTAAATCCTAATTGAAAAACAAAATTTTATTTCTGGATACCTCCGCTGCAGCAAAAAGTGTGTCATTGCCAACAATCATGGAAAGGACTTGGCCTTTAGGTCCATCAAGAGTAAACTCTGATAAAGTTTGAATGTTACAAGCCTTCATAACAATTAAACTCAGTCAGTAATTTTTCTTGTATAGAAAACATTAGTATTTCACACAATGAAAAAAAAAAAAAGAAATTAAGACTTACCTTGATAGCATTCAGTATACCAACAAAAACCCATGATCCCTCTCTGATCAAAGAAGTGATTTTGACGCCAAAGTTTATCACATTAGTACATACACCAGTATGATAGTCCCATATCCGGACTGTTCCATCAGTACTTCCAGAGTAAAGTTTGTCGGATCCAACCGGAAGTGCAATTCCAGTGATAACCTGTTGTCAACGGTATGGATTCAAAAAATTTGTAAAGGAGAGGCAATAAAATATTTTATATTATTGTTATTAAAAAATTTAATAATTTTTTGAAAAATATATTTTTATGATAAAAATTTAAAATATTTTATTTTAATAAATTATAATTATCTTATAAATAGGGTGATAATTTTTCTTTTTCTCTTTTTGTTTGAGATTATATTTAAGTGTCATTTTATAATTTTTTGTGACTTATTTAATATTAGAGGAATAAAATGATAAAAATTAATAGGATAAAAATAATAATATTATTACTTTGTTTTCTTTTAATTTTTTAAACTTCTACACTCATTTAAAACAAAAATATTTTATGAGTCTATTTTTTTTATAAGAATAAATGTCTTTATTTAAATATATTTAGGTTAAAAAATATTGCGTAACAACTACTCTCAGTGGATCATCTCCTACCGACACACAATATGCATTTACATCAAACGGTTAAAAAATAAAATAAAAGTTGAAAAATAACCTACATTAGTAAACTAAATATGACACCTTTAATGAATAATGTAGTAATAAATATTTTAGTAAAAAAAATACAGTATATTTTAATAATAAAAAATAAGAAAGAATCTACTTATACCAAGAGTAAATTTTGATAGACTTACCTCACTTAATAATTCATATTCTACATCAAGTATTCAACTATTTAATTAAAAAATTTTAATTTATAGATCAAATTTATAAAATTTTAAAAAATTAAAAATTATTTGATACCCTGTTTCATTAATTTAAATTGATAAATAATCATAAAAAATATATTTTATATATTATTTTGAATCTTTCTAATGAAGTAGTATATGATTTTTAATTTTTCTTAAAAAAAATTAAATTTGATATATATATCAAGAATTTTTAATTTAATAGTTGAATTTTTAAAAAAGAATAAATCTATCAAGACTTACTTTTAGAGTAAGTAAATTTTTTTCTCATAAAAAATACGATAATTTTATGATAGAGTGAAAGTAATTAAAATGAAATAAAATATCAATATAATTTATTATATTAGATATAATAAGGTAATTAAAATATAATTAATAATATATATTTTATAAAATAATTAATATTTAATATAAAAAAGAAAATAAAGAAAATTTTAGCAAGAACCATTGTCCCGCTATTGTAAACATAGATCCGCCATCGGTCAAAAGCTTTAATTTAATTAGTCACTTCAATCAAAATAATTTATTAACTTAAAAGTTAGACACAAATTTTATAAAATATTTGTTTGGCTACAAATTAGAAGAGTCTTCAAGAATTCTTTTAACAAAAATTAGAGTATTTTTCATTAAAAAATTTATAAACTCATCCAAATAGGCTAGGAGTAAATTACCTTCTTGTGATCTTGAAGTTTTGTGAGGGAGGAAAGGCGATCACCTAGAAACCATGAATGCAAATTGCGACATTTTTGACCATAGGTGCAATTGTCATTTACCCAATATTTACATATGCTTGGATTTGGCAATGATGATTTGTGATTAGGCTTTGTCTCATCTCTATTATTTTTTGTGAGCGCTGTCTTTGAGTTAGAGTGAGAGGAAGAATGGGGTTTCCTTGTGTATGTGTAGGGATTATTGGCATAATGATAGGTAGTATGGGGTGGTGATGTGTGCAAAAATTTGCATGGGTTTCTGTTGCATCTCCCAGCTAACCAATAGGCACATGGTGTTGTCCTCCCACGGTGGCTTTGAATTTCTTTGGTCCTTCTCACAACATTATTTACACCCATGATTCTGAAAAAACACAACCATTCCAAATCTTAAAAAAGAAAGAAAGGATGATTGCATGCCTAGCTACAAGAAGATGTAAACCTGAGTCAGAAAATGAGTGCTGAAAACAACTCCTTCACAATTCGACGAAATGGAATCAATGGATTTCTCAAACAAAATCTGTTTCTATATGAAAATTCACCCGCAAAAGGATTATTTATAGAAATTTTATTCCCGCTATTTTTTTTTTGTTTTTTTTTGTTTTATTTCATCCAAAACAAATTATTCAAATTTATTACTTTATGTGTCTTCCAATCTTTTATAATTTATTCCTTTCCGCCATTTTTTAATTTAATTCTTTTAGATTTTGTTTGTAAAACAGTTTTATCTTTATCAAAAAAATTATGATTATATACAGTAACCAAATATTATAATAGATTTTTTTTATATATCAAAATGATAATAGATTTCGTTTAAACTACTCACCCTTATCGGATAAAGAAAAAAAAACTATTCAGTGTGAGATCCTGTTTCTTCCCTCTCAACTTTTCCCTTCACTCTCTTCTTCTTCCCCATTCACTCTCTTTTTGCCTCGTTTTCCTCTTCTCTGACCCTTGGTGACTTTAGGTGCTGAGCTAGAGTCGGGTGGTACTTGCTGAGTGTTCGGAGCTTTCTCTCTTCATCTCCTTCTTCGTTTGCTCAAGCTTCTTCTCTATTCAAGCTTTTTCTTCTTCCCGGAGCTCGGAATCTTTGCACCGAGGTAAGGGAAGTTAGGATTCGTGCCAGTTGTATGAAAATGAGTTTAGTAACTCATGGATGGTTTGATGATTGGATGATTGTGGCTGAGATTGAAGAAAACTCGTTTTCGGGGTTGGGTGAAAATTTCGGGAATTTCATTGTTTCTGGTTGCATGTGGGTAAAGTTGGGATTTTTGGGTTGTTTGATGAAAATGTGATGTTTTGGGCCAATTGCATGTGTTTGGGAAGCTGATTTTGTGCAGGTTTTGAAGAAATTTTCGAAGTTGGAGGGTTCTTGATTGAGAGCACGCCGGGCACAGTTCATTGCGCCGGGCACGTGACCATCAGAGGGCACCTTTGGTCGAGCCCGCCGGGCGCAAGGTTGTGTGCGTCGAGCGAGTTTGAAGAGGGATGCCCTGGATGGTTCACGCCGGGCGTGGTAGGACCACGCTGGGCGCGTTATCAGTCAGTGACCACTTTGTTGTGTTTTCTGGTGTTGCGCCGGGCGTGACCTTGTCTTGCCGGGCGTGCAGACTCCTTGGGAGTCTCTACCAGTGGTGGCGCCGAGCACAATTGGTATTGCGCTGGGCGTGAGTCCTTGGGAAGGTCTTTGTCTACCCTGCACCGAGCGCGGGTTTGGTATGCCGGGCATGTGAGACCTTTTAAGGTCTCTGCCTCCTAGCATGCCGGGCGCAATGGAAATTACGCCGGGCGCGTTTGAGCCCTGATGCTCTCTGGTTGTGCCACGCCGGGCGCAACCATGAGTGCACCAGGCGCGGATGAGATTTTGATTTATATGCTGTTATAGGCTGATATAGGGTGTGAATTGCTGATAAATGTTGATATATGCTTAGCTGAGTTGAAATTGATGAACATTGTTGTGCTGTTAGGTGATAATGTTGAATTAAAATAGTGTTGTGCTGTGAGCTGTTTAAGCCGTGCTGTGAGTTGTTTAAGTTGTATTTTATATTATTTAACTGTGCTGTATGCGGATATTGCTGTGTGTTATGCTGTGTTGCATGCTGATATAAACTGTTGTAGGTCGTAAGGCTGAGCTATTGTAGGCCGTAAGGGTGAGCTGTTGTAGGCCGTAAGGCGGAGCTGTTGTAGGCCGTAAAGCGGAGCTGTTGTAGGCCGTAAGACTGAGCTGTTGTAGGAGATCTCTGAGCTGATATGCGTGATGACGCATTGTGTGTTTACTGCTGTTTACTGCTATTTTTGCTGAATGTTGTGAGTTGTATATGTGATGAGTTATATGCTGATGATTGCTGAACTAGATGATGTGCTGATAAGCTGTAGTTGTTTATAATTATTGTACTCATATATCTTTATATGTTGATTCTTTTCACTAGCTTACCCTTTGTTATTTTTATGTGGTTTAGACTGCGATGATCATACGTTGTATGAGAGCAAAGCAGGGTTAGGTTGGTGTCAAGAGACAGGTCTTGTAACACCCCAATTTTCAAAAAGGTTATTATTATTATTATTATTATTATTAGATGGTATTTGGTCATAATTATTTTAATAATTATAGAGGAATATTATTTTGTACGTTTTAAATAATTATTATTTTGGACAATTATTTTGTACGTATTAAATAAGTATTTTTATTAGCATTTTTAAATAAATATTTATATGTTTTAAGAGAAGGTTGATTTTATATGATATTTTGTTATTGAAATTATATTATTATATTTAGGGTCAGAAATATATTATTATTATAGAGAAAAAAATATTTTATAATATACATGTATTTATTTTATTTAATTATTTTGAGGAAAATTAGAAGTGGGTTAGAAGAGAAGGAAAATGGGTTGGGTTGACCCAGTCCAATGGATTAATTTTAAGAAAGGAGTCAGGTGGTGTTAACCCTATCTGCCTCATTTGCGTTCTGAAGGGTTAGGGAAAAAAAAAAGGAGAAACAAAGAGCTCTAAGGAAGAGTACTCAGGAACGATCTTAGATCACACCAAGACCATTCATCTTCTGCTCATCCAGGTGAAGATGAAGGCACTCATAGTGTTGAGTTCTAAAGGGAAAGGGTTCTGCTCTGATAGGATGTGACATTGGGGCATGAATTTAGGATGCTTTAGTTATGAATTGTTATTTGTCGTTTGAGGAAACTTATTTTTAGGAGTTTTATATTCACCTTATATTTGTAAATTCTGGATCCCTTTCATTTTTCTTTAGAGACCTTGATAATTTTCTTTTAAGAGTAAAACTTTATTATTATTATTATTATTATTATTATTTCTATTTATTTCAAGACTTGTGAACCTATGAGTTTTTATTAAAATATGTGGACCCTTCTTGATGTTATATTTATTGAATTATTCTTATTGTTGTTACTTATCTATTATGGGGTAGAAGGGTGTCACACGTCTGCAGCTGGCAGATGAAGTATTTCTTTTGATGTTTTGTTGTTTTTGACCACTAGTTTGGCTACTTTGGGCTGCATTTTTACTCTGATTTATTCAGGCCCCAGGTTTGACATATTATATATACTTTATTTGGATATATGTATGTTCTTTCTGTGTGGTGTTGTGGTGTTGAGCTGTATGTGGTGGCCAGGCGGATCGTTACACTCAGCCTTATGATAGGTTATATTTAAACTGTATCTTTAATGGATAAAAAAAAATCACTCACCCTTATTAAAAAATGTTATAAATTATATTTAGTCTAGTCATTCTTACCTAGATTAAAAAAATTATAAAAAATGATATAGATTATAAAGAAAATGTTATAGGTTGTTAGTATTAATTTATTAATCATATTATTATTCAACTTATATATTAAAAATAAATAATTACTTTTTTTAAAAAAATTTAAAATACAAAAGACTATATTTTACAAGCACGTACTTAGACAATATTCTTTATGAATATAAAAGAGTTTGTTGAAATTTTTTTACTTTCTAATTAAATTCAATCTCTATATATTAATCATAAATGATTATCAACTATAGGAATATTTTTAAGAACTCTTATAAGATTTTTTTTATAGATTTGTCTAACCTTTTATCAAATTTAATATATATATATCTATTTATGAATTAAATTTTAATATTTTAAATAAAAATTATTTAAGGAATTTTTCTAAGTTCTTACCCACTTCTATCTTTTATTTATCATAACCGGCCTATAGAATTCGTTGAAATGGAATTAATGAATTTCTCGAAGAAAATTTATTTCTGTATGAAAATTTAACTGCAAAGGGATTATATCTATAGAGTTTTTATTCCTGCTATTCTTTTTTTATTTTTTTATTTTATCCAAAACAAATTATTCAAATGTATTACTTTATCTCTCTTAAAATCTTTCATTATTTATTCCTTCCGCCATTTTTTAATTTAATCATTTTGGATTTTTGTTTATAAAACAGTTTTATCCTTAATATAAGTAAGTAAAATTTATCGAAAAAGTATGATCATATACGGTGATCAGGTGTGAAAATAGATTTTTTTATTTATCAAAATGATTATAGATTATGATTAAACTGCTTATCCTGGATAAAAAAAACTCTCATCCTTAAAAAACATGTTATAGATTATATTTAAACTGTATCTTTAATGGATTAAAAAAATATTCACCCTTATTGTCTATCTTTAAGAACTCTAACAACTTTTTTTTATAGATTTTTTAAAATTTATTTTATCAAATGAAATATATCTATTTATGAATTAAATTTTATTATTTTAAATAAAAATTATTTAAGGGATTCTTCTAACTTTTTATCCAATTCTATCCTTTATTTATCATATTTATTTATAAATTAAATTTTAGTATTTTAAAATAAACTATTTTTTGTTAATTTCTTATTGAATTGAATTTTTATTTATTTATCTTATCTATTTATAAATTAAGTTTTAATATTTTAAAATTAAAGTATTTTTATTGGGTTTTCCAACTTCTTATCCAATTCCACCTTTTTATGTATGATATTTATTTATAAATTAAATTTTAAGATTTTAAAATAAAAATATTTTTAGGAATTTTACTAATTCATGCAATTCAATTTTTTATTTATCACATTTATTTATTGGTTAAATTTTAATATTTTAAAATAAAATCAATTTTAAGAATTCTTCTAACTTCTTATCCAATTGAATTTTTTATATATGATAACTATATATGAATTAAATTTTAATATTTAAAATAATTTTTTTTAAGGATTCTTCTAACTTTTTATCCGATTCAACTTTTTATCTTCATATCTATTTGTGAATAGTTCTAACTTCTTATTCATATCAAGTTTTTATTTATCATATCTTTATATAAATTAAATTTTATTATTTTAAATAAAAGTATTTTTAGGGCTTCTTCTAACTTCTTATCCAATTCAACTTTTTATTTACTAAATTTATTTATAAATTAAATTTTAACATGTAAAAATAAAATCATATTTATAGATTTTTCTAACTTCTTATACAATTCAATTGTTTATTCATCAAATTTATTTAAGAATTAGAGTTTAATATTTTAAAATAAAAGCATTTTTAGGAATTCTTCTAGCTTGTTATCCAGTCAATTATTTTATTTATCATATCTATTTATGAATTAAATTTATATTCTAAAATAAAACCTATTTTAGGAATTCTTCTAGCTTCTTATCCAGTTTAAATTTTTTATTTATCATATGTATTTATGAATTGAATTTTAATATTTAAAAATAAAAACATTTTTAAAAACTATTATAATTTCCTATTCAATTCAATTTTATAATTTATCATATCTATTTATGAATTAAATTTTAATATTTTAATATAACAAAACTAGGTTCGAAAAACCCTAGTCTTGTCCATTTTGTACATGGGACGAAACTTGCGCGATTCTACTATTTAGTGAGAGTACAATGAGGGTGTGATCCGACATATACTAGTAGGCAACTCTATGTGTTGTTTGAGGCAATACACCATGTGATATTATTTTTGACTAATGCTAGATGCATGATTAAATGTAATCCGTGTCGATTGCACAATGCATATGAATCATCTATCATATTGGCTTATTATGTTATGAATAATTGTAATATATTTATTTAATTTATTACTATGCCTATTCTTTGTCCCTTGTTTGTATTTGGCTATCCAATTACACCTTACGTCATGAGATAGGGTGAAATGTTTCTCACTCTCCTTTGTTTTGTATAGTCTTTTTTGGTTGTTGTTGTAAGTGATCTTTAACATGATATTAAAGATGTTGGTGATAAGATTTAGTCCTTATTGACGGATTGTGCTCTGATAGGATCTGACATTAGAACTTAGTTAGGATTTGTTGTTGTTTGTTAAGTCTCAATTTTACCTCTTTTTGGATGAGACTTATTGAACAAATTCCACTCATCCTTTGAACCATTGCAATATAATTGTTCTCTTTTTGGTTCATTTTGTGTGCAGATATAACTAACCCAAATTTAGCTTCTTGTGATCTTGAAGTTTTGTGAGGGAGGAAAGGCGATCACCTAGAAACCATGAATGCAAATTGCGACATTTTTGACCATAGGTGCAATTGTCATTTACCCAATATTTACATATGCTTGGATTTGGCAATGATGATTTGTGATTAGGCTTTGTCTCATCTCTATTATTTTTTGTGAGCGCTGTCTTTGAGTTAGAGTGAGAGGAAGAATGGGGTTTCCTTGTGTATGTGTAGGGATTATTGGCATAATGATAGGTAGTATGGGGTGGTGATGTGTGCAAAAATTTGCATGGGTTTCTGTTGCATCTCCCAGCTAACCAATAGGCACATGGTGTTGTCCTCCCACGGTGGCTTTGAATTTCTTTGGTCCTTCTCACAACATTATTTACACCCATGATTCTGAAAAAACACAACCATTCCAAATCTTAAAAAAGAAAGAAAGGATGATTGCATGCCTAGCTACAAGAAGATGTAAACCTGAGTCAGAAAATGAGTGCTGAAAACAACTCCTTCACAATTCGACGAAATGGAATCAATGGATTTCTCAAACAAAATCTGTTTCTATATGAAAATTCACCCGCAAAAGGATTATTTATAGAATTTTTATTCCCGCTATTTTTTTTTTGTTTTTTTGTTTTATTTCATCCAAAACAAATTATTCAAATTTATTACTTTATGTGTCTTCCAATCTTTTATAATTTATTCCTTTCCGCCATTTTTTAATTTAATTCTTTTAGATTTTTGTTTGTAAAACAATTTTATCTTTATCAAAAAATTATGATTATATACAGTAACCAAATATTATAATAGATTTTTTTTATCAAAATGATAATAGATTTCGTTTAAATTACTCACCCTTATCAGATAAAGAAAAAAAAAATTACTCAGTGTGAGATCCTATTTCTTCCCTCTCAACTTTTCCCTTCACTCTTATCAAAAAAGTAATATTTAAAAATTTAGAAATTGTTATAACTTCTTATTCAATTCAATTTTTTATTTGAATTAAATTTTAATATTTTTAAATAAAATCATTTGTATAGATTCTTCTAACTTCTTATCTAATTTAATGTTTTAATTATCATATATATTTATAAATTAAATTTTAATATTTTAAACTAAAAGTATTTTTAGGAATTCTTCTATCTTCTTAGAAAATTCAATTTTTTATATATCATATGTATTTATAAATTAAATTTTTAGGTTTTAAAAGAAAAGTGTTTTAAGGAAATTTTCTAATCTATGCAATTCAATTTTTATTTATTTATCACATCTATTTAAAAATCAAATGTTAATATTTTAAAATAAAAGCATATTTAGGGATTGTTCTAACTTGTTATCCAATTCAATTTTTTTATTTATCATATCTATTTATAAAGTAAATTTTAATATTTTAAAATAAATATTTCTTCTAACTTCTTATCCAATTCAATTTTTTTTTATTTATCTTATCTATTTATAAATTCAAGTTTAATATTCTAAAATAAAAGCTTTTTTAACATTGTTTTCTAACTTCTTTTCCACATAATTTTTTATTTATCATATCTATTTATGAATTAAATTTTTAATTTTAAAATAAATCATTTTTAGAAGTTCTTCTAGCTTCTTATCCAATTTAATTTTTATTTATTTATCATGTGTATTTAAGAATTGATTTTTAATATTTGACAATAAAAACATTTTTAGAAATTATTATAACTTTCTATTCAATTCAATTTTTTATTTATCATATGTATTTATAAATGAAATATTAATATTTCTAAATAAAATTGTTTTTTAGATTATTCTAACTTCTTATCCAATTTAATTTTTTATTTATCATATCTATTTATAAATTAAATTTTAATATTATGAAACAAAAGCATTTTTACGGATTCTTCTAACTTCTTATACAATTCAAATTTTTTTATTTATCAATTTTTACATTTTAAAATAAAGGTGTTTTTAGAATTTCTTTTAAGTTTTTATCGAATTTAATTTTTTATTTATCCTATCTATGTATGAATTAAATTATGATATTTAAATGTAAAAATATTTTTAGAAATTCTTCTAATTTTTTTATCTAATACAATTTAATTCTATTAAATATAAGTAAATAAATATTAATAAATGTGTCAAATGTAATAGTGTTTGAAAAAAAAAATATAAAAACTACGAACAGACAATGTAGAGTAACAATTTTTCTTTTACCTTTTTATTTTTTCGTTAAGAATATTGATCAGCATTTGCTGATACAAAAATATCTAACTCTACCACGCGCCATATAAAAATCTCTCTAGACTAGCTCGACGTTTGCATGGTGTTGAAGGGCATTTCTATCTTCCTTCTTTACCTGCCAAAGTTTATGTCAAAACTCAGAAGGCATAAGTAGAAGAGACTTCATTTTATTAAATTCAGCGAATTTAATTTTTTGTTAATTTCATAGTCAGCATTCATATAAATATTGATGCTGATGGCAGCTAGCGATAAAAACCATTTTTGTTGACCTCAAATCAATGCCCTAGCTAGAGAGGACTTTGGTCTCCATTCATTTGAAGTTCGTATAGAAAACACATAGCCACAACTAATAATCTTAATTAATTTGAAGTTCAGAACAATTTTTTCATGAATTATTGTTTAAGATAAAAGAACAAAGTTTACCTTACTTCAAAATTCTATTGGGAGGATTGTTGTACGCATAGCTAAAGCAAAAAATAAATAATGATGGGACCACGACTAATGATACCCATTACGTGCCCCATCCTTGCATCATCATCATCACTTTACATGCACAGAAATCTATGCGACATATTGTGATTCCAAATGATGCTTGTGTGGGTCAGTTCCCATGCATGGATTGGATACGCTTTGCATTGGAAAAGTGAAAGCATCCAGTCATTTCTTCATCAATGGATAAACGACACACGCCTGATCATCGGTTGGTCATGGCCAGATTTAGACCAAAATCTTTGAAATAATAAAAAATCGAGAGTTATTTTTGACTGATGAAGGTTTCAATTTTTTACGGATTCAATCAGGTTTTAGGTTAATGGGTTTGAGAAGCTTTTTCTTGTGCCTCTATCGTTGTTCTTTACGGGTCTCTGTGTCACTTTTGTTGGGAGAAATTGTTGAATTTTAGATCTCTGCATTACTACTCTTATTAACTAGAGCAAGGAGCGAGGAGCTTCACAGTAGGGATGACCATTACAGGGAAAGATTGAAGAGAAGAGGATGTTTGTGGAGTGAAATAGAAGAAGTAGAAGAAGATAAATATGATGAATAATGAAGAAGATGAAGAAGATTAATAATGAAGAATATGAAGATGAAGACGAAGAAGATGAGCGGTCGGGTTCGGGTATATCAGATGAAAAAATTCTAACATCAAACTCGATTGTTCAAACTCATTTGAACCCAAAATTTACACCCAGAAAAATCCAAAATTCACACGAAACAATCTTTTTCGTCAAATTTGAGCATTGATCTGGTCAGTTTCGAATCGGTCAAAAAATTTTGCCCAAACCTATCTTATACCAATTTTTTATTTCTGCATAGTAAAACCATAAAGGGAATGTCATGGCTATTGATTCAGGCGTTGTATTAGCGGTTCATTGTATCAGAAAAAATATGTTATCGATTAATTTTAATTATTTTTTTATCTTGTTAATGTTTTTTTTTGTTGATTTATTTTAATTAGTATTTTTTTTTAATAAAACACATGTATACCTTCATCAAAAATAATTATGTTCGAGTTGTGTACTAAAATATCAAAATTTTCTCTCCTAGTGTTCTTAACATACAATCGCACATCCATAATTTAAATACTAAATCACTAATTAGACATAAATAACCTCATGCCAAGCTTTTGTGTTAATTAGTATAAAGAGCGGGATTATGTGTAATGCATTGAAATATATTTTGTTTTTATAAAAAGCTCAATTGATGGTTGCATGATCCGAATTTTAAGGTTTTTTTTACAATAACCAAACGTTTTCTCACCATTAATACTTCATTTTCTCCTTTATATAAGAAATAAATATTATATTTATAGGTTTTGTTGTTCTTTATTTTATTTTGTTATAAAAATAGAAAAAATTACAAAAATAATTATAATGGAGATCGCATGTAAGTCTTTATATTTTCACTATTCCAACTCTTTCTTTTCAACTACTAGGTTAATCCTAGTAGTTTTATGCATTTTATTGTTCAATTTATAATAATTGTAGACTCACTATTTGAGGTGTCAAAGGTTGGGTCTGCTTGACTTATCTTGACATACACAAGATAAATATTATTTTAGGCTAAATTGACTTTACTTATATTTTTTTCAACTACATTTTTGACCTGACTTAACCTATGTTAGGCCTAATTAAAATAATACATTAATATATATATATATATATATATATATATATATATATATATTCAATGAAAATATAAAATTATAACAAGATTAATTGATACTATATGTCTAATAATTTTACATGTATAATTTTCCCTAACTATTGCATTTGCATTTACTCATCCCATCAATAGACTAACCTATTCATAATTTTCATACATCAATAGGGTATTAAGCTTAGTTTTCTAGCCTTTTGAGTATCTTGGTCTTAGTCATTAATATGCCTACTCTTACTTTTATCATTACTCTATGGGCATAGACACGAGTATGCATAGACACGAGTATGACAATGTCTTCGTCTTCTTTAATAAACAAAATAAAGATGATGGGTCACAATGTCAAGTCATTAAGAATGCAATGAGAGTAACAAAACTCTCATAATGACTAACCCTTGCTCTATTCTTGTAATCACAACTTTATAAGAGAACACAAAAGTAAAAAACTATTATTATTATTATAATTATAATTATATTTATTTTATTATTTTATAATGTATAACAAATTTATAGATTGAGGATAATTCAGATTATTTCATTTATTAGTTTAATGAACCAACTTATCCTATATCCATTTGACCTATCTAACTTAACAAACTAAAATAAAATAGTCTAACTTTATCTAAACAATTATTTTTAAGGCCTATTTGCAAGTAATCAGACTCACCCATTGTGTAAATCCAATTTGATAGTTCTACTATCAAATAATTTACTAACATTATTTTGTTTTATATTCTTAATTTATTATAAAGTGTATTAATAAAACATGAACTCGTGTATTTTCATCACATAAGTGTATGTAGTTCTGGATATATATTAAAAATATAAATCACACTTTTCAATGGAAAATGTACCGGGAGGACCCTGTCGGTGTCACGTGGACCAACACGTGCTGTTCCGTCAGACACCCATGCGAACTGGACCATACCTAAAAACCTTGATGTTAGCATTGGCCGGCCTACAGCCGAAGGCCGGGAATAGTCTACTAGCACATATCGGCTCGGTTTCAGGCCGATGCAAACAACATGATGCATCTCCATACACTACGTATCGGCTCGGCCAAACGTCGAGAAAGTAAGGTAACTGAGTAAGTGCTTGTCGGTCCGGTCAACAGCCAAAGACGTGCACCTTCCCAAGCCTTAGCCTGTCGGCTCGGCAATGCGCCGAAAGGTTAAACGGATTATAGTACAAATCACAGTTAACAAGGATAAGTGCATGATTAAGACATGATTAGCTGATTAGCATCGTATTACCTAATTTGGTAAGTGTCAGAAAAGGCCCACTATGTTCAGGCCCATGTCAGGTATTATAAATAGCTCACACGTAACGAGGTACGTCACTGTTCATTCTTTACCCTAGAAAATCGTGCTTGTCCAGACTTGAGCGTCGGAGTGCCTTTTGCAGGTACCTCCCCCCTCTGAAGTGTCCACCAGAAGTATCCGTTCGGCCCTTCACCACCTAGAAGACTACGAGTGTATCCTCAGACAGGTACATTTTGGCGCCCACCGTGGGGCCGAACCGATAGTTGTAAAGACTTTTGAAGACATTATGGCAAAGACAAGAAGAAACAACGTTGAAGACCACCAGTCCGAAGATGAGTACCGGTCCGAGGCGGACAATGCCGAGACAATACAGGAGACAAACTTGACTGATATGGTACGCCAAATGAAGGAAGAAATGGCTGCCATGAAACAACAGCGGGAAAGAGATGTTGCCGAGATGGCTGCGTTGCGAGCAGAGAATGCTGCCCTCAAGAACCAGTACCGGGATCCCACATGAAAACCCTCTGAGACAACCCATACTCAGGGGTCGTTCCACTCGCACGGCCATCACACCTCTATCCCTCATACTTCTGTTGCTGCCCCAGCTGTCCATGCTTCAGTCAGCCGGCCAATACAACCAACGCCGGCCGGAGCACACCGACACCCCTTTACCCCAAACATCATGCAGTCTGCACTTCTTGACCATTGGAAATCCTTACCACTCAACAAGTACGATGGTACAACCGACCCAGATGAGCATGTAGATGTGTTCTTAACTCAGGTTACTCTGAGCACGATTGATGACGTCGCCTTGTGCCGAATCTTCCCAACGTCATTGAAAGGGCGAGCGTTGAGCTGGTTTACCCGGCTTCCTGCTAACTCGATTGACTCGTTCAGCACGTTAGCTTCCCAGTTCACCATTCAATTCGCCATAAGCCGACCCCATCAGTTGACCTCTTTAGCATTGGTTAGTATCCGTCAGGAGAAAAAGGAGTCCCTTCGGGCATTCATGAGCCGGTTCAACAAAGCGGCGCTCGAGATCTGAGACCTGAACCCCACCGTAGCTCTGCACCACCTTACCACCGCTTTGAAACCTGGACCCTTCGCCAATAGCATTTGCAAGAAACCTCCCACTGACATGGATGACTTGCGTCGGCGAGCCGACAAGTACATGCAGATGGAAGAGTTAGCTGAGTTTCGGAATCAAGCCCGAGCGGAGGTGTCGGCAAGACCTGACAAGCCGGCCGAGAGTAATTTTCGAAGCTGTCCAAAAGAGCTAATTCCTCGTGAGAAACCTCCTCGCGGGCCAAGGTACTCGCAGTATACGCCACTTAACACTAGTAGAGCGGCCATACTAGAGCAAGCACTAGCCTCAGAAGTGCTAGCCGTCCCGAAACGAGCTTCGACCCCTCCCAAGGCCGATACAACTAAGTCTTGTAGGTACCATCGCAATCGAGGGCATTCAACAGAGGAATGCGCGGCCTTAAAAGATAAAATTGAAGATTTAATCAAGCAGGGACAGCTGCAAGGCTTCGTGGGCCACCCAAATTCATCCCGACACGCTGATCGGTCGAGGCGACATGATCAGCTCGAACAAAGGAGAATAGAAACACGCTTATACAGGGAACGCAGTCGGTTCAGAGAAAGAAGAGAAGCGGAGCCTTCGTCACAGCCTCGGCGAGTCATCAACACCATAGCAGGTGGATTCGCTGGTGGTGGCTCATCCTCGTCGGCGCAACGAAGACACTTGCGGGCCGTTCGATATGTGCATGCCGTTGAAACTGTCCGTCGTCATCTACTCACCATAACCTTCACCGAAGCCGATTTCAAAGGCATCGACCCGGATCAGGACGACCCAATGGTAATTAGCGTTGAAATTCACAACTGTATTGTGCGTAAAACGTTGGTTGATCAGGGAAGTTCAGCCGACATCCTGTATTGGAACACGTTCAAGCAGTTGGGTATTCCGGAATCCGAGTTAGTTCCTTATGATGAACCCCTGGTTGGGTTCTCAGGTGAACGAGTTAGAACAAAAGGGTATATCAGGCTGTCAACCTGGTTTGGGTTTGAAGGAGCCGAATACCGAGACATTTCGATTAAATATGTGGTAGTTCACGCCAGCACGTCTTATAATATTCTGCTCGGCCGACCATCCCTGAATTAGCTTGGAGCGGTCGTGTCCACCTATGAAGTTCCCGGCCGAGTTAGGATGTGTCATCACGGTCCATGCCGATCAGAAGACTGCGCGAGAATTCTATTTTGCCAGCCTGCAGTTACCAAGAGTGAATGACGAAGCGACTAAGGAGCCGAGAGGCGTTCACTCGGTGTCATAGCATTCAGCCATGGACCTCGACCCCCGAATCGATCAGGAAGAGAGGATAGAACCCATTGAAGACAAGCAATCAGTTCAAGTGGGAATACTGGAATCCTAAGTTACTTACATAGGTGCTAATCTATCTGAACATGAACGATTGATTATCAGCCAAGTGATCCTCGAGAACAATGATTTATTTGCTTGGCATCCAACCAACATGCCTGGCATCGATCCTAATTTCCTCTGCCACAAATTATCAATAAGCAAGGAAGCAAGGTCGATTGCTCAATGGCGCCGGAAAGCCAGAGAGGAAAGGAAGGCAGCAATTGAGGCCGAGGTCGGCAAGCTATTAGATGCTCGGTTCATCCGAGAGGTGCATTATACAACCTGGCTGGCCAATGTAGTCATGGTAAAGAAGCCGAATGGGAAGTGGCGCATGTGTACCGACTACACCAACTTAAACAAAGCTTGCCCGAAGGACGCCTACCCCTTACCAAATATTGATCGGCTTGTGGATGGGGCATCTGGTCACAAATTTTTATCTTTTCTGGATGCGTACTCCGGATACAATCAAATCCGTATGCACCCCCAAGATGAAGAGAAAACTGCGTTCATCACCGAAACAGCCAACTACTGTTACCGGGTGATGCCCTTCGGATTGAAAAACGCCGGAGCCACCTATCAGCGGCTAATGAACAAAATTTTCAGTAACCATATTGGCCGAAGTATGGAGGTGTACGTCGATGACATGGTGGTAAAGTCAAGTGACGTATCTGCACATGCACAAGACTTGACCGAGGTGTTCCGGGCGCTTCGGCACCACCAAATGAGGTTCAACCCTGAGAAGTGTGTGTTCGGGGTCTCAGGCGGCAAATTTTTAGGGTTCATGTTGTCCAGCCGAGGCATTGAGGCAAATCCTTACAAATGCCAAACCATTCTGGATATGAAAAGTCCAGGTACTCTGAAAGAGGTTCAGAAGTTGGCAGGCCGACTCACCTCACTCTCTCGGTTCCTTCCTTGCCTAGCCGAGATAGCTAAACCTATCCTTCTCTTACTGAAGAAGACGGAGCGGTTCAAATGGACCCCAGAGTGTGAAGCATCATTCCAACAATTCAAGGAGCGTCTTATATAGTACACCTCCGATCCTTTCCAAACCAGTTGCCAACCTCGACATGATTGTGTATTTAGCTGTCTCCGGCACTTCAACTAGTGCCGTCCTGATTCAAGAGAAGCAAGACGAACAACAACCGGTGTATTTCATCAGTCGGACACTACAGGATGCTGAACGATGCTACCAGTTGATAGAAAAAGTAGCCTTAGGGCTCATCTACACCGCCCGCCGACTCAGGCAGTACTTCCAAAGACACAAGATAGTTGTCCGAACTGATTGTCCAATTGTAAAAGTCCTAAGAAAACCAGAGATTGTCGGCCGGATGATGGCATAGTCGGTCGAGCTTTTAGAGTTCGACGTATCTTTCGAGCCGAGAGGCCCCATCAAGTCACAGCATTTAGCCGACTTTGTCAACGAGCTCACTCCTCCGGGTCGTTTTGAAGACGAACCGTGGACCATGCATGTCGATGGATCCTCTAATGCCCAAGGAAGTGGGGCATGTATAATTCTGGCTAGTCCCTCGGGCATCACCGTACGTAGAACAATCCCTCCGCTTCGGCTTCCGAGCATCTAACAACCAAGCGGAATATGAAGCCTTGCTGGCCGGGATGCGGTTATCAACCGAGATGGGCGTGAAAAAAGTCATATGCTAGACCGACTCGAAAATCGTGGCCGAACAGGTCAATGATAACTTTCAAGTCAAAGACTCCAATCTGTTGCAATACTACCACCTCTTCCAAAAGCTCAAGGATGACTTCACTGAGGTTCAGATACGACACGTCCTACGAAGCAACAATGAACGAGCCGATCAGTTAGCTCGGCTCGCCAACAGCCGGAAACTAGGACAATTGCGCACAACCATTCACCTGGAGATTCCTTCCCCAAGTGTGACAGCTGAGTGTATGACAACCGGCGCCAAAACGCCGACCTGGATGACCGCCATTCGGAACTACATTGTCCAAGGGGAATTACCAACCGACCCGATGGAAGCTAAAAAGACACGAACGCAAGCGGCTCGGTACTCCATAGTAGCCGACGAGCTTTACAGGCGAGGATTCTCCACCCCGTTGCTCAAATGCATTGACAACCTACAAGCCGACTATGTGATGCGGGAAATCCACGAAGGTATTTGTGCTTCTCATTCCGGGGGGCGAACTTTGGCAGCTAAAGTCTTGCGAGCCGTTTATTATTGGCCGACTCTGAAGGGGGACTGCGTCAAGTTCGTCAAAAAATGCGTTCAATGTCAAAAGCATGGGAATCTCATCCATTCCTCGGCCGCCGAATTGCACAGCATCAACTCCCCATGGCCGTTTGCTTTATGGGGTATTGACGTGCTCGGACCGTTCCCGGTAGCAAAGGGACAAGTTAAATTCCTTCTCGTCGCGGTGGATTACTTTACAAAATGGATAGAAGCTGAACCGCTCGCCTGCATCTCCGCTGCCAACGTACAGAAGTTATTTTGGAAAAATCTGGTTACCCGCTTCGGCATCCCGTACGCCATTGTTTCGGACAATGGCCTTCAATTCACCGACAAGAAATTCAACATTTTCCTCGAAAACCTTGGCATTCGGCATCGGTTTACATCAGTCGAGCACCCTCAGTCAAACGGGAAGGCCGAAGCAGCCAATAAGGTTATACTCACCAAGCTCAAGAAGAGACTCGGCTCGGCCAAAGGAGCATGGGCCGAAGAGCTACCGAAAGTCCTTGGGACATACTGTTAAGTCTCAATTTTACTTCTTTTTGGATGAGACTTATTGAACAATTCCACTCATCCTTTGAACCATTGCAATATAATTGTTCTCTTTTTGGTTCATTTTGTGTGCAGATATAGCTAACCCATAATTTAGCTAACAATACCTTAATACACCTCATTTTTGTGCAGGTATTGAGCTAGAAACTTGAGGATTGAAGATCTTTAGGATTGGAAATCTAAGGAGTAGGGAGCAGAGCAGAGTGGCTGTGCCGGGCACAAAAGGAATTGCGTGGGGCGTGTTCTGAGGCAGAGAATACTTGATCTCACTGGAAGGCCCCGCGCCGGGCGTGAAGACTTACTCGCCGGGCGCGAAACCCTAATCTGATCTCCCCAAGCTCGTATTTGAAGCCATTTTCGAGGGTTTCACCCTCATTCACACATTGGGCGCGTTTTAGGAGCTGTGGAAGGGATTCCCGGAGCTTGGAGCCGTTCGTGTGTGGGTCTTTCCTTCGGTTTCTTCATTTCTCCTTTCATCTCTATTTTGTATTTGCCCTCATTGTTTTGAGTGGTTTCACCATTTTTTGTGGGGTTAGATGTAACCAACGAATTCTAGTGTAATCCTTACGTTTTCAATGATATATATATGTTGTTCATTCATTGTTGTGTACGTTTCTATGCTTAATGCTTGCTTTGGATTGATCACCCTTTGCATGATTTAAGGTTCCATAGAGTATTGGGAAATACCATTGAAACTAGTTCTGGAACATATGCCTAGTGGAGATTGTATATAGGGATAGAGCTTGACCCATTAGTAGTCTTAAACCCTAGCCCGTAATGCGGGTGTAGATATTGGGTACTCAAGGGATTGATATTCAATGTCCGCACCTAGGCTCTTTCTCTAAGGGATTAGGTTTGAGTAAACTTATGGATTGACTAAGCAATGTATGTAACAAGAGATTAAGGATTCATTAGTCTGACGTTTGGTGAAATCTAACCCCCACAACCTCACAAAACCATTATACCATCTCTAACCTTTTCCACTCACAAACCAATATTTATTTATAGCTTTCATTCCAATAGTCACAACTTTGAATTCACATGACAAACTATGAAATTGGAATTATTCTTTAGTCACGAATAGTCAATAAATGCTTATTTTACCTTCTAATCCCTGTGGATACGATATTTTTACTACTTGAACGGTCAATATACTTGTCGTGTTTGAGACCGTTGATAGAATTAAACTGATTTACAATTATAACAAAAGTACTTCAACAGAAATCTCAACACATACTGATGCACGCCACAATCAACTACCAAAGAGACGCCTTTTCGATTAACGTACGGCGCGGACGCGATGATCTCAGTTGAAGTGGGAGAACCGTCCTTCAGGCGACAACATTTCCATGAGGAGTCTAATGACAACTCCCCCCAAGCCGAACTCGATGTTCTCGACGAAGTACGAGAGAAAACACAAGTAGTGGCCGAAGCATGCAAACAACGCATGACCCGACGCTTTAATTCCAACCTAAAGCCGAGGACATTTCACGAAGGCAATCTCGTATGGAGAGCAACCGGTTCGGCAAGGCGCAACTCTTCTGAGGGAAAGCTCGCAGCCAATTGGGACGGACCGTTCCGGATACGGCATACCCTCCGCAATGGGGCTTACAAGTTAGAAGAACTGTCCGGCAAGGTCATCCCTCGGACATGGAATTCTACTCATTTGAAGACCTATTACAGTTAGAATTTAACTCATGTACATTTGAAAATGTATAATGATGCACTCTTTTCCTTGAACCGATCTTTTTTCCTCTTAAAAAATTGTGAAAAGAGGTTTTGGCCAGCAAGGTTTTTAACGAGGCATCCACTCAATCAATAACAAGACAGTTCAACTATCTATCACTTGTGTTACATTGTTGCGATTTTATTTCATATTACAAGTCTTCCCTCCCGAGATGTCTCTCGGCCAAGGATGTGGCTTACGTTAAAAATTTTACAAGTCTTCCCTCCCGAGATGTCTCTCGGCCAAGGATGTGGCTTACGTTAAAAATTTTACAAGTCTTCCCTCCCGAGATCTCTCTCGGCCAAGGATGTGGCTTACATTAAAAATTTTACAAGTCTTCCCTCCCGAGATGTCTTTCGGCCAAGGATGTGGGTTACGTTAATTCTACAAGTCTTCCCTCTCGAGATCTCTCTCGGCCAAGGATGTTTCTTACGTTAAAAATTTTACAAGTCTTCCCTCTCGAGATCTCTCTCGGCCAAGGATGTGGCTTACGTTAAAAATTCTACAAGTCTTCCCTCCCGAGATCTCTCTCAGCCAAGGACGTGGCATTAATTATTTTACAAGTCTTCCCTCCCGAGATCTCTCTCGGCCAAGGATACGGCTTCCATCAATTCTTACGTTTTCATCACAAAAAAAGTAAATATTACACCAATAGATAATAGCAAGGAAAAACAATTCATTCAATAAGGCGTTATCGGCCTAGAACGGTACATTAAAAAGGGCACTATCGGCCCGACATTACAAAATTAATAAGAAGCTTAAGACCCCACCTCCGGCTCCCCTTGAACCGGACCATCTTCAGGCGTGCCTTCCTCATACGCCGTTTCCTCCTCATTCGGCCCAGATGGCCGCGCCGGGGCCTCCTCGTCGGCTTGTTGGTCCGGAGGGATGGAGGTCACATCCATCAACTTCCCCTGGAAGAAGTCCTTAGTCATATCCAGATGAAAGTCAGCGGGGAAATCCCCAAAAAAGCTCTCTTGCCGAGCAGCCTGGGCAAACCCAGCTTGATGCTGAGACAAGACCTGGTTGCGAGCCTTCTCCCTATAAGACCCGAAAGTAATTTTCTCGGCCTCCAGATCCTTGCCCAGGACGGCAACCTGCTCTGTTTCATTCTTCAAGGCCAGTTCCAGACGTTGGACCTTCAGAGCAAGGTCGTCGGCAGTACGCCCCCGGCGGTCAAGCTCGGCCTGGAATTTGTCGTTGGCCGTTTGGGCGTCGGTCAGCGCAGCCAGCGATTCTTGCAGGGACTTCTCCTTCTCCTCCAGTTGACGACGAAGCCCATCTGCCTTGCCGTTCGGCTCCATCACAATACTTTGAGCCAAGGCCACGGCCCGAACTTAGAACTCATAGAAGAAATTCCATTTCTGAGCCGAACTCATGCGACTCAAAATCCTTGACCAGCCTCAAAAGTTAAGTCCTGGCTCAAGAAATCCTGAGCATTAACATTGCCAGCTAAAATATTTGGCCCAACCAGGCCTTCTGGAGCAGTCGGGTTGGCCAGTCGTTGTTTCTTGGCTCGGCAACTCTCTTCCTCGGCCCTCGTGTCATCAGGCCTTCTTTTTTCGGGCTGGGGTCGAGACGAACCCCCCTTTCCGCCCTTCCTTGGCCTGGCAGTCGGCCCCGCCCCACCACCTTGTGAGGCTGGCTGGTTTCCACCCGCGCGCGCTTCAGCCGGGGTCCTCGTCGCCGGGGCAGTTACCACTCGGCTTCTGATCAATTGGCGAATGTCCAAGTCGTCATCAAAGTTCGTCATAATACCTGCACATCATTAGTCAAAATCAATGGTAACGCAAGAGTTTAAACAGATAAGAAAGCTACTATACCAATCAGTTCTTCGGCTACGTTGGCCGATTCGGACAATCGGACCAAGGGTCGGCATGGTAAAGGCCGAGGCAGCTTCTCCAAAAAATTTAAACTCGTTCTCTCCTCCGGGGACAGTCGTGATTTAGACACCGTATCATACTTTCTCGGCTTCCGAGTCCAGTACAACGGAAAAAGTGAATTCTCTCCATCAAAAAAATATTTGTTCCCTGTCTGCAGCCGAATCATCACCTTCATAAATCCTACCTTAAAATTCTTGTAGGACGTAGTAAAAGGTTGCAACAAGCAGTCGTTGTGACGAATCAACGACAACCATTTAGCCTTCTTCGTCGGCTGATGGAACTAGGTGAGGAGATTGATGATTCCTTCACTTGCTCCATGCTTAGGACCATGAATGCTATTGAGGTTAAGACTCCAATGACTCTTTGAAGCTCCTTGAAGTGTTCTTCAATGGAGAAGAAGCCTTGAAGTGGCTCGGTTACTCCTTAGCTTGAGGTAGAAGCTTAAGGAACCAAGGTAAGGTTGAAGCACCTTTGGAGAGAACTTAGGAGAGAAAGTTCTCTTCGGTTTTTGTGACTCTTGATTTAGAGAGAAAATTCAGATTTCATTTCTCAAATTGGTCAAAAGTGTTTTACAATCAAAGAATTACAAGTTTATAGGAGTAGGAAACTTGGAGAGCAAGCTAGTCTTGACCATGGTTCACTAGGAACCATGGTTGAGTCTAGATAAACCGTCCAAGGTCAAGAGGCTTGGAGAGCAAGCTTCTCACTTGGCTTGCTTGGTAAGCTAGCCAAGGAGAAGCTTGTGCTTCAAGCTTCCAAGCTTAAGAAACTCCTTGAATTTCGTCCAAGTGTGAACACAAGTGTTCACACAAGTGTGAACACAAGTGTGAACATACTTCTAAGGTGGGCGGCTTCTTGGAATTAATTTACTCCTTTTGATTTGAAAATGGTTAATTTGGTTTAGTTAGGTTCATTCAATGGGAATGGAACCTAGCTAAATCAAATCTATGAAAAATTAGGAGTAAAATGAGTCCAATATGAAAAATTTAGCCTAGGACCACCTTTGGCTAAATTGCAAGGAGCACTCTCTAGCTTACTAAGGACACTCTCTAATTTGCTAATGCCACTCCTACTAGAAAACTAAGAAAAGAATGTATTTCTAGGTTAGGTTAAATGGAGTCAAAGTGTCCAAGTAACCTACCCTAGAATCAATATACAATAGCTACTAAAAAGGGAAATAAAGTGCCTTACAAATACAAAGGCAAAAATAACCTATACAAAAGAAACTATGTACAAAACATATGAAAAGGTCTTGAAGATCATCCCATTCCTCTTGGTTCTTTTATGATATCACCTCTTGGATTCCTTGGCCTTGGCCATAGTCTATCGTCGGCCGAGAGGAGTAAAAATATAAAAACAAGTGCGGAGTTGGTTCAATGTTGACGGCCAAGCAAAGCTGTCAGAAACCTTGCATAGCCGCCCAAGTGTTTGGGTGAAGTTGACTCGGTGCCACGTTTAGAAGTCGCAGGATACCCATGAAATAATCGTCGAACGGCAGCGTCACCTTCAAATCCTGAAACATGTAATCGTATACATAGAAAAATTGATACTTGCTCGACCCTCGGTCCAAGTACACGAAGTCAGGGTTCGACACTCCGTCGCCTCGGCACGGCTGAAAGAAAATAGGAGAAGGATCCTCCTCCTCGGGAAAGGTCAGGAATTTCATAGCCGAGACGAACCGCACAAGCGATTTCTTATCGGTATAACGGGAGTACATGCTGCCTACCTCCCCGTGTACCCAAGAGTATCCAGGAGTCAATATAAAAGCAAATTGCCTGGAAGTTCCGGTACCCCTGCTCGGACGGTCATCAGAGACTATGGCTGAAGCAGAATCACTCTCACCCTGCGATCGGTCGGACCTAGAAACGGACTCACCCGCTCCGTTGGAAGCCAAGGCCGACACGACATCTCAGTCGGGCGCCGCCCGCGACCCATTGTCGGCAGAATCACCTGTGTCCCCAGAGGAGTCAATATGAACAACATTTACATTTGTCATGTCAACGTACCTGCAGTTAGAGCGTGAGCTTGATCGGTCTGGACAAAAGAACACTTGCACTAACTTCGGATCAGAGCAAATAATAACTACGTCTTTGGGGTCCCCCCACACGCCTATTTATAGGCATTCCTTGCAAGTATATCAAGAGTCACGACCCTCCGTTGGATCACATAGATCCAACGGTTCACGATGCGTAACCCTTCGTATGTGTCATTAGTACCTAACGGTTATAACCCTTGGTATCCCGACAACGGTTACAACTCTTCGCCTTCCACTAGCAGTCATAACTCCTCACATGCGTTAATTCCCAACGGTTACAACCCTTCGCCTCCCACCAGCCGTTGTGACCCTTGGCCTTCCCTCGAAAAGAGTAACAATCGAAATACCACATTTACCCTTTGCGTCGTTTCACTCCTAAAGGCTGGGGGGCTTGTGTACCGGGAGGACCCTGTCGGTCACGTGGACCAACACGTGCCGTTCCGTCAGACACCCATGCGAACTGGATCATACCTAAAAACCTTGATGTTAGCATCGGCTCGGCCTAGAGCCGAAGGCCGAGAATAGTCTACTAGCACATATCGGCTCGGTTTTAGGCCGATGCAAACAACATGATGCATCTCCATACACTACATATCGGCTCGACCAAATGCTGAGAAAGTAAGGTAACTGAGTAAGTGCTTGTCGGTTCGGTCAACATCCGAAGACGTGCACCTTCCCAAGCCTCAGCCTGTCAGCTCGGCAATGCGCCGAAAGGTTAAACGGATTATAGTACAAATCACAGTTAACAAGGATAAGTGCATGATTAAGACATGATTAGCTGATTAGCATCGTATTACCTAATTTGGTAAGTGTCAGAAAAGACCCACTATGTTCAGGCCCATGTCAGGTATTATAAATAGGTCACACGTAACGAGGTACGTCACTGTTCATTCTTTACCCTAGAAAATCGTGTTTGTCCTGACTTGAGCGTCGGAGTGCCTTTTGCAGGTACCTCCCCCCCTCTGAAGTGTCCACCAGAAGTATCCGTTCAGCCCTTCACCACCTAGAAGACTACAATGTATCCTCAAACAGGTATAGAAAAAATCAGAGATAGATTAATTAATTGATAAGACTTTTTTCCCTTCTTTCATATGAATGGGAAAAATAAACATTGAAAACTAAATCTTATTATGAAAAATCAAAGAATAAAAATTTTTGAATGTTTTTTAAAACCACACAATATTAATTGATTTTAAAACGTACCTTCTAATATTGATTATTCATAGATAATTATACACGTGAAATTTTATTCTTCCCACTCGTATAAAAATAAATTTAATTTCTCACTGAACTCATTCTCTCTCCCTATGTGTATATTCATTTCTGTCAACCACATGTTTAAGCCTTATTGCATAGCATGCATGTTTGAGGATGAGGTTAGAATTTTCTCCATCTAGTGTTAAAAGAACTTACAATGCATATTATTATGGCCAATGATAGCACAGTAGTGAATATATTCCAAACCCAGTTACCAGTACAAGTATCTTAATTTAATACAAAATAGCTACATATATCCCTGCCAATACCAGATTCGCACGCATAAATTACTTTATTTCTGTACTTACGCAAGATAATCACATAATTTTATCACTTTAATCTTCATTTAATAAGTACTTATTCTTATAATTTTAGTATTTAGTATTTTCTTAGTCTTCAGTTGTACTTGTTTAAAGGATTCAAAATATATATTACTTATCTTTAATAATGAAAGGAGTAGGTAATTTTTGGCAATCCCTATCCGAAAAAAAAAAAAAAGGATATTTGTAAAAGATATTCTAATGTTTAAGATAGTTCTCAATTTCAGATAAGTCAATACAATTAATATTGTAATAAAGATAAAAAGTGTCTTCTCTCTTTTAATATGATATATTTATACTAATTTTATTTGGTCTAGTCCTTAAAGATAAATTCATTATCTACTTAATTACCTTTAACAGTACTTTTAAGTTATTCGTAAACTTATGTAGTCTTTAGCAAGATTCGAGGAGTGTTTGACTTTACTCCTCGACTAGACCCTTATAGTCAGTGTTTAAAAAACCGGACCGAACCGGCCGGTCGGACCGGTTGGACCAGGAACCGGTGGTCCAGCCGGTCCGAACCTTAAGTTGGATCGGTTATGCAGTTGACCCGTTTCAAATCGGATTGAACTGGTCAATTTTTCGGTTCAACCGGTGAACCGGTGGGTCAAACCGGTTCAACCACTTTTTTTTATTTTTTTATTTTTTTATTTTTTTTATTTTTTAAGGGACCATAAACCACAAAAATAATAATGAAAATTGAATCTTTTAATAGAAGAACAAAGATTCTTATTAAATATAACAATAACTACTTGTTCTAATGTATTTGTTTATATAATATACAACTTAAATAACTTTTATAGTATATTATTAATTTTATATTATATATTTAATAATATAATATATATGTAAATATTACGTATATTATTTTGTGATATCAATTGCAAGCATATTATATATGTACATATTATTTATATTTTTAATTTATATTAATATACAGTTTAATATGTAATTTTTTATATATTTTTTACAAAATAAAAATAAAAATAATTTTAAATAAGATAGAAAAATTGAAATTTAAAATAAGATATAAATTTATTAAAATTTATAAGTAAAATATATTTAATATGAATATTTTTTTAATAAAAATAAATAAAAACCGAGTCATGCGGTTCAACTAGTGACCCACCGGTTCAACCTTTGACCCACTGACCCAGTACCTTAACCGGTTCGATGACCGATCCGGTTTTTAAAACTATGGTTATAGTACGTATACAAGCTCTAGGCTTTCGGGATTTTTAATTAAAAATCAAAGTAAACAAAAAAAAAACTCATCATTTCACCTAATATTTGATGTTACAGGCAATTTTAATTTTTCTTACAACACCGTTTCAATAGCACCTTTTTATGAATTATCACGACTCTTCATATCCCTTCTTAAAATGAAGACTTGTAATTTTATAAATTATCATGAGACTTTTCATACCTATGACTACTAGTTATGTTATCTATGATGATAACAACTTCTTCTGGTGTTTTATAATTTATATTTCCTTTAGTTGAGACATCTAGAACAAGCTTGGTATCATATTGTAGCCCATCCAAGAAGGTACGCATTTGATCCATCTCATTTAACCCATGGTTTACACACTTCCTTAGCAGGTTCTTGTTCTATCCCATGCTTTTGACAATGACTCATCAGCTTCCTGTTGAAAATTGTTGATAGTCATCTTGTAATACTTGATCTTCTCTAGAGGAAAGTACTTTTCCAAAAAATTATTAGCTAAGTCATCCCATGTCGTGAAACTGTTTGTGGGGAATGATTTTAACCAATAACTTGCACTTTTAGATAATGAGAAAGGAAAGATTGTCAGTTTGATGGTATGACCTGGAACACCTTGATATCGTATACTGTTGCATATCATGATAAACTCAAAAAGATGATTATGGGGATCCTCATTATTAACTAAAGAAAACTAATTTTTCTTGATCAAGTTGAGCAACGCCAACTTAATTTCAAGCGGAGTTGTTGTGACTACCGATTTGATAATATCATTAGATTCTCTAGGACCATGGTGTGGCATGCGATTAGCCATCCTCCTATATTATAGTTGTGGATTAGGAGGAGGATTAGCAGTAGTAGCAACATTGGCAGCAGGGCCTCTAGGTTGTTGATTCAAATTTGCTATAGCTTCTTTCATTGGTTTGACTATTGAAGAACTTTGCTCCGCTAGAAATTGTCTCCTCCATAAAGCGTTATTTGTTCTTTCAATTTTTGGGTCGTAGTATAGTTTTGCAACTGAAATTCTACCTCGCATAAACAAAATTAAGGCTAGAAAGAACAAGTGAGATCTAATAAAAATCAAATTAAATCTAAAATAGAAAATTAAAAACCTAGTATAGCACAAAATAAAATAAAATTAAAAGATAAGATCAAAACAAATCCTAATGAAGAAAAAAATAAACCAAAATTAGATCAAAATCAAATCAAATAAAATAAACATAAAAACAAAATTTAAATGCATAAATTTAAAACCCTAAAATAACATCAAATTATAATTAAACAATTATAAAATGCAAGTCCCAAACAATGATGTTATTTACTTGATACATGTTTGACAAATATACTAACTTAATAGTAAAGAGGATACAAGTTCAAGTTATTGATTCACAAATACTTGCGTTTATAATTATTTAATGTAATTGTGATACTAAATAGGTAAATTAAAAAGTGATTAAATTGAATTACGTAAAGAAATATTTAATTGCAAAAATTTAAAGAAAATAAGAAATTTGATGAAATTAATATATAATAAAAGTACTTGAAGATTGATTCATTAACTTTTCTTATGTAAAATTTTATAAATTTTATAGTCAATTTATAATCAAAAAGTTAATCTAACAGTCCACACATGTATTTAAACCCTACTTCCTTAGGTGAGAAATTATAAGTTGTTTAAGAAAAAAATCATTCCTTGGTAATTTTTGTTGATCAATCTTGCATTAAGGTTGAGGGCTAAAGTCGACTGATGAGATTTATCCCAATCCTTGATAATAAATATCATCAATGTTTTCTCAAGATCATAATTTCAAAAGGATTTTCCAACCTCAATTATTTCTAATAAATCATACATTAAGTGATCAAACAAAAATAAGCATTAATTAAGAGCATAAGAAAAATAATTAATTGAATAATACTTTTATTGAATGAAAAATAGGAAGAACTTACATAGTTTTATTAGTTATCTCAATCTCCATCAATAGGGAATTTAGTCATTCATGACTAAGGATTACAATTCTAGATGAATCTTTGAGCACTTCATGGTTCTTGACTCTCATAAACCTCTTTAATCTCTCTATAATTGTACTAAAGAAAATGTATTATAGTATGAACTGATACAGAGACCTCTAGAAATCCTAATTTTATAATAATTTATAATGGGCTTTTAGGTTAGATTTAGTTGCTCAGAGCGCCCATGTTTTTCGCTTTGAGAGACAAAGTTAATACATTCATGGGTGTCCCATGTCTTAACTCATTCAGAGTGAATTTGTGATAGTTCTAAGGAATTTTTCTCGCTTAGAGTGACGATTTTGTGCAACCTGAAGTGATGCTTTCCCTTTGAAAATTGTAGCTTTTAAATTATTTTCTCCTGTGTTCCATTTCAACCAAGAAAAAACATAAAAAAAAATACCAAATATTTAAAAAATTAAACTAAAATTTAAATTATCTCTTGACGAAGTGTTTTATGGTCAAAACTAACATTAATTTAAAAGTATAAAATAGATCAATAATTTCCGAAATTGAATAAAATACAAATGCATATTTTGGCAATTATTAGTGTCCTAGCCTTTAAAAATATAAGGAATATATGACACAAAGTTGCATTATCTTGAGTAAGTTCAGCAACTTGTGTGAAATATGCATTGAAATGCTCATCCAGATACCATGATTCGTCATATTTTTCTAATAGAAAACTTCTTCAATTATTCGACAACACAATCTCCATAACTCTCTAAGTAAAGGGGTGTTTATATGTTTCAGTCATAGTTCCAAACTGAAGAGGACCCTAATTAGGAATAGCCAAAAACTATACAAGAGACACTTGAACATATAGAGTTGTCAATACATGATATGAAAAAGCTTCATTATTAGTTTGACCTATAGGAACCCAAGTTCTATTAAGACTAGTTAGTTCAACATTCTCCCTCCTAAGTGTTGAAAGTTCTTAGGAATCATATGCTCATGAGCTTGTCAGATAACAATCATATCTTTCCTTAGTATTCTTACAACATCAAAGAGATCAGTTTGATCCTCCACAATAATAGGTCTTATTCAGGTTGTGCATATTTCATGTTCTTTCTTGTAGTCACCATCCTTTAAAAGTTCCCCTTCTTGCAAAATAAAAGGATAACAAGGACTATCAAATGGGCCCCATAGTAGACATCAAATGTACCTACACAAGGCTACACGAATCATTTTATCACTTTAATCCCCGTCCAATAAGTTATTATTCTCGTAGTCTTCGTACTTAGCATTCTCTTAGTTTTCAATTGCACTTACCCAAAGGATTCAAAATATACTTACTTACATTTAATAATGAAAGGAGTAGTATTCAACAATACATGTTCGAGAAGGAAAAATGAGGGTATTTGCAAAATACACTTGAACGTTCAAGTCAATCTTAGGCATCACACAAATCAACACAATTAATGTTATAATAAATACAAAAAGTACCTTCTCTCTTTTAATATATTATTATTTATATTAACCTTATTGGACTTGGACCTTAAGGATGGACCCATCATTTGCTTACTTACCTTTAACAATATTTTTGAGTTATTTGTAAACTTATCTGGTCCTTGGTAAGATTCAAGCAATGTTCGACTTTTCTCCTTAGTCAAATCCTTCTAGTATAATTTCCAAGTGCAAATTCCATCTCTCACGAATATATACAATTAATGAGAAATGATGGTAATAGATTTTCAATACATTTTTTTTAATATTGAGTTTTTTAAAAATTAAAAATTATATATTACTTTAATTTTATTTAAGAAATCTCATTATAGTTTTATAATTTTAATAAATTTTAACTTATAAAAAAAGTTGATAAAAGAAAGTGTTTTAAGTGTATTCTTAATCCTCTCCTTACAAAATGACTACCGGAGACTTGCATTTCAATATATTTTCTCCTTTGGATTCTGGATTTTAGTTTTGCCAAATAATGCCAGGTCGACTCATCACACGACCTATTGTTTTAATTTGGCTTATGCAAGAGCAATATTCCAACTCAATTAAAACTTGTTGTCAAATATATATGCATGTGCGCTGGATTTTTTTAATCGAACGTACATATGTATTTTAATAAATTAATTTTAGTCCTGCAAATAATATTTGTTTTCTACGCTCTTGGGTTTTTGGCATTTCAAAATTCGAAGCAAATACAATAAATGAAAAGTTATTTGTATAAGAAACTTTTAGGTAAACAACTATGTACATCGTAATTTTAAGAATTTGTACGTAATTTCCTTATAAATTTGTTGTAGTTTTCTTATGTTCTTCAAATATCCAAAACCGGCCGATACGAAAACAATATAATATGAATCATCACTTTGGAAGTGCCAGTACATAAATTAATAGTAATCCATGTTCAATTACTAGCACCGAGTTTAAAATTAAATATATGCATGTAAAATCTGTATAACTCATTTTCTATTTTGGTTCGTCCATGAACTATTTATAACGCAACTGCATACACAAGGCAATATTTGAATCCGTGACCTTTCTTAAATATGGATCAACCCCTATCGCTGAACCTGTATAACTCATTTTAAAAATAAATTTAAAGCTAAATAAATTAATACATGTCAAAATATTAAATACTTTGTCGTCTTTGGCAAGCAAGAGACATTTCTCCACAAAACCAAGCTTTGTTTTCATTGGATTTTCTTTTCCTTTGATATGGTGTGGACAGGGTTAACCAAACCAGACTTGGAACCCAATTTCTAATTCCAGCCTATAGTGATTGGTGAGCAATACAAGGCCAAAATATCTCATATATATATATAAAGTATTATATGGCCTCGATCGATCTTTGATCTTTCTCGAATAGTATAATCGAATTACAGCTTATATATAGTTTCATGCATAATTTTGTTCTGCATCGAGCTTAATTATAGAATAATTGAATATGAACTTATCCATGATCCAATGTAAACGTATCAATATATATCCGAAACTATTCTTTAGATATTGTATCAAATATTTAATTTTTATATAAAATATAATACAATGATTGACTTCTAGCACACCAAGAACTTGTGACATTTAATATATATACTAATACACGTAACAAAAAAAAAAGTAAGTTTTTTTATGAAATCAAGAATGTGTGTAAAGATTTTATAAATGATTTTTATCCTCTAAAACTCGTTGTATAATTTTGTATACAATATGTATTTTTATCAAGAAAAACTCTACACTGAATGTTATAAACTAAAATACTATAGATAAGACACCAAAACTTAATAATGCTTTAGACAATAATCACTAGAAAAATAACGTGCAATGTTGAGCACAATAATATATATATATATATATATATATATATATATATATATATATAAATGCAGAAATATTTTAAATATATATATAATTTAATTAGTACATACACTTAAAAACTTTCAAAATATTCCATTACCTTGCGTATCTAAGATAGTACGTAAATGAATAATTGTTTTTTGTATAACTCAAAATTAATTTACAGACCTAATTATTTTAAAATCTTTTTATATATATATATATATATATATATATATACTTATATGAACTAAGAAGCCTATATTGATAAGAGTAATGATATATAATAAATACTTTTATATATGAATCACTTTATTAATATGTTTTTTTATCTTATTTTGTATCACATGGTGTATCATATTTATTTATATTTTTCTTCTATCTGTCTCTGTTTGGCTGTTAGTTAATAGGATTTGAAGTTTCATAGATTATTTTCCTCTAGATATATTATAAGCATCAATAAGGGATGTCAATGCATTCAAACTGGGATCTAACTCTCTCTCTCATAGAACACAGTGGTTACTTAAAAATCGCTGTCCTTGGGTGTCTCTGCACACATCGTCATCATGAGAGTGAGAGCCAACCCTCCTTAAAGAGAAACAGTAAGAGATATACACCAATTTGCATGAACCATATATCACTATCACATCACTTCCTCTCTCATTCTACCATGGCTTTCCCACCTTCTCACAGTTTCATGTTTAACACTCATGAAGAAGAACATCACGAACACCTCCCGTCAACCTCTCTCAACGACTTCCCTTCTTTGCCACCCCAACTCTTTCAAGGTTCAATCACCTCCTTCTCTCACAGCACTGTCTGTTAATTTTATTTTATTTTTATTGAACAAGCTTATGATTTACACGGTCAGTATATATATATACATACTATTTGGTATTTGCTCTTTCTTGTTCGATTTAATTTAGAGCAATAGTTTTTATACATTTCGTATTTCTGAACACCGTATTAATACTTTTAATTTTTCTTCATCAATTCCTATTTTATTATTATATTACGATTTACTCCTTTAATTTTAATACTTGAATGAAAACATAACTTACGGCTTAAATATATATTCTTAATTAATCCCTCACATAATTTGTTTTGACTCTTAAATTTAAAATTAAGTTTTTTTAGTTCATTTAATTTTCATTTTTTTTATTTTAATGTCTTTATTAAATATCGTTAATGAACTTATCAAATAAAACTTATCTATATTAAAGTGTTGTACAAAATTCATGACTAATATTCTTGTTAGTAAATATAAATCATATTAAATTTAGTTAATTTACACTATTATTTTAATTTATCATTGTCAATTATTTTATCAGTGAATTATAAGAAATTAAAATAAGATTTTTTAAAAAAATTATATGACTAAAAAATGAAATTTTAAATTAAAGAATTAATAACAAATTTATCCTCAATTTTAAGTGACTAAATATATTTAAACCAATTCACATTATCTGTGTATATACTATTTACTTTTTCATATATTTTTTTTTCGATTTGATAACACAAAATGGTGTGTTTTGTGTTATGTTGCAGTGGGTGCACCTTTTATGTTGAAGCAGTCCATGTCTTTTTCAGGCATTGACAACAAGTGCGATGCATTAGTGGATGGAGACGATGAGTTATCAGATGATGGAATCTTCCAGTGTGGGGAGAAGAAGAGGAGGCTGAATTTGGAACAGGTGAAGGCCCTTGAGAAGAGTTTTGAGTTGGGGAACAAGCTTGAGCCAGAAAGGAAAGTGCAGTTAGCTAAGACCTTGGGGTTGCAGCCAAGACAGATTGCCATATGGTTTCAGAATAGAAGGGCTAGATGGAAAACCAAGCAATTGGAGAAGGAATATGAAGTCCTCAAGAAGCAGTTTGAAGCAGTCAAGGCTCACAATGATGTTCTTAAAGTTCAGAACCAGAAACTACATGCAGAGGTTATTATCTAGTACTGTGCTTGGATCAATCATTGAATTTTCCATACTAGCTAGTTAGTTTATTTATTTTAACAAACATCCTTGTCCGGGCCGGTTAGTCGTAAGTGGTATATTTGATCTCAACTCCATGTCTAAAACGAAAATCATACTTCAGTTTTTAATTAAAAATTAAAAGTCAAATCATTTGTACTGACAATTTATTTTGTAGTTAATTTTTTTATCAGTTAAAATAATAAAGCTTTTGGAGAAATGGATACAGGGGAGGAACAAGCATATGAACATACTGATCAGGATCTAGGGGTTGTTAATATTACTAAACTTTGTTCTTGATCTTGATTCGGAAATATATTCAATATTTGTTAAATAATTAACCATTTGTATGGATAGTGATATATAGGAGAGTATGACTCCAATTCAAATATTCGTTTTTTGGTTGGATTTTTCCATTTTTTTATAATAAAAGAATGGGGTTTTCTCATTCCTGTTTCCTCCTTTTTCTTTTAGAATTTAGATTTTTTTTTCCTCTAGATGTGCTAGTTCATGCATCCTTGACTTTCTGGATATCAACTTGTTATATTTTGTAACTTTTGTGAGTATGAAGTTTTCCTAATCTATACGAAATTTAATTTCTGTCTCCTTTGAAAAATTTTCATGCTGGAAGAAAGAACGCATATATATCCTTGTCTATTTAACTTTGTTAGAAGACTAACACCTTTTACTTTGAGTTTTAGTGCGTTTCATTTATTATATTATTATACCACACTTGTATTATTGATTTCTTAGTAGTATTTATTTTTTTTGGTTTTCAATGTGTTTCAACTTTTACTAACATACACAGGCATGTTCATAAAGGAAACTGAGGGTTTAAGCCTTGAAATTATATATACCAAAGGCATGTTCATACTTGATCATCTTGACTTTCTTAAATATTTTTTTTTTCTCTACTGTATGTTGTTTGCAGTTACAAGCAGTGAAAAGTAGGGATTGGCCTGAAGCTGGAACAATCAGCCTTAACAAAGAAACTGAGGGTTCATGGGCCAATGGAAGTGGTAACAGCTTAGACATTAATTTAGATCTCTCAAGCACACCAGTTTTGAACAGTTCTGTATCTTCTCAAATACCTACTTTAAAGTCCACCAGCATAAACCAGATCCTTCAATCTTCGTCAAGGCCAGATCTTCAAGATGAAGCCTTCTGCAACATGCTTCACAACATCGATGCACAACAGAATTTTTGGCCCTGGCCTAATCAGCACCACCACCAATATTTTCATTGACCCTATAAATGATTTTGTCTATCAATGAATCAATGATAATGAGGACCAATTATACAACCTTTTTCCCTCAGTTTTTATATATTTAAATTATTTATTATATGATGTAGATTGGTGTATAAAGTTTGAACAGACAAATTATAAAATGAGTATTCATATATGAGGAGTCGGTGGACTTAATTTGAGCGGCGCAGCTCCTTTTCCTTTACAGTATTAAATTGCAAAATAATGAAAATATAAAATAATAATTTGCTTTAGGCTGAAATAAAAAAATATTAATGCTGAGTTATGGCACATGTGCCTCCTAAGTGGATTTCCAGCTCTGCAGTGAAGTATGGATCAAGAATAAAAATGGGATTCTTTGTTTGCTTTCTTTGAGCAAATATTTTATTTCATATTGATACTTCGGAATCATGAGAATCAAGGGGATCATGTTGTGGAAAAATATGCATGCAAACCGCAAAGGCATAACAGGATGTTATTATAAGAAATGATATATATATAATAATATATAAAAATGTTATTATAAATATAATATATATATATATATATATAAATTTATTTAATATATAATTAAATATACTTTTAATGTTAATTTTGAATAAAATTTAATAATATATATTATATGTAATTATAATTTATGATTACAAATGTTTTTAATAATATATTTAAAAGTAATTTTTTTATAATGATTAGACGTGTTCGGTGTATGATGTAAATTGAAAAGTTGAACTGAGCATCATCTATTGGCTGAAAAAAGAGCAAATCTAGCTTGTAGTTTATAAAGCAGTACCACCACCGACACCTGTAAAAAGATGATGACAAACACACAACCCAAGAAGAGATAATCTATGCAGAACAATTCCAATTACATCAACTTGTTGGTATTGTAATTTGATATTATATATTTAGGATAAATTTGCATGGTATATATTTAATGATTTATTTTATTTTATTGGGATACAAATAAATTTTGATATTGTTAGAATAAGAATACTCATTATATATTATTTAACTATTTTTCTTTGATAATAATGATTTTAGAATTTTTTTTTAATTACTTATGTATCTGAGTATATTATTTTTATTTGTAAATTAAATTTCAATATTTTAGAAAAATCAATTGATTAAAATAATATTGTATCATAAAATAATTTATTTATCATAAATCTTAAGTATGTATGATAAAAAAATATTCATTTGTTATACACATTTTAATTATAATACAAAATTTTATATTTAAGAATATTTACTTATTATGAATTTTAAATACATAAAATAATTAAAATGAATCACATGCAATATACACGCCGAAATACTATAGTTATATAAAAAAATCAGACACTTTATTATGTGTGTTAGCTTGGAAAATATACAATATTATATTTTTGTATAAATTGAAAAAACAACCGTGTAGGATAAAAAAAAAGGAATATATTGAACGAAGTTTTGTTAAATATATGAGAAAGTACAAGTATAATTTTTTCTTTATTTTATAATAATTCACTTGTTTTTTTATTTACTTATATTCTAAGAGTATATTTAATTAAATAGGAGATAATAAAACTTACTATTTCTTAAAAACATATTTGAAATCGCTGTAAAAAAACAATTTGAAATAGAGAGAAAAATATTTTTTTAGAAAAAAAGAATAAAGAAACAGGAAGAATTAAAAATGCAAAATGGCCATTGTGTCCATTTTTCAGTTGAGCCTGTGAAGCTTGCCAATTTTCATGAGGATGGAAATTATTTAACACTGCGTGTTCTCACAGCCACACACTACCCGGCCCGTACATCGGTACATGTGTTTGAAACTAATAATATTTTAACTTTTCTATAGATAGGAACACAAATATAATTTTTGGGCACTCAAGCCAAGTGTTATTTGAAACATTAAAGGTTCCTTTCTTACTGTTCACTAATGATCAAGAGTTCTTATCATAGCACTCTACATGTGCTGTTCTGATTTTTTTTTTTAATAAAATAGGACCACAACCCACAAGGCAACATTGATCTATTGCATATATATTAGTTTATAAATATATGTTAAAAAAAAAACAGATAAGTAGAAAAAGTGGAGAGCAAATTGGGTAAGAAAAATTGTGTAATGGGCATTCATATATTCATTTTCTGCATATATCAGCATGTTACACTATCTTTTAGAAAGTTTATTTGAAAGTATGTGGGTGAAGACAAAACATATTGAAAAGTCTTGTGTTAATTTTTGGGGTCAGCTGTTGATTTTAAAAGAGGATGGACTTATCAGAAAGATTACACACAAAAGAATTTTAATTGGTGAAGGTTCTAACCAACGAGATGTTTTGTGAAGTCGTTGTGTAAAGTTTTGTAAAGTGGAGCCGTTGAGATGTCAAGTTTGAAAGATGTTACATGTTACACTAATTTGGAAGTCTTGTAATATTACAAGGATAAATGCTCCATATATAGTTGACATAGTTGTACTACCCACTTTTACCTACTACATATCAACTAAAACATACTCCAAGTCATCTACTTTTCACCTAAAATAGATTGTTAGTGAGACAAGTATAGTACGATAAATTTTGTATTCAAAATATGAAAAAATTCTCAAAGTTTAACAATATGAGTTTGATTAGTATATTCAACTTCAAACTTCCTAAAAGTTAAAATCTCTAGATAGATTCAATTTTATTTTTTTTTAAACAGCAAAATAAAGTTTAATTATATGGCAATAGGGGTGCCAAAACCTTATGTACAAGATACTTGGTTAGAAGTAATATAGCTTAGATGAATACACTACTGATAACCAAGAAGAGAAGAATAAAGATGGTTTAAGCCCACAAACCCATTACAAAATAAAAAACTAATTGCATTTGTGGCCATGTGACTGATAATTTAAGCCCTTCTCCCTTGTCCCCTGAACCTCCCTCAACATTCAGCTCATTGTGTTTCTTGCTTGTTGCTTGTCTTACCCCTAGGATCACATCCTCTGTTACCTAAATGAAGTTAGGCACGTGCCAGGGTCGGCCTCCCATTGTGCATAGCTGAAGGTGAAATCCTTGTCCATTTTTAGCTAAGACCATGTTGTATATTTGATTTTCTGTTGAAGTTGCTCAATGTCCAATATTTCTTGTCTTAAAATGATGTTATTTCTGACTAACCAAATGTTATATACGACTGTGCACCACAAAATTTTCTAGCCTTTTGCTGCTTTTCCAAAAGAGATCGAGCACAGCAGCTGCATGAAATGTTGTTCGATATTTGAAGGTAGTACAGTAGATAAATTTGCCCACCCATAACATGCTTTTCGGAGTGTGTCGATTGTGTTGCATACAAAGAATAAGTGGTGGCTTGTTTCTTGAGTCCCCTTGCAGAACCTGCATATAGTTGATCCTCAAAAAAAACCCCAATATTTTTTTTTATCAGATTACCAACAGTTGGCATTCCATGAAGTCCATGAAAGATGACTCATAATTCAACATTAATAATTAAATATTACCCCTAACATTTCTAAATGTCCAACTACAAAATTTCCAGATTTTCGTCTGTCATTATGTGATGATATGCTTTATAATTAATAAATACTATTGCATGTGCAATATCTAACTACAAGTTTTCGTGGTTATCTATTTATCCCTTCGTCATTGAATGATAAGATTTATTCACAGATTAATATTGGGATACAAACTAAATACCCTCGATTAAGAACAAGATGTAATAATCTTCTCCTCTCATGTAAATATTATAACATAATCTTATGATAACAATAAATATATCATTTTTTTAATATGATTTTATTAAAATGTTAATAAATGTAATACTTTTGATTGGAATGATAGAAAAATTTATGAAAGAACGAATTAACAAAATAATAATTAATATTATATTAAAAATAATAATATATTTTATTTAAGAAGATTTTTCATAATGCTTAAACATCAGTCATATTATGAGAGAGGGAGTATCTAACTATGCCTGCAAATAATACTTGGACTTTGACCAAGTCTTTAATAATTGATAGAAGAAAAAAAAAGGTGCATTTTGAAGTTTCTCTACGCGGAGTTGACAATTCCAGATGATTGGAGTTCTTGTCTCACGAGCTGCTGCAACGAAATTTCATGCAAAGGAATGAGTAATGGAGTTGGCTGACTCAAAAAACATTGAGACACTTGTTTCATCGTTGGACGAGAACAAGGATTGGGATTCAAGCATGCAAATGCTATCATAGCAACACGAACTATGTCTAGTGAAACTTCAATATTTGGTGATGGGAGGCGCCGATCCAATAGTTCATATAATGTGATGATACGAGTTGATGCTGATTGGAGTGATGACAGGATTTCCTTAGGATGTTTCCCCACCAAAATTTCAAGTGTCACTACTCCGAAACTAAAAACATCACATTTTTCATTCACGACCATTGTATAGGCAAGTTCTGCATTGATGAGATAAAAAATTAATAATATTAGACAAAATATACAATTCATATGAACTCTAGTCCAACTGCATGTCAAATATGTAAACAAAAGTAAATACAAGAAAAAAAAGGATAGGAACCAAAAGAAGACAAGGGCTAAAGAATGATTTACCAGGAGCTATATATCCAATGGTTCCAGCAGCTATAGTTCTATTGGATGAGTCACGTTGGAGGAGTCTGGCTGTGCCAAAGTCACCAACAATAGGCTCCCACTCTGAGTTAAGCAATACATTGCTGGCTGATATATCTCTGTGAACAATAGGAGGAGTGCAATCATGATGAAGATATGAAAGAGCATGTGCAGTGCCTTTCACTATGTTAATCCTCTTTTTCCAATCCAATTCCATTGCTTCTACATCATCATACAGGACTGAAAACAAGCTTCCTTTTTCCATGTACTCATAGATCAAAAACATGATTCTTCTGTGCAAGCAAAATCCAAAGAGCTTCACGATATGTCGATGCTTTATTTCTAATAATACTTTGACTTCATTTCTGAAACTCTCATCAAAAGCCGGCACCTCTGCTTCAAAGCCATGAAGTTTTTTCAAGGCAACAACCTTTCCATTAGGTAATTGTGCCTTATAAACACTCCCATAAGCTCCTGTCCCAATACAATATTTCAGGTCAAAGTCTTGGGTTGCTCTAATGATGTCTTCATAGGCTATGCTTCCATCATAATTCCATATACAGAACAAATCCCCATTCTTAGTTGCTGAGGTTGTATTTGCATGTTTGTTTTTAATTTTAACGTGAATGAACCATAGATATATCAGCAGAAAGAAGGCCAAGATTAGAAAAATAAGGATAGGAAGAACTATGACCAGTTTGTGTCTTACCTTGTTGCCACTGGCTGAACAAGGCTGGAATTGGAAGTTGGTTTGAGTATATAATATGTCGCTACAAAGATCCTCGTTGCCTACGAGCGCAGAAGCAGGGAAACTATCTGGAATGGGACCCTTTAAATAATTGAATGAAATGTTCAAATTAGAGAAAGGTTTGTTGAATAGAGTAACTGCCCCGGTAAGATTATTATAGCTTAGATCCAAACTTTCTAAGGATGGAAAGTAGTTGACATATCCAAGCTCTGGCGGTATTTCACCACTAATGAAGTTGTGACTGATGTCAATAGTGGTTAGTGTTGCATGGCTTCCAACTGAAAAGGGTTCTAGGGAACCAACTAGTAGATTGTGAGAAATGTCAAGCCTTTCTAATTTAGTGAGATTTGTAAGTGAAATGGGCAAGGTCCCATTGATTCTGTTGCAAGATAGATCTAACACAGTAAGATTTTTCAGGAAGAACAATTCATGAGGAATGGGGCCTTGAATGCTGGTAGTGGAGATGATTAGGCTCTTTAATTGGGTAAGATTTCCTAGTGAGGAAGGTATCTCACCATAAAGATTATTGTAGGACATATCTAGATGAGTGAGTTTTGGGAGATTACCAATTTCTTGTGGGATGGTCTCGTTTAGTCCACTTTCCCAGACCTCTAGCCTTTCTAAATTCTTGAAAGCGGATAAGTTAAGTGTTGCAAATCTAATTCCTTTTGTTATAAACGGATACGTGATTCCTGTTATGCTTCCATCGTTGTTGCAAACTATGCCATCCCACAAACATATATCGTATGGTTTTGGCTGCTGTTGATTCCACCATCCACTATTTTTTATTGCAATTGCCTCCGATCGAAGCTGCGATGCTGTAGGCGCGGCTTCTAACTCCAATACTATCTCCATAATAACCATACCATAAATAACAATAAAGGCAGTCACAGAGAAATTCTGCATCCTTTGCAGATCAAAATATTTTGTGAAAAACAAAATGCTGCATCCCATAGTTAGTGGTATCTTACAGAGAAAGATTTTGCTTATGAGATTTATGAGAAACTGAACTTTATTTATGTCTGGGACTAACATGTTAGTTGATCACTCGTTTATCCTCAAAAAATCCAAGATTGACTAAAACATGCATAAACATGCTTTGCCCCATTGACTCACGGAGTCACGGCATTTGTTGAATTAGAGTCAACTTTGAAAAATTCAATGCATGCATTTCTCAGAGGCTACATCTATTTAGTGTGTTTGTTGATTTTAAGGCTAAAGCATCTTTATATAGTTTTAATCAAAATTAATTTTACCAATATTTTTCCAAATATAAACTTAGAATAAAGGGTTTAATGAATGAGAATGCTTAAAATTTGTTGTCCCTGATGATGTCCCATGATGAGGACAGTATTGTCATTTTGGGATTAACCTTTAGATCAATCCGAGGGGCCACCACAAGTTTAGGTCTCAAGAGAAGTCGTAAACAATTTCATGGAAAGAGATAAGGAAGAAACAATGATGACTTTATGTTATCTAGCACAACTTATTCTAGTATGACTTGTGTAAATGGATGGTCCTCAATTGACGTGAAATTCACACTAGAAAATTCACATACTGATAAAAGTTTTGAAATTACACTTGTCATAAGCTTTGATAGAGTTGAACTTGAAGCATCATCTGTATTTTGGCTCATTTATATTTCTTAATAGTTGCCTTTAGAGGTTTGTACCAAATTCTCCTTCACCTCTTCTCACAAATATTTTGTTCTTTTTTCCTCCATAAAAGCAATCTCAACGCCTTAGAATCAAAGATAAAAAGGTGTTGTTCTTCCATGATAGAGTCATTCATTCACACCAGACAACTGAGTTTTCAACAAAGTGCATAATAAAGCAACACTTGACAACCTAAATTACCCCAAGAGAAAGAGACAAAGTTTGGGCACAGGCCATCCAACTATTGGCTTTTGCTAATGCCAACCTGCTAATAAACAATATATTTTTCCTTTAAATTCACTGTGTAAGTTAGATCAATTTTTTTTTGGCAAAGGTACTATTATTTATTATATTTTACACAGACCGAAGACTTTATATCTTCTCAGGCAAAAAACAGATATAGGTTTAGTAGTGTTAGTACTCAGTAGATACCAGTACTGATAAAAACAAGGCCACTAAATAAATTTATCGTACACTTGGAATACAAATATTAGGAAACTAACACTAAAAGACAGCATGGGAACAAATAGCACATTTTGTGGTCATTTTAACTTTTATCAATTTGATTAAAATAACACTCAATTAATTGAGTATAAATTCAGCTTTCAATTGATACTAAAATTAATGTAGAAAGACTATCTCTAACGTATATATTATTCCAATTTCAACATTTCAAGCTAAATTAGTGTCTTATGTTTTCCTGGCATATGATTGATTCAAAACCTTTTAACCTAATTCAAGAGATTAATGTTGATTATTTCAATAATTAAATGGACTGAAAATAATTTTGATAATGATTCATACATGAAGAAATTCACAGAGAAATAAAAAAATCGTTCCATTGAACATTTTTGAGAGACAAACCCATAGAACCACAAAAATGGCACCTAGGATATGTGGATGGGCATAGGGAAAACGAAAAAGCTTCCATGCATGATGCAGACAATGTCTAACTTTATCAAATTAAATACGAGTCATAATGAGTAGTCCTACCAAAATATTAAGTTAGGAAAAAACAAAGTTAGAGACATATCTAACTCTAAACACATCTTATTACAGACCACGGACCTACGAGCAAACCATTACATTCCATTTGATATACACAATTTAATGAGAACTAGTTTAACTTGAAAAACGGAAATTCGTGAAGTTTTATAACACTTCAGCCAAATAAACAACAAATTTTTTATTCAATGCTGATAAGGCCTAATTTCAACTAGAAGTTTCACATTCAGGACTTCACTATTTTAAATAGTGCCTTAGTTCTTGACTCATGAGCTGCTGCAATGAAACTTCACGCAAGGGGATGTTTATTGGTGTGAGCTCAGAAAGAAAACATTGAGAGACGCATTTCATTGTTGGACGAGAGGAAGGATTGAAATTTAAGCATGCAAGTGCCACAGTGGCAAGACGAACTATGACCAATAAAACTGAAAATGTTGGCCGTGGGAGCTAGGCATTGGCTGTGGGATTGACACGAAGAGGTTGATGTTGGCATCACATTTGACTAAGGTAAAGGTGGTGGAGAATAAGAGAATAGGGGCGTCGTATTGTGGAGGAGGTAGTCGTTGAGAAAGAGGTGGAACATGTAACGACAATGGAAGGATTGTCAATCTATCATAAAGAGAAATAAAAAAATAAAATAGAAATGGATAACCTCTTATTCTCATTGAGCACAGTTGACATGGAGAGGTTAATGTTGGCGTTTGATGGGGTTATTTTATGATTTTTTTAGAGGATATTTTATAAAAGTTATTTTTTATCAGAAGAGCATAATCTAATTTTATTCATGAATTTCTATTTATAGAGAAAATTTGTTATACAAAATCAAATATTGATATTATCTTATTCTAAAAATAAGAAAACAAATCCTAAAATAATCAAAATATATTAAATTTAAATATTTGAAATATAATTTTCCTTAAGATATTTAGGCATATACCCAACAGCGTTGCATTTGGCCAAGGTGAACGCGGTGAAGGAAAGGAGGATAGGAGTGTCATATTGAGAAGGAGGTAGTCATTAAGGAAGAGGTGGAGTGTGACACTAGTTGTGGTAGGATTATGATTATGATTTCCAATTTGCTTGGGAGGTGCAGGAGAGATTATGATTTCTAAAGTAGAACTATAACTAGGTTTTCGGAAATGGATTTATAGTTAGGTTTATATAAATAGAGATATATTAGAAAAAAGAAGAAATTATAGAATGACAAGTTAACATTTTCATAGACATGATAATACCTAAAGTTTATTTTAAAATGATGCGTTGTCATAATACAAATTAACTTAATTTTTATATTATAAATAGATAGAAGAAGAAGCTTAAAAGTGTTGTCACTTGTCAATAATAAAGTTCCGCATGGACAACATTCATTTTGGGATCATCATTATGAAGCACCAAAGGGGCACCATAAGTTTAGGTCCAAAGAGAAATCATAAAGATGCCAAGGAAAAAGATAAGAAAGGAACAAGGGACGACAATATTTGTCAGAATTGATTACACTTTTTTTTTCTTCCTTTTTTCATATGAACATAGCACAAAAGATGGACTGAGACACTAGCTTAGTAAGGACATCAGCAATTTGTTCAACAGAGGTAATATGATATGATGCACAGATTCTTGTCAGTTGAATCTTTTTATTGAGCAGAATACAGATCTAGCTCAAAGTGTTTGGTGTGAAAGTGGCTGAGGATTTAGGGAAGGGGAGTTTTTGTGATTTTCCATTTTTCCCACATAGAAAGCCTTGACACAAGTGTAGTTTTTTTATCGGTAGGAACATTATATTGTTTGAGAAAATAATTTACAAATGAATGTGAAGCATGACCAAGTTTAGCACGTCAAGCCAGGATTTTACAGCATTATTATCTTGGAATTAACTTTATGAACTACCAGAGGGGCCTCCAAAAGTTTAGATCACAAGAGATGGTTTTACGGAAAGAGATAAGTACACCGGTGTGTATAATTTCTTCAAAGTTTCTTTCTATGAGCAGTAGATGAAAAAGGAAGAGATTGAACGTTGACAATTTGTTCAACAGAGGGAATGACCCTTACTATCTGAATTTATCACCTCACAAGTCTCTTATTAAATATGTAAGCTTTTTTTTTATTTTTTTTATTTAATTTTTATCATCTTGGCCTGATTTATCTTTGTTTTCAATTTTTTCATATAGGATCTTTTTCTGTATTTGATTGCTGGAGCCGTTCAAATTTCACTTGAGTCTTAGATGGATCATGATATTGGAAGCATAATTCTGATCCGCAAATGAGTTTTAAAACTATGATGATTGATCATGGCCAACGCAAAAACAGAGAATGTCCCACTTTGAGTGAAGCAACCCAAAATTGCTTCTCTACCATCTTTGTTGAAGGAAGAATGCAATGCAAAGATTAAAGACAGATAGATAAAGATCTCATTATTGCAAAGAAAGATGCAAGTCCCTCGGATCAACTGACACATACATTCACTAGCAAAGTGGGCAAAATAAAAGCAACAGACTCGTTTCTTTGGACAAAAATTATCCACCTTTTGCATTTTCCCAACCAATTCTCCATTTTCATAAACCTGCACCACAAACGGTGTTTCCTTTCCTTTTTCTCTATACTTTTACAATTTTTTTTTGTTTACTTTCTTTATGTGTATTTAAGACTTGTTTTGTCCAATTAATTAATCTGACACAGTCAATCATTGCATTCTACATTCTTTGATTGATTAAACTCAATTCCAACACCATTACATACATTAAAACGTTAACAACTCACTGATGACAATACATTCACCAATAAATCAAAAAATTTCAGACCGTTAATTTCAAACTATATCAGTTTTCATGTGCTTGGAGTACGAGTGAACTAAGGAAACAAGGAGCACGGGAGGGAACAGAACGTTAATGACACTGCATTGACATAACAGTGATCGGTTCAATTACATTCTTACAGTTATGGATCATCATTTTCTTTCCCCTCAGTCAATTTCCCACATTCTCACTACTACCAAAACACTAAAATGTAACCACTCTTTCTACTGTACGTCATATTCCTGATTTGCGAATAACTACGAAATTAATACAGCAAAACCCATAGCAACTTTTTTTTTTTTTTTTTTAATTTATAATCCATACTAAACATATCACAATTCAACAAGAACTAGTTTAACATAAAAACAGAACTTCATGAAGCTTTCTAAATTCTAACAATTCACCCTAACAACTACACAAACTTTTATTGAATGCTGGTAACATCTAATTTCAACTTTAAGTTTCACTTTCAGGAGTTCACAAATTTAAATAATGCCTTAGTTCTTGACTCATGAGTTGCTGCAATGAAATTTCCCGCAAAGGAATGCTTAATGGTGTGAATTGAGTAAGAAAATGTTGAGAAATGCATTTCATTGTTGGGCGAGAGGAAGGATTGGGATTTAAGCATGCAAATGCCACAATTGCAAGATGAACTATGTCTAGTAAAACTGACATTGTTGGCTGTGGGAGGCGTTGGTCCAATACATCACACAATGTGATGCCATTATCAGTAGAAGCTGATTGAAGTGAAGATGATAATTCCTTAGGATGCCTTCCTACCAAAGTTTCGAGTGCCACCACTCCGAAGCTATACACATCACACTTTTCACCCACTAACATACTATATGCAAGCTCTGCATTTGTAACATTATCATGGGAAGATTCAAAGATCAAATAGAAAATAGTAAAAAATTAAGAATATTGAAATCTATAATTTGTATTAGGTCAAGTATTATAAACTAGTTCTTCTACCTGTTATATGTATGGATTAGGCAAGCTCGCGGCCAAATCACGTAAACTAAAAGACAAAGGTAAATAAACAAGGAACCCAAAAAAGAAGACTAATAACAAAGATAGGAACAATTTACCTGGAGCTATATATCCAATGGTTCCAGCAACTATAGTTCTATTGGACGAATCAAGGCTGAGGAATCGGGCAGTGCCAAAGTCACCAACACTGGGCTCCCACTCTGAGTTAAGCAAGATATTGCTGGCTGATATGTCTCTATGCACAATTGGATTGATACAGTCATGGTGTAGATATGACAGGGCATGTGCAATGCCTTTCACTATATTAACCCTCTTTCTCCAATCCAATTCCATTGCCTCCACATCATCGCACAGGACAGAAAACAAGCTTCCTTTCTCCATGTACTCATAGATCAAAAACATGATTCTTCTGTGCAAGCAATATCCATAGAGCTTCACAATATGTCGATGCCTTATTTCTGATAATACTTTGATTTCATTTCTGAAACTCTCATCAAAAGCTGGCACCTCTGCTTCAAAGCCGTGGAGTTTTTTCAAGGCAACAACTTTGCCACTTGGTAATTGTGCCTTGTAAACACTACCATAAGCTCCTGTTCCAATACAATACTTCATGTCAAAATTTTCTGTTTGTGTAATGATGTCTTCATAGGCTATGGTTCCATCATAGTTCCAAATACAGAACAAGTCCCCATTTTTAGTGGCTGTCATTGCCTTTGCATATTTGTTCATAATTGCAATGTGCATATGCCTTAGATACAGAAGACAGAAGATAGCTATAATTAGAAAAGTGAGGATAGGAAGAACTATGACCAAATTGTGCCTTACTTTGCTGACCAAATTGTGCCTTACTTTGCTGGCCGGACAAGGCTGAAATTGGTATTCAGTTTGGACATACAAAATGTCAGTACAGACACCCTTGTTCCCTATTAGTGAAACCGGAAACCGGAGAGATACCATCTGGAATGGGACCTGTGAAGAAGAGAGAAAAAGATAGAGGTGGAAATATGTGTGTATTATGTGGAGTCTGATCCAAAGAAGGGGTATATACACATTTAAATAGAATGACTAAAATAACCCTATTTACATATTGTAACATCCCCCCTCAAACTCAAGTAGGTAAGGAAGATACCAACTTGAGTTTGGAAACTAATGTGCGAAAACGTCCAGGATGATGTGCTTTAGTGAGCAAGTCAGCTGGTTGATCAACAGTGCTAATCGAAATTAGATGAAGAGTACCACGAACAACTTGTTGTCTAGTAATATGACAATCAATCTCAATGTGCTTGGTGCGCTCATGAAATACATCATTGTGAGCAATCTGAATAGCACTACGATTGTCGCAAAACAGATCAGTAGGAGAAGATTGGGGAAACCCAAGATCACCTAAAAGCCAACGAATCCAGACAATCTCAGAAGTGGTATCAGCCATAGCACGATATTCGGCCTCAGTACTAGAACGTGCAACAAGTTGTTGTTTCTTGCTACGCCAAGAAATAAGGGAGTCACCAAGAAAAATGCAAAAACCAGTAACAGAACGGCGGTCAGTGGGATCACCACCCCAATCAGCATCTGAGTAAGCACGAAGGATCAATGGAGAATCAACTGAGTAATGGAGACCGTGAAAGATAGTGCCCTTGATATATCTGATGATACGAAGAACAGCAGCAAAGTGTGTGGATCGTGGGGCACACATGAACTGACTAACCAAATGAACAGCATATGCGATATCTGGTCGAGTGACTGAGATAAATCAAGCTCCCAACCAACTGTCGATAAAGTGTCGGGTCTTCAAGAAGAGTACCATCAAGGGGAGTGAAGTGAACACGAGTTTCAAGAGGAGTAGACTCAGTTTTGCAATCTGTGAGTCCTGCTCGAGAGATAAGATCAGAAGCATATTTGGCCTGGGAGAGGAATAGACCATCATCACAAGAGAGAATCTGGATGCCCAAGAAGTAGCTGAGTGAACCAAGATCCTTCATCTCAAAGTGCAGATTCAAGAATTGCTTAAGCTCAGAGATACCATTAGGGTCATCACCCGTGATAATCATATCATCAACATACAAAAGAAGCATAACAGTACCATGATCGTTGCGACGGATAAAGAGTGCATTGTCATAAGTGCTAGAAGTGAACCCAAGTTGAGAAATGGTGTCATGAAATTTAGCAAACCAGGAACGAGGAGCCTGTTTAAGACCATAGAGAGCCTTACGAAGGTGACACACCTTGTGCGGAGGACAAGAGTAACCTGGTGGAGGTTGCATGTAGACTTCTGCATCTAAATCACCATTAAGGAAGGCATTCTTGACATCCATTTGATCAATAAACCATTTCTTTGAGGCAGCAATAGCAAGGAGAGTACGAAGAGAAGTGAGACGAGCAACAGGAGCAAAAGTCTCCTCATAATCAATGCCATATTCCTGAGTAAAACCCCTTGCAACCAAACGCGCCTTATAGCGCTCAATGGAACCATCAGAATAAGTCTTGACCTTGAAAACCCATTTGCAGCTCATGAGATTCTTGTCAGGAGGATGATCGACAAGATCCCATGTGTTGGTAGTTTCTAAAGCCTGTAGTTCAGCTTGCATGGCCTCTCGCCACTTAGGATCTGCAGAAGCCTCTCGATATGTCTGGGGTTCATAGTGAGACATTATGGTGGAAAAACAATGGTAATCACGAAGATAAGAAGGGGGTTTTCTTACCCTAGGGAGAAGATCAGGAGGAGGTTGAAGAGCTGGATCTTGAACCGCAGGATCAACGGCAGAGGCGAGCTCATTCGGAATTATGGGAAGATCGGAAGCCCCTGTAAGCTCATCAGAGGAACCTGCATCAAAGTCATGAGGAAAAAGATCTATAGAAGGGTTAGTGAATAATGGAGTAGAGGTGGATGGAATAGACTTAAACGTAGAGAGAGAGGAGAACATTTTGTGTTCCCAGAAAACAACATGACGGGAGATACGAATGCGTTGAGATATGGGATCCCAAACACGATAGCCAAGAAAGCAACAAAGACGAGCTCGAGGCTGAAGTTTGGTATATTCATGAGGCTGAAGAAGAACAAAACATGCACAACCAAAGACTCTAAGAGACTCATAACTCGGAGTAGTTCCAAAAAGACGCTCGAAAAGAGTCTTATCACCCAAAACAGAGGAGGGAAGACGATTAATGACATAAACAGCAGTAAGGGCAGCTTCACCCCAAGTGCGTTCTGGACAAGAGGAGGAAATAAGCATGGCACGGATGGAATCAAGAATGTGACGATGCTTTCGTTCAGCACGCCCATTTTGTTGAGAAGTACCTGGACAGGAAAACTCAGATGTAGTGCCCTGTTCAGCAAGAAAATGCAAAAGCTTAGAATCACGATATTCAGAGGCATTGTCACGACGAAAGGTTTTGATGCACTTTGAAAATTGAGTTCTAATCATAGTGGCAAAATTAATATAAATTTGAGGAATTTCTGATCTAGATTTCATCAAATATATCCATGTAAAACGAGAAAAGTCATCAATGAAAATAACAAAGTACCGACGACCACCCATTGTTGGGGTTGGAGCCGGTCCCCAAACATCAGAATGCACAAGATCAAAAGGAGAAGCAGAAGAAGAAATACTGTCATTAAATGGTAAAGCAGCTTGTTTAGCAGTTTGACAAGCAGAACAATCAAGTTTATCTTCTTTAGTGGAGCCTAAACTACCCATGGAAATAAGGGGACGTAATTTGCTAAGAGAGGTGTGACCAAGACGTTGGTGCCAAAGATGGATGGAAGAGGGCGTTGAAGCAGCACATAGATTATTGGATGAGGGAACATGAAGTGTGGTAAGCTCAAACATCCTTCCGATCTTACGCCCATTCCCAATGATCTTCCCCGTCCGCGGATCCTGTACAGTACAACCAGTGGAAGAAAATGTGAGAGTATAACCAAGATCACAAAGTTGACCAACGGAAATAAGGTTAAAATTTAATTTGGGAACTTGATAAGCATCAGGTAGACTAAGAGAAGGTATAGAAATAGGTCCCTTATGGCTCACTTCCATTAGAGAGCCATCTGCAGTGTGAATATGACTAATAGGATCTCTAGAGGACATGTCAGAAAAAACATGTGAAGATGAAGTCATATGGTTGCAACAGGCAGAGTCAAAATACCAACGGATGTTACCTGGTGTTGTGGCTAAAGCAGTAGAAGGGTTACCGGAGGAGATAGAGAGAACCTGCTTGAGAATAGACTCGAGATCACCAACAGAAACAAGTGCTTGTGCATCAGAAGATTTCCCTTCATTGATTGGAGTAGTGGCAAGAGCAGACCTAGATGGAGATGAACCAGCAGAACGACGTTGGGATCGAGTGTGAGCCGAACGAGGCGGGCAAGTAGGAATAGGGTGAATAACATCCAAATTTGACATGATAATTGAGAAAATTAAGCTATAGGAATAAAATTTGGTAAAATGAAGCTAAGAAATGAAAAATACAAGCAAAAATAGAATTTTTTTTTTTTTTTTGTTTTTTTTATTTTTTTAACCTGGTACACCAGGTAGCTCTGGTACACGCGAATCGGAGGCGACGGTGGCAGCTGCGGTGGTCTGGGAGCGCTTGGAGGCTCGGGACTTGCGTTTGGAGACCTTCCCGGTTGGTGGCGGCGGTTCGCGTTCGGGGACTCCGGCGGCGCGAGGCGGTGCAGGACGAAGAGCAGCGGCCCGAGCGCGGCGATTCTGGCGGAGGAGACGGGCGCGGCTGAGCAGGAGGCGACGGGGAAGACCTCCGAGATGACGAACCTGGCTGGATCTAGCGGAGGAGGCGCGCGCGGCGGTTCGCGTTTGGGGACTCCGGCGGCGCGAGGCGGTGCAGGACGAAGAGCAGCGGCCCGAGCGCGGCGATTCTGGCGGAGGGGACGCGCGCGGCTGAGCAGGAGGCGACGGGGAAGACCTCCGAGATGACGAACCTGGCCGGATCTACGCACTCACCAAGTGCGGCGGGGAGGTCAGCGCGCGGAGGCGGCGGCGGCAGGCGGTGGTGGAGAGTTAAGCTCTTGATACCATGTGAAGAAGAGAGAAAAAGATAGAGGTGGAAATATGTGTGTATTATGTGGAGTCTGATCCAAAGAAGGGGTATATACACATTTAAATAGAATGACTAAAATAACCCTATTTACATATTGTAACAGGACCCTTCAAATGATTGTAGCGTAGATTAAGAATTTTTAAGGATAGCAAATGTCCAAGCTCTGGTGGTATTTCACCACTAATGTAGTTGTAACTTAGATCTAATTCATTAAGATTTTGCAGGAACAACAGTTCACGAGGAATGGAGCCTTGAATGTTGTTGCTATAGATGGTTAGGGACTCTAATTTGATAAGATTTCCCAGTGAAGGAGGTATCTCCCCTTGAAGATAATTGTAGGACAAATCAAGATGAGTGAGTTTTCTGAGATTACCAATTTCAGGTGGGATGGTTCCATATAGTCCACTTCCCGTGACCTTTATGCTTTCTAAATTCTTGAAAGCAGAAAAGTCTAGTGTTGCTAAATTCCCTGATGAAACATATGGATCTATGATTGCAGTTATGCTTCCATCCTCGTTGCAAGTTATACCAACCCATGTACAAATAGAGGAGTAGGCATCTATCTTGGATAGATCCCACCATCCACTGTTAAGTATAGCATTTGCTTCTGATGGAGACAGCAATGGTGTTGGTGCCGGTGCAGGTGCAACTCCTGACTCCAATACAATCCCCATAATAAGCATACCATAAATAACAAGAAAGTTGGTCCCATACAAATTGGAAACAAAAAGCAGCATCCTCTCCTTTGCACACCAAAATATTTCAACTGGCTTCAGTTATGAACTAACTAGTTAATTGGTAATAATAAAATATTAGAGAGATGAAATGTTTGTTTCTGAGATTTAACAGAAACTGAACTTTTATAATGTTCTGTGGCTAGCATGATAGTTGGTATCTCTTTTATTCTCACACCCACCTTGACTACAACAGCCATTGAAAATTGAATGCAAGCATTTCTTGGAGGCTGCCTTTACTTAACTTTTATTATGATAAACCGAATCTTAACTTTTATTATGTTGTGTAAGTAACGTGCTAATTCAGTTGGTCAATGGTCACTACCCCATATTTACTACAACAGCCATAAACAGAATTTCACAATGATTTGCCCCATTGACGCGCATTTGTTAAGGCCTAAAGGTATTGGTTGATTCTGAGTCAACGTTGCAGAATTGATGCTAAGACTAACGTTCCATGAATACAAATAGGAATGTTTAAAAATGTTGTCCCTGACCAAGTCCCACAGGGCCAACCCAAGTTTAGAACCCAAGAGAAATCACAAGGAATTGCTACATGGAGTCTAGTAACATAAAATAACAAAAGTCACTAAATAGTAGTTAAGAAGAAACTAACTTATCTCATTACACTTTCTTTGTGTTACTTCAATTGATCGGTTGCTATGGTGGATTTGCTCGACGCATTGAACATATTGGTATATAACAAATGTTTTGCAGTTCGTTAGGCATCATGTTGCTCCTTTCATTATCATCCATCTATACGTGAGAGCAGTAATGGTGCATGAAGTCTGTATATGATTTAACTATGAATAATATTAAATTTTATAAATTAATATATCAAATTAAAACAATCCTATCTCATATTGTTCGTTCTCTTGCTTTGATCAAGTTAAATACGAGTCCTAATAAATAGTTCGAGTAAAAATATAATTTGAAACCTGTATAAACGCATCATATCCACACTCCAAGACTGAACCATTGCATTCCACTTGATATATATGGATTATTTACTATTTAAACTCCACTCTGACACGATTTCATCCTTAATTAAAACATTCCCACCTCACTGATGACATTATCTTCACCATAAAATAAAAAATTATCAGACTTCTAATTACTAATATCGAACTATATATGTTTTCATCTACATTAATAGGTACTAACTAAATATAAGGAATAAGGAATTAAGGATCTGGCGAGAGGAAAGGGAACTTAATGATGACAGTGCGCTGACATAACAATGATCAGGTTAATTTCATCCTTATTATTTTCATCAGAACATGAAAAACAGAGAAAACAGAGGTGAATAACTAAAACAAAACATAGAGGTTCTCATATATTTGAATATTAAAACTGAATAATCCCTAATTGGGTAAAACAAATAATAAAATATGACTAAGTTAACAAACAAATATTACTTGACTGCACAACTTACTTTTTCTGAACATAAACAACCTTTAACCAAACTTACAAGCAAAATTAAAAATTACGGAGACTTTAAAATATTTAATTCTGACATAGGAAAAATCTCAATCGCCAATACTCCTCCTTGAGATTTTTCTTCATCACTTCAAGCTTTGATTTTTATTATCTTTTACACTTCTTTGTTGGATCTCCTTCAAGTAGATAAGCATCCACAAATTTAACATTTGTGAGCTTAACATTAATTTTCTCATTTGAAATAAGAATCCTTGTAATTTTCTTAATCCACTTTCCATCTTGAATAACCTTTTCATGAGAGTTACAACAACATTATCAACATTGTTCTTCACAAAACTTCCCGTTGAATTGATAAGAAGTATTACAATAATTCCAATTAAATTTTCCCAATTAAAAAATTTTATTTACTCCATTGGCCAAAGCTATAACCATGATTGATACAGCTTCCATGACCCATAAAAAATGTTTCTCCATAATCCTTAAAAGCTTTGAAACCTCATTTTCTTTCTTCTCTTCAAACTTGTTGTTTCCAAAGGTCACCTTATCATGAGTAACTTATATTATGAGCCCATTTGAATCACATTTTAGAGTTCAAAATGCCTCTTCAAGTAACCTATTTTTCAAATCTTCGTCTTTATTTAATGGACAGTCATACCCGAAATGATAAAAAATGGAGCATCCCATATTTTTAAAACACAAAAAATAATTATTTTTAAGCATTTGTCCCACACTCAAAAGGTTTTGATTTATTTCAGAAACAAATAAAACATCTTAAATATATTTTATATCCGAAGGAGTTTCACTAGCAACAACTCCTTTACTTTTGACATCAATACTTTCTTCATTGCCTATGGTGATTTAGGAGATTTAGGACTGATTTAATTCCTTAAAAATTGCAGTATCATGAGTCATATGATTTATGCATTCACTGTCTATGAGCCATTTCTCTTTTCTTTTGCTCGTTGAATAAGACGTAGCAGTAAATAGATATTTCTCATGTTGCTCTTCATGCTCCACAATTTGGGCTTGATGTTCATGTGGGTTTGTTTTATTTTTACAAACTTTCTCCATATGACCAAACGCTAAACCAAATATATCATCATGTAATGTTGCCTGTATAGTGACAAGAGCTCTTCCTTCTCTTGTCACTTCATCATTGTGACTCCTCATTTGAGCTATTATTGGGTTTTTTGGTGATAGAGGTGGATTACTTCCATTTTCCACTATAACCCACAAACTTTGAGTTCTTAAATAAGTCCTCATTTTTGTAGCCCACAAGTGATAGTTTTCACTTACAAATATAGGAGGTGGAGGTAAAGAACCACTACCGTAAGCCATTTTTGTGTGGTTTTCTTAATTGGTTCTCTCTCTTTTTTTCACTCTCAATGACCCTTAAAGATCAATGAAACTCTTGATATCATGTTGAAAACAGAACATGAAAAACAAAGATGTATGACTAAAACAAAATATAGAGGTTTAGATTAGAAAATCTTTAACTTCACACAAAAAAAGGGACAAAAACTAATATGATATATTTAAGTTATGAACTCATATTTACATACTTTGTAAGTGTTTATAACAAGTACTTAAATACTAAAACTAACTAAACCCTGATTAGGTAAAACAAATAACAAAATATGACTAAGCTAACAAGCAAACACAATTTACCTACACAACTTACTTTTTCTTAACATAAGCAACTTTTAACTAAATTTACAAGTAAAATAGAAAACTACATAGACTTAAAAATATTTAATTATGACAATGAAAAAATCTCAACTGCCAACATTACAAACATAGCCAATTTCTTTCCTCTCAGTCAAATCTTCCCATTCTCACTACTACAAAATCACTGAGACACAACCTTTCTTGCTTCTGTACCTCATTCCGGATTTTCATTAAACTACAAATTAAACACACAAGAAAAATCGTAGTAACTGAATTTTACTTTTTATCGTATATATTTGCCCATATTGTGAAAAAATTATAATTTAACAAGTATTATAAACCATACTAATCAAATAACCAACACTACTTTAACATAAAAACAGAGTTTCGTGAAGTTTTCTAACAATAGGCCCGAATAACAACTACAAAATCTTTATTGAATGCTGATATCGTCTAACTTCAAATACAGGTTTCACTTTCAGTAGTTCACAATTTTAAATAGTGCCTGAGTTCTTGACTCATGAGCTGCTGCAATGAAATTTCACGCAAGGGAATGCTTAATGGTATGAGTTGAGTAAGAAAACATTGAGAAACACATTTCATTGTTGGGCGAGAGGAAGGATTGGGATTTAAACATGCAAATGCAACAATGGCAAGATGAACTATGTCTAGTAAAACTGACATTGTTGGCTGTGAGAGGCGTTGGTCTAATACTTCACATAATGTGATGCCATGATCATTAGAAGCTGAGTCAAGTGACAACAGAATTTCTTTAGGATGCCTTCCCACCAATATTTCAAGGGCCACCACTCCGAAGCTATACACATCACACTTTTCACTCACAACCATACTATATGCAAGCTCTGCATTTATAACATCAACAAGGAAATATTCAAAGATCAAAAGGAAAACAATAGAAAAATAACAACATTAAAATATACTATTTGTATAAACTCAAGTATTATAAACTAGTTCATCTGCCTGTTATATGTACGGATTAGGCATGCTCTCGATCAAAACATATAAACTAAAGGACACAGGTAAATCGCAAAGGAACCAAAAAAAGAAGACTAAAAAGAAAGATAAGAACAATTACCTGGAGCTATATATCCGATGGTTCCAGCAACTATAGTTCTATTGGATGAATCAAGGCTAAGGAATCGGGCTGTGCCAAAGTCACCAACACTGGGCTCCCACTTTGAGTTAATTAAGACATTGCTGGCTGATATGTCTCTATGCACTACTGGAGGAGTGCAGTCATGATGAAGATATGACAGAGCATGTGCAGTGCCTTTCATTATGTTAACCCTCTTTTTCCAATCCAATTCCATTGCTTCCACATCATCATAAAGGACAGAAAACAAGCTTCCTTTCTCCATGTACTCATAGATCAAAAACATGATTTTTTTGTGCAAACAGAATCCGTAAAGCTTCACCACATGTCGGTGCTTTATTTCCGATAATACTTTGACTTCATTTTTGAAACTCTCATCAAAAGCTGGTATCTCTGCTTCAAAGCCATGAAGTTTTTTTAGGGCAACAATCTTGCCACTTGATAATTGTGCCTTATAAACACTCCCATAGGCACCTGTTCCAATACAATATTTCATGTCAAAGTCTTCTGTTACTCTGATGATGTCTTCATAGGCTATGCTTCCATCAAAGTTCCATATACAAAACAAGTCCACATTCTTAGTCATCGTTGTCTTTGCATGTTTGTTGTTAATTGGAACTCGAATAAATCTTAGATACACAAGTAGTAAAAGGGCCATGATTAGAAGAATGGGGACAAAAATAATTATGACAAGTTTGAGCCTTACTTTGTTGCCACGGGCCATGATTACTTTGTTGCCGCGAGTTGAACAAGGCTGGAATTGGAATTTGGTTTGGATATCCAAAATGTCACTACATATGCCCTTGTTACCTACTAGTGCATCAGGAGGGACACCATCTGGAATGAGACCCTTCAAATAATTATAGGAAATGTCCACATGAATGACATATTGCAGAGATTGAGGAACCGTTCCGGTAAGATTATTATAGCTTAGATTCAGTCCTTTTAATGCTGGCAAGTCTGCAAGCTCTGTTGGTATTTCACCACTAATGAGGTTGCGACTGAGGTAAATAATGATAAGTTGTGCTGGGCTTCCACCTAACAATAAGGGATTTAGGGAACCACTGAGTTGATTGTGGGAAATGTCAAGCATTTCTAATTTTGTGAGTTTTGCAAGTGAAGTGGGCAAGGTCCCACTGATTCTGTTGTGTGATAGATTTAAAGAAGTAAGACTCTTTAGCAACACCAACTCACGAGGAATGGAACCTTGAATGTCGTTGTTAGAGATGATTAGCCTCTCTAATTGGGTAAGGTTTCCCATTGAAGGAGGTATCTCACCATCAAGAGAATTGTAAGACAAATCAATATAAGTGAGTTGGTGACTGAGGTTGTGACTAGTTAGCTGTGCATGGCTCCCGACTAACAAGGATTTTAGAGAACCAACAAGTAGATTGTGAGATATGTCAAGAAATTGTAATTTTGTAAGATTTATGAGTGAAATGGGCAAGGTCCCATTGATTCTGTTATGAGAAATATCTAAGACAGTAAGATTTTTCAGGAACATCATTCCACGGGGAATGGTGCCTTGAATCTCGTTGTTAGAGATGAGTAGTCTCTCTAATCGGGTAAGATTTGTCAGTGAGATGGGCAAGCTCCCATTGATTTTGTTGAAAGATAAATCTAAGTCATTGAGATTTTTCAGGAACTCCAGTTCACGAGGAATGGAAGTTTGAATCTGGTTGTTAGAGATGATTAGGCTCTCTAATCGGGTAAGATTTGTCAGTGAAATGGGCAAGTTCCCATAGATTCTGTTGTGAGATAGATCTAAGACAGTAAGATTTTTCAGGAACACCACTTCACGAGGAATGAAACCTTCGATTTTGTTGTAAGAGATGGCTAGGCTCTCTAATTGGGTAAGATTTCCAAGTGAAGGAGGTATCTTACCATAAAAAGCATTGCCAGAAAAGTCGAGATGGGTGAGTCTAGGAAGATTTCCAATTTCGGATTGGATATGCAAGCTCTGGTGGTAATTAGGGATGATAGAGGTTAGGGAACCACTGAGGAGATTCCAAGAAATGTCAAGCTCTTCTAGTTTTGTGAGATTTGTAAGTGAAATGGGCAATGTCCCATTGATTTGATTGAGAGATAGATCCAATACAGCAAGATTTTTCAGCAAAAACATTCTTGAGGAATGGATCCTTGAATGTTGGTGTCAAAGATGATTAGACTCTCTAATTGGGTAAGATTTCCCAGTGAATGAGGTATCTCACCGTGAAGAGAATTGGAGGACAATTGAAGATGAGTGAGTTTGGGGAGATTACCAATTTCAGGTGGAATAGTCCCTGTTAGTCTACAGTTGACAACCTCTAGCCTTTCCAAATTCATGAAAACAGATAGGTTTAGTGTTGCAAATTGAATCCCTGCATCATAACACGGATATCCGATTCTAGTTACACTTCCAGCTTTGTTGCAAACGATACCCTCCCACGAACAGATATTCTTTGGATTTGACTTCGACCCATTCCACCATCTACTATTGATTATAGCATTTGATTCCAATTGAAGCTGCAGTGGTGCAGATCCAGCTTCTATCTCCAATACAATCCCCATAATAACCATACCACACATGACAAAAGTGGGGCCATGGAAATTAGAAACAAAAAACTGCATCGTATCCTTTGCATACCAAAATATTTATACTGAGCTATATATGAGCTTCTGAGATTTATCAGAAACTAAACTTTTATTATGTTCTGGGAGGACTACCATAGTTGGTCACTCTTTTATTCTAACTCCCCAGCTAGACTATCTTAGAATAGTAGATTAAGTCTAACTCAATCTTACAAAATCGACTAGTAAGGTGAGAGTTACTTTTCACTTATATACTATTTAATTGCCTAATCTCTAGTCGACGTGGGACTTGGGTTTTTCTCAATACACCCCCCTCACATCCAGCATTATTGGACTTGGTACGTGGATAAATGGTAGGTGGTCCTTTTTAATGTCTAGGATTGGCGAGACTTGAATACACCCCCATGCCCATGGTGCATGTATCAATGAATGGTGGGTGACCCATTTTTAAGAATCTAGAATAGCTCTGATAGCATCTTAGAATAGTAGATTAAGCCTAACTCAACCCTACAAAATCGGTTTGTAAGGTGAGGGTTGCCTTATCCTATTGCACAATATATTAGTTATGATAATTTTTCCTCATCACACAAGGCTTTTCTTTCTGCCATCATATCTCATGATGAGCCTAGAAATTTTTCTCAAGCTGTAAAGCATCCAGAATGGCATGAGGCCATGGCTCAAGAAATACAAGCACTAGAAGCAAACCAGACTTGGACTTTGGAAGCACTTCCACAAGGCAAGAAGCTGGTTGGATGTAAATGGGTATATAAAATTAAGTATAAGGCAAACGATGAGATAGATAAATATAAAGCACACCTCATTGCTAAAGGATACACTCAAGTTGAGGGTGAGGACTTTACAAAGACTTTCACTCCAGTTGCAAAAATGAAAACAGTGCGTTGTTTATTAACAGTAGTAGCAACCAAAGGTTGGCAACTACATCAAATGGATGTTAGCAATGCATTCCTTCATGGGGAGTAATATGAAGAAGTCTATATGGCAATTCCTCCCAGATATGCAGTCACCAATACCAAACATGTGTGTCGCTTAAGGAAGTCCATATACGGATTAAAACAAGCATCAAGGAGTTGGTATACAAAATTGTCACGGGCATTGATACGGTATGGTTTCCAACAATGTCATTCTGATCATAGCCTGTTCACATACATTTCTGGGAATGTTTTTCTTGCCACACTGGTTTACGTGGATGACTTAATCATTGCTAGCAATGATCTTGGTACATGTGCTAGTTTCAAAGACTATCTCAGTAAATGCTTGCACATGAAAGATCTTGGGAAACTTAAATATTTCCTTGGCCTTGAGCTCTCATATGGAAACACATGTTTATTTTTATGCCACATTGGGAGGCAGCAACATGCATTCTTCGTTACTTGAAATCATCACCAGGACAAGGTATCATGATACTCGTCAACAATAATTTGCAGCTCGAAGATTTTTGTGATTCGGATTGGGCCTCTTGTCCCACTACAAGGCGGTCCATTTCTGGTTATATTGTCAAGCTAGGCTCAGTACCCATATCATGGAAAACGAAGAAACAAACTACTATTTCAAGATCCTCCAGTGAGGCTGAATATAGGGCAATGGCACATGCTACTAGTGAAATTATTTGGTTAAGAGGTTTGTTACGTGAACTTCAAGTTCCTTGTCAAGGTCCCACAACATTGTTTTGTGATAATCAGTCTGCGATTCACATAGCAGCAAATCCAGTTTTTCATGAGAGGACTAAGCACATTGAGATTGATTGTCATTTTATTAGAGAACATATACAAGCTGATACAATTGTTGCAACTTACTTGCCCACAAGGCAACAACTTGCAGATATATTCACAAAGGCATTAGGATGCAAACTTTTTCATGAACTATTATCCAAGTTGGGAGTTCATGATCTTCACTCTCCAACTTGAGGAGGGATAATGGAGATATTATCATTAGTTTGTTATCAGTTTGATTATATCATTAGTTTGTTATGTTTAGATTAGTTTGATATTATCTATATTTTGAATTTATATTTTAATTCTTCTGTACTCTTTTTTGGATAAGATAATTCAAAGTGGTTACAACTTTGTTACTACTACCATGTTTTTATATTGATTATTATTCATGAATGAATGAGAAGTTCCTCATTTATAAACTTATCAGACTGCAACAGCCATAACATAACATTAAATTCAACTCTTTGCCCCATTGACTGCTATTGTCATTGTCACGGCATTGGTTGACTTGATCAACTTTGGCAAATTGAATGCATGCATTAATTTTTCCGCCGTCTGCTTTGACTAACGCGTTTCATTTTAGAAATTTTTGTCACTGATGATGATGTTTCGGAGGGGCCACAAGAAGTTTAGAGATCATAAGGAGTTTCAAGGAAACAACGAACCAGAAGATTGCTTACATTTATTATACTTTTTTGTTAAGTTTGGACCATGTTGTGTGAGTCGGAGATTTTTTCACGGTTTCTTTCTAAATGTATATAAGCAGTAGAGGAGGGAAGAGAGAAGAGAATAAAAGTTATGGAGAGAAAATTATGAATACTGAACTCAATTGAATGATTCTATATGATAGTCACGATACATAGTAACTGTTGTTACATGGTTACTAGTAACAGAAAACAAAAAGATAACTAACAGTAGTTCAGAAACTAACTCATCCATTTACACTTTCTGTGTTTTCGATTGATTGGTTGCTGTGTATATGATCGACCGTTGAAAATATTGATAGCAGAAGAACAAGAAGGGTGGTTTAATGGCTTAACAGTAGTAGTAATTATTGTATTTGGTTTGTTCTGTTCGCCAGTTTTGGAACATGAACATGTTCCCTTACTCCCAGTTTGTTGAAATTGCCCTTGAAGACACATTGTTGGAGAATGGGTTTGAGCAAAGGTGAGGATGGAATTCTTAGAGCGGTAGATTTCTATTTATTTATAATTTTTATATAGTTAATTTGGGGGAAAAAATATGTTGTTGAAAAATCTAGCCTCAACAATACCAGTTGCTATTGTCTCCTCAACAATAAATTTATTGTTTGTTTATTAATTTATAATGCATTATTTTTCCTAACTCATGTATCGTTGATTTATTATAAATAATATATATCATTACATGTTAATATATCATATATTTATGTTTAAAAATTAAAGATTAGGCTTAAATATATTTAAACTAACTACCTCAAATTAACTCGATTTTCAAATTACTACTTTAAAATTTTTTTTTTAAATTACCTGACTAATATATATTTTTTTGGCTAAATACTTATTTTGGTCCCTTATAATCTTTTTTTGTTTCAATGTAGTCCCTCATTAATTTTTTGTTTCAATTTGGTCTTAAACTAATTAATTAGTTTCAATTTAGTCCCAAATTAATTAATTGGTTTCAATGTGAGACTTCCATCCAAATTATTTAAACGGAATTAAATTTTGGTCACGTGGATGCATACGTGGATGCCACGTGGATGAAAATTTTGTTGAAAACACCTGGACCCAGAACGGCCCATTCTGAAATCGGAACGGGCCGTTCTGGTTGCACTTTTGGTGTGTTAATTTTGCATCCGGAACGGCCCGTTCCAGGTGCAACATTAACACACTAAGAGTGCAACCAGAACGGCCCGTTCCGGTTTCAGAACGGGCCGTTCTGGTTTCATTTTTTATATATATAAAATATTAATAATTTCATAAAATATATATTATTAATTATATTTTAATTATGTTGTTATATCTAATATAATAAATATATTAATATTTTTTATATATTTTATTTTATTATGTTTATCTTATTAATTTTTATCATTTTATTCCTCTAATTTTAAATAAATTACAAAAAATTATAAAGTGATACTTAAATATTTCTTCAAACAGAAAGAGAAAAAGAAAAAATTATTACTCTATTTATAAGACAATTGTATTTTATAAAAATAAGTAATGTTAAAATTTTTACCATAAAAAAATATTTTTCAAAATTATTATATTTTTTAATAAAATTAATAAAGAATATTGGTTTAATTGCATTTTTTATCCCTCAAGTATTACAATTGTGCAGTTTTGATCTACAAGATTTTAATTGGGTAATTTTAGTCCTTAAAGAATTACAATTGGGCGATTTTGGTCCTTCAATTTTTAATTGAACAATTTTAGTCCCTCGAATATCATAATAGTACGATTTTAGTTTCTCCCATTAAAAAATAATAATAAATATATATCATTTAATACATTAAAAAAAATTATAATATACGTTAATTTAAATAAGTAAACAATTATATAGTTTTAAAACATTATATATATATATATATATTAAAATTTTAAAATTATTAAATTTTTAATGAGAAAGACTAAAATTGCACAATTATGATATTTGAGAGATTAAAATTGTTCAATTAAAAATTGTGAGACTAAAATTACACAACTAAAATATTTTAAAGACTGAAATTACTCAATTAAAATCTTAGGGATCAAAATTGCATAATTATAATACTTGAGCGATCAAAAACACAATCAAGCAAAGAATATGTTATTCTCAGTTTTGGAACGGGCCGTTCTGATTTCAAAACGGCCCGTTCTATTTTCAGAACGGCCCATTCTACTGCACTGGTGGTGTGTTAATTTTCGCATCTGGAATGGCCCGTTTCAGTTGCAAAATTAACACATCAAAAGTGCAACCAGAACGACCCGTTCTGGTTTTAGAACGGCCCGTTCTAGTTCCAGGTGTTTTCAAAAAATTGGGATCCACGTAGCATCTACGTGGCATCCACCTATGCATTCACGTGACATCCACCTATGCAACATTTAACTCCGTTAAAGAAATTCAGACAGAAGTCCCACATTGAAACCAATTAATTTATTTGGGACTAAATTGAAATCAATTAATTAGTTTGGGACCAAATTGAGACCAAAAATTAATAAGGGACTACATTGAAACAAAAAAAGATTATAAGGGACCAAAATATGGTTTTAGCCTATTTTTTTTAATTTAGTACTTAACATTAGTTTCCTCTGTTAAATGATGACGTGACAAATGGACTGTCATGTCATTTCCCAACGGTGTATGCCATGTCAGCACACATGACCACCTCATTTTCCACGTACATTGTTACGTCATATTTGAAATTTTTTTAAGAATTAGTTTCCCAAAACCCCCTCATTCTCCTCTGCAACGCCTCCTCCAACCGCGGCAGCGCCGCCTCGCTGTTGCCGTCGCCGCCATGCTCATGAAGACCCCGCCGCGCTCGCTGACCTCCTTGAGCGCAACGTCGAAGTCACCGCGCAGGGCCTCCTTCGCCGCGGCCAACACTTCCTAATTTTCCTCTTCGTGAAGCTCCGCAACGACCATCGTCGCATGTCAGGCCCCGCCGCCCTCGCCTCCAAGCTCCTCTCCGTCTGGCACGCCACCGACTAGGAAATTGCCTGCCACTGCGGCGTCGACGCCAGTTCCTCCTCATAGAGGGGGGCAGGGGGGGCATCCTCCTCGCCCTCGCCGCCCTCGCCGCCCTCGCCCTCGCCCTCTGGAAGTTTCAATGGCTACAAGGAAAAAAAAACCCCAGAAAACAAAAACACCCTGAGAAAAGAAACCCAGAAAAGAAAGGAAGAAACTTTATGATCCTCATGCCAAAACAAGAAAAGGGCATGGTCTTCTAGGTTGTTGGGTTACCTTAAGTGACCAGTTCCAAGGAGAGAGGAAGCTCTTTGGAGAAGACCTGAATCTTACGACGTTTTGTGGAAGCAGAGAGAGAGAGAGGTTGTCATGGAAGAATATGGGCGATTTTCATGAGCGCGGCGGCGACGGGGACGGTGAGGCGGCGTTGTCGTGACTGGAGGAGGCGCTGCGGAGGAGAATGAAGGGGGTTTGAGAAATTAATTTTTTTTAAAAATTTCAAATATGATGTGGCAATTTACGTAGAGAATGAGGTGGCAATGTGTGCTGACATGACATACACTGTTGAGTGATGCGTGACAATCTGTTTGCGATGTCATCATTTAATCGAGGAAACTAAAGTCAGATACTAAATTGAAAAAAAAAATATTAGTTGCATAATTTAAACAATTTTTTTTTTTTAAAAGTAGCAATTTAAAAATCGAGTTAATTCGATATAGTTTAAACATATTTAAGTCTAAAGATTAAATATATTTTTAATTCTTCAATTTTTTTATTTTTATTTTTATCTTTAAATAATTTTTTTATTAATTTAATCTTTAAATTTTTATTAATGTTCACTTTTACTCACTAAATTTTTTCTCATGTCAATAATTTGGTCGTAATTTGTTCATAAAAGAAAATTTTAGAAATTAAAACAAAATACAAATCAATCATCATATTCCATTACAAGAACATTATATGTATCTTTAGAAGTCACACCGTAAATTAAAAATAATATTTAACAATTGAATTAGTTGGTGGGTCAATTTATCTTACTGTGTCATTTGGCTTGCCCACGAACTAACATGCCTACCCACAAGTTGTAGTCCACTTTGTCACCCTTATATACAAGTGTGAGAAATTATTATTGGTTGACATAAATAGTAGTGACTTATATCCTTTAACCAAATCTTGGACTAGATATGGAATACAATATATATATATATGTTGGAGGAGAATATTCATTTTATATGTACTGTCTTTAACAAAGATTAATCACACTTTTCAACAGTAAATATTTCACACCAATACTATGACTAAAAAAAGTGAAAAAGAATAAGCAATCTTTATCATGAATCTCACGCCCTTATCCTTCTTGTCATATGGACGCTTAACTTGTATTTGGTAGAGACAAAAAAAAAATATGTGAGAAATAGAGTAAAAAGAAATAAAAAGTGAAAAGAAATGGGTAAAAAATAGAGTAAAAATTTGGTTGTTTGGTCGAAGAGAAATATATGAGAAATGTGTGAGAAATAAGATACATATAACATGAAGGAGAGAGAAATAAATAAATAAAAATAAATAAGAATGTAAGACTGACCACCTTTTAATTTCTCTCTACTATATTTTTCTTTAACCAAATAACTTCACTTATTTCTGCTCTCTTATTTTTCACTCTCTTTACCCTATTTCTTACCCATTTTTTCTCTATGTACCAAACAAGGCATTAAAAGTTCTAGGACCCATGGGCTACAACTTGTCAATTCGCCAAAGACTTGCTTGAGTGTTGTAACGTAGGTCTATTAGAGTGTCCTATGACATGAATCAATCAGGATTATCGAACAATGAATATATATATATATATATATATATATATATATATATATAACACTTATGATTATATGTGCATAAAGAAAAAAATCACCTGAGAAAGAAATAAGTAAGAAATAGAATAAATAGAAATAAAAAGTAAGTAAAAATAAGTAAGAAATAAGGTAAAAATTTAATTGTTTGATTGAAGAGAAATATATGAGAAATAAGGTATATATAAAGGAGAAAATAAAAAATAAATAAATCTATATAAACAAGAAAGTAAAACTCACTACTTTTTAATTTTCAACCATCTTATTTTTTTTTACCAAACAATTTCACTTATTTTCACTCTTCTATTTTCACTCTTCTATTTTCACTTTCTCCACTTTATTTATCAATTTCTCATTCCTCCATAATCACACAAGACATTATTGCTAAAGCAACAAAATGTTGTTTCTTGATTTCTTGCTCAAGAACATGTGAAAAGTAAACAGATTTCCAAACATACACTCTATAGCTCAACTTTGTAACGTGTCAACAATTTTCCGTGGACGGATTGTCAATTACAAAGATGTCAAAAGTGTTTTCTTGCATGGTTTTATCACTGAGGACATTCATATGAAGCAATCATATAGTTCGTCCCTTTGGCTTTAAGCAAGCCTAAGCAAGCCCCTTGGAACTGGTACCATGCATGCCCTCAAAGCTTTTTTACTTAACTATGCATATCAGTGTATGTCAACCTTCTTCTTTTTTGGATGTACAAATTTTTTTCATAATATATATTTTTTTTTTGTTATATCCTAAGTTGAAATCATCTTGTAAATTAATTTTAGGTTTAATTATATATTTTAGTACACCTTAAATTTGGAGTATATATTTTTTTTCTAAAATTTAAAAGTCTAACCGAGTTTTAGAAGGGGGTACATATAGTATGAATGATATATGGAGGGCCAATAAGAGAGATTCTCATAAAATATTGAAGACTCTAATACCCAACTTTCTTAATCTATTCTTTTAAACTCATCTATTTCTCTTTCCAAAAATATCTCCAAATTGCTCTATGATAAATATGCATATAATGTCTATAGTGAGACAGGATAATATTATGGAAGACTCGAGATTATTGTTAGACAGTGTTGAGTATAATATTTGTCATAATACTCGTGAGAGACTTGTGTCAAGAATTAACAGACTCTAGAAAGATAAATTTTAAATTTAAAGAACTAAAATAATATTTTTTATACTTTGAGAATTAAAAACATATGTTTTATTTAAATATATTTTTAAATTTGAAATGGCTAAAAATATAAATATTAAACTTAAATGACAACATAAAAATAATTATCACAAATTTTAAAGAGTAAAAGCATAGTTAAACTTTAATTTTACTTGACAAGTGGGGAAAGAGAGATACACTTTCTTTTGAAAAAAAGTCAATATATCCACCTTTTGCATTTGCCTATGCCATGCAACTCCCCAATTTCACAAAACCACCGCGTTTCCTTTTCTTGCGGTTAATGTACACGTAAAGTTTCTTTTCGTGCAGGTTACACACAGATCCATGATCAGGACATGAATTTGCATCTTCCTCACCCAACCTTGACATACACTCGTGTCCATGTTCTCTGTTTCCTCCCTTTATTAATTCGTTTTCTTTATACATTTGCAACTTTTTTAACTTGGTTAAACCAAGCACATGCTTCACCATTTAATTTACAAATCAAGATAAAGTTATAATCAACAACGCTCATATTTCCTCCACTTTTTCGAATCTCATATTCCAACATGATCCTCTTCCATTGATTATGCTATATGAAGAACGTCCTTAAAATTAATATCTCAAAACACTCGTAAATGACGCAGCCAACTTATTTTATTTGGAGAAATTAATAATAGGTGACCTAACATTTTAAGCGACACATATATATAATTTGTCAACATCATAAGCTAATATGATATTCCAGCATCCCATATATAATTAATATGTATTATAAATTAAGTTTGTTCGCGTAAAGGTTAATTTATAGCATGAAGAATCTAAGCACTAAGATACGAAGATTTCTTTTCCATTCAACAATTAATCATAATTAGAGGTGTTTAAGACTTGTCTTCTCCAACTAGTCTTAATTTGAAATTAAATTTTTAATTTGTTGAAAATTTGAAATAAGATCTAACATAGTTTAATGATACTCAAATCATATGTCTCATCATTGTGTCTCATATCTCAATTGATGTCCTACCAATAAAAAATTAACACATCATTTAAAATATTCACTTATATTTTTATCTTTTTTACATTACTCAATTTATCCTTATTTTTATCACTAGATTAGGGAGAGAAAAAATAAATATTAATAATTACATTACTCTATCTTGAAATCTTGTCGAAAAAGATGTCCTATCTTTCTGCATACAACTTGTCATGTACATTTTTTTTCTGATGAGATTTCAAGCTTTAATTTATCAGTTTTTTGTTCACTTAAATCAGGTTGCATATTGTTGAGATTTCCGTTAAAATTACTTTTGTTATCGCTTTAAATTACTTTTGTTTTGTTAACGGTCTCAAACACGGCAAGTATACCGGCCGTTCAAGTAGTAAAAATATCGTATTCACAAGGATTAGAAGGTAAAATAAGCATTTATTGACTATTCGTGACTAAAGAATAATTCCAATTTCATAGTTTGTCATGTGAATTCAAAGTTGTGACTATTGGAATGAAAGCTATAAATAAATATTGGTTTGTGAGTGGAAAAGGTTAGAGATGGTATAATGATTTTGTGAGGTTGTGGGGGTTAGATTTCACCAAACGTCAGACTAATGAATCCTTAATCTCTTGTTACATACATTGCTTAGTCAACCTATAAGTTTACTCAAACCTAATCCCTTAGAGAAAGAGCCTAGGTGCGGACATTGAATATCAATCCCTTGAGTACCCAATATCTACACCCGCATTACGGGCTAGGGTTTAAGACTACTAATGGGTCAAGCTCTATCCCTAGATACAATCTCCACTAGGCATATGTTCCAGAACTAGTTTCAATGGTATTTCCCAATACTCAATGGAACCTTAAATCATGCAAAGGGTGATCAATCCAAAGCAAACATTAAACATAGAAACGTACACAACAATGAATGAGCAACATATATATATCATTGAAAACGTAAGGATTACACTAGAATTCGTTGGTTACATCTAACCCCACAAAAATGGGTGGAACCACTCAACAATGAGGGTAAATACAAAATAGAGATGAAAGGAGAAGTGAAGAACCGAAGGAAAGATCCACACATGAACGTTCCCAAGCTCTGAGAATTCCTTCTACAGCTCCAAGGAGGCGCCCCTGCATGAATGAGGGAGAAACCCTCAAAATGGCTTCAAATACGAGCTTGGGGAGATCAGATTAGGGTTTCGCGCCCGGCGCGTAAGTCTTCTCGCCCGGCGCGGGGCCTTCCAGAGAAGTTGAGCACTATCTGCCTCAGGACACGCCCGGCGCAATTTCCTTTTGCGCCCGGCGCAATGTCTTCCAGAGAGTTTGAGCTACTCTCTGCCTCGATAGCGCCCGGCGCGTGTAGTCTCGCACCCGGCGCAGGTGTCACTTGCAGAGGTAAGACACTCTGTTCTGCTGAAGCCCGACGCGGGTCATCTTACGCCCGGCGCAGCCACTCTGCTCTGTTCCTTAGCTCCTTAGATTTCCAATCCTAAGGTCTTCAATCCTCAATTCTCTAGCTCAATACCTGCACAAAAAATGAGGTGTATTAAAGTATTGTTAGCTAAATTTGGGTTAGTTATATCTGTACACAAAATGAACCAAAAAGAGAACAATTATATTGCAATGGTTCAAAGAATGAGTGGAATTGCTCATTAAGCCTTGTCCAAAAAGAAGTAAAATTGAGACTTAACACATATTAATTAATTTCTATCTTTTTGCATGTAATTATAAATATATCAACCACTTAACCCACAACTATGGCAAGTAATACATGTGTTCATATACAAAAACTTGGTTACACAAATGAACAGTGTGACCAACCAAATTTTCATCAAAACACATAGAAAATATGAAGTAGTACATTTCATATGAACAATCGACAAGAATATTGTTTTTTTTCTTGTTAATTGATTTAATCTACCTAAATTATTCTTGACAATATTGATTAAGAATCAAGTTTAAGAAGGTTTTATGAAATTGATGTATTTTAGATGGAAAAGAAATTCTCCTAATCTGAAATTAAAATTAGGTCAAATATAATAATGTAAAAAAAAGGATAAAAATACAAGTAAATATTTTAAATAATATATCAATTTTTTATTGGTGCAACACCTATTTAAACGTAGTTTTTCTGGTCATATCAAATGTGATTAGGTGGTATTCCACATTCTTTTATGTTCTTTAAAACAATTATACATTAATAGAAGAATTTCTTGATTTAATCAATACAGCTTGACATAAATCATATTTATATTATTAATTTTGAGATCTATAAAATAAAACATACCTTGATTTAAGTTTGGTATTTCTAAACTGTATTTATTTAATTTATATGTAATGTTCAGATTAGATTGACCGAATCCTGCTTCATATGTACACATAATCAAGTTCCTTCTTTTAGAAAGGTTATATACGAGTTCTTGTTTTGATAAATGATTTTATCATCATTTGATCAACAACCCTAGAGTGAACCACTGTCCATTGCATTATTCCACTTGATTTGGATTTTTTTTTTCCCTTTCAAAACCCGACTCTGTCACCATTACATCTGTAAGCAAAACCGTTCTCAGCTCACTGATGACATTTAGAACTATATATCAGATCATATTGATAGTAGTAATTACGTGTGCTGAGAGTATGAGTGAGATTAGGAAATAACAAGCAGGCGAAAAGGGAACGTTAATGACAATGCGTTGACATAACAGTGATCGGGTGGTTATTGTCTACGCTACTCCTATACAGCTCGAATAATGCGTTGTCTTCGTGTGGTCTATTCTATACAAAAAATAATAGGGATCGGATTAATCTCATCCTTAAAAATATTATACTTCCTTTAATTTTTATTATAAAATATTTTTAACCAAAGTATACAAACTAATGTAAACAAGTATATTAATTAATTTTATAAAATTTATATAATAAAATTATGATTTATCAAATTTATCTTTCTTATATAATATTAAAATTTCATGAGAAAGATAGAGATATTATTCTATATCAAAACTTATTTATTAATACTAATAAAAATAATATATATCAATTACAAAGAATTTAAAATTTGAGGAAAAAAAAACTCAATTTTTAATAGAGATAAATAAAAATAATAATTTAATATTTCGTAAAAACTATAAGATGTTTTATCAAAATTTCTAAACTATACACTATAATAATCAACAGAAATACTTTCTTAGCTTTCTTCATGCAGTACATCATGGTCCTGATTTTTGCATTAAACTACCAAACCCGTTGTTTTCTGCCCATCTTTTTACCTTCTCTTGTTGAACACTTTCTGTTTTCCTCACAAAAAGCAGTACAAAACCAGATGAAATCTTTTATACTTATTTGTAAGCTACAAATATACTAATTTCTATTGTCACAAAAGCTTGTAAGTTATGGCCTTTTATATGCAATTCTCTGCACCTTACCGGCAAGTTAAATCGAACTTAGGTTTAATTTAATATCGCGTTCTATCTTTTTCTTCTTTTTTTTTTATACATTCGATCTATTTTAGTTGTTTTTTATTCATAGATGAAAAATACCCACAGTTTTTGCAGTATATGTAAAAGGCGAATCATATGATGGTATTAGAGAATTCAAGAGTCTCTCTGCAGGCATGAACTTTATTTTTTAATCTCATGAATGTTATTCTTCCTTCCAGTTTTTTATTGTTAATGTATAAATGTTGATTTTTGGCTATTCTTGATTTTCAGTAAGCCTGTTCGGTTGATGACGAATGGCCTAAAATGGTGGGTCCAGCAGATTTCTCAAACTAATTTAATTATGTATTGCCAATATAAAAATTATTTATTCTATGATCCAAATACAGATGATCGATTATATATATGTTAAGATGTGATGATAGTAAAATTAAAATGTATTGACTATATACTTAATAATTATTTTTAAAATTATACTTTGAATGATTTCTAATCAGGCTCTGATAGCGGATGTTTTCCATAATAGTTCAAAATATATTAAACTAATTTATATAAACGCTTAACTACTTTTTTATAATTAAACAATTTTCATTAATTTATTCTTTTCTAACCTTTTTGTTTTTTGTTTTTTTTTTCTCTTCGTTTCTTTCTTGTTTAGTGTAAATGATTTTTAAAATGGGATCCAGGCGCATACTATATCAGAAAAGAGGATCATCTAACCAAGCTGACTCTGTCGTTTTCATCTTGAACAATTCTAAAGTTGAATACTTAAATTTATGAGCAAATATCTGTCGTAACTTGTAATAAATGACGGTCGTGTACTGACAAACATATTGGACAAATATACATTCGATACGGTCAGCCAGCGATCTTCGGTGGCGATTGGTGAACCTAGCACAGCGTCTCTTTAGTTTAAACTACCAATTAGAGCCATTTTCAAAGTATATTAATTTTCCTTTTCGCTTAAATCATTCAAACTGCTTTATAGAATATATGAAAAGCAATACGCAAATACTATATATTTTGACTTTTAAAAACCTGCCAGATGTTTTAAGAGTTAAAAAAAAACAAAACAAAAAAAAAACCACCGTAAATTGTTAACTGAAGTCAATGAAAATTGTAGTATATATTTCAGGAAAATTACTATAATATATTTTCTCTTAAATGTTGCTACACCTATTTGTTTAAGCGAACAACTAATATTAATATGTTATTACATGAAAATTATTATTGTAATTGTCATACATCTTATAATGTTTTAAAAATTGTCATTAAAAATTACTTTGTCTGTATAATAAATATAATATATTATTAAAAAATATAAGTATAGATCATAGTTTATTATATAATTTATTATTAAATTTTATTTAAAATTAATATTAAAATTGTGTGTAATTATATATCAAATAAATAATATTTATAAATATTGTACCTAAAGTGACATATTTTGTATGTAACTGTATGTCATATTTCTTGTAGTATGTGTACATATTTCTCACATTTTATTATTTTAAAAAAAATTACATTAAAATATAATGAATACTATTATATATATATATATACTATCTATAAGTTTCTAATAATTATTTAATTAAAGTTATAATTTCATTTTAGTAATAGGAAGTTAATTATATTAATGTTTAATTTTGATTAATTAACAATATTAAAATATTTAAGCTTTTACACTTAATTTTTTGTCCTACTAATTATTTGGAATAACATAATACAGTAATTAATGAAGAAGAAAAAGGCGTGCTAATAAGTATCTTAAGGCCACCCATTAAAAAATTATAACAAATAGAAATTGCTATTGAAAAATTTGGTGGAAATTCATTCAAAATCATGATGTATTAACAACTCATTTTACATTAAGAAAAAAATCTTCTTGAGGTTACTCATTATCATTCCCTTTTAAAAAAAATAAGATTCTCTTAACCTTTTAATATTCTCAATTTGAGCTAAATTTCTGGTGGCTGTCGTTGATCGGTCACTCTTGCCCTGCCGTGTTCTTATCAAAGTAAAACCACTTGTTCAATTTTAAAGGTAAATTACATATTACTGTAGCAAGGTATCGTTAGCACGTTTCTATCGTGTGTATGTGTGTTTATTTCTCACCCTATAGTTTATTTAAATTTTTCTCTCTAATATATTTACTATATATATGGTTCCATATATCCCCTCTTATATCTCATTCTCAGGTCATAATATTTCTGTGGTTTCTGAATTATACCTTTCATCTCTCTCTGAACGTGAAACAAAAATATATAGCACCATATGGAACACCTTAAAGAAGAGCAAGCAGAACCAGTTAGTCCTATGGGACAATACTTCAACAGCTCTGTGTTATGCATATACATAATTGGAGTTTTAGAGTTTGAAGTTCCAATACATGACTTGCAAACCTTGGCTCTTATTAAAGATGTTTTCATTCCCATCAATCCACGCTTCTCCTCCGTCATGGTTATTCCTCTCTTTTTAGCTTTTTTCATTATAAGTTTATTTGGATATAAATTTTGAAGTCTTTAAGAGTTTTTTAATTGAAAAATATAATTTATTTTTAATAAAAAAAATTCTTAAAATTATTTTTAACTTATATTCAATCAAGATCTATACTTTATCTAAGTTTTTTTTTACTAATCATAATATTAACAACTTTGTCATTGGTTAATTTCGGATAAAAAATTTAAATATCATTTTTAGTGAAATTTTCCTTTCAAATAACATTTTATTCATGAAACTCAAAATTAAAACATTAAATAAAGAGATCGAGTTCAATTTTCATTAGAGCAACTAGTTTTTAATATATATTGTTATATTTGTTTTAATATCACGATTATCTGCATAAGAATACTATATATAGCGAGATGATATAATTTAAGATATATAAAACACAAATTTTGTAATTCCACAAGGCTATTAATAGTTTGCATTATAATTTTGCTTTAATTTTTTCTTTGTTTACTCAACATCTCGTAAGTATACCAAGCTTGATCATTAATTTATGAAGTCTGATTGGCATTGTTCAAATGTATGAAACCAGATCCAAGATAAAGATGGAGAGAAACGATGGAAGCAAGTTGATGTGAATTTGAAAGACCATGTCCACTTTCCCATATTCCCCTCAGGCAAAACAGTGGAATCATATGACAAACATTTTCATGATTACTTATCAAGCATAGCAATGGAGCAATTATCACAAAGCAGACCTTTATGGGAAATTCACATTATCAATTACCCCACAAATGATGCATCTAGCAGTGTAATATTTAAGCTTCACCATGCACTTGGAGATGGTTATTCTCTAGTTGGTGCACTTCTTTCTTGTCTACAAAGAGCTGATGATCCCTCTCTTCCCTTGTCCTTTCCTTCTCTAAGACCATCAAAGCCAGAATCATCAACCAAAAGCTTTTGGAGAAGATTTTCTTGGATGTTGTCCTCTGCCTTCAACACTGTCTCAGATTTTGGATGGAGTATATTGAAGAGTAGCATCATTAGTGATGATAAAACACCAATAAGGTCCGGAGATGAAGGAACCGAGTTTCGCCCAATTTCCATAACAAATATGGACTTCTCCATTGATCATGTCAAGGAAATCAAGTCCAGGTTGGGAGTGGTACGATGAAATTCTTTTATTCTTGAAATTTTCTTTCTCGCTTTCAACTTTTTGCTTTGCCTATCTATGTTAGAGCACCTACTTTTTACAATGCATAAATGTACATGTGTCCAAGAAATAATATTTTTTTCAAATTGTGACGGTGGTAGTAGGAACTTGGTTAGTTTGTTGTCGAGCTTTATATCTAACTTGACACCATATAACACTAAATTACATTATGGAAAAGAACATACTCATCTATTTTTAAAGTAGTTATTATATTCATTTGTACATGCAACTTTTCTTACAACACTATTTTCTTTGTATCTTTCTCTTTATCTCTCATGACATTAGTTATATATATATATATATATATATATATATATATCAGTTTTTCTATTTTTTTTCCAACTTTTCCACCAAAAATGGAGTGCACTTTTCACATTTTTTTCTTCTCTTTTATAAGTCCAAGGTGATGTATACAATAAACAATTTCTCCCATTAACTTCATGCAGTTAATTTTACATCTCATTTACAAATTGATTTGAATAATTTTTATATAACATTATATATAGAGAGAGAGCGCTAAAAGAGTTGTCCACGTACTTGGCAATATTGCATTAAAAATATGATTTGCACTTGAAATCTATAAATGCTTGAAAGTTTAGAAAAATAATACAACCATGTTTATTATTAAACCCTCAGTAATGAAAAGTGTTTTTATAATTAAGCACAACTTTGAATTAATAATGTAAAGATCTTTTCTTGGTATGCTTTGACATCAGATTAATTAATTATCTTCCTTGCATGATTCTCTCTAATGGCAGACTATAAACGATGTGATAACCGGAATCGTCTTCTATGGGACTCGGTTATATATGCAAGACATGGACTTGAAGTCAATGACGGCAGACTCCACTGCGTTGGTCTTATTGAATACGAGAAACATCGAAGGTTACCAATCAATAAATGACATGCTCAACACTAAAGCCAAGGGTCTATGGGGGAATAAGATTTCCTTCTTGCATGTACCAATACCCAAATTGAATCAAAACAAAATTTCAAACCCTCTAGATTTTATTTGGGACTCTCATAATGAAATCAAGAGAAAGAAACAATCTTTGGCGGTTGCCCTCACTGGGACACTTTTGGACATGGAGAGTAAGTTCAGAGGACAAGAGGTTGGTACCTTAATTAATTTAGTTAAACTGATTTATCTTGATTTCCGTCAGTGTTTTTGTTCATTTAACTTTTAGGTTTGCTTCAAAAATAGTGTATTTAATTAAGAACTTCAATCAGAATGCTACAACAAAGTTGGTTATAATGTTGTTGTAGGCAGTAGCTAAACACCTTCGAGGGACAGTGACGAATTCAAGTGCAGTGATTTCAAGCTTGGTTGGACCGATGCAACAAATGTCTTTAGCTAATCATCCTGTGAAAGGCTTGTACTTCACATTAGCCGGTGGACCTGAGGTATCCTAATTAAGAACTAATTGTTTAAATAATTTTCAAAAGTAGTTCTGTGAGAGAAAAATAAAATAAAAATTCAAAAATTAAAATTAATTTATTCATAAATTAATTTGTAAAATTCTTTAATATCAACTTTTTCAAAAATTTGTTTTTAACTTAGTTTATAAGGATATTTGTTTTAATTTTTTTCTTATTTTCTTCTCTTATAAAAGTATATTGAAAAATTTATTCAATTTTACGTGATTAATCATGTGAGAAGAAGTGGTAATAGTGGGATGTGTTCGAGGGAAACAAAAAAAATAAAAAAGAAATAAGGGTACAATTTTCATTTTTAATAAATATTTATTAATTTGATAATTTTTTTAAAATGAAAGAAATAAAATAATATTGTTACATAAATTGAATATCTTAATTTCTTTATTTTATAAATAATAGAAAAAACAAAAAATAAAAAGACATTTTGGAAGACTTTCTCATTTATTTGCTTTTAAGGCAAGTTTTTTAATTACCCCGAAGATTTAGTTGTGGAGAAATCATATGTATGATCTCTATTTAAACATCGTTTAATTCTATGGTTTGCAGAGTCTTGCCATTTCAATTATGAGCTACGTGGGAGTGCTTAGAGTTACCCTTAAAACGGAAAAAGACTTCATAGATGAACAGAGATTGAAGTATTGCATGCAAAGTGCATTTCAGATGATACTCAAAGCAGCTACGGGAAATTCCTGACAAAAAGAAATACATTAGCGTCATCCTCACCAAAGTACAAGCAGTCAAAATTCTTGTATGTGTTTGGAGAATTGAAATTGCTTAATTATTAATCAATTTCTTTTTTAAAAAATATGATGTTATTATTTCATATATCGGTTTGATGAACGCCTTAATTATGTAAACAATATGTTGTGTGTATGCTCTGATACTTAATAATGTAATCCATTTTTATATGTCTACTTTGGATGTTTGATTAATGATGTGATATAATATGTTATATTAATAATTAATATATTAGTAATTAAAATCTTATATTAGTGATCAATTAATAATATTAAACAGTTAACTGATTAATAGGTAAATAAAGTATGTAAAATTTTTAAAATTGAGTAGAAAGATGCGCAAATTCAAATATTGAGTAGCAAAATTCATGAAATAATAGAATATATGTAAAAACAAAAAATACAATTAAGCTTAAAATTAACCGATATGGGTAACTGACATTCTATATCAATTATTGTAACAATGATTACTTGTAAAATGTCTACTTATTTATAAAAATGTGTTGCATTCCTTTTACATCGGTAATTAATAAATCAATGTAAATACTTGTTGTAAAATCTCTATTTTACAGTTTTAGTATCAAACTATCAATCAAAAACCTGTCCAATTGAAGGCAATTAAGTTGTCTAAAATACCAGGCTGATAAAAAGATATCATGGATTTAATTTCATAATGTCCATAATTACTTATGATCACCGTATATTCAATTCCCTTCAAATTAAATGTAGAATTGGGAGCAACATACATATTTTATAAGGTGAAATCACTAGAAAAATATTATTTTTTTTATGAATATTCTCAAAACAAATATTTGTAGAAATTTTTTATGAATTTTTTTCAATAAAAAATTTACAGAAACCTTTTACGAATTTTTTACAAAAAATAATTTACAGAAATTTCTAATAATTTTTTTATGAAAAATAATCTACAAGAAATTTTTGCAAATTTTACTACAATTTTGATGATCATAGAATTTTTTTATGGTAAAAATTTATAAAAAAAATGTGATAGAAATTTTATTTTATTTTTTGTGGATTTCTTACAAAAATAAATTCACAAGTAATATTTATCAATATTATAATAAATGGTAGAAAATTTTTGTAAATAATTTTTCTTTTGAATTTTTCTGCCAATTTTAATCCACGAGAAAAATTTAAAAATATTTAAATTTATAAATTTAATAATTAAAGTTTTAATTAAAAGATATTGTTTTACTAAATTATTTATAAATATATCATTATAATTAATTATAATTTTAAATTAAATATATAAATTTTGTAAACATATATGATAAATATTAATGATAATGAGTTTTAATTGAATGATAATTCATAAAATTTTAAAATTAAAAGTATCTACTTTTTTACTAAATTGTTTATAAATATTTCATAAAAATTAGTTTAAATTTAAAATATTAATTAATTCAACATTTATTTTAATTAAATGTATAGATTAATGATAAATGAGTTTTAAATTAATGATAGTTTTTAAAATAAAATTATTTAATAAAAAAATATTGTTTTTTTAATATTAAATATTTTAAGAGTTAATATAATTGTGTAGTTCATTGAATTAATTTTATTTCTATAGACATGATCTAATTAATTTTTAAAGAAAATCTTATGTTTCACGTTGATTAGAAATAAGACAATTAAAGAATATATAACTAGAGACAACACTCACCTTGCAACTTAATCTTGTAGATTGAGTTAGATCTATAACCTACATTCTAAAATTTCAAAAGGTCATCAATTGCATTCACAAAAATATACTCTCTCCATTTTTTTTGTTTGACATTTAAGGTTTATGTACAAAAATTAAGAAAATGATTGATATTTTAGCTTTTCAATTACTTACTTTTTTGTTATATCCTTTGGGTAGTTGGAGAAAAAATAGGTACATTAGAAATGAATAAACATATTGTTCAAAAAATACACATTAATTATCAAGGATAAAAATTTAAAAAAAATTTAATAAGTCATAAGTTTTAGAAAAATGACAATAAAAAAAGAAAAAAATAATGTCAAAATGATTATTAATAAAAAATGGAGGGAGTATTATCCACATAGATATTATCTGGAGTTAAAATTTTGTTAAAAAATTTGAAACAATCACATTTCTTATGAATTTTTATGTGAAATTCACATGAGAAATCGCATGTAAAAAGAAAAATTCTAATAATGTCACTTCTTTTAAATAACATATTTAATTTATTTTGAATTTCGCTAAAAGGTACGTAAGACATGTTATATGATGTGAAATGAATGATTTTTTAGCACGGTATTTAGGATGACAAAAATACCCGCACCCGCGGGTATCTGTGGGTAAAATCCGCTACGGATAATAAATGGATAGGCTAATTGGATACCCGCGGATAGGGATGGCAACGGGGCTAGGCGGGTACGGGTTTCATGATACCCGTCCCCGTCCCCGCGAGTTAAACTCATCCCCGTCCCCGTCGTCGTACCCGTCAGGTATGTGATTTCATCCCCATCCCCGTCCCCGTCGGGTATCGGGTATACTCGTACTCGTACCCATACCCGTCAATTTTTTTATTTTTTATTTTTTATAAAAAAATATGATATTTTTAAAATTTTTTTTATTATATTATAATTATAATTAAGTTATTTCTCTATCTCATTTTATAATAAATAATCACACATAAAAAAATATTAAAATTTCTTAATATAATTAAATTGAAAGTGGATATTAAATTAAAAATGTAAACGGGGATGGGTACGGGTACGGGGCGGGTAAGTACATACTCGTACCCGTACCCGTACCCGATTTAAAGTATCGGGTTTTACCCGTACCTGTACCCGTACCCGTATCCGGTCAAACCGGGTATTTCCCGTCAAAGTCGGGACGGGTTCGGATATTACCCGCGGGTACGGGTATATTTACCATCCCTACCCGCGGATAATGGGGACGGATAATTTTTTACCCGTTTATAAATGGGGCGGGGGCGGGTATGATGATATTCATACCCGTGGGTACCCGTTTAATAATATTTATTAAATATCCTAATTATCCTTATACCACATAACCCTAAAACTACACTGTCATCTTATTTTCTTTCCATAGAATTATATTGGATGTAATTTGATTAATTTTCTAGCTTTGATTGGACCAATAAGATTTATGTATTTTAAGTTGTTTAGTTACGTTTGGAATTATGAGATTGAATTATTGTAACTTTGTGATATGAGACTTTCCCTTACTTGTGTAAGATTGATGTATTTTAAGTTATTGATTATCTTACATTTTTATTATTATTTCAACCGAATTAACGTTAAATACAAATTCAAAATTAACATTGAATTTTTATTTTTAATATTTCATTGACATTAAATATAAATTTAAAATTATTTGTAATATAATTTTTTTAATTTCTTAAAAAATTTATAAATATCCATGGATATTTGTGGGTATTCAAGAAATTCATGGATACCCGCTTAATGGATACCCGCGTGGATATGGGGTGGGTATGAGACTAATTTTCATACAGCGGGACGGGGACGGATTTACTATTACCCGCCCCCATGGAGCCCCACTGCCATCCCTAACGGTATTTGTGAATATGTCATATTAGGGTGCAAATCATTGTTTTTATTATTATTTATAATTATAATATTAATATAAAATATTTATTAACTCATCTTTCCCAAGAACTACCGATCCACACAAGATTGGAAACATAAGCTGGTTGATGGGTGCAAACTAGGCCTGAGCACGGGTCGGGTTCGGACGAAATCGGGTTGAAAATATTAACTCCAATCTAAACCGATAAAAAAAAAAAGGCCCATTTTCGACCATGAACAGTGTTTCGGGTTTGTCGGGTTCGGGTTTTCGGGTCTTGGGTTAGTTGGATCGGGTTAGTCGGATTGGGCCATATTGGGCCCAATATTTTTATTTGTTATTTTTTTCAAAATCTAAACAACTATTTAACTAATTTGGGCTGGACCTACATTTTTTTTCTTTTTTTTCTCAACTATTTAAACCAGTAGAGTTGGGCCTTATTTTTGTTATAATCTTTTTTCAGGTTTTTGTTTTTTCAGTTTCAAATAGTCAATTGAAACAAGAGTACTCAACTAGTTCTAAAAGTACAGAAGAGAAAAAATTGACTACAACTATTAACATTAAAAATATTTCCATTTCATGTTTTAAAAGTCAAATTAAACATTAAATAGTTTAGATTGAATTCAAATCCTTAATAAGAGAAATAGTGATGATTTCCAAAAATATATGGACAGAGTCAACGAAAACTATAGTAGGAACAGAGGATAAAAATAAAGCAAACCATAAATTCATAAACTAATAAATCCAATAAGCTGATACAATCTTGAAGATGGAAAATTTGCAAATGGAAAATTTGCAGTTACAGTTTGCAATGTTGCTTTGGGAATGTCTAGTAATTCTTGTACATTGAAGATTCCCCTTTTGCTAAGTGAACTTATGAGATCTGTATTCATGCATGGCAGCATCCATAAGGAAGAGTCCTTGTCCATCCCAATCTAAATCATGAAAAAAGTTATGCTGCACTTAGTTCTAAGTAAAGCAGCAAGGAAATAATCAGTAACTTTAAAATTATATGATATATGGATCATGTGATACAAATTACATTATAAATCAAAATCATTGAAAGGGCATGAAAAGTGAGTACACATCAGCCTTTCCATCAACCAGGCAAAGCACTAGAGCCTGTCCAGACAGATTGTTGAATGACAAATCAGTAGAGCCAGATTAAAACAATAAGCATCCATATAATCATGAATCTGTAAAACTTACAAGGAAAATAAATTTTACTCTCCCATTTAACAGATTGTATGTGATATACCATTGCACAAACCAGCATTGAACTTAGAAAAATATCAACAGCTCTACATTAATGAAAGTAAAGATTTAGACTTGTTCGAAGAAGAAACTTTAATTAAACTGAATCCTGAAACCAGACTTTGTAATACATGTTACTGTCTCTATAACAACTGGTGCAAGAATCACAATAGCCTTATGGTTTAATTAAGTTTCTTTATGCACTGACAAACATTATTTCATTCTCTTGCCATAATGCATGTCGCCTCTTCTCAAAGAATTTCTACAACATGGAATTCAACCAAGGTGAATGGTCTACAATACCAGCACAAAAACAACATAGATTCGACAACACTGATCATCATTTGGTTTGCACTTGCAGACTGAATATGAAAATATGAAGTGAAACAAGCATCGAATGATCTACACCAAAGCTAAATGGTTTCAACTTTATCAAAATTTACAACACATTCATCTTTATGATGAATATCTCTCTTCCTCACCTCTAAGCAGTCAATGACGGCCAATTGGTGCTGTTCTGCAATATGTGGACTCAACTTTATCAACCGACCAAGGGCATCAATGCCCATGTACTTCAAATTATGACTGTCACTCTGCCCACATAACAACAACAACAAACAAACAAACATGCATCAAACAATAGCCAAATCCAAAAAATGCATGTTTGGATTCACATCAGTGGAAGCAACAATTAGTTGCTTTAGCATCAATTTTGATTTGATTCTTGCTAAAACATGGATCATGAATGCGGAACCAAACATGCACTAACACTCACAGTTCAAAAAGATGTTCAAGCTTCCCAAATTCATTTGGAATTTTACCCACTAGGAGATTGTCATTCAATTGTGTGAAAAGTTATACTCGGTGAATACATACAGAAAACACAGGAAAATGGTGATACGGGTCATGTGGGTCAACTCATAGGTAGCTCAATTTTGACATATTGCCAAGTTCAGGAGGTATTGGACCAGTGAGCATGTTTCCATGAAGGTACCTAATTAAATGAATAAATCAGGCAATAAGAAAAATAACAAAAGCATTATTACACAGTACAAAGTTAGACTCACAGTTTGCCAGTGAAAGTCAGATTGCCAGATCTAGAATAGGCATGTTTGGACTTTGAAATACCTTGCTAAGGACCTCTCTACGTAAGGAACCTTGTTTTGAACCAAATCCAGAAGCAACCAGCACCTGAAGGAGTATTTCAATCCAAGTAAGAGAATTTAGAGATCTTCTCCAGAAGTCCAGGGAATATTCTTGATTTTCGACCTGCCAAATCATTATTAAAATTAACACAGAATTAGTACTTCAGCTAAAATAGATAAATGTTAAATCGCTAGTCATTCCTATATTAAATATAGAAAACAAGCAGTATGTAATAATTCACAACCTCGAAACAGGGGGTAAGGAAACTCAGTAACTCACCGAGTGAAGCAATGCAAGAAAGTTACATGATTTATTTAAATGAGGTGAAAACTCATCAGTAAGCTCCACTTCAATGTCAGATAGAAGAAGTGTGAGAAGGGCAACATGAATCTTGCCAAGTAACATTGAGTCCTGGAAAACACATGCAGTAAAGTGAGAGACATGTTGGATGCTACTTACAATTTGACACGACTCTGATAAGATTAAAATTAAACAGAAAAACAGAAATGAATCCAAGATATAAGCATGAGTCAAAGATGACAAATTACCTTATCATGAAATGCTTGAACAAACTCATCAAGAGTGAAGGGACAAATATCAACAATCATGGCATATGTATAAATGAAATGGAAAACCTGCCAAAATAAAGTTAGTTCTTCATCAATTTAATGTTCTTTGCCATTAAAAAAGAGGTTCAATAGAATGGGAAATAAGGCAAGATAGTAACTTCAGTACAGCTTGACAATTATGATGTTTGCTAATTTAAGAAAGAACTGTGTCACATAAAAAAATTAATCCAGTAGTGTAACTGACAAAATCCAAACATCAAAAATAATTCATCCAAGTTAAAACAAAAAACCATCACGATCTTTCCGACAAATAGCAAGGTTCAAGATTTTCCTTCACTTTTACATTATATAACCTATTATATTATATTCATCCTATGTTTAAAATCCAGAAGCGTAAACAAAATACAAAGAGAAGAAAGAATGTTGACCTTCTAGCCTTAAGTATTATGTTATAACAATAATGGTAGGGAGGGATAAAAAAGAGGAGTCATGGTCTCATATAGCACAGAAGTGAGTACAGTAACAGGAAGCAAGCAAAACCTCCTCCCATGGCTGGTTCAATGCTCCCCAGCATAAGAAATTCCAGGCATGGCTAGTTTTTAGTGGCAGGTGGAAAACATAGCATGTGATCCTAGAAGTGAAATTCCTCATTTCTCTTCATTTCTGATCAATAACCTTGTAACTTTTTAGGTGGAAAACAAAAACTGTTGGGCAAGACCAGGAGCACTAGGTGTAATAGCAAAATACCTGAAAAAAATAGACATTTATGTACACATCAGCAAAATCATATTTATAAAATTTTGTTGCTATTTTTAAAAACACAATTGAAAAAACTATTTAAAAAGTTACCTAAAAAAGACCCAAGTTGCAAATAAACATTAACATTGATAGCAAAATAAGTGTCATAGGGATCATTTATGACAAATTCTCCAAAAGGAACAACAATAGCCATGTCTATAACAAATGGCTTCAAAATAGCAAAAAGGTCAATCTGGAAAAAAAAAAATTAGCAAGAAACATAAAAAGCATAAATTACTAAATAAAATATAAAAAAAGTTCATTTAAATTACAAACATCTTAAGTATGACCAATCACAGCAATGGCTGTGATTGAGATGATGGACCAACTATGACACTCGATCCATCTCCTCCTTGAACTTCATTAACACTTCCTAAAATTACCTGAAACTCTACAATAGATTTAAAAATAAGATAGTTAACTCATGTACAACACAAATATTAAATAATTTTCATAGCAAAAGAATATTATGATACCTGTAACAATCTTTTCTGAAATTTCAAACTCTTCATTGATATTAAGATCTTTGAATTGGGTTGTAGTTGACCTCACCCAATTTTGAGCACAAATTAGTGCCTCTGCCATTTGTGGGTTTAAAGAGCTTCTAAAAGCATCTAAAACTCTACCCCCTGTACTAAATGCACTTTCCGAAGCAACTGTAGAAACTGGGGTGGCTAAAACATCTCTAACCATTTTTGATAGTATAGGAAACCTTGAAGAATTTTGTTTCCACCAAACAAGAATGTCAAATGTGTCATCAGCATCTATACAAGTTTCATTTAAATACCTTTCAAGTTCATTTTTTCTATCAATAGAATTTTTTTCCCTCAAGTGCTTCTTAAAAGCATCTTTCCTAGCCAAATATGATGGATTTTCAACAAAGACAGAAGTTTCACTATGAGAAACAGAAAATGCTGAATCTTGAGAGGATTGTGCAGATTCATTTTGTTTCTCATAATCTGTCTTGTACCAATTATACATGTGGAACAAATTTTCTTTCAAAGAAGTGGACAAATTTTCAGCAAAATTTGCATCATCTGAATACATTTCTTTAAATGACCAATCCACAAATTCAAATTTGTAACGAGGGTCAAAAATAACTCCAAAATACAGCAGTTGATTGATGTTATTTATATCACCCCAATATTTGTCATACTTTTGCTTCATATTAAAACCCATCATGGCCAAAATAGTGTTCAGATTCATAGCTGATTGCTTAAGTTCAAAATAAATGGATGACAGTTGATGAAATGCAACATGTAAGCTGACATGTGATGATGTAGAGAAAACCTTAGTGGCCTCATAGAAAATTTTCAAAAATTTTAAAAATGCTCGAACATTCTCCCAATCAATTGTAGTTGGGGGACCAGCTATCCCAAAAACCTCTAGATAACTTGAGTCTTCAAACTCAAGCTTTTCAAAGGCAACTTGAAATTTTTCAGCAGCATCTAACATCATATATGTGGAATTCCATCTTGTGGGAACATCAAGACATAACAATTTTTTACATTCAATTTTTGAAAATTCAACACACTCTTTGAACTTAGCCAATCTTTGGGGTGAAGACCTTACAAATCTAACAGCTGTCCGAATATTTGCAATTGAATTGTGCACATCTTTTAAACCATCATTCACTACTAGATTTAGTATATGGGCACAACACCTCATATGAAAAAATTGACCATCCATTACTAATCCTCCCATATTCTTGAATCTTTTTTTCAAATATGTTACAGCCACATCATTGGCTGAAGCATTGTCAACTGTAATTGTAGACACATTTCTCAAACCCCATTCCTTTAATACCTCCTCAACTTTCTTTCCTATGGTCTCCCCTTTGTGGTTAGGAACTATTGAGAAACTAATGATTCTTTTCTGATATTTCCAATCATTATCTATAAAATGTGTTGTGAGTGCCAAATAGTTTAAATTTTGAATAGACGTCCAACAGTCAGTAGTGAGAGCTACCCTAGCACAATTTGACTTAAAGAAAGCCTTTAGCTTATGCTTTTCATCCATATAAAATTGAAAACAAAGCCTTGCTATTGTATGTCTTGATGGTACAATAAATTGTGGTTGTAACTGTCTACAAAAGTGCTTAAAACCCTCACCCTCAACCACCCTAAAAGGTTGTTCATCTAAAATAATAAAGACAATTAATGCCCTCCTACAAGCTTCAACATTGTATCTTTGGCTTACAACTGTCAAACCGCTCACATCTCTCTTCAAGGTAAGGGATGTTTGGTTGGGGTCATTAATAATAGCATTTGGATATTTAGGACATTTTCCTATGTGGTTAAGTAAACTTGATGTGCCATGTATCTTTGGATCACACCTATATCGTTTACCACAATGATTACATTCAGCCATTTTCTCCTTAGATTCATTTTCAGATATTGTTTTGAAATGTTCCCAAACTATAGAGGTTTTTTGAGACCCACTTGCATTTAATTTCCTCTTTCTTGTATTAATTGGGAGGGTAGCAGTAGGATTAGTTTCTACAGCTTCAGCTATAACTGTTGGTTGTCCAATAGGTTGTGCACCACCACCATCACCTCTTGATGCTGCTGGTTCAGTCATGGTGGGATTTGCAACCTCTTCGAATTGACTAGACTGCTCCATTACTGTATAATGAAGTCATAGGTAATTTTTAAGTGTTTATGGTATTTTAACAACTTTTAATTTGTTATTTTAGAGTTATAAACTTGAATTCATGATTTAAAATGTCATACAGTATTAGCAAAAACAAAAAAAAATACATAAAATAGATATAAACTAATGTAAACAATTACAAAATTTTTAATTTAACTAAATAAGTGAAACACGTGTTTATAAATAAATAAGTTTAACACAAATAGTTAACATAAGAATTTTCAAAATAAAACACAAATCAATTATTAAAAAAAATCATAACATGATAAACAGTAAGTACCTGAATCTTTTAAATTTAAGATTTTTATCTTCTTTTTATGTTTTTCTTTCTTTTGTGCCTTGTGAGTGTTGAGTAATGCATCAGAAATTGTAAAAATGCTTTTATTTTGCCTATGCTTAACAGAAATAATGAATGAAATTGTTTCTATTGTTGATTAGTAATCTCAAGAAACATCAAATAATAATAGGAGCAGGAAACTCAGATTCAGATTTTAGGATTGTTTAACTGGTAACCATACCATAATTAATTCCTTTGCAAGTGAAGAAACTAGCAAACTCTCATATGAAATATAGAATTCCAAAAAACTAGTCATAATTAGCTTCATATCATGAGCAAACATTAAATTGCAATATTTTTTTGCTTCCTTTTTAGGTGCATACATGTAGAGTCATATGTTGCAAAGGTACTAGTTTGATGTTTGAATAAATATGTCAAAACAGGGGCAACTTTACTAACCAAAAGTACCGAGGGGACAGAAAATTGCGTAGAAAGGTTCAAAAGTGTAAACAAACTTTGCCATTATGATGAAGAAGCTTGAAATAATGAACATTAGATGTAGGTCAGTTACAAAATCAGATATACAAACACACAAGAATATAATAGAACTACGACGGCGCCTTCAGATTGGTCAGTTACAAAAGAAAATATCAGTGCAAACAAAAATACTGTATGAACTATTGAAGATTTAATAATGATACAGGAGAGGAAGAAAACGAACAAACCTGTTCTTCGCGATGTTAGAAGGAGACAAGCAGATTGGCAGTAGACAGAGAGGAGTATCCAGTGGCAGAAGGAGATGAATGAACCGTGCTAGGGTTCACATGACTACTCTCGCGGCGTTAGGATTTGTAGTTTGTGTGAGCGGCGGCGGCTAGGTTTTTGAGCACAAGAAGAGAAGGTTTCGTCTTTCGTGAGCAGCGGCTAGGGTTTAGTTTTCCTTTCTCTCGCTCGCGATGCTAAAAGAATAAATATACACCTTTTAAGTGTTTTGGGTCGGTCGGGTATGGATATCCACGGGTTCAAATTTTTAATCCGAACCCGACCAACAAAACCCATAATAACCCGACTCTAACCAACCCGAAAAACCGAAAAACCGCAAAAAACCGGCCGCATAAAAAAACTTAGATGCGGACAGTTCGGATTCAGTCGGAGCCGGAATTTATGCTCACGCCTAGTGCAAACATATTGGACAATAAATATTAAGGAATATTATATAGTATGAAATGATTGAAACTTTTAGCACAGTATTTGTCATATATGTGATATAAGGGTGCAAACAAAATATACAATAAATGTTAAGGACAGCTTACTTATTTAATTTTCGGTAATATGTACGCAGTTACTAGTTAGCCAGCAATTAATATTCGGTGGTGTTTGGTGAACCTAAATTCAAAGTATTTATTTAGATCATCTACAGTTCTGAAATGAATTCCATCTATCCCATTCTTTGAATTATTTTATTAAATAATTAAGAAATTTATCTTTTAAAAATAGATTTAATAAATTTTGATATATGATATAAATTGTAACAATTCATTATAAAACGGCAGGGCCGCAGGGGGTCTCATTCCCTTTTGGAATTATCTTTATGGCTGAAAGGACACAAAGCTGCTTTTGCGGAATGTATGAATAGCAATAACTATATCATCAAAAATAAAATAAACTAAATAACTATATGTTGACTTTAAAACCGCGGGAGATGTTTTATAAAATTTGTTTAAAAAAAGGAAAAGAAAAAGTCATCATAAATCACTAGTAAATAAAGGTCAACGCATAACTTGTAATTTATATGTAGGAACACAATTCTTGTACAGTTTTTTTGCTTTTGTTATTAGGGAAAAAAATAGTCTATGAAGAAGAGTATTTTACTTATTGTATAACTATAAAAAAAATAATGTACGTAAAAATAACATAACAAATAATTGATAAATATTTGACAGGATAAATAACTGATAAAAATAAATAAATATGCTTCTCTTTACACATCAATTCCTATATATTAAATATGAAATTTTTATTTATACGAAAGTATTTTTAAAGACTTCTTTAATGAGAAGATTTTTAAAAATATTTTTAACTTCTTTTTTTTAATAAAATTTTTATTTATCATAATTATTTATAAGTTAAATTTTAATATTTTTAAAATAAATTATCAATAAATAATAATAATAATAATATTATACTATAATATAAATTATTTATTATTAACTTAAAATATAATTTATATATTTAAAAGTATTTATTTATACAATTTTAAATATAATTTATATATTTAAATATAATATTTATTTGTATATATAATTTGTTATAAATTTTAGTTACATATAATAAATATTTAATATATGTATTATATAGACTAAAATATTAGTTATATATTTAAATATGCTATTTAAGGAATTTGTTATTAATAAGAACTAGATTGCAATGGACAAATTTTCTTGATATGATATAAATGAAACCACAATGAAATTTAAACAAGAAATAAATTAACATTAAAAAAATAAATAAATAAGAGAAATGGTAAAGGAATCTTGAGATGGATGTTGTATTGTCGACAGATTTCTAACGTGTATTACTATTTATGTTTTCATTATAATTCATATTTCATATCCAAAAGATATATGTAAAAGACGTCCAAATAATCAAAATATGAAAAATATATATTTATTATAATTTTAATCTAACTTTTATTTCTTCTAAAGTTCCATAGAATTGTAGTAATTGATTTCAAAACAGATTTTATCAAAAGATTTAATTTACTTCAAATTCAAAGTCTTCAACCTTTTCCAAGAAATGTTTAGCTGTTAAAGAATAATTTTTGTATCTCTTGCCTATGAATCGAATTTTATAACACGAAACTCATTAAAAAAAATCCATAAAATTAATGTCATATATATTCTTAAAGCATAAAAGAATGGAGGATAAAAAAGAAGAAAATAAAATATTGACCTTTGCTCTTACTCACTTCTCAAGTAAGTCAATAAAAAAAATATCGAAGAAAATTCAATCAACTTTCTCATTTAAATAGGAATATTTTTTAGAGCAGTTAACACAGTCATATGACTTATACCCCATTAAAGCATTAATAATGAACAATAAAGTGTCACTAAACCTCTCCCATTTTATATTTTAATACAATAAAGCCTTAACTTATAGAAGATGAAAAGAATAATAGAACATGTTTTGAATGTACATTTTTTTAATATTACAACAATATTTATATTAAAAACTTCTATTATTAATTTTATTAATAATTTTAATATTTTAATATTTTCTTTTTTAATTATTAATATTACTTTATAAATTTTTATGAAGAATTTTTTAACAGTATTTTTACGTATTCAACTTTTTAATAATTTTAATATTTATATAAATATTTTTTAATATAACCTTATAAAAATTTCTGGAATATATATATATATATATATATATATATATATATATTCAACTTTTTTACGTAAATTTTTTTACATTAATATTTTATCTTTTAGTTAAAATATAATTTTGTGGAAAATATTTTCATTTTATTTTTTAGATTATATATAATTTTATGATAAATTTTTTTAGGAAAAGTAGTTTCAAAAAGTTGTCTCCTTTATATATTTATTACATCATATTGTTATTTAAATTTTAAATAAATCCATAATGAATTAAAAAAATATTTACTTATTTTTGTCTAAATTTTAATTATTAATATTACATCATGTTTGTAATGCCTGAACCCCTTTTCTTTCTCATTCTCTATTTTCCCTTTCTTTTTCTTCACTATCTCATTTTCTAAACTATCCATTGTTGTTCTTTCTCAAGGTTGAAGCTCTTAGTGGAGTCGGTGAACAGTGGGTGCGAGATTCTTCTTCTTCTTCTTCTCCTTTGCACAGAAGCTATTTGCATTTCTCTTCTTCTCTACAAGCTTCTTCTTCCTCGTTCATTCCGTGGTAGGACATGGTTCTTCCCCGAAGTTCTCGTCTAGCCCAAAACCTCGGAGTTTGCGGATTCGAGGTTAAAGAAGCTTCATTTCCTTGTTTTCCTTGAATTGGTTGAGCCTTTGGGTGTGAGTTGTTAGAGTTGCTTATGAAAGTTAATTAAAAGTTGTTAAGTTACATTAAGTTGTTTTAAAGTTATCAAGATGACTATTGTTGAAAAGCTGAATGAAAGATGAGTATTGTTGTAAAGATTTACAAAGATGTCTATTGTTGTAAAGTTGGGGACATATGGTGAAGATATATGTCCTATGTTGAGATACATAGTACTAAAGTGATAAGTTGAAAGTTATTTTCTTAAAGTTGAATCCCTTAGTACTGTGTGGGCAGCATGGAAGTAATCGATTCATGTCATGGTTGAATGACCAATTTGAGTAAGGTACCTAGTTAGAGATGTAACATTTGACTAGATATTGGAGGGTGCGTGGTACTTGGAGGGTAGTGGGTGGGCTAACTCCATATGTGAATTGGTGATGCAAGTCAAGGCCATGGTAGGCCCACACCCAAACCCTTCTGCCCTAACAATAGTTGTAACACCCCAGATTTTGTAAGTTATATTTTAGAAATTATTTTGATATTTAATGTATTTATTTAGAATTTTGGATATTATTTAATTTTTTATATAAATTATATTTTTATGCTAAGACATGATTTCATGATTTATAATTTTAATTAGTATTATGAAGGTAATTTTATGAAATGTATTTTATCTTATGATGCTTATATTATTTGATTAAAAGTGAAGGTTGTATTTTAATTATATTAATTATTTTATAAGAGGGAAGGAAAGATATCTTGGACATTTATTAAATTATATTTTATTATTATTTTTTTTTATTTATTAATTAAGAATAAGGAGTTAGGAAAAGTTACAAGGGAGTTAATTCATTTTTACGAAAACCATCTCTTGACTCTCATTATTTTCTCTCTTATATGCTTCTGAAGAATAAGGAGAACCGTGAGAAAAGGAACAACTAGATTCTATCGTGCTTCGACTTTTGGTCATCAAGGTAAGGGGGAGTGGGAAATCTCACTTGGGGGTGTGGGAATAAATTTTGGGTAGAAGGATTGACCCTCAATCCTTTGTTTGGTGTATGTCTATAGAAACAGACACTTTATGAATATTTTCTATTTTGTTTTTTGACTGTTCAATTGCATTCCTTGTATGGTTCTAAGTATTAATATGTGTTTAATTTTGAAATTTGATATATTTGATAGCAAAATACCCTCAATCCTTTGCCTGATGTATGCCTATGAAACTAAACACTTTATGAATGTTTTCTGTTTTACTTTTTGATTGTTCTGTTGCATTCCTTGTATGATTTTGAGTATGAATATGTGTTTAATTTTGATATTGGATATGTTTGATAGTAGAATAGGCCCCTAATCCTTTATCTGATGTGTAGGAACAGACACTTTATGAAAGTTTTCTGTTTTTCTTTTTGATTGTTTTGTTGCGTTCCTTATGTGATTCTAAGTGTGCATATGTGTTCGATTTCAATAATGGATATGTTTGGTAGCGGGATTGGCCTCAATCCCTTGCTTGATGCATGTTCTTAGAAATAGACACTTTTCGAATATTTTCTGTTTTCATGTTTGAGTTTCCTGTTGTATTCCTTGATGATTGCTAAATGTGAATATGATATTAATTTCGAAAATAAAAAACTTTTGATATAAATTAAAGTACTTTGTGGGTTTCTGTTAGAAGCCCTATGAAGTGAAATTAGGGATATGATCTTTGGATGAATTTTGAGGTATTATATGTAAAATTGATTATGGATTCGTGCATGTTTTGGGTAATATTTGGAGTGCTCTGATTGATTGAAATATTATATTAACTAGTTGGTTGCAGAAAATGTGTGAAATCATGAAGTTAAGTCTATGACCTTTATGCTTCGTATGTTATGAATTACGAGTTAAATGTGTATGATGTTGGATAATTTTTTGGTATAGTTTGTGTTATTCTAGGTATACCTTGAGTCACGAGTGATATATTTAGCTATTCTAGGTGTGTTGCTTAGGCCGCATGCTAGTGATGTATTGAGTTATTCCATGTGTGCCACTTAGGCCGCATGCCAAAGATGTATTGAGCTATTCTAGGTGTACCTTGGGTCACTAATGATGTATTTATGAATGAATGTTCTTTCAAGTATGTTTTTCTAGTAGCATACTAGTAAAGAGAAATGTGCAACTTTTGTCCGGTGCAACATGCATGCATGTATTTATGAGTCAAGTCATTATTGCATGATAAGTGAATGTGTATGTATTCTAATGTATCTATAACTTGAGAGTTGTGCTTGGTTATGTGTAACTTGTGTGATATTTGTTACGAATGTGTGTGTTGCCACTATTACAAGATACATTTTCTACATCGATCCCGTGAAACCATCTACATTGGTTCTAAAATCGATGTAGAATAGAGCGACGTAAAAAATATATAGATTTCTACATCGGTTCTGAGAACCGATGTAGATTAGGACATAAATCTACATCGTTTTTTTAGCAAAATCGATGTAGATTTATGTCCTAATCTACATTAGTTTTAGGTGAACCGATGTAGATTTATCTCCCCTTCTACATTCCTAATCTCATTGTTCCCACATAGGACTTCCTGTTCAAGTGGATGGAGGGCATGTGTTTTATAAAATTGAACATTTTGCAAGCCAAAACAACATTCAATCCAAATATGTATAAACATCTTATTCAAGGAAAGATAAATTAAATAGTACTTCTAATTCAATCCAAGTGATGAGTTTGTTTGACCAAAACCTAAAGGAACAGAAATAGAACCTTTCACCCTGACATAGAAAATTAACCTTCCCCAATCCCCCATGATTCTAAAATTCAGTCAACAGAGGATGCCAAATCAAATGATTAATGAAATCATCACAAATGAAGGTGCGCGGCTGGTGACCCCAATTTGTACCAAACTAAATAAACAACGAAAAAGGCATTTTAACAACCAAATTCTCCAAATACTTCTATTCCAAGTTTTCAATTCACACAAACCTATAAGACACTAATAAAGTTTGCAATCAATAGCTTGAAGTCCCTCACGTCGGAATCCCTGTTCTGCTTCTTGCACGCCTCAAGCGCCTCCTCCACTTTCCTCAGCAACACTCTGAGAGGCTCGTTGGACTCCGAAGTCGCCATCACGAGGCCGTGGAAGGCCTCCACGCGGAGCGGGTCTCGCTTGAGTATTTCCTCGAACAGGTTCTGTGCCTGAGTGTGTTCGTTGTAATAATCATTTTTTAAAGGGGTATTTTTGTAATTTTTATTAATGGCATTTTTGCAATTTTATTAAAGTTAGAGGGGTAAATGGGTAACGTGGAACGGGCTGTTCCAAAATTGGAATGGGCCGTTCCAAGCAATAAAAAGACACTAAATTTTAATTTGGGAACGGGTCCAGAACGGGTCGTTCCAACTGGGAGAACGGGCCGTTCTAATTTTAGGACGGGCAATTCTGGAGGGAGAACGGGCCGTTTCGGAAGGAGAACGGACCGTTCTGGATGAGTCTCGGAACGGGCCGTTCCAGTTCTAAAACTTACGTAACCTTTTCGGGCCCAGAACGGGCGTTCCTCTTTTTGAAACGGGCCGTTCCGGGTTAGGCAGGCAGAACTCTATAAATAGGGGGTTGGGGGTGTTGGAAAAGGTGGATTTTGGGAGAAGGTCCTAGAGAGAGAAAGAGGAGAGAGAGAGAAAGAAAGAGAGAGGAAGGGAAAGAAAAGAGGAGAGAGAAAGAGAAATCCAGAGAAAGAGGTTCTGCCAGGGGAAAGAAAAATAGGAAGGAGAGGATGAGGTTCTGCCCTAGTTTCAGATTTTTCTTTTCCAAGTAAGGGTAGTGCTTATAAAATTAATCTAGTACATATGAGCATGATAGGAATAGTATAATTTTAATATGTTATTTTATGTGGAGATTTTCATTTCACATAGTATAAATTGGATCAATTGATGATTGTTTTGGATATTTAATTATTTATATTATTATTATATTGACAATTTGGCATGGTTATGGTTATGTTTATATATAATTATGGAATATGCTATGTGTATGTGATTTGGAAAAGTAAATAGGACTTAGAGGAGTAAAATTATGGTATGGATTGGGAGATCTCTTGGTGAGATCAGGATATAATCTTTGGAAAAATATGGAATTTGGGAATTCCATAGTGAGGATTCCAATATGAAACTTTTCCAAGGATTATATAATAAACCACTTCAGATGTTAGGTAGATTCTGAAGTACTCCTCTAAGTATTCTATTTGCTACCGGTATGGGTCTAGGCCGAGTCATAACGATGGATGAGGTGGCCCCACGCACCAGGGTTACGTGACGACATAATCCAACTGTATATTTTCCATGAGAGGTTAGGTGTGAGACATGGGTTGATGACATGTTTCACCGTATCAACACTTGGTTTGGATTGTGTTGAGGCCAACATTTGGTTTGGATGTGTTGGTTACATCATGGATTATACAGTGGTGTGACTTTGTTTTGGATGTGGAATATGTATACATATGGTATGGATTGTATACATTGGTTATGGATTCTTTATTATCATAAAATATGTATGCATTGGCATGGATGTGTATACATTATATTTTGGATTGGTCTATACTTAACTTGGAAATGACTTGTTGGTCTGGATAAATACTATGGATAAATATCTGTTTAATGATATTTTATTAAGATGTACTATGATTGGTTTTATATGTGCTAACCCTTATATTTCCATGATGTGGATTGTGATGATCTCACTATGTGGGGGAGCAGATCAGGTGTGAGGCCTTGGGATAGCAAGGAGTCTTTTGGATAGCTGCTTTGAGAAGTGGCTAGGTTTAGAGCTTGACCAGCACCTAGGGTGTCTTGTTTTGATGTCTTCATGACGTTATAATTATATTACCTTTTTGGATTACTGTATAACCTTACTGAGGATGACTCTACTATAAAATTATGTTATACATATTTTAGAAACAATTTTATATGTTATTGTATATTTACACTCTAGCGTAGCTGACCCTTATTCTATTTTCTTTTATATATATATTATTTATCTTTGGTTAGTTCTAGATGTGACGGCCTAGGGTGGGTCGTTACATTCGTCGTTGTAGATGTGCATGTTTGCCTTCAGCAGTGGCCACTCGTACTCCTCCAGTTCGACTTCAATCAAACGGTCTAGAACTGCCATCGCTTCCTCGATCTTGCGGGCTCTGATTTTGCACTCCATGAGCGCGTGGAGCATGTCGGTGTCGTCAAGATTGGTGGTGAGGCGCTCTTCAAGAGCTCTCTCTGCTTCTAGGTCAACCTCCTCCGCGAACTCGACCTGCAGTGACAGCGAGAGCGAGGCGGCGAAGACGGGCGCATGGAAGCGCATGAAGAAGAAAGTGATGGCAGCGACGACGATGCATGAGGTTTCGACGAGGGGGGAGAAGAATGAGGTTAGGGTTTGGATAAGAGGAGACGAGGGTTTAGGGTTTGGTGGAGTGCGAAACGCATGGTCGTTTTGTGAGGCTCTGATTGAAGGTAACCTAAACGATGAAGGTGGCGGAACGGAATGGAACGATGCTGAGGGAGGGTTTGGGCTTTGTATTTGGTGAAATGAGAGTAGAGAGAATCATATACCCAAAGCGAAAATGAAACACTTCTTCACGGAGAGAGGACTCTTGCGTAGGTCAGCTTCTCAATATTACATCGGTTATTAGGTGAACCGATGTAGATTTATTTATAATTATTTAAAAAATTTCCACCACATATTCAATACTACATCGCTTTTACTAAAAACAATGTAGAACACTCAATATTTGCATCTAAATATTTGCATCAGTTTTACTAAATGTTACTCAATATTTTCTCTATGTGTATTTTTATTGTGTTGGAAGTGATCATCAGCATGAAGATGTTGGTGATGAGGTTTAAGTCTCATTGTGGGGTGTGCTTTGATAGGACATGTGACATCGGGACTTAGTTAGGATTAGCATAGAAATTTTATTATTGTTATTGTGTTTTAGAAAGACTAATATTTTATTTTGTCATCACTTTCGCATTAGACTACGATTTATGAAATATGAATGTGAACTCTCTATCTATGTGTTTTGGAACTTTGTTTCAATTAAGAAAGTTTTATTTACTTAGAAAATATACTTTATATTTATTGTGTAATATGTATATGGGGTAGAAGGTGTCACAGTAGTACTTGACCTTTGAGTTGATAAGTGCTACATATATTTTATCCTTGATTTGGCACTCTTTTTGGGAGATATGTAAGTAATTTTTGTTGTATTTGACCCCTAAATAGATAAATTAAGATTAATCTAAGGAGTTACAAGAGTGTAGTTTCTTTGATTGAAAATATTTCTCTTTTGTGTAGATTTTGATGAAGTTGGAAATCCAAGGCTATAGCTCCAAAACCAAAGCTACAACCATAGAGCATGAACCAAAAAGAAGCATTTCAGAGAGTTGAAGCTTTAGCTATGATGCCATAGCTCTAGTCTTGGGAAATAGAACATTCTAGGCAGTTTAGAATTTCAGAGCTATGGCCCCTAGTCTATAGCTACAACTTTGGAGCTTTCTTTGTCTTGAAGTACTTCTAGAGCCGCAGTCACACATCCAGAGTTGTAGTCTTGGGTTAAAAATCCCAACTTTCCCCTCGACAAAACATATTTAAGGGATTAAAAGGAACGAAAGAAGGGGGATAAACGGGAACGAAAGAAAAATAGAGAAAGAAAACCCAGGAGAATAGGAGAGCGTGAAGATCATATTTGAAGATTGGATTGCTTGGGAACAAGGACACATCTTCACTCCTTCTCTTCTATTGTGTAATCTCATCTTTTTATTTGCTATGGCCCTCACCATGAGCGGCTAGTTTCTCTTGGGTTGGATTCAGTGTAACTATTAACTCTATTTCTTCTTAGATTTATATGATATTCAATTCTATTACTTGTATTTGATTCTTCTTTTAATTCTTAATCCGGTTTGATCACCCATTTTATGATATTAGGTTTTTGAATTCTGTTGGGAAACATTTTCAAAAGCCTAAACTGAATTAATCACCTAACAATCTCTTGTTCTAGGAATAGACTTGATTTTATTAGCCATTGTTGTTCAAGTTATCATTCTTAATGCAAGGTGTTAATCTTAAATCATAGAGGAATCATGTTTAGGATTAATCACCTTAGGACTCAATTTTGAAGAATCTGATTGAGTTAATTATTGAACGTGGAAGTAATAGAATTGGAATCATATTTATTTGATGAAGATTAAAGGTGTTAGAAAGTACATTTGAATCCAATCTCTTTCTCATATAAAGTTTTCTATTAAATTTATACTATTGCTTTTATTTTCTTTATTATAAATTTAAATCAACATTTCATTCATGTTCTCTGTAAACAAGAAAGGAAATTACTAGTATCACCAAATTCTCGAGGACGATATCAAATTACTACAACGAAACTTGGTCTGCTTGCCAAGAGTGAAAATTCCTCACCACAAGTCTAAGTAGCACACCTAAGCAATCAACTATTGTTGTCTCACTATAAGAAAAATGCAAATTACCGATGGATAATTTCTGACGGATACAAATAAGTTGAAAAAATTTATATTTTCAATGAAAAAAAATTGTAGGAGAAGTTATATTACCGACAAATAATTTTTTACAGATACAAAATCTATCGAAAAATTTATATTTTCGACTAATTTTACTGACAGATAATTTTTTATAAATACAAATTTATCGAAAAATTTATATTTCTGAAGGATTTTACCAGCAAAAAAAAATTCATGGAAAAGTTATATTATCAACAGAATATTTCCAACGAATTTATATTTGTCAAAAATGTAAGAATTTTTGACGAAAATTTTTGACAGATGCTTAAATGAAAATTTTCTGACGGAATGTTACTAACAGATAATGATTTGTCAAAAATTTTATGATTTCTGATAAGAGATTTTTTATGGAATATCTGTCAAAAATGGTTAATAATCTGTCAAAAATTTGATCTATAAAAAATGTTTAATATTCTGTTTGGTAATAATAAAGATGATTAAAATTGACAATCATATATTAGAAAATATCAATAAAATTTTAAATATGTCTATATATACTCTAATAAATTGTTACATAAAAAAGATTAGTAAATTATATATATATATATATATATATATATATATATAGAGAGAGAGAGAGAGAGAGAGAGAGAGAGGAGGAATCAAATGATTCACAAAGTAACTCTTGATAAAGTTATATTCCGCTCAATAACTTATGGTGTATGTTGAATTTCATCGATCCAAATGTTAAATTAAAAGTTCTTAAATTTTTCTAATAATTAATATAGAGAAAAATTGATTAGTTTTGAAATAAATTATTTACTAAAAATATAGTTTAAAGTTAATTATTTTAAATTATTTAACTAGAATCCTATTGACAATTTACTATATGATCTTGATATTTTTGTATAACTAATATCTGGTTTTAAATTTGATATGAAAATATTATGATATAATTAGATAAGATTATAAATTAGTATTTTATTTATCATTGATAATTAATAAATAAAACAAGGATAAATTCATTTTTTGAATTTTATATCTTAGATTTAAGATAAATAAATATATTAAGTTAATTAATAATTTATTTAAAATGTTAAAATTTAATTTATAAATATGTAATAAATAAATATTTATAATTTTATAAATTATATTATCATTATAAATTATAAAAATAATATTTTAAAATATATAAATTATTATTTAAACTTTTAAATTTATAATTAGTAATTTAAATTGTATCATAATATTAAAATTTAAATATAAATAAGTAGATTGTTAATTATAAAAGTAAGTATATATACATATAAAGATTAATTAAATATAATATAATTATTATTATTGGTTAATATAATTAAATATAATATAATTATTATATATTATTATATTTTTATAATAGTCTAAATATACCAGAATAAGAGGGATCCAGAGATTGTACAAATATGAGACTGTATAGTTAGGGATGAGGGATGACTTAAAGAAATTAATTTGTATTACCTATACTAACAAAATGCATTTACTTTTCATTAGCTTATCTCATTAGAATTTTACGGTTAAGCATATTTGACTTGAAGTAATTTAGGGCAGAGTAACCTTCTGGGACGTTTCTCAAAAAGTATCCAAGTAAGACAAAGTACGCTGAAAAGTGAAGTGTCGTGAAATAAACTCTTGAGAGGTCAAATATGAATTTTAAACAATACTAATTAAATTTCTAAAATATCTGTGGATAATTTCTTATAGATATATCCGTCAGTAATTATCAATAGATATTTACCAGAGATAATTAGTAATTAATAAAATGTTAATGTAGCATTTGTTAATATTTAATTACATTAAAAATATTAAATACAAATAATTTTAATCTAATTCTCTAATTATGTACGGTTTAGAATAAAATGTTTACTTTTATATGTTTTAACGAAAAGTTTTGGAGAAAAAAAAATGATAAAAACTGTTCATTTTACATTTTTCTTATGTAAATTTTGTGAATTTTTTTTACATTAATATTTTTATTTTTTATTTGGAATATAATTTTGCAGAAAATATTTTTATTTTATTTTATAAATTATATATATTTTGTGATAAAAAAAAAGTTTTAAGGAAAAGCAGTTTCAAAAAGTTGTCTCCTTCATATTTTTATTCTATCATATTGTTATTTGAATTTTAAATGGAATAGTCATTAATAATGAATTACATTAAAAATATATTTATGTATTTTCTGTCCAAATTTTTATTATTAAGATTACATCATGTTTCATCGTTGTGGAAAGTTTTCTTATCTTTCCAAATTTTAAAATTTAATTTTTATTTGAATTTTAAATAAAATAGTATTAATAATTAATAAATTTTTTTAATTAGTAATTAAAAATGAAACATTAATGTAGTATTCATTAATATTTAATCATATTAAATATATTAAATAATATTCTTATCTAATTCTTTAATTATTTATTTTTTAGAATAAATTTTTTATTTTTATATGTTTTAATGAAAAACATGTGACAAAGGTGTTCGTTTTACATATTTTAAAAATAATATCAAATATAGTAAATATAATATTTTGTAATATAATGTAATAATTTATATATAAAATTTCTTATTTATATTTTTGAAATCATATATATTTGTAAATTAGATATATAAAAATATAGATATTTTGAAAGGATATGATTTAATTAACATAAACTTCTAAAGATAGCTTTTAAGAAGAAAAAAAAATTAAGGGAAGAAGTTGTTAAACTTTAAAAAAAAAAATTTGTTCCAGTTTTGAAAGAAAATAATTACTACAAAGTTATTCTTTTTATATATACTATAGATTAGTTGGAGGTACATAGAATCATAATTTAAAAAATATACATAAACTTATTATAAAGATATGGAAAATTTAAACGTGTGATTCAGCGATAGGGATTGATCCATGCTTGAGGAGTAGATTAGTCACGCTTATCAGCGGTGGATACTCCAGGGATGAAAAAAAAAAAATTATAAAGATATGGAAGTTAAATTTCTGGTTCTTAGTATTGCTCTGAATCTGTCATTCTTGTGTTACCATTCTTATCGAACTCAGCAAAACCAGTTATTCAATTTTAAAGGTAAACAACCACAATCTCTGGCACGCCTCTGTAGCTTGCTTTTCGTCCTCACCTTCGTTCTATGTACTATATATATGGTTTCATTTCCCCCTTAATTCTCAAATCATAAAACTTAACCAGCACTATGGAACACCAAAAAGAGGAGCAAACAGATCCAGTTAGTCCTGTGGGACAATACTTCAACAGCTCGGTGCTATGCATATACATTATTGCAGTTTTGGAATTCGAAGTTCCAATATATGACTTGCAAACATATGCTCTTCTTAGAGATGTTTTCCTTCCCATCAATCCACGCTTCTCCTCCATCATGGTTCTCTCTCTTTTGCTTCCCTTATTATATTCTTTCATTTAAATATAAGAATACGATATTGTCTCTGTCTATAACAAGATCAAAACGCAACACAATTTTAATTCCACAAAGCTATTAATTAGTTAGTTTCTATAGGTAGTTTTGTATGCACGTTGCATTATAATTTTGCTTTGTATCCTTTGTTGCATATTTGTTTACTTATATCAATAGATAGCATCATTAAGTAATAACTACCAAGTTTCATTGTTTTGTTGAAGATCCTACACCAACTATTGATAATGTTATAATAGTGTATATAAGTGAAAATGAATCCTTATTTTATAAGGTTGAATGAGTTCTATAAATTTATTTTTTTTAAGAAGTTTAGTTTAACAAGTCTGATCATCGTATTCATGTTTATCTTCTTGTTATGAAATCAGGTCCAAGATAAAGATGGAAAGAAACGATGGAAGCAAGTTGATGTAAACTTGAAAGACCATGTGAACATTCCCATATTCCCCGAAGGCAAAACAGTGGAATTGTATGACAAACATTTTCATGATTATTTATCAAGCATAGCAATGGAGCAATTACCACAAAGCAGACCTTTGTGGGAAGTTCACATAATCAATTACCCCACAAATGATGCATCTAGCAGTGTAATATTTAAGCTTCACCATGCACTTGGAGATGGCTATTCTCTCATGGGTGCACTTCTTTCTTGTCTACAACGAGCTGATGACCCTTCTCTTCCCTTGTCCTTTCCTTCTCTCAAACAATCTAAACAAGAACATTCTTCCCCTAAAAGCTTTTGCAGAAAATTTTCTTCGATGTTGTCCTCTGCCTGCAATACTGTCTCGGATTGTGGATGGAGTGTATTGAAGAGTAGCATCATTAGTGATGATAAAACACCAATAAGGTTCGGAGATGAAGGAGCCGACTTTCAGCCAATTTCCATATCAAGCATGACATTCTCCATTGACCATATCAAAGACATCAAATCCAGGCTTGGAGTGGTATGAAAACAAATTTTGGTTGTTGAATTTTATCTTTGACTTTAACCCTGAGACTATATATGACAAGTAGGTTATTGGATCACCAACTTGTCAGTAATAAATATATCCATGAAGTTACGCGGCATCAGTCAACTATTGACACACAATTAATACTTTTTGCTTTCTTTGTATGTCTTGGATGAACAGCTAGCACACACTTTTCTTGGTTGCGTTTTGACATTAGATTATGTGTATGTTTGGCAAATATTTTTAGTTAATTTCTAACTTTTTAAGGTTAAATTAGCTACTAAATCTATAAATTATTTTAGAATTTTTAATTAATTTTCTGAACTATAGTTTTTGATTGAGTACCTAAACTAAAAAATGTAAGTTCTTAGGGTTAGTTTTCATTAATTAAAAACAAACATGATGAAAGGGCCCAAATAAAAGAAATTGTTTGGAGACTTATATCATTAATCTTAAATAGTTCACAACCTATTTAATAATTTTTTTTTTGGTTTACTAGCCTGAAAATTTGGCTGAACTTATTAATTGCACCGATCGATCTGTTCTTGTTTCCTAATTTGCATGTGATTCTATCTAATTGCAGACTATAAACGATGTGATAACCGGAATTGTCTTCTATGGGATTCGATTATATATGCAAGACATGAACTCGGAATCAAAGACCTCACACTCCACGGCATTGGTATTACTGAATACGAGAAACATTGAAGGTTACCAGTCAGTCAATGATATGCTCAACACTAAGGCCAACGGTCCATGGGGGAACAAAATTACCTTCTTGCATGTTCCAATACCGAAATTAAATGAAACCGGAAATTCAAACCCTCTAGAATTTATTTGGAAATCGCATAATACAATCAAGAGGAAGAAACAATCTTTAGGTATTGTCCTCACGGGGACACTTTTGGAGATAGAGGGAAAATTGAGGGGACAAGAGGTTTGTACATTTGGCTAAATTCAATTTGACCAAGATGTTATTAAATATTAATTATGTTTTCCTACCAATAATTTGCGAGTGCTTCTTAAGTAACGAATATGAGCATTTGAATCAGAATGGTACAAGTGTTAAGTTAGTTGTTTTCGTTGCAGGCAGTAGCCAAACGCATTCGTGGCACATTGTCAAAATCAAGTGTCGTGATTTCAAACTTGGTTGGACCAGTACAACAAATGTCTTTGGTTAACCATCCTGTCAAAGGCTTGTACTTCACATTGGCCGGTGGACCTGAGGTATCCTCAATTTCTTTCATTTTTTTAACTAATGAAATCAATCTGTGGGAATCTGAATTGAAGAGGGGTGAGTTAAGGTAAAAGAAATAAATTGACTCTTTCTTTTTTTCTTTTAAATACAATAAATGTTGTACTTTTGTAATAGTGACAATTGGAAAGGACACTTTAAGAAGGCTTTCTCGTTTATTTTGGCTTAAGAAGGAATTAAAGTTCTTTGTTCCTTCACTTGGTTATGTACATAAGAACTATATTTAATATTATTTAATTGTATTTGCAGAGTTTAGTCATTTCAATTATGAGCTACATGGGAGTGCTAAGAGTTACCCTCAAAACGGAAAAGGGCTTCATAGACGAACAGAAATTGAAGTCATGCATGCAAAGTGCATTTCAGACAATTCTCCAAGCAGCTCTGGAAATTCCTCACCAACCCAAACATTAGTGTGTACCTCAGAAAAGCAGAAGGTTAAAATTATAATATTTGGTTTGGATAATTGGAACTGCTTAATTATTACGATAATAGAGAGATACAAATTTGCAATCTTATTATTTCTCGGGATTTATCAACGCTTTAGTAGCTTTTGTCTACTATATTTGTCGTGTGTATTATGGAAATTAATAGACAGGATCACCTTCTTCTCTCTTTCTTATTTTGTACCGTTAGATTGGATTTTTGAAAAATTCAATGCAAATTCAATCGTCCACTTTTTTTTTTTATAAATAAAAGTGGATCAATTAATTAATTTTTTTTATAAAGTAAATTTAATTTATTTTTTAAAAATATAAATTATATTTTTTAAAATTAGATCAATTCTTTATTTGATATATTATATTTTTTTTATATAAAATTAGATCAATTTGATTAAGTGTGATTATTTACTCTATATTTATATATGATCATTTTTGTAAAATAATAAATAAATTAAAATTTTCATTTTGGAAATATAGATTAGATATTAAACTAATTTTGTAAAGTTAATTGGTTAAAAAATTTTGAAATAAATAAAATTTTTAATATGAATCGGATTAGTTATAAATAAGTTTAGATGGTTGATTTTTTTTCACATCCCTAATTTAAACTATTGTCCATTCTAAAAAAAAAATAAAAAAAGCCCGGAAACTTCTACCCGTTGCAATGGTAGTTTAATTAGCTGAAAAGGGAAAATAAATTCCTTTCCACTCAACAGGTTCAGGATTCCTGTTCGGCAGAATCTCATCCGTCCATCTCAATTTGTTTCTTTCTTCTTTAATTTTTTCCTCCTCATTAACACCTATTTCCTCATTTATTCGGGATTTTTTTTTGAATCATCTTAATCAACTAATCTTATTTGGTAGTGTTAAGAAATATAGAGATATCAAAGTTACATGACAATCGATAATTGTACCTGTAATAAGATACTCCTCTCTATTCCTTGTCAGTGACTTCATTTCTCTTCACTCTTTGAGTTGGTTGTCTGTCCACGTCTAGGGAGTGCACTTACAAAAAGTATTTTGACGTTTAAATAAATTATTCACTTAGTGTAATAAATGCAAATTGTAACGCCCGATTTATATAACAATAATTATATATTTTCTTTATAATATTTTTGCAATAATATCATTAACAATATTTTTTTTAATGAAGATAAAGATAAAGAAAAAGAATATTTTGTAAACTTATTACATGACATATCGTTCTAAAATAGTTACAATAATTTACTATTTTACTCATTATTTATTTCTTTCACTTCTATTACAATAATTACATTGATAGTGGAAAAATTTACAAATTGAAATAATATGGTTGGCAAATAAAATTATAACAGATTCATTAAATAGCCTCCATATTCCAATTTCTCCCAAGTAGGACAGCAGTAATAACAACTGTAAAAGGACCTGGTATATCCGGTAGATCCATCTATGTTATAATATATTAAATTTTAAAAACAAAGAAAAGGGAGGAGTAAGAACAATATCCAATAAATACAATAATTCAAAAGAATACACAAAATTATTTATAATCAATATTAAACATATATATATATATATAAATATATATACAGATCATATATTATATTTTCATGATACAATAAAATTTGAATTATACATGTAGTGACTAGTCAGGATAAATGAGCATCATAATAATACCAACCAACAAAAGGATATTTCACTTTAACCAACAAGAGGATATTTCACCTTTATTCCTTACTCATTTAAATCCCCAAGGTCAAACCTCCAGCTACAAATAATTCAAACTTTATCTTCTATGACCATAGAATAATATTTATCTTCATAAATACGTGAAGAAATAACAACAAGACGAGTCCAAGATATCACAATTATATCATAGTTGATTATAAATATATTTACAATAAATATATTTATGTAAAAAGAATATATTAAGAGTACCAATGATATAAAATAAATATGACAATCATTATAAAATAATTAAACAATATAAAATATGAACACCTTAATAATTATTATGGATAAAAAAAATAATCATAGATTAAGCAAATAAATGAGGTTAGGGACACCCGACTAAATAAATATACATAAAAAATAACATAGATAAATAAACATAATAGTATATAAAATTTTAAAGAGATAAAGTTCTCCTCCCCTTACCTTAGAACATCTGCGTAAAAACTTCAAGACCCTTTTTCCTACTCATTTTTCCTCTCTTTCCCTCTTTCTATCTCTTTCTCTCTCTCCCTCTCTTTCTCTCTCTCTCTCTCTAAATTTTCACCTCTGGATGTTATATTTTTTCACAGCCCATGCCTCCTATTTATAGGCATTCAGGGATACCCGGAACTGCCTGTACTGAATTCAGAACGGCCCGTTTCGGAGCCTTCGAATGTAGGCAAATTTTTCAACTAGAACAGCCAGTTCTAAAATCAGAATGGCCTGTTCTAAAATTAGAACGGCCCGTTCTGGGGTTCGTGTTAACACTGATTGACCATAAGCAGAACGACCCATTTCCAACTTAACTTTCTAGGTATTTTTAGAATTCCGGAATGGCCTGTTTTCCTTTAGGAATGGCCCGTTATGGAGAAATCAAAATTGGCCTCTTTTCTACTTTGGAACGGCCCGTTCCACTTTTGGAACGACCCGTTCTGCTGCTTCAAAAATAGTATATTTCTTTTTGTTTGGAACGGCCCGTTCCACTTTTGAAACAGCTCGTTTCGGCGTAAAAGTCAGAATTTTATAAAAAAATTTATAAATAATTTAAATTATTAAAAACCTTTTACAATATTTTATAAAAACCTCTTTTAATTAACTAAAATAAATATATGAAAATAAATAATAATTAACATTGTATTAGTAGAAAATTCGGGGTGTTACAATTTTTCCCTCCTTTTAGAAATTTCGTCCCCGAAATTTACCTGAAAACAAAAATGGATAAGTTTCTCGCATCTTGCTTTCTAATTCCCATGTAGTACTCACTACCTTATTGATGTACAACTCTATCAATCTCTCCAAGAAATGTCTAATGTTCATAAGTACAAGATGAGCAAACTTGGTAAGCTTATCCATTAACCAAATAAGATGAAATTTCTTAAGAATATCATACATAACTACAACTAAGTCCATAGATACTGTACCACCCCGGCTCAAGGCCGAGCTCAACCGAGCTCATTAGACAATCTTGACCGGGGTGATCATTTAGTCAAACTAAAGTATACGTTTAATGCTGAGGTGTCACATGAAATAAGAGAGATTGGTGATACACCTCGGCAACCTCGGCACATTAACAACATTGAACATGACTTAACCGAGGAGGATTCTCGGAAGATAACCATACAGCAGTTACACCAGGGTTACTCGGGAGACCACGATAGGTAACGATATAAGCAATACACGATATTGGAAAAGGCAACTGACTTGATCTTCGGAGTCCTTTTTGCAAGTACTTCCAAGACGCTCGAACGAGGAGACCGGAGAAGAGAAGATCACCCTAGCAACCAATTCCGTGGGAGCTCGGCAAGACCAAAGCCAGGGAGATGACTTATCCGAATTAAGGGTCCGACCTGATTCGTGTAAGTACATTTGGCGCTAGAAGGAGGGCCTGGTAAAATTTTTCCTCTGTCATCCTTATGGTTTCAACCCGAAGCCAAGCCAATACAGCGACGAGTACAGCACAAAGAAACACATCAAATATGGAAGACAACCCAGTTCTACGACGGTTACTCGAGCAGATAGAATTGATGAGACAACAACATGCAGAAGCAATGGAGAATCTTCGTAAGCAGCATGAAGCCGATCTCCAACAAATGCGCGCTGAGCATGCCGCTTTCAGAACTCAATGGCAACAACATCAACCGCACACACATCATGCTAGTCATGTCTCCCCTGCCGCCGAGGAACATCACTCTTCCCCAGATCCTACTTATCCATCAAACCCAACTCGGACTCATCGTTCCGAACACACCCATATCAGTCGTCCAGTTGACGATCACCACTCGGTTCGTCGACACCCCTTTGTTGATGGAATTATGGAGGTTCCCCTTCCAACCTCTTGGAAGCCGTTGAACATTGACCGATACGATGGCACTACAGACCCCGACGAGCACATCGACGCCTATATCACTCAAATCAACCTTTACACAAACGACGATGCCATCATGTGCCGCGTATTTCCAACTTCCCTCAAAGGCGCTGCTCTTAGCTGGTACACCCAACTACCATCCAGATCGGTTGACAACTTCAACACCTTGGTACGCCTTTTTTCTGCCCAGTATGCCACTAGCAGGCCCCATCATATCACATCGGCTGCCCTTTCAAATTTGCGACAACAAGATAATGAGTCTTTAAGACATTTCATGGAACGTTTTGCCAACGTTTCCATAAAAATCCGTAATCTTAACCCGGAGGTTGCCCTTCATTCCATGCTTATGGCGCTCAAACCTGGGCCATTTGTTGACAGTCTTTGCCGGCATCAACCTGCAAGCATGGATGAACTCAGAGCCCGTGCAGCTGGATATATTCAAATGGAGGAGCACGCCGAGTTCCGTAACTCTGTCCGTGACAGCCTCACCACTAAGGGCGAGTCTAGTACTAGGGAAAGCTCAAAGGCTCATACTGACCAGAGATCAAAAAGACATCGTCAATCACGAGGTCCTAGGTATGAATTCTACACACCTCTTAATGCTCCTCGTGTTAACATTTTGGAGGAAGCTAACCATGCAGATTTGATCTCTTTACCCCCACCGGCACACAATCCAGTCAACGCTGACAAGAGCAAGCATTGCCGTTATCATAGAAATTACGGACACACAACAGAAGAATGCTGGAGCCTCAAAGATCGAATTGAAGAACTCATTCAAGCTGGCCAACTTGGACAATATATCCAACGCGGCCAAGCTTCTCGCGGGGGCTTCCGAGGACGCGGAAGGGGACGTGGCCGATTTCCTGGCCGATATCAGAATTATCAAGGATGATCTGAACAAGGTCAGTATCATCAAGCAAATACACGCGAGGAAAGCAAACCAAGCACAAACAGCGCTGATCCTCAACATATGGACAAATCCTCAGAAGGAAACAACATACGTGGAGTTATCCACACCATCTCAGGAGGGTTTGCAGGAGGAGGAAGTTCCAACTCGGCCAGGAAGTGACATCTACGCACTGTCCAAAACGTCAGCAATTGCCATAACTCGGGATCTAAGTCAGAAACACCAACCCCTCCTATTATTTCACGGATGAGGACTATGAAGGTATCAGTTTGAACCAAGATGATCCAATGGTCATCTCAGTCGAGGTGGCCAATTGGGAAGTCCAAAAAACGTTGATTGACCAAGGTAGTTCCACCGATGTTCTATATTGGCCGACCTTCTTGAAGCTTGACATTCCTCATAACATGATTCAACCATACTCCGAGTCTCTCGTCGGCTTCGCAGGTGAGCGAGTTCATACTCGTGGTTTCATTGAATTACTAACATCTTTTGGTACAACTCAGAACTCAAGGAGAATCCTGGTGAAATATTTGTTGGTTGACGCTGTCACCTCTTATAACATCCTTATCGGGAGACCAACGTTGAATCAATTAGGAGCAGTTGTGTCAACGCCTCATCTAACTATGAAGTTCCCAGGCACAAATGGACACATAATAGCTGTAAAAGCCAATCAACAAATTGCAAGAAAATGCTACGCTGAAAGTTTGAAGATTACACCCCCAAATCGTCAACCTGAGGTGCCAACTTCCTCTATCATTGCTCACATTGGTGCAAGGGAAATGACTGACTTAGATCCCCGAATCGATATGCATGATTAGTGGCCTAATCCCATTGACGAGTTGATTGAATTTCAGATCGGCAAGAAGCCAAACCAGTGCACCAAGATTGCCAAGCACATTGATCTTGATGTCCAAGGTAAAATCATGACAATTCTTACTGAAAATCCTGATCTCTTTGCATGAAGTAGTGTAGACATGCCTGGGATAGATCCCAATTTCATTTGTCATAGGTTAGCTATCCATAGAGAGGCACGACCTATATCTCAGAAGCAAAGAAAGACTGGCGACGAAAGAAGAGAAGCTGTCAAGGCCGAAACGCAAAAGCTTCTGAACGCTAGGTTCATTAGAGAAATCAAATACACCACCTGGTTAGCCAATATGGTAATGGTTAAAAAATCCAATGGCAAATGGCGTATGTGTTTTGATTACACCAATCTGAATAAGGCTTGTCCAAAAGACGCTTACCCACTTCCCAGTATTGACAGATTGGTGGACGGAGCTTCAGGGTATGCTATGCTCAGTTTTCTGGATGCTTATTCGGGGTATAACCAAATCTTGATGTACCCTCCAGATGAGGAGCACACTGCCTTTATCACGGAACAAGCCAATTATTGTTACCATGTCATGCCCTTTGGACTCAAGAATGCAGGAGCCACCTACCAAAGACTCATGGATAAGGTCTTCGCCAATCAGATCGGCCGTAATCTCGAGGTGTATGTTGACGACATGGTCATCAAGACAAAGTCCCCTGACAATCATGTCTGAGATCTGGAGGAGATTTTCAAGCAAATCCGCAAGCACAACATGAGATTAAACCCCGAAAAATGTGTTTTCGGAGTTCATGGAGGCAAATTCTTGGGATTCATGATTACTTGTAGTGGCATTGAAGCAAATCTTGACAAATGTCAGGCATTGATCAATATGAGAAGTCCCAAAAATCACAAAGAGGTACAGAGGTTGGCAGGAAGACTTGCTTCACTATCTCGGTTTATTCCGAAGCTGGCAGAAAAGGCCAAGCCTATCTTCCATCTACTCAAAAAGCCAAAAGAATTCTGTTGGAGTGACCAATGTGAACAAGCTTTCACCAGCTTCAAGCAATTCTTGTCAGCTCCCCCCATCTTATCCAAACCGACCTACCAAGCTGATCTTCTACTATACCTTATAGTGGCCGACAACGCTATTAGCTCAGCACTGGTACAAGAGAATGACAAAAAGAAAACTCCCATATACTTCATCAGCCGGGTATTACAAGATACCGAGAGGTGATATCAGACCATAGAGAAGCTGGTCTTGGCATTGGTAGTTTCATCTCGCCGACTTCGTCCCTATTTCCAAAGTCATCAAATTATTGTGAAGTCGGATTACCCTATCAAGCAGATACTCAGAAAGCCTGACTTGGCCGGGCGAATGATAACCTGGTCAGTCGAGCTCTCCGAGTATGGCATAAAGTATGAAAGTCGAGGACCACTAAAAGCCCAATCTCTGGCCAACTTTGTAGCCGAGCTCACCCCCGTTCCACCAATGGATGAACAAATCTAGACCTTGCATGTGGATGGATCTTCCAATGTGAAAGGCAGCGGTGCTGGCATTATTCTTGAAGGACCAAACGACATGATGCTTGAACTTGCTATAAAATTTGATTTCAAAGCTACTAATAATCAGGTTGAATATGAGGCTCTGTTGGCAGGTTTAACATTGGCCAAAGACGTTGGTGTGAAAAGGCTAAAATGTTGCAGTGATTCCAAGCTGATCACCGAACAAGTAGGAGGAAGATATCAGACTAAGGAACCCCAACTTCAAAGGTACAATCTTATGGTATCTCAGCTGACATCTTTCTTTGCTAGTTTCTAGATTGAGCACATCCCAAGAGCTCAGAATGAAAGGGCCGACCTGTTATCCAAGCTCGCTAGCACTAAGCGCCCTGGCCAACATAAGACCATCATTCAAGAAACTATAGCCGCCCCTAGTTTCCAAGTTACAGCAATTTTTGCCAACAACTCATATCAGCAGGGTGGATGGCCGACATTTGGAAATATCTTAAAGATGGGATCTTACCGGATAGCAAAGTCGAAGCTTCCAAAGTTAAAAACAAATCATGCCACTTTACAATTGAAGCGGATGAATTGTTCAAACAAGGCTTCTCCATGCCTCTCCTTAAATGCTTAGACACAGATCAAGCCAACTATGTAATGGATGAGATCCACCGCGAAATTTGTGGCATGCATTCTGGAGCTCGGTCCATGGTAGCCAAAGTTATCCGAGCTGGATACTACTGGCCAACTATAAGATCAAACTATAAGTCATATGTGCAGAAATGCAAAGCCTGCCAAGATTTCGACAATCTACACCAGTTACCTCCCACAACTCTACGTTCGATGCAGTCAGCATGGCCCTTTGCTTGGTGGGGGATGGATATCCTTGGTCCTTTTCCAGTAGCCAAAGGTCAACTAAAGTTTCTATTAGTTGGCATCGATTACTTCACAAAATGGATCGAAGCTGAGGCCCTCGCTAAGATCACATCAGCCAATGTCCAAAGGTTTACATGGAAAAAAATTATCTGTAGATATGGCTTACCTCATGTCATAACCACTGATAATGGAAAATAGTTTGTTGACAAAAAGTTTGAGCAATTCTTAAGGCAGCTCAGAATCAGTCACAAAGTTACTTCGGTTGAGCACCCACAAACAAATGGACAAGTTGAAGCTGCCAATAAGGTTATCCTTAGAGAACTCAGAAAAAGACTTGGCTCATCCAAAGGAGAATGGGTGGAAGAGCTACCTGGCGTTTTATGGGCCTATCATTGCACACTACAGTCTACCACTCAAGAAACCCCATATAAGTTAACTTATGGGTCTGATGCTATGATACCTGTAGAGGTCGGGGAGCCGAGTCACCGACGGCTAACTTTTGATACAACTCAAAATACAAAAACCTTGAGAACTGATCTCGACCTCATAGATGAAACCAGAGAGTGCGCCCGAGTTCAAGAGGAGGCATGCAAGCTCAGAGCATCTCGGAGATACAATTCCAAGCTTAAGCCGAGATCATTCCGAGAAGGGGACTTTTTTTGGAGAGCTGTCGGAGAAGCTAGAAAAGACACGTCAACGGGGAAATTCGCAGCTAATTGGGAGGGCCCTTTCTGAATCTCGGAATGTTTGCACAATGGTGCATATAGACTGATAGAATTGGATGGAAAAGTCATCCCAAGAACTTGGAACGCTACTCATTTGAAATTCTATTATAGCTGAAATGTGTAAACCCAGGTATTGTACTCTTTTTCCCACTTCAGTCTTTTTTCCCAGATAAAAAAAAGGGGTTTTGGCTGAAGGGGTTTTAACGAGGCATACCTAGGGCAGTAGGAGAGATGTAATTGACATGGATATCCAATCTTATAATAGACATTCTCTCCTCTTTTGACTTATTTCTTACTCTCTCATTCCATTTAGCTTTTACAGCCTTTGCCCCAGGAATTACTGGAAATTCATTCAATATTAACAAACTCGGCCAAGTATGAGCCAATGTAACTAAAATTGGCCAAGTCTGAGCCTCATAGTTACTCAATTCAATTCGGCCAAGTCTGAGCTGATGTAACTCATATTGGCCAAGTCTGAGCCTTATAGCTACTCAATTACAGCCGGCCAAGTTTGAGCCTATGTCAACGTGTTTGGCCAAGTCTGAGCCAATGTTAATAGTAAAATTATTCAACACATTTGGCCAAGTCTGAGCCAGAGTTAATAAAGGTTACTCAATTTCAACCTAACAAAGGTTACCCAATTCTAACCCCTTACGATTATATTACTGTTACATACGTTTTATGTGATACGTTTTATGTGATTCATTTTACCTCACATCATCGAAAGAGTTATAACTCGTAGCTTACAAATTCCTATATATCCACATAAAAGACAAATAGAAGTCAAACTTGTCACATTAAACTTAATAATCGGCTTCCCAAGAAGCAAAAGGTATCTCATATAACTCCTACAACGCACTATTACAATACTTATTCTTTCCCATCAGTCTTCACCACTAACATCATCAGGCATATCGTCTTCGTTGATCAATTTTCCATCCCACACATCCTTGTTGACGTCTAGATCACGAAGATTGATTCCTGGAGACACTATCTTGATTTGTCGTAGAGCCTTGGCAAATCCTTTCTTATGCTCCTCCATTACATGCAACTCCAGGTTCTCCAGATCTTTACTTAACTTATTATTTTTCTTTTCCAAGTCCGTGGTTTTTTCCACATCAGCCGCTATCACTTCCTGACAAGCTTTATTCTGCTCTCTTAACCTTTGGAACTCCTCGTGCAACTCCGAGGTCAGACGCTTTTGTTCCTCCAACTTCTTCTTCAGCTCAGCATTTTCTTTCTCCTTTTCACTATTTTCTTTGACTTTTGCTCTCAACTCAGCATTCTCTTTTTCCTTTTGCTCTTTCTCTTCCTCTACCTTTTTCACTTTACTCAGAAGCTCTTCTACTTTTGCTGAGTAGGATTTGTTGGAGCGCAGGGATATTTCAAACGCCTTGTTGTTTTCAGCAAAATTTCCCTTCACATCATTCAACTCAGCACACAACGATCCGACCTTCACATTCTCTGCCTTCAGCTTATCCATTTGCTCTATATTTTTCTTCCATCTCCTCTTCCAGTGATCCACTACTGCAATCGACCTTTGCAAAAACACTTCCACTGAATCTAATCCCTCAACAGGACCCACCTTCTCAATCAGCGCCTTATCAGCAATGTGCGCACGATCCTCTTTATAAAATGCATCTGCCGTTAGCTTGGCACTCCAGAACGAGGTGACATCTGGAGACATACTCACATGATCTAATCTCTCTAACGGATGATTAGAATCATATCTCTGGTGTATTGACCGAGGTCGGCTTGTCTGGCCACCTTGGGATGATCCTCCCTGTGGTATCAGGGAGGAGAAGCCGAGCTGCGCAATTTCTTTTTGAAGTTCTGACATTGACTCATCTGAGGAGATCGAATCGGTTATCTCTTTCGACTTCAATGCCTGCCAACGCAAAGAGTAACTCAGTTCCATATATGTTATTTTCATCAACATAATGATTATACTTTCAAAAAAAAAAAAACATGAAACCACTTACTGTTTCTTCATCCAAAATCACCACTGTTGGATTCTTCCCCTTTTGGTGACCAGCATCCGATGTTGAGGAACTCGGCATAGTCACACTCGCAATGACTGGCCGACCTGATTCCTCAGTCGGATGACTTAAACGAGCATCCTTCTCTCCTACACCAACTTCAGTTTGGATCAACTTCGGACCACTAGTGTCCGCATTCTTATCACCAACTCTTTGCTTTTTCTTCTTTGTCTCCAACTTCTCTTTTTCCTTCGCTCCTTCCACGTTAATAACTTCTAATTCCTTTTCCCCATGCTTGGCTTTCAACTCTCTCCATTTACTCCTAACCATGATACCTGCACATTATAGCAACACAAAATACGTTCAGTTTTGCACATACTTTCAATCAAGTTCAGGTTTTATTTTATTATACTTACTCTTTAAGTCCTCTCGCGGATTTTTTGACCCCGCAAGTAACAGGATCGCTTTGCTTTCTAAGGGTCGAGTTAGCCCTTCCAATCTCTCTATATCCTTCTTCTCTTCATCCGACAATGTTAAACCTTCCGAACCAGAGAACCTCATCGGTTCTGATTGCCAACTCAGCGGAAATTTTGGTTCACCATTCGAGTGGAAAATTGAGTCTGAGTTTGCATCATTATGCACGCATTGCACTTTAAAAAACCCCTCTTTAAAATTTTTATATGACTGAGAAAAGATTTGAAACAACCCCCCATTCGAACTCCCACTCAGCGATATCCACCCGAAGGGTGGCTCCCCCAATTTCAATTGATAAAAATGCATAAAAGTTCCCAAACTCGGATTCATTCCCATTATCGAGCACAAAATTTGAAAAGCACGCAGAAATCCCTAGCTATTGGGATGTAGCTGACTTGGTGCTACATTAATCTTTTTTAGGAACTCACATTCAAAAGGGGTGAACGGGACTACTACTCCTAAATCCCTAAACACACATTGATACATGTATATATACAAGGGAGATGTCGGCACTTTGAAAAATATAAGTTCCTCTGCGGAACACGGTTCAATCGAGAGTTGTTCTAGGTATGGAGGAAGGCAAAATTTTACCTTATGTTGTAACACACTCGCCTCCATCTCACCCCTAACCCTACTTTCATACTTGCCCACATCCCCTCTTACCCATTCATAACCAGTCACCATAATTTTTGGGTGCGAGTCTTTCCTGTTATTCCCACCCCTCTTTGGCACACTCGCTTCACCTCTGTTACTATTCGTGATTTTCCCCTTCGCCTTACCCATCCTACCACACCCCTTTCCAACCAAATCACAACAAAAAGTTCAAAAAATAACGCTTGATACCTGGAGTCCGTAGGCTCTTGAGGAACTCAAACACTTGAATATCCTATTCTCTGCAACCCACCTTCCCTGCTACGTTTACGCCAAATACGCCTCAACACTTTCTTCTAAGAACAGTAACAGTAAAAAGATTTCTAAGGCTCCTTCGTACATATATATATACTCCATCGCACCCTTTCATTTTCTCATTGAGAGCCACGACCCTTCACTAAAGAGTTTCCCGCGGCCCTAAATCCCCTGCCTTAAATGACTTGTCCCTTCACACTTAATTCTAATGATTACGCGCCGTACCCCTTCGCGCTTCCCCAGGCTACAGCTGTTAGCCTTCTAACGTTACATTCCCTCACCCATTACACGCGTCACTCTCTAGTCTGAAAACCCGTGACTCTTTGCGTAGCTTCCCTTCTCGGAAGTTCGACATCCTCCACTTATTTTTATCAGCTCTTGCATTCTTCCATCATTTAGAGCTTGGGGGGCTTATGTACCACCCCAGCTCAAGGCCGAGCTCAACCGAGCTCATTAGACAATCCTGACCGAGGTGATCATTTAGTCAAACTAAAGTATACGTTTAACGCTGAGGTGTCACATGAAATAAGGGAGATTGGCGATACACCTCGGCAACCTCGGCACATTAACAACATTGAACATGACTTAACCGAGGAGGATTCTCGGAAGATAACCATACAGCAGTTACACCACGGTTACTCGGGAGACCACGATAGGTAACGATATAAGCAATACACGATATTGGAAAAGGCAACTGACTTGATCTTCAGAGTCCTTTTTGTAGGTACTTCCAAGACGCTCGAACGAGGAGACCGAAGAAGAGAAGATCACCCTAGCAACCAATTTCGTGGGAGCTCGGTAAGACCAAAGCCAGGGAGACGACTTATCCGAATTAAGGGTCCGACCTGATTCGTGTAAGTACAGATACAAAATCTTATTTCCAAATTAGGACGTCTAAAGGTTGCAATAAATTTGAAAGTTTTTGGTGTTCTACCTAGTTTTCTAAGCAAGCATACAAAAATTCCTTCACTTCCTTCTTCATCTTAGGCCACCAAAACATCTTTTTGATTCAACTTCTTTACTTGACTCATCTATCTTCTGACCTTCTTTAATCTCATCTATCAAGCTATTAGTCACTCTCAAAGCTCCCAACTTAATACTCTTAGAGGTCAACTTACACCCTAAGTTTATATCCCTAAACTCCTCAATCATAAGCAATTCCCTAATCATCAAAGAAAACACTCTAAAAAATTTTCTACTTAAAGTGTCAGCTACAACATACGCCTTACCGGGGTGATAATTCAATTGGAAGTCATAATCTTTAAGAAACTCTAACCATCTCCTCTACTTCTCTTTTCACCTTAGACCATCACGCTTCCGCTGTGTCATTCTGATACATTTTAATATCTCCTAAATGAATACTAAAAGTACTTTTATGTCTTTCCTCTAAGATCATCATCTTCCTTAATTCGAGATTACTAGGCACATAGATTCTATCTTTGAATCTCAAAACACCATCAACTTCCAAGCGTAAAGGGCTATCTATACCTCTATCAATCTTTTCCACTTGGCTCACTAAGAAAGGATTTAACTCTTGGGTCCTCTAATCACATCTATTAATCTATTAGTCCTTTCAACATACTCAATTCAATGCTCCTAAGGGTGAGCTTACACATCACGCTTAAGTTTCTAATCTCTTCAATCAAATTCAACCCTTACATTATCAAAAATGATAGATAAATGACCATCTTACTTAAGGCATTTGTCACCATATTACTTTAATTTTTATGACCCTCTCCAAGAATCAAGTACTTAAGCATAAGTTAACTAAGTACATATAATCAATCTCTAAGTCTTACCATCCTATCTATACCCAAGGCAACCTCATATATACTACCTTGTCTTGTGGTCTCATGTCTTGCCATCAAAATGAATCAATTAATTATGTTTCTCTAATTTTCCTTAAATAGTCTATTTTTTTACTCGAGTCATACCTAATTTCACACTAATAGGAGTAATTTCACAAGTCAAACTTAACTTCCTAATGTGAGCTAAAAGATACATCCCTTTAACCATAAGAGGAGATATATATAGAGGTTTCCTACTCAAAGTATCGACCACCACCTTGGGTTTTTCCAAATAACAACTAAGATTAAAATTTTAATCCTTAACAGTTTCCAACTAGCTCTTCTGTCTCATATTCAACTCCTTTGGATCAAACAGATATGTAAGATTCTTATGATCACTAAATATCTCAAACTTAGAATCATACCAGTAATGTCTCCAAAATCTTAAGTGTAAATATTACAATCTCTAATTCAAGGTTATGGGTAAGGTAATTTTTTCTCATGAATTTTCCATAACTAGATGCCTAGAAATATAAGCTACTACCTTTCCTTCTTGCATCAATAATCCACTCAAACCCGTCTTTGAAGCATCACTATATAACACATAAGACTTACTAGAGTCCGATAATTTTAACACTAGTCAATCTTTCCTTAAGAGTTTGAAAACTACTTTCACACTTACTATTCCATAAAGGCAACTCTCTCTTCTTGGTTAATCCAGACAAAAGTAATGTTATCTTAGAAATTTCCTCAATAAATCTCCTATATTAATAAGTTAATGCAAGAAAACTCTTAACTTCACTAATTGACTTAGGTATCTCTTACTTAAACACAACTTCTATCATAAATAGATCTACATTATATCTCCATTAGAAATTACAAAACCTAGAAAATTCACTTCATACAATAGAAATTCATACTTAAATAGCTTGGCGTAAAGTTGTCTTAAATATATTTTCACCCTCAATTCCAATATGATGATATCACATCCTAAGGTCAATCTCATTAAACACACAAATATTCATTAATTGATCTCTAAGGTCATCTATCCACATATCAACATACATGAATATCAAATCATATTAGAATACCTACTTTAACCCTTCATATATACCATCCTTAAGCATGTATGAATCAATTACCGTTTACTCCTATAGCCTGTACAGGAACAACCTTTACCACATAACATCATACAACCTTAAAGAAACTTTTAATCCACAAGACAACACTTCAGAATATCAGAATAAAATCAATTTCCTAATAACTCACAAACATCATGATAACATATATATTCCTTTAACAACTATCAAAGAAAATGATACACAGAGAATTATACAGGCTATCACCAAATGATCTCAAACCTATTACCAAAAGAAAGCTAACATGATAAGCTATCACTCTTATGAAGACTTGAAATTCTAAAATGATCATATACTTAGCTAAAAATTTCAAAAAAATTGTAATAGATATAATCAACGCTAACAGCTAGACCTTTGTTCACTAAAATAGTCATATCGGAAGTTCTAGATCTCCATTGTACCTAATTTTGGTGCCCTTAAAAAATAACATTCTAAGACTACAACTTTTATGAAGATCATAAAATCCAACTCTATCAATATAATACTCTGTCAATATAATACTTGTACTGGCACAATAAAACTGCAGCTAAGACATTCCCTGCATGGATCAGCAAAAGAGCGCACCAAAGTCTAAAGCCCCAAAAATACCTTAAACCACTTCCAAACCATTATTTAAGTTTCTTCCTACAATCCTAAACCAAACAACTTACATATTTAGCACAGAGAACTTAGAAACTAAAATAAAATCCTCATACAACCTAACCCATAAAAATCAATATGTAAGCATCAAATTTAATAAATCATATAATAAGATTTAAAAGTAATAAAGGAAATATAAATTAATTCCAGTAAAGGTGGCAGTGTCTCCTAGTTAGGAATAATTTATAACTTCCAAATCATGTAATAAAAAAATAACAAATATGCACACTTTGGCCTTTCATCAAAACATTCAAAACCTCCTTGGATTCAATCGCTAAAAACTATAGACTCTATCTACCAAACAAGCACGGTAAAATCATAACTCACGGCCGATTGGATCGACCTGCTCTAATATAAATCACGTTGATAATTGATTTCATACCAATGATTAACCTTAATTACCTTGATTAGAATAATTGAGGGGTTTTACATGTCGTTTGGCCTTATTAGCGCTTTCGAAAGAGTTGATTCGTCTCCAATCCTTTTGGCTGTCAATAGCGCCAAAGGGGTGCATGATCCTTTCGACTATCGAGGGTGTCGAAGGGGTATTTTAAGGATTTCAGTCATGCGATCCCTAAGAGTCACACCAGTTTACATGATCTATTCAGTTGTCGAGAGTGTCGAAATAATGAGTTAAGGATTTTAGTCATACAATCCCTTCGACTATCGAGGATACCGAGAGAGCTCGGTCTTGGTGGTTTCTAGTGGCCAAATAATCTATCCGATATAATAATAAATATTAAAGTATAAAAAACTATTCATATAATGTGACACAAATACTCAAGTATTTGTTGTAGCAAAATTAGAATGATTAAAATGATGCAACAAGGGGTTAGATGCATTATATACCCAAATGTTTTACCTTACAAAATTTAAACAAAGCAAAAGTTTTTGTCATTATAATGAGTCTCAACACAAATTATTACATGGAAGCCATGTCATCTTATATATCATATAAATGTATATAAACACTATAGCCTCAAAATTATTTAATTCAGATAAATGTATATAAACACATAGCCTCAAACTTATTTAATTTAAGGTCAATAAAAATTAGTTAATGTAAGAGAATTTAAAAGAAATAAAATTCACAAAATAAAAGGAGGAGAAAGAAGAAAGAAACTAAAAAACTACAGTCACATAAGAACTAAAATGAGTATATTTTTTAAGTGTAGGGATTAAAAAAATAAAATAATTGTGCAAGTATAGAGACCAAAATATAAAAATAATGAAAATATAACGTCTAATTAAAACTTAAAAGTAACTCAACACGCATCAACGACATGCCAGTGACCTTTAGCGATGTTTACCATTTTTAGCAGTATAGAAACTAAGAATCTATTTGCATAAATTTCTTCGGAAAATTTTTTAATTAATAGAGAAAAATAAGAAAATAAAATAAAATAAATTTCTTCATAAGTTAAAATTTATTTATACATAAACTAATTTGTAAAATCTATATGTTATTATTTTTCTAAAATCTTATTTTTAACTTACACATAACTTAATTTTAATTTATAAAAAAGGTTATTTTGATTTTTGATTTTGTTTTCTATATTTTTCCTTCCTTTGTTGAGAAGCCTATTTTATTTCTATATTTTGAATAAAATTTATATATTAAAAAATATTATTTAAAAATAAATTAGATAAAAATACAAACCAACTAAAATATTATTTAAAATGAAAACAACAAATACCGGTACAAATACATCGTGATTTGATGATTTCGTGGAACAGCACTGCACTAGAAATTATTGACAAAAAAAAAAGGATAAATAAAAGCAAGTGATCATATGTTGCAATTGTACAGCAAAACAGCATGCATGCATGCTTGTGCTCTTTCTCCAATTCAAACTCAAATCTCCATAAGGCATATGCATGTTTTAAGAACTCAGAATCATTGAATCATCTCAGAGTCCTTCACGAAATAGAGCAGCAAAGAGATCCATCTCATGTTTATTCAGAACAAGGCAAACCTCAACCCCACCACTCCCATCCTTACCCTCTGCCAACCCAATGGATAAACCTCTATCCATTGATGTTAGCTCCACCTTAGCAGGCTTTCCCCAACCAAAATCAGTCCCATAAAACCCAAATCTGTTAGACATTGACGCTCCTATCGTTTGAACCCCCTCTTTCGCCAAATCAGCGAATCCAGAAGTCCCATTAAAAGCTTGTTCACCTAACTTCTTCACTTTTCTATGAATGCTCTTGGCAACAATCACCACCCCTTCTTCCTTTATAAAGTCCAAGGGTTCTGCATCCACTAAATGCGACCACACACAGTTGCCACAGTAGTTACTAGGCACTTGAGGCTCCAACCTGGCCCTGCAATCCACCGGGAAAGCAAAGGAAAACTTTTGTTTCTCCCTTTCAACCCCGTGAATCGCTTTTGCCATGCAAACTAGGGCATGAGCGTAGCTGAGAACAAAGGATGATAAAGTAGGTGGCTTTGAATCAGATTCTTCCACTACATCCCACTTGGATAAGACCCTTTTCTTTATCTTCTCCAAATCCCCTCGCGTGAGAGCAAACGTGGCTCGAACCGTGCCCTTGAGTCTGGGAAGGAAAGGTAGAATCCTCAAGCACCGAGGGTTGCTGTTTTCACCAGGGAAGAGTTTGGAGAAGAAGCTAGTCAAGTATTCTGTGTAGTTATCTCCCAAATGCGTTGGTTTTTTGATGACTGTTCTGTCAAAGAAAGGCTCCAACCCCTGCACCAAAGATGGTTTTTGTGTTTCATTTTCATTGTTGGCTTGGCATAGAGAAGTCCAGGCCTTGACGAAAAGGGTTGAAGATTTTCCATCAAGGACCCCATGGTGGGCACTGACGCCTATGCTGAAGCCTTTGTTTGGGAAGAGAGTGATCTGAAGAGAGACAACAGAAGCACGAGAATCGGATGAGTCCAAGTGGTGTACCAAAGAACGAGACAGTGTAGCTTCATGAGGCGAGTAATCTGTTAAGTGGTCGAAGTCAGCGTCAGATTCTGCAACCACGAGGGAAACAACGTCACCGGGGGTGTATTGGACGAAGGGTGCTGGGGAATCGGAAGGCCAAACGACGCTGCCAGCTAGAGGGAGGAAGTGGTGGAGGGTGTGAGAGAGAGAGGTTTTGAGATTTGGAACCACTTGGTTTGGAAGGGTGTGGGAGGGAATAGAAGAAGATGAACTCAATGGGAGAGAACCTGAGCAAGGAAAAGTCGAAGAAAGTGAGAGGGAGGGATGTTGGGGTTGCTGACGGAGGAGGGGCAACATTGCAGTGTTCGTAGATTTTGAGGTTGTGGGATGCCATGACGAGATTGAATATACTCCCTCCCCCTCCCCCTCCCATTTTATAGGACGTTTTAGTTGGTAAAAAAAATTGTCCAAAATTAATTAATTGATGTTTTACAAAAATAAAACAATAAAGCATTCAATATTTTTTATAATATCCTTAATAATTTGCCCAACTTGCCGGTGAAAAACTTGTGTTGCACGAGTTCAATACAATACTCCTCCACGCGGAGTGCAAGTGTATATATATATCTTCAAGGAAAGTTAAGTCTAAAAATCCAATAACTTTTCTTAATTTTCTTTTGCTTTTTCCCTCAACAGTACGTAGAAGATGGATATTTCATGTGACGTTTTGTTTTATTGGTATTTGGTTGCTGAACATGATTCCGATGGCCTTTTGGCTTGAATAAATAAAAATAAATAAATATTTTTAAATATAAAAGGTTTAAAAATTAATTTATCAAATAGTCCTAGATTGAGGATTAATTTATCAAATAATAAATAGATAGAAATATTTCTAACCATTGCCCTATCTTGTTAAAGAATGTCATACAACATTGAGGATTGAAATCTTTTCGAATTTTAGACCGCTGGTTTAATGATAAAAATTTTAAGAGATTTGTTGAACAAGTATATATGGAGAAATTTACGAGTGTCTAGTTGGGGTGCTTACATTTTAAAAGAAAAATTGAAGTTGCTCAAATAACAACTGAAAAAGTGGAAAGTATCAAATTTTGGTAATCTACAGAACTCGCTGAAGAGCATTATCGTTGAGCTAAATGAGTTGAATCTAAAGGAGGAAACAACTGGTTTGAATTATGCTGAGGCACAGAAGAGAGCAAAATCATCTATGCTGAGGCACAAAAGAGAGCAAAATTAATAGAAAATTTCTGGTATGTAGCAGTGCGCAATGAATCCCTTTTATCTCAAAAGTTAATAACAACATGGTTGTTCGAAGGGGATCTGAATACAAAGTACTTTCATACAAGGGTGAATTGGAGGAGAAGGAAAAATAACCTAAGGGGATTAAATGTAGGGGGATCTTGGGTGGAAGAACCAAAGGTAGTTAAGGAGGAAGTAAAAAGGTTTTTTCAAGATATATTTTGTGATCATCAAAGACAAAGACCTCAACTGGATGGGGTCAATTTCTAGTGTATTTCAGCAACAACGAGTGCAGAATTAGTCTCAGCCTTTACTGAAACTAAGATTAAGTCTGTTGTGTGGTAATGTGGTAGTGCAAAAAGCCTCAGCCCTGATGGTTACAATTTCAAATTTCTAAAGGAGTTCTGGTCCTCCTTAGTTTCTGGTGGAGTTTCAAGTACAAGGCAAGCTTCCAAAAGGAATTGGTTCTTCATTTATTACTCTTATCCCAAAGATTGATGACCCATAGTGTTTGGGAGATTTTAGACCCATTTCTCTAGTTAATAGCATGTACAAGATTCTTGCTAAAGTTTTAGCAAACAGACTAAAGAAGGTACTCCCAACAATAATAGATAAAAACCATAGTGCTTTTCTAGAAGGAAGAAACCTCCTAGTCTCCTACATAGTGTGGTAGTTGCTAACAAGGTCCTTGATGAGGAAAAAAAAAAGGAAAAGTTGTTTGTTCTTTAAAGTAGACTACAAAAAAGCCTATGACTCTGTCAATTGGATTTTTTTAGAAATACATGTTTCACAGGTTGGGGTTTTGTAACAAGTGGATTGCATGGATTTCAGTATGTTTAGAATCAAGCTCAATTTTTGTTTTAGTCAATGGTAGTCCTACTCAAGAATTTAAACCTCAAAAAAGTCTAAGGCAAGGTGGCCCACTTTCCCATTTCCTTTTTTTTTATTTATCATTTTTTAAGATTCCTCGTGTAGTGGTAAAGAAAATAGTGACTCCACAAAGGAGGTTCTTGTGGGGATGTGAAGAAGGGCAACAAAAGGTTTCTTGGGTGAGTTGGGAGAAGATATGCAGGCCTAGTAAATGTGGTAGGTTGGGAATTAAAGACATTCCTACTTTCAATAAGGCTCTACTGTCTACATGGAGGTGGACTTCCAAAAGGAAGATCTGTGGTGTAGTGTATTGGACTCTAAGTATAAGGGCCGACATAGTCTCAATAGTCAAGATAATTATATAAATCATCTTCCATCTAGTGGAGAGATCTCAAAAAGGTCTGTAGGGGTGACAATCAAGTGTAGTGGTTTGATAAAGCAACCATCTAGAAAGTAGGACAAGGAGACCAAATTAGATTTTGGTTAAATAGGTGGTTAGGGGATGATTGTCTTGCAAAACATCTACCTAGAGCATTCTTAAACTCTGAACAACAAAATGATACGATAGATCATAAAATGGGTAGTTGGGTTGGCTCAATGTGGAATTGGGGCCTCAAATGGCGTAGAATTTGGTTTGATTGGGAATTTCCCCAGTTCAGAGACCTTGAACATCTTTTCTCAAGAGTCAATCTGCACACAAGGAAGACAAGACACTTGTTATTGGCACCCAGGTTTGTCAAGGACCTTCTCGATCAGCTCAGCATATAAAGAGTTACAAACATTGAGGGTGGATTGCTCATAGATTGAAAAGTTTAGTCAAATCTGGTATATTTCTATCCTTCCTAAGGTTGCTATTTTTCTATGGAGACTTCTCCATAATGCATTACCTATTGCTAGTAACCTTTTGAGGATGAACAAAGCATTGGAAGACAACTCTTATCCTTTCTGCCATGCTCAACCTGAGATAATCTCCCATATCCTTATAACCTGTAAAACTATACATGTTGTATATAATGAGTGCTTTCTCTAGTTGAATACAACAACAGATCTCCTAGAAAAGATCCAATAATGCACCTCAACTTTATCCCAATTGTTCTTGATTCAAAAGAAAAAACACAAAAATGGAGGGTCATATGGTGTGTCATTGCCTGGAATATCTGGAACTAGAGAAATGCATGTGTATTTAGGAAAAATCAGCTTGTACAGCAAAAATTGATAAAGGATATCACCCTCACAACTTGGAAGTGGTTAAGTGTAAAACAGAGCAATTTTCAGATCCCTTTCTACTTATGGTCAATTAACCCTAGCCTATGCATTTAATGAAGTGCTTGACTGAAATTGATGGGTCACTCTCAAAAAGACTACTACAACATGGAAGGCACAATTATCTTACACAAAGAGGTTGAATCAACAGAAGTGCGGTGCCTGATGAAAAAGGTTATGCTCCTTCAACTTAAACAAAAAGCCATGAAGATGCCAACAACCCATGAAGATGCTAGAATTGTTGGTTAATTCTAAAATGTTTTAAGTTGGGTAGTGGGTGCCGATTATGTATATCATAATGTGTTTGTTTTATTAGAAACAATGGACTATTAGATGGTGTTGGGTTATTATTTGTATCTAAAATGTTATCTATTTTTAGAGTCCCTGATTACAACACAATTTAATATTACACAATTTCAAATTAGCTTTAATCAAGGGTAATATAACCTTCTAGTTATTTTATGTATATGGATTTTGGTACTCCTTATACTTTTATATATATTTATATAAATATTTAAAAAAAAGTAAAGTTTAGGATAATTAAGTAATATTTTCTCAAAATTTATACATTTATTTTATCATAATATAATTTAATATACATGTGTATCATTTATTTAACAATCATTTGTAAATTATTATTATTATTATTATTATTATTATTATTTTTATTTTTATTATTCAGATTTAACTTAAACATCATTAGAAATATAATTATTAAAATTTCCTATTTTTTATATATAATATTTTAATATATGTAAATTAAAATTTTATAATATAATAACTATTATTTTGGAATATAAAGATATAAAATAAATATATGACAATTATTATATATTATTTTTTTATTGATTATATTACAAATTTGTGTTCAGATTTCTACATTAAAAAAACCATTAAAAATAAGTATTGACATTATGTACAAAAATAAACATTACGTAAAATTAATTTTGTAAGAGTGAAATTGAGGTGAATGTAGATCAAAATGAATACATATCACTATTTAGATAGATATTTGGTAATTTTCTTTTTTGGTGTTAGTTTGTTGAATTGTTTTTTCTTTGGTTTGTTTTTTCTTTAAACTTTGAATTAATTAGAATTGGCTCTTCATTTGAGGAATTGTCAAAAATTTGTATAGATGTCTTTCTCTTTGAATGAGCTTTTTTATTTGATGATGATCCCTCTTTTGACTTCTTGGATAATTGTTTATTTTTACTTGCAATAAGTTCTTCATCTGAGGAAGAAATTAACTATGGTGATTTAGGCTCCTTGTTTTGAATCTAAAAAAAAAAAATTAGCAAATAGTAATATTGAGATTCTTTAAGATAAGTTTTAAAGGATATAAGATTTTTTTTTTAATTTTAGTATTAAAAGAAAGGGGATATGGCAGATTCATATATTCAACAAAATAAATATTAGGAGATCAAATAATAAAAAATAATATTACAAGACAAAATTCACCTTTATATTTTAATTTTTAATACTATTAATTAATTAAATAATTAAAATTATTTCAAAATAAATGATATTAATAAAGAATAAATTATTTAATATAAAATAATAAAATGATTTTTAAGCATAATTTACTTGAAATTTTAATTTTCAGTTTCAATTAAAAAATTGTGCATTAACATGCATATAAGAGATTTTAAACAAACTAAAATCTCATCGTGACAGATAATAAGAGATCAAGGGACTTGAGTCAAAAAGAGAGAGAGATCCAGGGAGTAGTATTTATATCTTCCCTTAAAAAAACTACTTGGAAATACTTGTGCATGTGGAATCATTAAATGAAAAATAAGATCCATTACGCAAAAAATAAAACTCATTTCCCTTTCCGAATCTCAAGGAATGTATTATATGTGATTATGTATTATTGCCATTTCCGTTTACTATAAATTCCATGTTCTATACATTATTAAATTTGCGCAGCACCTCATACCATGAATGCTTCAGTGTAGCAAATAACGAATCACACAGTAAAATAGCGCAATTTGTCTTTTAGATTATTTGGATAAATTATTCTTTTGACTTCTTGATAGTTGTTTCTTTATATTTATAATGGGTTCTTCATTCATTCGAGGAAGAAATTAAATGTGATGATTTAGATTCTTTGTTTGAATTTTAAAAATAATAATTAATAAATAATAACATTGAGATTCTTTAAAATAAGTTTTAAATGATATAAGATTTTTTTTTAATTTTAATATTAAAAGAAAGGGACATGATAGATTTATATATTCAACAAAATAAATATTAGGAGACTAAATAATGAAGAATAATATTACAGTACAAAATAATTTTTAATATTACAGTACAAAATAATATTACAGTACAAAATAAATATTTCTAAATAGATGATATTAATAAATAATAAATTATTTAATATAAAATAATAAAATAATTTTTAAGCATAATCTACTTGAAATATTAATTTTCAGTTTCAATTAAAAATTATGCATGTTAAATTACTAATTAACATGTATATATTCATATTTATTAATTTAATGCATCATCTTTTTTGGTACACGATTCTTCTCAACAAACTAAATAATTTGAAAATCAAATTACTTATTCGTTTTCATTACCCTGAATCCAGTTTATTCTAAATTAACATGATATATATATATATATATTAAAATTTATGAAAATAAGAATAGTTTAATTTTTAGTTTATTACTGTTCAATTTTATTAAAATATATATAATTACATTCTAATAGTTCAATTGATGAAAAGGAAACCAAATAATGGAGAATAATATTACAGTACAAAATCCATATTTATAATTTAATTTTTAAGACTATTAATTAATTAATTTAATTTAATTATTTCTAATGGATGATATTAATAAAGAATAAATTATTTAATATAAAATAATAAAATAATTTTTAAGCATAATCTATTTGAAATTTTAATTTTTCAGTTTTAATTAAAAAATAGTGCATGTTAAATTACTAATTAACATGTATATATTCATATTTGCTAATTTAATGCATCATCTTTTTTGGTACATGATTCTTCATAACAAACTAAATAATTTGGAAATCAAATTACTTATTCATTTTCATTACCTTGAATCCAATTTATTCTAAATTAACATGATATATATATATATATATATATATATATATTAAAATTTATAAAAATAAGAATAGTTTTATTATCAGTTTATTACTATTCAATTTTATTAAAATATAATTATATTTCAATAGTTCAATTGATGAAAATAACATTTTATATAAAATTTTAAAAATGTGAGAATAGGTGTTATAATCAATTGAATAGATACACAGTATTATTTTCTTTGTCTGAGCGGAGACAATGTTTAACTTTGCAAAATATGAAAGCAAATTGAATGTTATTATATAGATTAATTGAAATAGAATGTTGATTGTTAAAATGTCTGTTATAGAAAATAATAAATAATATTCAATTATTATTTATTGAAATTAATGACGTAGTAAGTAAAAAAAAAGGATTTATATAATTATTATGCAAAGGTAATTTAGAATGATACATCAACAATTTTATTGACATAACAACATATTAGAAATATTTTAAGCTGATGTATCAACGTAATAAAAAGTAGTTTGACTTTTATATTATAAATAGATCTAACTCAACTAGTAATTTCAAATTCTAGTCCTATAAATACATTTGTTAAATATCCGAAGGGATAACTTTAACATACATGATGATTCTATCCGATTCAAATATAGTTATTTTTTGATGCTGTGGTCTATAAAAAACACTACTAGAAATAGAAGAAAAAAATATTCTTACAAAAAAAATTAGATTAATTAGGAAAAAAACACAACCTCATAGAAGGTTAGAGCCAACCACCAACACTTCTTTAAGAATTTTTAGTGAAATTATGAATTGTTTATGTCATCTTTAACTTGGGTCCGTATAAAAGGATATTAAAAAATTGAATTCAATCTCAAATATTAAGGGATAGTAATAGAAATATGTTAACTTCTCTTTCGGTTGTAACCACTCCAAAATTGTACGCATCACATTTCTGTCACATGTAACATCCCAAATTTTATACAATATTAATAAAAAGGGTTCTTTTTATTTTATGTATTTTAAATATTTATGGGATTATTAAAGGGATTTTTTATAATTAAAAATAATAAAATAATAAGTCTGGGCTCAGAACGGGCCGTTCCAAAAAGTGGAACGGGCCGTTCCAAATTTTAAAAGAGGCTTGTTTTTGTTGGCCTGGAACGGGTCGTTCCAAATGTGTAAAATGGCCTATATGGGCTTTTCCAGAACGGGTCGTTCCCAAAGGGAAACGGGCCATTCCAAGGTTCTAAATTTGCCTAAAAATGTTTGTTGGAAACGGGCCGTTCCAATGATGTTCAATCAGTGTAAAAATGGATTCCAGAACGGGCCGTTCTAGTTTTAGAACGGATCGTTCTGCTTTTTGGAAATGGGCCGTTGCGATTTTAAAACGGGCCGTTCCAGTTGCTGAATTTGCCTATGTTCGAAGGATCCGGAACAGGCCGTTCCGAATCCAGTACGGGCCGTTCCGGGGACCCCAGAATGCCTATAAATAGGAGGCAGGGGTGAAAAAAAATTATAACGGAGTGAAGGTGAAAATCTTAGAGAAAGAAAAAGAGAGAGAGAGAGAGAGAGAGAGAGAGAGAGAGAGAGAGAGAGAGAGAGAGAGAAAGAAAGAAAAAAAGGGAATCTAGAAGAGGAGGTTCTGCTCAAATTTTAGCTTCTACTTATCCAGGTAAGGGGGAGGAGAACTTTATCTCTTTAAAATTTTATATACTACTATGTTTATTTATTTATGTTATTTTTTATGTATATTTATTTAGTGGGGTGTCCCTAACCTCATTTATTTGCTTAACCTTTGATTATTTTTGTCTATAATAATTATTAAAGTGTTCATATTTTATATTGTTTCATTATTTTATAATGATTGTCATTTTTATTTATGTTATTGGTACTATTAATATATTCTTTTTACGTAAATATATTTATAATCAACTATGATATAGTTTTGTTAAAGTCTCTTTGACTCGTATTATTATTATTTCTTCACGTATTTATGAAGATAAATATTGTTCTATGGCCATAGAAGATAGAGTTTGAATTATTTGTAGTTGGAGGTTCGACCTTGGGGATTTAAATGAGTAAGAAATGAAGGTGAAATATCTTATTGTTGGTTAAGGTGAAATATCCTTTTATTGGTTTATATTATGATGATGCTCATTTATCCTGACTAGTCACTACAAGTATAATTCAAATTTTATTGTATCATGAAAATTTAATATATGATCTGTATATATATTTATATATATATATATATATGTTTAATATTGATTATAAATAATTCTGTATATTCTTTTGAGTTATTATATTTATTGGATATTGTTCTTACTCCTTTCTTTTCTTTGTTTTTAAAATTAAATTTATTATAAAATAGATGGATCTACTTGGGATTTCAGATCATTTTGCAGTTGTTATTACTGTTGTCCTACTTGGAAGGAATTGGAATATGAAGGCTATTTGATGGATCTGTTATAATTTTATTTGCCAACCATATTATTTTAATTGTAATTTTTTTTTCACTATCAATGTAATTATTATAATAGAAGTGGAAGAAAGAAATAATGTGTAAAATAATACATTATTCTAAATATTTTAGAATGATATGTCATGTAATAAGTTTATAAATATTCTTTTTCTTTATCTTTATCTTTATAAAAAAAATATTGTTAATGATATAATTGCAAAAGTATTATATAAGAAAATATATAATTATTATTATATAAATTGGGCATTATATTAAGGTGTTACATCACACAATTGCTAATGGCAGGTTATGCATCAAAAGTGGAACCAAACAAACCATTTTGAGAATAATGGAAATTGAAGTACCAGGCCTAGAGAACATAGGTAATGTATATATTGCCAATGTAAAGTAATTTTGCACTGTCTTCTAATCATAAATTACTATTTATAGTAAGCTGTTGAGTTTTATAATAAATAAATAAAAATTATATTAATAATAATATCTGATTGATTAATAGTATAATTTTTTTTTAGATTATTGATGCATGACTATTAAACTCTTATTTCTATGATTTGTTGTAATGATTAGTTTTCACAATTGATCCTATAATTAGGATTACAGTAAATAGAAAAGTTTAAATCATTGATTCTAAATGTAGTAAGTGGTGAAAACTAATGATTAAACAAACATGAAAACAAATCAATTTTCCTCATTACATGCACATACAAATAGCTTACCTGGTGCAATATATCCGTAAGTGCCAGCAAGTACTGTTCGATTGAAGGAACTAGAGTTTAGAAGTCTGGCTATGCCAAAGTCAGAGAGACAAACCTCCGATTCTAAATTCATGAGAACATTTTTGGTTGTTACATCTCTGTGAATAATTGCTGGCTTGCGATGATGGTGAAGGTATGATAAGCTATGTGCTATGCCTTTCACAATGTTGACCCTCTTTGTCCAATCCAATTCCACAGCTTCAATGTCATTGTGGAGAATGCAATACAAGCTTACCCTTTCCATGTACTCCAAAACCAGAAACATGAATCTGTTATTTAAACAGAATTCATAGAGCTTCACAATATTTCTATGCCTTATCTTTGACAACATTCTTACCTCATTCTTGAAAATCCTGTGGATTGATGGTTCATTGGCTTCTAAATTGTGGAGTTTCTTCAAGGCCACTACTCTACCACTAGGTAGCTGTGCTTTGTAGACACTACCATAACCACCAGCCTCTATGCAGTATTTGGTGTCAAAACCTTCTGTTGCTTCAACTATGTCTTAGTATGCAATTTTACTGTCATAGTTCCATATTGAAAACATGTCACCATTTTTTGTTTCTTTTGATACAGACTTGCAACTTGCACCTTTAAACCAGCAGAGGAACACATATGCAGAGAATAGAAGAGCAACTAAAGAAGAGTGAGGAAGCAAAATCGTCAATGGAGTGTTGGCTATATTATTTGATTTGTGGGGAGAGGAACGACAAGAAAGGAAGCGGGTCATGCTGCCACACAAATTCTCATTTCCACTGAATGCATCAGGATGGATAAGAATTTTGGAGAGAAACTAAGATTTCACTCTCGGGGGAGTTGTAAGACAAGTTAACATCTTCAATGCTACTAGCGAACTAGGAATGGTTCCACTTAGTTCATTATAACTGAGATCCAACATCCTTGTGTATTTGATGAAAAATGAAAACAGAATGATAGGAAGAGTAGAGAGCAAAAACAGAGCAAGACAAGTTCTTAGTGAGCAATCAGTTTTTTTTTTTCATTCACGTTTTTCTTCATATATGCAAGTTACAATACAACTTCTGATGTTACAAGCTTAGTATTCAAAAAATGCATTCATTGTTGACTTAGTTGTACTACCCACTTTTACCTACTGCATATTTACCAAAAACATACACCAAATCACCTAATTTTTACCTAAAACAGATTGCTGTCAAAACAAGCACAGTACAACATATTTTGTATTCAAAAAATATCAAGAAAATTCTCGAAGTCTAACACTCCTCCTTGAGATTTTTCTTGAGCACACCAAGTCTTGATCTTAGTATTTCAAATTGACCCTTGGAGAGGGCTTTGGTCATGATATCTGCAATCTGTTCCTCAGAGCAGCAATGCTCCAATCTGATTTCTTTTGATTTCTCTGCTTCTCTAATGGCATGAAACTTCACATTAATGTGCTTTGTTCTTCCATGTTGGACAGGATTTTTAGCAATAGAAATAGCAGATTTGTTATCCACCCAAATGACAGTAGCTTTATCTTGAATCTGTCCCACATCTAATAAAATCTTTCTCAGCCAAATAGCCTGATTTGCAGCAGCTGCAGCTGAAATATACTCAGCTTCAGCTGAAGATTGAGCCACAACATCCTGTTTCTTTGAATTCCAAGAAAAAACAGCACTGCCAAATGAAAACACATATCCAGAGGTGCTTTTACAATCATCAATACTTCCTGCCCAATCACTATCTGCATATCCTTGAAGTTCTCCACTTTCATTGTTTAAGAAATACAAACCATAATCAGTTGTACCTCTTATATATCTCAAAACTCTTTTTGCTGCACCAAAGTGAACTTGACTTGGAGAATGCATGAATCTGGAAAGCAAACTTGCAGCAAACATTAAATCTGGTCTGGTTGCTGAAAGATACAACAAACTTCCAATTATACTTCTATAAACAGAAGCATCTGCATTATTTTCACCATCATTCTTTGAAAATTTTTCATTTGCAACCAGTGGAGTAGCAACAGGCTTACATTTCTCCATGTGAAACTTCTTCAATATCTCCAAAGCATATTTTCTTTGTGAGATGAATATTCCATCATTTTGCTGAGAAATCTCCATTCCAAGAAAGTATTTCATTTCACCCAAGTTAGTCATTTCAAATTCTTTCTCCATGTCCATCTTAAATTGGTTTAAGGAATTTGATTCATTTCCTATAACCAATAAATCATCAACATACAAAGACACAATGAGTTGCACTTCATTGTTTGACTTCTTCACATACAAGGTGGCTTCATTTTCACTTCTTTTGAATTCCTTTTGCAGAAGATAACCATCAATTCTGCTATACCAAGCTCTTGGTGCCTGTTTTAAGCCATAAAGAGCTTTATGCAGCTTATAAACTTTATCTTCACTTCCTGGAACCTGAAAACCTTCAGGTTGATCAACATATATATCTTCATCAAGCAATCCATTTAGAAAAGCTGATTTTACATCAAAATGATAAATTTTCCAGCCAAGCTTTGCTGCCAAAGAGATCAGTAATCTGATTGTATCATGTCTTGCAACAGGTGCAAACGTATCAGAAAAATCAACTCCATACTGTTGGAAGTAACCTTTTACTACCAACCTAGCCTTAAGTTTGTTTACAGAACCATCAGGATTGAGTTTAGTTCTGTAAACCCACTTAACACCAATCACTTTTTTATTACTTGGCCTATCAACAAGTTGCCAAGTTTTATTTTTCTCAATCATCTTTATCTCCTCCTTCATGGCAGCTCTCCAGCTTTCAAACTCAGCAGCTTCTTCATACCTTGTAGGCTCTAATGCAGCAACATTGCATCTTGCATAAATATCCTCCAAGGTTCTTGTACCTCTCACTGGAAATTCAGTGTCACTGTCATAGTTCTCTTCATCATCTTCAGAATTTTGCTCTTGCAAAGTGTCTTCATCAACCAGCCCTTTACTTGAGCCTTCAGCTTGATGTTTCTTCCAATTCCATTTTGAAAACTCATCAAATTTTATATCTCTACTAACAATAATTTTTTTTGTTTCCAAGTTGTATACTCGGTATCCTTTGGAGTTGATACTGTATCCCAAAAAAATACCAACTTCACACTTATGATCAAGTTTATCTCTTTTCACATTTGGAACATGCGTGTAACACACACAACCAAATATTTTTAAATGCTCCACTGAAGGCTTCCTTCCACACCATGCTTCATAGGGAGTTTTACCCTTCAATGCTTTGGTAGGCAATAAATTCAGCAAGTAAACTGAGGTATTTACCGCCTCAGCCCAAAATATCTTTGGAAGACCTTTTTTAAAGAGCAAACACCGAGCCATCTCCATCACTATTCTGTTCTTTCTTTCACTCACTCCATTTTGTTGAGGAGTGTAAGGAACGGTGAACTGATGTTGTATTCCAGCTTGATCACAAAACTTTTTAAATTCCCCTGCTGTATACTCAGTTCCATTGTCAGATCTGAGTTTTTTAATTTGACAGCCAGCTTCATTTTCAACCAAGGTCTTAAACTTTTGAAATGCAGCAAACACATCTGATTTTTGTTTTAGAAAAAACACCCAACTCATTCTTGTAAAATCATCTATAAATAGCAAAAAGTATTTGTTGCCATTTAAAGATGCTATGCTCATTGGACCACACACATCAGTATGGATAAGCTGTAATTTTTCCACAGCTCTCCAGCTTGCTACTGCAGGGAATGGCAATCTACATTGTTTTCCAAATTGACATACATCACAAACATCAACATCATCTTCTATGGAAGGTAAGTTTTGAATTAAGCCATTTGAGCTGATTTTCTTCAAGGTGGAGTAACTAAAATGACCAAGTCTTTTGTGCCATAAAACAGAATCATCTACTGAACTTGGAAAAGCATGCATAGCAGGTTGCTTCCATTCTATTGGAAAACTCTTATCTTTCATTCTGATAGACATTAGCTCACACCCAGAAGGATCAAATATGGTGCATTTCATGTCTTCAAAATGCAAAGTATAATTCTTTTCAAGCATTTGTCCCACACTTAGAAGATTTTGATTTATCTCAGGCACGTATAAAACATCTGAAATATATTTAGTACCTGAGGAAGTTTCTACAGCAATAACTCCTTTGCCTTTAACTTCAACACTTTCTCCATTGCCAACAGTGACTTTTGAGAAGTGAGACTGATCCAATTCCTTGAAAATACTTGCATCATTTGTCATGTGATTTGTGCAACCACTGTCTATAAGCCACTCCTCCTTACTTCTGTTTGCTAAATAACAAGAAGCAACAAATAAATGCTCCTTATTTTGTTCTTCATGCTCAACAACTTGGGCTTGCTGTCCCTGTTGTTTTGCTTTGCTTTTGCACACTTTCTCCACATGACCAAGCTGGTTGCATGCCCTGCATTTGACTCCTGGTCTAAACCAACAGAAATTTTCTGTATGATTCTTTTTCTTACAGTAAGAGCAAGGTGGATACTTATCTTTCCAACCTCCTCCTTTGTTGCTTTCTTCTTGTTTTTTTTCTTTTCCTTTCTTCCCACTAAATGGTTTTTTCCCACAACTACTGCTGCCTTGACATTTGCCTTTGGTATTAACCACAAAGGCACCTTCAACATTTTCTTCCATCCTTAAGGATCTTCTCTGTTCAGTGGCTTGTAAAGCATTTACAAGTTCTGAAATTGATATATGAGAAAAATCCTTATTTTCTTCAAGAGAGGAGATTTTTGACTCAAACCTCTCCGGAAGACATACCAATATTTTCTCCACAACTCGTTGATCACTGAGTTCTTCACCCAATAATCTGATTTGTGTAACCACTTTAGAAAGCCTGTCAGCAAACTCCTTCACTGTTTCAACTTCCTTCATTTTGATGGCTTCAAATTCTCTTCTCAAATTTAGCACCTTCATCCTCCTTGTTCTTTCACTACCTTGGAACTCTTCCTTGAGTTTGTCCCAAGCCTCTTTTGCTGTATCAAGATTCAAAATCTTGATAAAAACATCATCATGAACAGCTGCTTGTATGATGGCAAGTGCTCTACCTTCTTTAGCCACTTCATCACTATGAAATCTTACCTGAGCCATTGTCGGGTTGTCTGGTAAAGGAGCTGGGTTGCCTCCATTTTCCACCACTTCCCACAAACTTTGAGCTCTAAGATAAGTTCTCATCTTTGCAGCCCACAAATCATAATTTTCTCCAGCAAATACTGGAGGTGGAGGTAAGGAATTGCTACCGGAAGCCATTGGTTGAAGGTTTTTTGAGTGGATTTCTTGCTGGTTTTCTCTCACACACAGAAACTCTGTTTTTCTGATTTTCTTTTTCTTTCTCCCTCACAGACCCTAAAAGATCAATGAAGCTCTTGATACCATGATGAAAAATGAAAACAAAATGATAGGAAGAGTAGAGAGCAAAAACAGAGCAAGACAAGTTCTTAGTGGGCAATCAGTTTTTTTTTTTCATTCACGTTTTTCTTCATATATGCAAGTTACAATACAACTTCTGATGTTACAAGCTTAGTATTCAAAAAATGCATTCATTGTTGACTTAGTTGTACTACCCACTTTTACCTACTGCATATTTACCAAAAACATACACCAAATCACCTAATTTTTACCTAAAACAGATTGCTGTCAAAACAAGCACAGTACAACAGATTTTGTATTCAAAAAATATCAAGAAAATTCTCGAAGTCTAACAGTATTTCACACTCCCAAGTTGATATGGAATTTCTCCCCTGATTGAGTTATGGCTCAAATCAATCAAAGCAAGTGAATCAAGGTTGCCAACATGAGAGGGAATATTTGCGGTTATTTTGTTATTGATCAAAATCAACATTTGCAGTTTAGAGCACGAAGAAATTCTCACTGGGATTTCTCCTGTCAATATGTTTCTAGACATGTCTAGAACAATGATTTTAGACAGTTTTCCAACGTCAGCAGGTATTGCACCAAAAAATTTGTTATCTGAAATATTCAGATACTTCAGTTGGGTCAATTGGGTATGCTTATGTTGGATCATGTCAGAAATCTCATTACTGGACAAGTTTAGATCTGTCAATTTAGTAAGATTATGCAAGACTGAGTATCTCACCAGTGAGACTGTTGCTATTAAGATCTAGAATCTGAAGGTTGTTCAAATTCCCTATTTCTAAAGGTATGGAACCATTCAACTTGTTCCAACTAATGGATAAATATATCAAATTGTTCGATAGACCAATCTCCATAGGTATTGGACCAATAAAACTATTATTACTTAAACCCAATTGAATCAGATTCCTCAGCTTTCCTAATTCCACGGGGATAAGCCCACTAATCTGATTGCTATCAAGAATCAGAGAGTTAATCCTAGACAACTGACCCACAGAAGGTGGAAGTGAACCACTAAGCTTGTTTCTAGCCAAGTTTAGTGTCACCAAATTCCTTAGATTTCAAATGTCTGATGGTATAGTTCCCTTTATATCATTAGAGGATAAGTCGAGATGAGTGAGTTTGGAAAGGGTACCTAGTCCATATGGAATGCTCCCAGTGACTCCATGTGCAGCAAGGTTGAGGTGTACAAGGTTTGGGAAGCAAGAAAAGTTGAATCTCCCCAACTTGTTTCCCAATTGGAGTTCAGAAGGGAGAGAAATGTTTGTTATTCTTCCAGCACTGTTGCATGCAATGATGCAATGCCTGGCCAGTGGCACCGAGTTGGAACATGGTTAGTGTAGCCACTCCACCACTCACTTTCAAGAAGAGCGTGTGCTTCTGCATCTAGTGCTGACGATTCAGATGCTGTATCTGATGCAATTGCAATGCTCACACAAGTCCAAGGGATAACTAGTATATTGTACCAAACTACTACCACCATATAATTGGGGATTGATAAAACCATGACTATACAGTAAATAGTACAATTAAAGATGATTATGTATGGTCAATGACTTAAGTATAGATACATTAGCCAGGATTATTATGATAAATATTTATAATAGGAATTACGATGAAGGTTTTGCACTTTTTAACATCAAACACCTCCGTGTTGCGAGTTAATTAAAAAAAAAACCATTATGATTCATCCAATAAGTTGACTAAATTCTCTTGACCATTGCATGCAGTTGCACACAAGGGGTCTTTATCGAGATAATCGCCTCCAATTTTGACTGTTTCAATGCAACAGCTGTTTCTCCATAGGAAAACAAATAACAAGAAGTTTGGTAAATAATATATTTTAAAGAAAATAATTGTTTCTTTAATTTTTTTTAAAAAAAGCCTTGATTAAAATAAACAAATACACATGTTAATTAATCACAGTCACAGCTTGTAATTAGCATGTTTTGCTTTAGCATGTGGTCCTATGGAGTTATTATAGCAGCATCTTTATTCTTTCTCCCGTTTGCTCTTTAACTCTTGCATATAAATACTCTTCACTCTTGTATTCCATTCCATGAGTAAAATTCAATAAGAACTGTTCATTCACATTTAAAGTCGGTTTGGATACAAATTTAAAAGCATTTCTAAGATATACCAGAAGTTGTACCGTTGCATTTGGGGTTGCTTCTATTGACTATGATGGTTTCTACTCCTTTGATTTAGGGTTTACTCCGTCATTTCTACAACCTTCAATATTATGACCCTGCAGATCACACCAAGTATAGTAATAACGAGGTATGATCTCTTCAACCTGTTCTCTTCAATCATTTCGCTGCGGGGTGAGTGTTTTTGGTTACATCGGTTAAAATGTAACAATATAGAAAGTCACTTCTATTTACATCGGTATCATTTACATCACTTCTGCAACTGATGTAAAGCACCTATTTTAACTGATATAAAAAAACTCTATTAGTTACTAATAATATATCGGTGCTTCAATGATCAAAAGTAAAGTTTTAACCGAGGTAGGAGGGGTTAATTAATATCCGTAATAAACAAAACTAAAGAGAAATTTGGAACTAAAATCACAAAGACAAACTTGCTCTCTATAACAAGAGGTGGGGAGAAGAACTAGACACAAAATGTAATGTATTAATATCAAAATGCAATGAAGATTGGTTTTCTCACCTCATAAGAGAGAAGGATTTTTCTTACTAAAAATAATTCACGTGTATATAAACAAAAAAAAAATCTGCAACAGTCATACGGAATCAAAATATCACTGAAAAGCAACAAATCCGAACCAAGACATCTTGAAAGGTTCTGAGACTAACCATGGGACTCTAATTATTCATTGTATGGGCCCCAAGTTTGGATGAAATCTAGTTACAGATGTTACACTGATTTACCGTGGTACATTAAAAATGGGGGAAAATCTCACTCCTCTTATTATGTCTCTTCAAACTAATAGGTAGCTTTGGTGGAAAACTTAAAAAGCATGTAATGCTTATAAGGCTTTTCTGGGGTGACAATTGTTGAAGGGAAATTAGGATGATTCACTGAATCAGGGAATGCTTGAGTCTCCAAGCATAGTCCTGCATGAGCACGGTACACATATCCACCTTTCCCCTTCAGATCCTTAACATAGTTACCAGTGTAAAACTGCAAACCAGGAGCATTTGTGTACAACTTCAACACTCTCCCAGATTTCTTATCATGCACTGTAGCTGCTAGCTTGATCTTTTTGCCTTTCTCACCATCCAGCACATAATTGATGTCATAGCCTTTGGTTTCAGCTAGTTGGTTGATCCTGCTTCCAATAGTGTGTGGCTTAAGGAAGTCATAAGCAGTTCCTTTCACAGATGCAAATTTGCCTGTGGGAATGAGTTTGCTGTCAACAACTGTGATTTTGGAACCAAAGATCTGTACCACCTCATTCAGAATATTGCCACTGTTTTGGCCTCCTAGGTTCCAGTAAGCATGGTTGGCCAAATTCACTGGAGTTGGCTTGTTTAGAGCTTTTCCATTCATGATTATAGCCAATTGGTTTTTCCCGGTTAGAATGTAGCTCACTGTTACTATGAGATCACCAGGGAATCCTGAAACACAATCGGAGAACCCAAAAAATTACTTACATAAATAACGTGATCACAGTCTAAAGATTTAACTCCTTTAAATTGAACAAAAAGTAATCTAGGTTGTTTAACGAGAAAATCAACGGTTGATATTCCAATTGATTCATGTCATGTTATACAAGTGTGTATATATATATATATATATATAAAAGGAGGGATTCATTTACTTTAAGAATAAGTTTACCTAGACTTACTCTCTTCAATAACTCATGTTTTATATCAAATCTCAATGATCCAATTATTAAATTTAAAATTCTTAATACACAGATCAAATCTGTAAATTTTTAAAAATTTTGAAAATTATTTGATACTTCGTTTCATTAATATAAATTGACGGATAATCATAAAATCATTTTATACAATGATTTGAATTAATGAAACGAAGTATCAAATAATTTTTAAATTTTTTTAAAAATTTGCAGACTTTATTTATGCATTAAAAACTTTAAATTTAACGGTTGAATCGTTAAAATTTAATGCAGAACATGAGTTATTAAACAGAGTAAGTCTATCATGGAGTAAACAGATCCTCCTCTCTATATATATATATTAACCATATTATTGGTATAGAATTTTTTCATCAATTTTGTCAATAATTAATCTTTGTTAAAGAATCTAACTAATCATCTTTAGTATAATCTCTCATTCAAATTATGTGTTTTTTTTTTCTTCTGTTTACGAGACTTGAATTCGAGATCTCTTTTAAAGAAATCATATTCAATATCATTCAAACTACCGACTAATTGTTATATATATATATATATATAACACATTAACCGTTGATTTTATTATCAATAGCTGATATTACATAATCTACCCTTTAAAATGAGTTGTTTACATTTAAACAAATTCTTTAACTACTTAGGAGCAAGGAAAATAATGGCATATTGTTCACCTTGTTCACCATCAACACTGTGGTAACTGAAGGTAATCCTGGGACTTGGACCTTCCCTTTGATACCTTTTCACTGTCCAAAGAACATCACCAAAACCTCTGGATCCACCTAATTAGTAGGACAGGCAGAGGACTATGAGTACATTGAATATGAGGTACAGTGGTAAATGGACTGTAAAACTATGGTATAAATTCTCTGCTAATTAAGGTTTTACTTATGGTTAAACATACCATGAAGTGTGTTGTTTCCTTCATTAGCAACTAATTTATAATGGATTCCATTAAGAGTAAACTGAGCTCCTCCAATTCTGTTAGCAACCCGGCCAACAGTAGCTCCAAAGTATGTTGAATCGTTCTGCAGATAGTTTGGCATGCAATAACTCAGGTACAATTGAATTTATCCACTATACGTGAGAAGTTAGATATAAAACAAAATAAGAAAACTTTGTGATGTTCTAATTCCTTCGTCCCAACTTCCACCATGTAACTTTTAGTAACAGTGCCCTCAAATGGTGTATTGTGAAATGTACCACTACCGCTTTCACCTACTACCAGTCACTAGTGTAGTGCGTCCTTTCTACAAATTGCCACAAATAATGATTTATTTTTGGAAACTTGGAAAAAAAATGTAAAAGTATAAGAAACAATGCCACGGATATAATATTTTTGTTATAAATTCAAATACAGAACTTCAAAATAATATTTTTGCTCTTCCTACTTTTAATTAGTTATTTTTTTCTTATTTTTTTTTCCTTTGAATGTATACTTTATATATATTACTTCTCCAACAAGCCAAACAACTTTTCCCTAAATAATCATCTCAAACTACTATCTTTGTGTCCTTTTGTAAAATTATATTCTTAACTGTGTGCCATTTTAATCTACTACTTTTTTTTGTACCTCTATCTTTAAATTGAATTTAATATTTTAAAAAAAAATCAATAATTATTACAAACCTTATATCACAATTTAAATTATTTATTTTTAATTTATATATTTAATTTTTATTTATTAAATACTTTAAATATATAAATTAAACATTTATTTTGTATTATGTACAAGATAAAATACTAATAGAAAAGCAGAAAACTAAAATAACTTAAAAACATTCTACTTTATTTATTTTAGAACCTAAAAAATAAATAATAATATAAAAAAACTACTGTACTTTTATGAAACATATACTTTTTATTTTTTAAAAAAAATAGGAAACGTTTTTTCTTCATTTTTATTACAAAAATATGGAAATATATTAAAAATTAGTAGTGTAAAAATATCATTATTATTTAAGACATGATCAGGAATTTCATACTCAACCTATATATAATTACTCCAATATTGTATTAATATATAATTAATTAACTAAAAATATGATTAATACACATTAAAGATTTATGCAAAAGAAAAAAAAAAGAAAAAAAATCATTATTTCAACTCATGTCCCATAGCATGGACTTTGGACATCATTGCAACCCCAATATTCCCGGGGATCGCAGAAGTCCTTTTTCATTTACATGATATCATTTCCTCAGTTCTAACCTACACACTTTAATGTGTATGCCAACACACCTACTCGTCATTACTTTTAGAAGGGATAAACTATTAGATAATAGAAAGCGATACATTTTTATATGTTGCCAATTGAAGAAAAGAAATGTCAAAGTGCAAAAGCGATAACGAAAATTATCAAACGCAACCTTCAAAGCATAACTTAGACGTGGACCCCTTTTAATTGAATTAATAAAACATGTGGACCTTTTTTTCTTTGAACTGACATAAACGTCAAAGATATCCTTATCTCACATACATATAAAAAAATACCGATAACCTTAAACAAATAACAAAATGATACCATCAAAGTAAACAAAACGAATAAATATGAAACTCTTTTAACTCAAAGATATGTACATATTAATTTGTCGTTAAATTTTTTAAAACAATACCAAAATAGTTCATCAAAGGTGAAATCTGATTATCACTACTAGAGTAGTTTAATATCGCTAATAAATAAAAATTAATCTAAGAACATGTATCTTAGGTGTACAAGAAAATAATAAAATAATAAGACGAAAATATGAGGAAGGAAGTGGTGACTAGGAAATTGTGAGGAAGCGACAAACTATAGTCCAAATCTTAGCCTTGCATTATTTTTCTGAAACCTAAATATTAATAGCCATCACATGTTTGAACTAATCCAAGTTGTTGAACAACGAGGATATTCTAGCTTTTCACCCAAAAAAAAAAAAAAAACCATAGAAGGTATGAAAGTCTGAAAAACACAATAATTAACAAATACATGCAACAAAATATTTGGGAGAAAAAGTACAAAGTAGACTCACAGTATAATCCTTAACTGAATCATATCCAAGAACAACATCACCCAGCTTTCCTGAAAACGAATCACAGAGAAATTAAGAAGTAAAACAAACCAAAATTGGCGCTAAAAGAATCAACATTTGAAGTTTTGAGCAGTGATGAGAAGCATACCATTCTTATCAGGAAGCACAAGGGACAAAATTGATGCACCCCAGTTGGTGACCTTCAAAGAAAGGTCACCTTTCTTGAGCTCAAATATTCCTATCTTTTGCTTCTCAAGAGAGCAATTGACAAAGCTAGAAGGAGCTAAGAGCAGACATAGCAGCAATACAAAGATCTTGGTCATTTTTTCTTGCACAGGAATTCAGTAAGAAATAAGGATCAAAGCATATAGGTTGTAGTAGTTTATATGAAGAAAATGAGGGGAAGAAATGATTAAAAAGATATGAATGGGAATAATGAAAGGCAGTGGGTAAGAGTGCAACAAAGCACTTGCCTATTTCTGGCTTCAGGCCACAGTTTATATGATACTCTGACTAGGCCATGTTGGGCCGAACGGGCTCGCCACATTAGTGGGCCCGTCGGAGGCACTACTTATTTGTCATCACGTGCTCACAAGTCAACCAATTTATGTGTTCTAAGTTTTTCAACACTTTTTTAAAATAAACAAAATTTAGGAGAGCAGAGGACGCCCCTTAATTTAAGACAGAGAAAGTGTCTGGACTTTAAAAAAAAAAAAAAAAAAAAAAAAAAAAACCTAACTAGAAGTGTCGAGTTCTGACTATAGCTTGAATTTGAATTCAAATATATAACTGTGTTAAGTATTTGAAGTAAAAAAATTTATAAACCATAATAATCTTATCAAGCTCAAAGAATTGTATTTTGATGAAAAATACATGCTTTTTTAATAAAAAAATACTTATAGAAGAACTTGTATTTAATTTACCTCCAAAGAGATGAGTGATGATTCGAACATTAACCTATCAAATTTAAAACCTTATCTTCATAAATCTTCTGCAATCGACTTTACTGAAATTTTCCTATTGATAAATTTATTCTCAGAATATCATGTTATTTTTTCTTCGTAAAAATTGATTAAAATGAGAAACGCAATTAAAATTTTAAATATTCGTGAAAATGAAAGAAAAAAAAAATAGTCAGAAAGCCTAATGCATAACAACACATTGATCCAACAGAAAACAACTAAATTGGGCCTCTGTAACCCAAGTATAAGGAATATAAACCCAGACAATAGGCCTTTGACGCTTTCTTGAGTATAAGCCTAGAAACAAAAAAAAATCACGGGAAAATAACAAAACATATATAGCCCAACCTAATATATCGATCCAACAAAAAAAAGTGCGTAATGCACAACAACCGTCAAGCACACACACACAAAAAGTGAATTGGGCCTTTACGACCCAAGTATAACCATTATTTTAGAACCAACGTAAAAGAAATTGTTTTAAATTTGGAAAATATTACCGCATCATTTCTTAAGTGACAACTATATGACTGATGTAAAAAGACGATATAAAATAACATTTTGTAGTAATGTGGCATCTAGATCTATCTCTAACAAAAAGAATAAAAAGAAATGAATATCGAGACTAATTAATGTTATTGCATCCAATTAAACAATCATTGGGAAATTAAGAATCTTTGCGCCTTCCAATTTGCAAAATTGCAATTTTCTATATACAACAATCCGCAAATAATTAAGCTAAGAATGAAATATTGCCACAAATTAATTGTACAAGGCAATAGTATGAAAAAAGAATTATGTTATAATATTTTAAGACAAGTTGTAGATATCCTACCTTCCCAAAATTATCCCATTTTGAAAATATCTACTTGTATATACTATATTATGGATTTAAAGATGAAAAAAATATGTAAATAATACATAGTACCATCATAAGCCTTATGAAATATCGAAGCATACAACGAATTATATGCGTTTCAAAAAGATTGAGACAATAGAATTATTACAAATATTTATGTTGGTCCAACACTCCAACTTCTTGTAGTGCTCCTTATGAGTCTTTCTTATTTAAAAACCATAAAATATAATATGACATGATGGGGATCATGCTTCTTTATTTCCATCACCAAATACATAGAATTTTGCTTAGACGACACAAAAGGCAAAAAGTGAAGTACCAAAAGTAAAATTTCCAAGAAACAATCCAATAGCTAGCTTATATCCATTTCCAAAATATATACACCCATCACTGACGGACATGCCACCATACACTGTGGATCCAGTCTCATAGGACCATAGAATTTGGCCAGTCTTAGCGTTGATTGCATAAATAGGTCCTTTTTGATTTGTTGAACCAGCAAAGACAATGCCATTAGCTACAGTAACAGGACCACTAGCAGTGGCATTACTAGGGTTTGCTGTGGACCACAAGATCTTGCCACTGCTTGCGTCCATTGCCACCCACCCTCCACTAGTAGTAGTCTTGTTCGATGGTTTAAGAGTGAAGTTCTTGCCATCTGAATTTGCAATGTTACTATATACCCTTTCTTTGTCACTTGCTGCTCCCCATGTTCCACCTCCTGCAACCCCACCTGGTCCAGCTTCCTATACAAATCAAACACTTCATTAATATTTAACATCTCTTTCTTTCTCTCCCTGTATATCACGATATATTAATTGCCTACTCTATAGGCTCATAAAAACCAACACATGGATCATGCACAAAAAAGTATAGAGGAATTAAAAATGTTACCGTAGACCAAATGAGCCTGCCGTTATCGCGGTGCAACGCCCAAGCAAAACCACTCTTTTGAACAGCAACAACAACGTCTTGTTTTGTTCCATTTACATCAATCGTGAGCACCATCGGTGCCTCCCCAAAATCAGCATCCGGGTTAGGACCAGGTGGACATTTAGGCGTAGACAAATTGGATCACGAAAGGAACCATATGTCATATCCTCCCAATTGGTAGAACCATTCGATTTTGCCACTGTCCAAGTCTAGGGCAAGAATTGAATCAGACTTATTGTCTGGCTCAACACACTCGTCAGGATGAGTGGGTTGTGTTAAGTTATTCTCTTTTTGTTGACATTGGCGTGTGTGCAAAGGGGCAGAATACAAGTTTCCGGTGGCAATGTATATGTGGTTCCTTGAGGCATCTATTAAAGGGCTACTTCCCCAAACTGCTGCTCCAGCATAATCTCCTTTTTTGCCATGATTATCAGGCAACATGAATGTTTGCCACAAAATGGCACCAGATTGGATATCAAGCTTTGAGAAGCTGCCCCTAAAGATGCAACATTCTCCTATTGTTAGGTCTTCTTCTAGTGAAGATGTCCCAACATAATAAGCCCTGCATGCAGTATAGATGGAACTTCAGTGCAAAGAATATTAATTTGTACAATAAGCTTTTCATTAGGTGATGTTATTTATACAAATGACTTGAAAGTATTTGGTTATAAGTATTAAAGACTATCCATACTTTTGAGTACTTTTAAATACTAAAATAAAAGTGAGCAATTAATAATAAAATAGTGTAAATAAATTTTGGGTAGATGTTGTTATAAGGATTACTTTTGAAAACATGGTAGAGAAGGAAAGAATTGCTAAAGTGATGATTTTAAGAACAAAATTATTTTTAAAAAAATGTAGATATATATCAAATGGGGTAATTTTTTTTTATTAATAGTATAAATATTTAAAAAGAATTTGGTTAAACTTTAATATTTGTAAGAATATTGCTTTTAAATTTTAAAATAATTTAAATAAAAAATGTTAAAATGAAAGTGAAAGTGTTGGAAAATTTTATCCGTATTTTGATAGGAATATTATCTTTTCCACCCTCATTGTTAAGAGAATAAAATTGTAAAAGAATATGATAGTACAATTTTTACTAAAATTAATAATATCCGAGAGTAATGTTTTAAAATTTGTAGCATCTATTAAAATATTATGTTCAAATATTTAGGATTAAATTGGATTAAGATTTTTTTAAAATTATTTTTTTATGATATTTAATTAAGATTTTTTTAATATAAAAGTCATGTAGTGCTCAATTAAATAATTGGAATTTTTTAAATAGCACATTAAAATTCAGTAGTATTTAAATAAAATAAATAATTTTTTTTAGAAATATGTCAAAATCTGATATGATATTTAATTAAAAAAAATTTACTTAAAAAAAGTTTGTTAGTATTAAAATAACATTGAAATTTGAATAGATTATTTTAATATATGGAAGAATTTTGTAAGATTTTTTAGTAAAATTTGCATATAATTTACTCATTTAATAATCTTATCAAAATTATTGAGATTTCATATAGTTTTTTCTCTCACTTATTTCCCCAATTTTTCCTAGCTCACTCTTTTTGCTTCTCTCTTTCTTCTATCTATCTCTCTCTCTCTCTCTCTATCTTTTTCTCTCCCTCTTTCTCTCTCATATCTCATTCTTTTTCTCTCTTTCTTATCATGTCTTCTCTATCTTATATTCTCTTTTTTCCTTTTTATCTCTCTCATTTATTTCTTCTTCTTCTTCTTCTCCTTCTTCATAATTTGTTTTTTCTCCTTTTTATTTTATCTATCATTTTTTAATATATTTATTTATCAATATTAATATATAATTTATCAATATTTATTTTTAATAAACAAATATTTAAAATTATTTTTGAATTATTAAATATTATATATTGTTAAAATTTTAAATTATTATAATTCAATAAATTCTTATTTTTAATAAAATTTAATATTAAAATTTTAAAATTTTAAACATATATTAAAATAATATTTTTAAAATTTACTGATTAATGAATATCATAAATTTGAACATAATGTTCAAATATAATAATATGAATAAAAAATATAAATACATAAAAAGTTGTATATAGAAAAATGTTATATGAAATCATAATCAGTTATTTATTAAAAAATTTATTAATCTTATTTTCTTTATTAATTCAAAACTTTTCGTATTGAAGAATAAACCGCAAAAGATTAAATTAGGAGTATTCTTTCTGATTGAGTAGGATTAATTTTGAAGAAAAAAATTAATGAATTCGAGTTAATCTCGTAAATCTTTTTTATTTTATATATCAATCAATTATTTTGGATTTAAATTTGATCCTATCCCATCTAATCAAAATTGTTTTGAATTATATTAATATCTTAGTTTGTATTTTATTCATTTTTTCTACTCGTACATGTCACAACCTACTTTAACTTTTATATTCATCCACTATACAATAATAATATGATTTAATTTGCACTCAACTATTAATTAGCAAAGAATATCAGTTGTTAACTTTCGTATAACTGGTTATGTACTAATACTTTATAGCAGTGTTTTAAAACCTGGACCGACCCGGCCGGTCAGACCGGTTGGACCGGGAACCGGTGGTCCAGCTGATCCGAATCTTAAGTTGGATCGGTTATGTAGTCGACCCGTTTTAAACTGGATTGAACCGGTCAATTTTCCGGTTCAACCGGTGAACCGGTGGATCAAACCGATCCAACCACTTTTTTTTTTTTTTTTTAATAAATTTTTTAAGGGACCATAAACCACAAAAATAATAATAAAAATTGAATCTCTTAATGGAAAAGCAAGGAGTCTTATTAAATATAACAATAACTACTTGTTCTAATATATTTGTTTGTAATATATACAGCTTAAATAACTTTTATAGTATATTATTAATTTTAAATTATACATTTAATAATATAATATCTATGTAAATATTACATATATTATTTTGTGATATTAATTGCAAGCATATTATATATGTACATATTATTTATATTTTTAATTTGTATTAATATACCGTTTAACATATAATTTTTTATGTATTTTTTTATAAAATAAAAATAAAAATAATTTTAAATAAGATAGAAAAATTAAAATTTAAAATAAGATATGAATTTATTAAAATTTATAAGTATAAAATATATTTAATATGAATATTTTTTTTAATAAAAATAAATAAAAACCGAGTCATGCGGTTCAACTAGTGACCCACCGGTTCAACCTTTGACCCACTAACCCAGTACCTTAACCGGTTCGATGACCGGTCCGGTTTTTAAAACTATGCTTTAGAGACAACAGTCACCACACGCTCCCACTAAATTAAATTAATTTTCACACGATATCAAAAGAATTGTTGAACAGTATATATATTCACGAATTTGTAGTGACCTTTGCATAGCAATATAATGAAAAGTCAACGTTTTGCTTTTAGTTGACTTTTGTGCTTTTACCATCTAGAAACGTAAATTATGATCGCATGGTACAAAATTATCATTTATATATAACAACTAAATGACTCGTCTCGTTTGTATATTTTATCTTCGGTTCTTATAATTAAAAAGTAATACTTCAGAAGAAAAAAACTTTAACATGAAATAATATATTAATTTTCTTAAAAAATTTGACGACGTAATATATGTCTTTTAATTTAAGAGACAAAAGATAAATACAAGAAAAGAAGAACCAATAAAATGAAAATATAGAAGAGTGAATGATAGGAGAAAAGAAGGTTAAAAAGAATGAACTGACCCTTTGTAATAGGTTCCAGACATAGTGACAACGCTGGAGTTATGGCTGTCCAAACGTGTCTGCCACACCAACTTCCCTGTCGATCTTTTCACAGCAATAACAACCGCAGGACCATATATTCCGACCACCAGAAGATCATGATCATCACCTGCTATGGTTGGCGTTGCTCTTGCCACTGTCCAGTTAACACCTTCCACAAACCCCGTTGCAGTTAGCCCCGTTAACTTCCCCAAGTTCTGCTTCCACACCACAGAACCATCTCTTGCTCTCACTGCAAAAATCTCCCCATTCCAACATGGAAAGTAGAGTGTGCCATCGAAAATTGCAGGGGTTGCAGTTATGTCTTTGCCTGCGTTCATCTTCCACTTCAAACTTATGTTCCAAACACCCTCAACGCTGATCCTGCTCCATGCTGGCGTATCTTCTGTTGTATATATCTCCCCCATGGTTTAACCAGTTTTGTGCCTTTTCTGTACAGGTCAATATGTCTTAAAACCACTCAACAAATGTAAGTTCAATTAATTTTGAATCTGTTTGAATAAAAATTTAAAGATGTTTTTGAGAATTTTTTTATTAAAATTAAAAACTATTTTCAATAGAAAATATTTTCAATAGAAAAATATTTTTACCTTATATTCAAACAGATTTTTAGTTCAGAAGTAACTAATAATTACAGTTATCTTCTTTTTGGACATAAAAGTTTAAGTGAGTTATCCAAGTTAACTTAAGTTGGGATAGGTCTCTCGACTCAAAACATATATATTTAATATTATTCACCATCAACATTTTTCACATTAATGAGTTAGGAATCTTGGGATTTTGAATTGTTATCCAGCAACTATAATCTGAAACGAAAAAACTCTAAACCCTAAAGAGTTTTAGGATGACCAACATTTATTCGCAATTTTTCATAATATTAAGGATTTTAGAAGTAATCGTAATCACTACAACAAAATTCATTGTTACCGACAATTATTTACCGGCAATAAATTAATTGCCTTTGTTTTATTATTTAATAAAAGTATTAGTGACTAATATATAATGGTCACTAAAAATATATTTATATCACACCAAAATTTATTATTAGCGACAATTATTTTAAGAAAAACTTTAGTCCCACATCGACTAGAAATAAGATAACTAAAGAGTATATAAATAAATAATAACTCTCACCTTACAAGTTTGTTATATAGGATTGTGTTAGACCTATAACTTATTATTCTAAATTAGTATGATATATAATAAAAAGAATATATAAGTAGAAAGATAACTCTCATCTTACAAGTCTCACATCAACTAGAGATAAAGTAATTATTTATTTTTACTCATCTTACAAGTCCCACATCGACTAAAAAGTAAAAAATGTTATAAAAAGATATACACTTTTTTCGACCATTATAAAGGTTTTTACCAGCATTTTGAATAATTGTCGCTAAATGTTTTAGCGACACTGCATACAATGGCTAATGTAAAAATGCCGGTAAAAGATTTTGTAACAATTTTTATTGCCACTAAAAGTCATATTAAATGCCATTAAAAGTCTATTTTATTGTAGTGAATTACCATTGCAATCACAATTTAAAACCATGATATCAGAATTCAAACTCTTACATCTTCGTGGATTCAGGCTCGATTCTTATTAAGTAAACTAAAAACTTTTGTTAACAAGTAATTATATTTAACATTAGAAGTAAAAAAGTTGGTATATATGTAGGCTTACATCAGAACCTTCGGATGCTGAAGTTGTTAGTAGGCATATTGCAAACACAAGAATTAATAATGAAGCAGGTGATTTGCTCGAATTGTGCCATGATGTTGGAAAGTTGGAGATGCACCACAGGTGTCTAATTGTAAGCTTCAAGACTTTTCACGAGCGTTTTGATATCATTATATATATAGTTGTATGTATGAATTCATAGTTGTTTGTAGCGATCAGAATATTAATTATTTTGCCTCGCCTTGTCAACAGGGCTGTGCTTATTATTTTATTGTGTGTGTATTATTGTTAAGTCTCAATTTTACTTCTTTTTAGATGAGACTTATTGAACAAATTACACTCATCCTCTGAACCATTGCAATATAATTGTTCTCTTTTTGGTTCATTTTGTGTGCAGATATAACTAACCCAAATTCAGCTAACAATACCTTAATACACCTCATTTTTTGTGCAGGTATTGAGCTAGTGACTTGAGGATTGAAGACTCTTAGGATTGGAAACCTAAGAAGCTAAGGAGCAGAGAAGAGGTTCTGCGCCGGGCTCAATATAACCCGCGCTGGGCGTGACAAAAACAGAGTATTTCATCTCTGCCAGTTATATTGCGCCGGGCGCAAAAGGAATTAAGCCGGGCGCAAAAGGAATTGCGCCGGGCTTGTGTTGAGACAGAGAGTGCTTGACTTCTCTGGAAGAACTTGCGTCGGGCGCGAAGAATTATGCGCCGGGCGCGGAACCCTAATCTGATCTCCCAGGCTCGTATTTGAAGCCATTTTCGGGGATCTTTCTCTCCATTCACACATTGGATGAGTTTTAGGAGCTGTGGAAGGGATTCCCGGAGCTTGGAGCTGTTCGTGTGTGGGTCTTTCCTTCGGTTTCTTCATTTCTCCCTTCATCTCTATTTTGTTTTGCCCTCAATTTTGAGTGGTTCCACCCATTTTTTGTGGGGTTAGATGTAACCAACGAATTCTAGTGTAATCCTAACGTTTTCAATGATATATATATATATATATGTTGTTCATTCATTGTTGTGTTGTTTCTATTCTTAATGCTTGCCTTGGATTGATTCTCCTTGCATGATATAGGTTCCATGGGTATTGGAAAATAACCTTTGAAACTAGCTCTGAAACAAATGCCTAGTGGGAAATGTATCTAGGAATGGAGCTTGGCCCATTAGTAGTCTTAAACCCTAGCCCGTAATGCGGGTGTAGATATTGGATACTCAAGGGATTGATATTCAATATCCACACCTAAGCTCTTGCTCTAAGGGATTAGGTTTGAGTAAACTATTGGGTTGACTAAGCAATGTATTTAACAAGAGATTAAGGATTTATTAGTTTAACGTTTGGTGAAATTTAACCCCACAACCTCACAATACCACAATATCATTTCTAACCTTTTCCACTCACAACCAAATATTTTTATAATTTTCATTCCAATAGTCATGATCTTTAATTCACATTCACATGACAAACTACAAATTGGAATCAATCTTTAGTCACGAATAGTCAATAAATGCTTATGTTACCTTCTAATCCCTGTGGATACGATATTTTTACTACTTGAACGGCCGGTATACTTGCCGTGTTTGAGACCGTTAATAGAATCTAACTGATTTAAAGATTAAAACAAAAATGTTTAAACGGAATTCTCAACAAGTTTTTGGCGCCGTTGTCGGGGATTAGAATGGCGATTTAGTATTTATAGCTATTTGTGACTTATTCTTTTACTTTTATTTTCATTTTATGGTAGCAATGAATTGTTGAAGCTGACCTGGGCGCTCTAGTCCTCTACTTTCTCTTGTATGCTAGGTACTATGAACAAGATTGACCAATCCCTCTGAGCAATTGTTGAGCAATCATGAGATTGAGCACAAAGCAAGGAGGAACAAGAGCAACAGGAGGAGAAGGAGAGTAGAGCACTTCAAGTTGGTCACCGTCAGGCTCGGGACAGTAAACAAGCGCTTCCTGTGAGGCAACCCAGAGATCTGAACTGTGTTTTAGATTTTTGTTGCATGTTGTTCTGTGTTATAAGTGTTGTTTTGTATTATGTGTTGTGTTTTGTGTTATATGTTTTGTGGTATATGTTGTTTGTGTTATGTGTTAGTTGTTAGAATTATGTTTGAATGGGTAAATATAGGGTACATTTTGTTTGGAATGTGAGGAATGAGGCAATTCTGTGTCTAGGTGGAAATAAGGCCTGATCCTAATTTAAAACCTGGGCAAATTGACCTTTTAAAGTGACTACGCGCCGGGCGTGACTCTTTTGCGCCCGACCTAGTACTCAATTTTTGGTCTCTGGAACCACCACGCCGGGCGCGTTTAACGCATGCCCGGCGCGATATCAGATTTTGGACCTCGTTGAGTTTTACTGATATGAAGCCCGGCGCATCTGTTCTGCGCCCGGCGCAAAACATTCCTGATACCTTGTATTTAACTATTTTTCATTCATGTTTCTTTATGTTCTGTTTGTGTTGCATTGTCTTAGTCCATTTCCGTGTACATGCATTTTGTGCTTAATTTTGGTCTAAGGATATTCTCCATTGTGTTATAGTTGCTTGGTCATCACTATGTATACATTTTTGTGCTCACCATTCTTTTTCATGCTTATACTCCGCGACCACTCTTGGTTTCTAGGACTTTCAGGCATATACTGGTTGGCCTGGGGACCAGGCTCCTAAGTTTGGGGGAGTGGAGCTGCTGATGCAGACGGAGCCGTTGATGGTGGAGCAGCCCCTAAAGATGATGATGACCAGACCCCATAGAGGGAAATATAGGGAGCCTACCTTAGTTTACCTTTGTCTATTGCAAATTATTTTTTGTCTTTTAATTTCAGTATTTTAACTATTTTTATATTTAGTTCTTTTTTGGTGATTACTTTGTTGGTTCTTTTGTGAATAGTCTGCCTTAGCATGGTTTTTAATCTTGTTGATACTTGTTCTGCTTGTGATCGATTCTGGATTATAGTTTGCTTGATGTTTATGGTGTGTGTACCTTAGACATTTTCAAGTCACATTAGATCTTTAGTTCATGACTAGTTGCATACGGGTTTCAATGTTGATCATAGAACTGAGCTGAGTTTGATAATTTGTGGATGCATAGCCGGGTGAGGTTTGAGCCTAAAACACTTATGAGTGAACTACGCTTAAGTTGCATGATAGACTTTGCTTGAGTTTCCCTGGTGGTTTGCTTATGTTGTGCACTTATATGATCAAGGCATTCATACTCCTCTATTTTGTAACCATCTAAGCCAAAAAGCCATCTTCACTCTTCACTTGACCCATACCTTTCTAAGCCTAAACACCACACCTTCCACTTGTCCCAAACCATGAAAAATTAACCATAACCCTTGCTTTGGTTAAGAGAGCAAACTGATGACATCAAATAAGTTTGGGGGAGTTGAAGAATGGGGAATTTTGGGAAGAAGAAAGTATGTGGTCAGCCATTACAAAACAAAATAAAAAAAAATAAAAATAAAAATAAAAATAAAAAGAGAAAAACAAAGCAAAACAAAAACAAAAATATTAAGATGCAAAAATGTAAATATGCATCTCATAAAGGCTAATGGCTTGGATCAGGTAAAGGGCATGTGCCAAATTGTTGTAATGGGGTATGGAGAGGGACATCATTGTAAAATCTTATTTGCTCTCTTAAGCTATAGCACCTTCAATCCTTGAAAAACCATAAAACTGCTACCGCTTGACCCTGCTTGACCCAGATTGCCCTAATAAAGACCTTGTGATAAGTGTCTGCATTTGTTTTACCACTGGTTTCATTTGGAAACGAAGAGCAAAGTTGAATTATGTGGCGTGAGTAGTAGACTAGAGAGAAACACTCACCCTGATACACTAGTGTGCATAGAGAGAAACATTTTCCTAGTGAGGATGCATACACAGATAGTCATTACTCTTCTCAGCTCTTTGATCTCTTTTGAAACCTTTGTTTGCACCTTGTCATGTTCTATTGCAATAATTGTGATTGGAAATTCATCTGAGGTTCATGCTTGCGAAAAGAAGATACAAGTGAACTAGGATGTAGAAATTGACTCACTTGCATTGCTTGTTATCTGCTAGATTAATTACCTTTTGCTTGAGGACAAGCAAGGTTCTAAGTTTGGGGGAGTTGTTAAGTCTCAATTTTACTTCTTTTTAGATGAGACTTATTGAACAAATTACACTCATCCTCTGAACCATTGCAATATAATTGTTCTCTTTTTGGTTCATTTTGTGTGCAGATATAACTAACCCAAATTCAGCTAACAATACCTTAATACACCTCATTTTTTATGCAGGTATTGAGCTAGTGACTTGAGGATTGAAGACTCTTAGGATTGGAAACCTAAGAAGCTAAGGAGCAAAGAAGAGGTTCTGCGCCGGGCTCAATATAACCCGCGCTGGGCGTGACAAAAACAGAGTATTTCATCTCTGCCAGTTATATTGCGCCGGGCGCAAAAGGAATTAAGCCGGGCGCAAAAGGAATTGCGTCGGGCTTGTGTTGAGACAGAGAGTGCTTGACTTCTCTGGAAGAACTTGCGCCGGGCGTGAAGAATTGTGCGCCGGGCGCGAAACCCTAATATGATCTCCCAGGCTCGTATTTGAAGCCATTTTCGGGGATCTTTCTCTCCATTCACACATTGGATGAGTTTTAGGAGCTGTGGAAGGGATTCCCGGAGCTTGGAGCTGTTCGTGTGTGGGTCTTTCCTTCGGTTTCTTCATTTCTCCCTTCATCTCTATTTTGTTTTGCCCTCAATTTTGAGTGGTTCCACCCATTTTTTGTGGGGTTAGATGTAACCAACGAATTCTAGTGTAATCCTAACGTTTTCAATGATATATATATATATATATGTTGTTCATTCATTGTTGTGTTGTTTCTATTCTTAATGCTTGCCTTGGATTGATTCTCCTTGCATGATATAGGTTCCATGGGTATTGGAAAATAACCTTTGAAACTAGCTCTGAAACAAATGCCTAGTGGGAAATGTATCTAGGAATGGAGCTTGGCCCATTAGTAGTCTTAAACCCTAGCCCGTAATGCGGGTGTAGATATTGGATACTCAAGGGATTGATATTCAATATCCACACCTAGGCTCTTGCTCTAAGGGATTAGGTTTGAGTAAACTATTGGGTTGACTAAGCAATAAATTTAACAAGAGATTAAGGATTTATTAGTTTAACGTTTGGTGAAATCTGACCCCACAACCTCACAATACCACAATATCATTTCTAACCTTTTCCACTCACAACCAAATATTTTTATAATTTTCATTCCAGTAGTCATGATCTTTAATTCACATTCACATGACAAACTACAAATTGGAATCATTCTTTAGTCACGAATAGTCAATAAATGCTTATGTTACCTTCTAATCCCTGTGGATACGATATTTTACTACTTGAACGGCCGGTATACTTGCCGTGTTTGAAACCGTTAATAGAATCTAACTGATTTAAAGATTAAAACAAAAATGTTTAAACGGAATTCTCAACAATTATATAATCAATCATTTAAAACATTCTGATATGCGATATATACTGCCTAAAATGTATCCGCGCTGCTAGCTCGATTTCCATCAAGAGCATAAGACTATAACAGCAGCATATATGCTTTTTATTGCGATATTGCCCAAAATGTTAGTGTTAAGGTTAAGAAAAGATTAGTGTTTGGATAGTATATATATGCAAACTTCATTTTCAACAATTTTAATTTTGTTAAATAAATTTGAAGTAACAAAATTATAAGAAAAGTAACGTTAGATTATTTTAATAAAAATTTACATATACAACTGTTAATAAAGATAAGTAATGAAACTCAAAGGTCTCGTTTTCTTTATAGGTGAACAAAGATTTGAATACTAGCTTGTATTGATACAACCATTGCAAAATGACGGCTATGCCCTTAACTTTATAAATGAAGATCAAGATTAATTGTTTGAACTTGCTTTAATCGAAGGTTTTGATGAGACTAAATAAATTATATTTTGTTCTTCATGATCTTATTGATGTTGTTGATTTTACTTTATGTAATTTTTCCGATTCTTATTAAACAAAGGTTTTTATTTAGTTAATTATTTTTTTATTCATAATATTTATTTTGACTTATTAATCACATATTGTAAGATCTCGTAGATTTAATTGATGTTGAAAAATAATATGTAAATAATATATAGTACCATCATAAGCATTATGAAATATCGAAGCATACAACAAGCATACAACGAATTATATGCATTTCAAAAAGATTTGAGACAATAGAATTACAAATATATATGTTGGTCCAACACTCCAACTTCTTGTAGTGCTCGTTATGAGCCTTTCTTATTTAAAAACCATAAAATATGATATGACATGATGATGATCATGCTTCTTTATTTCCACCACTAAATACATAGATTTTTGCTTAGACGACACAAAAGGCAAAAAGCGAAGTTCCAGAAGTAAAATTTCCAAGATTGAGTCCATTACCTATCTTATATCCATTTCCAAAATAAATACACCCATCACTGACGGACATGCCACCATACACTGTGGATCCAGTCTCATAGGACCATAAAATTTGGCCAGTCTTAGCATTGATTGCATAAATAGGTCCTTTTTGATTTGTTGAACCAGCAAAGACAATGCCATTAGCTACAGTAACAGGACCACTAGCGGTGGCATTACTAGGGTTGGCTGTGGACCACAAGGTCTTGCCACTGCTTGCGTCCATTGCCACCCACCCTCCACTAGTAGTAGTCTTGTTCGATGGTCTAAGAGTGAAGTTCTTGCCATCTGAATTTACAATGTTAGTGTATACCCTTTCTTTGTCACTTGCTGCTCCCCATGTTCCACCTCCTGCAACCCCACCTGGTCCAGCTTCCTATACAAATCAAACACTTCATTAATATTTAACATCTCTTTCTTTCTCTCCCTGTATATCACGATATATTAATTGCCTACTCTATAGGCTCATAAAAACCAACACATGGATCATGCACAAAAAAGTATAGAGGAATTAAAAATGTTACCGTAGACCAAATGAGCCTGCCGTTATCGCGGTGCAACGCCCAAGCAAAACCACTCTTTTGAACAGCAACAACAACGTCTTGTTTTGTTCCATTTACATCAATCGTGAGCACCATCGGTGCCTCCCCAAAATCAGCATCTGGGTTAGGACCAGGTGGACATTTAGGCGTAGACAAATTAAAGCACGAAAGGATCCATATGTCATATCCTCCCAATTGGTGGAACCATTCGATTTTGCCACTGTCCAAGTCTAGGGCAAGAATTGAATCAGACTTATTGTCTGGCTCAACACACTCGTCAGGATGAGTGGGTTGTGTTAAGTTATTCTCTCTTTGTTGACATTGGCGTATGTGCAAAGGGGCAGAATACAAGTTTCCGGTGGCAATGTATATGTGGTTCCTTGAGGCATCTATTGAAGGGCTACTTCCCCAAACTGCTGCTCCAGCATAGTCTCCTATTTCTCCATGATTATCAGGCAACATGAATGTTTGCCACAAAATGGCACCAGATTGGATATCTAGCTTTGACAAGCTGCCCCTAAATGTGCAACATTCTTCTATTTTTAGGCCAACTTCTTCTAGTGAAGATGTCCCAACATAATAAGCCCTGCATGCAGCATAGATGGAACTTCAGTGCAAAGAATATTTGTACAATAAGCTTTTCACGAGGTGATGTTATTTATATAAATGACCTGAAAGTATTTGGTTAAATGCTATAACTATAAATTTTATTATTAGGTAGTAGCGTATTAAGACATTTCATACTTCTGAGTACTTCTAAAAAATTAAAATAAAAGTGAACAATTAAAAGTAAAGAGGTGTAAATAGATTTTGGGTAGTTATTGTTACAAGGATATTTTTTAAAAATATAGTAGAGAAGGAAAGAATAGTTTAAGAGGTAATTTTAAAAATGTAGATATTAAATGGAGATATTTTTTTATTAATAGTATAAATATTTAAAAAGTATTTGGTTAAACTTTAATATTTGTAAGAATACTTTTAAATTTTAAAATAATTTAAATAAAAAATGTTAAAATGAAGGTGCAATTCTTAGAAAATTTTATCCGTATTTTCCTAGTAATAATATTTTTGTTCCACCTGATTGTTTAGAGAATAAAATTGTAAGAGAATATGATAGTACAATTTTTACTAAAATTTAAAATATACAAGAGGAATGTTTTAAAATTTGTGGCATATATGAAAATATTATGTTCAACATTTAAGAGGTATATATTGGATTGAGATTTTAAAGTAATTTTTAATTTAAAAAATTATTGTGGTATTTAATAAAAAAAATTAAATATAAAAAGTTATGTAGTATTCAATTAAAATAATTATGATTTTTTAAAAAGTACTACATTAAAATTTGGTAATATTCAAGTAAGACAATCAAGAGTTTTCTAGAAGTATATCAAAATCTGGTAGTATTTAATTAAAATTTTTTCACTTAAAAAAAGTTTGCTAATATTCAAAAACATTGAAATTTTAATGGATTATTTTTATATATAAATGAATTTTGAGAGATTTTTTTAGTATAATTTACATATAATTCAATTATCCAATAATTTTATTAAAATAATTAATTTTCATATAATTTTTTTCTTGTTTATTTTTTTTTTCACTCGCCTTTTTGCTTCTCTGTTCCTCTTCTTTCACTCTCTCCTTTTTGTATCTCTTTTTTTTTCCTCTCTTTCTCTTCTCTCGCCCTCATGTATCTCATCTTTTTCTATCTCTTTCTCCTCCCTCTCTCTCTTCTCATGTCTTCTCTACTTTACATTCTCTCTTTTTTTTTTTTTCCATCACTTTCATGTATTTCTTTTTCTTTTTCTTCTATCTATTTTTCTCTTTTTTCTTTTATCTATCAATTTTTTTTTATTTTTATCCATCAATATTAATATATAATTTATCAATATTTATTTTTAATTATTAAATATTAAAGTTATTTTGAATTATTAAATATTATATTGTTAAAACTTTAAATTATTAAAATTCAATAAATGTTTATTTTCAATAAAAACTAATATTGAAACAACAAAATTTTAAACATATATTAAAAATATATTTTGACAATTCTACCGATTAATAAATATCATAAATTTGATTTTATTTTTTTATTAATTCAAACCTTATCATTTATGTTACTTTTTTAATTAATTGTATTATTTTTTTTATGATATAATCCTTTCAAATCGTATAGATTCTTAAAATATAAATTCATTAAAATTCATATTATAAAATTTTGATTAACAAAATCTTATTAAAAGTCATTACATTTTTAGAAAGTTTTTAGATTTTTTTTTAAAAATTATTAAATTTCTAAAAAAATCTTTTAAAATCTAAAAAAAAAAATACTAAAAAAGTCTTATAATATCCTAATTCAATACAACTCTTATATATCTGAGAATGAAACTTCAATCGGTGAGATTCTTTTTCTTTTTCATATATAAGATCATAGCCATGCACTTAAAACAAGTACTGCCAGCTTTAACTATTGCATTGTTAGTTATAAATAAATTCCATACAAATAAAAAATATAAATTAATTTATGAAATTATAAAACGTGTTCATAATATTTTTAAGTTAATTTTAAAAATTATAAATTAAAAGAAAAAATAAAATTATAAAAATTGTATGATAAATTTAAAATAATTTCAATTTGAAACTTTTTAAAAAAGAGATGTCCATAATATCACGTGTCGTATGAAAGAGTAAACTGCAAAAGATTAAATTAGGAGTATCATTTCTGATTGAGTAGGATTAATTTTGAAGAAAAAAATTAATGTTTTTTATTTAATCTCATAAATATTTTTTATTTTATATATCATTCAATTATTTTGAATATAAATTTAAATTTGATCCTATCCAATCCAATAAAAAAATGTTTTGAATTATATTAATTTTTTAATTTGTATTTTATTCTTTTTCCTACTCGTACAAGTCACAATCTACTTTAACATTTATATTCATCCACTATACAATAATAATAAGATTTAACTTGCATTCAACTATTAATTAGCAAAGAATATCAGTTGTTAACTTTCGAATAATTGGATGTTTAACTTTAGAGACCACACGCTCCCACTAAACCCTAAACATTAAACACTAAATTTTCACACATATATATCAAAAGAATCGTTGAACAGTATACACGAAGTTGTAGTGACCTTTTCATAGCATGATAGCAATAAATGAAAAGTCAACGTTTTGCTTTTAGTTGACTTTTGTGCTTTTATCAAAAGAATTATTGAACAGTATATATATTCACGAATTTGTAGTGACCTTTTCATAGCAATCTAATGAAAAGTCAACGTTTTGCTTTTAGTTGACTTTTGTGCTTTTATCATCTAGAAATGTAAATTATCATCGCAGGTACAAAATTATCATTTATATATAACAACTAATATTATTGGAATTTCTCTTATTACATATAATTTTTTCTGCAAATTTTTCACAGAAAATGTTATTCCAACAAATTTGTTTACAAAATTTTATTTCTAAGTAATAGCTTCATGGATAATATATTTTTGCAAATTTTAAAACTCGCAAGAAATTTTCTTGGGAAAAAAATTCATAAGAAAGTTTCTTGTAAAATTTCCTGCGAATTTTTTTACAAAAAAAAAAAAAATAACTGTTCAAAGGTAATTTTCATATAATTCATATTAATAATTCTTCAACTTTCAAATACTTAAAAATGAATTCATCTAAAGCATGTAAATTATAGGTCTAATACTCAACTATACAAAATCAACTTGTAAGGTGAGTGTTATCCCAACTTCTATATTCTTTAATTATTATTTTATTTCTAATCAATGTGGGACTTGAGGTATATCTTTTAATTCTTAAACTTATAAATTTATATATATTTTTTTTCCTGCAAATTAAAATTGGCAAGAAAATCTGTAAGAAAAGTTACTTGCAAAATTTTTCTACCATTTAATTAACATTACTTGCCAATTTATTTTTACAAGAAAATTCTCAAGAAACAAGATAAAGTTCTTACAACATTTTTTGCAAATTTTTACCATGAAAAAAAAATTCTATAATCATTAAAATTGTAGCAAAATTTACAAAAAAAAAATGTGGATTATTTTTCATAAAAGAATTTATAAGAAATTTCTGTAAATTATTTTTCGCAAATAAATTTGTAAACAAATTTTGTAACATTATTATTGCAAGAAAATTCACAAAAAAATCTGCAAATATTTTTTTGTAGGAAAATCCTTAGGAACATGACACTTTTTTAGTAGTGTAAATGACTCGTCTCGTCTGTATATTTTATCTTCGGTTCTTATAATTAAAAAGTAATACTTCAGGAAAAAAAAAACTTTAACATGAAATAATATGTTAATTTTCTTAAAAAATTTGACGACGTAATATATGTCTTTTAATTTAAGAGACAAAAGATAAATACAAGAAAAGAAGCACCAATAAAATGAAAATATAGAAGAGTGAATGATAGGAGAAAAGAAGGTTAAAAAGAATGAACTGACCCTTTGTAATAGGTTCCAGACATAGTGACAACGCTGGAGTTATGGCTGTCCAAACGTGTCTGCCACACCAACTTCCCTGTCGATCTTTTCACAGCAATAACAACCGCAGGACCATATATTCCGACCACCAGAAGATCATGATCATCACCTGCTATGGTTGGCGTTGCTCTTGCCACTGTCCAGTTAACACCTTCCACAAACCCCGTTGCAGTTAGCCCCGTTAACTTCCCCAAGTTCTGCTTCCACACCACAGAACCATCTCTTGCTCTCACTGCAAAAATCTCCCCATTCCAACATGGAAAGTAGAGTGTGCCATCGAAAATTGCAGGGGTTGCAGTTATGTCTTTTCCTGCGTTCATCTTCCACTTCAAACTTAGGTTCCAAACACTCTCAACGCTGATCTTCTGCTCCATGCTGGCGTATCTTCTGTTGTATATATCTCCCCCATGGTTTAACCAGTTTTGTGCCTTTTCTGTACAGGTCAATATGTCCTAAAACCACTCAACAAATGTAAGTTCAATTAATTTTGAATCTGTTTGAATAAAAATTTAAAGATGTTTTTGAGAATTTTTTTATTAAAATTAAAAAATATTTTCAATAGAAAAATATTTTTACCTTATATTCAAACATATTTTTAGTTCAGAAGTAACTAATAATTACAGTTATCTTCTTTTTGGACATAAAATTAAGTTTAAGTGAGTTATCCAAGTTAACTTAAGTTGGGATAGGTCTCTCGACTCAAAACATATATATTTAATATTATTCACCATCAACATTTTTCACATTAATGAGTTAGGAATCTTGGGATTTTAAATTGTTATCCAGCAACTATAATCTGAAACGTAAAAACTCTAAACTTTTAGGATGACCAACATTTATTCGCAATTTTTCATAATATTAAAGATTTTAGAAGTAATCGTAATTACCATTGCAACCACAATTTAAAACCATGATATCAGAATTCAAACTCTTACATCTTCGTGGATTCAGGCTCGATTCTTATTAAGTAGACTAAAAACTTTTGTTAACTAGTAATTATATTTAAAATAGAAGGAAAAAAGTTAGTATATATGGAGGCTTACATCAGAACCTTCGGATGCTGAAGTTGTTAGTAGGCATATTGCAAACACAAAAATAATGAAGCAGGTGATTTGCTCGAATTGTGCCATGATGTTGGAAAGTTGGAGATGCACCAGTGTCTAATTGTAATCTTCAAGACTTTTCACGAGCGATATCATTATATATATAGTTGTATGTATGAATAATGCATAGTTGTTTGTAGCGATTAGAATATTAATTATTTTGGCTCGCCTTGTCAACAGGGCTGCGCTTGTTATTTTATTGTGTATGTATAATATAATTGTGTGTGTATAATATAATCAATTATCTAAAACATTCGGATATGCGATATATACTGCCTAAAATGTATCCGCGCTGGCTCGATTTCCATCAGGAGCATAAGACTATAACAGCAGCATATATGCTTTTTATTGTGATATTTCCCAAAATGTTAGTGTTTAGGTTAAGAATAGATTAGTGTTTGGATAGTATATACATGCAAACTTCATTTTCAACAATTTTAATTTTGTAAAATAAATTTGAAGTAACAAAATTATAAGAAAAGTAACGTTAGATTATTTCAATAAAAATTTACATATATAACTGTTAATAAAGACATGTGATGAAACTCAAAGGTCTCGTTTTCTTTATAGGTGAACAAAGATTTGAATACTAGTTTGTATTTATACAACTATTGCAAAATGAAGCCTATGCCCTTGACATTATAAATGAAGATCAAGATTAATTGTTTGAACTTGATTAAAAATCGAAGGTTTTGATGAGACTAAATTCTTCATGTTCTTATGGATGTAGTTAATTTTACTTCGTGTAATTTTTCTAGTTCTTATTTAATAAAGGTTTTTATTTAGTTAATTATTTTCTTTTTATTTATAATGTTTATTTTGGCTTATTAATTACATATTGCACGATCTCGTAGATTTATTTGATGTTGAAAAATTCTTTTGAAACTATGATATATAGAGAATAACACTAATAATGTTTGTTATTATGAATTAAATAAGTCTTATTAGTCAAGGTTTAGACATGTAATCTTAATGTGGGTTGTTTAATAAACTTTATCAAATAATTGATATTTTTCTTAAGAAACATAAAATTTCTCATATAACAAATTAGGATTAAAACTTTCTTGTTGGTTGTTGAATTAACTTGATAATTTATAAAATCAATCACTAACATCTTTTATCATATATTTTGAGTAAACACTCAATTTGGTTTCTGAAAGATGAATTGGTTCTTGAAAGATTTTGTGACATTTAGGTCCTTAAATTTTAATTTTATTATACAAGTTAATCCTTTCATTATACCCGGTTACTAACTCTGTTAGTTTCTTAACTAGTAAATAATTAAGTGTTAAATTGACACCTAGTCTCTCTCCTAGTTAATTGTTCTCTCTACAAGATTTTGACACTTTCCAATTAGCAATGGACACTTTATTATATTTAAATATTTTGGTCATATATAGATGTTCTGGTTAAAATGGAAAGTTATTGTTAGATTTTATAAGATTTCTTATAATTGAATTTTTTTGTCTCAGTCAATATCCTTAGTTTCTTCGATTGTTTTGGTTATAGGGTCAGGATTATAAATCCTAAATTATTGAATTTGAGATTTAATAAAATGAATAATCATTATGAAAAATCTCAACCAATGATGTATCAATCAAATATGAATGTTTATGTTATATTTAATAGTTTTCAGAACTCCTTTAATAGAACTGGGGAAGTGTTTAGTAGTATTAAGAAAGAGTTGGAAAAAATAAGCTATTCAAACGTCACTTTAATTATTTTTAAATTAAAATAAAAAATAAATCTTAATTTAGCATGTGTCTAAATCTATTTAGTTTGTAATTGTTATATACCAACTAAAAGAGAAAACATGTTAATGTGGAAATTAACTCTTAACTAGTAAAACTAGCAGACTTAATATCTAAGTATAATAAAAATAATAACTTTCATAATATAATTAAAATTTATGGATTCATATGCAAGAAAAAATCTTTCAAGAATCTATCAATCACTTCTATCATTTATTGAGAATCAAAATAATTGTTTATTCTATATATTTTCATTTATCTTCTTTTCTTTATCAGTCTTCTTATTCTTAAAATCTTAAAACTACGTTCTTTAAATAATTTTTTTTCTTTTCTTTAATTAAGATTAAATTATATTAATTAGTTGTTACAGTAGCTAGAATTAATGGATTCAATATTTGAATTTTTGTCTATTTTTCTACTTACAATAAACGTTTGTCAAACTACGTTTGTCAAAAGTGTAACAATTTTGGATCGGGTCAAAATTGAAGTATCACTTATTCACTACACCAAAATTAGTTTTTTGTGGCAATTAATTAATTTTTTAGCGGTCATATAAATAATAATTATTTTTTTTACCAGCATTTAAATAATGACTGGTGTATCCAGGGTCGCTAATATATTATTACCGGCATTTATATAAAATGTTGGTAAAGACCTACTAAATTGTTAGGAAAACTTATTTTTTTGAGTGAAAATTCTAGTAACAAGACTATTAAAAGTTATTTTTTTCAATTGTCTCATTTTCATCCATTTAGTGACTTTTATTTTTTGCTAGTAAAACTTTCAATAATTTATTCCTATAATTTTTTTTTTCTAAATTCATAACTTATATACTTTTTTATTTCTAGTCGATGTGGGATTTTTAAGACGAGGGTTGTCTTCTATTTATATTTTTTTTAATTATCTTGTCTCTTAAGAGATGTGAGATTTATAAGGTAAAAGTTGCTCTCTAATTGTTTTATAGCACTATTGAACTTGGGAATAATAGGTGATTTGATACTAATTTAGAATAGTGAATTAGGAGTCTAACTCAACCCTATAAAATCAACTTGTAAGGTGATAGTTATTACTCACTTATATACTATTTAATTATTTTATCTCTAACCGATGTGGGACTCAAGTTTTTTTCAATAAATAATTGTCGCTAATAATAAATTTTAATGTAATATAAATACATTTTTAGTGACTATTATATATTAGTCATTAATATTTTTATTATATAATTAAATAACAATAATTAAATTATTGTCATTAAATAATTGTCGTTAATACCAAATTTTGTTTTAGTGATTATTTATCATTTTCATACAGAAGTCGTTTAGGAAATGATATTTTTTTTTTGGTGAGGGGGAACAAAAAAAGGAAACAAAGAAACTAAGAAACTACATCTAACAGAAGCCACTTGAGTATAGATGGAGGAGGACTCGTCCAATACTCAAAAACAGGGGAGGACAAGGCCCCCAGCTTTGCCAAGGCATCCGCACTGCAATTACTGTCTCTATCAATCCAAAGGAAGTTCACCGTCCAAGGTTTGTCCACCAAGGAGAAAATATCAAAGAGATAAGAAGCATGAAAGTGTAGGTAAGCTTGATCTCTATGAAGAAGAGACTGCACGATATCCATGGAGTCAATCATACATTGAACAGTTTTAAATCCCAAATGCCATGCGATCTTGAGACCTTCCAGAATGGCCAATAACTCAACTAAAGAAGGATCACCATGTGAAGAATTGCCGGAGAAACCAGCTAACCAATGACCTGATACGTCCCGGATTAGACCACCAAAGCCCAGACGAGATTGATCAGAGAACCAACAACCATCAACATTCAAGTGAAAAGTGGACGAGTCAAGAAGAAATAGGGTAGGTGTGAGTTGAAAATCAGAAGAGAGTGCCAAATGAAGATTCAAAGCATCCAAATAGATACACCTGACTACATAGTTCACCGACCAACAAGAAGAATCCAAAATCATGTTATTGCGCCAGCGCCAAGCCCACCAAATTGTTAACATTCTGAGTTCTTTATCCTCTGCCGAGAGTTGTTTAAAAGTCCAAGCCACAGGATCAAGAATATGAAAATCATTACTCTGAGCCAAATCCAATCTAGTCCAAAGCTCTCTGGAGTGGGGGCAGTCATGAATGCAATGAAGAATAGTCTCAATGTTACCAGAACACCTTGAACAATATGGAGAGTCTTGAAGATTACAACGGTTTCTAAAGGCGTTAGTTGGAAGAGCTTGGTGAATCAACAACCACAATAAAAATTTTATTTTCTCTGGAAGTTTAGACTTCCAAACCTTCCTCTATTGTATTGTGTCATTAGTGGTCCCCTTCAGCCAAGCATAAGCAGACCGTGTGGAATACACACCAGAGGTGCTAGCAGCCCACACAAAACTGTCCTGAGCCGAGATATTGGAGGGACCTGGGAATGGAGAGAGTTGATCTAAAAGATGGGAAGGTAGCTGGGTGCGTAAGCAGTTAAAGTTCCAACCATCAGCCGTGTAAAAATCCTGCACTTTAAGCTGAGTATCACTAATGTGTACATAATCCACCAAGTTGCAAAGACATCCTAGACCCGTCCAATCCTTATACCATAGAGAGGAATGACCATTGTTCAGCTTTGGTAGGAAACCATCTCTGAGTTCCTGGAGTGCAAGCAGAATGCTCCGCCAAGCAGGTGAAGAGGATGAAGGAGCTTTAGCATTTAAAACAGAGTCCCCTTTCAAATACTTACTAGAGAGAATCTGGACCCACGGTTTATCATGATCATGCAACATGGACCAGATCAGTTTCCCCAAGAGGGCTGAATTCATAAGCCGTAGATCCTTGATGCCTAGCCCACCAACGCCCTTGTCCGTCGTCACCTGATCCCAACCCACTAAGGCTTGGAAACGATCTTTATCCTTGTTAGCCCAAAGAAATCTTCTCATTGACTTTTCCAAGTCAGAACATAATCCTCTAGGAAGCCAGTTAACCTGCATAGAGTAAACTGGTAGAGAAGATACTACTGACTTGATTAAGCACAACTTCCCAACTCTATTCAGAAGCTTCAACTTCCAGGCTGCCAAACGCTGATTTGTCTTCTCCAGAATATGAAGAAAGTCTCTACGTTGAGGTCTCCCATTAGGTAGGGAGAAGCCTAGATAGCGACCCAAATTTGTAGTAATTCGCATTTGAGAGATTTGAGAGAGGTGTTCTTTGACTGATCTAGACACCCCAGTTGAGCACATCATTTTTGATTTAGAGAGGTTAATTTTAAGCCCAGAAGCTTCACAAAATACATTCAAGGCAGATTTGATCACTTTAACTTGAGAAACCTTTGCTTTTGCAAAAAGAAGAACATCATCTGCAAACAACAAATGAGTAATTCCAGGACCTCCCCGAGAGACATGGATGGGCTGCCAAACATTACTATCGACCAATTGTTGGATAGATAACGCTAATTTTTCCATACAGAGAATGAACAAATAATAATAATAATAATAATGATATGAACTGTCACTTCTAAAAACCAAGAAGATGTTTATGTAAACTGTAAAGGCTACAGTACTTAATCTCCTGCGAAGTGCGAAGTCAGCTTCACCAATCTATTGGATGGATTTAGATATGTCCAAACTTTGATAAACCTCACATCTACGTTATCCATTCTTTTTTTATATATATTTTTATGTGAGCTCATTTCAGATTGGTTTTATTTATACCTTCGCCGGCTAAATTGGTCAATTTATTTTGATTAGTAAAAAATAATAATAATAAAAGGCTCATGACTTTTGAGAAAGTAATTATAAGAAAAAAAATTATTCACATTAGAAAAAATTAGTTTACATTTAATTTTTTAATTTCATTAAAAAGAAATTTATTTTCTTAAATTATCCTTATTTGAAACTTAATATCAAAAATAACAAAATATGAAAAATATAATTGAAAGAGTATGTTAAAAATATAATTCTAAACCCTAAACTTAAAAATGATGTCGTTAAATACAGTAAAATTAATTAAAATTTATTTATATTTGAGTCATATTTTGTTTTTTATTTGCATTTAATTAGAATCAAAAGTAGTACTTTACACGTAAAATCTAAAGAACTCGGGTCAACCACGGTTGTGTGAGAAAAATGTAGGAAAATCCTCAGTTGGGAAACTCATCTACGTGATTCATCCACCCAACTAAAACTTTGCATGTTAACTTTGCCCCGAAGTTAGAGCTGAACTTTGGGCCATATTTCGTATGCCGTCAAAGTTGACTATGAAAAGAGGCTTCAAAAAACTCTTAACAGAGAGGGATTCAAGGTGTGGTCATCAACCTCATTAACAAAGGGTCATTAATATCATATGCACCCTCTTGAGAAGTTTTTACACTCGTGATGTTTTTTGTATAATGCCTTGCTGGTTGACATTTCAGCAACAGTGTTCTGGCGGTTGTTTTATGTTGTTTTTGCCTTTCTGGCCTTTTCGCCGTTCTTGCAATAAAATTAATTAAATAAATTAGAGTTCAGTTGAATTGAAATTACCCTAATAATAGAAATAATATAATTAAATAGAAATTCATAAATTTAAAAAATAATATTAAAAAAAGAATATTAATTTTATGTTGTTCGAATAGTGAGTGGTGGAAGAGTCTTTGAGATGAAGCTTGAAGTACATTCCAAAAAACTAGTGTCCCAAACTACAATGTGTGGCGATGGTAGCCACCTAATTGAGGTTAATAGGTAATTTACGATTAAATCACTGAAAATCCTAAATCTTAAATTCTAAACAATAATAGTAAGAGAAATAGAGAAAACAAGTCAAACTTATTGTGATAAAGAGTCTTACTTAATTATTACCAAGGAGTAACGTAAGAGTTAGGTGCTTAATCCCCGAGCTTGCATGGGGATGTCATAATGAGAAAATGTTTGTAGGGGAGGGAGGTATGACAGATTTTATTTATGCATATTATCAAACAGTTTGTGGATGTGGAGTTTATGCAGAATTTTTGGACATGTCTTTTGTCCATCCCATTTCTATTCCAAAAGGCTTTTTAGCAATACCATATGTAATTTTTCAGGTTAGAGTCAGGTATGTGTAAGGAAGTCATGGGTTGGGGCTATTATTTGTTTCTCCTACTTGAGAGAGGGTGCTATATGGTTTTATACAACTTAATTTGTAAATTTTTAATTTTTCTCAGGCGCATCTTGTGCTGTGTTCTTTTATAATATCGTCCTTGTTTAAAAAAAAATACAATTTTTTGTGAGAAATTTATTGCGAATTTTTCTATAAAGAAAAATGTAGGAATTCGATTTCTTGTTAAAGAATAACATCAAACACAATCCAAATCCTCTGCACGCCATGCATTTACAGAGAATGAGGGATGAAGTTATTTTAAAGTAATTCTTGCTAAAACCAATTTTTTTGTAAAAATTAAAGTTTTTCATTAAATAAATTAAATTTATTAAATTTTATAAAATTCCAAAACTTGTTGATACTTCGTTAAACAATTTTAATTTAATGTATAATATATTTTTAAGTAAATATTAATTATAAGATTCATACCTATATACATGTATGATTTGTTTAAATTTTGGTTTACATTGTTGAGTTAATATCTAAATATTCAACGATTGGATTAATACAATTTAGTTATGTACGGAGTAACTTATATCTAGGGCATGATTAAGCATAAAAAAAAATTATCTAGGGTATGATCTAGTTACTCTAGTCACTAATAAATTTTAGTATTGACCTCAATGGAGTTAGTAGGAATGTGTCAATCAAGAACTAAAATATCATGAATTATTGTAATTAATAACCATGACTTTTGCATAAACATAATGTAACTCAGTTACCAAAAATAGGCGTACTGAGTCTATAAATTATTTAAAACCATTAATGGTTGTTATTAATAATAAATTAATAAACATGACTTGCATATACAACATAATGTGTCTAATTAAATTAAGTAAAATAGGTAATGGCTATCTGCTCATTAGAATTGTTCTTTGTAAAGAAAATAGTTCGGGAATTCTTTACATTTTGTTTGAATGAGAGAATAGAAAAACATAAACAAAAATAAATAAATAAAATTGTATTTTTTTTAAAAGAAAATTAACATTTTTTTTGTCACCTAAATAATTAGGTCAATTTTTTAATTATTTTTTAATCCACAACATAATGTTAATTAAATTTTTTTTTTGAAGAAATTTTATGTTTTTTAGTTTTATTTAAACATTTTATACATTTCCTTTTATTAATTTAAGAAAATTAATTAATATATCACATCTTATTACATCTTTATCATAAAAATATTGAATAGTATTTTGGGCGACAAACATAATTTTAATTAACAACGAATAACTCTTCATCTTATGTTTTTATTATTTGTTGATGTCATTTGGCATTTCTTTTGTTCGTTGTTTGTTTCTCTTTTAATTTTTTGAATAATAAAAAAATTAACAACAAATAAAACTAAAAAATTAGATGAGAAAAGTTAATTAAAATTATATTAAACTTAGTCAAATGTTTTAATATCCGAGTGTACTCGTGCACACTTCACTTTTTCTTTTCTATACATACTCGAGTGTCGTTGGAACAAGTCCCTAAAAAATTATTACATATATATCTGGGCAATTATATCACACCATCTCCAGATCCAAATATCCATGGCACTGCCTAAATACAGCATGCACTTAGCACTTTCTTTACTGTTATTTTGTGTTCATGCAGTAGTAATCTTTGCTGCAAGTTCTGATGTAAGATAATACTCATCATTAATTTTTAACTATTTTATATCATTTTTATTATTTCATCGTACCACCGGTTATACTTATACCTTTCTTTTATTTCTTTCTCACAGTGTCTAAATAGATATTTGAGTGTTCAAAAATCATTTTTGTTAAAATTAATCTAATTACTTGCTATTGGTTTCTTGCCTTCAGGGGCTTGTACAACAATCACAAGACTGGTTAAACCATGGTGGAGATTTGTTCAACAGAAGATACGCTTTCAAAGAGTATAAGATCAGCCCCGAAACAGCCCCGAACCTCCGTTTGAAGTGGAAATTCTATGCAGGCAAAGATATCACTGCAACACCAGCAATCTCTGATGGTACCCTTTATTTTCCAAGCTGGAATGGTTACATCTATGCAGTTAAAGAAGACGATGGATCACTGGTTTGGAAGCAGAACTTGCAGAAATTGACAGGTCTAAATGCAACTGGTCGTGTTAACAATGTAAATTCGACAGTTTCAAGGTCAACTCCCACAGTTGCAGGGAATTTACTGATAATTGGAATCTATGGCCCTGGTGTTGTCATTGCTGTCAAAAGAACCACAGGTGAGCTTGTATGGAAGACCACTTTGGATCACCACCCTGCAGCAGTCATCACCATGTCTGGAACATACTACGGAGGGTCAGTACCATACTTCAGCACAAAATTTATTTCCCTCACCTTGTTAACAAAATTAGGTGTTATTCTCCCATCATAGATTTCAGATTTGTTATATAAATGTTGATGTGATCCAATCAATAGTCAATAAGTCAATAATCAGCAATCAATATTCAATATGACAGGTTAATACTCAACTAATATGTTATATAAAAAAATATGCAAAAATTTCAAAATTAAGTGAAAAATTGTGCAATTCCAAAATTGAGTAGTAAAATTTGCAAAATCGTAAAACAAGTGAAAAAAAAAAAAAAAAAAAGAGAAGCAATTAAGTCATTTAAATTTTATTCAAAAATTAATTAATATCTTTTTCATTGTATACATACTATAACGGTCCACAGATACTTTTATGTCGGAACATCCTCACTGGAAGAATTTGTACCCCTTGCGGAATGCTGCACATTTCGTGGAAGTCTTGTAAAGCTTAATGTTCTATCTGGTGCCATCTTGTGGAGGACCTATATGCTACCAGATAACAATAACATGAGAGGGGAATATGCAGGAGCTGCCATTTGGGGAAGCAGCCCCTCTATTGATGTTAACAGAAACCATGTCTATATTGCCACTGGAAACCTCTATTCTGCCCCACTACGCATACTTCAATGTCAAGAAAGGCAAAACAATCAAACTACGCCAACTGAATCAGATGAGTGCATTGAACCAGACAACCACTCCAATTCAATGTTGGCCCTTCATATGGGTTCTGGGAAGATCATATGGTACGAACAGTTTGGAGGTTACGATCTATGGCTCGCTGAATGTATTGTTCCTTCAACTCCTAATTGTCCTCCTCAAATTGATGAACCAGATATTAATTTTGGGGAGGCACCAATGATGTTAACCATATATGTTAATGGAACCAAGAAAGATATTGTTGTTGCAGTCCAGAAAAGTGGCTTTGCATGGGCCTTGGATCGTAATAATGGCAAACTCGTTTGGAGTAGGGTAAGTAATATATATTTTATCATTTTTTAAGAACAAAATAAAATTCTTATTAGATCATACGTACTCATTTAACTACGAAGAATACAAAAAATTATGCAGTAAAACTAAAAATGTGCTTTGAAATACACCTAAACATAGATATGCCTCAAAAAGTATGAAAATCTCATAACAAATGTTATCGAATGATATCCTTGTTGGAATATAAATTGATTTTGTATGTTGGGCTTAAAAGATAAAAGCCCAATATTAGCAAAGGCCCAAATAGAATTCTAGAAAATTATATCTAAAAGATTCTAGAATGATGTACAAAATATCTATAGATGTTTATCCATAAGATGTTTCTAGATAAGTTTAGAAAAGTTTAGAATTGTAGGAATGTTTTTAGAAAGTTCTAGAGAATGAATTATAACCCTTAGATGAATGTTGTGGTGGCAAGATCCTAACCATTGGTTAAGGAGGTGCCACTAGTATAAATAGGGGATGGTTGTATCATTTGGATGTAAGCCAAAAAGTTTAGAAGCATTCAATACAACAAGCCTTTCTTTCTCTCAAAATCTTCCAACCTCTCCCAATCTTAAACACTTCCTTCTAGCCTTTAAAGTTTCTTCCCAACAAAGTGGTATCAAGAGCCATAAGATCTTCAGAGAAATGACAAATACTGGAGTTCCTTTTCAAGTTCTGATGCTCACCAAGAGCAACTATGACAATTGGAGCTTAAGGATGGTAGCTCTCCTTGGTGCACATGATGTCTGGGAGGTGGTCGAGAAGGGCCACACCGAACCAGAGAATGTAGAGAGTCTTTCTCAAGCTCAAAAGGATAGCTTGAGAGACTCAAGGAAGAGAGACAAGAAAGCTCTCTGTCTAATCTATCAAGGATTAGATGAAGATACTTTTGAGAAGATTTCCGGAGTCAAGACAACCAAGGAATAGCATGGGAGAAGCTCAAGATCTCTTACAAGGGAGCAGATCAAGTAAAAAAGGTACGTCTTCAAACTTTGAGAGGAGAGTTTGAAGCTTTACATATGAAGGAAGGTGAACTAGTCTCCGATTACTTTTCGAGAGTTTTAACAGTTACTAATAACCTAAAAAGAAATGGTGAGAAGTTAGATGATGTAAGAATTATGGAGAAAATTCTTAGATCATTGGATCCAAAGTTCGAACATATTGTCACCATTACCGAAGAAACAAAAGACTTGGAGGCCATGTCAATAGAGCAACTTCTTGGTTCGTTGCAAGCTTATGAAGAAAAGAAAAAGAAGAAAGAAGAGATCGTGGAGCAAGTCTTCAAAGCACATGTTGATTCAAGAAAAGAAGAAAATGCACACAACCAATCAAGGCGAAGTTATAGTCAAGAACAAGGACGAGGGCATGCATATGGACATGGACAAGGACGAAGGCCTAACAATAATAAGCAGAGAGGAGAAAGCTCTAACAGAGGTCGTGGGAGAGGAAATCCGAATTCAAGGTATGACAAGTCACGAATCAAGTGTTACAATTGTAATAAGTTTGAACATTATGCTTCTGAATGTAGAGCCCCTAACAAAAATAAAGTCGAAGAGAAAGCCAATTATGCTGAAGAAAGGTGTCAAGAAGATGGTACCTTGCTATTGGCTTACAAGGGCCAAGATAAAGGCGAGGATAATCAGTGGTACCTTGACAGTGGAGCAAGTAACCATATGTGTGGGAAAAGAAGCATGTTCGTAGAGCTTGACGAATCAGTAAAGGGAAACGTGGCTTTTGGAGTTGAATCAAAGGTGGCGGTGGAAGGAAAAGGTAATGTCCTCATCCGACTAAAGAATGGAGAACATCAATTTATTTCCAACGTATATTATGTGCCAAGCATGAAGAGCAACATCTTGAGCTTAGGACAACTCTTAGAGAAAGGTTATGATATTCAACTTAAGAATAATAACCTTTCTATAAGAGATAACACAAGTAGATTCATTACAAAGGTGCCAATGACGAGAAATAGAATGTTCGTGCTCAACATTCAAAGTGATGGCCCACAATGTCTCAAGATGTGCTACAAAGACCAATCGTGGCTTTGGCATCTTCGATTTGGCCATCTTAATTTTAAAGGATTAGAGTTGCTCTCCAAGAAGGCAATGGTGAGAGGGCTGCCTTGTATTACTCACCCCAACCAAGTCTGTGAAGGATGTCTACTTGGAAAATAATTTCGATTGATTTTTCCAAAGGAGTCAGACTCAAGAGCTCAAAAGTCATTAGAACTCGTACACACAGATGTGTGCGGACCAATCAAGCCAAGATCACTTGGTAAGAGTAATTATTTCCTTCTCTTCATTGATGATTTTTCAAGAAAAACATGGGTATATTTCTTAAAAGAAAAATCAGAAGTATTCGAGAACTTCAAGAAGTTTAAAGCCCATGTTGAGAAGGAAAGTGGCCTTCTGATCAAAGCTTTGAGATCCGATCGTGGAGGAGAGTTCACATCAAAAGAGTTTCAGAAGTATTGTGAAGACAATGGAATTAAACGACAATTGACAGTGCCAAGATCGCCTCAAAAAAACGGAGTGGCTGAAAGGAAGAATAGAACAATCTTGGAGATGGCAAGAAGCATGCTTAAAAGTAAAAAACTTCCAAAGGAGTTTTGGGCTGAAGCTGTTGCATGTGCAGTCTATCTAACCAACCGCTCTCCAACAAGAAGCGTTAGTGGAAAAATACCACAAGAAGCATGGAGCGGTAGAAAACCAGGTATTTCTCATCTTAGAGTCTTTGGAAGCATAGCTCATGTGCATGTGCCAGATGAGAAACGAAGTAAACTTGATGACAAAAGTGAAAAATACATCTTCATTGGTTACGACGCCAACTCCAAAGGGTACAAACTCTACAATCCTGATTCAAGGAAAACAATCATCAGTCAGAATGTAGTGTTTGATGAAGAAGGAGAATGGGATTGGTCGACAAATTGTGAGGATCATACCTTCTTCCCGTGCGTTGAAGAAGATGATGTGGAACAACAACAACAACCGCAAGAGACACCTACTACTCCACCCACTTCACCAAATACAACCCTTCAAGATTATGAAAGCTCAAGTGAAAGAATGCCACGTTTTCGAAGTCTCCAAGAAATATATGAGGCAACCGAAAATCTAGACAATGTTACCTTATTCTGTCTATTTGCAGACTGTGAGCCCATGAACTTCCAAGAACAATTGGAAAGAAGAGTTGGAGAAATGCAATGGATGAAGAGATCGAGGCAATAAAGAAGAATGATACTTGGGAGCTAGTCTCGCTTCCAAAAGAACACACAGCAATTGGTGTCAAGTGGGTCTACAAAGCAAAGAAGGACTCCAAAGGAGAAGTTTAGAGATACAAAGCAAGATTGGTAGCAAAGGGCTACAGTCAAAGGGCTGGCATTGACTATGACGAGTTCTTGAAGAAGAAGTCTACATTGAGCAACCACAAGGATATGAAGTTAAAGGAGAAGAAGATAAAGTCTTGAGATTAAAGAAAGCTCTTTATGGATTGAAACAAGCTCCGAGAGCTTGGAATGTTCGGATTGACAAGTACTTCAAAGAAGTGAATTTCATCAAGTGTCCATATGAGCATGCACTCTATATCAAAGCTCAAGGTAAAGATATTTTGATTGTATGCTTGTATGTCGATGACTTGATCTTTACAGGGAACAATCCAAGCATGTTTGAGGAATTCAAGAAGGATATGACCAAGGAGTTTGAAATGACCGACATGGGGCTTATGGAATATTATCTCGGAATTGAAGTAAAGCAAGGAAACGAAGGAATTTTTATTACTCAAGAAAGCTATGCTAAAGACCTCCTCAAGAAGTTCAAGTTGGATGATGCTAATCCAGTTGGCACTCCTATGGAATGCGGCATCCAGTTGAGTAAGGATGAAGAGGGAGAAAAGGTGGATCCAACCCTCTATAAAAGTCTTGTTAGAAGTTTGCGCTATTTAACTTGTACAAGACCAGACATTCTCTATGCCGTTGGAGTCGTGAGTCGGTACATGGAAGCTCCAACAACTACTCACCTCAAGACTGCGAAGAGGATTCTTCGATCTATCAAAGGTACGACAAGCTTTGGCCTATACTACTCAAATTCTAACAATTACAAGCTTGTTGGATATAGTGACAGCGATTGGAGTGGAGATATGGATGACCGAAAGAACACAAGTGGATTTGTGTTCTACATGGGAGACACAGCCTTTACTTGGATGTCCAAGAAGCAGCCTATTGTCACTTTGTCAACATGTGAAGCAGAGTATGTAGCTGCAACTTCATGCGTTTGCCATGCTAGTTGGCTACGCAACCTATTGAAGGAGTTAAGCTTGCCACAAGTGGAGCCAACAAAGATTTACGTGGACAACAAGTCGGTAATAGCATTAGCAAAAAACCCAGTCTTCCATGATCGAAGTAAGCACATCCACACCCGTTACCATTACATTAGAGAATGCATCAGCAACAAGGATGTGCAAATGGAATATGTGAAGACGCATGATCAGGTAGCAGATATCTTCACCAAACCGCTGAAGAAAGAAGTCTTTATGAAGTTGAGAAGTTTGCTTGGAGTACAAAATCAAGTTTAAGAGGGGGTGTTGGAATATAAATTGATTTTGTATGTTGGGCTTAAAAGATAAAAGCCCAATATTAGCAAAGGCCCAAATAGAATTCTAGAAAATCTTATCTAAAAGATTCTAGAATGATGTACAAAATATCTATAGATGTTTATCCATAAGATGTTTCTAGATAAGTTTAGAAAAGTTTAGAATTGTAGGAATGTTTTTAGAAAGTTCTAGAGAATGAATTATAGCCCTTAGATGAATGTTGTGGTGGCAAGATCCTAACCATTGGTTAAGGAGGTGCCACTAGTATAAATAGGAGATGTTTGTATCATTTGGATGTAAGCCAAAAAGTTTAGAAGCATTCAATACAACAAGTCTTTCTTTCTCTCAAAATCTTCCAACCTCTTCCAATCTTAAACACTTCTTTCTAGCCTTTAAAGTTTCTTCCCAACAATCCTTTCACCTTCAACGAACTTATTTAACCAAGCACCTTAGGCAAGTCAATAAATACAAGGTCAAGAATCAACGGAGTGAATGAATCACTTTCTTCTTGTCTTCAACTAACTCCAACTTTATCTTTTGTTGAATCTACATTATCCAACAAATTTACTTGTTTTCTTTTAAACAATATATCATCCCTAGTTTCCCACATGGACCATATAGTAATATATATTTTATAAGATGACATTTATTCATATTCCAACTACTGAAACTGGATAAACTAAGCTTATGTGTGTACTGTGTACTGTAGAGTAATGATTTCAATTTTCAAACAAAACATAATATGTGATACATAAATTAAGTTTATAACATTATATGATCTTCGTAATTAATAAATTTGTGCTGGCAACTTAAAATTGCATAGAATTTGTGATACTATACAAAATTTGTTCAATTTCTTTATCTTTTTTTGCAGAGAGCTGGGCCTTACGGGCTAATAGGAGGTGGAATATGGGGTGCAGCAACTGATATAAGGAGGGTTTACACCAACATTGCGAATTCAGGGGCAAGAAATTTCACTCTTGCACCATCAAACATCACTACAAGAGCTGGTGGGTGGGTGGCAATGGATTCCAGCAATGGCAGGGTTCTATGGTCCACAGCTAACCCCACTAACAGCACTGCCTATGGCCCTGTTAGTGTTGCAAATGAAGTTGTCTTTGCTGGATCTGCTGATAGAAATGGATACATATATGCAATTGATGCCAAGAGTGGGAAGATTTTATGGTCCTACGAAACTGGAGCCAGTGTCTATGGAGGCATGTCAATCAGCAATGGGTGCATGTATGTAGGTCATGGATACAATGTTTCTGCAGGGTTTAGCTTAGGCTTAACGGGTGGATTCTATCTCTTTTGTTTCTGTGTCGTCTAAGAATTTACATGGCTAATACTCAATATGCCTGTTTGAATCAGTTGTAATTTTAAAAAATAATTATTTTTTATTAGCTTTTTGAAAAAGCTTTTGAAAAATAAGTATTTTCAAAATTATGTGATTATCAAGCACGTACAGAATATAATTGGATCAATAAAACAGAAACTATATTATTGTGGTATACTCTCTTTGTATTTTGTAGAATTTTAAACATTTGTTTAAAAATTATCATTTTCTAAATTCTAGATGAAAGTCTAACAGATTCATCAAATCAAAGGGGCTTGCATGAAAGATAATACCTTTATGCTATAACCAAAGACTCCACAAATTACATGCCACAAAACTTCCAAAACTTTTTTTGCCGTATACCTGTGATATGTCCACGATGATCCTCGGAATTGGAAGCACCACAGAAAAGCCAAGCCACATTGATAGATCGAAAAACAGAGGAATAATCACAAGAGGATTAGTTTTATTGTTTGAAGGATAATAATCTCGAGAAATAGTATATGATAGTTGAATAATAATTAATAGTGAATAATAGGAGTTTATTTGATTTGTAAGAATATAGATACGATGCAATCGTAATTTGTCTATTTAGAGGTATAATTTGGATGATGGTAGAAATTTTTCAAGTCTATACTTAGTTTATATTCTTTTAGTTTTTTGTAGAGACTCATAACTATATTTTAAGGTTTCTAAAATTTTCTTTTTCTTTTCTAAAATTTACATCATAATTTGACACATGTATAATGCATAAATACTACATCTTGAGGGCAAGTGGGCATGAGAAGAATAAATGTTTGACACCACACATACCACAAAAACATCCTGAAAATTGAGGATAACCTTTCTTTTGAACAAATTCAACTTATTAGGTAACATATTTTGAACAAGTTCAACCTGAAAATTATCTTAGTTATCATTTTTAGACCTGTCAGATTCTCCAAATTTTTGCTTCCAAACAAGCGATCCATCCTCTTCTTTAACTGCAAATATTTACCATTCCAGGAGTATCTTCCGTGGAACAAATCTCCACCATGGTTTAACCAATTTTGTGATTCTCTTGTGTAACCCCCTAAAACATGAAACCAATATATAGGAACTTAGATTAATTTTTATGCATGAGAGTAATCCTTAAACCTATACCTACAATTAAGCACTATATATTGGGAAATAACGATAGACAATGGGAATGAATATCGACAGATTTTAAAACAGGATACAGGAGCAATAATTAAAAGTATAATTTTTGAAATAGGTACACAAGGAGAACCGAGGCACAGTTTTGTAAAAAAAGTTAGTATTGCTTTGTTAAACTTTTAAAATTGATAGATAATACAAGATGTAGAAATAGAAGAGATAGTTGATTGGAGGAGTTTAATTTAATTTACAATCAGCAAGAAGTGACCAATTTATAGGCTCTTAAATTCGGTGAATTGTTTAACCATACTTCTAGAGTTTTCTAGGTATTTGTTTTTAGGTTTATCTAATATGTTTTTAGTTTTTTAAATTTAAGATAGATTTATTTTTTATCTCTTAAATTTAAAATTATTATTTTTAATCCTTGTAAATTTTAAAATATTATTTTAATTTTTCAGATTATCAATAACATATTTAAAAGTAGATTAAGACTTATAATTGACAAATATGTCAATATCTTTTTACCTAATTTAGGTGATTATCTAGCATATTTCATACTTTGGAGTCATGATTTTGTCCAAAAAAAATTAGTATTCTAATTTTATCCCTTAATTAATAGAGTTCTTTTAGTTTTGGGTATTTTTTATATTTTTTTTTTAGTTTTGAGATACAAGTAGGAAGGAGCTAACATCAAAGAAGTTAAACATTCATTACAAGAAAATGACGATTTTGCAACAGTTATATGGCCTACATTGCGACGGCTAGAACTGTCACAAAGACACCATTACGACGATTTACCAACTGTCGCTGACATGTCTGTCACGAGTAAATTTTGCGACGGTTACTGTAACTGTTGCACAAACCGTCACAAAATTGGAATTGCGACCTTTACAGCACCCGTCACACTAATTGCTTCTAAATCAATCCTAAATATTTATTTTTTATTTTATTAAATTTTTTAAAAGTCTCAAATTCGGTTACTATTCTTCTCAAGGATTCTATTTCACAATACTTCACTTTTTAGCATGTTTTGTCCTTACTTACACAGTTTCTGGGAAACTTCCCAGAAGGTCACCCATCCCTATATTACTCCAAGTCAAGCACACTTAACTGAGAAGTTCTGATGAGATAAGTTACAAAAAAGCAGATACATGTTGTCAGTATAAATAGTACAAATTAATTCATTTAAGTCATTCTCAACTATACAATCTCATACTTATACTATCTTTGGATCCCTCTCATTCCAGTGTGTCCGAACCGTTATAAATATATAATAATTATATTACTAATTATAATTATATTATATTTAATTAATCTTTATTTATATATATACACTTACTTTTATAATTAACAATCTACTTATTTCTATTTAAAATTAATATTATGATACAATTTAAATTATTTATTATAAATTTAAAAGTTTAAATAATAATTTATATATTTTAAAATAAGAAAGGTTATAATAACACCGGTGTAACTTTTACTAAGTATTACACCGCTTAATAATCGTATATTAAATGTGAATTTCGTAAATCCAAACGTTGGATTGAAAGTTCATATCACTTTATATATTTATATCAAACTTTGTTAAAATTGAACAACTTGAAGGTAATCAAAGTGTTTATATTTTAGTATATTTTGAAATGTATATATTACATCAATTTTTTTTTTACAAGAATGAAGTATAAAATCATCTTGAATTAATATAAAATTTTGTATATATGATGTAAGAGTAAAAAACTTTCAATCTAACGATTGAATTTATAAAATTCACATTTAATATAAAGTTATTGAGAGGTGTAATACTTAGTAAAAGTTACACTGGTATTATTATAACCTTTCTCTTTTAAAATATTATTTTTATAAATTAAATTTTAACATTTTAAAAAAATTATTAATTAACTTAATTTATTTATTCATCTTAAATCTAAGATATAAAATTCAAAAAATGTATTTATCCTTATTTTATTTTATAATCAATTTTTTCTATATTAATTATTAGTAAAATTTAATAACTTTTAATTTAATAATTGGATCGATAAAATTTAACTTACACCATGAGATATTGAGCGGAGTAACTTTATATATTAAGGGGGGTGTATTGGTTTAGGATTTCGTAGGATTTTAAAAGACTTTTTTTGAGTAAAAAAGTCCATTGGTATTCAATCAGGATTTTATGTCACTTAAAAACAATCCAGTGGTATTCAATCTAGATTTTCAAGATTTTTTAAAGAGTCCATTAAAATCCACTGGTATTCATTTGAGATTTTTTACAACTTAAAAATAATCTATTGGTATTCAAAAATATAAGGATTTTAAAGGATTGTTGTGTGAGAGGGATTTTGAAGGACTTTATAGTGTTATCTATAAATACCAGATTCATAAAATAATCTCATCCAAACCCATCGGATTTTGAAGGATTGTTTGAAGTGATTTTTCAAGTGTTTCAAGAATTTTTAAGTGAGTTTTTCATCTTTTTTTTCTATGCTCCTGTCTTCTCCATTTTTTCTCTACTAATAATACTACACTATTGTTCATTGTTCATATATAATATTTGTAGTACTGTTCTCATCCCATTCTCCTATTTTGTAAAACTCTAATATGTAAATGATAGTATTATTGACTTGCTCTATTTTTCTGTTCGTTCTCTTTAATTGACTTGTTTTATTTTATTCTATGTAGTTGAATTTGTTCCTTTATATAACAGAAAAAAAATGCTTAAAATTTTAATTTTTAAGTGGTAATTTTTTTTATAACACACGTCAAGAAAAGAAAAAGGTGAAAGATGAAATTGTTATCATAATTTCTACAATTATATATATATAAGATGAATTTGTTAGGGTTTCTGTGAGTAGAATGAGATGAAAATGGATCTTAGTTGGGGAAGAACCCTCTCAGCATATAAACTGTCTCCTTCCCTTGAATTTGTTACTCTTATCCCTCCCCCTTTTATGACTAAACAATTTTTTTATTTTTTTTACTATGAATTTTTCTTTTTATTTTTATATTATGAAATTAAGATTTTTTTATATTTTAAAAAAATGAAATTAACATAAGACATTGCAGTATCTAATTTTTTAGGGTTTAGGATTTATGCCTTCATTAGCTTATTTAAAAAAAAAAGAAATATTTTAAAATATTTGTTAGAATAATTTACATTTAAAAATATCGTTAAAAATTATCATATAATATATAACTAAAATAATATATATATATATATTCTCTATATCTAAATACTTCCGTTTATATAAAAAAAATTATATATCTAAATATTTTCTCAGTATCGAATATACTGATTTTTTTTATATAAAAAATTCTTATGTTTTTATATTTCCGTTTTTATATGTTTTTTTTTATAATGACTGAGGTATTTGATCCATTTGGATAACCAAGATATATTCGATCTTGTATGATTAGTGTGCTTCTAAAAATAATAATATAATTTTATTGATTTTGTCTCTTATCCATAATTATTTATATAACTAGTTTTCAACATATATTATTTTAGTAATTCAAATGGGAGATTCACAATGAAATAATAAAGAAAAAGGAAAAGAGAAAGAAAACTATGAAGCTTGGACCAAGGAAGATTCCGATGAATTGTTACAATTGATAGTGATATAAAAAGAGGATAAAATATTATGGAGAACTATTATTATTATTTATCTAGACATTATTGTTTTTTTTTATTATTTTTGTCTTTGACTCTTTTTAAATTTGAATGTATGAATTTTTTTTAAATCTTATCAAATGTCAAAACTCCACAAAATCCCACGGAATCCATTAAAATCTTAATTTAAAAGTCTTGCAGAATCCATTAAAATCCTGATTTTAAGTCTTGTAGAATCCTGCAAAATCTTAAAAGTCATGAAAATCCTGCAAAGTCTTTTAAAATCCGCAAGATTTTTTTTAACTAAAAAAGTCATTTAAAATCTTAATCCAATACACCCCCTTAAGAGTTACTTTATGAGTCATTTGATTCCTCCTCTCTCTCTCTCTCTCTCTCTCTCTCTCTCTCTCTCTCTCTCTCTCTATATATATATATATATATATATATATATATATATATATATATAATTTTTTTGATGATAATTGTATATCTCATATTAAACAAAATATATATAAAATTGTTAATAAAATATAAGTTTATTAAAATAATATAATACTTCCAAACAAAAAATATTACTTTTGGTCTAATCTACTATTAAATGTATTTTTAATCCTAAACCTTATCAAATTTCACCGTAATTTTTGAACAAAATAATATTTAGTTTGTACTAAAATTAACTTTTAGATTCTAATTAAATAGGGGTTATGTGTGTGTGTGTGTGTGTGCGCGTGCGTGCGTGCGTGCGTGCGTGTGTGTCTGTGTCTGTGTCTGTGTCTGTGTGTGTGTGTGTATTATATTCAAACCTAGAAGTGATTTTTAAGTTAATATTTGTGAAAAGATAATTTATGTGTGTGTGTGTATTATATTCAAACCTAGAAGTGATTTTTAAGTTAATATTTGTGAAAAGATAATTTAATTTATCAAATGTCTCATATTTAGTTAACCATTAAAAAAATAAATTTCATAAATTATTTATTAGTTTTTCAATGTTCTCGATTTAATCCACAATTAAGATGTATTATTAATTTCACTAACACATAAAAAAATGTAACATATATATATTTTTTTAATTTTTAGCTTCCTAGGATTAACATAAAACTTTTTTATTCTAAAATAAGTTAAAAGATAGAGAAATAAAATTAATATAGTATATAAAAGTATTTTTTCCTTTTTAACATTTCTAAATGTAATTACATGTCATTATGATTTTATTTTTCTATTTTTTTGAAAGTAAAATTATATAATTTTGGAGTGTGCATGACTTTGTGTGAATTTTTATTTCAATTTTTGTCTTGTAGATTGCGACCATTGGGAGGAACCGTCGCAATGTTGCAAAAGTTTGCGACGGTTTCTCCTAACCGTCGCAATGTTTGAAAATTTTGCGACAATTTTGAGAGAAACTGTCACAATGTTGAAAAATTTTGCGACGATTGGGAGAAATCGTCGCAATGTTGGAAAATTTTGCGACAGTTGGAAGAAACTGTCGTGTGAAGGGTTGCAATATCAAAGCGACAACGGTTTTAGGATAACTGTCGCAATTTGTCCGTCGCAATTCATCATTTTCCTTGTAGTGATTGGAAGCACTCGCTCAAAGCGTGCTTTAAGCGACTTCATACGCTCAAAGGGAATCATCTAGGCGCCCCGAGTGAGCTACTTAGAATATACTCTTGGACCACTATGAAGAGTTTATTCAACCAAGCCATCTAAGCGCTTTAAGCGAGTGGACATCATAAGCCCAATTGGAAAAAATCATTTAAAATCTTATAAAAAAATAGGGTTTGGAGATAATAGAAAAAGAGTTAATCATCCCTACACTGCCAGTGTAAAGTTTTTTACACTGGCAACCAATCATATCTTTTAATAGTGACATGTCAACTTTAAAAGATATGATTGGTTGCCAGTGTGAAAAAACTTTACACTAGCAGTATAAGAATGATTAACTCATAGAAAAATACTCCACATATTGTATATTTTAGAGAGATTTAAGTAAATAAAGTGATTCGTTGTTGGGAATTGATGTAGTTGACTCTAGTCCATGTTTTTTGTGGCCTGATGTTAACTCCTTGGCAAGTGTATCAAATTGTATAAGTAATTTAATCATAAGTATGAGTATCGTCTCCCAAGAGACTAACGCAATACTTGGCATAACCAATAATTATGCTAAACTCAACTACTAAAAAGGAAAATTTTGATTTGTTGCGAGAAAGAGTGTATGCGAACAATATAAATGTTATGAGAAGTCTTTTTGGAATTTCCACGAACACTTAAAGTGAAGAAACTGATTTTTAACACAATGCTGATAAATGTTGGGGTTCGACTTCACCAAACCTTTCTCTCGTGTTTACAAACAAGCTCAAATTAGTTATAATTCAGAATTTATCAACCATTCACAAATATAGGCAATCCTAAATTCCTTACAAGTTGGGAACTAAGTTCTTAGATTAGTTTATCAATTCCTTGAATAGTTTAACCAAGAAACCAACTTTCAAATCAAGAGCTTAAGAAAGATTAATGGCATTTACTCTATTCCTATATATAAGCACCATTAGTTTCTCTATTTTAGTTCAAAGGTTCATAAGTATCTTCCAATCACTTTAAAATCCCAAGTTCAAGTTAAGGGAGATTAAACCATAACAAGCATTAAATAAAAAAGATAGAGTAATAACACTAGATAACATTTGAGATTGATAATTTAGCGAGTATACATGACAATGGGTTAGGTTACATCAAACCCCAACAAGGGAGAGTTTAGCTACACATAGGCATGTAGCACACTACAAATGGTGAAAAAAGGAGGAAGTTTGATCTTAAAGGCTCCAGAACTCTCCAGCCACCACACAGACTTCAAGAATGATTCCTTAATGGTTGTCCTAGAATATCGCCCCTTTAGGTCATAAAACATTTTGTCTCATCTCAATAATGACATGCTAGCACTTCTGGTGCTAAGCGTGAGTAGCCATGCTTAACGCGAGACTTAGAACTCAAAAAGGAGGGCTTAGCATGGGAAAAAGAGCTTGCTCCACTGACTCTCTGCCAAGGCTGAGCGTTAGACTGAGGCTTAGCATGGAGAATGAGCTTGCTATACTAACTCTCTGCCAAGTTGAGGCTGAATGTGAGACTGAGGTTGAGTGTGAAGACTTAACCAAAAATTTCTTCACTTTTGAAACTTCTTTCAATGTTTCCCAACTCTTTTCTAAACTACAAAATAACAACCAAATGCTTCTGAGTTACCTAAAAACATGATTTAAGGACCAAAGTTAATCTTCTACAAATGAGATAATTTTTTCTTCAAATCAAGATATCAAGTCAACGGAAGTTGATATAAGTGCTTCAAATTGTACCATAAAATTAGTGAAATTATATAGCACTTATCACCTTATCAACCTCTTCATGATTTTATAGTTTTTAATAGTTTGAAAAATTATTTTAAAATTACTAACTAAATAAAATGTTGATAACATTTATTACCAAGGAATTAGGATAAATTTTATCAGTCGACTTTTAAACCTCTAATCTTAATGCATGTTGTTTAACAAACTTCACCAAGAAATTGATATTTTCCTTAAGTAACTTAGAATTTCCCATATAAGAAATTAGGGTTAAAATACTTTTGTTGATTATTAACCTTATAATTACTGAAATTGAATAATAATTAGAAATGATATGTGTGAGGAATAATAAATTTTCAATTTTCTTTTCAATCTTTTTTATTATTTTAAATTCCTAAAAGTATGTTCTTTATCTTTATTTCGTTCTTCAAATAAATCTATCTTTTTTTATTTTCCATAATTAATGTTAAATCTATCTAAGTGAGTGAACACAAAAAGGACATTGGAGTTCTCATAATATACATGCTTAAGCGACCACGGAGCTTTCTTTGAGCGAGTATATCAAAATACCAACAAATTAAAAATGACAAAAATAAGAAAGGAAGAATAATGTTACTCGTTGGATTGTCTCCCAACTAGCATTTCTTTAATGTCATTAGCTTCACGAATGATGAGACCTTCAAGAGTCATTGAATTCCATTTGAGGGTTTATTTTTTTCAGTTTGCCCTCAAGATACAACTTGACCCTTTCCTAAAGATTTGTCTTTCATCATATAATTAGAAGAGAAAAAGAATTATCACATCCTTTTCAAATTATCACAAATTAACTGATGGATTGTTTACTAATTAAATTAAGTCCCTGGTCTAGTCTTTTTTATCTTTCTTGTCTAAAGAAACAAAAATTCACACGTAAGAACTACAACTATATTTATGTATAAAATAAGCGATTATATTAATATATAAGATTTGTAAATATAACTTATATAATAATAACTTTCAATTCAAAAGTAGATTTTAAGAAAAATAGAAAAATATTAAATAATATAACAATTAGTATAATTTATAATATACAATTGTGAATATATCATAATTGATTTCAAATTTTTAGTCTTTTCCAAATTTCAAGGCATATTGTTTGGTCAATATTCCTTTTTCTTCATGTAAACTTTTATGACGATGATAGCATTAGCTGCTCATCCCAACTAATTAATGATAAATAAAAATAAAAAAAAGTAAGACATTTTTTTTATGGCGAAGACATCATCGTACGTTTTGAAATTCTTTAAGCAATGTATTTTTCCGAAGAATGTAATCTCTACCTTACAAAACTTTTTTTTTTCGACAGCCTCTAGTACCTTAACTTAACTAACAGAAATAATTAGTCAATTAAATTTAAAATAAGAAACATATCTATTCGTCTCTGTCAGATGAATGGTACGTAGCATTATTCTAGGCTTCTAGCAACAACAAAAGAAAATGTAGAATTGTGAGGGAAATATATTAGACAATTCAAAGGATATATATCAGTACACCGATCAGCTTTTCAGATCGAAAAATTCTTATACATATTCTTCGTCGCACCAATCAAAGGAGGTGTAATATTCGATGGACTAACTAGGATTTTTAGATGAAATCTCTAAAGTATTATTTGAGTCAAGTTCAAGGTGTTCAAATAATGCTCAAGTAATTTTAACATCAAGATGATGAGACTAAAATAAGAAAGTGAATATCTACCTTGAATTTTTTTAATATTTTTTGCCTTAATTATATTGTCATTCTTTTGTTGTTAGAGTGGATTAATAAAAAAGATGGTATCTAGGGATGTTTACGGGTATTCATAAACCAAAACATATATACTTCTGAATTTCTTTATTTTTGATAAAAGCGATCCATACATTTCAATACATATAAAAATTACTTCAGATCGACACAGAAGGCAAAGAGTGAAGTTCCACCTGTCAATATGGGAAACCCCAAACTTACATTATATCCATGACCCACGTATATGCATCCGTTGCTAATTGACATGCCTCCGTAGACACTTCCTCCGGTTTCATAGGACCACAAGATCTTCCCACTCTTGCCATTGATTGCATAAACGGATCCCATTTTATCAACAGATCCAGCAAAGACAACTTCATTTGCAACACTGACAGGGCCATAAGAAGTGCTGTTGCTAGGGTTAGCTGTGGACCATAGAATCTTGCCATTGCTGGAATTCATTGCCACCCACCCACCAGCGGTTGTAGTCATGTTTGATGGTGCAAGAGTGAAATTTTTGGCCCCGGAATTTGCAATGTTGGTGTAAACCCTCGTTTCATCTGTTGCTGCACCCCATGTTCCACCTCCTGCAAGCCCACCAGGTCCAGCTTCCTACAAAAGTATGAATGACTTTAATTTCATTCCATTGTTTCATTGATTGTGTAAAATATGAATATGTTTCTATTGAAATCTAACAAGATTCCACCATTTTGTGGCAAAAAGGTGGTTTTTCCTTTTAATAACATATATATTATTTATACAAAGTATTTATATGTAGGTTATTTTTAATAGAATTTTTTGTTCTGATCACATTTTTTAATTTCATCCTTAACACAACTTTATTCTAGAGATTCAAATCTAGAATTGGTCAAAACAACTACTTATTAATATGCAATAATGTAGTTTCTCGATAGATATGTTTGTGTAAAACAGTATAGTAATCTTTATGACAGTACATATTATATATTTATAAAATATTTATTACCGTAAACCAGACGAGGTTGCCATTGTTGCGATCTAAAGCCCAAGCAAAGCCACTTTTCTGAACGGCAACAACCATGTCTTTCTTGGTTCCATTTACGTATGAAGTAAACATCATTGGTGCCTCACCAAAATCAGCATCGGGGATGGGACCTGAAGGAGGACAATTAGGAGTTGAAGCATTGTTGCATGCAGCGAACCACACATCATAGCCTCCTAGCTGGCGATACCATGTAATATTCCCAGAGTCCAAATCAAGGGCCAAGATTGAGTTGGAGTGGTTTTCTGGTTCAACACACTCATCTGGTTCAGTAGGTTTAGTTTGATTACTTTGTCTTTCTTGACATTCAAGTATATGTGACGGGGCAGAATAGAGGTTTCCAGTGGCAACGTAGACATGGTTTCTGTTAACATCAATGGAGGGACTGCTACCCCAAATGGCAGCTCCTGCATATTCCCCTCTTGTGTTATTGTTATCTGGTAACATATAGGTCTTCCACACGATGGCACCAGATTGAGCATCAAATTTTGCAAGACTTCCTCGAAATATGCAGCATTGCTCAATGGTTGCGCCTTCTTCTAACGAAGATGTTCCGACATAGTAACTTCTGTAGAGGTAAAAAGGGGTCAAAACGAAGTTATTCGGAGTTTCTTGTTTTTTTTTCCCCTTTTTAAATGATCAACTTGTCAAGGTCATAGTATGAAAATAGTTAAAGTCGGACAATCTAAAATAATAATAAATTAAGCAAAGTTAATTACTTTGTTCAAATGGCATATAAACCTTGAAATCACTTGTCACATGTCCTGGTTTTTTTAATTAAAAAATGACACATCATTAAAAATAATTTATTTTTAATTAGAAATTTTGTAAGATGTTAGTTTTTATAATTGGGTAAGAGGGATCAAAACAGCGAGAAAGGTGGTTTTAATATCCATACCAGAGAATAGAGAAAGCACGAACAAAAATAAGTTTCTTTTTCTTTAATCAAAATGCTTTTGTTAATTACAGAATCAATTAATACTCAAAAAAGAATACGGTAGATGATGTACAACGTTGACTAAAGTGGTAAAAAGCTTGATTCTCCTTACATAAGGTCATGAATTCAAGTCAAAGAAAAAAGGATAATCAAACTCATCTTAATCATGGATGTTATAATAACTGAGAGTTCAAACAAACAAGTTAGAAAAGCATATAAGGAAAGAAGGTGAAGAGATGTTCAGTAGTACCAACCCGTTGTAATATGTTCCAGACATGGTGATGAGTGCTGCAGGATGATTATCCAAAGTGGTCTTCCACACAAGTTCACCACTTGTTCTTTTGAGACCAATAACAACAGCAGGGCCATAGATTCCAACAATCACTAAATCCCCAGCAACAGTGGGAGTTGATCTTGACACTGTCCAATTTATATTGAGAACAAAACCAGGTGCATTTATACCTGTCAGATTCTCCAAGTTCTGCTTCCAAACAAGGGATCCATCATCTTCTTTAACTGCATAGATGTAACCATTCCAGCTTGGAAAATAAAGGGTGCCATCATATATGGCTGGCGTTGCAGTGATATCTTTGCCTGCATAGAATTTCCACTTCAAACGTAGGTTCGGTGCCGTTTGAGGGCTGATCTTAAACTCTTTATCAGCGTATCTTCTGTTGAACAAATCTCCACCATGGTTTAACCAATCTTGTGATTGTGGTCTACGACCCTAAAAATGAAGTCAATTAGGAAATTAGAATGATTTTATTTCACGAGAAGTAATCTACTATTCCTTAAAACTATATATACAAACGCTAGAGGGAATTAATGATAGAGAGTAGGAATGAATTATATCGTACATCTGAGCTTGCCGCAAAGATTACTACCGCATGAACATAAACCAACAATAAACAAAGAACTAAGCGCATGCTGTATTTTGGCTGTGACATGGAATTGGATCCTAGATGGAGAGGATGTGGAAACTAGCAAGATATATATGTTAGGAAAACTTATGTCAAAGAGACTCAATTATTTGATAAAGAAAAAATGGCCCACGTACAGTCCGATATATACCAAAATCCTTTGACTTTGAATATATTGAATTTATTAAATAATGAAAACTTTATCTTCCCGGCCGTTATATTCATATGTCAATATTGGGTGATCGACAAGATGGAGGCTTTTTCTTAATTTTTTTTTTTTTTTTGACTCTTATGATATGTTTGAAGGGCTTATAAATAACGTTTGATATAAAAGGACGATTAGGTTTTGTTTTTTTAATGGTATGTAATGTGCGTAAAATTAAAGGCCGGGTATCCCATTACTTTTTATATATACAATAATCTACTCTAATCTTCCTGGCAGTTTATATTTTAAGGGAACTTTTTTTTTATATAGGTATTATTTGTATATAATTGGGAGAGATAAGAAAATAAAAAAGATATTTAAAAACGACATAAATAATGTGAAAAAAAAATATATAAAAAGTGTCTATAATATATATATTGTATTGTCCCATTGGTCGACGGATTGCGATTGCTAGTTTGAAGCCTCTTCACCTATATATGTACTCGAGGTTGAGAGACTGTCAACCATCCTATCAGCGAATCAGTTGGCTGAACAAGGTTGAGCTCATGGCTTGATGCCTCTTAGCTCAAGCGCTTCAAGTTTATGGACTCTATCTTATTTTAATAATAATTTTTGAAGCAATTTGACTTTTTCATTGGGATTATTTAGTCAAATTTTTGTTCATTTTTATTGTCTAAAGTAACAATGTCATACGCAACAACTGTGAAGAAATTAAGTATACTATAAAAATGGTTGAGTGTACAAGAACACGATGAATAGATAAAGTGATTTCCAATTTTTAGTTTTCTTTCTTTAGAAGACATTGTTTGGTCAAAATTCATTTCTCTTTACGATTTTACGTAAGCTTTTTATGGTCCTACAACTCATTATTTCAACTGAAAAAATAAATAAATAAATAGATTGCTATTGCTTGGAAAGTTATCCAATGTCATAAAATTTGTTTCAAAAATTACGTAGAATTTGTCCTCTAGTTTACAATATATTAGAAAATGTCTTAGTTGCAACACAATTTAAAAAATAATAATTTCCATTAAATTGTCTTAATTGTAATCGAAGATAATATATTTTTTTGACCAAGGGTATGTTTGATTCAAAGAGGAGAAATTGAAGACAGATTTCAAAGGAAGAGAGTGGGAGAAACAAGAAAGAGTTAGAAATTTTGTTTAGTTAAAAAAGAGAAGGAAAGGAGAAATAATTCTTTTCTTATTTAATTCACAAAGAAATGCGAAATTTTAAAAAAATTTATTTTGTATCATAATAATTTTAAATTTAAAGACATAAGTAAAGATATTTCAAATATTATACTACAAATGTTTTAAAATCTATCCTCCCTTTCAAATTCTCAAATATTAAAGGGGAATTAAAATTAGATTATGAGAAATTTTGTTCATCTCTCCTCCTTTCTCTTCCTAAGAATTGAACTAAACTAAAAGGATTATAAAAACAGTTTTCCTTCTTTCTTCTTGATTCTCCTCCAACCAAACACTTCAGATATTCTGCGATGCTAGAGGCAATGTCGTTTAAGTTTGAGTAGGACCAATTTCTCTCCAAGTATTTAATTAGTGCAACTATGTACTCATGATTTAAATTCAAGATCACTAGTTTAAACCAAAACAGTCTTGCACCAACTAATCCATGTATTTGTGGATTTAATAGATATATAATCACTTAAAATATCTTAATGGTTATTTTTTAATTAAATATGATTGTGATAAAATTTGCCATGTTTTGTAAATTGAGTGATAAAAGTTGAGAAAAAAATTAAGGAAAAAATTTACGATACCGTATATATAATTTTAGATATAAAAAGTGACATCAAGCCTAAAAAAAAGAATAAACGAAAAACTTTTAATGGAGAAATCACCTTTTTAAATTTTCTAATGTATCTTGGGAAAATAACGTAATCTCTACTACACAAAAATTAACAAACATAAATTATTATAAGGTCCGTAGATATGTTGTTCATTTAAATTTAGAGTTATAGAGCAAATCTTTTATGTCAACGATGAAGGATAAAATATATTATAGCAAAATTTAAATAAAAAAAAGTGTAGAACAATTAAGGAAAAATGAAAGAAAGTAAGAAGTAGAAAATTATTTGTAATAGCTTATAAATAACGGAGATAAGGACAACCATGATAAAATCAATTATAATGATCACGTACGTAATAATTTTATTTATAATATTTGAATCTTAGTCATTTATTGAGTTGCTATTAATTATTCTTCTATTTTCATATTAACAAGTGCTTTTACTTGCGTTAATGTCTCTTATAGATTAAAATATATATAGATGATAAATTCACTTATTCTAGTAAGTTTTGATAAACTGACTTCATTTAATGACTTATGTTTTACATTAAATTTCAATGATTTAATTATTAAATTAAAAATTTTAATATATAAATCAAGTCAACAAATTTTTTAAAATTAAAAAAAATTTATACTTTATTTCATTAATTCAAAATTGACCAATAATATCTAACCGTTAAACTAAAAATTCTTAATGTATAAATAAAGTCTATAAATTTTTATAAAAAAAAATTAAAAATCATATGATACTTTGTTATATAGAATCAACGTGTAGAATATTTTTATGATTATCCGTTAATTTAAATTAATGAAATGACGTATCAAATAGTTTTTATTTTTTTAAAAAAATTGTAAATTTGATCTATGTATTAAAAAAATTAATTTAAAAGTTTGATTAATGAAATTTAATATAAAATATGAGTTATTAAGTAAAGTAAGACTTATTCTTGAAATAAGTAAATCCCTTCTCAACTATATATGTGTGTGTGTGGTCAAGATCATTAATAAAATATAACTTCTTCCCATCGAATTAACTCTTATCGAAGAAAAGTGGTATCTCCATTTGCAACTCCATATTCAAGGTGGGTATTGAACCTCAATCATTGATTAAAAAGTACAAGTGTTGAATTACTTGAACTAATGACTTTTGATTGATGTATTTTAAATAAGAAAATTCTTAAAATAAGAAATAAGAATCACTAATAATAATCTTAAATTATAAATAAAAATAAATAATGGTTGAGAAGAAAACTCAATTATATAAATCTCTTTTATGAAATAATATATTGCATTACTACCTCTACAACTACCATCATCAATAATACTCATCGTTGTTGTCACAATGACAACTGTCACTATTGTCACTACCACTTTTGTCATTGTTGTGTGACAACGACAATAGTAGTAATAATGACGACAAAGATGAGTATGGCAACAAATGCGATATTAGTGGCAATTAATGATGTTAACAATAACGCTACCATCATTATTATTGGTATCGCCATTATCGCCATCCATCACTACCACTATCATCACTAATGTTACTATTGTCAATGACATTGCTACAACCACTATTATGTTTACCACATGATAACGACAACACCAATAATGAAGATAACAATAATAATGGTAATAATGATGACGATAATAATAATATAATAGTATGGACGTCAATAGTATTACCACAATATTGCCAACACAATTGTTAATGATGGATATAGAAATTTTAGATAATGGGAACAATATTTATCCATATATTTATAGTATTAAAAATTTTACATAACACTTTTAAAAGTATAAATATATATTATAATTATTTTTTACAAGTTTTTATATCTCTAATTATGACTAAAACTATGTCAAAATAGATTATCTATAATTTAGTAAACCTGAATTTAACCTTCACTAAAAATACATATCTTAAGTATGATTTATTTATTTGTCATAAACATTTTTTTAGTGTTTGGTTAAAACTACAGTCCTAAAAACTTATTTTATAATAATTTAATACTAATAAAAATATATAAATAAATATGTTAAATGTTATAAAAAGAAAATTTAATTTATTTATGATATAAACATATTTTTAATATTTAATATAAATTTTTAAATGATAATTTATTTTAAAACTTATTTTATAATAAAAATTCTAAATAGAATATAAATCTTACAATTTTTACTATTTTGATTTTTTTTAATCAATGTATACAATAAATAAAAAAGCACAAAATGTAAATATGCATGCTACAAATGTTATTTTATCAAAAGTTATTTCTTTTTTAATATATTACGTTATATATGTGAACATTAATTGAACTTTAAAAAAAATTCCTTATCAAGTAACATTCTTCGTTATCCTAGTTATTCCAAAATTTTAAAACCAGATAATTGTAAAGTTGGCACAATACTAAGCAAATCAATTAGTTAAATACTAAATTGAAAAATTTTAAAATAGGAATGCATGCATGCCTTGCGAACTGCGTTATATGGTCTGTTGATTTTAGAACAATCCAAAGCATAAAATTTATAGTACGGGCCTTTTGTAGTAACTTCTGTATTAGGTTGTCTATTACTCTGAACATCAGTTACTCGAGTATTACAAAAACGGCATCGAATAACTACACTGTAAGGAAAGACGATATTGATTTCTAGTTTTTTTTTTCAAAACTTAATTTCATTGATGAATGTTAGCAACATATTTTTTAAACACCTTTTCTTACATATATTTTATTATTTGAAAGTTACATAATTTTAGCTAATAATAAATAGCCTGACAGGGATTTTCTTGCTGGCATGTCTAATCTCTTGTTTGTGGAGTCCTATTAATTTTGACATTAAATAATAGGACCTTGGACCTTGGGGACGTCAGAGAGGAAGAGAAAGTTAATGATGCGTGTTCATTTCTGGAACATAATGGTTGATCTGGATTTTGTGTCAGTCTTGGAGAAAGATAATGGCAATGGTGGTTTAAGAAGAATGAAGTTTCCTGCCTCAGAACTTGTAGAGGACAAATTTTTGAAGTAGCCTGTCAAGAATCCTTTCCCATTCTGGTTCAAGGGATTGTGTGAAGCCAATTGAAGATGCTCCCCCAGTTTTAAGTTCAACCCTGAACCAAGAACATTCTCTGCTCCCTCTTGTTTCCCACTGTTTGATCCATGCGCCACTATTGATGTAACTGCAGCAGCTATTACTGAACGAAGACTTGGGTCTGTGCTGATTGCCTTGGTTATTGTTTCTGTCAAAGCTTCTCTGGAAGCAGTTTGGTTCGTTATGCATTGTTGGTAGAAGTTATTTTCTTGGAAATATTGATTTCCCTCGATAACTGGCCTTGTTTGTAGTTTGTCAATTGGTGTTGTACTTGTGCCATAACCCCAAATGGATGGTATAGAGTTATGCTGTGGGGAACAAAAGCTGAGACTAGCTGGAGAACATTTAGGGTTTGAAGATAAGCAATGATGGAATTGAGTTGATGCGGAGGAAGAAGATGGAGAAGTTAGGTCTAGAGTGATTGTTGGGAACAGATGTGGTGAGGCATGATTTGGTGGGTAGAAGATTTGTTTCGCTCTTGATTCATCAAATTGTTGACTGAAACTCGGACCATTGATTAGTGTGGCAGGAGAATTTCCAAAAGATGCAGAAAAGTGACCTGCATGGTGAGATGTTGAAGAACCTGACAACAGCATGGAAGCAGCAGCAGAAGTGGTTGAAGCCATGGCTGTGGCTGAGACTGGAAGAGGATGGTTGTGGGTTCCTTCATAGGTGGTGATTAAGATGGACAAGTCTTCAGCACACCTTTGCACCTGAAGTCACATCCATGTATGAGTTTAATTTGTATAATTATATAATTATACTGTAAATAATTATAATTTTTGTGGGTTCTTTCATGCATTAAATTTTGGAGTTGGAGTATTATTACTCAATAATATATATATGAAGCAATAACTTCAATTTGCACACAACATTTATAATGTATATGAGATTATATTTGTATAATTTGAATCTAAAATATATATATTTAGACAAATATTCAATAGGAACTAACTATTTTATCATGTTACTTTTTTTCTAAATCAAAATATTCTTTATTAGAAATAATTTTATTTAAGTCAGATGCATGAAATTATAATAAACAATAAAGTTCTCTCTTTAAGTATTACACAGATACATATCTGATATTCAATGTCGAGATAAAACTAAAATAACCTCGTATTAATTGATTTACATTGTCATACGCTGTTCTATGATATATTGATTAAGTGAATTCGTATTTAAAAATATTTTACATTGACAAGGTATATAAATTAAACTATGTGTATATACCTGCTTCCTGACTGGGCATGTTGGTGCAACTGTACAACGATAGTATGCTCTTGGACATGGATTTCCCTTTGCTACCTTCTGTCCATATTTCCTCCATTGGCACCCATCATTCATCTGTTTGAGAAGCACCCATCGTTAGAAATTAATTAAAGAAAAATAACAAAACCATTAAATCTCCTAGAATACAAGAATGAAAATATAAGTGCACATGTTTGGTTGTTTTCACAAATACCAAGAAAAATACCACTTTGATTTTACTTTTATTACTATTTTCAAAAACTAATTTAACGGTAGCCAAAGATATGTCCTTTTTCTTTGATACTAACCGTGGGAGTATCACATCTGGATCTCACGGATACCCTGGCTCTCTTAGCTGGCGTTTGGTCTGAAACATCGCCATTCGCATTTATCACTTTTGTTGATTGAATATTTGTTGACAATGTTCCCTTTGCTTCCACTTCCTTAGGTTCTTCTGAGCTCATTGGACTCAAATCAGACACAACCTTTGACAACACATGTTTGGAGTCTAATCCAAGAGTAAGGTTGGTTCCCACATCTCTCTCTTGTGGTTTGTTGGAGTTTCCAATTCTTGCTTCCTTCTTAGGCTCCCTTGGACTCCTTCCAAGGCAAAGTGACACAAGCTCATGAGGCTCTTCAGTTTCATCATATGCAGTAGATGAATCAGCTACACCCTTTGAAACGTCTTTGTGAAGGATGTCAAAGAAACGTAGTTGAAAGGAGTGGTAGTCCTTTTCTACTTGCTCTAACATCATCTTCAATCTCTCGTTTTCTTCCTTCACCTCACCCATCTCAGTTTTGCAAGATTTGACTTTATCATCCTAGATTTCAAAATAACAGTAACATCAATAATCACACCCACGGATTCAGTAGCACAAGAAAAATTATCTTTCAAAGACAACCAATAATAGCTTTAAAATTAGAAGAAAAGCTTTTGTTTTAATATCTACTTGCCATATTTTTCATGCCAAAATACAGTATGGTTTGTTCATACAATTAATTGGTTTGGTCTATTTAAGGTTTGCGTTACATGAACAGAAATCTTTGTGTATTTTTATCTATTTATGTAAATAAAAGTTTAATGGATTGATTCATATGATGATATGATGTAAAGGAATATTCCTGAGAAATATCACTTAAAATTGTATCCAATTAAAGACATTCATGAGTATAAGATCAAGAAAATCATTCAGAAACAGTATAGGATGCACAATAAGAAAGAAATGGAGAGGGAAAGGATCGAGTATAGCGTATACCTTTGTAATTCCCTTCTCTTCTATCTCAGAACCACTAGGACTAGACATTTTCGACATGGCCTCAATTATTATTACTATTTCTCTAGTAGAGCCCCCTCAATCTCACACATATAAATGCCATAAATATACAAAACATACCCTCTTATTGACCAATCAATTATGAGCTAGACACGGTATAAATATAATAATGAAACAAATACAGATCCCGGAGCTCTACCATTTACGCAGCCACCCCTAAAATGTCAACACCAAATTGCTAAAATAATTTGTGGGACTTTTCAATATTATTGTAATAAGGTTAAATTAATTATATGGTCTCCCAAATGGGAGTCATAAATGAGGTTGAGAAGGAGAATTTTGGCACACAAATTGTGCATTACTTAATATTATGGTTGAAGCTGGGCAGTGATGAGAGGAAGTCACATGGATATGTAGTCAAATTTGCAACATATAATACTAAAGTTTAAAGGTTGTTAGTTTAAAATTTGTTCGACACTTGTTTTCTTTTATTAAAGATTGAAATTTGATTTTTGATTTAAATAGGATTACTATTAAAATTATCACTTTATTCCTATAAGAATCAATCAAGAGGAAAAAAAAATTGCAACATGTAACCAGTTATTAGCCCTGGCGATGAGTGAGTACCTCTAGCTTCTTTGTCAATGGTGTAACCTCATTACGCGGTCCATACGCTACATGGTTGTAAACTATTGCTCTGCTGTCCACTGCCATTGACCTACTTTCCATGAATACATGTATTACTAATATAGGGTGTTTTAAATCATTTATGTACAAGTTGATTAAAAAAAATTAATACTAGCTATTATGCCCTTTCGTAATAGTTGTAATGTTTATTCTTATGAAATAAATATAGAATTATTTAGATGGAAAGGGTTTTCAAAGTGTATTCTATAGAAAATAGTCTAACGGGAGTGTAAGTGAGTCGAATTAACTTAATTAAACATATTCCTACATAATTGATAATTAAACTCATCTTAATCAAGCCTCGTTATTAAATGTAATTAATTGAGAATAAAATCACATGCTCATTTAAAGCCTGGTCGACGTAGAATATATATGCGGAAATAGCTGAATCAAGTTTTCAAAGGTTGCCAAACAGAGCATGGTTGCTAAATTTTAAATTATGAGTTTTCGGTCGTTAATTACAGTCACGTACTGTTACATTTTTCAAGTTGTAGATCCCAATCAAACATTGTAGGTTTGTCGACCGGTGGCATTCAGATTAAATTAATAAGCTACGTAACAACATTATTTTTTAAATATAGTTCATATATAAATCTTTGCATGGTTAACTCAATGCTTTTAAAAATTTCCCACTATAGCCCAAAAATGTATGACTCGGGATCTGAGTGTTGATTTAAATAGTGCGTTTTAAAATGTCGGAAAAATCTCACATATATATATTTTTGACTGTAGAAGACAGAAAGTAAAAAAGACAAAGAAAATGAAAGTAAAATATGTAATACTAATTTTTTATCATTATGAATTTTGCACGTTCTTTAAGCAATATTTAAAAGTGGTATGTTAAATTTAAAATATCCTCATTTAATATCTTTAACAAGAACAATTATGGAATAGGAATAATAATTATTACATATATAGGAGTATATGTGAAAAAAGTCAATTAATATTATTTGAAATGGGTAAAACATAAAAAAATTTAGAACAAAAGAGAAACTGTAAAACATTAAAAAAAATTATGATCTAGAAGGGTAGGTGATATGTAATATGATAAAAATATAGAAATAAAAAAATGAATATAATAGATAAAAAATATCATTCAGAAGAATAAATATCATTATAATTTTAAATGCCATCCATTTGAAATTTATTTATAAAAAAACTCGATAAATATGACGTGCAAAAACCTGTCAAATTAGCCGCGGTCCCAATGTTATACGAGTTCTGCTTGAAAAAAAAACAAGAAGCACGGATATATAACTATTGGATTTTCTTCTCTATTTTTTTGTGAGAAAATGAGAAATGACTGTTGGATTATAAATTATGTAATGGTATAATAAGTGTTAATAATTAATCCAAAGGTGTGTATAAATACATGCATTCATACAATAGTATGCATCGGTTATCCATTAAGTAACTCAAAGGAAGGCATGATTAGATTCAAAATACTAACATTCCATTCCCCATCTCCTAATTGGCAATCAACATAATATTTGCCACTGAGTAGTGGCATTGGGAGATTGTCTCTCCATTTCGAAATATGGCAAAGAGTCACGTTTTAACCCCTAAATATTTCAACCATCTAGGCATATATAGGATATTAATAAAGGCTTTGTCAAAAGAATAATAATAAAGGATATAAATAAAGATGCCTCTTGGAGCTTTGTAGGTTCTGCAGATTGGAGGTCAAGTAATATTGACCCATGTATAAACATGTTTTACCCTTTCCATTATGCAGTTTTAATTTTCTATAGAAACAGTCTTGTTATATATTCAAACCCAACGGTGAACCCCTATTATACTTGTCAAAGCACCTTTTCTACTAGTCTAAGTAATAATTGCTGTGAAGTATTGCCTTTATAGGCTAATAAACTAGCCTAATCCCTCTGTGTCAAGACTTATGTGATGCGTAATCTTGATGCTCTAAAACTAACATAATGAATTAAATCGTTTATAGTAATAGTAGTATTTATATATTAAACAATAATATAAATTTAATAAGACATGGAAAGGAAACTTCGTATGGATTGCATCACTTTATAGAAGCCTGGAGACTTTTCTTTTGTAATTAATTAAGTAGCCAGCCACTATAACGCAAGTTGGGTTTTTTTAGGGAGGTAGGTCAATGGTTTGGATTAGCCTTTGAGTTGAATGACTAGATGAGCATCTGACTAGGTTTGAAATGTATTCCCTCGTTAAAAGTTTGTGACTGCTATGTGTTTTTGAGAAAAAAAAAATCATATTATCTAATTACAATTTATCATTTATAGTAAATTTGTTGATTTTTAAGCTGATTTATTATGGAAAAAATAACTTTTTATCTAAATATAATCAAACATTTTAAAATCATTTTTTAACTAACTTGTCTAAATAAAATTTAATTATAATATTATAGCAATATTCACACCGGTGTAAAAAAAGATTTTTTTTTCGTACTTTCTATGTCAGGTGTTATCCACACAACACAAAAATTAACATAATAACATACTTATAAATATATTAAAGAATGTCATTTTATTATTTATACTGAGAATGTGAATATTTCATCATCTTTTTCACAAGCGATGTTATAAATGATTTCTAATGACTTTTCCATGCACACTAGCCACTCATTCCAACGGCCAGCACAACCAAAACGTTCTAACGACTAGTTCTCTTTCAATTCGACAAGCTTCTTCTTTAGTTTTCCTTCACGCTCCCAAGTTCAAAACTTTAATTCTCCTTCTTCCATGGTTTTTAGGGTTTGTGATGGGTAATAAGTATATTATTCTAAATGTGGGTTTGCACATTACCTATTTTCTCATTTTGGATTTGCACATTACCTATTTGTTCATTTTGGGTTTGCTCATTTTGAGTTTACTCCTTAATTATCTGTTATTTAAATTATTAACATGACTCATTTTATTTATATAGACTCATGGCTAGCATAGATGGTACTCTTCCTTTTTCTCCTCCTCCTCCTTCTCCTCCTCCTTCATCTCATTTAGGAGATCCAAAGCAGACTACTTAGCCTACCAAGAAAAAGGTTAGACAACCTACCACATTGAAAGATCTGACAGCTAGCCGAAACAAAGGTGAGATAAAGCATGTTGACATTGACATCGAGACAAGGCTTGCTTATGACCTCATAAGCAAAGGTTTCACAGCTTTGTAGCCTTGACCAGGCGAAGTAAGGCTTTAATTACCTATGACAGTTGGGACCATGTTCTAAAGAGTGTGAACAACTAGATATGACAGACTATCTGACTATCATAATATGAAACATCAACTCTGTATATATAATGATTGTTAACTAATGATTGAACATTTACTAATAAAATTGTTATATATGAGCTCACTTGTGTCATTCCCAACATTGACTAGCTAAGGAATAAATATGTTAGTTATGTAGGACAACATTGAAGGGTTTTAAAAGTCAACTCTGAATACATTTTTTGAGATAAAAAGGAGAAAAAAAACCATTGTCATGATTATCAATTTCTTGATCAAGAGAATTAGGACAGGTTCTACGAGTACCAACTCTCACCAAAATATTAAGTAATTAAGTCAACTCAATAGTTAAATAATTTATTTACATATATGTTTTGTTATTACTAATCAATTTTGTTTTTCTATTATGTATATAATAGGTAAAAAGGAAGCAGGCATAATAGTTGCAGACTCTTAATGCCTACACCAACATAATATCTCGTGGGGTATGACAAGCTTGAGGATGACATGATTAAAGAGGTTGCTACTTCTCTAGGTAATGGATCAAGGTCAGTCACTAGAGTCGACCTAGTTGTCATGCCAAATGGAAAGTGTCTCAATAGAGGAAATTAGGGGGAGTACACGAATGACACAACTCAAGAAGTAGTAGAAAAAATTATAAGTATCTTTTTTTTCATAGGTTGGATGGATTTTTAATCATCAATTACTAACAACTTTATTTAAACTATTATGTTTTAGGGAGAGTTAGAAGAGCAACTCATGCACAAGACATTTGTTGAGGGGCGTACAGACATATTGATGATTGCACTTGGTTGTTTAAAGAATTTGGGTTAAGTATGTACAACTAGATAAGGTGGAGGCATTTTCCATGTCTTTGGACCTCTTTCAACTAGGCATCTAAGTAGATCGTAGATTAGTGAGGACAACTAGGCACACCTTAAAGGTACATCGAGGGAGGATTTAGCTAATGAGGCACCACTAGAGGTACAATTATACATTGAGGACACCCCAAAGCAGTTTGTGGCCATAGGTAAGGTTTACATGTTGGAATCAACCATCTACCACCATGTGATTCCAGATAGTATAGTATAGGTGGAGGTTATCGACATTAGAGAGCATGACACTCAAGTCCTTGTTCCCATTGCAAAGGTTCAGACAATATGGCAAACCTTGGATACCTTTATTTTATGGTCGAGTAGGCTAACTAAGGTCCACGTGCCTAAGGCAATCAATGTTTCAATTTACTACATCTAAATGAGGTCCTTAATTAATTGTGTTTAGTTAACTTAATTATTTGTATTTTATGATGCTTAGGTTGATTCTAGAAAAGGGAAAGCAGTTTTTGTTACAAGTGCAACACCTTCTAAGCTTTCTCTTATCCATCGATTGGTTTTAGCAACAATTGATCTTGAGAAGCATAATGTAGAGATAACCATGTCTCGTGAGGTCGTTGGGAGGGACATGTCTATCCCTTTATTTTTATGCTAACGTGATGTCATGGACACCATTTTTGGTAATGACCTCTTCTTCATATTCGTGATACAATTATGGATTAAGTGAGTATTATTTGCAATTATTTTTTATTTTAATATATTTAATTACATATTTATAACATTATATATGTTTGTTTTCACAATTATAGGTCTTTTCACTACATTTTTATGGAGATGCAAAATGTTTTATATCATGGTTTCATTGACCCGATTGTCATCTAATATGTTGGGAATAAAGACACTAAGGTTAAACAATATTTGATAGACTGGTTCAGATTAGGAGGAAAAGAAGTGTACTTAGCACCTTATTTAAATGGGTAAGTACTTGTATTGTATTTTATTTAAATTTTACGATAACTTAGCGATTTCTAACACTATTACTAAATGCAATGTACATTGGTAGCTCCTCGTTATAATTTTGAGACAGTTTCTTGTAGTTTTCTTGTGTTCATTAGATAGGAAAACTATTGAGTTTTCCATTAGGCACCTCATTGACTCGTAAGTATCTACTTTTAATCTTTGTGGTTCTTCCTGAATATTTTCATGAAACAAATAATAACTTCATTCTTTAACTATTTTCATTTTATCATTCATCTGCATAGATCTTTGGATGCAAGCTTGATATTGTGAGGCTTCCTCTGATAGATCAGATGAAGCTTCAATATATTGTCCCAATAGTAAATCAACTAACAACCTAATAATACTTATAATTGAATTAAAATATATTTTAACTATGATTTATTTATGTTTTATATTCATTATTATAGTACCCACATCAACCGGGTAATCATGAGTCCTGTTATTATGTGATGAAACACATGTTCACCATTGTTACCAACAACATTAGAAACTCATTGAAAGAGGTAATATATTTTTAAATCAAATTAATTACTTTAAATATTTTTTTTAATGATTGATTAATATTTAATTTATCTCTATTTTGAATTATTTGTAGATATTCAAAAATCCAACCCCATTTAGCCATGAAAACTTGGTAAATATCCACAAAAGATGGACATTTGATTTTTTTTAAGTCAATTTAAGGATTGATTTATGTTTTTGTATATTATTTTAGTTTTATTTGTGTAAATAGACTAAATATTTATGTTTTGTTTACATTGTTTTTTATTTTATTTATGTACATTGTTATTAATTAATGATAATTATTATTAACTTTATCTTTATTATTATCTCTCTTTGATTACTATGTGATTTAATTTGTATATTATTTTAATTTAAATAATAGATATTGTATTTTATATAGGTTTGTATTGAACTAGACAACAATATGCTTTATTGAACTATATATCTAAATATATTTTTACTGTACATGTTAGAAAAAATTCAAAAAAAATAAATAGGATATTAAAAAAATACACATTCTATGACGAGTGTGGTCACATCTAACATAGAATGTACACTTTTTTATGTCGCTTGTAGTTACATCATCATAGAATAAAGATGCCAATGTGATTAATCATATATAGGTTTGTATTGAACTAGACAACAATATGCTTTATTGAACTATCTAAATGTATTTTTATTGTACATGTTGGAAATTTTTTAAAAATAAGTAGGATATTAAAAAAATACACGTTCTATGACGAGTGTGGTCACACCCAACATAAAATGTGCACGTTTTATGTCGCTTATAGTCACATCATCATAAAATATGGATGTCAATGTGATTAATATATATTTGGTATTCATACTATAATGGACGCTGACCACTTAACATAGAGAGTTAATTTTTTATGTCGTATGTTGACTTGTCATAAAATTATGGACATTGTATGTCGTCGGGATCTATGTTATATCACAAGCCAACATAGAATGTAAAAAATAATTAACATAAAATGTCCCCTAAACAATAATGTCAATTACTCAAAGAGTATACTCTAATAAAAATATATTTATCTATTATATATTATTTAATAATTTTTATAAATTTTAAATTTTAAGCATATATATTTTATAAATTGAGCATATTTCAATTTTAATCCTTATAAAAAAAATTAGGCTTATGTCCTCAAAATATAAAATTGTTATTTTTTATATCTATTGTCATGTAAGCAACTTTTTTTCTTGTGAAACTTACCAATGTTTACAGTACTACATTAAAATGTAACACCTTTAAAAGAGAATACCATTTATTTATTTGCTTCAAAATGAAGGTTAAGGAGTAGAAATAGTTATTTTCATACTTTGAAAGCATGAAACTCAAAGAAATGTTTCTTATAAGAGTCAAATGCATGCTACCATTACAAGAAAATGCTTTTTATTTTTTTAATGGATATTTACCCACGAATTTAAATATATCTGTAACTCAAAATTATCAACGATAAATCTGTTAGTAAAATATATATAGTGATTAATAATTGTGAAAGACTATTATAGGAATTGTTTTGAAAGTAATTAGCCTAAAAATAGTTTTGTAAGTAAAAAAAAAAATCATTGGTAACCTTGTAATATTTGTCGACATTTATAAATGAACAATTTTTTTTGAAAAATGTATATTAAATTATCCACATATTTGTTTCGTTGATAATAAATTCCACAATCAACAATAATAATAAAAAACCATAAATAATAAAGTGCCAAAATTTTGTCCTAAATTATTTTGCATAGTTTACTCACTTTTTCGTTCTTCCTCTTATTAATTTTATGCATTTTTCACGTAAGGTTTGTTTAGATATAAGATAAAAGTTCTTTTAAAAAAAATTATTAAAAAAAAACTAATTTCAATATAAAAATGCTTTAAACTATACACTTTTATCCAGAACATACTCATATGATTCTTCCACTCTCTCCATTGCTCTTATTTTTCTGTTTAGTCTATATTTGCAAGTCCTTATTCTTTACGCAACTCGCCTTCTTTCTTGCTTCTAGTTGGGTTAGGATAGAGTCAACATGAATCATGTCTTTGTCCAATCAACTTGCTCGACAAAGAAAAATGACTACAATTTTTAACGACAGATTTTTGTCCCTCCATATTCCATCGGTATAAAATTGTATTATTGATAGATTTTTGTGCGTCACATAATTAAAAAATAATGGTGTAAAATTGTTAGAATATTTCTGACAGACTAAAATCACTAGAGTTTTCTGGCGATATATTGCTAAACCGCCAAATATTTGAAAATTAAGATATTTGCATCAGCACCGTTATTATTTAAGGCAATTTTCAATAGCAAAGTTCCTCCCCTGTTCCTTCTCTCTTTTCTTCTGCTTTAAATTTTGTTTTTTTTCTTCCCTTCTTTCTCTCTCCATAGAAATCAATCAAATTTTTTACTGGAATAAAATTTAAAAAAAAAAACCCCAAATAACATTTGTACCAATTTATTTACCCAAGTAGCATTATTTAATGTTCACGTTCAGAATTCGGTTCTCGGGAAATCAAATTCTGAACATCGTTTTATATATCTTTTTTTTTGTATTTTAGGTTTAGGTCATGTGTTAATTTTGCATCTAGAACGGCCCGTTCTGCATTTAGAACGGCCCATTCTAGTTTTGAAACGGCACGTTCGGGCTTGTGACACGGGACCCAAGGCTAATGAGTTTTAATAAATTTAATTAATTATATTTATAATATTAATAAATAATAAATTTAATTAGTTATATTTATAATAAATATTATATTTAATAAATTATATTTATAATGAATTTTTTTTGTTAAATTAAAATTCAATAAATAATAATTATAATAAGTTATATAATAATGTATAATTATAATAGTTTATAAATTTAATAATACACCATGTTAATAAAAACAACAATTTTAATACTTCATTATAATTAAAAAGTTTATTTTTCACGTATACTAAATTTTAATTATCAATAAATTGTCCACATATTAAAGTTTATAATTTATAAAAAAAACATAATATACGTAATTAATTTCATTATTCATTATACAGCACATGAACCAGCGTGCATGCAGCACATGAACCAGTGTGAAGAGACGAGACATGTACACAATACGTTAATGTCCTTGACGTTTAATGTTCAAAAAATTTTCTAACGTCAATGGTGCTAACGACTTGTGTTGCACCTTGTCCTCGTCAACTTTGTTGATGTTTTCTTTTCATTTCTTCTCTATTACGTGTCCAAAATAATTTATTTTGGTAATTAGTTTTCTAAAAAATTTATTTTAATAATTTTTATTTATTTTTTATTTATTATGGCCAAAAAGCCGAATTATATAAGCTTTTTAATCTCTATAATGGTGTCTAGTTTCACAACGAGGGCGACGTCTGTTACGGCCTGGATTACGTCGTGGAGGTTGTTGCTAAGAAGGATTTGGTTCATCAAAGCACTGGTCGTTGAAATGCTACTAAAGAACTACCAGGTTCGTTAGTGAATTCCGGTTGGTAAAGAGATTGCATGTATGACTGTGTTGAAGATAGAGTTCTAAAATTTATTCCAAATAAATTATTAAATATAACTAATTAAATTTATTATTTATTAACATTATAAATATAACTAATTAAATTTATTAAAACTCATTAGTCCTAGGCCCACGCGTCAGTAACCCAGAACGGGCCGTTCTAAAACTAGAACGGTCCGTTCCAAACTACTAAAAATGCCTAAAACCCTAGTTTGGAACGGGTCGTTCCAACATTCAGGTTATGAGTTAAAACTCAACTCTAGAACGACTCGTTCTCTCTTAAGAACGGGTCGTTCCAGGTGCAGAACAAGTTGTTCCAGATGTAAAATTAACACATGGCCAAAGCCAAAAAGAAAAAAAAAAAAAATATATATATATATATATATATATATATATATATAACGTTGCTCAGAATTCGATTTCCCGGAAATCGAATTCTGATCGTGAATAGTAAACAGTACTGGTAAATAAATTAGTACAGGTGTTATTTGGGTATTTTTTTTATAAAAAAAAATATTCCAATAATAAATTCAAATCAATCACCACAAAGAATAACAGTGTATTTAGATTAGAGTTCAATTCTAATAAACGTAAGTTTAATTTAAAAGCAATTTTTTCTTTATTTCTGCTTTTTTTGGAAAATGCAAAATATTACTTATGTTATATTAAACGTGTTTTCAAAGATTCACTTAAGTCTTTTAGTTGCAACAAAATACTGCGGTATAAGACAAAAAAAAAAAAGAAGTATGACTTTGTAATCCTATCCTAAATAACATTTGTTTTCGTCATCTATAATTCGCTATATATACAATTTTGTTTTTATCACGATTGAAATGTCATAAAAAAATATTTAAAATAACAATAAAAATATTTATTAACATTTATAATATAAAAATTATATGTATTAATATTATTTTTGAAAGTATATGTATTAATATTATAATCTTCAAAAGAATGTAAAATAACACTAATAATGAATATAAAATTACTATAAAAAATAAATAATAGTAAAATAATATTAAAATGTTAAAAAAAATCATTAATATAGTTATAGGAACATAAGATTATAAGAATGAAACTAAACATAAATACATAATAAATAAAAGTCATACAGAATTTGTTACTATATTATGAAATAAACATTATAAAAATTGAGATATTTTTATCTATATATCAGCACATGAGCTTGCTAAAAATTATGAAAAATTTAAGGTTCAATGATGCTAGGATAGAGTCTTGTTTGGCCAAAAGTTCAACGGTATAAGAAGTCTCATGCCAGAAAAAACAAGCCGCTGACGAACAAGGACAAGAAAATGAAGCGCTCCAGACACCAACAACGTTGAAAACTTAAAAACTAATTTTCTTTTTATGTTTTAAAATAAATAACTTTTTTCTGCTACAAAAAGCACCTTAGAAAACCATCTCATTGCTATGCAGTATGCACCTTGATCATTTTCATCATACTTTCCGGTGTACGAAAGCATCACAATTGTTCTTTCCTGTTTTGGTATGTACACAGAGCACCAATTAATTAAGTGCCTCATGTTCCCTAAAAAGGTACAAAGACTCAGATGGATCAAATTTCAGTAGAGGACAAAGGGGTGGTATCAGATGGGATATAGAATGATCAATGATGAACAAATGGTCCACAGAAACATTTGACCGCAGCAACAGATCAGGAAGATGTTGGGTGACACGACAACCTTAGTACTCCACAATCTTAGGCCCGCTGTACATCTTTACAAGTACTCGAAATTTCTCGGGTTTCTCCTTCTCTTGAAGCCATTCATATGATGTTCTTTCCTCCTCTGCCATGGATATTTCATCTGCTCAAATTTTCAAGGTAAAGAGAAATCAGTCAAAATACTACATTTATTGGTCATATATGTCATGAGTATGTTTGGATTTTCGTCCATTAACTTCATCCACCTGAAAAACTCACGTCCAACCCACAAAAACGACTCTTATTAGCTTCTATGTGATGTGAATCGAACTCAACTTGATGGAGAATCAAGCATGCGCTGTATAGCCTTAGAAACCAACTTGTGATGACTATTGAAAAATGTTTATTTAAATCAAGAATACCCCAAGTGATAGTTTAAGTCGATTTTTTTTTAAACAGAGAAATTACTAAAGTGAATTCTGTCTTCCCAACAAAACAGTTTAAAAGGTTTATTATAGGAAGATCTTCACGTTTTGATTCACTAAAATAAAAAAGGTATACATTTCCTTCAAAAATTAAGATAACTAAAAGGATGCAACATATAGAGCTATAACAGCTTGCAAAACTTCATGGACAATAGTATAAAATTTTGAAACTATTAAGTAGATATTAAAATGAGTGCATCAGAGGTATTCCAAAACTCAGTAAACCATCGACCCAAAACTTTATGCTGAGTTGTCAGAAAAGATACGAGTGTTGTTTTAAGGACACTACTTAGTAATATTTGTCAAAAGATATCAAGAAAGATTCCTGAAAAGTTAGAGAAAGGGTAGCCATAAGGACACTTTGGCATTGATCAAAAGATATGAAGATACCTGAAGAGTTGGAGAAAGGGAAATTATGGTAGTATGTGCAGTCCCTGCCATCAGGATCAGAGTATGGAGGACCAAGCACATCTAGAACTGCACAAGCTGTCACTGCCGTGAAGCAATGCAAGTTTCCACCGTCAGCAGGATAAAGGATGGAGGGGTCACAAGGACCATCGAAATCAGCATCAACCTTAACTTTTGCCAACCTCATATCAGGAGTCTTTGCTGCATAGTCAAAATATGCAAATTAATTATTCTTGTAAATTTATTTACATATAGAAAGAATCAACTTGAAATTAGATACAGCAAATATCACATGGTCATTTGATCACATGCATGATGCATCTTCACTAAAACAAGATCTTAAACCATGAACATATCACTATTGTTAGATGACATAAAAATGAAACCAAGTTTTGATACCATCTTAAAAGTAGGTTTAATCTAACTCAACTTTATAAACCAAACTTTTAAGGTAAATATTACTCTTCATTAATATACATTATTTTGGCGATACTGCTAGTTAATGCAGAATCTCCAACAGTCAAAAGGATTTTTAACTAATCAAAGTTGTCTAATATTTGAAAATTCTCAAGGGTTTCACTCAATTATAGAGCTACACAAAAGAATGGTTGGTTTATTCATATTTGTTTAACAATGGTATTTTATTCCGCATTTCCTTAAACATAAAGCATGTTCCACATGTCAATGGGAGTGAACAAAGCTTCTCTAGTAAAAAAATATACATATACATCACTAGGTGACTAAACAATTTAATAAAGGAAAAAACATGAGAGAGACAAGGAAGGAAACAACTTCATTTTCTATTATATGTACTTTGTTATTAATTTAATCTAGTGATATGTCTTGGTACTCGGCTACCAATATGAAACTGAAAAACGGGAAACCTCTGAGAATTTCAAAATATTTTATTCAACTTTTTATAAGGGTCTCATTGTACGAAATCACATAAATAAGACATAGTGAATTCAAAAGATATGTATAAAAAATAAGACTCACTTTCTGATGGTTTCACAATGGTTGACATATGAGGAGGCGAGTCAACGACCCAATCATAAGATTTGATGTGCATGGTTCCAAAAAGAAGCTTACTAAAAACCGTCATTCCAGGGTGATTGTGAAGAGGAATAACTCCAGAAGGTGGCAAGCAAAATATTCCCATCTGCGATACATAAAAAATAATAATAATTATAATAAAAAAAAAAAAAAAAAAACTACACTCTTACACACCAACATGACAGCACTGCTAGGTTCTAGGTCCTTAATTGGGTTAGTATCCACGAGAACTTGAGGTTCAACTTTGTTGACATCAATAGAGAAAGATAAAAAGAAAAAAAATTGAAGTCATAGCTTAATTAATTACCGAGAATTGTTGACACTCATAAATGTGCAGGTATGTAATTTTTGGGATTTTTCGAGGATTGTTTGTAGTGAAATATGGCATGTCAGGTTTCAAGCCAACGTCTTCTTGTTTTATTCCACCTGCAAAAAGACAAGTCATTAGTTAAATATGCTTATCATAACGTATAAAATTAAGGAAAAGAAACGAAAAGTGGAATTAACTCTTGATAAATTAAACCAAGTTAAAAAATTAAAAGCGTGTTGGACTAGGAATGATAAAAGAAAATTAGACAATGTATAAAAATATGAATAACAGAAAACTAAGCACAAAAAAAAAATATATATTCTGAATTTTCTATTTGAAAAACTGAAGAAGAAATATCATTCTTAAAACAATATTAAAATCCTTTTATTATATAATTTTTAATATCAAAAATGGAAAATAATTTTCAAAAATAAGAAACAAAACATCCTTAATTAATTGATTTGGAAGAAAATAAGATCATCAAAGGCCCTTGAGAAAAATAAAAAGATAAAAGCCTATGAAAATTACTATATCTCTATCGAAGAAAATGACTAAAATACTTAATGTTCAGATGTTTATAATACTGTAGTAAAAGACAAAATAATTATTTTTATAATGATATGTCCTTAATATTTTTTTTTTCAAAACTAATTTAGGTAATTACTAAAAGATAAAGCCGAGTAGCTGTATCCAATTTCATATAGTGCCGCGTTATTTTTGACAGCTATGGTCTTAACTCTCACTAAATAACGTGTTTATCGTCAATGGCCTTAAGGTTCACCACGATTAACCTAAATGTGTTAATTAAAATATAATATATTATAACATATTTTAATAATATAATTATCTCTCATCTCTAGTATAATTTATAATTAAAAATCATTTATTAATTTCTTAATCATTACTACCTTTTTTCATTAGTTTGCTCGTTAATAAAACCCCAAAAAATCTCATTAGAAACTTGAAAACTTGATAATATCTACAATGATTGATTGTTTCCTGGCTAGTGACTAATAATAGGGAGTTCAAACCTTTACGTAAAGCACCTACATATGGCCCATGATCACGAAAAGACCTCTTACTTAGGGGCATAATACATCCAAATTAAGTTGACCAATGACGATTCGACACGATGATAGGAGAGAGAAGCACGTGTGCTTCACTTAACAAGACAGCACTTGGTTGAAAATGATTAAATTGAGAAAGCTATATATTCATGGTCTCCTTCGTATTATAATTTAGAAAGTGGACTTAAAAGACTTGACATCATATATAGTATAAGTAAGCAAAAAATGGTAATGTAAATTACTAGCATATATATCTCTTATAAGGGAACATCAAGCACAACAAGATAATGGGCACTTGCATCGATACTCGAATGCATATCAGACACAGGCACATCACAATTCACAACCTAGGGAAGATGGACACATACATAAATAGCATACAAAAGAACACACCCCCACCACCCAAAACCAATCTAAACAACATTTGTCTAGATCAGGATAAAACTTGGAGTTGATACAAACAATTAGATTATTAAAAAAACGTAATTAAGGTTAAAATTTTTTAATACAAATAGTAAATGTTTTTAATTAATAAAAATAAATATCAAATAATTTATATTTTGATAGCATCAAACTTATTTTATTTTTTATATTAAAATAAGTGCATTAAACAATTCATTAGTTCTCTAGGGGAAAAAAAACCTTTATCATTCTTCATTCAATAATTGAAATGGGAGATAAAAACAAATTGGTATCTGGCTTGATCTTCCCAGAATACAAAGTCGGATCCTATGAGAAAACAACATGATCAATCATCCCTATAAAAATTAAAATAAAAATTCAATCAAATCCGCATATAGATCACTGGAACTGAACTGACTCTCCAAAGGCTAAAAATAAAATAAAAATAAAAGCTTCAGTTTTAATCCAATTTTTTGAATCAGAAGGATACCCAGTTGAAAAAAAAAATGTTACATGTAATTGCCTAGGTGCTTTTATGTTATTCTTCAATCAATTTTGTTTTTCATAAGTAGGATCAAAATTGAAATTTTACTTCATTAAATTGCAGCCATTTGTAATACAAACCGCACAGAAAATTTAGACATGCGAATTCTACTAATTTTAAAAAATATGCACACAATTAAAAAAAAATGTGTAAAATGTAGAACTTGCAAGTGTTATGGTAGGAAGCCACATACCTAAGACAGAGCGAAGCATATCAATGTGTTGAGGAGAAGGGACGTGCCAAGGGCGAGAAGAAGCAAACACTTCTTTACACGTCTGAAACAGTTTCTGCCCCGCCGACATCTTCCTCTGACGTTGTTTCCGGTTCTTCCTCGATTTGTTGTTGTTGTTGTTGTTCGTGTTTGTGTCTTCACGCAATTCACGCAACTCTCTCCCTTTACTTTCAGACGAGTTCCTCCCAATCCCCATTTTAACCCCACCCGAATGCAGGACACGCACCCCCCAGAACAAAAAAGGAGAACTTTGGTAGAAAAATGAGTATGATCTCAGAACTACTGACACGTTCGAGGACAGAATGGGATTATGGGAAATGGGTACGGAAGAAAACTGTGAAAAAATGCAGAGGAACAAAAACCTCTGAATCCTGAAGAAGTAGAACAGAGGAAACAGAGGAAAACAGGGGAGGGTGTGTAAGAGGGGTGAGATTCTGAGAGGGTTTAAGGGGAGAGTGTAGAGAAATGAAAAGGGGGCATTGGAGGGAAGGAGAAGAGAAATAGCAGAAGCACAGAATGGAAAATGATATTTAATATTGCATGTTTGATATGGAAGAAGCAGAGGAAGAGGAATGAATGAGAAGTGAAAGTGAAATAGGGAGAGAGAAAGAGAGAGTGGTTTGGAAAGAAAGTAAAACTGAAAACCAGGGGCCAGTCAAGTATTCATTCCAGTGGGCTGTTCAAACAGCTGATTTCTTCTATGAATATATCCTATTGTGCACTTCATCTATTGTTATTACTTTTTTACTTTTCTTTATCACTCATTTATCCATTTTCCATTTATCATGCTGCAATATTAAACTGTAGGATTCAAGATTTGTTTTTATTTCAATTTATAAATATACAAAAATATAAATTTAGCTTTGATGTATTATTAGTAACAAAATTCATTAGTTAATTAAAAATATCTTAATTCTTATATATAATGATAACATGATTCTTTTAAAAACCAATGATACTATACCATTGACAATTTACATTTTTTTTTTGTCATGACAATTTACGTTTGACGAAATAATAATATAATAATGTTGTTTAAATGTGCATTGAATACGGTACTAATTTATTGCAATTAAATTCTTTTGCTTATTTCACATACGATAATAATAAATGTGTGTTCAATGTAAAATAAGTTATGCTTGAAATACGTATCGTGGTTTTCATTTTAAAAATCCTTTTCCTAAACCGTATATGAAGTATCATTGACTTTTATAAAGAGAAAATCTAGTTGGAGATGTTTAGTGAAATCTTTTTTTTAATTGTATTTTTTCATACATAAAATTTAAATTTGTTTCGTAAAAATTTAAATGAAACCTTTATTCTTAATTATATTTTTTTATACACAACTACTTATTAGTAAGGATGGAAATAGGTTTAAATAAACCAGATTTCAAAATATGGGTCAAATATATTTTGTAAAATTAAAGTTTAAGTCTAACTTATTTTATATTATAAACATTTTTATATATTTGATGTAATCTTTTCAAAAGTTTGATTTGATATAGTCTATTAGTTTATTTAAAAGTTTATTTTATGATAATAACATTAAATAAATTAATAAATTTAATTTTAAATAAGTCAGTAAATCTATTTTTAAATGTGTGTGCAAATCTTTTATATTTTGCGTGATAAAAAATATTTTACTGTGCATTGAAAAAAGATAAATTTATCAAAATAATTTTTTTTTTAAATATTTCATATATCTCATTTGAAATATTCTAAATAATCAACCATAAAGATAAAGAAAAAGAGTAGGTAAAGATATAGTTTGTGATACCCTTTATCTCGTATATCATAACACATAAAAATATAAAAATTAAAAAAACTCAATATGATAAATAACTCAAAATCCTAACAAGTAAAGAGAATCGCATTATATCTTAAACAAACAACATGACTGAAAGAATTACAAATAAATTAAAAATTGATGTTTTCAAAATGAACCAACAAAACATCCTAAATCCTAATTATGTTCGATGTCACATGTTCTATCAGAACAACCCAACATAAAACTTAAGTCTCATCACCAACATCTTCAGTATCATGTTGATCATCACCTGCAAAATCAACATTGTTGGTCAAAAGTTGCGGTGCCAACTTTCCAACTTTCGATGGCTCAAATTTTCAGCCAAACTCGGTGCAGCTTTCTTTGAATACAACATATTGTGTTCACACACATTTTTCTTCATTTGTTGCTTGATTCTCGGTGCATTCTTTGCCTATAAAAGGCACTCATTGCTCACCACAAGACACACCGAAGTTGAGAGAAAAAGGAGAGTTTTTTTTTACTCATCTTAATATCTTTCTAGTTCCATTTGAGAGAGTATTTTTAGTCAGAAAATTTGAGAGATCATTTTTGTTTTAAGTCTTCATATTATTGGGGATTTATTAACTTTCTGTTCTCATCATATTAGAGAACTTTCTTGTACTCTCCTTTTTACATAGTGAAATAATTTTGCTCTCGTTCTTCCGTGGTTTTTCTCCAAATTTGGAGTTTTCCACGTAAATATTGTGTGTCAATATTTTTGTCTCTCTACTTCCTTCTCATTATCTCCAATTGACGCGATCCAGCGCTTCCGTATCACGCTGATTTCATAACAACCATTACCCATTAAGACAATACCACTATCAACAGGTTCAAGAGTGGTAAATAAGTCCTTATAAGGACACATGTGAAAAGTACATCCAGAATCAAGAATCCACTCATCTTTGCTCCTCTTATCAGAAGAGACAGAGAACATAACATCACCATCGGAATCAGTTTCAATATTAGCAGCTTCAGCAGGTTGTTTATTTTTCTCTTGTTTTTCTTGTTTCTTTTTCAAGATAAAACAATTAGAGATATCATGCCCATATTTCTTGCAATAGTGACAGGTTTTGTTGGATTTACGCCCTCTAGATTTGGATCTGCTCTTCTTGTTACTGGTACTCCCTTTTTCTTGAGTTCTACCTCTGACACTTAATCCCTCACCCTTGTCCTCAGAATGAATATCAAGATCAAACTTTTCCTTAGACAATAAATTAGATTTAACATCTTCAAAGGATAAGGTATCATTGTTGCTATACAACATAATTTCTTTAAAGTGTTTATAGGTAGAAGGTAAAGAGACAACCAACAAAACAGCTTTATCTTCATCATCGATTTTAATATCGATATTTTCCAGATCCATAATAATAGAGTTAAATTCATCAAGATGAGATTGAATAGGAGTACCTTCGATCATACGGAGTGTGTATAGTCGTTCTTTGAGACGAAGTTTGTTTGCGAGACTTTTAGTCATATATAGAGATTCCAACTTTAACCACAAAGCAGCAGCGGTGGTTTCGTTGGCTACTTCACGGAGAACCTCCTTAGACAAACATAATTGGATTGCTGAAAGCGCCTTTTCATCCAACTCGTCCCATTGCTCATCTGTCATGGAATCCAGTTTTTCTGACTTTCCATATAAAGCTTTCCTTAATCCGTTCTGGATAAGAACGGCTCTCATTTGGACTTTCCAAATAGAAAAGCTAATTTTGCCGTCAAACTTCTCAATGTCAAATTTGGTGACTGTAGACATCTTGAATCTCCAATTGAACAAGCAGCTCTGATACCACTTGTTATGAAATCAGCGTGATACGGAAGCGCTGGATCGCGTCAATTGGAGATAATGAGAAGGAAGTAGAGAGACGTAAATATTGTGTGTCAATATTTTTGTCTCTCTACTTCCTTCTCATTATCTCCAATTGACGCGATCCAGCGCTTCCGTATCACGCTGATTTCATAACAAGTGGTATCAGAGTTGCTTGTTCAATTGGAGATTCAAGATGTCTACAGTCACCAAATTTGACATTGAGAAGTTTGACGGCAAAATTAGCTTTTCTATTTGGAAAGTCCAAATGAGAGCCGTTCTTATCCAGAACGGATTAAGGAAAGCTTTATATGGAAAGTCAGAAAAACTGGATTCCATGACAGATGAGCAATGGGACGAGTTGGATGAAAAGGCGCTTTCAGCAATCCAATTATGTTTGTCTAAGGAGGTTCTCCGTGAAGTAGCCAACGAAACCACCGCTGCTGCTTTGTGGTTAAAGTTGGAATCTCTATATATGACTAAAAGTCTCGCAAACAAACTTCGTCTCAAAGAACGACTATACACACTCCGTATGATCGAAGGTACTCCTATTCAATCTCATCTTGATGAATTTAACTTTATTATTATGGATCTGGAAAATATCGATATTAAAATCGATGATGAAGATAAAGCTGTTTTGTTGGTTGTCTCTTTACCTTCTACCTATAAACACTTTAAAGAAATTATGTTGTATAGCAACAATGATACCTTATCCTTTGAAGATGTTAAATCTAATTTATTGTCTAAGGAAAAGTTTGATCTTGATATTCATTCTGAGGACAAGGGTGAGGGATTAAGTGTCAGAGGTAGAACTCAAGAAAAAGGGAGTACCAGTAACAAGAAGAGCAGATCCAAATCTAGAGGGCGTAAATCCAACAAAACCTGTCACTATTGCAAGAAATATGGGCATGATATCTCTAATTGTTTTATCTTGAAAAAGAAACAAGAAAAACAAGAGAAAAATAAACAACCTGCTGAAGCTGCTAATATTGAAACTGATTCCGATGGTGATGTTATGTTCTCTGTCTCTTCTGATAAGAGGAGCAAAGATGAGTGGATTCTTGATTCTGGATGTACTTTTCACATGTGTCCTTATAAGGACTTATTTACCACTCTTGAACCTGTTGATAGTGGTATTGTCTTAATGGGTAATGATACCCAATGCAAGATTGCAGGAATTGGTACCATTCAGATCAAGACTCATGATGGCATTGTTAGGACTCTTTCCAAAGTTCGCTTTATTCCTGACTTAAAGCGGAATCTAATTTCTCTTGGCACCCTCGAATCACTTGGGTGCAAGTATTCAGCTGAAGGTGGAGTACTAAAAGTATCTAAAGGTGCCCTTACCTTATTAAAAGCTAACCGTGTTGGTAGTTTGTATATCTTGCAAGGATCTGTAGTGACAGGATCAGCAGCTGTTTCATCTTCTATGCATGATAAAGATGTCACCAAATTATGGCACATGCGCCTAGGCCATATGAGTGAAAAAGGCATGCACCTTCTGAGCAAGCAAGGTCTTCTTGGTAATCAAGGTATCGGTAAGTTGGAGTTTTGTGAACATTGTGTCTTTGGGAAGCAGAAAAGAGTTAGCTTCTCCACTGCAACTCACCGTACAAAAGGTATCCTTGATTACATTCATTCTGATCTTTGGGGACCTTCTAAAGTTCCTTCTTATGGAGGACGTCGCTATATGATGACCATTATTGATGATTTTTCTCGAAAAGTCTGGGTTTATTTTCTAAGGCATAAAAATGAGACCTTCCCCACTTTCAAGAAGTGGAAAACTCTTGTTGAAACTCAGACAGGAAAGAAAGTCAAAAAGCTCAGAACAGATAATGGTTTGGAGTTCTGTGAAGGTGACTTTAATGAGTTCTGCGCAAATCATGGTATTGCTAGACACAAAACCATTCCAGGCAAACCCCAGCAGAATGGTGTTGCAGAACGTTTGAACAGAACTATCCTTGAGAGAGCTCGTTGTATGCTCTCAAATGCTGGGTTGTGGCATCAACGTGAGCTGTGGGTTGAGGCAGCATCCACAGCTTGCTACTTGATCAACCGATCACCACACTCCTCACTTAACTTCAAAATTCCAGAAGAAATTTGGTCAGGTAATCCTGTTGATTATTCTAATTTAAGAATTTTTGGATGTCCTGCATATGCACATGTCAATGATGGAAAATTAGCTCCAAGAGCTATTAAGTGCATATTTCTTGGTTATGCATCTGAATCCAAAGGATATCGTTTATGGTGTTCAGACCCTAAGTCACGAAAAATAATTCTTAGTAGAGATGTGACTTTTAATGAGGATGCATTATTATCTTCTAGGAAACAATCTTCTGTCTCTTCTTCTAGTACTAATAATCTACAGGGTACTAGCGAGAAGGTGGAGTTGGATTTGAAGTCTGCAGCTCCTAATGTTGATGTTTCATCTTCCTCTACCACTGAGTCTAGCACTGATGATCATATTGATGATCACACTACTCATCCTATTCAACAACAGGATGATTATAATATTGCTCGAGATAGGCCAAGAAGACAAATCAAAAGGCCAGCTAGATACACTGGTGATGATAATTTGACTGCTTATGCATTGTCTATTGCACAAGAAGTAAATGATGATATTGAACCTGCCAGCTATACTGAAGCTGTTTCTTGTGCTGATTCGTCTAAGTGGCTAGTGGCTATGAATGAAGAAATTGAAAGTCTTCATAAGAACAACACTTGGAGTTTGACAAAGCTCCCTGAAGGCAAACGACCTCTAAGGTGCAAATGGATCTATAAAAAGAAAGATGGTATTCCTGGTGTTGAAGATCCTAGATGCAAGGCACGATTAGTTGTCAAAGGCTTTTATCAAAAGGAAGGCATTGACTTTAATGAGATCTTCTCACCTGTTGTACGTCATACCTCCATTCGTGTTTTGCTTGCTTTTGTTGCTCTGTTTGATTTGGAATTGGAGCAACTTGATGTAAAGACAGCTTTTCTACATGGAAAGCTGGAAGAAGAAATTTATATGCATCAGCCTGAGGGATTTGTTGTTCCTGGTAAGGAGCATCTTGTTTGTCAATTGAAGAAATCTTTATATGGACTCAAGCAAGCTCCTAGACAATGGTACAAAAGGTTTGATTCCTTTATGCTTCGGCAAGGTTATTCCAGGAGTCAATATGATGACTGTATATATTTCCAACAATTTTCTGATGGAACTTTCATATACTTGTTACTTTATGTTGATGATATGTTGATTGCATCACGTGATAAGTCTTTGATCAGGAAATTGAAAGCTCAACTCAACAGTGAGTTTGAGATGAAGGAATTAGGTGCAGCTAAGAAAATTCTTGGCATGGAGATTCACAGGGATCGTCAAGCTGGTAAATTGATCTTATCTCAACAAAAATATATTGTGAGATTGCTTGACAGATTTAATATGAGCAACAGCAAACCTGTTTCCACTCCACTTGCTGCACATTTCAAGTTATCATCAGACCTTTGTCCAGAAACAAAAGAAGAGATGGAGCGTATGTCACACGTTCCATATGCTAGTGCAGTTGGCAGTTTAATGTATGCTATGGTGTGCACTAGACCTGATATAGCATATGCTGTCAGCGTGGTGAGCAGATACATGCATAATCCTGGAAAGGATCACTGGAGTGCTGTCAAATGGATTTTTCGGTATCTTAAAAGTACTACAGATATTTGCTTGGTATTTGATAGATGCAAAGCTACAACCAATGATGTTGCAGGTTTTGTTGATTCAGATTATGGTGGTGATCTTGATAGAAGAAGATCTCTTTCTGGTTACATCTTTACTCTCTGCAATTCTGCTATTAGTTGGAAAGCATCACTTCAATCTATTGCTGCATTGTCAACAACTGAAGCAGAATATATTTCTGCAACAGAGGGTGTGAAAGAGGCTCTTTGGATTCGAGGTTTGGTCAATGAACTTGGTCTCACACAAAAGGTTCTTATTGTGTTTTGTGATAGCCAAAGTGCTATTCATTTGACCAAGAATAGTCGTTATCATGACAAGACCAAACACATAGATGTAAAACATCACTTTATCCGAGATATTGTTACTGTTGGTGAAGTTGTAGTAAAAAAGATTCATACTTCTGATAATCCAGCAGATATGCTTACTAAGCCACTTCCAAATGCTAAGTTTCAACATTGTTTGAACTTAGTTGGTCTTTACAGCACTTGAATATCCTTTGGGACTTTATCTGACGATGAGAAACTTATCAAATTTGAGCCAAGGTGGAGATTGTTGGTCAAAAGTTGCGGTGCCAACTTTCCAACTTTCGATGGCTCAAATTTTCAGCCAAACTCGGTGCAGCTTTCTTTGAATACAACATATTGTGTTCACACACATTTTTCTTCATTTGTTGCTTGATTCTCGGTGCATTCTTTGCCTATAAAAGGCACTCATTGCTCACCACAAGACACACCGAAGTTGAGAGAAAAAGGAGAGTTTTTTTTTTACTCATCTTAATATCTTTCTAGTTCCATTTGAGAGAGTATTTTTAGTCAGAAAATTTGAGAGATCATTTTTGTTTTAAGTCTTCATATTATTGGGGATTTATTAACTTTCTGTTCTCATCATATTAGAGAACTTTCTTGTACTCTCCTTTTTACATAGTGAAATAATTTTGCTCTCGTTCTTCCGTGGTTTTTCTCCAAATTTGGAGTTTTCCACGTAAATATTGTGTGTCAATATTTTTGTCTCTCTACTTCCTTCTCATTATCTCCAATTGACGCGATCCAGCGCTTCCGTATCACGCTGATTTCATAACAAACATAAAAGTAACAAAAGACAAAAGAAATGAAAAACATCTCATAGTACAAGAATACAAATAAGATAGTCAAACACAAATAAGGAATACACCAAGATATAGTATACATAGATAATATCATTATCACGTTTAGTTCATTCATGGCATAATAAACAATATTAGTTAACATTATAATGCATATGCAATAAACATAGACTAAATGTTATCATGCTATAGTGTCAATAAAAACATTACATTTGTGCATTGTCGCTAGCAATAAACATAGAGTAGCTTAGGAATATATGTCAAGTCACATTCTTTACGACTTTCACTAGGAGGATATACTACCAAAGTCTAGTCGAAATAGCTAAATCGCGCAAGATACATTTCATGCACACAAGGACAAGACTAGGACTATCAAATCGAGTTCTCCCTAATGATTGATCTATAAGCTTTTATACAAAGGGGTTTTTCCTAGTAATATATTTCATATTGTACCCTTAAAACACAACTTTATGTGAATGATGCATGTCAAACAAACTCAATACAATAACATATGCATGATCTCATTTCATATATCACATATTTCTAATATCACCTCATATATCACATGTATATTCTCAAATACATCAACTAGTCATTAGTAAAAAAGTAGTATCAAGATCACAAGGGTAAAATGCAACATCCCGAACTTTTTACTAATATTATAGTTTAATTATTATTTATTTTTATATTTATTGGAATTATTTTCTTATAATTGTTTTAATTAATTAAATGGGTTTTATAAAATATTTAAAGGCTTTTAATAATTATGAGTATTTTAATTAAATAATGAATATTTATGAAAATTATTTTGCATAATATTTATTAGAGAAATATGTATTTTTATGATATTTTGTTATAATATTGAAGAAAAATGTGTTTTCATTGTAATTGTTTATATATTTTATTTTAATTATAATTGTGTTGGAAGAAATAAATTAATTTTATATATTATATATTTATTAATTATTAATTATTTTATTTTTTTTATAATTATTTGGGTTGGAAGAAATATGTTTATTTGATATTATTTATTTAAGTTTTAATATTTGAGGAAAGGAAAAACATAATCATGGTTAAAGTATTTTTACTAAAGAGTTAAGTGTGAGTTAAGTTTTTAAAAATGGGTTATAATAATTCTTTTATTTTTAGAACACTCGGAGATCTATGTCCTTCATTAAGCTTTCATCATGGGATGAGTAACATCCCTCATATTTGACATCTCAACAGCTCTACTTTATGATATTTCACACGGTAACACTTCACAGAACTTTTCGTTGGTCAGAACCCTTCGTGAGTAGTCCTTTCTGAAATGTTTGTCAGCGTTTAGGATTAATGACTAACCTCACAAATCAACACAAGACTTTTCAATGTGTTTCATTCTCATTTACACGCTTTTAGATGTTCATTCGCTTTTAAGATCAACAATTAACCCACAAACCAACAAAATACTTTTTAATGTGTTTTGTCTTCACTCGCACACTTTTTGAGAAACTTTCCAAAAAGTCACCAATCTGTAAATTATTCCAAGTCAATTACACAGTTCTTATGGGATAAGCTACCAAAAAAATATATGCATCTTGTTGATATAAGTAGTACAAATTAATTCATTTAAGTCATCCTCAATTACACAACCTCATACTTGTACAATCTCTGGATTTCTCTCATTTTAGCTTGTTCGGGTTGTTACATAGAGAGAGAAAGAGAAGAGATTCACTTCTTTCAATAACTCACGTTTTGCATCAAGTTTTAACGATTTAACTATTAAATTAAAAATTCTTAATATATAGATCAACTCTTCAAATTCTTTTAAAATTTGAAAATCATATTATAATTCATTATATAGATTCAAATCAATGTATAAAATATTTTTATAATTATCCATCAATTTGAATTAATTAAATAAAGTATCAAATAGTTTTAAAAAATTTAAAAATTAGTAAACTTAATATATGCTTTAAAAATTTTTAATTTAACAGTTGAATCATTAAATTTAATATAAAATATAAGTTATATATCAAAAGTGAAATAAGAGTAAAAAAATTACTTTTGAAGTAAGTGAATCACTTCTCTCTTTTTCACACACATATATATATATATATAATTAAAAAATTATTTAATTATTTATTTGTGATACGGTTTCTAATTCTTAATGATATTCAAAAGGGAGAAAGTTTTTTCAACATTTGTATAATAACTTACAGACTTAAACATATTTCTAATCTAATAAATTTCAATTTTTTTACGCTTAAATTAAATTTGGTATCAAAAGTTTACAATGATACATACATCTACTCAAACAACTAAATTAGACTTCTTAGTGAATGTATTTTGATTTTAATTTATACATAAAAAAGGATATTTTATTCCTATAATCAGTATTGTATTCTGTATTTATAAAATGAAAAAAAATTAATTTCTATAAAAATATATTTTTATTTTCATTTTTCTAAAATTTGAATCTTAATATTTATTTTATGGCAAATAAAAAAAAATTCATTTTAAGAATATTGAAGAATTTTTTATTGAGGTAATACATATTAATTGATGACATCAAACCATAAATACTATTAGATATCACCTAGGATGATCACTCCATATTTTGTTAAGCACATATGTAAGATTTGTCACATGGCAATAGGAATCAAATCAATAGTTTCATATTTTTTTAAGATGAAAACCAAAGAAAGATTATATAAGGACCGATACTGAACATTACTCATGTAAACCAAAAATGTGTTGAACCCTAACTTATAATATCCCCTCCCCCCCAATTTTTTTTTCTTTATCTATCTCTACTGTATAACCTAAACTTTTCTCTCTTATCTTTTTATTTCTCTTGTTTATATTTTATATTATATATAAAAGAGATATTTATTTTGATAATTGCTTTTTTACTTTTCATTTTTATATAGATTTTTTTCTCCTTATTTATATATGTTTCACTTTACTCTAAAATTGAAAAATAACTTCTTACAAAATAACTATTTTTGTTTTCAATACAGGAAAAAAAGAAATAAGATAATATAATAATTACCTACTAGTTATATAAAATAATATTATACACAATTAAAGAAATACTAGCAAAAAATTGTTTTACCCTTTTTATTATTAAATGAAATTTATTATTTATTATAAAAAAAAATACAAGTTTTGTGAGTCCTCTCTTCTATGAATTGTTATACTAAAAGATACGAGAATGATTACCTACATGTTATCTAACTCGTTCTTTTAAACACACCTCTTATTAACCATTCGAGACTGTTTAATGGTGAAAATTGAAATGTAAATTCAGACTTTCTCATTGTTATAATTTCTACTAATTAATAATAAAAAATACACTATTTTTTTATCAGCTAAAACTTATTAAAATTCTCAAAATTACGAGTTTTTTCACTCCTTATTTAATTAGCTCTTGGTTATGATTTTGTAGTTAGCAATAAGTTTTGAATAATTATAAACAGTGGCGGTCGGCTCAAATTTCATATTTAGATTAGCCCATCCCCCATTTTGGCACCATCTTCCTTTCTCCGCCTTCCTCTCATTTGTTTTGTTTTCTCTTGTTCGGACGAGAAGGAGGTGGTGCTAATGGCTGCCGTTCTAAACCTGAGTTCATACAAATGTTGTTGAAAATATGATAAGTTAAATTTATATATAAAGTTTTCGGTAAAAACTTAATAAAAACTAATTCACAGTTGAAGAAATGACCCACTAATTAGTAACAAAATGATAATTGATCTAGTTTTGGTAACATTTGTTAAGAATGAAACCTTTCAACATTATAGACACAAACCGCAATATCTTAAGAAAGTGATAGCAATTGATCTGACTTTCATAACAAATGAATCATGCGTTTACTAGTAATAGAGAACAAATAGTTACCATTTACCAATTATTCACAACATTTCACCTTAAGACCTGAAGGAAGAAAATCAAAATTGAACGATTGTGTTCATATGGCATAATAGGGATTTAAGACAGATACAATTCTTGTAACTCCAGCCCTGTCTCATTGATATAAGTATACAACTCTTATAGATATAGGAAGGACTATAAGTTTAAATCCCTGAGAAGTCCACCCGCCGTTTCAGATCATCGTCCACTCTAGTATTTCTTGTTGATTAATTGCTCTAACAAATTCTAATGAAATGATTCAAAACAAATGCAACAACCACGTCAAACAACCATTCTGTCTAGATCTTGAAGAAAACAACAACCATTAAATATTGAAACAAGAACAAAATGTTACCTATTCACAGCTTTGTCAGCCAGCAAGGCAGCAGAATGTGCAAGTTCATATACCTTGCTGAAATTATGTTGTGCAATTGCCTCTTTATCAAATATTGCATCTGACAAAACAACTGATGATGCTCCTCGCGAAATATATTCCCCAATAGCAGCTACAAGCAATTAGAGATAAAGTCATTAACTTAATCTACTAATTAAAATGCCTGGTGTCTATTGGACGTATATGGATGAGGTTGGTACTGTGCATATTTGTCAAAAGCTGTTATAGACAAATTCTTCTAAAAACTAGTTCCATAAGAAGTTTGTTAAAAGAAGTGTATGCAAAAAATATCATACAGTGCATAAGCACATTGGATAGTGATTTTTTTTTTATATATATATGCATTATAACTTAACAAGAAACTTCACCACTAGTAAGTTATAAACTATATGTTTGGCAAAAGAAAACAATGGAGAGTTAAGTGAAGTAGTTAATATCACTCAATATATAATCCACCACACCAGGAAAACTGTAAAACTACCTATTGTTATTCCCTGAGAAGCAACCATAGAGACATGAGGAAAAGACTTCTTCAGTGCTGATATGTACTGAAATCCTCCGAGTGCAGAAACTGGATAAATCTATCATACAAGTTAAAAGCCAAGTATAAGAAATTCTCTTAAAATATAAAATGTGTTTGATGCTAGTCTATGAATGTGACCCTTATCTTGACCATTGGATCACTCATAATGTGACCTTTGAATAACTCAGTAATTTCTAATCCTGACCTTTAATGTGTACATACATATTAGTGTCTGATTCAATATATGACTGCAAAGTCTGCAACTGAAGTGGATAATAAAAACTATGAAGACAGAGAAGTCTAGATTTCAATCCATTTACAACTTCAGTAATAATTGCAGTGGATGACAATTTAATGCATTGCTCCAACAGTCAAAGGAGAAAAGGAGCTAGATGTAGCAAGAATATCAATATCTCAAGGCCTTTGTTAGGATGGAGGGTTGGACTATGATAAGGCAGAAAATTCATCCCAAGCAAGCAAGTAAATGCTTCCTCCGAATAAAACACCCGAAGAACCTAAACTTAGTAGAAGAATCATAAATATGTAAGTGAAGTGGGAATTTAACCTGAGTTGGAATCTTTATGATGTGAATTAGAACCCTAGAAAGGAAAAAATAAATTGAGCATGGGTCGACAGCTCTAAATATAAAGATTAAATAACCCTTCAGATCCTTTTTTCCAACACCTGTTGATTATCTTTCCACAGGTTTGGTTCTGTCTTTTTCTCGTTCATTTTATTTCTCTCCTTTGCTGGCTATTGAGTTAATATCAAATCAAGAATTATATATCTATAGTATATTTGAGAAGAAATACTTGAGACAAGCTTAAAAACATGGGAAAGATTTTTGTTTAAAAAATAAATAAGTTGCCTGCTGACTGGTATATGCACGCAACCTGGGACATATTGTTCCAAATGTAGCAGATAGAAGAATGAAATTTTGAAGAAATGGGAAAATGACAGGCCGAAAAAAATCAAGAGTCTTCACTCATCTCTGCAGAAGGTGTCGTCATGCATATCTATCAAATGCATGTATATTATCCACATTTCGATACTCTTCAACACAGTAAACATTAAATAACACGGAAAGGCCTACCTTGACCATTTTAGCACCTGCATCACATGCAGACAATATCTGCATTGCAAAAAATGATCATTAAGGAGATGTCAATGTATTCTAGGAAAAAATGCAAAAGGTAGAATATTAATGAAATAAGGAATAAGGATACACAAATGAATCATGAGATCTGTAGAAGGCTTGAATCTAAAAGTTGGCACTTACTTCGGTTGGAGTCATTGTGCCAGGAATATATAAAATTTCACCACTTTGTACGTCATCCATTTCCATTATGTCCTGATAACCAATAAACAATTTTAAAGAAAAATGCACACTGGTTAGACATCCGAGTATGTCCACAAATAGTGAACTACCCAAAGAAAATCTGACAGTCAATAATCTCCCAAGCTAATTCAAACAAGAGTAATAATAAGAAAAAGAAGAAAAACAAAATAATACTAATAAACATTTTAGCACAAGCACAAATTATGTGACACATTAGTAATTTATTATATATAAATAAAATTGCAAACCTTAACAGTTGCAGGACTCATTAGAAATTTGGCTCCAGCATTAATTGCAGATTTTGCATCCTCAATCCTGAGAACAGTTCCAACCTAAGGGCAATATCTGTTAAGTTCAGACAACCGTTGAAAAGAAATGTGATTTCATGAAATAATATTGTAAATGATAAGATTCTTGATCATCAATATGTTAAAACAAATCATCAGAATTCAATAGGATTCCTTCACGAGCTAGTAATATCCTGCAATTAAAAAAAAAACTCCCATCTTATAATAATTTCTGTGTACAGTTAAAATTTGCAAGAGAAATCAATTTATTACAGTCTTCTAGACGATATTGAAACAGAAGAAAGTTTGAAACTTCAGGTAAATTTTGGTGATATTACTTAGAAAAAGTATTAGAAGCTAGGTAGGACACTCCTCTTAACTGATGATGGGGAAATCATGGAGATGTACTTGTCCACAGGCATAACGCATCCAACACTAGAACTATTTCAAATGCCTCAGCTTTAAATTTCCCCCAAAATTTCTACAAGATATTGTGGTCTTGTTAGATATAATCCAAAGGATAAATCACTTTTCTGTGTTTGATAACCATGCAAAATTCACAGAAAGAAAAAAATCCAAGAGTCAAGAGTGAGGATTAGTGGTTCTTGATGATAATCATCATATGTGTCAATCAGCATGTCCATTAGGTGATTCTATACATCAACACAATCTTAAAACTCAATGAACTGGGAGAATGCAATGATATGTTCTTCTGATTCATTGACTTCGGGCAGGTTCACATGGCATACACCCTAACAAAGAACATTGATGCCATGTGAGAAACTAGATAGAAACTTAGAGAATGAAAGGATACCCCTAGGGCCATTGTAGGATGCTCCTTCACCAGCTGCTGTAGAACCTACACAGACCAGAAGCGTATGAATTAGAAATCTAAGAACAAGACAAGTGACGTAGAAAAATTTAGGTAAACAACCTCGAACACACCTGGGGTAGACGCCACAATCTCCAACTACATGTAAAAATAAAAAGAAAATAGATGATGAGAAACACACCACTAAATTATATAGTCAAGTAAATTATTTTCCAAACAGATATATCTATCTTTGTCCATTGCTCCACAAACTGAAGACCTGGCTGTTTCCACTCATAAAACTTCTCAACTTTCCCAAGTTTCATATAATCTTGGGCAATTTAGGTTGAACAAAAGACTCAAAAGTAATTCATATCTTCTCAAATGCCACAAGGCTGAGTAATTCTACATCTAGATGGCCCAAAAGCATTTAAACTGATTCAACTATTTGGTTAAATTTTAAAACTTGACAAATCAGATTCATGTAAATGTCCTCTGATTTTTTTATTAAAAATAAATTTATAAAACAAAAATAAAAGAACATCAAAGTACACTCACAACTGAAACGCCCCCTGCTATTGCCGCATTTGCAGCTTCCATGGCCACTTCTGCACTATACATAAGTGAAAAATAAAAAGTAAGCCAGCATAAATAGGCTTCAAAAGACAGTATTGACTATGGTAGTGCCTTTGTGAGAATTAGCCTGTACTAGCATATAAAATTGAATTAGCCTGTACTAAACTTAATACATTGAGTAAACTTAACCCTGCTCAGCAAAAAAGAGGACAGAAAAACAAATATAAAAAAATCACATCCTCTACATAATCTTCTCCGAAACAAATCTAGAAAAGATAAATAAAAATAAAATAAAAATAAAATTTTTATAAACTAAAATTAGTTCATACATAAATTAATAATGATATTTTTGACAATCTGATAAGACAGAATTTTTACAAATTAAATTATGCATAAACTAATTTAGTTTTCTAGAAAGGCTTATTTCATCTTTTCCACCCTATTTTACTTTTCTAGAATATTTTTGAAGAAAGCCAATGAGAAACTACAAAGACGGGAAAATAAAAAACAAATTTGATTATAAGAATTAAAAAAAAAAAAAAAAAAAAAACTTGCGCACTTTTTTTTTTGTTGTTGTTAAAACTTAAAGCTGCTTCATATGAAAAGAGAGAGAGAGAAGAAAGAAGGACCTGTTAGCTCTGAGGCAAGCTATGACACCATAATTCTTGATTTGGCAAAGGGTTTTGTCAACTGCTGAAGCTGAAAGGTTATGGGCTCTACATGAAAACCTGACCTGCATGGGTAGAGAAGAAGAAGAAGAAGAAGAAGATGAAGGCCATTGACAGTGACACAGTGCCAAGTTTGCAGTTGCAGTGGCCATTGTAGTTGTACCCTTCTGTTACCGTTTCTTCTGGTTTTGTACTCAGAAGATACTAATAGAACAAGGGTGTAGTGTTTTTTTTTTTTTTTTTTCGAGAGATAAATCAATGGCTTATCCGTTGAAATTTGCAAGGTCTCACCAGTGTTGGGACTTGGGATCAATCAAGCAAAGCAAATTTTCACAGTAAAAGATAAAATTTTATATAATTAAAGTTTATAATAAATTAATTATTTTAAATATAAATTATATTATAATTCAAATAATAATAAATAAATATCACATATAGTAATATTAAAATATAAACTAATTATATTTATAACAAATTTATATTATTGATGGAATAAATAGTAAATATTTCTCTTTTAAAAATTAGTTGTTTAAAATGTTTTACCTGTTTAATATTATTCAATTATTTATAATAAAAAATATTTACTTAATTTTAAAGATTATTTCGAATAAAACAAATATTTTATTTATATGGATATTCTAATAATTTTTAAGTATTAAACTTTAAAAATTATTTTTTTATCAATTAAAAACTTACCATTTTACATAAATATTTTGAATTATAATAATTTTTTTATAAAATGTTTATAAATGAAAAAGATGGATAAATTATAAAGTAAATGATAATCAAATAAAGTGTTTTCTTAAATTAATAGATACTAAAAATAATATTATTATAATAATTGATTTATAGAGTTTCTACTTGATTCACACTCGACGTCACAATACTAGCATCTAGTGTTGTCTAGACAAAGAGCTATTACCTTAATCATGTATAATGTTACTTAATTAGGATCTAACATCACCAAGTTAGAGATTTCCAAAGAGATTTACGTTTGACACCCTTCAACTCACATCTAATATGATCAAGTTAGATAGTTCTCTTCTAATTCATGTCAAATGCTATCAACACTATGTTTGACGTTAGTGAGAGAAAAAACCTTTAATCTGTTACACGCTTAGTGCCATAAAATCGCGCTTAACACGATGATGATTTTTGCACTTAGTTGAATCATGATTTTAACACAAAACCTAAAATTTAGCAACCAAAACAACATGTGACTACTAACAACACATATATACATTTTAAACAAGTCAATTTTAGGCTCAAAATATGCATGCAACCATTCATCATTCAATATTCTCCCAACATATTTCAAGAACAACTCAAAAAATCAAAACAAGTAATCTTCATTCTTGATTTCCAACTCAAAATATCTAAAGTATTGTTTTAGCCTGAATTAGTGTAATCTTTGTCTAGTGAAAAATAAGATGTTGGCATATATTTTATCGATTTACATTAGTAGTATAATATATTAATTTTGATAATTTTGTTAGTATAGAAATTAATATATTTTAATTAGAATTATTAATTATTGATAATGTAAAAAAAATTTACACCATTATCATATATATATATATATATATATATATATATATATATATAAACTACAAATATTTTTCAAGAATCAAATTTAAAATCATTTATAAAGTTGAAACAACTGCATGCTAGCCGATTCACATTTTTATGGATCCATAATCTTCCAATCATGAATTATATGGTAGTAATGTTTATTTTTATAATATTACTTTAACAAGTTATAGAATCATTTATAATTTATTAGAGGTGTAGAAAAATTATTAATTAAATTAAAGTTCTTAGAATAGTAGATTCAAGTCTAACTCAACCTTACAAAACTGACTTGTAAGGTGAGGGTTGTTTTCCACTTATATACTATTTAATTGCCTAATCTTTAATCGATGTAGAATTTGAGTTTTTCCCAATACACCTCCTCATGTCCAGCACTATTGGATTTGGTACATGGATAAATGGTAGGTGACCCTTTTTAAATGATCTAGGATTCGCGGGACTTGAATACACTCCCTCATGTCTAGGGTGCACCCCCTTCACGTCCAACACTATTGGGCTTAGTACGTGGATAAATGGTAGGTGACCCTTTTTTAATGATTTAGGATTAGCGAGACTTGAATAGACTCCCTCATGCCCAGGATGCACTCCCCTCACGTCCAGTACTATTGGACTTGGTACGTGAATAAATGATAGGTGACCCTTTTTTAATGATCTAGGATTGGCGGGACTTGAATACACCCCCTCATGCCCAAGGTACATGTATCAATGGTAAGTGACCCATTTTTAAGAATCTAAGATAGCTCTGCTAGCATCTTAGAATAGTAAATTTAAGTCTAACTCAACCCTAAAAAATTGGCTTGTAAGGTAAGGGTTGCTTTCTACTTATATATTATTTAATTGCTTAATCTCTAGTCGATGTAAGACTTAAGTTTTTTTCAATAAAAGTCAAACATTATATATTAAATTAAAGGAAGCAGTCAAGCCAAAAAAAAAATCTCTTAAAACAAAAAAAAAGTTCATTAACTTATTATTTATCCTTTGTAAATATTAACATCAAAAAACAATTTATTCGATAACTTATCAATTACAGTATAATATTTCCATGATCCTCGTTTACATTATTTGATTTATTTTCATATCCTCATCGTTTTCACTTCCAACAGTCGTATCATAAAACACGACGAATATAATAAAATCCTAAAAAAAATTATAAGATCTAATTGCAAAACAGTTTACACAACTAATAATATAATTTTGTGATAAAGTTTTGAAGTAAAAAAATAACAATATCAATGACAATAACGATAAATTATCTATGAAGTAAAAAAAATAATTAAAATTTATCCATAATTACATACCAATTAATGTTGTAATTAAAAAATTTTAATTTTAATTTTGTACGTCAAAGTAAAAAATTAATATTTTATTAAGATTTTTTTTACAGCTATATTATATTAGGATATTTGGATTTGTTACTCGGGATTTGTTTGATAAAGTATAATTAAATGAATATTAAATATAATAAGTTTTGAAATCTGAAATAGAATTTAAAAAGAAGAAGAATTTGACTAAATTAAATGAAATAAAGTGTAATATTCTTATTTTGAGAGGAGTTAAAATTTATTATCATCAATATGGTTGACATTCTTAATTAAAATGAAAATCTCAAGTATTAAAAACTTCAAATAATAAATAAATGACACAATTTTTTTATTATAAGATATTTTTAACTAAAACTAATATAAGTACTTATGTAAATTGATTTTTTTAATTTTTAAAATAAATCATGATTTATCAATTTTATTTTTTTTACTTATATTTAAATTTTTATGAAAGGTTAAAAATATTACTGCATATCAAGCTTATACACTAATATTAACATAAATGATAAATATCAATGAAAGAAAGTTTATAAAGAGAGAGAAAAATACATATTTTTATGATTTCTAATAAAAAGGATAAAAAAATTTAGTACTGCATATAATAACGTCTGATATTGCACAAATGCAAGTTTTCTGGAAATAAAATGTCGAAAATTATGTGTTAAGTACCTTTTATTCATGAATTACATTCAACTTTTGGCACTCTTTTTGGAAAAATTGTATATATATATATATATATATATATATATATATATATATATATATGATAATTTACTTCTAATTAGAAAGAATTAAGTTTATATTAAAAGATAGAAGAGTAGTAGAAAATTAATGATGATTTCCCTCCTTTTTTTTGCAGAAAATTCAAGAAGACAAAATTCCACAGCCACAGTTGTGGTTCTGGAGCTATAGTTGTGAAAATCTGGAGAGAAATCAGAAGGTTAGAAAGTTGCAGCTATAGCTGTGGTTCTGCAACTATAGCTGTAGAAATCTGGAATGTAAATTTAAAGGTCCAAAGACTTGAAGCTAAAGTTGTAGGATCACAGCTTGAGCCATGAAACACTGATGATTGAGAGAGAGAACTAGAGAGTCATAGTCATAGCTGTGAAATTCATATAGCTACAGCGTTAGAGGTTCCTTAAGCTTGAAGGAGTTTCTACAGTTATGACTGTGAAACCACAGTTGCAGCTGTGAAACTTACTTCACCTTGAAGAACTCTCCACAGCCATAGTTGTGATTCTACAGCTGCAGCAGTGGGCTTGAAAGTTGTAATTTCTCCCCTGTTTTGAAGCTAATATAAAAGGGGAATAGAAGAACTGAAAGGAGGATCAGAAAACAGACAGAAAAAACAGAGCAAAAAACAAGATCGAGAGCACAAGAGGAAGAAAGAACAAAGTGAGAACGAAGATTTAGAGGCTGGATCACTTGGGAACAAGGATCATCCCCTTTTCTTCATCTCTTCCTTTCACTACTAGAAAGTTACTGTTCAACATCGTCAATTCTACATCGATTTAGGTAGAACCAATGTAAAAATTGGTTGCGGTGGCATATTCGTAAATATGAGTTGAATGTAAAGCAAATTTACATTGGTTATGTACAAAACTGATGTAATTATTGAACATTTTACATCATTTTTAATTGGACCGATATAGATTTAAATGCGCGGTGGTAATTTTGTAAATATTTACAAGTAGATCTACATCGATTTTCAAAATAACTGATGTAGTCGCGCAAGCTAGCATCTTGTTCAACACGTACAGAGTGTGCGTTGCAATGGAGGTCGTGGTGGAGGGGCTATGGCGACTCTCAGAATACCACAAGAAGCGAGGCGAAATAGGGAAGGTCGTGAAGTGCCTCGAAGCCATATGCCAGAGCGAGGTCTCCTTCTTCCCAATCGTCGAGGTCAAGACTCGCCTCCGCGTCGCCACTCTCCTCCTCCACCATTCTCACAACGTCAACCACGCCAAGTCCCACCTCGAACGTTCCGTTAGTCCTCTCCTTCATTCTCTATTTCCACCGCTTTAAATTTAAATTCAAATTCAAATTCAAATTTCATTGTCTTTATTTCTTTCTTTCCCTTTCAGCAATTGCTTCTCAAGTCCATTCCTTCTTGCTTCGAATTGAAGTGCCGAGCCTACAGCTTGCCCAGCCAGTGCTACCATCTCGTCGGAGCTATTGCGCCACAGAAACAGGTCCTGTACAAGGGCCTCGAGCTCACTGCATCCGCTGGATACGAGTATGTATTGGTTTCGCTTTCTGTTGTTTATATCTTCCTTTGAAGTTTTAATTTTAGGTTTTGGTTTAGCTACTCCGAAAATAAGGAAGAAATTGCACTTTAGAGAGTAAAATTAAAATGCACTTGTCGCTTCGAAGTTTGTTGTTGTCCCTGTAGTTGCAGCTTGAAATTCAATGGTTATTGTCTCTGCACTTTATCCTCTAATGTTATGCTTCACCATTTGGACAAGGCACGTGTGGCGTTTCTATTATTGTTTGGTTTAGCTTTGGTCTTTTCAGCATTTTTGTTTTTGAAATCTTAATCTTTGGTTAGGGATTCTTAGGTTGTTGTTGAGATTTCCGTTGAAGTACTTTTGTTATAATTGTAAATCAGTTTGATTCAATCAACGGTCTCAAACACGGCAAGTATACCGGCCGTTCAAGTAGTAAAAATATCATATCCACAGGGATTAGAAGGTAATATAAGCATTTATTGACTATTCATGACTAAAGAATAATTCCAATTTCATAGTTTGTGCAGTGAATTCAAAGTTGTGACTATTGGAATGAGAGCTGTAAATAAATATTGTTTTGTGAGTGGAAAAGGTAAGGAATGGTATTGTGGTATTGTGAGGTTGTGGGGGTCAGATTTCACCAAACGTAACACTAATGTATCCTTAATCTCTTGTTGAATTCATTGCTTAGTCAACCCAAGAGTTTACTCAAACCTAATCCCTTAGAGAAAGAGCCTAGGTGCGGATATTGAATATCAATCCCTTGAGTACCCAATATCTACACCCGCATTACGGGCTAGGGTTTAAGACTACTAATGGGTCAAGCTCTATCCCTAGATACAATCACCACTAGGCATATGTTTCAGAACTAGTTTCAAAGGTTATTTTCCAATACCCATGGAACCTTAAATCATGCAAAGGGTGATCAATCCAAAGCAAGCATTACGAATAGAAACAAACACAACAAAGAATAAAACAACATGTATATATATCATTAAAACCGTAAAGATTACAATAGAGTACGTTGGTTACATCTAACCCCACAAAATGGGTGAAACCACTCAACAAAGAGGGCAAATACAAAATAGAGATGGAAGAGGAAGTGAAGAACCGAAGGAAAGATCCGCACACGGACGATCACAAGCCCTGGGAATCCCTTCCGCAGCTCCTGGAGGCACCCAATGTGAGAATGGGGGAGAAGTCCCCGAAAATGCCTTCAAATACGAGCTTGGGGAGACAGATTAGGGTTCATGCGCCCGGCGCATAAGTCTTCGCGCCCGGCGCATGGCCTTCCAAATGCCCTCTGTCTTCAGGACACGCCCGGCGCAATTCATATTGCGCCCGGCGCAATAGCTTCCAGAGGTGAGATGCTCTATTTTGCTCGCCCGGCGCGGATCACCTTGCGCCCGGCGCATAACCTCTTCTCTGCTCCTTAGCTCCTTTTAGTTTCCAATCCTATGGATCTTCAATCCTCAAGTCCCTAGCTCAATACCTGCACAAAAAATGAGGTGTATTAAGGTATTGTTAGCTAAATTTGGGTTAGTTATATCTGCACACAAAATGAACCAAAAAGAGAACAATTATATTGCAATGGTTCAAAGGATGAGTGGAATTTGTTCAATAAGTCTCATCCACAAAGAGGTAAAATTGAGACTTAACAACTCCCCCAAACTTAGAACCTTGCTTGTCCTCAAGCAAAAGGTCATTAATCTAGCAGATAACAAGCAGTGCAAGTATGTCAAATTCTACATCCCAGTTCACTTGTATTTTCTTTTCGCAAGCATGAACCTAAGATGGATCTCCAGTCACAATTATTGCAAAAGAACATGACAAGGTGCAAACAAAGGTTTCAAAAGAGATCAAAGAGCTGAGAAGAGTAATGACTATCTGTGTATACATCCTCACTAGGAAGGTGTTTCTCTCTATGCACACTAGTTTATCAGGGTGAGTGTTTCTCTCTAGTCTACTACTCACGCCACATAATTCAACTTTGCTCTTCGTTTCCAAATGAAACCAGTGGTAAAACAAATGCAGGCACTTATCACAAGGTCTTTATTAGGGCAATTCTAGGTCAAGCAGGGTCAAGCATTAGCAGTTTTATGGTTTTTCAAGGATTGAAGGTGCTATAGCTTAAGAGAGCAAATAAGATTTTACAATGATGTCCCTCTCCATACCCTTTTACACATTTTTGGCACATGCCCTTTACCGGATCCAACCATTAGCCTTTTTGTTTTTGTTTTGCTTTTTGTTTTTCTCTTTTTTTATTTTTTTATTTTTTATTTAGTAATGGCTGACCACATACTTTCTTCTTCCCAAATTTCCTCATTCTTCAACTCCCCCAAACTTATTTGATGTCATCATTTTTGTTCTCTTAACCAAGACAAAGGTTATGGTTAATTTTTCTTGGTTTTGGACAAGTGGAAGGTATGGTGTTTAGGCTTAGGAAGGTATGGGTCAAGTGGAAAGTGGATATGGCTTTTTGGCTTAGATGGTTAACAAAATATGGAAATGTGAATGCCTTGATCATATAAGTGCATAACATAAGCAAACCACCAGGGAAACTCAAGCAAAGTCTATCATGCAACCTAAGCGTAGTTCACTCATCAGTGTTTAGGCTCAAACCTCACCCGGCTATGCATCTACAAACTATCAAACTCAGCTCAGTTCTATGATCAACATTGAAACCCGTATGCAACTAGTTATGAACTAAAGATCTAATGTGACTTGAAAATGTCTCAGGTACACACACCATAAACATCAAGCAAACTCTAATCCAGAATCGACCACAAGCAAAACAAGTATCAACAAGATTAAAAACCATGCTAAGGCAGACTATTCACAAAAGAACCAACAAAGTAATCACCAAAAAGACTATATATAAAAACAGTTAAATACTAAAAATAAAAGACAGAAAAATAAATTGCAATAGACAAAGGTAAACTAAGGTAGGCTCCATCTGCTTCCATCTATGGGGTCTGGTCATCATCATCTTCAGGGGCTGCTCCACCATCATCGGCTCCGTCTACATCAGCAGCTCCACTACTCCCCCAAACTTAGGAGCCTGGTCCCCAGGCCAACCAGTATATGCCTGAAAGTCCTAGTAACCAGAAGTGATTGCAGAGTGTACTCATGAAAGAACATGGTGAGCACAAAATTTATACACAGTGATGACCAAGCAAATATAGCAAAAGTGGAGAATATCCTTAGACCAAAATTAAGCACAACATCCATGCACACGGAAATGAACTATAACAATGCAACATAAAGCACACAAACATACAACATACAACAGAACATAAAGAAACATGATTGAAAACAGATAAATATGGGCTGTCAGGAATGTCCTACGCCGGGCGCAACACAGATGCGTCGGGCTTCATATCAGTAAAATTCAACGAGGCTTCAAAACCTGATATCGCGCCGGGCGTGCGTTAAACGCGCCCGGCGTGGTGGGTTCCAGAGACCACAATTCGAGTCTTGCGCTGGGCGCGAGGTGAAGCGCGCCGGGCGCGTAACCCTGATATGGTCAGTTTTGCCTAAATTTACTTTGAAAGGAGGCCTTATAACCACCCGGAAACAGAGTTACCTCATCTCTCACACTCCAAACAAAGTATATATACCCTATATTTACTCATTCAAACATGATTCAAACACTTAACAATTAACGCATACCACAAAACAACACATACACACAATAACATATGACACAAAACATATATAACATAAAACAACATATAACACAATCCAACACATAATACAAAACAACACATATATCACAGAACAACATGCAACACAAATCTAAAACACAGTTCAGATGTCTGGGTTGCCTCCCAGGAAGCGCTTGTTTACTGTCCCGAGCCTGACGATGACCAACTTGAAGTGCTCTAATTCCCCTTCTCCTCCTGTTGCTCTTGTTCCCCTTTGCCCTGTGTTCAACCTCATGATTGCTCAACAACGGCTCAGAAGGATTGGTCAATTTAGTTCACAGTACCTTGCATACAAGAGAAAGCTGAAGACTAGAGTACACAAGTTAGTTCCAACACTTCATTGCTAACAAAAAATAACAAAAACAATAAAGGATTAAATCACAAATAGCTATAAATACTAAATCGCCATTCTAATCCCCGGCAACGGCGCCAAAAACTTGTTGAGATTTCCGTTGAAGTACTTTTGTTATAATTGTAAATCAGTTTGATTCAATCAACGGTCTCAAACACGGCAAGTATACCGGCCGTTCAAGTAGTAAAAATATCGTATCCACAGGGATTAGAAGGTAATATAAGCATTTATTGACTATTCATGACTAAAGAATAATTCCAATTTCATAGTTTGTGCAGTGAATTCAAAGTTGTGACTATTGGAATGAGAGCTGTAAATAAATATTGTTTTGTGAGTGGAAAAGGTAAGGAATGGTATTGTGGTATTGTGGGTTGTGGGGGTCAGATTTCACCAAACGTAACACTAATGTATCATTAATCTCTTGTTGAATTCATTGCTTAGTCAACCCAAGAGTTTACTCAAACCTAATCCCTTAGAGAAAGAGCCTAGGTGCGGATATTGAATATCAATCCCTTGAGTACCCAATATCTACACCCGCATTACGGGCTAAGGTTTAAGACTACTAATGGGTCAAGCTCTATCCCTAGATACAATCACCACTAGGCATATGTTTCAGAACTAGTTTCAAAGGTTATTTTCCAATACCCATGGAACCTTAAATCATGCAAAGGGTGATCAATCCAAAGCAAGCATTACGAATAGAAACAAACACAACAAAGAATAAAACAACATGTATATATATCATTAAAACCGTAAAGATTACAATAGAGTACGTTGGTTACATCTAACCCCACAAAATGGGTGAAACCACTCAACAAAGAGGGCAAATACAAAATAGAGATGGAAGAGGAAGTGAAGAACCGAAGGAAAGATCCGCACACGGACGATCCCAAGCCCTGGGAATCCCTTCCGCAGCTCCTGGAGGCGCCCAATGTGAGAATGGGGGAGAAGTCCCCAAAAATGCCTTCAAATACGAGCTTGGGGAGACAGATTAGGGTTCATGCGCCCGGCGCATAAGTCTTCGCGCCCGGCGCATGGCCTTCCAAATGCCCTCTGTCTTCAGGACACGCCCGGCGCAATTCATATTGCGCCCGGCGCAATAGCTTCCAGAGGTGAGATGCTCTGTTTTGCTCGCCCGGCGCGGATCACCTTGCGCCCGGCGCATAACCTCTTCTCTGCTCCTTAGCTCCTTTTAGTTTCCAATCCTATGGATCTTCAATCCTCAAGTCCCTAGCTCAATACCTGCACAAAAAATGAGGTGTATTAAGGTATTGTTAGCTAAATTTGGGTTAGTTATATCTGCACACAAAATGAACCAAAAAGAGAACAATTATATTGCAATGGTTCAAAGGATGAGTGGAATTTGTTCAATAAGTCTCATCCACAAAGAGGTAAAATTGAGACTTAACAGTTGTGCGGAAGATAGAAATGGCTTCTTAACCTTTAGGTCCCTTCTTGAATGAATAATCATCTTTTGTCTGGCTTTTTTATATTCTTGTTGGGTGGTTCTACTGTTTCCATTTTTTTTGGCTTAGATGGAAGGTTTAGGAGTAGTAGTATAATAAAATTGGATCAGAATTGGGGTGAAGAATGTAGCGTTTATTGATGGAACAAGCGATTTCTGAATTTGTTTTTTCAAAATGACATTGAAGAAGAAATCGAGAAATACAAGAAATAGGGATGCATAATATCTTATTTTTTCTCCTAGTCTCACTAGTGCAAAAATTAGATTTAAAATCGGAGTTTTAAGATCGGTTACAAGGTAACCGATCTTAAAAGTGACGCGGTGGCAAATTTGTAAATAACATGAACACTTTTAAGATCGGTTAAAATTTAACCGATCTTAAAAGTACTTTTAAGATCGGTTAAAATGTAACCGATCTTAAAAGTACTTTTAAGATTGGTTATAAAAGAACCGATCTTAAAAGTGCCACTTTTAAGATCGATTATAAAATAACCGATCTTAAAAGTACTTTTAAGATCGGTTATAAAAGAACCGATCTTAAAAGTGACACTTTTAAGATCGGTCATTTTATGACCGATCTTAAAACTACTTTTAAGATCGGTTATTTAAGAACCGATTTTAAAAGTACTACTTTTAAAATCGGTTCTTCAATCGGTTAAAATTTAACCGATCTTAAAAGTACTTTTAAGATCGGTTAAAATGTAACCGATCTTAAAAGTACTTTTAAGATTGGTTATAAAAGAACCGATCTTAAAAGTGCCACTTTTAAGATCGATTATAAAATAACCGATCTTAAAAGTACTTTTAAGATCGGTTATAAAAGAACCAATCTTAAAAGTGACACTTTTAAGATCGGTTACAAAAGAACCGATCTTAAAAGTAACACTTTTAAGATCGGTCATTTTATGACCGATCTTAAAACTACTTTTAAGATCGGTTATTTAAGAACCGATTTTAAAAGTACTACTTTTAAAATCGGTTCTTCAATAACCAATTTTAAAAGTATCGTCAGAAATCTTTTATATTCCCCTCCATTCTCATTCTCTTTAATCTTTTCCTCCATTCCTTTTATTAATTTTTGACGCTCTCATTTTCTAAAGTCTCCAATAAGGTAAATTTCATTGTCGTTTTTGTTTTCATTTTCGTCTTCTCATGTTCTTCTTGTGTCTCTTTTCGTTTTCTCATGTTTTTCTCGTCTATTTTCGTTGTAGGTTCAGATTTGGTAAATGTCGAACCTGGAACGGGCCGTTCTCCAAGGAGAACGGGCCGTTCTCCAAGGAGAACGGGCCGTTCTCCAAGGAGAACGGGCCGTTCTCCAATGAGAACGCCCCGTATTAAAGTTATTTTTTAGGCATTTTGGACAGACTGGAACGGCCCGTTCCAGTTTAATTTTTTTCCACTGCCAGGCGTTTAAGATCGGTTATGAAACAACCGATTTTAAAAGTGAACTTTTAAAATCGGTTGTTTAACCGATTTTAAAAGTCTAACCTTTAAAATCGGCTCTTTCAAAATCGGTTACGGAACCGATTTTAAAAGTTAAAAATAACCGATTTTAAAAGTTTTTTTTCCACTAGTCTAAAAAACTGATCACTGTTATTTTTGTTTCACTCCTGTTATTTATACTCTAACATAGCATGTCATGTCTCTGTTGAGAATTTCCGTTGAACTACTTTTGTTATCACTTTAAATCACTTTTGTTCTATCAACGGTCTCAAACACGACAAGTATACCGGCCGTTCATGTAGCAAAATTATCGTATCCACAGGGATTAGTAGGTAAAATAAGCATTTATTGACTATTCGTGACTAAAGAATAATTCCAATTTTGTAGTTTATCATGTAAATGTGAATTGAAGAGTATGACTACTGGAATGTTAAACCGTAAAAATATTTGTTTTAGTGTGAAAAAATGGTAGAAATGGTATTATGGTTTTGTGAGATTGTGGGGTCAAATTTCACCAAACGTCAAACTACTTAATCCTTAATCTCTTGTTACATCTATTGCTTAGTCAACCCATAAGTTTACTCAAACCTAATCCCTTAGAGCAAGAGCCTAGGTGCGGATAATGAATATCAATCCCTTGAGTATTCAATACCTACACCCGCATTACGGGTTAGGGTTTAAGACTACTAATGGGCCAAACTCCATTCCTAGATACATTTCCCACTAGGCATTTATTTCAGAGCTAGTTTCAAAGGTTATTTTCCAATACTCAATGGAACCTATATCATGCAAGGAGAATCAATCCAAAGCAAGCATTAAGAATAGAAACATACACAACAATGAATGAAACAACATATATATATATATATATATATATATATATATCATTAAAACGTAAGGATTACAATAGAATTCGTTGGTTACATCTAACCCCACAAAACAATGGGTAGAACCACTCAAAACAATGAGGGTAAAGCAAAAATAGAGATGGAAGAGAGAATGAAGAACCGAAGGAAAGACCCACACACGAACGGTTCCAAGCTCCGGGAATCCCTTTCTCAGCTCCTAAAATGCGTCCAATGTGCGAATGAGGAAGAAGCCCTTGAAAATTTCTTCAAATACAAGCTTGGGGAGTTAGATTAGGGTTACACGCCCGGCGCATAAGTCTTTGTGCCCGGCACAGGGCCTTCCAGGGAAGTTAAGCACTCTCTGCCTCAGGACACGCCCGACACAATTTCCTTTTACGTCCGACGCAATGCCTTCCAGAGAGTTTGAGTTACTCTCTGTCTCGATCACACCTGGCGAGGGTAGTCTCGCGCCCGGCGCAGGTATGACTTGCAAAGGTGTAGCACTTTGTTTGCTCACGCCCGGCGCGGGTCATCTTGCGCCCGGCGCAATCACTCTTCTCTGCTCCTTAGCTCCTTAGATTTCCAATCCTATGAGTCTCAATCCTCAATTCTCTAGCTCAATACCTGCACAAAAATGAGGTGTATTAGGGTATTGTTAGCTAAATTCTGGGTTAGCTATATCTGCACAAAAAATAATCAAAATGAAAACAATTATCTTGTAATGATGCAAAGGATGAGTGGAATTGTTCACTAAGTCTTGTTCAAAAAGAAGTATAGTTGAGACTTAACAATCTCCCACTCTGACTTCTAAATAACTGGGAGTGGTCCACCTTGTAATTTTGGGGTTTGCCAATAGTAGCTTTAAACAATGTGGTTGCAAGTTCCATTTGTAACTCATAACAAGCTTGGTCCATATCCTTTATATGTTTCAGTTAGAGGCAGAGTATGAAAATAGTAGCTGTTGGCATGTAGCCTTTAGATAGTAAAAACTAATTATAGTATATAGCATACATATTTTGTATATTTTTAGCCTTAAAATTAACTTTTACTTTTTAACATGAGTATGTGTGTCTAATAAGTGTCAAAGATGTTTGATATTTGATATTAATGAACCACCGGGTAAGTGGCAGAGCAAGTTTTTTATTATCTAAAAAGCAAATAATGATTCAGGAGCAACTGAAAAACATGACTGGATTGAGTTCAACTGGGCAGGAATCACTTCAACCAGTATATTTTGGGACTGTCAGAAGGACAATAGGAGATAAGCTTCGGTTAGCACCTCCTCCAATTGATGGTGATTGGTGAATGGCTTCTTAAAAGTGTTGTTTACGCATTAGTTGATCTAATAGTTGTTGTATTTGGGCGCCCAAAAGGACTTTTTAAGGAGTGTGCAAAACGCATACAGTCTGGGATGCATATAATTCAAGGTTGTTCACCAACTCTTTTTGTGAGTTAGTGTATTTTTTTTCTTCTTTTGGGTTTGATCCCAATTTATTGCTTGGCATATAAAGGCAAAATACTTGACAGCGAATACAAATACAACTTAGGTACAAAATAATAATTGCTTATTATGGTATGTGAAATCAATTTGTATGATTTGGCTGTCCAAATAGCCATGTGATAATTTTTTTATTTTGTTTGAATTATACCCTTACCAGCACTTCCACCGTCTATCAATCAGTAGCAATTCCATATATCCTATCACAGCCATAAAATGTCTTTCCTAAGTAATATCACTGATTCCAAATTAAATTAGTTCTACATATTTTTTTCCTAAGTAATTTAACTCCACGGAGAATATTTTTTAATTGAATGATATTTTCCCCCAGGCATTGGATTTGATTGGGCCAGTTTATGGAGTAATGGATTCTTTTGTAGGAGTTAGAGAGAAAACAGGTGTATGACATTCAGTTTCTTTTTTGGACTTTGAAGCTGAGAATTTGTTTAAAGAAGTGGTTGATGATTGATGAACTCCACCTATGAATTTGTATGACACTCAGTTTCTTTTTTGGAAAATTGAATTGGACAAGACTTTTCAATATCTAACACTTCATTGATATGCTTATACTTGGATCTTTCATACAAATTCTTTTACCAGAGTTCAACAGTTTTCTTATGTGAGATTGTACTTAATGTGCTATCTTTTTCCCCTCTTTGTTAGGGCATTAGGATATCCAAGGGACAAAGATGGAGGATGTTTTCAGATGAGGATATCATACAGTCCAGCAGCCCCTATTTTTCTATTTCTTGTTCAGTGGGCAGATTTTCGCCTCGCTGGTGCTCTGGGTTTGCTGAGAATTCTAATTTATGTGGTATGTATATATGTCCTAAATGTTTAAGTTGCAAGGTTCTAGAGAAAAAGGAGAGAAGAGAACAAGATAGTATCCTTGAATTATGAACATGATTTTCTTTTTAATAACCATGTTAATAGTACAAAATATCTATTGATCCTTGTTTAAGAGGATTGAGTCCATTACTACTTGGAACAACTTTTTAGGGAATTATTAATATGATTTGATATAATGATCTTATTCAAAAGAATAAGGCTCTAACCCTTATTTATATTGATTAAATAGATTTCCGATTCTGCTTAACCTTAAATAAGGAAGCAATCGTTAAATTACTAAGAAATATGAAAGTAATCCTAGGAGATATTCTACGATAAGAAACTAGTCCTAAAGATAATCTAACATAATCTAATCCTTAGAAGTAATTTAGGATGTTCTATTATAAATTAAAAGAATTTCCTAACTTTCTAACACTAAATGTTATATATATTCAATGCTTTAGTAGAGCACCATATATTTCTGTGTTTAAATGTTATTTTCTTCTTTTGTTTCCTTCCTAATTTTCCATTTCTTGTTTTGAAATTATCGTAATCATTTTGTAGATTTAATTTCATAATATTTCCTTCAACATTTATGCAGACGTATGAGAATGGGAATAATACTATGTCAATGTATGAAAGGAAAGCAAGCATTAGACAATTTTACTGTAAGTTACTGTTATATGCAGTAGAGATGAATGTATACTCAATTACTTATAGCTTTATGCTTTTTGCTCCCAGGGTGCTACTGGCTCCATGTTTATGTTCATGATGATTAACATAAAAATAACGTTTTTCTGATAAAAAACGGTTATATTTCTTGCTTTATTGCAACTTGAGAAAGGCATCACAGATTTGGAGGAAAGGAAACAGAAAGAAGTCTAGTAAGTCACTCAAAGTAATGAGCTTTCTAAAAAATAAATGAATTTTTTTTTTATAAAAAAAATACAATCTACATCGGTTGTCAATAGAACTGATGTAGATTTGTGTACAAATCTACATCGATTTTACTACAAATTTACATCGGTTGTCAGCAAAATCGATGTAAATTTTGCACAAATCTACATCGATTTCAAAAATCGATGTAGAAATATATGTATTTCTACGTCGCCCTATTGTACATCGATTTTCGAACTGATGTAGATTACCTCGTAGAACCGATGTAGATAATACATCTTGTAGTAGTGTTTGTAATTTCTTCTTCCACTCCTTTGATCTTGCAAATGGCCATGACTGGCTGAATCATTGAGGATTGGTTGGATGTAACTACTAATTCTCTTAATGCTTATATCGGCTTGATCACCTGTTGTATGATTTTTGATTTTTGAATCCAGTTGGAAAACGTTTTTAACAACCCGAACCGAATCTTGCACCTAAACATATCTTGCTCTAGGAATAGACTTGATTTGTTTAGTCACCTTGTTCAAGTCATTGTTCTTAATGTAAAATGTTAATTTCAAAACATAGAGGAATCATGTTTTAGATTAATCACTTTAGGATTCAACATTTGAGGGATCTTGTTGAATTACTAAATGAATGTGGAAGTCATGAAATTGAAATCATATTTATTTTAAGAAGATTTAAGAGTTAGCAAGTACTCCTAAGGTCCAATCCTTGCTTCTTATAATTGTTCTTATAAATTTTACATTATCATTTTATTTTACTTTGCATTAATTCACTTTCAATCATATCAATGTCTTTTATTGGATCATTAGAGTAAGAATTACTAAATTCTCAAATCCTTGAAGACGATACTTAAATATTACATCGAAACTTGATCCACTCGCCAAGTGGAGTGATCGCAAAAACATCATCATTATGCAAATATTGTTCTTTCTTCATTTAAAAGCATTTATTATTCCTGTAAAAAAAAAAAATATTTATTATTATTAATAGAGTATAATTAATTTTTATTTCAATATCACAACATAAATAATATATATATTCCTTTAAGTCGGCATTACCTTCAACAGTTTGATCATGGCATTGCTTCAGCTTCTAATTCTAGTATTGTGCATAATATGTCACAAAGTTGATGCAAGAAGTCACAGCCAACAAGAACGACATCAAAGGTTTTCCAGATCTCAAGAAGTCGATAGCAATATTAATCTGGTATACTGTTTAATTAACTATCATTTCAAAATCTTTGAATCAACATTATTCTTTACTAATTAATTTCATTTCATTAATATTCAGGTTAGTAGAGAAAATGAATTTGATTGTATTGATATCTATAAACAACCAGGCCTTCAACACCCGCTGCTCAAAAATCACAAAATTCAGGTAATTAGCTTGGCACTGCTCTTAACATTTCAGCAAGTCAATTTTGGTAGAATCAATGAGCAAGTATTCATTACTTTTAATAATTTTAATTACACTGTTCTATTTGGGTTCAGAAATTGGAATTTAGGATTTTAATCAATGCCATTTGAAAATTTCGGAATTTAGGTTTGAGATTGTTTGGTTCTTCTATTAGAACTTGCAAGTATTTCATTACTTATAATTTTAAATATAATGTGCCTAATGTCTAATTTTTCCCCCCTTGTTCTTTTTTCTTCTTCTCAACAAAAGCTTAACCCAACTTTCACAAGGGCAAGAAAGCAATACATTCAGAAAGATTTTAACGCTGGCAATTTCATTGGATGTCCACCAGGAAAAGTCCCAATTTACAGAGAAAAAATGAAACATCAAATGAATTTTAATTCTATGGAATCACAAATTGAGAATTTTCCACTATATCCTCGGGAATTGCCTATTGAACGTGTAAGTTTCTAACTTCTTAGTATCTTTTTTTCAATTGTATCGTACAGATTTTGCGCTTAATGGACAATTAAAGGAATCATTACTTAAGATTCAAAAGATATTCACGATTATGATGTGTTTGAGGGATTTTCTTATCTAAGTGTAGTTTTGCTTTCGGAGTTACATGACATGTGCTTACTATTGCTTTTTTGGATAATTTAATTTCACTTTTCGTTTAATCATTGTTCTCAAGTAGTTTGGTGCTAGGACTATTTGTATATGCAGAGAAGGGTTAAAGGACTTAACATAAATGGTTGGGAGATTTTTATGTATACTGTTGTAGTTAGTTTGACCCCATCTTATTGTCAACCAGAAGTCTCATTGGTTTAGTCTTTCAGATTTAACTCCTCTAATAAGGTTTCAAACCATAGAGCTTCACAAGATGCCATAGATGCAGTTATATACACTGCTTTACATGAAGACAATGCCAATGTCATCATAATGTTGAACCTTTTTTTTTTGGCTTAAGCAAATTCTTGGACCTATTAATTGGGTGCTTTTTCATCAAAATTTGGCTTAAGTCAGACGATTGTGACTAATTAAGTGAATTCTATGGTGAATTGCTTTGTGTTTTTTTTCCCTTCATATTTTTGCTCAATCCAGAAATTTGTAGCTTAAGGCATTTTGCTAGTAGGAGTATCGATCCTTGTTATATGGTTATCCTTTATTCATTCTCTCATTGTCTTGAATAAATAAAATATAATCATTAAATTTGAGTCTGTGTACCCTTTGTACACTCTTTGTAATACACGCAAAGGTAAAATTATGTACGTTGCAACTTTTCTATTCTAGCTCATGAACATGGTTAGTTAAGGATTGACTCGTACATAAAGTTGTTTTTTAATTGATTAAAACATAAATATTTTGTTTTAAAAAAGTATCGCGGTTGCAAAGCTTTGATTTATGTTAATGTTATTGAATAGTTGAACATAATCTTGAAATAACCATGTATCCTTTTGTAATTAATGTAACAAGAGTGAATGATTTTATTACCATTCTTTAGTATGTTACCCTTGATACAACTCCAAATACAACATACCATGGAGCTTATGCAAATGTCAATATATGCGCCGTATCGCCGCTACAAAAGAATCAGTATAGCTTGGGTCAAATTTATGCACAAGGTGGTCCTCCTGCAGAACTTAATACTATACAAGCTGGTTGGGGAGTAAGTTAATTAATTTCAATTCTCATCATTTCTTTATATTTTCTATCTGTTTATTTAAATTAAGGAGGAATTTATAACTCCTCAATTAAAGTCGTCTCTCTTTTAATCTTTTTGAATCCCTATAAATATACTATTCTTATCATTTTAATTATCCGATGTATATATCAGGTGTCTCCAGATTTATATGGAGACAGTAAAACGAGATTAACTGGCTTTTGGAAAGTAAGGATTGCAACATATTATTTTTCTATATTATTTCGTGTCTGAATTAATTTGTTTAACGATTTACATTTTTTGTGGTAATGAAATATATACGCTTTAGGTCCAAGGAGATCAAAAATCTGCTGGATGCTTTAATGTGCTGTGCCCGGGTTTTATCCAAGTCCATCAAACTGTTGGCTTTGGAACTATCCTTGAGCCTTCTCAAACTGGATCGACAACAAAATTATATTTAAATTTTATAATCGAACAGGTAATTTTTTTTATATTTTTAATAACATTCAACTGGTAACTTTTAATGCATTTAAGGACACACAGCATATATATACTTTTGTTTTTATGTACACATTTTTACTTCCATGATAGTAAAGTCTTTAATACTTTGTAGAGAAGGGGGGAGATTAATTTCATTCTAGTTTTAGCAATTAGATTTAAAATGAAAGTGGCAGGATATGTTACTACAACTCAATGCTAAATAACTATTAAGATTGATATTTATTGGTGGGAGTTAGATAATATGTATGAGATCTCAGGTTCTAATTTTAGCATCATCACCATTATAAAGAAACCAAAAAAATACTAAATAAGTTATTTCTTGAGACCAAATCTTCAACCAAGGGTTTATTCGATATAAATTAATATCTCTGAGAGAAAGGGAAGACCAGAGAGAATGATTGAACAACTCACATCTCTTGTTTAATGTGCATTCATAGATCGAAAAACATGTTATAAAAAAAAAAAAAAATTTATAAAATTGTTTTTATTTTAAGTAGATAAATTTTTTTAAAAGAAAAAACTCCTTATTTTATATAAAAAAGTATTATTTTTTAAATAAATTTAAACAAACAAGAACAATATCCAACCAGAAAGGTCATAACTCTTCTACTTTATGATCTCTACCCTTTTATTAATTTGTTTTCCGATGATTCAAATGGAAATTACTATGGCTTCCAATTATTTGTTGACATTATGTTTTTACTTAGTATACATGCATATGCTCTATAATTTGTTTTTCCTCTTAAGTATTATTGTTGAACATATATGATGAATTAGTAACTTAGCGGGTGAAGTTTTGTTTGTCTGATGAAGGATAATCAATTAGGTAACTGGTGGTTAACGCTGAAAGGAAACATAAATATTGGATATTGGCCAAAAGATATTGTCCCCCACCTAGGTAATGGGGCATCTGTGATCAGATTTGGAGGAGAAACAGGTTCTATGGCCAGTGTATCAAATCCTCCAATGGGAACTGGGTATTTGCCAGAGGCTAAATATCGTTACGCATGTTACTTTGCTCGATTGAAGATTTTGGATTCGCAGTTTAAGGAGCAAGAAGTAAAGCCTGATGACATGAAGATTTATCGCAACGCTGACCCTAAATGCTATGACCTCTTGTATCCTGGTTATTCGGGAGAACAACATAGGCAAGCGTTTCTCTATGGTGGTCCTGGTGCCCCTGCTGACCAATGTGGTCCACTATGATTATTGCTTTTGTAGTATATATAAGGTGGTGGTGTTATTAATAAAACAAATAATATTAACATACCATGCATCGTGTTTCATCTTTAATTTCTATTACATTTTATGTGCACGCAAAAGTTATTTTTTTTAATGAAAATAAAGGAGGGACGTAAGTGAATCTTGAGGGTATAAAAATTCATAAACAAACTACACATATATATTTGTGAAGCGATACAATCGTTGGCAAATTCTACGAAATAGTTGAGACAAAAATAAATGAAACCAATTACAAATTTACAATAGACAAAGATTATTATCTCTCATCAACTGACAACTAAAAATTGGAGGACTCCTCCATCCCGTATAAATAGCAATTCTTAACTCTCAATCCATAAAAGTATCAGTGACTTTTGTTTATATCTCAAGATACTCACAAAAATAATTTTCCAGTCTTAAGCCACCATTCTCTCTATATTATTAATAATATCCTAATGTTTGTGAAAATAACTCTCATGATTCCTAAGTTATAAATTTGTTTACAATTTATTAAATTTCAAAAAATATTATTGATATATATGGATGATGATACTAAATAATAACCTAATATGATTGGCCATGTATTTATGTTAAAAATATTTTGTAAACGTTCACATATTATAAATGAATTTATAATCATAAAGACTAATTACAAAATTATAAAAAAAAGAATAAAGAACTTAATTATAATTTTTTTTAGTTTAAGGACCTAATTAATTTTTTTTTCAAAAAATCTAGCAGTAAAATGATGTATTAATCATATTTTTGTTAACATGTGTTCTTTTATTATTGTTATAACACGTTTTTATGGTGATAAATAATTATATATGATAAAACAATTTCATCTCCCATTTTATAAAAGTTATAATGAAAAAGTATTTGTGAATGTAATAGTTTACGCTACCAAATTTGTAAAGTCACAGAATCTAAGTTGTGATGACCTTCTACTATTTCAAAAATAATCAGCTTAAAAAAAATGCAATTTTAAAATATGCATGTAATTCTATAACTAACCAATTTCATAATCAAACATCAAAGTCTATGTTAAAGAAACAAAAATTTCAAGTTTCTTATAACATATTTATTAATTTTAAAATAGTAGTGTGCTTGTAAGGTCTATTCTAGGATATTAGAGGTTGATTTAGTACTCTTAAGTTTGATTTTTATTTATATTAAAATAACTATTATTCCATGAGGACATATTAGTCTTTAATTACTATGTAAACAATGTACGTGAAGGGAAAAAAATAATTGTTATATATATATATATATATATATATATATATAAATTTCAAAACCCTAAATCTAACACTTCTAATTTCAACAATTTTTTTAGTACATTAAGATAATAAAATTACACCCTTTTGTTTTTTTGAAAATACACATTTCTAATTATATTCATTATTGCTATGTCACACTTTTTTATGTATCATTTGTTATGGTATGTTACATCCTCCACGTTACATGCCATAACATATAAGAATATAAAAATTAAATAACCTTAATATAATAAAATAATTCAAAATTTTTATAAGTAGAGAGAATTACATTATATCTTAAACAAATAATATAATGCAATTGAAAGAATTAAAAAGAAACTAAAAATTAATGTTGTCCAAATGAACCAATAGAAACAAAGTCTTAAACTAGTCCTAACTATATCTTAATGTCACATATTATATCAGAGCAATCCAATATAAAGTCAAAGTTTTATCACCAACATCTTAAGCATCATGATGATCATTTCCTACAAATTAACACAAGACCAACAACAAAGACAAAAGGAGTGAGAAATATCTCACTTTGGCTCATGATGCAAAAATACAAACTGGATAATCAAACATAAACAAGACATACAACAATGCATAACATACACACATGATACCATTATCATGTTTGGTTTACTCATGGCATAATAAACCATAACAATTAACATTATAATGCATGTGCCATGAACACATACTACATGTTATCATGCATGTGACACTAGTAAAAATATCACACTTGTGTATTGTCACTAGCAATACGCATAAAGTAGCCTAGGAGTACATGTCGCGACATACCCTCTGTGCATTCTTATTAGGAGGACATACTACCAGGGTTTGGTCGGGATAGTTAAGCCGCGCAAGATACATCCCATGCACACGAAGACAAGACTAAAACTTTCAAAATGAGCTATCCCTAAGGAATAATTCCCAAACTTTTACGCAAGGGAGGTCTTCTCTAACAGTGTATTTCATATCGTATCCTTAAAACACATTTTTATGTGAATGATGCATGTCAAATAGACTCAATGCAATAACATGCACATGATCTCACTTCACATATCACATATTCCTCATATCACCTCATATATTCCATGTATATTCTCAAATACATCGACTAGTCATTAATAAAAGGTGGTATCAAGATCACAAGGGTAAAACAACCATCTAACAGTACTAAGTGATCTCAGCACACTTTCATTAAGTGAATAACATCTAGTTGATCTACCAACATCTAGCTGAGCGAGCTAAGTTCCTTAAGACTTCTAATTGAGCGACTAACATCTAACTGAATAAGTTGAGCCCCGTAAGGCTTTTCATTGAGCAACCAACATTTAGTTGAGTGAGCTGAGCCCCCTAAGACTTCTCGTTGTGCGACCCACATCTAATTAAGCAAGTTGAGTCCCTTAAGACTTCTCATTGAATAATGAGGCAATCTTCTTCCCTGGAAATCACATATCTTCAATGACTATAGGTTACCTACATCCAATTTCATGCACAAACACATACAATTGGTAAAAGTGCTTTATAACATGTAATTAACATTTCAAATCACTCAATGACACATATCATTAGTATCTTCACAAACCATCACAATAATTAGTTTCCTTAGGGTTTCTCATAGGAGGAACTTCATATCATACAATTTCAATCTAAAACATACTATTAATCATATATTCAAACAAATCATGTCATTAAGAATGTGTAAAAAAAACAAGAGACAAAACAAACACATTTTAAAAAAATCATTCATACATAGACATACAATATACACAGGATTGGGACTAATTCCACCATCTAACATATAATCTCACACCTAGAGTAAGGTTTCTCACTCTCTCTTACGTTGGTAAGCATAAGAACACAGGTGCATGATTTAAGGGTGATTTCCTTCTTACTTCTATATTTTTCGAGCTTTGAAGCACGTATGTAAAATAAAAGCATAAAAGGGTCTAATCAGAAAATTGCTCTCTTAAAAAACCTTAATCTTTCTTTAACCTTATAGTTAAAACACTTAACCTTAATTATTAATTCCCTTCCTCTTAATTTAATTAAATAAAATATTTAATTAAAGCATCTTATACAATATTCTAAAACATGTCAAATAATTAAAATAATTATTAACACAATTCTATTAATTAAAAAAAATACCAAAAATATATATTATATACTTATATTATATTTTATGAAAAATGAGATGTTTCATGGTGTATTTAAAGTTTTTTATTGAATTGAACCAACTAAAAAATAGTTTGATATTCGATTCAATAATTAATTCATTAAATTTGGATTAAAAATTAATATTATTAAATAACTTAAAGTATGTATAATTTAATTTATTTGATTTATAAATCAGGTTGATATATAAATATTAAATTCATATGTTTTTCTTTGTATAAAATAAATATATAAAACAAAACATGTAGCATAATCAATATTTTGAGTCAAATAAGTTAATGAGGTGATTGTTGAGGTTTCCGTTGAAGTACTTTTGTTATAATTGTAAATCAGTTTAATTCCATCAACGGTCTCAAACACGGCAAGTATATCGGCCGTTCAAGTAGTAAAAATATCGTATCCACAGGGATTAGAAGGTAATATAAGCATTTATTGACTATTCGTGACTAAAGAATAATTCCAATTTCATAGTTTGTGCAGTGAATTCAAAGTTGTGACTATTGGAATGAAAGCTGTAAATAAATATTGTTTTGTGAGTGGAAAAGGTAAGGAATGGTATTGTGGTATTGTGAGGTTGTGGGGGTCAGATTTCACCAAACGTAACACTAATGTATCCTTAATCTCTTGTTGAATTCATTGCTTAGTCAACCCAAGAGTTTACTCAAACCTAATCCCTTAGAGAAAGAGCCTAGGTGCGGATATTGAATATCAATCCCTTGAGTACCCAATATCTACACCCGCATTACGGGCTAGGGTTTAAGACTACTAATGGGTCAAGCTCTATCCCTAGATACAATCACCACTAGGCATATGTTTCAGAACTAGTTTCAAAGGTTATTTTCCAATACCCATGGAACCTTAAATCATGCAAAGGGTGATCAATCCAAAGCAAGCATTAAGAATAGAAACAAACACAACAAAGAATAAAACAACATGTATATATATCATTAAAATCGTAAAGATTACAATAGAGTACGTTGGTTACATCTAACCCCACAAAATGGGTGAAACCACTCAACAAAGAGGGCAAATACAAAATAGAGATGAAAGGAGGATGAAGAACCGAAGGAAAGATCCGCACACGGACGATCCCAAGCCCTGGGAATCCCTTCCGCAGCTCCTGGAGGCGCCCAATGTGAGAATGGAGAGAAAGATCCCCGAAAATGGCTTCAACTACGAGCCTGGGAGATCAGATTAGGGTTTCGCGCCCGGCGCACAATTCTTCGCGCTCGGCGCAAGTTCTTCCAGAGAAGTCAAGCACTCTCTGTCTCAACACAAGCCCGGCGCAATTCCTTTTGCGCCCGGTGTTAAGTCTCTATTTTACTTCTTTTTAGATGAGACTTATTGAACAAATTACACTCATCCTCTAAACCATTGCAATATAATTGTTCTCTTTTTGGTTCATTTTGTGTACAGATATAACTAACCCAAATTCAGCTAACAATACCTTAATACACCTCATTTTTTGAGCAGGTATTGAGCTAGTGACTAGAGGATTGAAGACTCTTAGGATTGGAAACCTAAGAAGCTAAGGAGCAGAGAAGAGGTTCTGCGCCGGGCTCAATATAACCCGCGCTGGGCGTGACAAAAATAGAGTATTTCATCTCTGCCAGTTATATTGCGCCGGGCGCAAAAGGAATTAAGCCGGGCGCAAAAGGAATTAAGCCGGGCGCAAAAGGAATTGCGCCGGGCTTGTGTTGAGACAGAGAGTGCTTGACTTCTCTGGAAGAACTTGCGCCGGGCGCGAAGAATTGTGCGCCGGGCGCGGAACCCTAATCTGATCTCCCAGGCTCGTATTTGAAGCCATTTTCGGGGATCTTTCTCTCCATTCTCACATTGGGCGCCTCCAGGAGCTGCGGAAGGGATTCCCAGGGCTTGGGATCGTCCGTGTGCGGATCTTTCCTTCGGTTCTTCATCCTCCTTTCATCTCTATTTTGTATTTGCCCTCTTTGTTGAGTGGTTTCACCCATTTTGTGGGGTTAGATGTAACCAACGTACTCTATTGTAATCTTTACGATTTTAATGATATATATACATGTTGTTTTATTCTTTGTTGTGTTTGTTTCTATTCGTAATGCTTGCTTTGGATTGATCACCCTTTGCATGATTTAAGGTTCCATGGGTATTGGAAAATAACCTTTGAAACTAGTTCTGAAACATATGCCTAGTGGTGATTGTATCTAGGGATAGAGCTTGACCCATTAGTAGTCTTAAACCCTAGCCCGTAATGCGGGTGTAGATATTGGGTACTCAAGGGATTGATATTCAATATCCGCACCTAGGCTCTTTCTCTAAGGGATTAGGTTTGAGTAAACTCTTGGGTTGACTAAGCAATGAATTCAACAAGAGATTAAGGATACATTAGTGTTACGTTTGGTGAAATCTGACCCCCACAACCTCACAATACCACAATACCATTCCTTACCTTTTCCACTCACAAAACAATATTTATTTACAGCTTTTATTATAATAGTCACAACTTTGAATTCACTGCACAAACTATGAAATTGGAATTATTCTTTAGTCACGAATAGTCAATAAATGCTTATATTACCTTCTAATCCCTGTGGATACGATATTTTTACTACTTGAACGGCCGGTATACTTGCCGTGTTTGAGACCGTTGATAGAATTAAACGAATTTACAAATATTAACAAAAGTGTTTCAACGGAAATCTCAACAAGTTTTTGGCGCCGTTGCCGGGGATTAGAATGGAGATTTAGTATTTGTAGCTATTTGTGACTTATTCTTTTGTTTTTATTGTTATTTTTATTTGTGTGCTGGCAATGAAGTGTTGGAACTAACCTGTGTACTCTAGTCTTTAGCTTTCTCTTGTATGCAAGGTACTGTGAACCAAATTGACCAATCCTTCTGAGCCGTTGTTAAGCAATCATGAGATTGAGCACAAAGCAAGGAGGAACAAGAGCAACAGGAGGAGAAGGAGAGTAGAGAATTTCAAGTTGGTCACCGTCAGGCTCGGGACAGTAAACAAGCGCTTCCTGGGAGGCAACCCAGAGATCTGAACTGTGTTTTAGATTTTTGTTGCATGTTGTTCTGTGTTATATGTGTTGTTTTGTATTGTGTGTTGTGTTTTGTGTTATATGTTGTTCTTTGGTATATGTTGTTCTTTGTTATGTGTGTATTAGAAGCATGCTTGAGTGGGTCAATATAGGGTGCATTTTGTTTGGGATGTGAGGAATGAGGTAATTCTGTGTCTAGGTGGAAATAAGGTCTTTTCTAAAAGAAAACTTAGGCAAATTGACCATGTAAGTGGCTACACGCCGGGCGTAATTCTTGTGCGCCCGGCTTATTGCTCAAATTTTGGGTCTCTGGAACCACCAAGCCGGGCGCGCTTAACTCACGCCCGGCGAGATATCAGATTTTGAAACCTCGTGATTTTTACTGATATGAAGCTCGGCGCACCTGTATTGCGCCCGACGCACCACAGCCCCGACACCCACTATTTATCTGTTTTCAATCATGTTTCTTTATGTTCTGTTGTGTGTTGTATGTTTGTGTGCTTTATGTTGCATTGTTATAATTCATTTTCGTGTGCATGCATGTTGTGCTTAATTTTGGTCTAAGGATATTCCCCATTTTTGCTACATTTGATTGGTCATCACTGTGTATAAATTTTGTGCTCACCATGTTCTTTCATGATTACACTCTACAATCACTTCTGGTTACCAGGACTTTCAGGCATATACTGATTGGCCTGGGGACCAGGCTCCTAAGTTTGGGGGAGTAGTGGAGCTGTTGATGCTGATAGAGTTGATTATGGTGGAGCAGCTCTTGGAGATGATGATGACTAGACCCCACAGATGGAAGCAGATGGAGTTTACCTTAGTTTACCTTTGTTATTGCAATTTACTTTTCTGTCTTTTATTTTCAGTATTTAACTGTTTTTATATATAGTCTTTTTGATGATTACTCTGTTGGTTCTTTTTGTGAATAGTCTGCCTTAGCATGGTTTTTAATCTTGTTGATACTTGTTTTGCTTGTGGTCGATTCTGGATTATAGTTTGCTTGATATTTATGGTGTGTGTACCTTAGACATTTTCAAGTCACATTAGATCTTTAGTTCATGACTAGTTGCATACGGGTTTCAATGTTGATCATAGAACTGAGCTGAGTTTGATAGTTTGTGGATGCATAGCCGGGTGAGGTTTGAGCCTAAAACACTTATGAGTAAACTATGCTTAAGTTGCATGATAGACTTTGCTTGAGTTTCCCTGGTGGTTTGCTTATGTTGTGCACTTATATGATCAAGGCATTCATACTCCTCTATTTTGTAACCATCTAAGCCAAAAAGCCATCTCCACTCTTCACTTGACCCATACCTTTCTAAGCCTAAACACCACACCTTCCACTTGTCCCAAACCATGAAAAATTAATCATAACCCTTGCTTTGGTTAAGAGAGCAAACTGATGACATCAAATAAGTTTGGGGGAGTTGAAGAATGGGAAATTTTGGGAAGAAGAAAGTATGTGGTCAGCCATTACAAAACAAAATAAAAAAAAAGAAAAAAAAAGGAGAAAAACAAAGCAAAACAAAAACAAAAATATTAAGATGCAAAAATGTAAATATGCATCTCATAAAGGCTAATGGCTTGGATCAGGTAAAGGGCATGTGCCAAATTGTTGTAATGGGGTATGGAGAGGGACATCATTGTAAAATTTTATTTGCTCTCTTAAGCTATAGCACCTTCAATCCTTGAAAAATCATAAAACTGCTACCGCTTGACCCTGCTTGACCCAGATTGCCCTAATAAAGACCTTGTGATAAGTGTCTGCATTTGTTTTACCACTGGTTTCATTTGGAAACGAAGAGCAAAGTTGAATTATGTGGCGTGAGTAGTAGACTAGAGAGAAACACTCACCCTGATACACTAGTGTGCATAGAGAGAAACATTTTCCTAGTGAGGATGCATACACATAGTCATTACTCTTCTCACCTCTTTGATCTCTTTTGAAACCTTTGTTTGCACCTTGTCATGTTCTATTGCAATAATTGTGATTGGAAATTCATCTGAGGTTCATGCTTGCGAAAAGAAGATATAAGTGAACTAGGATGTAGAAATTGACTCCCTTGCATTGCTTGTTATCTGCTAGATTAATTACTTTTTGCTTGAGGACAAGCAAGGTTCTAAGTTTGGGGGAGTTAATTCCTTTTGCGCCCGGCTTAATATAACTGGCAGAGATGAAATACTCTGTTTTTGTCACGCCCAGTGCGGGTTATATTAAGTCCGGCGCAGAACCTCTTCTCTGCTCCTTAGCTTCTTAGGTTTCCAATCCTAAGAGTCTTTAATCCTCAAGTCACTAGCTCAATACCTGCACAAAAAATGAGGTGTATTAAGGTATTGTTAGCTGAATTTGGGTTAGTTATATCTGCACACAAAATGAACCAAAAAGAGAACAATTATATTGCAATGGTTCAGAGGATGAGTGTAATTTGTTCAATAAGTCTCATCTAAAAAGAAGTAAAATTGAGACTTAACAGTGATGAATTGGGTTGTTAATGAGAATAAATTAAAGAGAGTTTAAGCTAAAAAAATGTTTTTATCAAGCTCAAGTCATACAAATTCTTGTAGAGTTCCAACTCAAATTGACCAGACTCGTGTACTTAACATTAGGCACAAATATATATATTTTAAAATAATAATTATAAAAATCACTAAATCTACATTATATTACAAGATAATGATTCAATTTGTTTAAAATTAAAAAATATATTTCTTTAAAGAAAAATTAAAAATTAATTCTTATTAAAATAAATAGAAGTTTTTTTTCAAAAAAATATTTTAAAAAAATAGTTTAAGCAAACACATTAAAATAGTAAAATGTTTAATTGTGTTTTTAATTCTTAAAATATTGCAATTGAATGTTTTGATTTTTAAAATTTTAATTAAATAATTTTAGTTTCATATCATAATTATGAAATTTTAATTGCTCAAACTTTAATAGAATAATTTTAATATTTTAAGTATTAGAATTATTATCTATTTAAATTATATATTATAATTTTCTGTATTATATATATATATATATATATATATATTTATCATTACTAAAATTAATAATATATTTAACTTAAATAAATTAAAAATTATATCATTTCGATTGTTAAACGATTAAATTTACTTAATTATAATACTTGAAAGATAAAATTTGTTTAATTAAAATTTGAGGATTCAAAATTATATAATTATGATACTTGAATAACTAAAATTAATTAATTAAAATTAAAGAAATTAAAATAGCAATATTTAAGAAATTAAAATGTATTTAAATTAAAGTAAAAAAGATATCTTATTTTATAAAAATATATTTAAAAAATAAGAAACAGACTCGATAACTAAGACAAATATTAATATCACATTATCTAAATACTATTTTGAATATATTCTCTATTATTAATTATAAAATATTTGAAATTATAATTTTATTGATATTTTTATAATTTTGAATATATTTTATTTCTTAATTATATAATTGTAATAAATTTTAGTCCATAACAAAAATATGTGTTTTTTTTACACCAACAAAACACGTGTTAGAAGATAACATTACAAACACTCCTCCAATTTACAACCAGATGATAACACGTAAATTTTCTTCACAACGTGAGATTGTATCTTAAATTAAATTCTAAACAAAAAATATAGATTCCCTAGTTTTAGGTGGGAGTTGAGTTAAACTACTAAAAAAATGGAAAAAAGAAAAGATATACATATATATATATATATATATACCCTTAATCTATTTTTTAAACGACAGCCAAAGCGTGAAAGTGAAACACAGGGCTGAAATTATTAATTAATTAGATGAATAAAAAGGAAAAAGGGATAATAGAATTTCCATTGCGCATTAGAATTATTATTCATCTCCGTGCAGAAATTTCCTGAAGGAGGAGGTTCTGTGTGTTTTCTCGTTCCCTTTCCTTCAAACCATTCCAGATCTCATCCGATCCCTAAAATGTACGGATTCGAAGCTCTCACCTTCAACATTCACGGCGGTTTCCTCGAGGCCATCGTCCGTGGCCACCGCGCCGGCCTCCTCACCACTGCCGATTACAACAACCTCTGCCAATGCGAAACTCTCGACGACATCAAGATGCACCTCTCCGCCACCGAGTACGGCCCTTACCTCCAAAACGGTGCGTTTTCCATTTCTCGCACTTCCTCCTCCATCACCAATCTCAATTTATCATTATCTTTATCATCATTAATTAATCGATAATTGTTTTATCACCAGACTGTTATTGTTATTTTTTTTTTTTTTGAAGATGATATAATATGGATCCTTTTATTGTGTGTGGATTTGAAGTGGAAATGCCTATGAAATATTTCTCGGAAGAATAAAACGTTATGTAGTGTAACCAATTCAAGTACTTGTGAGATTCGTCAAAGCATGTGATCTAGGTTTTTCGTTTAATTTTTCAATGAGTGTTACTTCATGATCCTGTTGATATTCTGAACCTCAGTGAGATCTTGTGTATATTCGTCCGAGGGTTAACTGTTATTGGTGCGCGTTTTGTTTAATTTTCTCTTTCGAATTGAATCTGAATGAAGGTTTTGGGAGAATTTATTTTTTCTAGGTTGCTTCTTGCGTAAATAAGTTAGGAAAAAAAATATTGACTCTGTTGCTTTTGTATTAGTACAATGGTGTTTACTCGATGACAATATGTAATTAAGATTATTGATTGGTCTTTGCTGATGGTGGTGATTTACCTATTGCAGAGCCTTCTCCATTGCATACCACCACAATTGTGGAGAAGTGTACTCTGAAGCTGGTTGATGATTACAAGAATATGCTATGCCAAGCCACAGAACCCTTGTCAACCTTTTTAGAATATATCACGTATGTCATCTTTGACTTTTCTGTTTGGTCTCCTTTTGTATTTACTGATTTACTCTGTCAATGTCGGCTTTATATTGAGAATATTATGTAGGTTGAGCTAGAAGAGACTAAAATTTTAAAGAATATCTTATTAATAGTTAGTTGATTCCTGTGTAAGATCCAAGTAGTCTTAGGTGCTGTAACTGTGTGCAACTGAGCCTATAAGTACGGGCATTAACTCTGACTAATTTTGTTCTGGCTGATGAGTTCTGTGCGGTCCTTTATATTTGACCAAATGTACTGTTATACTGGGTATTCCACAAAAAAAGAGTGAAACTGAAACCAATATACTTTCTGATTTCATCTTGCAGATATGGTCACATGATAGACAATGTTGTTTTGATTGTTACCGGCACCTTGCATGAGAGAGATGTTCAAGAATTACTAGAAAAATGCCATCCCCTGGGCATGTTTGACAGGTAAAATAATTTCTATGTAGTTTTCAATACATTAACTGTAAGCAGATGACTTTTAATTTTCCTATCTCTTTCTGTGGGTTCTCTGCAGTATTGCTACTCTGGCTGTTGCTCAGAATATGCGGGAGCTTTACAGGCTGGTTCTTGTTGACACTCCTCTGGCTCCATACTTCTCTGAGTGCATTACATCAGAGGTCAATCATCTTTCCAATTTTTTGCCTTTTTATTTTCTTTAATTATTCTGTTTGATAGTGTTAAAGATTTTTAGTCCTGTTGCAGAAACTGCAAATAATCTATATCTACGTCCCCTGTAGTTTGTGATAAAAATAATTTCAAAGTTGTGGTACAACATTATTGTGAAATGAATGGAAACTAGGTCTTGGTCCCCATAATGAAGACAACTTTCCCGCAGTATCTTTTTCTGGGTTATATTAGGATGGAAACAATACTTTGAGTTTGATAGTATTGGCATCAATGGCTTTGTTGCATTAGAGTTGATGTAGCTTTATATGTTTCTATGTTACTGCTTTATTTCTTAGATATATGCTCATGATACTTGTCTGAAATTTTGGACTGCTGATCTTATTTTATTGCTGGAATATTCTTTATGAATCTAGGACTTGGATGATATGAACATTGAAATAATGAGGAACACTCTTTACAAGGCATACCTTGAAGACTTCTACAGATTTTGTCAGGTAAAGGGTCTGAAGCTCTTTGTTGTCCGCTAGATATATGTACTCTCTTGTTGCACTTGTTTTTCTTCTTCCCTATTCTTCAATAACTTTTATTTTTTTCTAAACAGAAACTTGGTGGTGCCACAGCTGAGATAATGTCTGACCTTCTAGCTTTTGAGGCTGATAGAAGGGCTGTGAATATTACCATAAACAGGTATATTGTAAGTAAAAGAAAGAGGTTTTGTATAGCCTTTTTGTTTTTCTGGATACTTGCATAACTAGCATCCTTGGTTTTCACTTGTGTAGCATTGGCACCGAGCTTACCAGAGATGACCGTAGAAAATTGTACTCTAATTTTGGTTTGCTGTAAGCTCTTAGCCCTCAGCTATATATTTACATTTGTTTTAATGAAATGTGTCTGTATACTGCTTTGGCATGGTTCATTTGGTATTGACTGACTTATTTTAAACAGATACCCATATGGACATGAGGAACTTGCTGTCTGTGAGGACATTGATCAGGTATGGTTTACATCTAAGTCGTGACATTTTACATTGTTACAATACAAGGTGTTTTTGCTTCTTTCAATTTGTATGTTTCTTAGGCCCTGCTAGATTGTGTTTATTGATAGCCAAGTTTGTACAATGTACTGCTAGTCATGATGTTGTTTTTACTGAAAGATGTATGAGTAATTTGATGTTTTTATGATATTTTTTGTCTTTGGTTAAAACCTTGTTGTATGACTTATGCTACATAAGCACACCAGTTATGGAGATGTTTTTCTCAGGTGTCACTTTGAAGCTTTCCTTTTTACCTCCTATTATCGAGGCATATATGATTTGATTGCTTTTTATTTCATTTGTAATTTTTGCAATTGCCTACATACATGGTTTTGGTTACCAATTTCCAGAGGGTCTTGCGTAGTTGGGTAATTCTTTATTCTTTTCTGTTGGGATCTGTCCTGAAATGGTCAATCATCAAAGCCATTGGTTGTTGTTGCATATTTCTGATTGATGTCTTTTAGTAATGCGTGTTTGGCCTTAAATTTCTTATCTGATTGCTCATGTAGGTTCGTGCTGTTATGGAAAAATACCCACCCTATCAATCTATTTTTGCTAAGCTATCATATGGAGAGAGCCAGATGCTTGACAAGGCATTCTACGAGGAGGAGGTGAAAAGGCTTTGCTTGGCATTTGAGCAACAGGTTTATTTTTTACAGTTCTGAGTATCATAATTTTAGTTCATGTAGTGAAGTAGTTAAATATTCTAATGATTGCTGGATACTTATTTACAAAACTGATGGAGAAATAAAATTGGAAGTCATTGCGCTTGAAGCAATTGATTGGCTTAAATTTAGTTGTTTATTCTTTGTCTAAGATACGGCTTATATTCATTAGTAAGCCTCTCTATTGCAGTTTCATTATGCTGTGTTCTTCGCATATATGAGGTTAAGGGAACAGGAGATCAGGAACTTAATGTGGATTTCAGAATGTGTTGCTCAGAATCAAAAGTCCAGAGTTCATGACAGTGTTGTCTTCATATTTTAGTCGGATTGCTCATTATAGTCTGTATGTTCGTTTGGACAAATTGTATACTTTCTGCATTCTCCGTCTGAGTTGTCGCTTGGTAGGCACTAGACAGCCACTGTTCAGAAGATTGAGATAAAAATAAGTAATCTTATGCTGATAAGATCTTCTGTAGTATGGAAGGAAGATTTTTATAGTCAAATTTTATTGAAATATGTTCAGCTTTAAAGATGTTAAATTCAATTTGTATGTTGTGATTTTTACAGTAAATATCTCTCTATGGAATAAACTTGCTAGTTGTATCTGCGTATTGAGGTGACAAGGTCTTTTTCTTCTGCTGTTACTCGTTATTGGGGTTCACATGAATCGATTGGATTTGAGGCATAATTTTATCCGATCCTAATAAGATAAATCGTAATTGGTTTGGTTTTTCGTTTCCAAGTCTCTAATGCGAACCAATTCAATTGTATTCGGTATGTTTGATTTGAATCGACTATTATATTTATTATTAAAATAATGAAAAAAAAACTATATTAGACAACTGAAAGTGTATATTTTATGTCATTATGCCTAACTGATAAAATATTTATTCATATAAACTTACTTGTCCAGCAAAGTCCAAACTTAGGCTTTGCTTGGCATATGTAAAATGGGTTTATATATTTATCTTCTTAACTATTTCTTTATATATTTAAAATTATATTAGTCTCTTTGATATATTTTTTTTCTTCATGTAATTAAGGTTGAACAATGTGTTTAAAACTATAATTTTCATTAACAGATAATATTGAAAATGAGAATTCATCCATCAATTCAATTGAAAATTTATCATAACGATATTCTTTGCGAAGAAAGTTATGTAATCATACGTGCAAATATGATACTAACTTAAAAATTATGAAGTATAATTTAAAAATATTAAAAATTTTCTCAATCACATTTCTTAGGAATGTATTGCATAAATTGATGTTTTCATTTTTAGAATTAATATATATTTCAAAATTTTATATTTCAATATTAAAAATAAACAATTAAATTTTAATAATTTAAAAAAATTAACAATAGATAATATTTAATAATTAAAAAATAAATATTGATAAATTATATATCAATTGATAAATAAAAAAATAGGAGGAGAAAAAGAAAAAGATAAATGAGAGAAATGAATAAAAAGAGAAAGAGAAGAGATAAAGAAGAAAAAGAGAAGCAAGAAAGGTGAGAGAGAAAGAGAGAGAAAAAAAAAGAGAATATGAGAAGAAGAAGAGATAAATGAGAGAAATGAATAAAAAGAAGAAAAAAAATGAGATAAAGAAGAAAAGAAGAGAGAGAAGTAAGAATGCTGGGAGAGAAAAAAAAGAGAGAATATGATAGAAAGAAACAAGAAAGATGAGAAAAAAAATTTAAGAGTGAAAGAAAAAAAAAAGGAAAGACTAGAAATAAAAAGGAAAAAAAAGTCATGTGAAATCTCAAAGATTTTATTGAGATTGTTTAATGGGTGAATTCCATATAAATTAACTAAAAAGTCTTACAAAATCCAATATTCAAAATAATTTATTAAAATTTCTATACTTTTAAATACTAACAAACTTTTTTTAAGTAAAAAAAAGTCTTAATTAAATATTATTAAATTTTAACGAATTCTTAAAAAAAATATTGATTGTCCTGGTTGAATATTACATAATTTTTTTATAATAAAAAAGTTTTGATTGAATATTACAAAATTTATTTATAATAAAAAAATATTTTAAAATTCATTTAAATCCTAATTCAACATATCCTCTTAAGACTTTACCTTTCTTTATTTATACACAAGTCATGAATCTAATTTAATTTGATCCGATTTAATTATGCTATTAAACCTTAAACAAGTATTTTGATTTATCCGATTTTAAAAATATTCTTTATGATAAAATTTTCTAACTTTTTTCTTAATTTAATAAACTTTGATGACAAAACTCTATAGCATAATTATTAAATATCATACCATTTTTCCATGGCAATTCTTGCTGAAATAGTAGGTCAAGCTTAAAGTAAGAGACGAGAAAGTTATTGGATGATAGTGAAGAAAGTCTAGGATAAAAACTTCCATCTAAGTCGTCGAATTAAATAAAGAGTATCCATGCATTTGTTCATTAAATAAAGAGTATCCATGTATTTCATTAATTGTTATATTAAATTTTTTTTCTTTTGATTTGTAAATTTTTTGCGCTTTTCTCCAAAAACATCATCGGACCGGAAGTGGTATTTGTTCAGCAAAAATATGTAATGTTTCTTCTCTTTTTATATTTTATCTCATTTTTCTCTTTTGTCGTTTATCTCAGAAATTGATTTTAATTTTCGTTAACTAATGTGCTAATTAAATTGACCATTGGTGCTCATTTCGATGACTAAATTGATGTATTATTACTCTAAGAACAGAGACAAAATGAACCAAGGACAACTAAAAAATCAGTCCAAGTAAACACGCAAAGTTGACTTAACGATTAACGTAAACAGACCGGGACCCATTCTTTTCTTACCCAAAGTGCACGATACTCTTTCTGATTTCAATTTCATAATTAAACATTTTCATTATTAATAAAACTCAATGCTTGTGACTAGACATTTATTCACAGATAGTCAATTAATTGAGTACAAATACCACTTAGTGCATGTCATTTTTTACGTGAACATTTCAGCTTATAAATTATTAGAATATATATACAATGGGGTTTCCATGGTCTTTTGCTCTGTCAATTCATATTCTATTGCTTTATTCACTGTTATCATTCACAGTTACTAATTGTCTTCATTTCGTTCCACTTGCAAGATGTCATGAAGATGAAAGCTATGCTTTGTTGCAATTTAAGGAAAGATTTGTTATTAACAAGTCTTCTTCTTATGATCCTTTCAGTTATCCTAAAATTGCATCTTGGAATGCATCCACAGATTGCTGCTCATGGGATGGAATTCAATGTGATAACCACACAGGTCATGTCATTACCGTTGATCTTAGAAGCAGCCTTATCTATGGTACAATGGATGCTAGCACCCTCTTTCACCTCAAACACCTTCAAAACCTTGATCTTTCGGATAATCACTTCAATCACTCTCAAATCCCATCCAGAATTGGTGAGGTTTCACAGTTAAGGTATCTGAACCTTTCTCTATCTGAATTTTTGTGGTGAAATCCCACAACAAGTTTCACATTTGTGTAAGTTGTTGTCTCTTGATCTATGCAGTGCATTTTATTCTCCAGATGTACTCAACCTTTTGAGTTTCAAAATAACCTCTCTAACAAGCTTAATTCAAAACTCAACTAATCTTAAAGTACTCCGTCTTGATTATGTGACCATTTCCTCGTCTGTACCTAATATTTTCACAAATATTACATCTTTCCAACAACTATCTCTTTACCATTGTGAACTATATGGAGAATTTCCAGCTGAAATATTCCATCTTCCAAACTTGAAAATTCTGGATCTGGGACATAACCAAAACCTCACTGGTAAATTTCCTGATTTTCATTCAAGTGCAAAAATAATGGGGTTACAAGTCGCTTACACTAGTTTCTATGGCACACTGCCTGCTTCCATTGGAAATCTCAAGTCTTTGAATACGTTCTCAATTTCATCTAGCAATTTTTCAGGGTCCATTCCTTCTTCATTCAGAAATCTCACTGAGCTTACATTTCTAAATATTGAATACAACAACTTCAAGGGTTGTCTTTCTTCATTCTTGGTAAATCTTACCAAATTACAGACCGTGAGAGTTGGTTATAATGAATTTACTACTGACACCATCTCATGGATTTGTAAGCTCTCAGAAATAATTGATTTGGAACTAGGCTTGATAAATATTGGCAACGAGATTCCATTTTGTTTTGCAAATTTCACCCAACTATCTATATTATCCCTATCTCACAGCAATTTAAGCGGACAAATTCCATCTTGGATAATGAACCTAACTAATTTAGCTTACATGGATCTTATAGAAAATAATCTTCAGGGTGAAGTTCCAAACTCTCTCTTCAAACTTGAGAACCTAGAAATTCTTTATCTTACCAATAATTTGTTGGAGGGAGAATTAGAGCTTGACAAGTTTCTAATGCTCAAAATGCTAAATTTGGTTGGATTATCTTCAAATAAATTGTCAATAATCAGTGGAAAAAAACCATCGAATGCAAGCCTTTCTCGAATTCAAGTGTTAGGTTTGGGTTCATGCAATTTGAATGAGTTTCCACATTTGCTCCAGGACTTGACTGAGCTGTCATCCCTTTACATGCCAGAAAATAATATCAATTCATTCCCCAGTTGGATGTGGAGAAAAACAAGTCTTCAGAGGTTAGGTGTTGCATACAACTCATTGATAGGAAAAATATCCCCACTGATATGCAATTTGAAATCTCTTGTACAACTTGATTTATCATTTAACAACTTAACTGGCATAGTTCCCTCGTGTTTGGGAAGTTCGATCCAATCTCTACAAACTGTATTGCTGAATGGAAACAAATTGACTGGCCCCATTCCTCAAACATATATGACAACAAGTGATCTGAGAATGATAGATTTAAGCAATAACAATCTGCAAGGTCAACTGCCAAGAGCATTGGTCAATTGTAGAATGCTAGAGGTTATTGATGTCAGCCATAATCAAATCAATGATTCATTTCCTTGTTGGTTGGGAACACTTCCTTAGTTGAAGTTATTGCTTTAAGTGATAATCATTTGTATGGATCTATAGAGTGCCCCGGAACATTCACATTTCCCAAACTGCACATCATTAATCTTTCTCGCAATCAGTTCTCTGGAATTTTGCCTGCAAAAACAATTCAGAATTGGAAATCCATGAAATCCTTCAATAAGAGTCAATTACAGTATGAGAATTATAAGTTCCTTAATTTGTTGGGAAGGTTCGGTTGGGATTATGATGATAATAGTTATTCATTTACATTGCTTAACAAAGGGACGGTCCTGGTTTATCAACACCTCCAAGATTTTTACTACTTGATAGCCATTGATCTTTCAAGTAATAAATTCTGTGGGGAGATTCCAGATGTTATGGGAGACTTAACAGGCCTTGTTTTGCTCAACCTTTCCAACAACATGCTCAGTGGCAACATTCCTTCTTCCTTAGGGAACCTTTCAAACATTGAAGGATTGGACCTCTCTCTCAATAATTTATCAGGAAAAATTCCCCTACATTGACAGAACTAACCTTTCTGTCATACTTAAATGTGTCCTTTAACAACCTCTCAGGTCCTATACCACAAACTAAGCAGTTTGCAACATTCGATGGTAGTTCATTTGAGGGTAACCAAGGACTGTGTGGGAATCAATTATTAAAGAAATGTGAGGATCATGGAGGGTCACCATTTTCTCCACCTTCAGCCTCTAATGATGATCAAGATTCGGGCTTTATTGGTGAATTTGAGTGGAAAGTGGCTCTGATTGGGTATGGCAGTGGACTTATTGCAGGAGTGGCGTTAGGAAGAGCTTTCGGACAGGAAGTACTTCTATGGCTTAAAAGGCTCGTTTGAGTTGATTGGTATATAGGGAAGAAGAATTCGCATTTCTTTGAGAATCTAAGAGTGTGTTTAGTTTTCTGTTTGTGAAAAATAAAAGGTTTAAATATATTTTTAGTCTTTTAAATTGAAGATAAATTTATTTTTAGTCCTTAAAATTTAAAATTGCTGTTTTTAGTCCTTATAATTTTCAAAAATCTTGTTTTAGTCTCTTAGGTCACCAATAACATATTTAAAAGTGACTAATTAAGACAGTTATGAAATATCAATCAAATTTAATGTGATATTTTTACTAATAAAAATACTAATAGGTAGATTTTATACAATAATGTTTGATAAATTTCTTAACAAAATTTGAATATAAGGACTAAAATAAGATTTTTTGAAATTACAAGGACTAAAAACAACAATTTTAAATTTGAGAGACCAAAAACAAATTTACCCTAAATTTGAGGGACTAAAAACATATTTAACCCAAGATAAAATTACGTTCAATTCGAAGCTTCCTTTCATATATTTCTTCATTTAATTATCTAAGAATGAATGCTACCAATCAAATGAACATACCTATCATCAATGTCAAAAAGCTTGTAAATATTTGTTTTATGCATAAAAGCTAGTAAGTATTTACATTGTATACATTGCTAGTAGAATAATTTTTTTAATCATTCTGGGAAAATAAAATTGCTTCATAATTTTGTATGTAAAATTAAGATTTTGTGATATGCATATTATACTTTAATTAGATTTGAAAATTTTAAAAAGTATAATTTAAAATAATAAAATAACACATATATGATTAACTTAAATAAATATCTAAGTTGAAAAAATATAAGTAACTTGTATAAGGAAAAGGTATAATTTGAAAATATTTGACATTTAAGAAAAAACAAAAAAAGTCTCGTATCCTCTCTATCTATCTATTAATCTCTCTCTATATATATATATAATTTTTAATATTTTAGATTAAAATATAAATAAATAAAAATAAACTTATATATCATAATATTTTTTTATTATAAATTTAAAATGTAATTTGTATATTAAAAATATTTATTATAAATTTTAATTATAATATATTTTATATATTTAAAATTATTTATTTATTCCAAGTTTTAAAAATACTAGTTAATATAGAAACTTCTTAATGTAAAAGAAAGTTTGAAAATAATTAATAATTTAAAAGTATAACAAAAAAAAAGAGTAAATAATGGTAAAAAAAATACGTATCAAATAGGAAATTAGGATTTGAATAAAATGTCCTTTTTTTTATTATGATAATATAGAATGTCTTGTTGTGAAAGAAAAAAAAATGAAAATAATTAATAATTTAAAATTTATAAAACGTGATGGTAAAGTGATGTTATAAAATGAAGATAGTAAAAAATAAGTTCATTCGAGGTAACCAAGGTAATCCATTATTCAAGAAGTGTGTTAGTGTGAGTATGATTAAGGGTCACCATTTGCTCCACCTTCTGCCTCTGATGATGATGATGATGATAGACTAGGATTTTTTTGTTGAATTTGAGTGGAAAGTGATACTGATTGGGTATGGGGGCATACTTCTTGTGGGAGTGGCGTTACGAAGCACTTTCATGTGTTTGTTGAGAAATGAGAAGGAAATAAGATAATTTTCAGAATATCACTTTCTTGTGGAAATCTCTTTCCTCTGTATTTGTGGTTTTCATTGTTATCATTTCTTTTAAGTTATTGTAATTGCAGAGTGCGCATTGTTACAATGTGTTTATGCAGCTTAGCTTCTGTCTTCTTTTTTTTGTTTGCTTCCGTGACTACATTGTACTTTTCCTCTATGTAGTTTGCTCTAATTCACAATTGAAATACAATGATAATTAATTACATGACACAAAAAGGTAATAGCTAGTGTTTAACTAAGTAGGTTGAGAAAATAATGTAAAAATCATGAATAAGCACTACAGAGCTTTCTGTCTGGGGTCAACTTTATCCTTGAATACTCCAGCCACTTGTAACATCTACTGCCACGGATACTATACGAAGTTCAATTTAACAATGTCTATTGGAAAAGTTATTCAACTACTAGTATTTCTAAAATTGAATAGCTAATCGACAGATGAGCCTGCTCAAGTTGCACATATTAAAAGAATACATATACACTACTGTTACAAAGTTTACACACATAAAAGCTAGTTTCAATGCTTAACCAGAACATGTACGCATGTATAGCAAACTAAATTGCAGTTTAGAAAAACAGTTACAATTCACCAAAAACGCGACTCACGGTAATAAGAAAAATTAACCATGTTGGGTTGCTGAGAAAATAATGAAGATATATTGTGCAAGCGCAGCAATAGTGCTCTCCATTCGAATGCTGAGCAAAATGGTTGCAGAAAATTATTCAGCTGCATAATGAAAGACATCCTAAAACTTTAACGTGATCCAAGACTCTCTCCTTCCCTTTTAATGTTTGATTTACTTGTTTATACAATATAATGAAAAGCATGTACCGATGCAATTTAAATATTTAATTGTTTACAATAGACCATGATTAAGGACTGCAGCAACCGCAATTAGCCCACATCAGCCTTCAACCACACTTGTGCAATAACAACCAAAACCACAATTTAAAACCTTTCTTGAAGCGTATCATGAGGGAATTACTTTCTGTTAAGCAGGAACTTGTTAACTATGATTTCCATGTACATATTCTGGCTGCTATCATGCCTGTTCTTTTAACAACTATCATTATTCTCTTGTCCAAAAATTGAAAGTAATTGAGATCAAGACAAATTAAGCGCAAAATCTACATAATCTAAGTTCAAAATATTGAGTGCAGGTCTCTTTCTTGCAACTCCAAGTTGTATCTATTGGGATCACAGACAAATGGGATATCACCAATGTTATCATAAAAGATTCCACCCAGTTCATCATCACTGGCTATTTGTGGTTGTTGATCCTTTGTGACTTCGCCATCACCTTCATCTCCAGATACAATTGAATTCTTTTCAACCAATTCTCTAAATAACGAAGAGCGGAGAAGAAGGCTAAGTGCAGTGGGAGAAGATGACTTATTGCTTGAGAATTGGTAAGTTTTGCTTCCAAAATTTCCAGGCCTTATAGGGGAACTCAGAGAATCTGGACTGAAAAAACTGCTGTAAAGGGCCAAAGACTTTGACTCTTCTGTTAGAGCATAGCTAGATGGGGATGACACCTTTTGAGACTCTAGTAGTACTGCATGTGATTCAAGTTTTGCTTCTGGGGTGCTTCCTCCCGAAGGCTTTAACCATTTTATGTAAGTGCTCAAATCAAAGTTTGTTACAGCATGAATCCCTCTGTACTCAATGGCTGCTATGTCATAAGCACGTGCAGCTTCCTCTTGGGTGCCTATGTTGGTTAACAAAATATGCTACTCAGATGCTAATTAATGAAAGAAGCATAACTATATCTTTGTTTTGAGTGTGTTTGTGACTAAACCGATGGCTTGTGGAGATTTAACTTACTGTAGGTTCCAAGGTAGAGATATTTGTTTCCAAATACCCTTCCTATCCTTGCTTCCCATCTACCATTGTGGTGGTGCCTGCAAAAAAATCACCACATTTTAGTGATTTATCTTCACAAGCAACAATTCATTAGTCAATTAGTGTCATAAAGTCTATTTGGATACAACTTTAGGAGAGCTTTTGAGAACTTCTCTACTAAAGATAAAGAGTTTTTTTTTTTTTTTTTTAATAGAGAACCTCTGAAAAACTCTCAAGTTTTTTTCCAAACAGGCTTATATTCAACAGAGGTATCCACCTTGCAACCCCCCTATACTTTGATACACCTCTTGAAAAGCCACTGCTCTTTCTGCAAAATCAATTTCAAAATAACAAAAGTCAGAAAAGTCATTCTGATGGAGTGATCATGGAAGTGTACCAAAACCTGTATATATAATATCAAATTCTATACAACTTAATCTGCTGCAAATCAAACACTACTATTACTATCTCTTATGAAAAATGAAACTGCAGCTACATTCTTGCACCTTGTCAACGTGTCCAAGAGAACAAAATCACAAGTATTTACCTCCTTAAAGTGGCCAAATACTCCTCTTTGGTCATGGTCTGCATTATTTCTATCTCTTTCTCGTAATCTGATATCTGTTCAAATTATAAGAAGCATTAGATAAATCATCTGTCTCTAACCTAAAATGTATTTTGTTATTTCGTAGGTAATATATAATTACTATCATATCTTACCGGAAAATTGGTGAAAGTTGATGTTCCCCAATACTTAAGTGCAGCTAAATCATATGCTCTGGCAGCAGATTCCTCTTCATCATAAGCCCCTGCGATATTTGAAAGATAACTTCTTGTCATCTTATTCTTTAGTGATAGAATGATTAAACCAAAATCATGCTTTTCATAATTAGGCTACTCACCAAGATAAACTGTTAATTAATCCCAATTCCGGTTCAAGTTCCAAAATGAAAGGATGCACATCAAAACATGTTAGTATGTTTGCAAGGACAAGTGAATAAGAAAAGGTAGGCAATAGAGTCGTTGATGCTAAAACCAAAAAGTAGAAACTCTACCTTGCTTCCCTTTCTTCTTTTGTGTTATGTTCCAAGAGAGTTTGTCCCACAAATGAGCTTCAAATCGACCCGTCCATCTATGTCTGTTTACAGTTTAGTTTTGATTAGCAAATAAAACATAAGCCTAAAGTAGTTAGCTAGCGCTCAAGGTCTATTTGAAACTATAGAACAAAGAAACTCCTTCTTATATAACCTGCTAACACCACGAAATTTTGAGCTTCTCTTTGTAGTGCTTATAGTAGAATTTTCACCAACTTCTTGTGTTAGCTTCTGCTGGTGTTTATCATTACCACTGGTTGCTGCTGCTGCAGCAACCTCTCTTCGCCGTCTCTTGACACAACGTGTTGCTTGTAACTCACCTTCTGGCATGGACATTTGGCTCCTCCCAAGACTCACTTCAATATTCTCTTTCATCATTGCCATTTCTTGTATTATGATGTTCTAAATGTTTGGTATAGATTCTTCTTTTCTTTTCCTTCTCAACTGGACTTAGCTTGATGCAGTGTGTGTGAGGAGGATATGTGTTGTTCTTATAATTTGCATGGTTGATTTGGCCTTATTATGTTTTTGTATTCATTGTAAGCTACAAGATTGAAGTTACAAACAAGGAGGGCGATAATTACGGGAAATTAGAGGACAGGTTTGTGTTGTCCTATTGCCAGCTCAAAGTTCACGAGTCTTAAATTTGCTTCTTGAGAATTCTAATTTCTAACCTCCCCATGTACATTGATATACTATAATAAGAACTCCTCTTCCGAAATGATAGTGATGTACAAAAATTTCAAATTCACAATCACATTTTCATTGGTAGTAGGACTCATACGAACTAAACTTTAAGAAGAGACATTGATATACTATGATAAAATAAGTGTGAAGTGTGTGAACATAGTTTGTTAGCAACCTTCGGGTTGGTTATAATCATTCACTTTTGTAGTTACCGCGATAAATGCAAAGCAGGTCAATATACTTTAAGCTTTCACAAACCAAATTTTCTTAATATATTTATTCAGTTTTGACCAGGATTACCAAATAGTAGCGTTAGGTTGACAAATTGCTGCCATAATGGGGGTTTGTTCCTGTAAGGAAACCAATATCCCATCAAGCTGGTGAATTGAAGTTGTTTGTCTTTGTTTGCTCTTGCATTATTTTTCTTTGACAATCCTAATTCGTTTGTAACCAACATTTTACAATTAACTTGAAATTATGAATTCCAGTCTTAAAATAATGATGATGAAAATAAGCACCTGTGATGCTTATGACTGGTAATAACTTAATTACCCATGCCCTTAATTACCTTCACCAAAATAATTACCTTTATTAGTTTTAAATTTTATTTTATTTTTTATAATTGAAGTTCAAATTAAAATCTAATTATTTTGGGGATTTTAATTATTGTAAAAAAAATTGTCATAGTAGTTGAAATTTTGTTTGGACCATTTGCAAAATTGATTATGAAATAATATGATTAATGTTTTGATATTTTTATTCTAAAATCAATTCAGTAGTAAAATTTAGTATAATATAAAAGTTTAAATAAAATCTTAATTATTATTTCAACCTAATTCTAAATTATCTGATGTGAATAAAGAAATGCAACTAATGTATATTCTTGGACAAGGAAAAATAGTCCTTAAAGTGATAATAGTGCATGCTTGGTAGCATGGTGAGTTGAACTCAAGTAACTTTCTCAAACAACAAAGACTTTTGTTAATGAATTTTACCATAATTTTGCATACATCATGATTTTCTTTACCACCCCAATTCAAAGAAAGTATACAGAAGCCAAACAATTTTGTAATTAAGCATTGCAAGTTTGACTTGTCGCTGACATACATGATACTAGATCCAGAATGTTTTCTTCAATTTTGTTGTGACTTGTGAGCAATACAGCTTAAAGGAAAACGAAAGGTGGACTGTTGTTTAACAATAAAAGACAACATGAATACTTGAATAGAAAGGTTTATGCTTTTGTGCATTATAGTATTTTCCTTGGATTCATCACTGTCCAGTTGGAATCTTTCTTGGTGCAGGAAGAATTTGCTTACCCCACGGTATCTAAAATTTACGGGGTTTCCAATGACAAAAACCTCATATAATGTTCATTTACCTTGTCGCTATTAATTTATTTAATGAGTTGTTGGTATACAATTCATTATATTATTATCAAATAGTGTATTACTATATTATTTAATTAGTTTTATAATTTATTAAAATGCTATATTTCTTAAATAATATAAATATACAATAATACATTATTAAACATATACATTTAATTTATTATACTGGTAAAATATATAAATTAAATTCTACTTGTTGAGAGTTGAAAACTTGCCAACTTTATATATGTCTTTTATTTGCATTTAGGTTGATGTTACGGACTAGTTTATTACACAACAACAAAAATTATTTTTAACGACAATTGTTTAATAGCAATAATTTAATTGCCGCTATTTAATTATATAATAAAAATATTAATGACTAATATATAATAGCCACTAAAAGTGTATTTATATTACATTAAAGTTTACTATTAGCGACAATTATTTATTGAAAAAAACTAGTCTCACATCGATTAGAGATAAGATAATTAAATAGTATATAAGTGAGTAATAACTATCACCTTATAAGTTGATTTATAGGATTGAGTTAGACTCTTAATTCACCATAATAAATTAATATCAAATCACTCACTATTACCAAATGCAATAGTGCTATAAAACAATTAGAGAACAACTTTCACCTTATAAATCTCACATCTCTTAAGAGATAAAACAATTAAAAAAATATATAAATAGAAGACAACCCTCATCTTACAAATCTCACATCGACTAGAGATAAAAAAAAAGAGTATATAAGTTATGAATTTAGAAAAGAAAATTATAAGAATAAATTATTTAAAGTTTTACTAGCAAAAGATAAAAGTCACTAAATGGATGGAAAGGAGACAATTGAAAAAATAACTTTTAATAGCCTTTAAAATGACTACTAAAATTGCCACTAAAAAAAATAAGTTTTCCCGACAATTTAGTAGGTCTTTACCAGCATTTTATATAAATGCCGGTAATAATATTAGCGACACTGGATATACCAGCCATTATCTAAATGCTGGTAAAAAAAAATAATGACCATTTATATGATCGCTAAAGAATAAATTAATTGTCACAAAAACCTAATTTTGGTGTAGTGTTAATTAAGCAAGCAAAAGCAAATTAGTGTATAAATGAAGAATATTTTAATTATACAGATATATATCCTGGATGTGACAATATATACCATTGTCCTCCTATAAAAGAAAATTAAAGAGTTTGTGGTTCATCTCTAATTTTTGTGGTTTTGATCTGTGTATATTATTCGAAGAAAGCCAACATGTCGATTTAATGTTTTATTAGCTTTTGCGTGATTATTTTAAGATTTAACATGCCATTTGATGAAAGTGAGTGACAATGATATAGTCTTCCTCACATACAAATAGTTGAAATTTCGAATAATATAACCGAAAATAATGGCTTTCCGACTTTATAAGAAAGCTGAAATTTTACGTTTGCTTGCAATAAAAAGACATAATCAGTACACTTGATGGGGGATATGAGGGATTAAGTTTGGTAAATTATAAATCTTGAACACATAGAATTAAGGAAGTCTCTAGAGGTATTCGAAAGAACATTGCTACTGTGGTTAATGTTTGCAACTTGCATGTGTCGAAGTTTTTGAAATTTTCAAACTACTGTATTTCCTTTTAAATATTTGTTACGAAATGACTATGACCATAACTAACTCTCACATACCAGTTATTTTGGTTCGATTAGCTATAAGTCAAAATTAACAAATGAGAAGAAGTTAAATTAAGGTTTTGTTAAAAAAATTTAATCTCTCTATATTACAAGAGTTATATTAAGTTTTAATGTTTGGAAAACTATTTATAAAATAAAATCAGCGAAAGATTAAACCTTTAAGATGTTAATATGTAAAAGGAATAAAATTTAATTGTAATTAAATTGAAATTATTCTAGACCAACATATGAGGTCCAAATCCTTTGAGTGGCAGGTCAACCCAAAAGCTAATTAACCGATGGCCTATTGTTCTTGCACAATAACTTCTGAGCAAACACATCAAGTGATATATATATATATATATATATATATATATATATATATATATATATATATATATATATATATATATATATATATATATATATATATATAACATATCAAGTAAGAAGGAATTTATTATGAGAGATGAGAATGTTAAAATATAATCCTTAGATTAATATTCTCTTACTTGATTAAACTCTAAATTTTCTCTCATTTAATTAATCTAAGAATTATATTTTAATCATCTTATCTTTCATAATAAATTCCTTCTTACTTGATATACTCCTTATATATATATATATATATACCAAAACTAATATATAAGTGAAAAGAATTATTAACTCACACGAACTTATTGTTTGATAAGACAACCATTCATACAACCTTTTTATTCTTCTAATGTTTAAAATAAAGCAATTTTATTACAAAATGGTAAAATTAATAAAAGTGAGGTTAGAACACAAGACCTTTTCCTTTTCTTAAGAACTAAAGCAAATATAAGTCAGTTGACTTACTTAATTTATAATATAAATACTAGGTTATAAATAACATTATTAAATGAGTTAATTTTAATTTTAGTTCACATTATTGTACGAATTTAATTTTTATTCAATACTTAGTCTTTATTATTCTAATTTTAAAAAATAGAAGATCATATAAATATTATAATATTAAATAAATAATAAAGCATAGTAATGAGGTAGAAAAATAATAGGAAAAAAATGGGATAAAATAAGAAATAAAAATTTGACTATATGTTTATATTTATTGCATGAAAAAATATTAAAACTAAAGATGAAAAATATATTTATTAAATTATATAATTTATTTGTCAGATATTTTATGCTATTTTGAAATTAAATACTTTTTTTTTAACCTCTAATTTAATATTTACAACAAATCAATTTTTTTTAAAATCTATTCTAAAATGAAACATTATATTATAAAATAAATAAATATTTAATAAATATATTATATAGCTTATTGTTAACATATTTATATACAATAAATATAAACATGTAATTAATTTTCTCTTTGATCTCCTTTTTTTATCCTAATTTTTTTTCTCATTTTTCTACAATATCACTTATACTCTAATATTTATTCGATATATTATAATATTTATATTAGTTTTTAAAATTAAAATTAAAATGATAAAAATTAAATATTAAAAAAATTAATTTCGCACAATAGTTGAATAATAGTCTATAAACGGACTAAACTTCCTTAATTTTAAAAATTAAAGAATTAAAATTTAATAATTAAAAAAAGGGAAAAAAATAGCCTAAAACATTATAAAGGTATACAATTAAAAAAAAGGATAAAAATAGCATAAAAAATTATAAAGGGGTTTGATTGTTAAATGGGTTGATCATCTGCATAGTATGGATTAATACATATGTATATCGACTCAACATGAATTTTTTTATGATGAGTTACTTATTTTTGTAAATGGCCTAATCCATCAAGTCAAACCAAATAAACTATTTATTTTATTTTTTATTTAAATTTAACAAAGAAAAAAGGGAATAGGTACATAGGTTTCAAGCCTAGAAACTAGTTATCCATTAGGCCGAACTATATTGATCCAAATTTTTTGGAGTACTTTTTTTTTTAAGTCCAACCTACTATTCCATTTTTGACACCTCAAAATTAGGGACAAAAATAAAGTTTTAAGTCATAAATTCATTTTTCATGTCATAAATAATATGTCACATTTAAATTGACTCATTGTCACTCTTTTTTTTTATTCTTTTCTTGTCTTCTTCCTTTTATTAATTACCTATATTGCTAAAAATAAGTTATATATTTATTAGTTTGAAATATAATATATATTATAATTGTTTTGAAAAAGTATGATATGAAATACACTGTTAAGAAAATAAATTTTATATAAAAGTTTGGAGAATATTAATCCTTGAGAGCACTTAGGTTTGGGGAATTTTGATTTCTCCCATTTTGAACATGATGAGGTGAAACATGTGCAACTTTGCTATCTTAACTTATAGACTATGTCCTCCTAATGTAGAATGTGTTAAAGGTGTGTGACTCAATATAAACTCCTAAGCTAGCTACTTAATTTGTGTGTTGTTATATAAAAATACATCACGCGATTTATTGGCATCACATGCATGAGTAATTGTAGTCCATATCCATTGTGTCGTGCATGCGAATGATTTTACGTATTAAACTTATGATGTTAATGAGGGGATATATTGTATTATTTATTGTATTAAAATCTGTTATTTTACCATAACTCTTATTACTATGTTGTTATTAAGAACTTGTTTATTGTATTATTACTTGTGTTTGATTATATTCTATATCATAAATTAGAATAAAATGTTTTTCACTCCCATTGTCCAACGTTACTCCTATTACATATTATAGGAGGTGATTTACAACACGAGGTTAAGAATGTTAACTATGAAACTTCATCCTTGTAATTAAGTTTATGTTTTGATATGATATGATTAACGTCGGAGCTTATTTAAGATTTGTATTTCTTTAGTTACGTTTTAAAATAGTTGTTGTTTCTATGGTATTAGATTTTATCAATTGAACTTCAATTAGTTTTATTTTGTTAAATATAATACTCTCTTTATTGAATATGATAAATTTTTATTTATGATAGATTTTTTTATTCAATTTTATTTATTTATATTCTAATATATAGAATAGTGGATGTCACACTAATCCACTAAACCATTTTTTATACTTCAAAATTAAGGATAAAAATAAAATTTTAAGTCGTAAATTCACTTTTCATACCATAATTAATTAACATGTCATATTTAAATCGACTAATAGTCAACCGATAATTAATATATGATCAACTAATGCAAAAACTTAAATTGCTTAATTTTAGAAGACGAAGAACGCACTAAGAACGATGAAGTAAAGAAAACCAAAAGTTGGATATAAAAATTATAGCGGCCACAAGTACAATTGTGAAAAAAATAAAAACAAAACACCAACTGTTCGACTTTATTTTTTGTGGGTACGTGAAAATTGAAATAGAACTTTATTCCTTATCTTACACTAACATTTTTCTTGGAATTTTAAATAAAGTTTTAACATAATAAAACCACATGTCACAAGGGGTGAATTATTATTTTAACTAACATCCTCTTGATTGTTATATTAACAAAATTAGTACAATTAATCATTATTATCAAATAAAAATGTATTAAATTAAAATTAATTCATAATTATTATATGCTAATTGATCACTTTTATATTATATTTATATATATTGAAACTTTACTAATTTCAAACAAGATGCTTTAAATTCAAGTGCCTATTCTCTATTAATATATCAAAGGATCTACGCAAATTCCTATTTCTCTAGACGATTTATGGATATCACAATAAATATGTGTATATAACAGTTGATTATATATGTAGTACAATATATTTTAATAAATACGTAGTAAAATATAGTTTGTTATGGATGATGATAAATAACAGTTGATTATATGTTGATTTTATATTGTCTGTTTTTTGGGCGAATAATCCAATAATATTTAATTCAGTCTCCAAAATTCAAATTTGTTTGAAACAAAAGTTGGCAGAGAGAGAGAGAGAGAGATATTTTAGGAATCGAAGGCAAACTATATCAAGTGAATTATTGAATATGAATTACTGAAAGACAAACAGAAAGAAAAATGTTTTCTAAATGATATGGATCTATGTTTTCTGCCACCCTTTTCCCTTACCTCAATCCCAAGCAGCAACCTCCCTTCCTCGCTCTCAAACCCTAGCTAGATCACAAAATCACCCCTACATTTTTCCCTCTAACGTATTTACAAAAGAAATATTATAATAGCATTGTCCATGAAGACATGCATCCTCTAAGCCCTAAAGCAGAAGTGTTTATACCAATAGAGGATTTCCTACTTAGTTTAGTTTTACTTTGTCATTGTCTGCTTAATTAGTAAGCATGTGACAATTAGAAATCAGGAAAAAGAGAAAAAAAAAGTGATGAACTTAATTAATCATCTAGCAAGGCTTACCAGCCTTGCAATTGAGGGCCCCAGAAAAGCGTGCGAGCCTATTGGCTTCTGAGCCATGTCTAGGTTTCATTAGGAACCCTTTGTTGAATGGTAGTTTCCCAATAGGTGATCCTGACTCAGTGAACGTAGCACCATTCATGAAGAGATCATTCTCTGATCTCCATTGCCACTTGCTCCACACATCAGGGGGTGCATAGTCCCTGTGTGTTATTTCCTTGGCAGCATCATTGTTGGGTGCAATGAAGCGGTTTCCCTGGCTCAGAATCGTTGGCCCTGAACTCCCTCCAATTGCATACATCAGCCAGTGAGTGTAGTCGTTGTTCAGCACATGGAAGAAACCAAATCTGCATCTCGGCATTCTTTGGATCAGTCCCTGCCCAAAATGGTTGAATGCCACTGTTATCTGCATTATCTTGTCCTCAGAGAAGGTATCGCTAGCTCCAAACAGCATCACCTGCAACCATGCACCATATTAACGTACACACACATGTTATCAGCATTATCTTTATACTCTTTTAAGTTTTGTGAAGGAAATTAAATATCTCCTTAACCCTAGAAACAAAATAAGGAAGAAATTAATTACATCGTTGTGTTTGGTCATGTGACAATTTGAGATGGTGACGGCGGTGGAAGCGGCGATGACGTCGATGAGACCATCCTCGCAGTCAGACAAAGAAAGATGATCGAGCCAAATGTTGGAAGAGCCAAAAACGGAGACGGCGTCACCGTCGCTCTTGGTTCTGATTCCGACGTGGTTCCACGAGTCCCTAATCATGCCACCTTCCTTGGCCTTGATATGGTGGATGTGGAGGCCATGAATGATGACGTTGTTCACAAACTGCAAGGAGATGCCAGCGCCGTCCTTGATGGAAACATGGGCGCCGCGACCGTCGATGGTTTTGTCGGAGGTGACCAACAGCTCCTGCTTCAGTGTTATGACCATGCTTCGCGCGAACACGATCCACAGTGGTCCCTTTTGGATGGCGCCGTAACGGAGAGTCCCGCGTTTCGGCTCCACCATGTCGTCGTCGGAGGGGTCCGTCACGGTGTAGATCTTCCCGCCGAGTCCTCCCACCGCCCTTCTTCCGAAACCCTTGGCGCATTTCGCCAACTTGAACCGGTTTTTGTCCCACTTTTTCTTGCACCTCCAACAACGATCGATTGGGTTCAGCGCCATGCATGGCCCACGGTATTTCTCCTTTAGTTCCCTCCTTGTGTTGTTTGCTTCATCTTCCTCCATCAATGCCCTACATCACCATGCATGCATGGGAACATAACGTATCTATTATTGAATTATTGGTAGGATTAATTGACAATGGAGTAGTTTGTAAGTTAGCTATACCTATGAACGTGCATATTGAGGTCCACTGTAACGTTTATAGGGTCGGGCACGTAGGACTCGAGAGCGATTTCGTGAGCCTCCTCAGATTGTTGTTTCAGATGTTCATCAAACTCACCAATGCGCGCATCAAGGCTTGGAATAGTAACGGCAAAAGCAACCAACAAGATGAACATGACCTTACTTGCACCTCCTGCCATTATTTTTTCCAATGCCTCCTAATTTTTCTTTTTTGTTTCTTTCTTCTTCTTTTTTTATGTGGAGTTTTTTTTTTCTTTTCTTTTTTTTGTTTTGCTTGAGACTCTAAAACTTAATTGATTTTGGAGGCAAAGATGGCCAAGGCCTTGGGGTCTATTTGAGCCTTGGCGAGCCAATGCCAATTAAAACCGAGTAATTTAGGTCCACAGCATAGTGATCGATTTGAGCTATTCAGAGAAAGAAGTGCATGCCCAAATAACAATGGCATTCCTTGAAGATTGAAAGGAACATTTCTAAATTTAGCAGCGCCGAGTGTGGGTAACCAATAACCATTCTATTTGTGGAATACTTTCAATTCCGTTCAGATTTGGTTAATAAAAGGAACTTTTGGATGTAATTGAGTTTCTTTATCATAAGCGTTATACATGGGTAACACTGTATAATTGGTTAAAATTAAGACAGCATTTTATATCATTCTTACATAAATGTACTTGAAATAATTACAATATATTTAGAAAAATATAATTAAATAACTCATCTCAAATAATAATGTTCACTATTTAAATCTAGTAATCCATTTTGTAAAAATCAAATGGATCGAATAATAGAGTGAAACAGTTTTACTCCGTAGTTATTCTTTAAACTTCTCTCACACCATAATTTAAATTTTTTGAAATACCTAAGTTTCAAAAAGTTTTTTTTGAAATCATTTACGATTTAAATCAACATATTAAATATTTTTATAATTATTTATTAATTTGAATTAATGAAATAAAATATTAAATAATTTTTAAAATTTGTAAAAATTTATAGACTTCATTTATACATTAAAATTTTTTAATTTAACAGCTAAATTATTAAAATTTTATATAAAATATGAGTTATTGTAGAAAATAAGTTTATCAATATATATATATATCATGATTCTAAATTTTGGTTGTGATTATGGTCACTACAATCGTAACTATTGCTTCTATTGCAATGTGGATTGTGACTGTTGCGATATAAAATTATTATATATTTGCATGAAGATAAACAAATAATTAGATTTTTTTTTATTTTTTCTACTCAAAACCTTTTTTTCCCTTTCTTAAAACACACTAAGTACATTCCAAAA